>NC_057798.1:468749836-470225563 GCF_018294505.1 Triticum aestivum | reverse complement strand
CTCTCATGCTTGCATTAGATTTTGCTATTATTGTTGTTTGCTCCTATTCTGATGCATAGCCTGCTTTTGTAACCTGCTTATTGTTACCTTACCTGCTTATCCTAAACTGCTTAGTATAGGTTGGTTAGTGATCCATCAGTGACCCCCACCTTGTCCTTGTTGCCCCTACTTCATTATCGAAGACCCGGTCAACGGGATCGAAGACCAGGCCCCTTCACCGCACATCACTTTCCCCTTAGTTGCTCGACACTGCTGGGTTACTATTGAGTGCCAAGGGTGAGACCTCTACAGCACTTCTAATGTTAACCCTGTAGTGTAGCTATTCGGTCATGGTCATCGAGGGTGATTCCGCCTTGACGAGTTCTGATACGACTCTGTCGTGCAATCCCTCAAGTGTGAACCTCGGGGGTGATTCCTCTTACGTTCACCTTGATGATTACATTGAGTGGAATTCACCGGGGGTGATTCCTCGGGTTTTCCTCTTGATGTTTGGACACACGGATACTTGGACTTTACAACTGTTACTTGGAAAGGTGGGTCGACCCTGAGGGGTACCCGCGAGTGATGTGGAGACGGGTTGACCTGGAGGGTACCCGAGAGTTGAATACGAGGCATGGCCGGGCATTCTTAGCCCTTGCCGCAAGTCCTCGAGACGGGGCGACGGGGTCACATCTTTCGTGAGTCTCTGCTCGTGACCGCACTACCAACACACTAACGGTTTGGATATTTGATCTGAGGGGCCTCTGGCCTGATAGCACTAACCATCACGTGGGCATAGTATGGGCGTTCTGCGTCGTATGCATCAGCCGAAGCTTAATAGACGTCAGCGACTGAGTGGCGCGCGCTGGGTTGGACTGGTTATGCCTTCACTTGTATAAGGGAGGCTAGGTCTGCTCACCGGCCGCATACACAACGTGCAGGAGTTTCCGGGATATGGCCCATGACCCCTGGGGGCATAGGTTTAGTCCGGCGTGCTGACCTCTCTGTTAAGTCTAGGTCGGGTTGCGGCGTATTGTTTGGCCGAGGCCGGGCATGACCCAGGAAAGTGTGTCCGTCCGGAGTTAATCGAGCGTGGTGGGTAAGTTGGTGCACCCCTGCAGGGAAGAAAACATCTATCGATAGCCTGTCCTATGGTAACGGACACTCGGAGTTGTACCCCGATCGATACAACTAGAACTGGATACTTGTGATGAGAATAGGATGGTGATGAGAATTGGATTGTGATGATAATTGGATAGTATGGCTCTGGGATTTCTTTCTCGCAGGGAGTCGAGAAAGGATCTCTGGCCGAGGTTGATAACACTACAACTACTTTACTTTATGCTACTCTACTCCCTCCTGTTTGCTGCAAGATGGTGGTTTCCAGAAGATGCTAGTCTTTGATAGGCTAGGCTTTCCCCTTCTCTTCTGGCATTCTGCAGTTCAGTCCACATATACAGCCTTCCTTTGATAATGTTGCATATGTAGTGTAGATCCTTGCTTGCGAGTACTTTGGATGAGTACTCACGGTTGCTTTGCTCCCTCCTTTCCCCTTTTCCATTCTTCTCGGATTACGCAACCAAATGACGGAGTCCAGGAGCCAGATGACACCTTTGACGACTACTACTACCACGAGGGTGCCTACTACTATGTGAAGGCCGCCGACGACCAGGAGTAGTTAGGAGGCTCCCAGGCAGGAGGCCTTGCCTTTTCGATCGTAGATGCTTTTGTGCTAGCCTTCTTAAGGCAAACTTGTTTAACTTATGTCTGTACTCAGATACTGTTGCTTCCGCTGACTCGTTTGTATTCAAGCTGATGTATTCGATCCCTCGAGGCCCATGGCTTGTAATATAAAGCTTGTATTATTTTAATTTGTGTCTAGAGTTGTGTTGTGATATCTTCCCGTGAGTCCTTGATCTTGATCGTACACATTTGCATGTATGATTAGTGTATGATTGAATCGAGGGCGTCACAAGTTGGTATCAGAGCCGACTGCCTGTAGGTAGCCCCCTTTCCAACTCCTTGGCCGAAGTTGAGTCTAGTCACTGAAAAACTTTTACTAACATGGCTGTGTGTCTTATGGGCCCACGTCGCCATTGGGTGGTATTAGGATCTTTTACTCCTCGACCTTTACTCTGGGATTCTGAACTCTCTTCTACTCAGGTTAAACAAATTTACCAACTCTAACATAGGTTCCCGTGACCACATTCACCCCAAAGTTGGATAAGCCATAGTTACTCCTTAGAATAGCATCTTGAATAGTGCACACACTGTCGTGTTGACTACTAAGTGGTATCCATCGTACCTCTTTCATTATGCCTGTTTCATCATGAATGATCCTTTGTGTTTGCAAATGCTCGATACTGAACTACCCCTGTTACATGTTAGCAGGATGGTTAGACCTGCTGGTCGTGGCCGTAGTGGTAACGATCCACCACCGCCTGAATTATTTGCTGGAATGATCCAACAGTTTGAGCTGAACCGCCAGTTCATGGAAGGAATGATGGCTCAGTTTCCTCGTCCGAATATGAATCAGCAGCCAGCCCAAGTTACTCTGCAGGACTTCTTGCGCCTCCACCCGACAATCTACCGCAGCTCAACTCAGCCCCTTGATGTCGATGACTGGCTCCGTGACATCACATATGAAATGGAGTCTGCTAGTGTTGCCCTGCCAGCTATGTCACCTTCGCATCCTTCTTCCTCAAGGGTCCCGCTACTCAATGGTGGGACAGCCACAGGCGTATCCTACCTACTGGAATGGTCACCACTTGGCCGGATTTCCAAGCTGCCTTCCATGCCCGCTTCATTCCTCAGGGAATCATGGACAAGAAGAAGCGAGAATTCCGCAACCTCACCCAAGGCAACAAGACTGTAGATGCTTATCAGCGGGAATTTCTGGACTTATCACGTTATGCTGAAGAAGACATTGCAACTGATGCTCGTAAGCAAGAGAAGTTTCGTGATGGACTTCACCCTGATATCAAGCTAGCACTAGTTGTTCATGACTTTGCCGACTTCGCCACCTTGGTGAACAAGGCTATTCACGTCGAGACTGGTCTTCAGGAACACTAGGGATCCCTCAGGCGCAACCGTGATGCTGGCTCATCTCCGGGCCCATCAGCACAGAAGCGTCGGATATGGATCCCCCATAGCATGTACCGCCCAACTGCACCTGCACCAAGATAGTCTTATGTTGCACCTCATCTGCCTCCACCACCGCAGAGGCAGCCTCTTCGAGTTGTACCACCCCAAGCTCCTGCTTCCAATCCCAATGATGGTTTGTGCTTCAAGTGTGGCCTTCCAGGTCACTTCTCCAGGAAATGTCCTCAGAATCAGAACCAACTGGCTCTTCCTGCTGCGGGTCGTGGTAACAATCAACCTCGCAACAATAATGGCCGACCTTATGGTTGTGGGCAGGCTAACAACGTTGATCTGAATGAAGCTCAAGACCAGCCTGCTACTGTGATGGGTACTCTTCTTGTTAATTCAGTACTGGCTTCTGTTTTATTCGATTCAGGAGCACCACATTCATTTATGTCAGAAAAGTTTGCATACACACACGACATTCGATGCGAGGCCATGAGCACCCCGATAGTGGTAGGCACCCCTGTGGGCCGATGTCAAACTACCATGATTGGTCGCGACATTCCCGTTGAGATTGAAGGGTTGGAATTCCATGTTTCTCCTATTATTTTGGAGTCTTCCAATATTGACCTCATTCTGGGAATGGAATGGTTGAAAGCGCATACTGCCTCTATCGTTTGCGCCACCAAGGTCGTTCACCTCCTACATCCTTCCGATGAGATAGTAAGCTACCATGCTCAGCTTGTTCAAAACGCTGAAGCACGACTTTATGTCTTGAATGCGTTGAACGCAGCACCTCTTGAGGGAATTGAAAAGATTCCAGTCATTTGCGACTTCCAAGACGTCTTTCCAGAAGAACTTCCAGGAATACCCCCTGCCCGTGCTGTCGAGTTCATCATCGACTTGAAACCAGGCACCGTTCCTATCGCCAAACGACCCATCAAGATGCCACCTCATGAACTCCTTGAACTTAACGAGGAAATCGACAAATCTCTTCGCAAGGGTTTCATTCGTCCAAGTTCCTCTGCTTGGGGAGCACCTTCTCTCTTTGTCAAGAAGAAGGACGGAACGAACCGTTTGGTCCAAGATTACCATCCTATCAACCAAGCTATAATTCAGAACAAATATCCCCTTCCTCAGATCAATGATCTATATGATCGACTGGCTGGTTCATCGATTTTTTCTGAACTCGACTTGAGGTTGGGTTACCACCATATCCGTGTTCGTGAAGAGGATATTCCAAAGACCGCATTCGTGACTCGTTATGGTTCTTACGAGTACACAGTTATGTCTTTTGGCTTGATCAATGCTCCAGCCACATTCTCTCGTCTGATGAACTACATATTCATGGATTACCTCGACAAGTTCATCGTAGTCTATCTGGATGATATACTGGTATATTCAAATAATAAAGAAGAACATGTTGAACATCTTCGTCTTGTTCTGGAGAAGCTTCGAGAACATCAACTTTATGCCAAGTATTCCAAGTGTGAATTCTGGTTACCTGAAGTCACCTACCTTGGTCATGTCATCTCCAAGGATGGTATTGCCGTCAACCCAGAGCGCGTTCAGGCTATTCTTGACTGGACCCCTCCGAAGACTGTCAAGCAAGTCAGAAGCTTTCTCGGACTTGCCAGTTATTGCCGCTGTTTTGTCGAGAACTTCTCCAAGATCGCCAAGCCACTGACTAATCTGCTTCACAAAGGCGTTAAGTTTGATTGGACTGAAAAGTGTCAGGAAAGTTTCCAGGCACTCAAGGACAAGCTGACTTCTGCCCTAGTGCTTGCTCCCCCTAATTCTCGCAAGGACTTCATCATCTATTGCGACGCTTCACGTCAAGGTTTAGGCTGTATCCTAATGCAAGAGCGCAGGGTGATTGCTTATGCCTCCCGTCAAGTACGTCCTCACGAAGAGAACTACCCAGTTCATGACCTTGAGCTTGCTGCGGTTATCTTTGCACTGAAGCTATGGAGACAGTACCTTCTCGGTAATCGTTGCGAGATCTTCACCGATCATCAGAGTCTGAAGTACCTGTTTACTCAGCCAGATCTGAACCTCCATCAGCAGCGATGGATGGAAGCTATTGCTGGCTACAACTGCGGTATATCTTATACACCTGGCAAGGCTAATGTAATGGCTGATGCCTTGAGCCGCAAGTCTTATTGCAATAATCACATGGTCTACAAAGCTCAACCCCACCTTTATGAAGAGCTATGCAAGCTAAACCTTCAACTAGTTCCACAGGGTTCTCTGAATAACCTTGTACTGGAACCAACTCTTCTAAAAGCAATTAAGTCTGCTCAAGCCAAAGATGCTCATGTTGATTTAATGAAAAAGGATCTTGCCTTAGAGAAATCTAGAGATTTCTCGCTTGCTAAAGATGGGACCTTATACTTCAGAGATCGCATTGTAGTGCCCCGATTCGAGCTTATGACAGAGAAGGTGATGAAAGAAGCGTATGACACCCCTCTCTCTATTCATCCGAGAAGTACCAAGATGTATCTAGACATTCGGCAGAAGTATTGGTGGTCTAAAATGAAGCAAGACATTGCTCATATATTGAAGAATGTGACGTTTGACGTCGCGTCAAAGCAGAACATCAGAAACCGGCTGGACTTCTACAACCACTTCCGATTCCTGAATGGAAGTGGGATAAGATTCAAATGGACTTCGTCACAGGCCTCCCCAAGTCTCAGAAAGGTAACGATGCTATCTTTGTCGTCATCGACCAATTCTCGAAGGTTTCTCACTTTCTGCCAGTCAAGGAGACTATCACTGCTAGTCAATTAGCAAACTTGTATATCTCTCGAATTGTGTCACTCCACTGCATTCCAAAGGAGATCAGTTCAGACCGCGACAGTATATTCACTTCGAAGTTCTGGGATAGTATCCAAGAGGCAATGGGAACTCATATTACCTGGAGCACTGCTTATCATCCCCAATCCCAAGGCCAAGTCGAGCGAGTCAATCAAATTCTTGAAGACATGCTTCGAGCTTGTGTTATTTCTTTCGGCAAGAAGTGGGAAGAATCTCTCCCTTATGCGGAGTTCTCTTATAACAACAGCTATCAAGCCAGCTTGAAGATGGCACCCTTTGAAGTGCTATATGGACATAAGTGTCGGACCCCTCTGAATTGGTCAGAAACTGGGGAACGGGCGCTCATTGGTCCAGACATTATTCAACAAGCTGAAGAGCGGGTTCACATTGTTCGGGATAATCTCAAGGCGGCCCAGTCCCGCCAGAAGAGCAACTATGACCGGAAACACTGGGGTTCAACTTATCAACCTGGTGATCAAGCTTATCTGCATGTCACTCCTTTGAGGGGCACTCATCGGTTCGGAGTCAAGGGCAAGCTAGCTCCGGGCTACATTGGTCCCTTCCGTATTCTCGCCCGTCGTGGACTGGTGGCTTATCAACTTGAGTTGCCACCTCAGTTCTCTCATGTTCATGACGTCTTCCACGTGTCGCAACTTCGTCGATGCTTCAAGGATCCGGAACGTGAAGTGGATCCGGAATTGATTGAAATCCAAGATGATCTCACATACAAGGAGCATCCGATCTGCATTCTTGAAGAAGCTGAACATCAAACACGCCAGAAGGTTACCAAGTTCCTCAAGGTGCAATGGTCAAATCATACTAAAGATGAAGCCACTTGGGAACGCGAAGATAACCTCCGGGCTGAATACCCCGACCTATTCCCTTCTACCTCTTAATTCTCGGGACGAGAATTTCTTTTAGAGGAGGAGAGTTGTAACACCCCGGTGTAATGATGCTACAGTAACCCCTGGGGTTAAGTTAATCTTTTTGCTAAACATGTGCCTGATCATTATTATCTCATGTTTCTTTCAACTTCCCCTTTGAATGCAAATTCAATGCTAAGTGAAATTCAAAATTTCTCAAACATGAAAACAAAAATGTTCATCATGTGCCAAAGTTTCCACAACTAATATTGGTGGTGGTGAACCAACATTTTTGCAAAGGGTTTAAGTGGCCTAAACTACTTAAAACAGTGACCTAAGCAATAAATTAAATGCCCTTTTAGTATATAAAATTGGCAACTATTCCAAAAGCCTCCCATCCTTTTTGTGGCAGTGCACTTTAATTCTTTGAAATTGTTTTGGCCAGTGGCATAATTTTGCAAAGTCATTATTGGTTAAAAGGAAAATGCAAAAGCTACTGAAAATAAATAATAAGGAAAAACTAACAGAAAAGGAAAAGGGAGAGAGAGAGGGCAACCCCCCTCCTCCCTGGACTACACCCACCTGGGCCGGCCCACTCCAGCTGGCCAGCCCACTCCCCCTCCCCGGTCATCTCCCCCCTCGCACTGTTCCATGACCCGAGTCGCTACAGCGCGCCTGTCGCCGCCGAACCCACCTCGCCGGCCATGCTGCTACAGGCGCCGCGGGGAGGATAAGGCCTCCATGCCCCGACGCCTTGAGTACCCCTCCCCTCACCTACCGCCACTCCCACTCCTCTCTGCCTCTGCCTCTCCCCACCAGATCCCCTCTCGAGCTCTCTCCCTCTGCTCCGAGCGCCATCGCCGCCGCGTCTTCGTCATCTCCGCGGCCACCGTGCCTTCGACGCGGCCTGGCCGTGCTCCTCAGCATCGCCATGGACTGCCGCGTCTTCTGGAGCCGCTGGAAGGAGCAGAGGAGCTCTGCATCGCCGACCACGTCGTCGTCTTCCTCGGGTCACCGTCGATCCCCTTCTTCCCCGACAAACGTCGTAGACTCCTGCTTCTCCTAAACTACCACGGGCCTTTCTTGCGCCGCGCGGTGAGCCCCTCTTCCCCTTCCCTCGCTCCCTTGGACTCGTGCGCCCCCGTAGCCACCGTGTCCGCCATGGCCGAGCTCAGCTCCGCCGTATAGCACACCGCCGTCACTGTGGGCGTCGTCATGCTCATCCGAGCACACGAGCGTGCTCAGGGCGTCTCCCTGGTGCCGCCCAAGCCTCTAGCTCATCTCCCTGCACCCTCTAGCTCTGTTTCCGTTGTTGCCCGATCTCCAGCGTCCGTCTCGCTGCTCGCCGCCGTCATTTTAGTCCATCTCCAGTCGTGCTAGTGCCACCGCTGGATGCGCCGTCTCGTGCACGTTTGAACGCGGCCATCCGCGTCCAAAATGATGGCCTATGGCCATTTTCCGGTGGATCCCGAGCCGCGCCGCCGCAGGAAATGGCCGCCGGTGTTGCTCCGGCCATCACGCTGACCTGGCGGCGGTGGGTCCCGCCCAGTGCCGCTGACAGTGGGCCCCTACGCCTCTGTTTGACCGCGTTGACCACGGTCAACACGGGATGCTATTCCCCAACCACTGACTAATGGGGCCCACACCCCTAATTAGGCTAATTAAAGGTTTTTATAAATAAAATTAACTTGTTAGACTAATTAGTCACTCACATGTGGGGGCCAACTGCTAATTAACCCCTGTTCAATTAAAATAACCCACTGTTAGCCCCCTGTCTATGACAGGTCCGTGTTAGTTTTGACCAGTCAACCGGACTGTTGACTACTGACGTCACTCCTACGTCATGCTGACGTCATATTCCATTTTTGTTAATATAAATAATTCCAGAATATGTTTAAAACTTAGAAAATTCATATAAAATAAACCGTAACTCGGATGGAAATGTTTTCTACATGAAAGTTGCTCAGAAAAATCCAATGAATCGGGATACATGGTCCTTTATCTATCACATGCCCCTAGCATACTGAACATGGAACTTTCCCCCTCTGGTCATCTGTCTGACACAGGTCCGGAACCAGGAAAACATTCTCAGTTGACTTCCCCCTCGCTGGTATCATGTAGCACCGCGTTAGAACACATCTAGCTCTGCATGTTGTCCTGTTATGTTATGTTTGCTTTATATTTACTTTTTCTCCCCCCTCTTCTCTTCGGTAGACCCTGAGACCGATCCTGCCCCTGTGATCGACTACGTCACTGGTGACCCCTCCTTGCCAGAGCAACCAGGCAAGCCCCCCCTTTGATCATCCCGATATCGCCCATTCCATTCTCTCATGCTTGCATTAGATTTTGCTATTATTGTTGTTTGCTCCTATTCTGATGCATAGCCTACTTTTATAACCTGCTTATTGTTACCTTACCTGCTTATGCCAAACTGCTTAGTATAGGTTGGTTAGTGATCCATCAGTGACCCCCACCTTGTCCTTGTTGCCCTTGCTTCATTATCGAAGACCCGATCAACGGGATCGAAGAACAGGACCCTTCACCGCACATCACTTTCCCCTTAGTTGCTCGACATTGCTGGGTTACTATTGAGTGCCGAGGGTGAGACCTCTACAGCACTTCTAATGTTAACCCTGTAGTGTAGCTATTCGGTCGTTGTCATCAAGGGTGATTCCGCCTTAACCACTTCCGATACGACTCTGTCTTGCAACCCCTCAAGTGTGAACCTCGGGGGTGATTCCTCTTACGTTCACCTTGATGATTACATTGAGTGGAATTCACCGGGGGTGATTCCTTGGGTTTTCCCCTTGATGTTTGGACACACGGATACTTGGACTTTACAACTGTTACTTGGAAAGGCGGGTCGACCCTGAGGGGTACCCGTGAGTGATGTGGAGACGGGTTGACCTGGAGGGTACCCGAGAGTTGAATATGAGGCGTGGCCGGGCATTCTTAGCCCTTGCCGCAAGTCCTCGAGACGGGGCGACGGGGTCACATCTTTCGTGAGTCTCTGCTCGTGACCGTACTACCAACACACTAACGGTTTGGATATTTGATCTGAGGGGCCTCTGGCCTAATAGCACTAACCATCACATGGGCATAGTATGGGCGTTCTGCGTCGTATGCATCAGCCGAAGCTTAATAGACGTCAGCGACTGAGTGGCGCGCGCCGGGTTGGACTGGTTATGCCTTCACTTATATAAGGGAGGTTAGGTCTTCTCACTGGCCGCGTACGCAACGTGCAGGAGTTTCCGGGGAGATGGCCCATGACCCCTGGGGGCATAGGTTTAGTCCGGCGTGCTGACCTCTCTGTTAAGTCTAGGTCGGGTTGCGGCGTATTGTTTGGCCGAGGCCGGGCATGACCCAGGAAAGTGTGTCCGACCGGAGTTAATCGAGCGTGGTGGGTAAGTTGGTGCACCCCTGCAGGGAAGAAAACATCTATCGATAGCCTGTCCTATGGTAACGGACACTCGGAGTTGTATCCCGATCGATACAACTAGAACTGGATACTTGTGATGAGAATAGGATGGTGATGAGAATTGGATTGTGATGATAATTGGATAGTACGGCTCTGGGATTTCTTTCTCGCAGGGAGTCGAGAAAGGATCTCTGGCCGAGGTTGATAACACTACAACTACTTTACTTTATGCTACTCTACTCCCTCCTGTTTGCTGCAAGATGGTGGTTTCCAGAAGATGCTAGTCTTTGATAGGCTAGGCTTTCCCCTTCTCTTCTGGCATTCTACAGTTCAGTCCACATATACAGCCTTCCTTTGATAATGTTGCATATGTAGTGTAGATCCTTGCTTGCGAGTACTTTGGATGAATACTCACAGTTTCTTTGCTCCCTCCTTTTCCCCTTTTCCATTCTTCTTGGATGACACAACCAGATGACGGAGTCCAGGAGCCAGATGACACCTTTGACGACTACTACTACCACGAGGGTGCCTACTACTACGTGAAGACCACCGACGACCAGGAGTAGTTAGGAGGCTCCCAGGCAAGAGGCCTTGCCTTTTCGATCGCAGATGCTTTTGTGCTAGCCTTCTTAAGGCAAACTTGTTTAACTTATGTCTGTACTCAGATATTGTTGCTTCCGCTGACTCATTTGTATTCAGGTTGATGTATTCGATCCCTCGAGGCCCCTGGCTTGTAATATAAAGCTTGTATTATTTTAATTTGTGTCTAGAGTTGTGTTGGGATATCTTCCCGTGAGTCCTTGATCTTGATCGTACACATTTGCGTGTATGATTAGTGTACGATTGAATCGAGGGTGTCACAGCAGCCATGGCCATCCGGTTTGCATTGCCACATTCATCCATCTCAGGTTAGGCAGTTTTAGGCCGCCTGCCCATTTGGGGGCACACACCACATCCCAAGCAACCGCATAGTTTCCACTGTTTGCTTCTGCTTTTCCACACCACAAGAAACCTCGACACACCTTATTCATGGCTGTCACCGTTTTGATAGGAAGATCCAATGCCATGATCGCATGTATGTGTTGAGGAACGTAGTAATTTAAAAAAATTCCTACGCACACACAGGATCATGGTGATGCATAGCAACGAGATGGGAGAGTGTGTCCACGTACCCTCGTAGACCGAAAACGGAAGCGTTAGCACAACGCGGTTGATGTAGTCGTACGTCTTCACGACCCGACCGATCAAGCACCGAAAGCACGACACCTCCGAGTTCTTGCACACGTACAGCTTGATGACGTCCCTCGAACTCTGATCCAGCTGAGTGTCGAGGGAGAGTTCCGTCAGCACGATGACATGGTGATGGTGATGATGTTCTACCGATGCAGGACTGCGCCTAAGCACCGCTACGATATTATCGAGGTGGATTATGGTGGAGGGGGGCACCGCACATGGCTAAGAGATCCAAGGGATCAATTGTTGTGTCTCCATGGGGTGCCCCCTTCCCCGTATATAAAGGAGTAGAGGAGGGGAGGGCCGGCCCTCTCTTTGGCGCGCCATAGGGGAGTCATACTCCCACCGGGAGTAGGATTCCCCCCTTCCAAGTTGGAGTAGGAGAAAGGGAAGGGAGAAGGAGAAGGAAGGAAGGGGACGCCCCCCCTCCCTAGTCCAATTCGGACCAGTCCATGGGGAGGGGTGCGGCCACCCTTTGAGGCCTTTCTCTCCTTTCCCGTATGGCCCATTAAGGCCCACTATGAATTCCCGTAACTCTTCGGTACTCCAAAAAATACCTAAATCACTCGGAACCTTTCCGAAGTCCGAATATAGTCGTCCAATATATCGATCTTTACGTCTCGACCATTTCGAGACTCTTCGTCATGTACCCAATCTCATCCGGGACTCCGAACTACATTTGGTACACATAAACTCATAATATAACCGCAATCCAACTTTAAGCGTGCGGACCCTACGGGTTTGAGAACTATGTAGACATGACCGAGACACGTCTCCGGTCAATAACCAATAGCGGAACCTGGATGCTCATATTGGCTCCCACATATTCTATGAAGATCTTTATCGGTCAAACTGCATAAGAACATATGTTGTTCCCTTTGTCATCGGTATGTTACTTGCCCGATATTCGATCGTCGGTATCTCAATACCTAATTCAATCTCGTTACCGGCAAGTCTCTTTACTCGTTCCGTAATACACAATCCCGCAACTAACTAATTAGTTGCAATGCTTGCAAGCTTATAGTGATGTGCATTACCGAGTGGGCCCAGAGATACCTCTCCGACAATCGAAGTGACAAATCCAAATCTCGAAATACGCCAACCCAACAAGTACATTTGGAGACACCTATAGAGCAACTTTATAATCACCCAGTTACGTTGTGACGTTTGGTAGCACACAAAGTGTTCCTCCGATAAACGGGAGTTGCATAATCTCATAGTCACAGGAACATGTATAAGTCATGAAGAAAGCAATAGCAACATACTAAATGATCAAGTGCTAAGCTAACGGAATGGGTCAAGTCAATCACATCATTCTCCCAATGATGTGATCCCGTTAATCAAATGACAACTCTTTTGTCCATGGTTAGGAAACATAACCATCTTTGATAAACGAGCTAGTCAAGTAGAGGCATACTAGTGACACTTAGTTTGTCTATGTATTCACACATGTATCATGTTTCCGGTTAATACAATTCTAGCATGAATAATAAACATTTATCATGATATAAGGAAATAATTATTAACTTTATTATTGCCTCTAGGGCATATTTCCTTCAGTCTCCCACTTGCACTAGAGTCAATAATCTAGTTCACATCACCATATGATTTAACATCAATATCCACATCTGTATGTGGTTAACACCCATAGTTCATATCGTCATGTGACCAACACCCGAAGTGTTCACTAGAGTCAATAATCTAGTTCACATCGCTATGTGATTAACACCCAAAGAGTACTAAGGTATGATCATGTTTTTCTCGTGAGAGAAGTTTAGTCAACGGGTCTGTCATATTCAGAGTCGTATGTATCTTGCAAATATTCTATGTCTACAATGCTCTGTACGGAGCTACTCTAGCTAATTCCTCCCACTTTCAATATGTATCCAAATTGAGACTTAGAGTCATCTGGTTTAGTGTAAAAGCTTGCATGGATGTAACTCTTTACGACGAACTCTTTTATCACCTCCATAATCGAGAAACATCTCCTTAGTCCTCAGTAAGGATAATTTTGACCGATGTCCAGTGATCTACTCCTAGATCAAAATTGTACTCCCTTGCCCAACTCAGGGCAAGGTATACAATAGGTCTGGTATAAATCATAGCATACTTTGTAGAACCTATGACTGAGGCATAGGGAATGACTTTTCATTCTCTTTCTATTTTCTGCCATGGTTGGGTTTTGAGTCTTACTCAACTTCACACCTTGCAACACAGGCAAGAACTCCTTCTTTGACTGTTCCATTTTGAACTATTTCAAAATCTTATCAAAGTATGTACTCATTGAAAAATCTTATCAAGCATCTTGATCTATCTCAATAGATCTTGATGCTCAATATGTAAGTAGCTTTGCTGAGGTCTTTCTTTTGAAGAACTCCTTTCAAACACTCCTTTATGCTTTCTAGAAAATTCTACATTATTTCTAATCAACAATATGTCTTTCACATATACTTATCAAAAAGGTTGTAGTGCTCCCACTCACTTTCCTGTAAATATAGGCTTCACCGCAAGTCTGTATAAGACTATATGCTTTGATCAACTCATCAAAGCGTATATTCCAACTCCGAGATGCTTGCACCAGTCCATAGATGGATCACTGGAGCTTGCACCCTTTGTTAGCACCTTTCGGATTGGCAAAACCTTCTGGTTGCATCATATACAACTCTTCTCTAAGAAATCCATTAAGGAATATAGTTTTGACATCCATTTGCCAAATTTCATAAAATGTGGCAATTGCTAACATGATTCGGACAGACTTAAGCATCGTTACGAGTGAGAAAACCTCATCGTATTCAACACCTTGAACTTGTCGAAAACCTTTCACAACAAGTCGAGCTTTGTAGATAGTAATACTACTATCAGTGTCCATCTTCCTCTTGAAGATCCATTTATTTAACTTGGCTTGCTGATCATCGAGCAAGTCAACCAAAGTCCATACTTTGTTCTCATACATGGATCCTGTCTCAGATTTTATGGCCTCAAGCCATTTTGCGGAATCTGGGCTCATCATCGCTTCCTCATAGTTTGTAGGTTCATCATGGTCTAGTAACATGACTTCCAGAACTGGATTACCGTACCACTCTGGTGCGGATCTTACTCTGGAAGACCTACGAGGTTTGGTAGCAACTTGATTTGAAGTTTCATGATCATCATCATTAACTTCCTCACTAATTTGTGTAGGAATCACTAGAACTGATTTCTGTGATGAACTACTTTCCAATAAGGGAGAAGGTACAACTACCTCATCAAGTTCTACTTTCCTCCCACTCACTTCTTTTGAGAGAAACTTCTTCTCTAGAAAGGATCCATTCTGAGCAATGAATCTTGCTTTCGGATCTGTGATAGAAGGTGTACCCAACAATTTCCTTTGGGTATCTTATGAAGACGCACTTGTCCGATTTGGGTTCGAGCTTATTAGGTTGAAAATTTTCACATAAGCATCGCAACTCCAAATTTTAAGAAATGACAGCTTAGGTTTATTGCTAAACCATAGTTCATATGGTGTCGTCTCAACGGATTTAGATGGTGCCCTATTTTAACGTGAATGCAACTATCTCTAATGCATAACCCCAAAACGATAGTGGTAAAATCGGTAAGAGACATCATAGATCGCACTATATCTAATAAAATGCGGTTATGACGTTCGGACACACCATTATGTTGTGGTGTTCCAGGTGGCATGAGTTTGTGAAACTATTCCACATTGTTTTAATTGAAGACCAAACTCATAACTCAAATATTTGTCTTCGCGATCAAATCGTAGAAACTTTAATTTCTTGTTACGATGATTCTCCACTTCACTCTGAAATTCTTTGAACTTTTCAAATGTTTCAGACTTGTGCTTCATTAAGTAGATATACTCATATCTGCTCAAATCATCTGTGAAGGTCAGAAAATAACGATACCCGCCACGAGCATCAACACTCATTGGACCGCATACATCGGTATGTATTATTTCCAACAAGTCAGTAGCTCGTTCCATTGTTCCGGAGAATGGAGTTTTAGTCATCTTGCCCAAAAGGCACGGTTCGCAAGCATCAAATGATTCATAACCAAGTGATTCCAAAAATCCATCTTTATGGAGTTTCTTCATGCGATTTACACTGATATGACCCAAACGGCAGTGCCACATATAAGTTGCACTATCATTATCAACTTTGCATCTTTTGGCATCAATATTATGAATATGTGTATCACTATGATTGAGATCCAACAAACTATTTTCATTGGGTGTATGACCATCGAAGGTTTTATTCATGTAAACAGAACAACAATTATTCTCTACTGTATTGCAATAAACATGATCAAATCACACTCATGCTCAACGCAAACGCCAAATAACATTTATTTAGTTTCAACACTAATCCCAAAAGTATAGGGAGTGTGCGATGATGATCATATCAATCTTGGAACCACTTCCAACACACATCGTCACTTCACCCTCAACTAGTTTCTGTTTATTCTATAACTCCTGCTTCGAGTTACTAATCTTAGCAACCGAACAAGTATCAAATACTCAGGGGCTACTATAAACACTAGTAAGGTACACATCAATAACCTGTATATCAAATATACCCTTGTTCACTTTGCCATCCTTCTTATCCACCAAATATTCAGGGCATTTCCACCTCCAGTGACCATTTCCTTTGCAGTAGAAGCACTTAGTTTCAGGCTTTGGTCCAGCTTTTGGGATTCTTCACGAGAGTGACAACTTGCTTGCCATTCTACTTGAAGTTCCCTTTCTTTTCCTTTTGCCTTTACTTGAAACTAGTGATCTTGTTTAATCATCAACACTTGATGCTTTTTCTTGATTTCTACCTTCGTTGATTTCAGCATCACGAAGAGCTCGGGAATCATTTTCGTCATCCCTTGCATACTATAGATCATCACGAAGTTATAGTAACTTAGTGATGGTGACTAGAGAACTCTGTCAATCACTATCTTATCTAGAAGATTAACTCGCACTTGATTCAAGTGATTGTAGTACTCAGACAATCTAAGAACTTGCTCACTAGTTGATCAATTCTCCTCCATTTTTTAGGCGAAGTATTTGTCAGAGGTCTCATACCTCTTGACACGGGCATGGGTCTGAAATATCAATTTCATCTCATGGAACATCTCATATGTTCCGTGACGTTTCAAAAACGTTTTTGTAGTCCCGGTTCTAAGCCATAAAGCATGGTGCACAAAACTATCAAGTAGTCATCATATTGAGCTAGCCAAATGTTCATAATGTCTGCATTTTCTTCTGCAATAGGTCTGTCACCTAGCGGTGCATCAAGGACATAATTCTTCTGTGCAGCAATGAGGATAAACCTCAGATCACGGACCAAGTCCGCATCATTGCTACTAACATCTTTCAACTTAGTTTTCTCTAGGAACACATATAAAAACATAGGGAAGCAATAACGCGAGCTATTGATCTACAACATAATTTGCAAAATACTACCAGGACTAAGTTCATGATAAATTAAAGTTCAATTAATCATATTACTTAAGAACTCCCACTTAGATAGACATCACTCTAATCATCTAAGTGATCACGTGATCCAAATCAACTAAACCATGTCCGATCATCACGTGAGATGGAGTAGTTTTCAATGGTGAACATCACTATGTTGATCATATCTACTATATGATTCACGCTCGACCTTTCGGTCTCAGTGTTCCGAGGCCATATATGTATATGCTAGGCTGGTCAAGTTTAACCTGAGTATTCCGCGTGTGCAACTGTTTTGCACCCGTTGTATTTGAACGTAGAGCCTATCACATCCGATCATCACGTGGTGTCTCAGCACGAAGAACTTTCGCAACGGTGCATACTCAGGGAGAACACTTATACCTTGAAATTTAGTGAGGGATCATCTTATAATGCTACCGTCAATCAAAGCAAAATAAGATGCATAAAGGATAAACATCACATGTAATCAATATAAGTGATATGATATGGTCATCATCATCTTGTGCTTGTGATCACCATCTCCGAAGCACCGTCATGATCACCATCGTCACCGGCGCGACACCTTGATCTTCATCGTAGCATCGTTGTCATTTCGCCACCTATTGCTTCTACAACTATCGCTACCGCTTAGTGATAAAGTAAAGCAATTACAGGGCGATTGCATTGCGTACAATAAAGCGACAACCATATGGCTCCTGCCAATTGCCGGTAACTTTGTTACAAAACATGATCATCTCATACAATAAAATATAGCATCACGTCTTGACCATATCACATCACAACATGCCCTGCAAAAACAAGTTAGACGTCCTCTACTTTGTTGTTGCAAGTTTTACGTGGCTGCTACGGGCTGAGCAAGAACCGTTCTTACCTACGCATAAAAACCACAACGATAGTTCGTCAAGTTAGTGATGTTTTAACCTTCTCAAGGACCGGGCGTAGCCACACTCGGTTCAACTAAAGTTGGAGAAACTGACACCCGCCAGCCACCTATGTGCAAAGCACGTCGGTAGAACCAGTCTCGCGTAAGCGTACGCGTAATGTCGGTCCGGGCGGCTTCATCCAACAATACCGCCGAACCAAAGTATGATATGCTGGTAAGCAGTATGACTTGTATCACCCACAACTCACTTGTGTTCCACTCGTGCATATAACATCTACGCATAAAACCAGGCTCGGATGCCAGTGTTGGGGAACGTAGTAATTTTAAAAAAATCATACGCACACACAAGATCATGGTGATGCATAGCAACGAGATGGGAGAGTCTGTCCATGTACCCTTGTAGACCAAAAGCGGAAGCGTTAGCACACGCGGTTGATGTAGTCGTACGTCTTCACGGCCCAACCGATCAAGCACCGAAAGAACGACACCTCCGAGTTCTTGCACACGTACAACTCGATGACGTCCCTCTAACTCCGATCCAGCTGAGTGTCGAGGGAGAGTTCCGTCAGCACGATGACGTGGTGATGATGATGATGTTCTACCGACGTAGGGCTTCGCCTAAGCACCGCTACGATATTATCGAGGTGGATTATGGTGGAGGGGGGCACCGCACACGGCCAAAAGATCCAAGGGATCAATTGTTGTGTCTCCATGGGGTGCCCCCCTTCCCGTATATAAAGGAGTAGAGGAGGGGAGGGCCGGCCCTCTCTTGGGCGCGCCATAGGGGAGTCCTACTCCCACCGGGAGTAGGATCCCCCCCCCTTCCAAGTTGGAGTAGGAGAAAGGGAAGGGAGAAGGAGAAGGAAGGAAGGGGGAGCCCCCCTCCCTAGTCCAATTCGGACCAGTCCATGGGGAGGGGTGCGGCCACCCTTTGAGGCCTTTCTCTCCTTTCCCGTATGGCCCATTAAGGCCCACTACGAATTCCCGTAACTCTCCGGTACTCCGAAAAATACCCGAATCACTCGGAACCTTTCCGAAGTCCGAATATAGTCATCCAATATATTGATCTTTACGTCTCGACCATTTTGAGACTCCTCTTCATGTCCCCGATCTCATACGGGACTCCAAACTACCTTCGGTACACATAAACTCATAATATAACCGTCATCGAACTTTAAGCGTGCAGACCCTACGGGTTCGAGAACTATGTAGACATGACCGAGACACGTCTCCGGTCAATAACCAATAGCGGAACCTGGATGCTCATATTGGCTCCCACATATTCTACGAAGATCTTTATCGGTCAAACCGCATAACAACATATGTTGTTCCCTTTGTCATCGGTATGTTACTTGCCCGAGATTCGATCGTCGGTATCTCAATACCTAGTTTAATCTCGGTACCGACAAGTCTCTTTACTCGTTCCGTAATACATCATCCTGCAACTAACTAATTAGTTGCAATGCTTGCAAGGCTTATAGTGATGTGCATTACTGAGTGGGCCCAGAGATACCTCTTCGACAATCGAGTGATAAATCCTAATCTCGAAATACGCCAACCCAACAAGTACATTTGGAGACACCTGTAGAGCACCTTTATAATCACTCAGTTATGTTGTGACGTTTGGTAGCATACAAAGTGTTCCTCCGATAAACGGGAGTTGCATAATCTCATAGTCACAGGAACATGTATAAGTCATGAAGAAAACAGTAGCAACATACTAAATGATCAAGTGCTAAGCTAACGGAATGGGTCAAGTCAATCACATCATTCTTCTAATGATGTGATCCCGTTAATCAAATGAGAATTCTTTTGTCCATGGTCAGGAAACATAACCATCTTTGATAAACGAGCTAGTCAAGTAGAGGCATACTAGTGACACTTAGTTTGTCTATGTATTCACACATGTATCATGTTTCCGGTTAATACAATTCTAGCATGAATAATAAACATTTATCATGATATAAGGAAATAAATAATAACTTTATTATTGCCTTTAGGGCATATTTCCTTCAGTATGGGCATCGCACATAGAACAGATTGCACCAATGTAAGCCTACCACTTTTAGGCATGAGGGAAGCCTTCCACTTTGGCAGCTGGTTCGCCATCTGATCCAGCAGATACTGCAATTGTGTCGCTGATTGCTTTCTTATGGACAACGACAGTCCAAGGTAACGCACCGGGAATGATCCCGCTGGACAGCCAAGCTCCTCACTCACCATAGGGATGCATTGTTCCGAGCA
This sequence comes from Triticum aestivum, assembly GCF_018294505.1. Classification (NCBI taxonomy): domain Eukaryota; kingdom Viridiplantae; phylum Streptophyta; class Magnoliopsida; order Poales; family Poaceae; genus Triticum; species Triticum aestivum. Next base: position 470,205,581 of record NC_057798.1, on the reverse strand, counting down.
CCGTATCGGGAGTGCAACGGACTTCCTTATGTTTATGCGCAAGCCCGACGCCTCACCAAAGATATCAAAAATCCTTTTGCAGATTGCAAGATCCATCGGTTCTGGCTTGGTACGCAAAAAACGAGAGCCTTTTCTTTATACCCGTTGTCGCCAAGGACTGCAAAAAACCCCTGCTTGCTGCCCATGCAAAAAACGAGAGGCAAATGGTGTTGGACATGAATTAGCGCAGTGCTGCTAGAATCAGCTTTTGGAATGAGTGGTTAGGTGTTGCTGCAAATGCTTTACTTTCTCCGATACTAAAAGAGGTAAGTGTTATCACATGTGAATAAAGAGGAAAATTTAGTTGTCAAAAAAGAGAGAGAGAGACAAGAACATTTGGCAGGAATTTTGTGTATTCTTTTGCAGGGAGTGAACAAAAATATATATTAAAATCCACTTCAAAACATGGCAATCAGGAATAGTATTTGCCTAGACTCAGCAAAAAAGGAAGAGTATTTGCCTCTCCGAACAATCCTGGTGTTGTGGCGCGCATTCAGTATTGCCCTTGTTCCTCAGTTCGTTCTGCTGGCAACGACGAGGACACCGCCGCCTTCTGCCACCATTGAATTTTCACACGGAGGCACCTGGGGCGCGCCTGTTGGCATGGCGCGACACCACCACCACCACTTCGTCTCCCACCTCCGAGCCTCCGCGCCGCTCGCCGACCTCCTCCGCTCCGCGCCAAGCCTGCCCGCCGCCCGCGCAGCGCACGCGCGCGCCCTCAAGTCGCCCTTCGCGGACGAGACTTTCCTCCTCAACACCCTCGTCTCCGCCTACGCGCGGCTCGGCCGCCTCCCCGACGCGCGCAGGGTGTTCGACGATATCCCCCGGCCCAACACCTTCTCCTACAACGCCCTCCTCTCCGCGCACGCGCGCCTTGGCAACCCCGCCGACGTCCGTGCTCTCTTCGACGCCATCCCCGACCCGGACCAGTGCTCCTACAACGCGGTCATCGCCGCGCTCGCGCAGCACAGCCGCGGCGCCGACGCCCTCCTGTTTTTCGCCGCCATGCACGCCGACGACTTCGTGCTCAATGCCTACTCCTTTGCGAGCGCCCTGAGCGCCTGTGCCGTGGAGAAGGATCCGAGGGCCGGGGTGCAGGTGCATGCCCTTGTTTCCAAGTCGCCGCATGCCAAGGACGTGTATATTGGTAGTGCGCTCTTGGACATGTATGCCAAGTGCGAGGGGCCGGAGGAGGCACAGAGGGTGTTCGAGGCAATGCCGGAGCGGAATGTCGTTTCCTGGAACAGCTTGATCACTTGCTATGAGCAGAACGGCCCTGTGGGTGAGGCACTGGTACTGTTTGTCAGGATGATGAATGCCGGTCTTGTGCCTGATGAGGTGACACTTGCAAGTGTCATGAGTGCGTGTGCGGGCCTTGCTGCGGATAGCGAAGGACGGCAGGTTCATGCATGCGTGGTGAAATCCGATAGGTTTAGGGAGGACATGGTGTTGAGCAACGCTCTGGTGGACATGTACGCCAAATGTGGGAGGACATGGGAGGCGAGGTGTGTGTTTGACCGCATGGCTTCCAGGAGTGTTGTCTCTGAAACATCACTCATCACTGGGTACGCAAGGTCTGCTAATGTGGAAGATGCTCAGGTGGTGTTCTCGCAGATGGTCGAGAAGAATGTCATTGCTTGGAATGTGCTCATTGCAGCATATGCACAGAACGGCGAGGAGGAGGAGGCACTTAGGCTCTTTGTCAGGCTGAAAAGAGAGTCAGTTTGGCCAACACATTACACATACGGAAATGTTCTCAATGCATGTGGCAATGTTGCTGATCTTCAGCTTGGTCAGCAAGCTCATGTGCATGTCCTCAAGGAAGGTTTTCGCTTCGACTTTGGACCAGAGTCTGATGTGTTTGTTGGGAATTCCCTTGTAGACATGTACCTGAAGACAGGATCAATTGATGATGGTGTGAAGGTGTTCGAGAGGATGGCAGCCAGAGATACTGTGTCGTGGAATGCCATGATTGTCGGTCATGCACAGAACGGCCGTGCAAAAGAAGCACTGCATCTTTTTGAGAGAATGCTGTGCAGCAAAGAGAGCCCAGATTCTGTCACCATGATTGGTGTTCTGTCAGCCTGTGGCCATTCTGGATTAGTGGAGGAGGGCCGGAGATACTTTCGGTCCATGACTGAGGATCATGGGATAACTCCATCTCAAGATCACTACACATGTATGATTGATTTGCTTGGTCGTGCCGGTCATCTAAAAGAAGTTGAGGAGCTCATAAAGGAGATGCCAATGGAACCTGACAGCGTGCTCTGGGCTTCTCTGCTAGGTTCTTGTAGGCTACATAAGAATATTGAGATGGGAGAACTGGCAGCTGGGAAGTTGTTTGAGCTTGATCCTGAGAACTCTGGACCCTACGTTCTTCTCTCGAATATGTACGCTGAGTTGGGGAAATGGGCAGATGTATATAGAGTGAGGAGATCCATGAAGAGCAGAGGTGTCATTAAGCAGCCTGGCTGTAGTTGGATTGAGATAGGCAGGCAAGTGAGTGTGTTTCTCGCACGAGATAACGGACATCCCTGCAGGAATGAGATACATGATACCTTGAGAATCATTCAGATGCAGATGAGTAGGGTGAATGTAGATGCTGAAAATGCTGATGGCCTGATGAATTACAGCTCTGAAGCCTGTGGCTAGAACTAGAAGGCTTGATACACTTTGCAGGTTGGAAGATCATGGATGATGCAGAACCTGGTGATGAAAAGAAAAATGGCAAAATGATTCTAAGTGATCCACTTCTGTTGCTAGTGCAGCAGTTTTGCTTGGGGTGAAAGCATGAAGGACTTTTCTGATCTGAGTTGTGGATCTGAAGACTGAAACTCTTACAAAGTGCTGCGTGCTGACAACTTGACAGTGGCTATGCCATGATGATTACTTATTTTGGACTCGGTGTGTAAAGGTGAAATGCTACTTGCAGACACAACTATGCATGCAGTGTGCAGATTTTACAGCTGACTTCCAGTTATAAAATAACTGAGAAAAACTAGCCATCTGCTATCAGCTATGTAGTTGTTTACTAACTGAAAGTAGAAAAATGGAAGTAAAGAGACTCAGTATTGTCATTTGTAAGCAAAGTTCAGGAGCATGAGTCAAAGAGAAGCTAGCAAACAAGCCCCAATTGACTTCCTCGAGATCCCTGCAAGTGCAACACCCCTTCTCATCTTTTCTTTTTGGAAGAGGAACACCCTTCTCATCTTCACCTATATTAACCTGGTAGGCATGTCATCCTCTGACGGAAATCCTGAGAGGTGACTTAGTTACAGCTTAAGCAATGGACGTTCCCCTGGCACTCCCTTTTGCCACCCTCGTCGTGGTCCTTCTGCTCTGCTCCGGCCCCATCGCGGCCGAGGTGGATGCCACAGCTGTGCTTGGAGAGGCGGTCCTGACACTTGACGCAGGCAACTTCTCAGAGGTGGTGGCCAAGCACGAGTTCATAGTCGTCGAGTTCTACGCGCCATGGTATGTTACTCCTTAAGCAGCTATGCTCTGACTCACCCCAAGTCCCAAAACAGTGTCTAACTGATGACCATCGCAGGTGTGGCCACTGCAAGGAGCTCGCTCCAGAGGTTAGTCATTTCCTTAACAAGTAGTCTGTCTTACCATGAAAGATGCAACACTCTCTTTCAAAAATAAATAAATGAAAGATGCAATACTGAGACACTGAGACGTACGTTTGTCGATGCCATTTATATGTGTACGTGTGATATGATGCATGCAGTACGAGAAGGCAGCCTCCATGCTGAGGAAGCGCGACCCTCCAGTGGTGCTCGCGAAGGTGGATGCGTACGACGAGAGCAACAAGGAGCTCAAGGACAAGTACAAGGTACATGGGTATCCGGCCATCAAGATCATCAGGAAAGGAGGGAGCGACTTGAGCGCCTATGGTGGCCCGAGGGACGCGGAGGGTATCGTGGAGTACCTCACGAGGCAGGTCGGCCCAGCATCTCTCGAGATCAGGTCTGCAGTGGATGCCTCACGCTCCATCGGTGACAAAGGGGGGGTGGTCCTTGTAAGTTCCTACATCCTACCGCATTTGTGCAGTTGACCTCTCTTTCCTTAATCTCTTGAAGAATGGAGATCAATGGGTGTGTTGTTCTTGTCTGAAAATTGTCTTGCAGGTGGGTGTATTTCCTGAGTTTGCTGGTATTGAGTATGAGAATTTTATGGCCGTGGCAAACAAGATGCGAACAGACTATGATTTCTTTCACACATCGGATGCGAGCATTCTGCCACGTGGTGATCTGACCGTCAAGGGCCCCCTTCTTCGACTCTTTAAGCCATTCGATGAGCTGTTTGTCGATTCACAAGTAAATATCTTTCTTAATGTGCACCTTTTCATTGCTGGTCACTTCATTCTCGTGGGTGTGCTTCTGCTTGTACACTAAAACACCAGCCATCTATAATTTTCAGGATTTTGATGATGATGCAATCAAGAAGTTTATTGAGGTGTCTGGTTTCCCTACTGTAGTTACCTTCGATGCAGACCCGACCAACCATAAGTTTATTGAAAGATACTACAGCACGCCTAGTGCCAAAGTGAGTAAACAGCAATTGCCCTCAGATCTTGTTTGTTCTTCAGTACTTGCAGTCTCGGCTTCACTTGTATGGGATGGAAGAGTTGAACATTTAGTAACTTTAGCTCAATTCTTTACCTACATCATTATATCAACATAGGACCAACATTTGAGATTGCATGAGCGCATTCACTCTTTTCAGTTGTTTCATAAAACATGAAATAACTTTGATACATGATTGGACAGGCAATGCTTTTCTTGCGCTTCAGTGACGACAGAGTTGAGACCTTCAAGAGCCAGATGCATGAAGCAGCCAGGCAGCTCAGCGGTAATAACATCAGTTTTCTGATTGGTGATGTTTCAACCGCAGACCGTGCCTTCGAGGTCGTTACTCTTACTAGCTTCTCGTCATTTTTGTTAAGAATTCCTAGAACTAATCCACTGATTAGCATCCATGCGAAACTTTTCAGTATTTCGGGCTCAAAGAAAGTGATGTTCCCCTCCTCCTCGTGCTAGCATCTACTGGAAAATATCTCAATCCAACCATGGAGCCTGACCAGCTCATACCCTGGATGAAGCAGTATATAGTTGAGGCCTAGTCTACTATGCAGTTTCATAGTACTCTTTTGTCAAATCATTTCCTAATCATCTACTTTTTCATACAGTATGGCAACTTAACACCTTATGTTAAGTCAGAGCCAATTCCTAAGGTGAATGATCAACCTGTTAAAGTTGTCGTGGCTGACAATATTGATGAAATTGTTTTTAACTCTGGCAAAAATGGTTCGTTCATGTCACCTCAACTCACTGGCTGAGCTGAATTATACCAGTGGTTGCATTCAGCTTTTAGTTATTTATCCTGTGGTGAAGCTTGTCTAATGAATTCACCGCATGGCACTTCTTGTAGTTCTACTCGAGTTCTATGCACCTTGGTGCGGTCATTGCCGGAAGTTGGCCCCGATTCTGGAGGAAGTTGCTATCTCGTTGCAAGACGATGAAGATGTAGTCATAGCGAAGATGGTAGTCCACTTTTCAGTTGATTATTCCAAAGAAATTGCAACTGATTCCGCACTTCTGTGGTAGAGCATCTTCTTAGGCATTATAAACGTCTGAGACCTCTGGTTTTGCAGGATGGTACTGCGAACGATGTCCCGACAGACTTTGCGGTCGAGGGATACCCAGCGCTGTACTTCTATTCTTCTAGTGGAGGGGATCTCTTGATGTATGACGGTCCAAGGACAGCCGATGAGATCATCAGTTTTATCAAGAAGAACAGGGGGGCCAAAGCTGCTGCAGTAGAAGTAACCCAGATGGATGCTGTAGAAGAGGAGGTAACATCACCGACTCCATCGGAGTCCGTTAAAGATGAACTTTAGTCAAGATGTATGCATCGTATGTGTCCTTTTGCTCCCCTAACTCCGTGTTTTGTTCTGGTGCCCTTGCTTGGTGAAATCCTACGCTTACAAGTTCATCTATCACGCAGGAAGCTGAGGATATCACACTGCATGGTATACAGACATGAGTGCAGGATGTTTGTTCAGATCAGTCTTGGCTTAGTGACAGACCATACAGATACAGATTCTTACCAGTCGTTGCACTGTGGATTTGTGATGCCTAAACACCTTTGAAATGAATAAGCTTCATGTAGCCCCCTTTTATTTCCATCTCCTATTTTGTGCAACCAGGTGCCTTATTCATGAATGTATTTTCAAATTGAGGAATTCAACAAAGTAGACACAATATCGCTTTATTTCTCTGCAAAATGGTGGTCGCTTATGAATTGTGCCCACCCCGAACCTTAGCCACGGCCACCATATTGTGACCATGCCATCTCAAACGACTTTCATGAAAGAAAGAAATGTACTCTTTTTTTGAAACAGAGGCAAAAGACTTGCCTCATTCATTAATAAAGGAGGAGAGTTTTAAAGTACATAACAGTGGCTCCACAACATAGCCCGTCCGTCAACAAAAGGAAAATAACGCGGCATGATAATGCTCAGGTGCCTAGTTCCTGTCGTGACTCAAACTTTTGCTTCATCTTGGATTAGTTTTAGAATGTAGAAGGGGGGCGTTGATTTCTTCCTAAAAACTCTAGCGTTTCTCTCGTTCCAGATGGCCCAACCGACAAGCATAGTAAGGGAAGCCATGGCCTTTTGGTTCGCCGTATTGGGCTTTGACATGTTTGTCCACCAATGTTTGATGCTGCGCTCCGCCTGCCATTGATGGATCTCAAGAGCCGCTAGGCCAAGCCACTCCTTTACCAATCTTCATACGCGCAAGGTGAACCTGCACCGAAAGAGAGGTGCGCGGACGTCTCGTTTTCCCTTCTGCAGAGGGTGCATAGGCCTCAATTCTCCCAACCTCGCTTCTCTAATCTATCTGCCGTCCATATCCTGTTTTGAATCGCTGGCCAAGAGAAGAACTTGACCTTGGGAGGTGTCCAAACCTTCCAAATAGTCTTGTTCATAGTCATCGTCGTGGAGCCCAAGAACTGTATCCGATATGCAGAGGCTGCTGAATACTCACTGTTCGCCTCTAATTTCCAGGATATGTCGTCATCAATGTCCGGTGAAAGCTGGAATTGCTCCAAGCGGACCCAAAGGCCCACAAACTCCACAATGTGGTTGATCATTAGGTTGATGGAAGGATCGATCTTGCGCACCCAAGCATTGTCTCGCAGTGCATCCCTCACCACCCAGTTCCTTCGCTTGGAGGCCATGAAGATGAGGGGGGCGATATCCTCAGGTTTTCCCCCTCTCAACCATGGTGCCTCCCAGAAGGGCGTCTTCCCTCCATTTCCCACAGTAATGATGGTGGAGGCGTAGAAGAGGTCCATATCCACCTCCGAGCATGGGTTTCCTAAGCCCACCCATAGTTTAGTCGGGTCCTTCCACTCCACCCACCGCCATCTCAACCTTAGAGCTCTTGCAAATTTCCCCAACTGTAGCACTCCAAGCCCGCCGAGATGCGTAGGGCGGCAAACAGTCTCCCAGTTGACCTTGCATTTTGCACCTAAAGTTTGACTCTGAGCTGACCACAGGAAAGCACGCTCAATTATATTGACATTCTGTAGCACGCCGGTGGGAACGTTCAGGGATGTGATGTGGTAGACGACTTGTGAAGTGAGGGCCGATTTGACCAAGGCCGCCCAGCATATTGTGGTGATGTTTCTCCCTTGCCATGGAGGAAGCTTCGTAGCCACCTTGTCCTCAAGGTGTTGGAAGTCCACCCTTTTCAGCTGCCAGATGGATAATGGGAGACCCAGGTACTTCAATGGGAAAGAAGTTCGCAAGGCAGCCAGACTGTGGAGTATGTCGTCAAGGTTTAGGTTGCCATAGCGAATTGAGACAACAGAGCTCTTTTGAAAGTTGGTGGACAGACCGGTGACCCCTCCAAAGGCACTAAGGATGGCCGTAAGGTTTGCCACATCTCCCATGAAGGGGATATGAAGATCGCTGCATCGTCGGCATACAGGGAGGTACAAACAGTAGATCCACACCCTCGAATTTTCTGCAGCAGGTTGTGACTTGTGGCAATGTCGAGGAGCTGCTGCAACGGGTCGACCGCGAGGACAAAGAGTAGGGGTGGAAGGATGACAAGAAATATACTTGATGGAGTAGTAATCCTACATGAAACCGTTCACGAGAGGCGCCGGGAAAACATGAGTGGAGTAGTTTGTAAAATTGACTTAAAAAGGCCTATGATAAGGACAAATGGTCGTTCCTTCAACAACCCTGAGAATGAGATGATTCTCCAATAAATGGCACGAGTGGATCCAAAATTTTATTATCGGAGATAGTGTGGTTGTCAAAGTCAATGATGACGCATGCCATTACTTTTAGACAAAAAAATTGAAGGAAATATCCCCTAGAGGCAATAATAAAGTTGTTATTTTATATTTCCTTATTCATTATAAATGTTTATTATTCATGCTAGAATTGTATTAACCGGAAACTTGATACATGTGTGAATGCATAGACAAAACAACATGTCCCTAGTATGCCTCTACTAGACTATCTTGTTGATCAAAGATGGTTAATTTTCCTAGCCATAGACATGAGTTGTCATTTGATAACGAGATCACATCATTAGTGGAATGATGTGATGGACAAGACCCATCCGTTAGCTTAGCATAATGATCATTCAATTTTATTGCTACTGCTTTCTTTGTGTCAAATATATATTCCTCCGACTACGAGATTATGCAACTCCCGGAGACTGGAGGAATGCCTTGTGTGCTATCAAATGTCACAACGTAACTGGGTGATTATAAAGATGCTCTACAGGTATCTACGAAGGTGTTTGTTGGGTTGGCATAAATCGAGATTAGGATTTGTCACTTCGAGTATCGGGGAGGTATCTCTGGGCCCTCTCGGTAATGCACATCATAAGAAACCTTGCAAGCAAAGCAACTAATGAGTTAGTTGCAAGATGATGCATTACGAAACGAGAAAAGAGACTTGCCGGTAACGATATTAAACTAGGTATGAAGATACCGATGATCGAATCTCGGGCAAGTAACATACCGATGACAAAGGGAATAACTATGTTGACATTATGGTTCGACCGATAAAGACCTTTGTAGAATATGTGGGAACCAATATGAGCATCCAGGTTCCGCTATTGGTTATTGACCGGAGCGATGTCTCGGTCATGTCTACATAGTTCTTGAACCCGTAGGGTCCGCACGCTTAACATCGTGTTTTGGTGACCGAAGGTTGTTCGGACTCCTGGATGAGATCATGGATAAGACGAGGAGTCTCAAAATGATCGAGAGGTAAATATTGATATATTGGAAGGTTATGTTCAGACACCGGAATGGTTTCGGAAAAGTTCGGATATTTTTCGGAGTACCGGGAGGTTACCGGACCCCCCCTGGGGAATTGTTGGGCCAACATGGGCCATAGGAGAGAGGGGAGGCAGCCCACAAGGAGTGGACGCCCCCCCATCTCATGGGGAGTCTGAATTGGACTAGGGAAGGGGGTGCGCCCCCTTTCTTTCTCTTCCCTCTCCCTTCCCCTTTTCCCCCTCCGGAAGAAGGAAAAAGAGGGGGGGGGGGGCGAATCCTACTAGGAGTGGAGTCCTAGTAGGACTCCCCCATGGCGCGCGCCCCTTGTGGCTGGCCTCCTTCTCTCCTCCTTTATATACGGGGGCGGGGGGCACCCCAATGCACATCAATTGTTTAGCCGTGTGCGGTGCCCCCCTCCACCGTTTACTACTCCGGTCATATTGTCGTAGTGCTTAGGCGAAGCCCTGCGTGGATCACTTCACAAAACCCGTCATCACGCCATCGTGCTAACGGAACTCATCGACTCCTTCGTGCCTCTACTGGATCAAGAGTTTGAGGGACGTCATCGAGCTGAACGTGTGTAGAACTCGGAGGTGCCGTACGTTTGGCACTTGATCGGTTGATTTGAGAAGATGTTAGAGTATATCAACCGCGTTAAGTTAACACTTCCGCTTTCGGTCTACGAGGGTACGTGGACACACTCTCCCCCTCTTGTTTCTATGCATCTCCTAGATAGATCTTGTGTGAGCGTAGGAATTTTTTTGAAATTGCATGCTAAGTTTCCCAACAGTGGCATCCGAGCCAGGTCTATGCATAGATGATATGCACGAGTAGAACACAAAGAGTTGTGGGTAGTGATCGTCATACTGCTTACCACCAATGTTTTATTTTCATTCGGCGCTATTATTGGATGAAGCGGCCCGGACCAACCTTACATGACTGCGTTCATGATACCGGTTCCACCAACAGACATGCAACTAGTTTTGTATAAGGGTGGCTGGCGGGCGTCTGTTTCTCCAAATTTAGTTGAATCGAATTTGACTGCGGCCGGTCCTTCTGAAGGTTAAAACAACAAACTTAATAAATCACCGTTGTGGTTTTTGTACCGTAGGTATGTACGGTTCATGCTAGCAGCTTGTAGCAGCCACATAAAACTTGCAACAAACAAAGTAGAGGACGTCTAACTTGTTTTTGCAGGGCATGTTGTGATGTGATATGGTCAAGACATGTTGTGATATAAAGATTGTTGTATGAGATGATCATATTTTGTAAAAGTTATCGGCAACTGGCAGGAGCCATATGGTTGTCGCTTTATTGTATAAAATACAAACACCATGTAATTGATTTACTTTATCACTAAGCGGTAGCAATAGTCGTAGAAGCAATGGTTGGCGAGACGACCACGACGCTGCGGTGGAGATCAAGGTGTCAAGCTAGTGACGATGGAGATCATGACGTTGCTTCGACGATGGAGATCAAAAGCACAAGATGATGATGGCCATATCATGTCAAATATTATGATTGCATGTGATGTTTATCTTTTATGCATCTTATTTTTCTTAGTACGGCGGTAGCATTATAAGATGATCCCTCACTAAATTTCAAGGTATAAGTGTTCTCCCCAAGTATGCACCATTGAGGAAGTTCTTCGTGTTGAGACACCACGTGATGATCGGGTGTGATAAGCTCTACGTTCAAATACAACGGGTGCAAGCCAGATTTGCACACATGGAATACTCGGGTTAAACTTGACGAGCCTAGCATATATAGATATGGCCTCGGAACAATAGAGACCGAGAGGTCGAACGTGAATCATATAGTAGATATGATCAACATAGTGATGTTCACCATTCAATACTAATCCATCTCATGTGATGATCGGACATGGTTTAGTTGATTTGGATCACGTATCATTTAGATGACTAGAGGGATGTCTATATAAGTGGGAGTTCCTAAGTAATATGATTAATTGAACTTAATTTATCATGAACTTAGTCCTGATAGTTTTTGCATATCTATGTTGTAGATCAATGGCCCGTGCTACAGCTCCTTTGAATTTTAATGCGTTCCTAGAGAAATCTAAGTTGAAAGATGATGGCAGCAAGTACACAGACTGGGTCCGTAACTTGAGGATTATCCTCATTGCTTCACATAAGAATTATGTCCTTGATGCACCGCTAGGTGTACCACCTGCCCCAGCAACTGCAGACATTGTGAATGCCTGGCAGTCGCATGTTGATGACTACTCGTTAGTTCAGTGCGCCATGCTTTACGGCTTAGAATCGGGACTTCAAAGACGTTTTGAACGTCATGGACGATATGAGATGTTCCAGGAGTTGAAGTTGATATTTCAAGCAAATGCCCGAGTTGAGAGATATGAAGTCTCCAACAAGTTCTATAGCTGCAAGATGGAGGAGAACAGTTCTGTTAGTGAGCACATACTCAGAATGTCTGGGTACCATAATCACTTAACTCAGCTGGGAGTTAATCTTCCAGATGATTGTGTCATTGACAGAGTTCTTCAATCACTGCCACCAAGCTACAAAGGCTTCATGATGAACTACAATACGCAAGGGATGGAAAAGTCTATTCCGGAGCTCTTCACGATGCTAAAGGCTGCGGAGGTAGAAATCAAGAAGGAGCATCAAGTGTTGATGGTTAACAAAACCACTAGTTTCAAGAAAAAGGGCAAGGGTAAAAAGAAGGGGAACTTCAAGAAGAATGGCAAGCAAGTTGTCACTCCCGGGAAGAAATCAAAAAATGGACCCAAGCCTGAAACTGAGTGCTTCTACTACAAAGGGACTGGTCATTGGAAGCGGAACTGCCCCAAGTATTTGGCGGATAAGAAGGATGGCAAAGTGAGCAAAGGTATATTTGATATACATGTTATTGATGTGTACCTTACTAATACTCGTAGTGCATGGGTATTTGATACCGATACAGTTGCTCATATTTGTAACTTGAAGCAGGGACTATGGATTAAACAAAGATTGTCTAAGGACGAGGTAACGATGCGTGTTGGAAATGGTTCCAAGGTTGATGTGATCACCGTCGGCACGCTACCTCTACATCTACCTTTGGGATTAGTTTTAGACCTGAATAATTGTTATTTGGTGCCAGCATTGAGCATGAACATTATATCTGGATCTTGTTTAGTGCGAGACGGTTATTCATTTAAATCAAATAATAATGGTTGTCCTATTTATACAAGTAATATCTTTTATGGTCATTCACCCGTGAAGAGTGGTCTATTTCTGTTGAATCTTGATGGTGATGATACACATATTCATAATATTGATGCCAAAAGATGCAAAGTTGATAATGATAGTGCAACTTATATGTGGCACTGCCGTTTGGGTCATATCGGTGTAAAGCGCATGAAGAAACTTCATAAAGATGGACTTTTGGAATCACTTGATTATGAATCATTTGATACTTGCGAACCGTGCCATATGTGCAAGATGACTAAAACTCCGTTCTCCGGAACAATGAAATGAGCTAGTGACTTATTGGAAAAAATACATACCGATATATACGGTCAAATGAATGTTGATACTCGTGGCGTGTATCATTATTTTTTGACCTTCACAGATGATTTGAGCAGATATGGGTGTATCTACTTAATGAAACACAAGTCTGAAATGTTTGAAAAGTTCAAAGAATTTCAGAGTGGAGTGGAGAATCATTGTAACAAGAAAATAAACTTTCTATGATCTGATCGTGGAGGAGAATATTTGAGTTACGAGTTTGGCCTTCATTTAAAACAATGTGGAATAGTTTCACAAATCACACCACCTGGAACACCACAGTGTAATGGTGTGTCCAAATGTCGTAACCACACTTTATTGGATATGGTGCGATCTATGATGTCTCTTACCAATTTACCACAATCGTTTTGGGGTTATGCATTAGAGGCAGCTGCATTCACTTTAAACAGGGCACCGTCAAAGTCCGTTGAGACGACACCGTATGAACTATGGTTTGACACCGTATGAACTATGGTTGGAATCACTTGATTATGAATCATTTGATGCTTGCGAACCGTGCCTTATGGGCAAGATGACTAAAACTCTGTTCTCTGGAACAATGGAACGAGCTAATGACTTATTAGAAATAATACATACCGATGTATGCAGACCAATGAGTATTGATGCTCATGGCAGGTATCGTTATTTTCTGACCTTCACAGATGATTTGAGCAGATATGGGTATATCTACTTAATGAAACACAAGTCTGAAATATTTGAAAAGTTTAAGGAATTTCAGAGTGAAGCAAGAAACGACAGCTTAGGTTTGTTGCCAAACCATAGTTCATACGGTGTCGTCTCAACGGACTTTGACGGTGCCCTGTTTAAAGTGAATGCAACTGCCTCTAATGCATAACCCCGAAACTATAGTGGTAAATCGGTAAGAGACATCATAGATCGTACCATATCCAATAAAGTGTGGTTACGACACCATTACACTGTGGTGTTCCAGGTGGTGTGATTTGTGAAACTATTCCACATTGTTTTAAATGAAGGCCAAACTCGTAACTGAAATATTCTCCTCCACGATCAGATCGTAGAAAGTTTATTTTCTTGTTACGATGATTCTCCACTCCACTATGAAATTCTTTGAACTTTTCAAACGTTTCAGACTTGTGTTTCATTAAGTAGATATACCCATATCTGCTCAAATCATCTGTGAAGGTCAAAAAATAATGATACCCGCCACGAGCATCAACATTCATTTGACCGCATACATCGGTATGTATTATTTTCAATAAGTCACTAGCTCGTTTCATTGTTCCGGAGAACGGAGTTTTAGTCATCTTGCACATATGGCACGGTTTGCAAGTATCAAATGATTCATAATCAAGTGATTCCAAAAGTCCATCTTTATGGAGTTTCTTCATGCGCTTTACACCGATATGACCTAAACGGCAGTGCCACAACTATGTTGCACTATCATTATCAACTTTGCATCTCTTGGCATCAATATTATGAATATGTGTATCACTATGATCGAGATTCAATAAACCATTAACATTGGGTGTATGACCATGGAAGGTTTTATTCATGTAAACAGAATAACAATTATTCTCTATCTTAAATGAATAACCGTATTGCCATAACATGATCTAATCATATTCATGCTCAACGCAAACACCAAATAACATTTATTTAGGTTCAACACTAATCCCAAAAGTATAGGGAGTGTGCGATGATGATCATATCAATCTTGGAACCACTTCCAACACACATCGTCACTTCACCCTCAACTAGTCTCAATTTATTATGCAACTCATGTTTTGAGTTATTAATCTTAGCAAGCAAACAGGTATCAAATACCCAGGGGCTACTACAAGCACTAGTAAGGTATACATCAATAACATGTATATCAAATATTCCTTTGTTCACTTTGCCATCCTTCTTGTCCGCCAAATATTTGGGGTAGTTCCGCTTCCAATGACCATTTCCTTTGCAGTAGAAGCACTCAGTTTCAGGCTTAGGTCCAGTTTTGGGCTTCTTCACGGGAGTGACAACTTGCTTTCCATTCTTCTTGAAGGTCCCTTTCTTTCCCTTTGCCCTTTTCTTGAAACTAGTGGTCTTGTTTAATCATCAACACTTGATGCTTTTTCTTGATTTCTACCTTCATCGATTTTAGCATCATGAAGAGCTCGGGAATCGCTTTTGTCATTCCACTACTGGAATCAGCTACTTTGCCATCTGCCAGCTCTTTGCCGTCTGCTAGCGGACGACAAAGAAGCTCTTTGCCATCAGCTACCGAAAAGCAGACGACAATGAAAGGGCAGACCGCAACAGAGGCCTTTGCCATCTGCCCGCTCTTTACCTCTGCTGGCTGACGACAAAGAATCTTTGCCGTCCGTTGGCTGACGGCAAAGAGGGAGGTGGCACCCACTAACTGAAACACTTAACGTCCTCCCTCTTTGCCGTCCGCAGCGGACGACAAAGATTCCAAAAAGCGGACGGCAAAAGATGGACCTAACTAACCTAACTAGCCGAGCCCCCCCGCCCGTTACTCTCTCTGTTCTCCCTCTCTCCTCCCCGACGCCCACATCCACCCACCGCGCCGCCCCCGCCGCCCGGCGCCGCCCCCGCCACCGCCCTCGCCCTCGCCGCCCTGCGCCGCCCCCGCCCCCGCCCCCGCCACCGCCCCCGCCCCCGCTGCCCGGGGCCACCCCCGCGACCGCCCCCTCCCCCACCCGCCGACGACCCTCCATCCCGCCGCCCCGGCGCCTCGCCGCCCGGCGCCGCCCCGCCATCGCCCCCGCCACCGCCGCCGGTGCCACTCCCGCCACCCGACGCCGCCCCCACCACCGCCCCCTCCCCCACATGCCGACGCCCCACCATCCCGCCGCCCGGCGCCGCCCCCGCCCCCGCCGCCCGGCGCCGCCCCCGCCACCGCCACCGCCCCCGCCGCCCGGCCGTCCCACTGCCAGGAGCCCCGCCGCCCCCACCCGCCCACCACCCCGGCGCCAGCGTCGCCCTGGCTCCAGTGAGTATATTTTTTTTCTGTTTTTTGCTGTTTAATTGTTAGTGTTAGTGTTAGATTTAGTGTTAGAAAAGAAGAAGATTTAGTGTTAGTGTTAGAAAAAAGAATATGTAGAAGAAAAGAAGAAGAAGAAGAAGAAAAGAAGTAGAAGTAGAAGAAGAAGAAAGAAGAAAAGAAAAGAAGTAAAAGAAGTAGAAAAAAGATGAAAAAGAAGAAGAAGAAAAGAAGTAGAAGAAGAAGAAAAGAAGAAAAGAAAAGAAGTGATATAAATATATATTTTTTGCTTTTTAATTGCTGTTTAATTGTTAGTGTTAGTGTTAGTGTTAGATTTAGTGTTAGAAAAGAAGAAGATTTAGTGTTAGTGTTAGAAAAAAGAATATATATGTAGAAGAAAAGAAGAAGAAGAAGAAAAGAAGTAGAAGAAGAAGAAGAAGAAAAGAAGAAAAGAAAAGAAGTAGAAAAAAGATGAAAAAGAAGAAGAAGAAAAGAAGTAGAAGAAGTAGAAGAAGAAGAAAAGAAGAAAAGAAAAGAAGTGATATACATATTTTTCTTTTTTTGCTGTTTAATTGTTAGTGTTAGATTTAGTGTTAGAAAAGAAGAAGATTTAGTGTTAGTGTTAGAAAAAAGAATATATATGTAGAAGAAAAGAAGAAGAAGAAGAAAAGAAGCAGAAGAAGAAGAAGAAGAAAAGAAGAAAAGAAAAGATGTAGAAAAAGATGAAAAAGAAGAAGAAGAAAAGAAGTAGAAGAAGTAGAAGAAGAAGAAAATAAGAAAAGAAAAGAAGTGATATAAATATATATATTTTTCTGTTTAATTGTTGTTTAATTGTTAGTGTTAGATTTAGTGTTAGAAAAGAAGAAGATTTAGTGTTAGTGTTAGAAAAAAGAATATATATGTAGAAGAAAAGAAGAAAAAGAAGAAGAAGAAGAAAAGAAGTAGAAGAAGAAGAAGAAGAAAAGAAGAAAAGAAAAGAAGTAGAAAAAGATGAAAATGAAGAAGAAGAAAAGAAGTAGAAGAAGTAGAAGAAGAAGAAAAGAAGAAAAGAAAAGAAGTGATATACATATTTTTTTTTGCTGTTTATTGCTGTTTAATTGTTAGTGTTAGTGTTAGTGTTAGATTTAGTGTTAGAAAAGAAGAAGATTTAGTGTTAGTGTTAAAAAAATAATATATATGTAGAAGAAAAGAAGAAGAAGAAGAAAAGGAAGTAGAAGAAGAAGAAGAAAAGAAGAAAAGAAAAGAAGTAGAAAAAAGATGAAAAAGAAGAAGAAGAAAGAAGTAGAAGAAGTAGAAGAAGAAGAAAAGAAGAAAAGAAAAGAAGTGATATACATATTATTATTCATGTCGGTATTTTTTTATGTTGTACTAATTTCGTTTACTCTTTGTCATGGCAGGTGTTGAAAGATGGTGGGCGCTGGTCGGGAGCGCTCCGAGGACCCTTCTTCATCAGCGCGTGGTACGAGGTCTTCCATTCCACACGCACCTCTCCGCCGAGCGTTGCTGGACAGTATGTCGACACCGCCGGGCCCTTCTTCGTCGACCGTGGTGCCGAGCAGGGGATGAGGTAAGAAGAAGAGAGGAGCTGGAGCACGTGGTCGTGGGAGAGGAGGTAGGGTGACTGCCAGGGCGCCTTCCTTGCCGCCACCCCCGGCTGTTTCACCCGAGCACGTGACTGCTAGGGTGGACTCCTCCGAGGAGGAAGCTACACGGACTCTGGTCCACGAGCCTCCGGTCCACGGGCCTTCGGCCCACGAGCCTCGGGTTGACGGGCCTTCGGGCCACGAGAGTTCGGCCCACGAGACCCCGGAGGAACACACGTCTGGATGGGGTGCCTGACCGGATCAGCCTGAGGGGCCGAGTGGCCATGCTGATGATGGCAGGGAGCCGACTGATATTGAGGAGGAGAGGGGCACCGTCTGCCAGCGTGGTTGTACACGGCTCCCGGATGTGCCGGCGACCCGCGAGCAGAGGTGGTTGATTTTCCCTGATGGGGAGAGGTAAGTGCATTTAATCTTTTTGTACCCTTCTGCATTCACGTTTCTTCAAATATCTAATGCGTTGGCCTTGTCATGCTGCAGGGGTTGGGACCACCATCATAGTGTCCGCCGGCCCAACTCCGTCCTTGGAGTTCTTTATCGGAAAAACTTCCCGGGGTTTGTTACGTTGCCTGGTGAGGGTCAGCTTCCAGAGCTTGGATTGAGTTGGGAGCACTACTTGGCTGCCTCGGCCCCGCCGGGTGAGATTATCGACGGTGTCTTGTGAAAGACGAGGGCAGACGTGGTGATTAGAAAGTTCTGGGTAATTTCTCCTTTACACAATTAAAAATCTGCAACTAGCTAGTTATTAATTGTACTAATCAATATTGTCTCATTTGATTGCAGATATTCTACAGGTGTGAGGAGGGATACGAGGAGGAGGCGGCAAATGTTATCGATAACGTCTGCAAGCGCCTACTACAGAACTTACGACACGAGGCTCGGGTGCAGGCCGTTCGAGACTACTACGCCGCGCGTGGTATCAAGAAGACCAAGCCAGCGTGCCGCGAGAAGTTCTTGAGTAAGGAGGAGTACATGAAGGTAATTCTTAAGGCCTTGTACTTTACTTCCTTCATTTAGTAATTCATAGCCGTAGCGCTCAAGTTTCTATTTCCTAACTTAGGCCCCTCCGAGATGGTGTGCGGATTGGATGGATTGTTGGGAGATGTTGGTCAATGAGTGGTGCTCAAAAGAATGGCGAGCCCTCCACAACGAGGCCAAGGACAAACGTGCCCAAATGGAAGGTGTGCCACACCATTAAGGCAGCTCCAACTTATATCAGTACGGGCGGAACTGGGTATGTGGTCTGCTTCATGATTCATGGAATTTGTTCGTCATGCTAGCTTTCAGCCCTTTAATTACTAATTTACTTTGTTTCTCTCTTTCAGACATGCTACAATAAGGCGGATAAGGTGCCAGAGGTGTACGACATGTATGCCATGGCCCACACTGGCTCTTACAAGAAAGTCAAGGCATTCTCTGCATCTGACCTCGATGATCCAAAAAACTTCACCAACATCTCCTCCCACGACAAGCTCGTGAAATATAGAGATGAGGGGAAGGTGAGGAAAGGGGAGGACTTTAACCCGTGCCAGGGTCCCATTGATACCGAGCCGCTGATGATATCTGGTGGCGGGAGGTCCCATGGCTCCATAGCCATGGGAGATGGACTTACCCATTGTCCCAGCACTCTCCCGGAGATCAAGGCGCCAGTCGAGCTCCGCTCCTGAGATAAGGCCTCATGAACGGCCAGTCCAACTCGCCTTCAAGGTTAGTTATACGTACTCAGCTATCTTTCTCCATTACATTGTGTGCGCTTCCATCAATGATTACAAATGGTAACGAGGAGTGGTGTTGCAGGCTGCTATACAAAGTGAGAGAGATAGAACGGAGAAACTTCTGGCGGAGGCGGCGGAGAGGCAGCGGGAGTTGGAGGAGAGGACGACAAAGATGTTGGAGGAGGAGAGGGCACGGAATGACATGCAGGCAAGGGCCATGTATGAGCTCCTCGTGGTAAGTTTTTTCTACACATTAGCCAAAACATTCATGTAGTGCTTGTCTCATTACTAACTAGTATGATTGAGTCGTCAAAACCAAATGTGCAGTCTGTGTGCGAGAAGTCCGGTCAGACCGCTCCGTCGATGCCAGTGATTGCTCCTGGGACCACGGTGAGTTTAATTTGAATGGACATTACTTGCTAGTCTTAACATTTGAGTGTCATCATGCTAACGAGACATTGGAAATGATCTTTGGTGCAGCGTAACTCCAGACAAGCATCGCACGATCCTTCTCCAGCTACCGGCACGAGCCACCCCGCTACAACACCTCCATGATCACGGTAAGTGTCTCTAGTGTTTTGCTTAACAAATGCATAAAGACCTAGACTTAGCTTTATTTCCTCCAATATGCTTACCATAATGACTTAGAGTTAGCTTCTTTTCCTCCAAAATGACTTAATAATCTTACTAACCTCCAAAACCATCCATTTTACCTATGTTAGCCCTAAAACGATATGTACTTAGCTTACTTATGTAAAAAATGGCATAATTAGCTTAGTTAGCTCATAAATGATCCATTTCACCTAAATTAGCTCTTAAATGATCCATTTTACCCAAGTTAGCTCTAAAATGACCCATTTTACCTAGGTTAGCTCCAAAATGACCCATCTTACCTAGGTTAGCTTTAAAATGATGCATTTTACCCAAGTTGGCTCTAAAATGACCCATTTTACATAGATTAGCTCATAAACGATCCATTTCACCTAGGTTAGCTCCAAAATGACCCATATTACCTAGGTTAGCTCCAAAATGACCCATCTTACCTAGGTTAGCTCCAAAATGACCCATCTTACTTAGGTTAGCTCCAAAATGACCCATCTTACCTAGGTTAGCTCAAAAATGATCCATTTCACCGAAGTTAGCTCAAAAACGATCCATTTCACCTAAATTAGCTCTTAAATGATCCATTTCACCCTAGTTAGCTCAAAATCGATCCATTTCACCTTAGTTAGCTAAAAAACGATCCATTTCACCTTAGCTCATAAACGACCCATTTCAACTAAGTTAGCTCATAAATGATCCATTTCACCTAAGTTAGCTCAAAAACAATCCATTTCAACTTAGTTAGCTAAAAACGATCCATTTCACCTTAGTTAGCTCATAAACGACCCATTTCAACTAAGTTAGCTCATAGGTGATCCATGTTACCTTAGTTAGCTCATAAACGACCCATTTCAACTTAGCTCATATATGATCCATTTCACCTAAGTTAGCTCAAAAATGATCCATTTCAACTTAGTTAGCTCAAAAGCGATCCATTTCACCTTAGTTAGCTCATAAACGACCCATTTCAACTAAGTTAGCTCATAGATGATCCATTTCACCTTAGTTAGCTCATAAACGACCCATTTCAACTTAGTTAGCTCATATATGATCCATTTCACCTAAGTTAGCTCATAAATGACATATACTTCTTGTTCTAGTCTTCTTCTTCTAGTCACCTATTTCTAACTTTCTTATTTGCCATTTTGCATATTTCATTCACTTCATGAAAGCTAGCTTGCTATGATGGAGTGCTTGTTTTTTCTTTGATGAAACTTTGCATTGTATCTAGCTTGCTATGATGGAACATGCTATCTTGATCAAACTTTGCATTGTAATATGTATATGGATGGAACAATGTGTATGGATGGAACTTGCTTATGTATGAATGGATGAAACTTAATTATGTGCTGGATATATATGTGATATATTTGCTGTTAAATATCCCTGTGAAATATATCTATATATGTCATATATATTTGCTGTGAAAATTGTTGCATTCAGAAAAACAAAAAAAAGAGCCAATATACAGGCTCTTTGCCGTCTGCCACCGACGGCAACGGCCTCTTTGCCGTCAGCCGCAGACGACAAACAAGACACGTGGCAACCAACTGTGCTTCCTGGGAGCTGACACATTTGGCCAGTTTGCCTACAGTGGCAGACGGCAAAGAGTAGTGACGTCTAGCTGACATCATACGGTGGACGGCAAAGGCAGGACAAATTTTGCCGTCAGCGGCGGACGACAAAGGGCTGCCGTTAGCCACCTAATAGTCTAACAACGCAATTTTTGTCATCTGCTTTCTTTGCCGTCTGCTGCTGATGGCAAATGACCCTTTGCCGTCAGCCGCGTAAAGCAGACGACAAAGTAGCTGTTTGACGGACCTTACTTTGCCATCCACTTTGCCGTCCGCAGTAGACGGCAAAGACCTTTGCTGTCCGCCATTCATGCCTTTGCCGTCCGCCGTGGCAGACGGCAAAGTAGCTGATTCCTGTAGTGTTCCTTGCACATTATAGCTCATCACGAAGTTCTGGTAACATGGTGATGGTGACTAGAGAACTCTATCAATCACTATCTTATCTGGAAGATTAACTCCCAGTTGATTCAAGAAATTGTAGTATCCAGACATTCTGAGCACACGCTCACTAGCTGAGCTATTTTCCTGCATCTTTTAGGTGAAGTACTTGTCGGAGGTCTCATACCTCTCGACACGGGCATGAGTCTGAAATACTAATTTCACCTCTTGGAACATCTCATATGCTTCATGGCATTCAAAACGTTTTTGAAGTCCCGGTTCTAAGTCGTAAAGTATGGTGCACTAAACTATTAAGTAGTCATCAAATTGAGCTAGCCAAACGTTCATAACGTCTACATCTGCTCCTGCAATAGGTCTGGCACATAGCGGTGCATCAAGGACATAATTCTTCTGTACATCAATGAGGATAAACCTCAGATCATAGACCTAGTCTACATCATTGCTACTATCATCTTTCAACTTAGTTTTTTCTAGGAACACATCAAAAAACATAGGGAAGCTACAACGCGAGCTATTGATCTACAATATAATTTGTAAATACTATCAGGACTAAGTTCATGATAAATTAAAGTTCAATTAATCGTATTACTAAAGAACTCCCACTTAGATAGACATCCCTCAAGTAATCTAAATGATACGTGATCCAAATCAACTAAACCATGTCCGATCATCATGTGAGATGGAGTAGTCATCAATGGTGAACATCTCTATGTTGATCATATCCACTATATGATTCACGTTCGACCTTTCGGTCTCTAGTGTTCCGAGGACATATCTGTATATGCTAGTCTCGTCAAGTTTAACCCGAGTATTCCGCGTGTGCAAATATGGCTTGCACCCGTTGTATTTGAACATAGAGCCTATCACTCCTGATCATCACGTGGTGTCTCAGCATGAAGAACTTTTGCAACAGTGCATAGTCGGGGAGAACACTTATACCTTGAAATTTTGTAAGGGGTCATCTTATAGTGCTACCGCCGTACTAAGCAAAATAAGATGCATCAAAGATAAACATCACATGCAATCAAAATATGTGACATGATATGGCCATCATCATCTTGTGATTTTGATCTCCATCATCGAACGATGTCATGATCTCCATCGTCACCGGCTGGACACCTTGATCTCCATTGTAACGTTGTGGTCGTCTCGCCAACCATTGCTTCTACGACTATCGCTACCGCTTACTGATAAAGTAAAGCAATTACATAGCGTTTGTATTTCATACAATAAAGTGACAACCATATGGCTCCTGCCAGTTGCCGATAACTTTTACAAAACATGATCATCTCATACAACAATCTTTATATCACATCTTGTCTTGACCATATCGTATCACAACATGCCCTGCAAAAGCAAGTTAGACATCCTCTACTTTGTTTGTTGTAAGTTTTACGTGGCTGCTATGGGCTTCTAGCATGAACCGTACATACCTACGTCACAAAAACCACAACGGTGATTTATCAAGTTTGCTATTTTAACCTTCACAAGGATCGTCAACAGTCAAATTCGATTCAACTAAAGTTAGAGAAACAGACGCCCGCTAGCCACCTTTATGCAAAACTAGTTGCATGTCTGTCGATGGAACCGGTCTCATGAACGCGGTCATGTAAGGTTGGTCCGGGCCGCTTCATCCAACAATACTGCCGAATCAAAATAAGACATTGGTGGTAAGCAGTATGACGATCACCGCCCACAACTCTTTGTGTTCTACTCGTGCATATCATCTATGCATATACCTGGCTCGGATGCCACTATTGGGAAATGTAGCATGCAATTTAGAAAATCCTACGCTCACGCAAGATCTATCTAGGAGATGCATAGCAACGAGAGGGGGAGAGTGTGTCCATGTGCCCTCGTAGACCGAAAGCGGATGCGTTAATTTAACGCGGTTGATGTAGTTGAACGTCTTATTGAATCAACCGATCAAGTACCAAACGTACGACACCTTCGAGTTCTGCACATGTTCAGCTCGATGACGTCCCTCGAATTCTTGTTCCAGTAGAGGCACGAAGGAGTCAATGAGTTCCGTCAGCACGATGGCGTGATGACGGGTTTGGTGAAGTGATATGCGCAGGGCTTCGCCTAAGCACTACGACAATATGACCGGAGGAGTAAACCATGGAGGGGGGCACCACACACGGCTAAACAATTGATGTGCTTTGGGGTGCCCCCCGCCCACATATATAAAGGAGGAGGGGAGGTGGCTGGCCACAAGGGGCGTGCGCCATGGGGGGGAGTCCTACTAGGACTCCACTCCTAGTAGGATTCGGCCCCCTCTTTTTCCTTCTTCCGGAGGAGGGAAAGGGGAAGGGAGAGGGAAGAGGAGAAGTAAAGGGGGGGCCTTCCCTAGTCCAATTCGGACACCCCATGGGTGGGGGGCGCGGCCACCCCTTGTGGGCTTCCTCCCCTCTCTCCTATGGCCCATGTTGGCCCAACAATTCCCGAGGGGGGTTCCGGTAACGTCCCGGTACTCAGAACATAACCTTCCAATATATCAATCTTAACATCTCGACCATTTCGAGACTCCCCCACATGTACATGATCTCATTCGGGACTTCAAACAACCTTCGGTCACCAAAACACATAACTCATATAATACCTATCGTCATCGAACGTTAAGCGTGCGGACCCTACGGGTTCAAGAACTATGTAGACATGACCGAGACACCTCTCCGGTCAACAAACAATAGCGGAACCTGGATGCTCATATTGGTTCCCACATATTCTACGAAGATCTTTATCGGTTGAACCACAATGTCAACATAGTTATTCCCTTTGACATACCTATGTTACTTGCTCGAGATTCGATCGTCGGTATCTTCTTACCTAGTTCAATATTGTTACCAGCAAGTCTCTTTACTCGTTCAGTAGTGCATCATCCTGCAACTAACTCATTAGTCGCTTTGCTTGCAAGGCTTCTTATGATGTGCATTACCAAGAGGGCCCAGAGATACCTCCCCGATACTCGGAGTGACAAATCCTAATCTCGATCTATGCCAACCCAACAAAAACCTTTGGAGATTCCTGTAGAGCATATTTGTAATCATCCAGTTACGTTGTCACGTTTGATAGCACACAAGGCATTCCTCCAGTGTCCGGGAGTTGCATAATCTCATAGTCGGAGGAATATATATTTGACACGAAGAAAGTAGTAGCAATAAAACTGAACGATCATTATGCTAAGCTAACTGATGGGTCTTGTCCATCACATCATTCCACTAATGACGTGATCCCATTATCAAATGACAACTCATGTCTATGGCTAGGAAACTTAACCATCTTTGATCAAAGAGCTAGTCTAGTAGAGGCATACTAGGGACACGTTGTTTTGTCTATGTATTCACACATGTATCAAGTTTCCGGTTAATACAATTCTAGCATGAATAATAAACATTTATCATGAATAAGGAAATATAAAATAACAACTTTATTATTACCTCTAGGGCATATTTCCTTCAACCTACACCAACTAGAGAAGAAGCTAATGATAAATATCATGAAACTACATATCAAGTTGCTACAGAACCTCGTAGGTCTGACAGAGCACGATCCGCACCAGCATGGTATGGTAATCCTATTCTGTAGGTCATGTTACTTGACCATGATGAACCTACAAACTATGAAGAAGCTATGATGAGCCCAGATTCCGATAAATGGCCTGAGGCCATGAAATCTGAGATAGGATCCATGTATGAGAACAAAGTGTGGACTTTGGTGGATCTGCCCCATGATCGGCGACCCATAAAGAATAAATGGATCTTCTAGAAGAAGACAGATGCTGATGGTAATGTTACTGTCTATAAAGCTTGACTTGTTGCAAAGGGTTTTCGACAAGTTCAGGGAGTTGACTACGATGAGACGTTCTCACCCATAGCGATGCTTAAGTCTGTCCGAATCATTTTAGCAATTGCTGCATTTTATGATTATGAAATCTGGCAAATGGATGTCAAAACTGCATTCCTTAATGGATTTCTTAAAGAAGAGTTGTATATGATGCAACCAGAAGGTTTTGTCGATCTTAAAGGTGCTAACAAAGTGTGCAAGATCCAGTGATCCATTTATGGACTGGTGCAAGCACCTCGGAGTTGGAATATACACTTTGATGTGGTGATCAAAGCATATGATTTTATACAGACTTTTGGAGAAGCATGTGTTTACAAGAAAGTGAGTGGGAGCTCTATAGCATTTCTAATATTATATGTGGATGAGATATTGTTGATTGGAAATGATGTAGAATTTCTGAATAGCATAAAAGGGTTCTTGAATAATAGTTTTTCAATGAAAGACCTTGGTGAAGTTGCTTATATATTGGGCATCAAGATCTATAGAGATAGATCAAGATGCTTGATAGGACTTTCACAAAGCAAATACCTTGATAAAGTTTTGAAGAAGTTCAAAATGGATCAGTCAAAGAAAGGGTTCTTGCCTGTGTTACAAGGTGTGAAATTGAGTCAGACTTAATGCCCGACCACTGTAGAAGATAGAGAGAAAATGAAATTCATTCCCTATGCTTCAGCCATAGGCTCTATCATGTATGCTATACTGTGTACCAGACCTGTTGTGTGCCTGGATATAAGTTTAGCAGGGACGTACCAAAGTAATCTAGGAGGGGATCATTGGACAGCGGTCAAGAACATCCTGAAGTACCTGAAAAGGACTAGGGATATGTTTCTCGTTTATTGAGGTGACAAAGAGCTTGTCGTAAATGGTTACATTGATGTTAGCTTCGACACTGATCTGGATGACTCTAAGTCACAATCCGGATACGTATTTTTATTGAATAGTGGAGCTGTCAGTTGGTGCAATTCCAAGCAGAGCGTCGTGGTGGGATCTACGTGTGAAGCGGAGTACATAAATGCTGCAGAAGCAGCAAATTAAGGAGTCTGGATGAAGGAGTTCATATCCGATATAGGTGTAATACCTAGTGCATTGGTTCCAATGAAAATCTTTTGTGACAATACAGGAGCAATTGCCTTGGCGAAGGAATCCAGATTTCACAAAAAGACCAAACACATCAAGAGACGCTTCAACTCCATCCGAGATTTGATCAAGGAGGGAGACATAGAGATTTGCAAAATACATACGGATCTGAATGTTGTAGACCCGTTGACTAAGCCTCTTCGACGAGCAAAACATGATCAGCACCAAGACTCCATGGGTGTTAGATTCATTATAATGTAATCTAGATTATTAACTCTAGTGCAAGTGGAAGACTGAAGGAAATATGCCCTAGAGGTAATAATAAAGTTGTTATTTTACATTTCCTTATTCATGATAAATGTTTATTATTCATGCTAGAATTGTATTAACCGAAAAATTTATACATGTGTGAATACATAACAAAACAACAAGTCCCTAGTATGCCTCTACTAGACTAGCTCGTTGATCAAAGATGGTTAAGGTTCCTAGCCATAGACATGAGTTGTCATTTGATAACGGGATCACGTCATTAGTGGAATGATGTGATGGACAAGACCCATCCGTTAGCTTAGCATAATGATCATTCAGTTTTATTGCTACTGCTTTCTTCGTGTCAAATATATATTCCTCCGACTATGAGATTATGCAACTCTCGGACATCGTAGGAATGCCTTGCGTGCTATCAAATGTCACAACATAACTGGGTGATTATAAAGATGCTCTACAGGTATCTCCGAAGGTGTTTTTTGGGTTGACATAGATCGAGATTAGGATTTGTCACTCCGAGTATCGGAGAGGTATCTCTGGGCCCTCTCGGTAATGCACATCATAAGAAGCCTTGCAAGAAAAGTGACTAATGAGTTAGTTGCAGGATGATGCATTACAAAACGAGTAAAGAGACTTGCCGGTAACGATATTGAACTAGGTATGAAGATACCGACGATCGAATCTCGGGCAAGTAACATACCGATGACAAAGGGAATAACTATGTTGACATTGTGGTTCGACCGACAACGATCTTCGTAGAATATGTGGGAACCAATATGAGCATGCAGGTTCCGCTATTGGTTATTGACTGGAGAGGTTTCTCGGTCATGTCTACATAGTTCTCAAACCCGTAGGGTCCGCACGCTTAACGTTCGATGACGATAGGTATTATATGAATTATGTGTTTTGATGACCGAAGGTTGTTCAGAGTCCCAGATGAGATCACGGACATGACGAGGAGTCTCAAAATGGTCGATAGGTAAAGATTGATATATTGGAAGGTTATTTTCGGACACTGGAATGGTTTCGGAAAAGTTCGGATATTTTTCGGAGTACCGGGAGGCTACTGGACCCCCCCCCCCCCCCCCCCCCCCCCCCCCCCCGTGGGGGAATTGTTTGGCCAATATGGGTCATAGGAGAGAGGGGAGGCATGAAAGAAATATGCCCTAGAGGCAATAATAAAGTTGTTATTTATATTTCCTTATATCATGATAAATGTTTTTTATTCATGCTAGAATTGTATTAACCGGAAACTTAGTACATGTGTGAATACATAGACAAAACAAAGTGTCCCTAGTATGCCTCTACTTGACTAGCTCGTTAAAAAAAGATGGTTATGTTTCCTAACCATAGACATGTGTTGTCATTTGATGAACGGGATCACGTCATTAGGAGAGTGATGTGATGGACAAGACCCATCCATTAGCTTAGCATTATGATTGTTATAGTTTCATTGCTACTGCTTTCTTCATCACTTATACATGTTCCTCAGACTATGAGATTATGCAACTCCTGAATACCGTAGGAACACCTTGTGTGCTATCAAACGTCACAACGTAATTGGGTGATTATAAAGATGCTCTACAGGTCTCTCCGAAGGTGTTTGTTGGGTGGGCATAGATCGAGATTAGGATTTGTTACTCCGTGTATCGGACAGGTATCTCTGGGCCCTCTCGGTAATACTCATCACTATAAGCCTTGCAAGCAATGTGATTAATGAGTTAGTTGTGGGATAGGGCATTACAGTACGAGTAGAGAGACTTGCTGGTAATGAGATTGAACTAGGTATGATGATACCGACGATCAAATCTCGGGCAAGTAACATACCGATGACAAAGGGAACAACGTATGTTGTTATGCGGTTTGACCGATAAAGATCTTCGTAGAGTATGTAGGAGCCAATATGAGCATCCAGGTTCCGCTATTGGTTATTGATCGGAGATGTGTCTCAATCATGTCTATATAGTTCTCGAACCCATAGGGTCCGCACGCTTAACATTTGATAGCGATTTGTATTATG
Source organism: Triticum aestivum (assembly GCF_018294505.1). NCBI lineage: Eukaryota > Viridiplantae > Streptophyta > Magnoliopsida > Poales > Poaceae > Triticum > Triticum aestivum. The sequence goes on along the minus strand of NC_057798.1, from coordinate 470,176,627 downwards.
AGTTATGTGTTTTTGATGACCAAAGTTTGTTCGGAGTCCCGGATGACATCACAAATGTGACAAGCAGTCTCGAAATGGTCGAGACATAATGATTGGTATATTGGAAGGTTATTTTCAGACACCGTAGAGGTTTCAGAATAGTTCGGGCATTTTTCGGAGTACCGGCAGGTTACCGGACCCCCCCGGGGGATTAATGGGCCTTATGGGCTTTAGTGGAAAAGGAGAGGAGGGTCGCAGGGTGGCCGCGCGCCCCTTTTGGCTGGTCCGAATTGGACTAGGAGGGGGCAGCACCCCCCCTCTTTCCTTCTCCCTTTCCACCTCTTTCCCTCTCTCCCTCTCTTGGAAAAGGAATGGGACTCCAACTAGGATTGGGAATCCTAGTTGGACTGCCCCTATAGGCGCGCCCCTCCGAGGCTGGCCTCCTCCTCCTCCCTCCTTTATATACAGGGGCAGGGGGCACCCCAAAGCACAACAGTTGTTATCTTAGCCGTGTGCGGTGCCCCTCTCCATAGATTAACACCTCGGTCATATCGTCGTAGTGCATAGGCGAAGCCCTGCGCTGATAACATCATCAACACTGTCGCCACGCTATCGTGCTGACGAAATTCTCCCTCGTCCTCAACTGGATCAAGAGCTCGAGGGACGTCATCGTGCTGAATGTGTGCTGTACATGGAGGTGCCGTACGTTCGGTACTTGGATTAGTTGGATCATGAAGGCGTTCGACTACATCAGCCGCATTACTAAACGCTTCCGCTTTCGGTCTACGAGGGTACGTGGACATACTCTCCCGTCTCGTTGCTATGCATCTCCTAGATAGATCTTGTGTGATCATAGGAATTTTTTGAATTACTATGTTCCCCAACAGTGGCATCAGAGCCAGGTCTATGCGTAGATGTTTTATGCACGAGTAGAACACAAAGAGTTGTTGGCGATAATAGTCGTACCGCTTACCACCATCGTCTTACTTTGATTCGGTGGTATTGTTGGATGAAGCGGCCCAGACCAACATTACATGAACGTGTTCATGAGACTGGTTCTACCGACGTGCTTTTGCACACAGGTGGTTGGCGGGTGTCAGTTTCTCCAACTTTAGTTAAATCGAGTTTGACTATGGCCAATCCTTGTTGAAGGTTAAAACAACAAACTTGATGAAAAATCGTTGTAGTTTTGATGCATAGTAAGAACGGTTCTTGCTAGAAGCCCATAGCGGCCACGCACTACTAGGAAAAAGCCTATACATAGGATCTTACCAGCAGCGAGTTTTAAAATAAGGCGCTGTCGCAATTTATCAGTAGCGCGTTCCACCACAATGCGCTGCTGAAATAAAAGTAGTCGCAGCGCGCCTCCAATAAGCCACGCTACTGCTACTATTCCCACGACCCCGCCGTGAAGCTAGTTATAGCAACAGCACATTAATTAGAAGGGCGCTACTGCTAGGTAGTTTAGCAGTAGCCCATTTATCTATACCGCGCTACTGCTAAAACTAGCTACCTCCCACCACCCACGCTCTCCTCTATCCTATCCACACACGCACACTCACACTCACTCGACCTCCCCCTCAATCCCCCCGCACCGATCCTCCCCCGCCGGCCGCCATCGCCTACCCCTCCTCCCTCTACGCCGCCGTCACCTCCTCCTCCTCGCTGGACTCGGTACCGCCCTCCTCCTCCGTCCTCCCTCAACTCGCCGTGCCGGCCGGCCCCTCCTCACTCCGCCCTTCCTCCTCCGTCCTACTCTCTCCTCCCTCCTCCAGTCGCCCCTCCTTCTTCCTCCTCCCTCCTCCATCCACAACCCCTCCTCCTACTACATTTTGATTTAGTAGGCTAGTTCATATGCAACATTTTGATTTAGTCCATATGATTTAGTTGATTTAGTAGGCTAGTTGATTTAGTTGATTTAGAACATTTCAATTTTGTTGATTTAGTAGGCAAGTTGATCTAGTAGGCTAGTTGATTTAGTTGATTTAGAAAATTTTGATTTTGTTGATTTAGTAGGCAAGTTGATCTAGTAGGCTAGTTGATTTAGTTGATTTATGGAACATTTTGATTTAGTTGATTTAGTAGGCAAGTTGATTTAATAGGCTAGTTGATTTAGTTGATTTATAGAACATTTTGATTTAGTTGATTTAGTATGCTAGTTGATAGCTCTGAAGATAGCTCTGAAGATTTGGTGCTCTGCATATTGCTTCAGGAAAATGGTGCCACCACCACCACCACCATGTCAATTGTGCAAGTCAAGGTGCGCCAGCAGCCTTGCAACTGGCAAGCTGTTCAGCATCTACTTCCAGCCGAGTTTTCGTCATGCGGCGGTAAGAAATTATATGAAATGTAACAACTATTTTACTTTTAGTGTTGGCATTACTGCATTGTGTCATTTTGCTTTTTTTACACAAATCGTCCCATGCAATGTGAGGTTGAAATTCAACAAGCTGACAGGAGACACTATGACATTTGAGGCTCCTGGGGGGCCGTACACTACGGAGGTCGAGAAAGGACGAAATATTTCGCAGATTGGAGGAGATGGATGGGCCCGTTTCCCCGCCCGCATGTGTCTTACTGGTGGTGAGTTGATCAGCTTCTCCTTTAGAGTAGAAAGACCCGAGCTGGCTGTCCTTTATATCAACCTAGTGGAAGATGATGAAGATGCCGAAGATGACGAAGATGATGAAGATAATGAGGACCCACTCGATGAAGATGATGAGGACCCACTTCATGAAGCCATCGTAGCTCAAAGAATGAGGCTGAGCGAGGAGGAGGTGTGCAACCTATGGGACATAATTCCGCCACATGCTGACTTTGTCGGGGTGCCATTCGTGACCCGCCTGACAAGTACCATGGTAGATCGACATGATATGGTATGTTATACTTACAAATGCAAATTATTCGATGATATGCTTAGTGTAGAGTCAAATGATATGGTATGTTGTGTGGAATCTAGTAGATGATATGCTTTAGTGTAGAGTTTGATCACATGCTTATTAGTGTAGAATCTAAGGAACTATTAATAGTGTAGATAATCCACATATACTTATTTGCAAGAGTATGTGCGAGGCTATTTATTAATTGATATGTTTTTCTTATTCAGAAATTGGCAAAGAGCCTATCTGTGAGTTATGGTATCGAGCCTGATGAAGAAGGCTCAGCTGGAGTACACCTTACCGCACGGGGCTCCGTCACAACCTGTACTTACCGCGTGGACACAAACGGTCGCACACACTTAAACTCGGTTGGGTGGAAGAAATTCCTCGATGGCAAGAATCTTCATGTTGGACAGGCCATCCTAATTACTACCAGGAACACCAACCGCCTAGGCTTGAGGATGATGATCGTCTTCAATATCATCTAGAACTATATATGTGTGTGTGGCTATATCATCTAGAACTACATATGATGATTGTCGTCGATATCATCTAGAACTACATATGATGATCGTCCTCGATATAATCTAGAACTACATATGATGATCGTCGTCGATATGACCTTGTACTGCTTGAGGATGCATGTTGACTATACATGAAATTGTTATCTAGTACTCCCTCTGTTCCAAATTACCCTGTCGTGGTTTTAGTTCGTTCCAAATTACTCGTCGTGGTTTGAACTAAAACCACGACAGAGTAATTTGGAACGGAGGGAGTACTAGTATCTGGTAGTACCTAGTATCTGGAAATTGCATTTTATTGAAACCAAAACGAAGTGGGGTAGGAGCGGGGGAAAATGATGAAAGATATAACAGTAGCGAGGGGCTAGGAAAGTGCTACAGCTAACTAATAGTAGCACGTTCGCGAAAAGTGCTGCTGATATAGTCAACAGCAGTAGCGCAGGTGCTGACCGCGCTACTACTAATAGTTAGCTGTAGCGTCGTAGTAGTAGCGCGGCTGCCCGCGCTGCTGATAGCCTCAAAACCCGCGCTACTACTAGGGTTTTCCCTAGTAGTGACGTAAAACTTGAAACAACAAAGTAGAGGATGTCTAACTTGTTTTTGCAGGGCTTGTTGTGATGTGATATGGTCAAGACATGATGTGATATAAATTGTTGTATGAGATGATCATGTTTTGTAACAGAGTTATCAGCAACTCGCAGGAGCCATATGGTTGTCGCTTTATTGTATGAAATGCGATCGCCATGCAATTGCTTTATTTTATCACTAAGCGGTAGCGGTAGTCGTAGTAGCAATAGTTGCCGAGACGACAACGATGCTACAATGGAGATCAAGGTGTCAAGCCAGTGACGATGGAGATCATGACAATGCTTCGGTGATGGAGATCATCAGCACAAGATGATGGCCATATCATGTCACATATTTTGATTGCATGTGATGTTTATCTTGTATGCATCTTATTTTGCTTAGTACGATGGTAGCATTATAAGATGATCCCTTACTAAATTTCAAGGTATAAGTGTTCTTCCTGAGTATGTACACTAAATTTCAAGGTATAAGTGTTCTCCCTGAGTATGCACCATTGCTACAGTTCGTCGTGCCGGGACACCATGTGATGATCGGGTGTGATAAGCTCTACGTTCACATACAACGGGTGCAGGCCAGTTTTGCACACGGAGAATACTCGAGTTAAACTTGATGAGCCTAGCATATGCAGATGTGGCCTCAAAACACTGAGACCGAAAGGTCGAACGTGAATCATATAGTAGATATGATCAACATAGTGATGTTCACCCGTGAAAAATGCTCCATCTCACGTGATGATCGGACATGGGTTAGTTGATTTGGATCACGTGATCATTTAGATGACTAGAGGGATGTCTATCTAAGTGGGAGTTCTTAACTAATATGATTAATTGAACTTTAATTTATCATGAACTTAGTCCTGATAGTTTTTGCATGTCTATGTTGTTGTAGATCAATGGCCCGTGCTACCATTCCCTTGAATTTTAATGCGTTCCTAGAGAAAGCTTAGTTGAAAGATGACGGTAGCAATTACACGGACTGGGTCCGTAACTTGAGGATTATCCTCATTGTTGCACAGAAGAATTATGTCCTGGAAGCACCACTAGGTGCAAGGACTGTTGCAGATGCAACTATAGATGTTGTGAATGTCTGGCAGAGCAAAGCTGATGACTACTCGATAGTTCAGTGTGCCATGCTTTACTGCTTAGAATCAGGACTTCAAAGATGTTTTGAACGTCATGGAGCATATGAGATGTTCCAAGAGTTGAAGTTAATATTTCAAAAAAATGCCAGAGTTGAGAGATATGAAGTCTCCAACAAGTTCTATAGCTGCAAAATGGAGGAGCATAATTCTTTTAGTGAACACATACTCAGAATGTTTGGGTACCATAACCACTTGACTTAGCTGGGAGTTAATCTTCCTGATGGTAGTGTCATTGACAAAGTTCTTCAATCACTGCCACCAAGCTATAAAGGCTTCGTGATGAACTATAATATGCAAGGGATGACGAAAACGATTCCCGAGCTCTTCATAATGCGAAAGGCTGCAGAGGTAGAAATCAAGGAGCATCAAGTGTTGATGGTCAACAAGACCACTAGTTTCAAGAAAAAGGCAAGGGGGACAAGGGGAACTTCAAGAAGAATAGCAATCAAGTTGCTACTCCTGGGAAGAAGCCCAAGTCTGGACCTAAGCGTGAACTGAGTGCTTCTACTGCAAAGGGACTGGTCACTAGGAGCGGAACTGCCCCAAGTATTTTGCTGATAAGAAGGATGGCAAAGTGGAAGGTATATTTGATATACATGTTATTGATGTGTACCTTACTAATGCTCGTAGTAGCGCCTGGGTATTTGATACTAGTTCTGTTGCTCATATTTGCAACTCGAAACAGGGGCTACGAATTAAACGAAGATTGGCTAAGGACGAGGTGATGATGCACGTCGGGAATGGTTCCAAGGTCGATGTGATCGCTGTAGGCACGCTACCTCTACATCTACCTTTGGGATTAGTTTTAGACCTGAATAATTGTTATTTGGTGCCAGTATTGAGCATGAACATTATATCTGGATCTTGTTTGATGCGAGACGGTTATTCATTTGAATGAGAGAATAATGGTTGTTCTATTTATATGAGTAATATCTTTTATGGTCATGTACCCTTGTTGAGTGGGCTATTTTTATTGAGTCTTGATCGTAGAGAGGCACATGTTCATAATATTGAAGCCAAAAGATGCAAAGTTGATAATGATAGTGCAACTTATTTGTGGCACTGCCGTTTGGGTCATATTGGTATAAAGCGCATGAAGAAACTCCATGTTGATGGGCTTTTGGAATCACTTGATTACGAATCACTTGGTGCTTGCGAACCATGCATCATGGCCAAGATGACTAAAATTCTGTTATCCGGAACAATGGAACGAGCTACTGACTTATTGGAAATAATACATACTGATGTATGCGGTCTAATGAGTGTTGAGGCTCGTGGCGGGTATCGTTATTTTCTTACCTTCACAGATGATTTGAGCAGATATGGGCATATCTACTTAATGAAACATAAGTCTGAAACATTTGAAAAGTTCAAAGAATTTCAAAGTGAAGTGGAAAATCATCGTAACAAGAATATAAAGTTTCTACGATCTGATCGTGGAGGTGAATATTTGAGTTACGAGTTTGGTCTTCATTTGAAACAATGTGGAATAGTTTCGCAACTCATGCCACCTGGAACACCACAACGTAATGGTGTGTCCGAACGTCGTAACCACACTTTATTAGATATGGTGCGATCTATGATGTCTCTTACTGATTTTACCGCTATTTTTTTGGGATTATGCTTTAGAGATGTCCGCATTCACTTTAGGGTTTTTTATTTCTATGCCCCTGGTTCCTTGGCTCTACTCATTCATCCCCACTATGTTAACTTTTGCTCACTTTTCCCCACTCCCTTGCCCGAAACCCTCAGAACAGGTTATAACGGACGTTGTCGTCGGGTCAATGCCTTTGACCATTAACACTGGCGAGGGGGGCGCATATAGGCGCATGCAAGACCGCGGTCGTGCGCGGTCGTGGGGTAGAACGTGTCCATGGACATGCCCGAAATGTCCCATCATATAAAGAGGGGCAACCACCTCCATCGCCCCTACAATTTTCCCCCAAATCCCCTCCCTGCCGCATCATCTTCCTCTCCCCCACCAGCGTCGTCTCGCTCTCCTCCACGGCCTCCACCACATGATCTCGCTCTCCCCCACCGCATCCTCTTCCTCGCCTTCATCGCCTCCATCTGTCAGATGGCCGACGCTCGTGGCGACGCTGGTGCGGCGGCCGAAGATGTGGTGGAGCTGCAGGGTCAGGGCGCGGTGACCGCAGATGTCAGCGGCGTCCACAATTGTGCAGGGAAACTCGCAACTGCTGCGGATGTGGCGGACTCCGCCTCATCGCTACAAAAGGTGACGGCGTCGAGCGGCGCAGTCCATCCAGATACCCCTGATGCGCTACCTGTCGTGGAGTAGCAGGTATTTGCACTTGCTTAGTTTGTAGAGTTAGTTGCTCCCTAGTTGCATTGGTTAGATTATGATTCATACAATGGTTCAGATGGTTAGAGTAGTTGGTTTGATGAATGAGCCGAGTTTTTTTGTATGGGTGTGGGGGGATTGGGGTTTTTGGACTAGGGTTTGTTGGATAAATTCATTGCAAAAATGCTAGATGTTGTGAACTATGATTTTAGTGTTGCAATGATTGGGTTTTTTAGATTTGTTTTTAGATTTGGATAAATTCGTTGCAAAAATGCTAGATGTTGTGAACAGATGCATGCTTATTAGATTTTTTTAGTGCTCACAGATTGTTTTTTTAATGCTACTCAGATTCGTTGCCTTAGATTGGGTCCCTATTAGATTTGTTTTCGAATGCTACTCAGATTGGGGTTTTGAATGTCATATGCCCAAATGGAATCCATTGATTAGTTATGTTTAGAATCAGAATCCTACTGTATGAATCACAATATAAATTTGAATGTCATAACCAAAAGTAACCCTTGATTCATTAGTATATAAATTTGTCCACAATATGTAGTTATATTAGCTCTGTTGTTCAATTTGTGTGCATGACAATGGAAAATGCAAAACAATGATCATAGTATATTGGGAGTATATTAGCCATATGATCAATCTCTCATGTGTGCATATCTAAATTTTCAATTGGCTTCCATATTTACTAGTGATGGATGTAATTGTATGTTCAGGAGGATGATGGTTAGGGGGTAGAAAGAGGAAGCTGGCCAGTACGACCCGTATGATCCAGAGGAAAGTGATGATGAAGAATATGAGGTAAGTCTACTTAAAATTTGTATTGTTCATTTAGTTCCTTTGACATAGTGTATCCATGAATCTGTAATGTATTAATGTAACTCATTCATGTGTGTAGTATGATTCTGGAGAATAAGTGTACAAGGGCAACGTCGCATCCTTCACAGCCAAGGAGGTGGTGAAGATCAAGGCCAAGGGAGTTGCTTCCTTCTACAACTGCAAGACTAATAAGTGGCACTGCCCCTACTGCACCACCAAGCCAAAGCAAAGGGATGGTCGCTTTCGATCACCTTCTGTCTCATGCGGAGGATGTAGCGATTCGCGGGGAGGACTACATGATTAGGGGGCAGCATGCCACCCTCGCGAAGGCCCTGACTCCGGCGTGATGTGATCGATGATGTGATGCCGTGAACTGAATCTTTAAGTTTATCAGTTGGGTTACTTTTGGTTTGTTGAACTGAATCTCGTTGGTTATGGTTTGTTGAACTGAATTTAGTTTTCATGAATTTGGTTATGGTTGGCTATGTTGATGCTAGTAATCTGGTTGCTATCTATATTTTTCTGCCCTTAAATTTGCTGGTGGTATATTTGTCTGTCCTGAATCTATGGTTAGTTATGTTTAGATGTTGTGAACTATGATTTTAGGTGCTGCAATGATCACACATGTTGTGTAGGAAATCAAATGCATGCTCCAAATGAGATCATGTAAACCTTGGCAAACCTATACAGTATAAATTCAAGAAAATGCAAAAACAAGTAAAACCTTGGCAAACTATCTATGTTTGTGTAGGAGATCATGTGTGAAAATTTTGAAGTGATTTAGATGCTCCTTGGCAAACAAGTAATAAATTTGAATTTGAGAACTGTGCTCCAAATGAGCTCCCAGGCTAGGGTAAACAGCCCATTTGTAATCAAGTTTTTTTGGACCTACTCCAAATGAGCCAAATGTTTTTTAGTAACACATATTCACTTTCCATAGTGTAGATTCGAAGTCTCACTATTTTTTGAATTAATCTTCATATTTTTACATTTTCTTTTGAAAACATATGCTTTAATATAAAAATTATTAAAAACACATTTGAAATGTGAAAATGGAAAACTAACTTCAGATCCTTCTTATTCACTTTGAAATAAAGCTTTGGTGCTTTTTTTGATTTTTATTTTATTTTTCAAAAACAGAAGGTGACCCTACCTCCTCTCCTTGAACTCTATGAAATCATGTACATGATAGCTTATATGTGTGAAGGTTTTCTCATGAAAATGACCATAGACCAAGTTTATGATTTTTGGTTGGTAACATGTCACATAAGACAACATTGTGTGCATGTTTTATATTTTTTTGATTTTTTTTAAATTAATGGTGCTCATTTGACCCCGATCGTGCCAGCTAGGGTTTTTTCATGAAAATGACCATAGATAAAGTTTAGTATTTTTTCTCATTAGTTTGTCTTATAAAATGATGAACGACGAAGGTTTCATATTTTTCGATTTTTTCAAATTAGTTATGCTCAGTCAAAGCCTTCGAAACCCCGTTGACCAGTTCAACACCCCTCTAAACCCCGCAGGGTTTCGCCTAACCCTAGCTCCCGACGTCAGCCGTCCGATCATACCCTCGTGCAAAGCGACAGCCCTCAGATCTGGTCTTCTAGAAGGAATTAGGTGGGCTGGCTGCGTGCAGGCTCCGCGCCATTGGATCACAAGGACGGCTCAGCATCGTTGGATCGTGGGGCGATCCACGAGAGGCGATCCTATTGGTTGTGCTCGGGTGCTCACCCACCACTGACTCCGTGAAAAAACATTGTTATTGGGCCCAAAAGGAAACCAAGCTCTGGTTGGGCCATCGAATTGCGTCGTTTTTTTGCATCGTTTGCTTTATTTTTTGTGAACATGCTGGCTATGTATTTTTGCATCGTTTGAAATCAATTGACATTTCGTAGCAAAATTTAGTTCTTTTTTGTTCTATACAAATGCAAAATGACCAAATTTTATTTTATCATGCAAAATGGCCACAAATTATACAAAAATTGTCTCTTTTTGTTCATATAATATACATGACGACGGATTCCCATGCGTGCAATTAGCTTTTTCTTCTTCTTATTTTTCAAACCACCATTTCCCGCGCGTGTACACTCCCGATGCTGTGGTGGGTTTGAAAACGGGCTACTTCACATTGTAACCCGTTATTGCCACTACCAAATAACACGTAGCACTACGGCTATTTAAGCCACCCTATGCCTCTGCCATCCATCTCCCATCCTCTCTGCCATCTGCCCTTATTGCTCTTCTACCACTTCTCCTTCTTCTAGCACATCCTCAGCCATGCAGTACACCAGACCAACCTACCACTTCCCACCCACCGTGCCGAAGAGGCTCTACCCTCCTCGCATGTACGTTGAGCGCACACTACATCTATGAGCGATATCAAGGTGGAGGACCGCTAGGAACTTCACCGAGTTCTTCCTCGCATCCGGCTACCACCACCTCCCGCAGGGATCTCCAAGGATGTTCCATGCCAAGGAGGTCATCCAAAATGGGGTGGTGGTTACTCTCCTTGCCCATTTCACCAACACATTCGACACCTTCTACCTCCCCGACAGGGTGTTTCGGTGTGGCTGCGAGTTCATCGCTTTCACCACCCACAACATGTTCATGGAGTACACCAACATCTTCCACACCGTGTCGCGCATGCACACTCTTTCGTACCCTATCGACAACGCCCCAGAGGAGCAGTGAAGGGCGCCCGGAGGAGGAGCGAGGTGGAGAAGGCGGCGTCTAGGGTTCTAAACCCTCTATCTATTTTTATTTTTTTTGAGTCTATGTTATGTTAAGTTGTTATTGAACTATGTTGGAGATTTTATGGGCTTGTTGGCCCTTTTATCAAGTTCTATTATTAAGTTTTCCATCTATTTTATTATGAAGTTCTTCCTAGTTTCAACTATGTGATCCTACTATGGGCTTGTTGGCCCTATCTACATGTTTGTTGATTGTTTTCTTAGAGAGCTTGCTTTGTTAGTAACCACCTAGTGCATGCAGCCACAACGACCCTTCTTTTTTTACACAAGCCACAAATATGTTGGGGTTCCAATATGTAGCCACCTAGCTAGTGCATGCAGCCACAACATGTTTGTTCAATTTATTTGTCGTAGCAAAACAAGTGCAGATGCAAGTGGATCAAAAAGGCTACAACTGATCGTAAAAAATGATGCTCTAAATCGAGGAGACAAGCGTGCAAGAAGAGAGGAATCAGTGACAGCGACCGTCGCTGCATCCGTGGCGGCTGGCGTGCACGAAAGCGGCTCGATCAGTGCATCATGGCGGCATGCATCAGCGCAAGCAGGCTCGGTCGGTGTCGCTGTCAAAACCGGCGGATCTTGGGTAGGGGGTCCCGAACTGTGCGTCTAAGGCTAATGGTAACAGGAGGCGAGGGACACAATGTTTACCCAGGTTCGGGCCCTCTCGATGGAGGTAATACCCTACTTCCTGCTTGATTGATCTTGATGATATGAGTATTACAATAGTTGATCTACCACGAGATCGTAGAGGCTAAACCCTAGAAGCTAGCCTATGGTTATGATTGTTATTGTCCTACGGACTAAACCCTCCGGTTTAAATAGAAACCGGAGGGGGCTAGGGTTACACAGAGTCGGTTACAGGGAAAGGAATCTTCATATCTGAATTGCCAAGCTTGCCTTCCACGCAAAGGAGAGTCCCATCCGGACACGGGAAGAAGTCTTCTATCTTGTATCTTCATAGCCCAATAGTCCGGCATACGCATACAGTCTGGCTGTCCGAGGACCCCTTAATACAGGACTCCCTCAGTTGCCCCTGAACCAGGCTTCAATGACGATGAGTTCGGCACGCAGATTGTCTTCGACATTGTAAGGCGGGTTCCTTCTCCGAATACTCCAAAGTAGATCTTGAACACAAGAATGGTGTCTGGCTCTGCAAAACAAACTCCACATACCATGGTGGAGAGTACAATATCCCACGAGTCCAATCTGCTGACAACTCATAGCGTGACATCATGCCACGACCTGGTCTTTATTCGAACCGTTTTTATCCTGACCCTCTGTATTTCGAGGCGTGGTTTCATTGGCACGTCTTGTCGAAGCAGAGATCGTGTCCCCTTATCACGGGATTCTCATCAATGCGGGCATGGGTAACCCAACCGTGCCATCAGCATGGCGCTTGGGAAATAAGCGAGTTTTAGGGCGAACGAGGAGGCGCACGATTTTTACTGCCTTTATAAAGTTATAAGTATTCCCCTCTTTAACCCACACCCTCTTCTTCCTCTGCTCATTCATTCTCAAGTTCCAGCACTCGAGCTCCCATCTCTTCTGACCAAAAAGCACTCCAATCATGTCTGGATCCGGAGCACAAGGCAAGTGGATGGCCTCCTCCGTTCAGGAGAAGGATATCAAGAAGCTCCGAGAGGACGGATACCTGGCCAAGAAGATCGCACACCGTCTTCCAGAGGCGGGACAGATCGTCCCTACTCCAGAACCCCACGAGAGGGTTGTATTCCTCCCTCACTTCGTCCGCGGGCTGGGGTTTCCCCTCCACCCATTTATTTGTGTCCTCATGTACTATTACAGGATAGATTTCCATGATCTATCCCCCAATTCGTTCCTCAGCATATTGACATTCATCATCGTGTGCGAAGCCTTCCTTCGCATCTTGCCACACTTCGGGTTGTGGCTAAAGATTTTCAACGTGAAGCCCAAGGTGGTCGGCGGTGAACACGCCGAGTGCGGAGGAGCCATGGTGAGAAGGATGCCCAACGTCAAATGGCCACAGGGTAAATTCAATGAGTCCGTCAAAGGTTGGCAACAACAGTGGTTCTATATTACCGAGCCACGCGGCGCCAAATGGGCCGCCACCCCTGAGTTCCGATCTGGAGCCCCACTGCAGCTCATGTCCTGGCCCAAAAAGGGCCTAGACTGGCCTTCGTTCGACGAGCTGATGGCACTCCAAGCGGGTATCAAGAGCATGGAGGACAAGAATATCAAACTTGTCGATGTGGTCCAGGTGATGCTAGTTCGCCGGATCCTTCCCTGCCAACGCCGGACTCGCCATCTATGGGAGTTTGATCCAGCCAAGCACCAAACCTTGTTGGAGTTCTTTGACACGATGCACGAAGACATCTGGAAGGTGCTATTCAAGCCCGACAAGTTGTGGCTGGACACCGCCGAGGATCGTGGGCACAAAGCGTCCCGCCCCGCAAGTTCGGTGAGTCTTTATATGTTTTCAAGGTGTATCATCTATTTGTATACCCTGGGGAGAACACCTAATATTTCCCCGACGATTCTCCCAGGCCTGGATAGAGAAGGCAGAGCGGATCTACTATCCGGCTCCGCTGCCTGAAGAACAAGCCGACCCACTTCTGATGAAGATGTTGGTCCCGGCGCCATATAAGGCACCGAAGAAGAAGGCCAAGAAGGAGGCCAAGGAGACCAGGGGCAGGCTCCGTCGCAAGGGTACTTTGGATGTGATGTCTGAAGACATCGAAGCCCGCTCCTCCGCCGAAAAAGATGAGGAAGAGGAGCAGGAGGAAGAAGAAAGCCAGTCTCCCCCGCGAGGGGGGGGGGTGTCGGTGTCAAAACCGGCGGATCTCGGGTAGGGGGTCCCGAACTGTGCGTCTAAGGCTAATGGTATAGGAGGCCGGGGACACGATGTTTACCCAGGTTCGGGCCCTCTCGATGGAGGTAATACCCTACTTCCTACTTGATTGATCTTGATGATATGAGTATTACAAGAGTTGATCTACCATGAGATCAGAGAGGCTAAACCCTAGAAGCTAGCCTATGGTATGATTGTTGTTGTGTCCTATGGACTAAAAGCTCCGGTTTATATAGACACCGGAGGGGCTAGGGTTACACAGAGTCGGTTACAGAGAAGGAGATCTTCATCCGAATCGCCAAGCTTGCCTTCCACACCAAGGAGAGTCCCATCCGGACACGGGACGAAGTCTTCAATCTTGTATCTTCATAGTCCAACAGTCCGGCCAAAGTATATAGTCCGGCTGTCCGGATACCCCCTTATCTAGGACTCCCTCAGTAGCCCCCGAACCAAGCTTCAATGACGATGAGTCCGGCACGCAGATTGTCTTCGGCATTGCAAGGCGGGTTCTTCTCCAAATCCGGCACACCCGTCATAGCAAACAGTGTCCGGCCTCCCAGTAAGGTTGTACTTCTCGGCTTCTGTGCTTCAATAATGGCCATCTCCATGTGTCGAGCGAAGACGAGGGGCTGGGGCATTTTTACGTTTGCCACCCTAATCCCGTAGGCAAGCCGTCTATTTGAAGAGACGGGGATCCTCAGATCCAAATCACACCACCTTCTCCCGAGCAAGCATTCCATAGAGCGCGTCCAAAAGAGGCCATCCCATCATGACCGGTCGCCGCATCCCTCCCCGTCGCTCCCCTAGCTCGAAACCAGGGGATTGGGAAAAGTGTTCCATCCCTCATAGCCGCCTAATAGAGCTGCAGACCAAAGGGTTCCTTCAGCCCGCATACATGGTCCCCGTCTGATCCGGACTAGCCACATATAATGGCGGGGAGCAAGCGGAGAGATTCCCTAACCCATCTCGGGGGGAGCGGGTATGCCTTGTCCCATATCTGCTAAGAAGCGTCGGGTTTCTAATCCACCCATTCCTCCGCGGGCTCCTGGAGTTCTACGGTCTCCAGTTGCATAATCTTACCCCTGCCTCCATACTGCACATCGCGGGTTATGTTGCCCTCTGCGAGCTGTTCCTAGGCTGTGAAGCTCATTTCGAGTTATGGAAGAGGTTATTCAGCCTCGTTCCCCGCAACCAGGAGGGATCTATATATCAAGTGGGCGGAGCCGAAATATGGCGCGTCGCCCAGACCGGATACCTGCCCGGTACTCCAAAGAAGGCATCCGAAGACTGGCCCTCGGAGTGGTTTTATGTCGACGACGTTCCCCTTCCGGACCCAGTCCGTATGGGCCTTCCTGAGTTTACCAATACTCCGCTGAAGAAACGCCAAAGCTGGCGCCCTCGGAGCCCCCAGGAGGAAGATAACACAGAAATCCTCTATCTAATGAGCCGGATAAAAACCCTGGCCAAATCAGGATTGACAATAATCGAAGTTATGTCAATATGCGTAATAAGGGGAGTGCAGCCACTTCAATACAGGGGAAAACCCATGTGGCACTTCAATGGAGAAGACGATGCCTCCCGCTGCGGTCGCAAAGGTCCGGACTCCGCCACATCTTTGGCGAGGATACTGTCCGATCTGTATAAAGGAGAAGAAGACGAGTTCCTCCACATTAAACCGCGGGATGGATTTTCCATGTATAACCCCCGAAGCTGGGTAAGCTGTCATCCTTTACTCAACTCTGTCCATTCTTACCTTTCTTGTCACAATTATTTACCTTGCCGTTTCAAAACAGGAACTACGGAAGGACGTGAAAGAGTTCAACAGCCCCTCTCCGCAGCCAGAGGATCCCGACCGGGCTCTCGATCCCGGACTTGAAGAAGATCTGGACATATCCGTGGAATTTGTCAACGGGACTTTCTACCAGGCAAGCAGTGGCGGCTCTTTAGTGGCCATCATCGCGGATTATCCCGGACTGCTTCCCGTGTCGCATGTAAGTAATGTCGGGGTCCCAACCTTCCGAAAGGATTCCTTCATTTTGCCGTACCTTATGCTTACATGTCGTATGTTTATAGAAACGGCAGTCAGGACGCCACGTGGAACCCGCGGGGGCCTCTCAGCAGGAGGCGCCAAGACAAGGTAGGCTTAAAAGGAAGGCGGTTAGGAGCGAGATGCAGGCGCAGAGGTATTCATTAAACTTGCCCCATAGTTATTTGGTCTTTTGATGAGACGTGACGGTTTTAATTATGTCCTGACAGGAAACACCGGACTATATCCGGTGATCCTACCGGCCACGCCTCTAGTAGCCGGATTCCTGAACTGGATTCACATGCGGAGGTTGATGTGGGGACAGCACCGAACTGTCCTCCTGCGGAGGATACGGGTAGGCTTTCCGCCACAAATTCTGAAGTGGAGAGTGCCATGAATCACCGGCGCCGACGGGCCGTACTTCATGGTGGTATTTTTTTTCCGAAGAGGCATTTAATGCCTTCAATTCTGGACACGCATATACCTGCGCTGCTCAAGATGGACTTGCCAGAGCAACGGACCAGTATGTGAAGGATATACGGGTAAGAAAATTTAATAAGTATGTGTAGTAGTAGCCCCTGAGGCTTGAAATAGTTGGCACAGCTGATTTAAGGATCATTAAATGTGTAGGTTCTTGTAGAGAAGAATGCCCAGCTGTCTCAAGAGCTGGAGGAATGTAACGCCCAAATGAAGGCCAGTCTTGCCGAACAAGAGGAATCTAAAAAGGCCTCTTCTGGTAAGAATTTCCTTCTACCAGTTTGTTTGTTCGGCATGTTTTACAAATCTGACAAAAGATTCGGCAGAGGCTCCCGGAGGAAATCTGAAGACTGTGGGAGATAATGAGCCGCACCTACGAAGTCAGCTGAAGGTGGGCGAACGCGTGCTGATGCAGTCTATCCAGGAGAGAAATAAGCTCCAAGATGCTAATATCCGACTGAGCGTCGAGTTGAAAGATGTCCGGGCTCAGCTCGCGGACTCCATGAAGGAGAACAGGAGGCTTCGATGCGGCATTTATAGTAAGTGCTTCAAACGCACTGCAAAACAGTTCGGCGATGAAGCGAACTAACAAAGTTGTGTCTGCATGGATGTTGACGGGCCGTCCCGGAGAGGAGATGCCCGGATCCGCATGCGATATGCTGCAAGATCTTTCACAGCTGCACGAACAAGCTCGGCAGGTGATGCAGGTTATTGCCCAGGCCTTGTGGCCATCCGCTTCCCTGCCAAGAGGCATGAGCGAACTTGTAGAGATGCTCAAAGGAGCACGGCGGCGCTTCCGGTTATGGAAGATATCAGCCTGCCGGCAAGGTGCGAGAGAAGCTTGGGCCATGGTGAAGACGCGATACACTAAGGCTGACCCGAACCATATGGCCGAAGTCGTACCGGTGGGGTTAGATGGACAAGAGATACCCGTTAGTCTGGTATATGACCAAGTTGTTGGAAATATGCCCTAGAGGCAATAATAAAAGTGTTATTATTATATTTCTTTGTTCATGATAATAGTCTTTTATTCATTCTATAACTGTATTATCCGGAAATCGTAATACACGTGTGAATACATAGACCACAATATGTCCCTAGCGAGCCTCTAGTTGACTAGCTCGTTGTGATCAACAGATAGTCATGGTTTCCTGGCTATGGACATTGGATGTCGTTGATAACGGGATCACATCATTAGGAGAATGATGTGATGGACAAGACCCAATCCTAAGCATAGCACAAAGGTCGGTTAGTTCGTTTGCTAGAGCTTTTCCAATGTCAAGTATCTCTTCCTTAGACCATGAGATCGTGTAACTCCCGGATACCGTAGGAGTGCTTTGGGTGTACCAAACGTCACAACGTAACTGGGTGACTATAAAGGTGCATTACAGGTATCTCCGAAAGTGTCTGTTGGGTTGACACGGATCGAGACTGGGATTTGTCACTCCGTGTTACGGAGAGGTATCACTGGGCCCACTCGGTAGTGCATCATCATAATGAGCTCAAGGTGGCCAAGTGTCTGGTCACGGGATCATGCATTACGGTACGAGTAAAGTGACTTGCCGGTAACGAGACTGAACGAGGTATTGGGATACCGACGATCGAGTCTCGGGCAAGTAACATACCGTCTGATAAAGGGAATAGTATACGGGGTTGCTTGAACCCTTGACATCGTGGTTCATCCGATGACAACATCGAGGAGCATGTGGGAGCCAACATGGGTATCCAGATCCCGCTGTTGGTTATTGACCTGAGGTCATCTCGGTCATGTCTGCATGTCTCCCGAACCCGTAGGATCTACACACTTAAGGTTCGGTGATGCTAGGGTTATCAGGAAGACAAGTATGTGATTACCGAATGTTGTTCAGAGTCCCGTATGAGATCCTGGACGTCCCGAGGAGTTCCGGAATGGTCCGGAGGTAAAGATTCATATAAGGAAAGTGGTTAAACGGACACCGGAAAGTTTCGGTGGCATACCGGTATTGTACCGGGGCCACCGGAAGGGTTCCGGGGGTCCACCGGGTGGGGCCACCCCTCCCGGGGGGCCACATGGGCTGTGTGGGAGAGGTAGCAAGCCCCTAGTGGGCTGGGCGCGCCTCCCCACCTAGGCCCATGCGGCTAGGGCAAGGGGAGGGGAAACCCTAAAGGGGGCGCCCCCCTAGCTTGGGGGGCAAGCCACCCTTTTCCCTCTCCCCTTGCCCGCCGCCCCCCCCCCCTCTAGGGTTTCCCCTAGAGGGCCGCCCCCCTTGCCCCTCTCCTCCTATATATAGAGGGGTGAGGGGAGGGCTGCTGTACGACACAACTCAAGGCGCAGCCCCTCCCCTCCCCAACACCTCTCCTCCTCCGTACGTGCTTGGCGAAGCCCTGTCGGAGTACTTCTGCACCAACTACACCACGCCGTCGTGCTGCCGTTGGAGCTGCCTTCCTCAACCTCTCCTTCCTCCTTGCTGGATCAAGACGGAGGAGACGTCGTCCGTCCCGTACGTGTGTTGAACGCGGAGGTGATGTCCGTTCAGCACTTGGTCATCGGTGATCCGAATCACGACGAGTACGACTCCATCATCACCATCCCCTTGAACGCTTCCGCACTCGATCTAGAAGTGGTATGTAGATGCAAACTCTTCCCCTTGACTCGTTGCGTAGATGAACTCATAGATGGATCTTGGTGAAACCGTAGGAAAAATTTTAATTTTCTGCAACGTTCCCCAACAGTGGTATCAGAGCCAGGTTTATGCGTAGTTCTCTATTGCACGAGTAGAACACAATTTTGTTGTGGGCGTAGATCTTGTCAACTTGCTTGCCGTTACTAGTCTTATCTTGCTTCAGCGGTATTGTGGGATGAAGCGGCCCGGACCAACCTTACACGTACGCTTACGTGAGACCGGTTCCACCGACTAACATGCACTAGTTGCATAAGGTGGCTGGCGGGTGTCTGTCTCTCCCACTTTAGTTGAAGCGGATTCGATGAAAAGGGTCCTTATGAAGGGTAAATAGAAGTTGACAAGATCACGTTGTGGTTATTCGTAGGTAAGAAAACGTTCTTGCTAGAACCCAATTGCAGCCACGTAAAAGATGCAACAACAATTAGAGGACGTCTAACTTGTTTTTGCAGCAATTGTCATTGAAGAACGCCATGTAAACTACTTTACTTTATTGCTAAACGTGTTAGTCATAGAAGTAGAAGTAGTCGTTGGCGTGACAACTTCATGAAGACACGATGATGGAGATCATGATGATGGAGATCATGGTGTCATGCCGGTGACAAGATGATCATGGAGCCCCGAAGATGAAGATGAAAGGAGCTATATGATATTGGCCATATCATGTCACTACTTTATATAATTGCATGTGATGTTTATTATGTTTATGCATCTTGTTTACTTAGATCGACGGTAGTAAATAAGATGATCCCTTATAACAATTTCAAGAAAGTGTTCCCCCTAACTGTGCACCGTTGCTCAAGTTCGTCGTTTCGAAGCACCACGTGATGATCGGGTGTGATAGATCCTTACGTTCACATACAACGGGTGTAAGACAGTTTTACACATGCAAAAACACTTAGGGTTAACTTGACGAGCCTAGCATGTACAGACATGGCCTCGGAACACGGAGACCGAAAGGTCGAACACGAGTCGTATGGAAGATACGATCAACATGAGAATGTTCACCGACGATGACTAGTCCATCTCACGTGATGATCGGACACGGCCTAGTCGACTCGGATCGTGTAACACTTAGATGACTAGAGGGATGTCAAATCTGAGTGGGAGTTCAATAATTTGATTAGATGAACTTAATTATCATGAACTTAGTCTAAAACCTTTGCAAATATGTCTTGTAGATCAAATGGCCAACGCTCATGTCTACATGAACTTCAACGCATTCCTAGAGAAAACCAAGCTGAAAGATGATGGCAGCAACTATACGGACTGGGTCCGGAACTTGAGGATCATCCTCATAGCTGCCAGGAAACAATATGTCCTAGAAGGACCGCTAGGTGACGCTCCCGTCCCAGAGAACCAAGACATTATGAATGCTTGGCAGTCTCGTGCTGATGATTACTCCCTCGTTCAGTGCGGCATGCTTTACAGCTTAGAACCGGGGCTCCAAAAGCGTTTTGAGCATCACAGAGCATATGAGATGTTCGAAGAGCTGAAACTAGTTTTCCAAGCTCACGCCTGGGTCGAGAGATATGAAGTCTCCGACAAGTTCTACAGTTGTAAGATGGAGGAAAATAGTTCTGTCAGTGAGCACATACTCAAAATGTCAGGGTTGCACAACCGCCTGTCCCAGCTGGACATTAACCTCCCGGATGAGGCGGTCATTGACAGAATCCTTCAGTCGCTCCCACCAAGCTACAAGAGCTTCGTGATGAACTACAATATGCAGGGGATGGTGAAAACCATTCCTGAAGTATTTTCAATGCTGAAGTCAGCAGAGGTTGAAATCAAGAAAGAACATCAAGTGTTGATGGTCAATAAGACCACTAAGTTCAAGAAGGGCAAGGGTAAGAAGAACTTCAAGAAGGACGGCAAAGAGGTTGCCGCGCCCGGTAAGCCAGTTGCCGGGAAGGAGTCAAAGAATGGACCCAAGCCTGAGACTGAGTGCTTTTATTGCAAGGGGAAGGGTCACTGGAAGTGGAACTGCCCCAAATACTTAGCGGATAAGAAGGCCGGCAACACTAAAGGTATATTTGATATACATGTAATTGATGTGTACCTTACCAGTACTCGTAGTAACTCCTGGGTATTTGATACCGGTGTCGTTGCTCATATTTGTAACTCACAGCAGGAGCTGCGGAATAAGCGGAGACTGGCGAAGGACGAGGTGACAATGCGCGTCGGGAACGGTTCCAAGGTCGATGTGATCGCCGTCGGCACGCTACCTCTACATTTACCTACGGGATTAGTTATAAACCTTAATAATTGTTATTTTGTGCCAAGTTTGAGCATGAACATTGTATCTGGATCTCGTTTGATACGAGATGGCTACTCATTTAAGTCCGAGAATAATGGTTGTTCTATTTATATGAGAGATATGTTCTATGGTCATGCTCCGATGGTCAATGGTTTATTCTTAATGAATCTCGAACGTAGTGTTACACATATTCATAGCGTGAATACCAAAAGATGTAAAGTTGATAACGATAGTCCCACATACTTGTGGCACTGCCGCCTTGGTCACATTGGTGTCAAGCGCATGAAGAAGCTCCATGCTGATGGACTTTTAGAGTCTCTTGATTATGAATCATTTGACACATGCGAACCATGCCTCATGGGAAAGATGACCAAGACTCCATTCTCCGGAACAATGGAGCGAGCAACCAACTTGTTGGAAATCATACATACCGATGTGTGCGGTCCAATGAGTGTTGAGGCTCGCGGAGGATATCATTATGTTCTCACTCTCACAGATGACTTGAGTAGATATGGGTATGTCTACTTGATGAAACACAAGTCTGAGACCTTTGAAAAGTTCAAGGAATTTCAGAATGAAGTAGAGAATCAACGTGACCGAAAGATAAAGTTCTTACGATCAGATCGTGGAGGAGAATACTTAAGTCACGAATTTGGTACACACTTAAGGAAATGTGGAATCGTTTCACAACTCACGCCGCCTGGAACACCTCAGCGTAACGGTGTGTCCGAACGTCGTAATCGCACTCTATTGGATATGGTGCGGTCTATGATGTCTCTTACCGATTTACCGCTATCATTTTGGGGATACGCTCTAGAGACAGCTACATTCACTTTAAATAGGGCACCATCTAAATCCGTTGAGACGACACCGCATGAATTATGGTTTGGGAAGAAACCTAAGCTGTCGTTTCTGAAAGGTTGGGGATGCGATGCTTATGTCAAGAAACTTCAACCTGAAAAGCTCGAACCCAAGTCGGAAAAATGCGTCTTCATAGGATACCCTAAGGAAACCATTGGGTATACCTTCTACTTAAGATCCGAGGGCAAGATCTTTGTCGCTAAGAACGGATCCTTTCTGGAAAAAGAGTTTCTCTCGAAAGAAGTAAGTGGGAGGAAAGTAGAACTCGATGAAGTACTACCTCTTGAACCGGAAAGTAATGCAGCCCAGGAAAATGTTCCTGTGATGCCTACACCAACTGAAGAGGAAAATAATGATGATCAAGGTACTTCGGATCAAGCTGCTACTGAACTTCGTAGGTCCACAAGGACACGTTCCGCACCAGAGTGGTACGGCAACCCTGTCCTGGAAATCATGTTGTTAGACAACGGTGAACCTTCGAACTATGAAGAAGCTATGGCGGGTCCAGATTCCAACAAATGGCTAGAAGCCATGAAATCCGAGATAGAATCCATGTATGAAAACAAAGTATGGACTTTGACTGACTTGCCCGATGATCGGCGAGCGATAGAAAACAAATGGATCTTTAAGAAGAAGACGGACGCGGATGGTAATGTTACCATCTATAAAGCTCGACTTGTCGCTAAGGGTTATCGGCAAGTTCAAGGGATTGACTACGATGAGACTTTCTCTCCCGTAGCGAAGCTTAAGTCCGTCCGAATCATGTTAGCAATTGCCGCATACTATGATTATGAGATATGGCAGATGGACGTCAAAACGGCATTCCTTAACGGTTATCTTAACGAAGAACTGTATATGATGCAGCCGGAAGGTTTTGTCGATCCTAAGAACGCTAACAAAGTATGCAAGCTCCAGCGATCCATTTATGGGCTGGTGCAAGCATCTCGGAGTTGGAACATTCGCTTTGATGAGATGATCAAAGCGTTTGGGTTTATGCAGACTTATGGAGAAGCCTGCGTTTACAAGAAAGTGAGTGGGAGCTCTGTAGCATTTCTCATATTATATGTAGATGACATACTCCTGATGGGAAATGATATAGAATTCTTGGACAGCATTAAGGCCTACTTGAATAAGTGTTTTTCAATGAAGGACCTTGGAGAAGCTGCTTATATATTAGGCATCCAGATCTATAGAAATAGATTGAGACGCCTCATAGGTCTTTCACAAAGCACATACCTTGATAAGATTTTGAAGAAGTTCAAAATGGATCAGTCTAAGAAGGGGTTCTTGCCTGTATTGCAAGGTGTGAGATTGAGCTCGGCTCAATGCCCGACCACGGCAAAAGATATAGAAGAGATGAGTGTCATCCCCTATGCTTCAGCCATAGGATCTATTATGTATGCCATGCTGTGTACCAGACCTGATGTAAACCTTGCCGTAAGTTTGGTAGGAAGGTACCAAAGTAATCCCGGCAAGGAACACTGGACAGCGGTCAAGAATATCCTGAAGTACCTGAAAAGGACAAAGGACATGTTTCTCGTTTATGGAGGTGACGAAGAGCTCGTCGTAAAGGGTTACGTCGACGCTAGCTTTGACACAGATCTGGATGACTCTAAGTGACAAACCGGATACGTGTATATGTTGAATGGTGGAGCAGTAAGCTGGTGCAGCTGCAAGCAGAGCGTCGTGGTGGGATCTACATGTGAAGCGGAGTACATGGCAGCCTCGGAGGCAGCGCATGAAGCTATTTGGGTGAAGGAGTTCATCACCGACCTAGGAGTCATACCCAATGCGTCGGGGCCGATCAAACTTTTCTGTGACAATACTGGAGCTATTGCCCTTGCGAAGGAGCCCAGATTTCACAAGACCAGGCACATCAAGCGTCGTTTCAACTCCATCCGTGAGAATGTTCAAGATGGAGACATAGAAATTTGCAAAGTACATACAGATCTGAATGTCGCAGATCCGTTGACTAAACCTCTCTCGCGAGCGAAACATGATCAACACAAGAACTCTATGGGTGTTCGATTCATCACAATGTAACTAGATTATTGACTCTAGTGCAAGTGGGAGACTGTTGGAAATATGCCCTAGAGGCAATAATAAAAGTGTTATTATTATATTTCTTTGTTCATGATAATAGTCTTTTATTCATGCTATAACTGTATTATCCGGAAATCGTAATACACGTGTGAATACATAGACCACAATATGTCCCTAGTGAGCCTCTAGTTGACTAGCTCGTTGTGATCAACAGATAGTCATGGTTTCCTGGCTATGGACATTGGATGTCGTTGATAACGGGATCACATCATTAGGAGAATGATGTGATGGACAAGACCCAATCCTAAGCATAGCACAAAGGTCGGTTAGTTCGTTTGCTAGAGCTTTTCAAATGTCAAGTATCTCTTCCTTAGACCATGAGATCGTGTAACTCCCGGATACCGTAGGAGTGCTTTCGGTGTACCAAACGTCACAACGTAACTGGGTGACTATAAAGGTGCATTACAGGTATCTCCGAAAGTGTCTGTTGGGTTGACACGGATCGAGACTGGGATTTGTCACTCCGTGTTACGAGAGGTATCACTGGGCCCACTCGATAGTGCATCATCATAATGAGCTCAAGGTGGCCAAGTGTCTGGTCACGGGATCATGCATTACGGTACGAGTAAAGTGACTTGCCGGTAACGAGACTGAACAAGGTATTGGGATACCGACAATCGAGTCTCGGGCAAGTAACATACCGTCTGATAAAGGGAATAGTATACGGGGTTGCTTGAACCCTTGACATCGTGGTTCATCCGATGACAACATCGAGGAGCATGTGGGAGCCAACATGGGTATCCAGATCCCGCTGTTGGTTATTGACCTGAGGACGTCTCGGTCATGTCTGCATGTCTCCCGAACCGTAGGGTCTACACACTTAAGGTTCGGTGACGCTAGGGTTATCAGGAAGACAAGTATGTGATTACCGAATGTTGTTCGGAGTCCCGGATGAGATCCCGGACGTCACGAGGAGTTCCGAAATGGTCCGGAGGTAAAGATTTATATAAGGAAAGTGGTTAAATGGACACCGGAAAGTTTCGGTGGCATACCGGTATTGTACCGGGGCCACCGGAAGGGTTCCGGGGTTCCACCGGGTGGGGCCACCCCTCCCGGGGGGCCACATGGGCTGTGTGGGAGAGGTAGCCAGCCCCTAGTGGGCTGGGCGCGCCTCCCCACCTAGGCCCATGCGGCTAGGGCAAGGGGAGGGGAAACCCTAAAGGGGGCGCCCCCCTAGCTTGGGGGGCAAGCCACCCTTTTCCCTCTCCCTTTGGCCGCCACCCCCCCTCTAGGGTTTCCCCTAGAGGGCCGGCCCCCTTGCCCCTCTCCTCCTATATATAGAGGGGTGAGGGGAGGGCTGCTGTACGACACAACTCAAGGCGCAGCCCCTCCCCTCCCCAACACCTCTCCTCCTCCGTACGTGCTTGGCGAAGCCCTGTCGGAGTACTTCTGCACCA
Organism: Triticum aestivum; assembly: GCF_018294505.1. NCBI lineage: Eukaryota > Viridiplantae > Streptophyta > Magnoliopsida > Poales > Poaceae > Triticum > Triticum aestivum. The sequence continues at coordinate 470,151,028 of NC_057798.1, read as the reverse complement.
ACTACACCACGCCGTCGTGCTGCCGTTGGATCTGCCTTCCTCAACCTCTCCTTCCTCCTTGCTGGATCAAGACGGAGGAGACGTCGTCCGTCCCGTACGTGTGTTGAACGCGGAGGTGCTGTCCGTTCAGCACTTGGTCATCGGTGATCCGAATCACGATGAGTACGACTCCATCATCACCATCCCCTTGAACGCTTCCGCACTCGATCTACAAGTGGTATGTAGATGCAAACTCTTCCCCTTGACACGTTGCTTAGATGAACTCATAGATGGATCTTGGTGAAACCGTAGGAAAAATTTTAATTTTCTGCAACGTTCCCCAACACAAGTAGCATTAGCTGCAAGGTATTCCCAACAGGATTGTAATCTAGACAGCCTGTTGGATGGTATAGAGGAAGAGTACAGCCGGTCTAAATTACTATGTAATTTGAATGGGCTGATGTACTCCCTAGACGGATTGAAAATCATTTGACATGGCGGACCTTTTTGCTTCAGCCCCCGGACCCGACAGTTCAGGGTGTATCCGAATACCCGCACAGTTATGAAAAACTGGGGTATGCATGGAAACCAGGCGTAGGGGTCATAAGTGCTTGAACAGATAAGTACCCAACTAGTTATGTTATATTACATTGATAGTAAGAAACATCTTCCAGAGAGAATAGTTCCGTTAGGGGTTCCTTTCTCTGGGTGCGCATGCATCGATGTGCATGTCCGAACTGCGAACAGAAGCGTAGGAAACAAAACATGTGGGTATTTACGTTGTAATGAACGAGAACATCTTTTGTTCACCGACCGAATATTCCCTTAAGAACGCTAGCTTTCGGCTTCACCCAGTCTGAGGTACACATCCGGCTCAACCGGCAGTAACAATCACAGAGGTGCTCCCCTTATGCCCTAGCCGAATTAACGGGAACGTAGGGCATAAATACAAGAGCCAGGCAACCCAGCATGGCCAAAACTTAAGTCATATCGATACATATAATGGTGAAGAAAAGGCACATATGGAAATAAAAATGCATATGTGGCTGGCAAGGAGCCATTAAAGTAGTTATATTTAGCTTCCGAATAGGAAGCCCCCATGTATAGTGTGCACGCATAGTGCGGCCGGAGTGATCAGGGCATCCGTACAGTTTTAAGGCTGTATGTTTAAAAAGGAAAAAGAGGGCGAGAAAGGAAGAAAGAGAACATAATTGAAGAGGCAGAGTTAAGGAGACGAACACTGAGTTCGGCACTAGGCGTAGAATCTCCGGAGTCTGGCCACGTTCCATGTGTTCGGCTCGAGTCTGTTATCAGATGCACTGCGCAGACGGTACGCTCCTCCAGTGAGAACTTTATCAATGATGAAGGGACCCTCCCACTTGGGTTTGAGCTTGTCCTTCTTCTTCTCGGGGAGGCGTAGAACGAGTTCGCCAATGTTATAAGTTTTGGCCCGTACTTCTCTGCTTTGATACCTTCGAGCCTGTTGCTGATAGAATGCGGAATGGGCCTTAGCAACATCACGCTCCTCTTCCAAAGCATCCAAGTTGTCCTGCCGATCAAGCTCGGCTTCCTTCTCTTCATACATGCGCATGGATTAAGTCGCTGGGCAGCACTGCTTCTGCATCATACATCATAAAAAATGGTGTGTATCCAGTGGTATGATTCGGCATGGTCCACAGCCCCCAGAGTACGGAGTCGAGTTCCTCGACCCAATGTGTGTCTGATTCCTTCAAGGGTCGCACTAGTCTGGGTTTAATGTCGCTCATGATAAGACCATTTGCATGTTCGACTTAACCATTTGTTTGGGGGTGATAGACAGAGGCGTAGTCGAGCTTAATGCCCATTTTGCCGCACCAGGTTTTCACCTCATCGGCTGTAAAATTCGAGCCATTGTCAGTGATGATGCTGTGGGGGACACCATAATGGTGTACAACCCCTGATATGAAGTCTATCACTGGTCCGGATTCGACCGGTTTAACTGGTTTGGCTTCTATCCATTTGGTGAACTTGTCTACCATGACCAATAAGTATTTTTTCTTATGGCTTCCTCCTTTAAGGGGTCCCACCATATCCAGCCCCCAGACCGCGAAGGGCCAAGTTATGGGGATTTTTTGGAGAGCGGTAGGGGGGCATATGGCTCTGATTGGCAAATAGTTGATAACCAACGCAATGTTGGACAAGGTTCTGTGCGTCTGCCCGGGCTGTCGGCCAGTAAAAACTTGTCCGAAAGGCCTTGCTTACGATTGCTCGGGCTGCCGCGTGGTGCCCGCCTAGTCCAGAATGGATTTCGGCTAAGAGCTGCCACCCTTCCTCTTCGGAGATGCATCGTTGGAGCACTCCGGTGGTGCTCTTCTTGTAGAGCTCTCCTTCATGAACTTTGTATGCCTTAGAGCGTCGCACAATACAACGTGCCTCATTTTGGTCCTCGGGGATCTCTTGCCTATTTAGGTAGGCCAAGAAGGGCTCGGTCCACGGGGCGATGACAACCATTATTTCATGGGCCGAAGGTGTTATTTCGGTGGCAGAGCCTCCGATTACGTCAGATTGTTCAGAAACTTGGGTTGTGTTCGGAGTCGGACTAATAGTGCCGGACTCCCTCTCCCATGCCACGGACGGCTTGAACAGCCTTTCTAAGAAGATATTGGGTGGGATGGGGTCGCGTTTAGCGCTGATGCGGGCGAGGATATCGGTCGCTTGATTATTTTCTCTGACCACATGGTGGAATTCGAGCCCCTCGAACCAAGCTGACATTTTGAAGATGGCATTGCGATAGGCCGCCATTTTCGGGTCCTTGGCATCAAAGTCTCCTTTTACCTGAGATATTGCAAGGTTCGAGTCCCTGTGCACTTTGAGGCATTGGATGCCCATGGAGACTGCCATCCGAAGACCATGAAATAGAGCCTCATATTCGGCTGCATTGTTGGAGTATGTGTATAATATTTGGAGTACGTATTGGATCGTATCTCCGGTTGGGGACGTTAGGACAACACCCGCTCCCAATCCGGCCAGCATTTTAGAGCCGTCGAAATGCATGATCCAATTTGAGTACGCGCCGTACTCTTTAGGGAGTTCGGCTTCTGTCCATTCGGCGATGAAGTGGGCCAGTACTTGCGACTTAATGGCCTATCGCGGCTTGTATGTTATGTTGAACAGGAGGAGCTCAATAGCCCATTTAGCAATTTGGCCTGTTGCGTCGCGGTTATTTATTATGTCATTGAGTGGTACTTCGGAGGCCACCGTGATCGAACACTCTTGAAAGTAGTGTCGTAGTTTCCGGGATGCCATGAAGACCATGTACGCTATCTTTTGATAGTGTGGGTACCGAGATTTGCATGGAGTGAGGAGAGTGGACACGTAATATACCGGCTTTTGGAGCGGGAACTTGTGTCCGTCTGCCTCTCGTTGGACGACCAGCACTGCACTCACAACTTGGTTTGTTGCGGCTATGTATAATAGCATGGGTTCGCCAATGTTTGGCGTGGTCAGGACTGGGTTTGCGGCCAAGAGTGCCTTTATTTCTTCAAGTACGATCGTGGCCGCATCCGTCCACTCGAAGTGTTCGGTGCGTCTAAGAAGGCAATACAGAGGTAGTGCCTTTTCTCCTAAGCGGGAGATAAAGCGGTTTAAGGCAGCGACGCATCCAGTTAGTTTCTGGATCTGCTTGAGGTCTGTTGGGATAGCCAACCATGATAGAGCTCAGATTTTTGTCGGATTTTCTTCAATTCCTCTATTGGAAACGATGAAGCCGAGCAATTTCCCGGAGGGTACCCCGAAGACACATTTCTCCGGGTTGAGCTTGATGTCGTATGTTCGGAGGTTGTCGAACGTAAGCCTCAAGTCGTCTATTAAAGTTTCAACGTGTCTTGTTTTGATGACCACGTCGTCTACATAGGCCTCTACTGTCTTGCCGATTTGTTTTTCCAGGCATGTCTGAATCATGCGCTGATAGGTTGTGCCGGCATTTTTGAGCCCGAAAGACATGGTGTTAAAACAGAAAGGGCCGTATGGTGTAATGAAGGCCGTTGCGTCCTGGTCGGACTTCGCCATCTTGATCTGATGGTATCCGGAGTATGCGTCGAGGAAGCACAATGAGTCGTGTCCTGCGGTGGCGTCGATGATTTGGTCAATGCGGGGGAGGGGGAAGGGATCCTTAGGGCAAGCTTTATTGAGTTCCTTAAAATTGACACATAAGTGCCAGGATTTGTCCTTCTTTGGTACCATTACCAAGTTTGCTAGCCAATCCGGATGTTTGATGTCTTTGATGAATCCGGCCTCGAGCAGCTTGGCTAGCTCCTCTCCCATGGCTTGCCGCTTAGGCTCTGAGAAGCGCCAAAGAGTCTGCTTGACTGGCTTGTATCCTTTCAGTATATTGAGGCTGTGTTCTGCCAGCCTGCATGGGATGCCCGGCATGTCTAAAGGGTGCCAGGCGAAGATATCCCAATTCTCACGCAGGAAATCTCGCAGTGCAGCGTCTATTATGGGGTTCAACTGTGTCCCAATGGAAGCCGTCTTTGTAGGGTACATTGGGTGGACCTGGAATTTGACTATATTGTCTGCTAGTTTGAAGGAGGTGGATTTAGGTCGCTTGTCGAGTATCACATTGTCTCTGTCCACTGTCGATCGCAGCGTCGTTAGTTCTTCGGCCGCGAGGGCTTCTGATAATGCTTCCAAGGCGAGGGCGGCGGTTTTATTTTCGACGCGGAGTGCGATGTTCAGATCACTAGCTAAAGTGATGATTCCGTTGGGCCCAGGCATTTTGAGCTTCATGTACCCGTAATGGGGTATATCCTGGAAACTCGTGAATGCGTCCCGCCCCAAGAGGGCGTGGTATCCGCTGCTGAACGGGGCCACTTGGAATGTAATTTCCTCGGACTTGTAATTCTCTGGCGTGCCGAATACCACATACAGTGTGATTTTTCCCGCGCATCGCACCTCGCGACTAGGGATGATTCCCCTGAAGGTTGTGCTGCTTTGCTCAATGTGGCTCCTATCAATTTCCATCTTGTTAAGGGTTTCCTCGTAGATGAGGTTTAGCCCGCTTCCGCCGTCCATGGGCACTTTAGTGAGCCTGAAGCCATCCATGATTGGACTAAGGACCAAAGCGGCTGGTGCTCGGACCGTTTGGAACTGAGGTTCATCACTGGCATTGTAGGTTATAGCCGTGTCGTTCCATGGGTTTATTGTTGCCACGTGGCAAACTTCGGCGAGGCTGCGCTGAGCTCGCTTGCGCCTATTATTTGAGGTGAAAGTCTCGAAGACTGTAAATACCGTATTGTTATTTTCGGCGGGCTGGTGTTCTGCTGTATGGTTTAAGAGGAGATCCTCGCTGCTCTTTGTACCTGCCGGAGTATCCAACATGCTCTAAGGCTATGAGTTGGTGTAGTATCCACTGTGTTGTGGATTTTGGATGGTCCACTAAGCCATTCTTCCAATATGGTTCCGCACCTTGTATCAGGCTTTGGTTTTTTGGTAATTGAATCGGGTAACTTTAGTTCGGACAAAGGGTTTAGTGAGAGCCGGATTGTCCCAGAAGTTCGTTTGGGTTTTCCAGGCGCTTTCCATCACACAGTACTTCTGCACTATGGCCGCTAAGTCGGTGAAGTGTACTATGTGACGGTGACTTATAGCATTGAGGATCCCTTTGTCCATGCAATTGTTGTAGAAGAGGGAGATTGTGTTTTCCTCGCGACAGTCCTTGACCTTGTTTAACACAAGTTGGAATCTGGCCCAGTAATGATGTACTGTCTCTTGCGGCTCTTGTCTGATTTGTTGAATATTGAATAAATCTGTGTGGGTGGGTGTTTTTGAATCTGAATCCTGACCCAATCTGAGACCCAGGGGCAAGGAAGTTCCTGAGCTTAACGGCCCGGGCTCTGGGATGCTGCCCAATTTGTTTGACCTGTCACCCGATCCTAAGTTCGGGGTTTGGGTCATGTCCTCCCGCGAGCAGCTGTCCGGCTCAGAGAGCTCAGAAATCTGGACATAGTTTGTCCTCAAAATAGAGGGAGAATTCGTATGATGCTCCTCCACTACCGCGATCTCGTGGGTGACCGACGGAGAATAAATCTCCCTTTGGTCTGGCTTAAGCCCGATCCGATCATAGTCTGTAGCGCCGCCCAGGGCGGCGATGCGATCCAAGACCTCATTAAGGGAAGAGAGCTCCATTGGATCCATCTGTTCGGCGAGTTCCGAACTGACGAGGAGGCTGTTTTTGATGACCAGAGAAGTCATCGTCGGCGCGACGGCCGATCGGGCAGTCATGACGAAGCCGCTCAGACGGAGAGTTTGGCCTTGGGCCAGTGCTCCTTCAGGGGCGATGTTTTCCCTGACAACGAGGCGGGCCATCAAGCCTTACCGCGACGACACAGAGGAACTCTCAATGAAAGCACCAATGTCGGTGTCAAAACCGGCGGATCTCGGGTAGGGGGTCCCGAACTGTGCGTCTAAGGCTAATGGTAACAGGAGGCTGGGGACACGATGTTTACCCAGGTTCAGGCCCTCTCGATGGAGGTAATACCCTACTTCTTGCTTGATTGATCTTGATGATATGAGTATTACAAGAGTTGATCTACCACGAGATCAGAGACGCTAAACCCTAGAAGCTAGCCTATGGTATGATTGTTGTTGTGTCCTACAGACTAAACCCTCTGGTTTATATAGACACCGGAGGAGGCTAGGGTTACATAGAGTCGGTTACAGAGAAGGAGATCTTCATCCGAATCACCAAGCTTGCCTTCCACGCCAAGTCGAGTCCCATCCGGACACGGGACGAAGTCTTCAATCTTGTATCTTCATAGTCCAACAGTCCGACAAAAGTATATAGTCCGGCTGTCCGGATACCCCCTTATCCAGGACTCCCTCGGGGGGGGGGGAAGAGGATGGCCTCCACAAGTTTGGAGGCTGAAACGTCTAAGAAGGGGAAAGCCTCCCTTCCAGACGAATCCACCGCAACCACCGACAACAGCCTGGAGTGGGAACCCAGGGTCAAGCCCCTGGCCAAATCGTGAGTACAAAGAAAACCCGGACATCTTCATATATCTAGTCTCACTTTTGCATAGTATTAACATATCGAGTCTCATATTCTGCAGTCCGACCGGGTCCGACATTGGGCGATCTTCGTTAGAAGATTCATTGGACCCGGATGCGATGAACACCGAGACTCTCCCGACAGCCTCTTCCCCCAAAGATATGGACAACACTGAGGTGTCGTCCCAAAGGGGCCCAGGCCAGGGCGAAGCTCGGGAGACCGTCGAGGCGGCGTTGGAGGGCCAAACCCTGGCGACCGGACACATGGGGGAGCAGACCACCATGGATGCGGAAGGCGGGGGACATCCTGAATTCGACCCCAAGCCAGAGACAACTCCGGAGACCAATACGGCTCCGAAGTCGGGCCCGCAACCTTCTTCAACAGGAGGCGGCGAGCCTATTCCACCGGCGACCTCCGTCCACCCGGAGGTGCCGGATACTTTATTGGCAGTGCTGCAAAGCGCTTCCATCATTGACGAGCACCGTACCCTTATGGGTGCGGTGATTAAGAAGATTCAGTCCGCCAAAAGCGGGCTGACCGAAGCCTCCACCAGCCTTCTAATAGGCTTTGAGGTAAGTATTGAAGTACAAAGAATATCATAATATAGATAGTAGCCCCTGATGCACTGTTCGGTGTTTCAAAAAGAAAGTTGTATAGAGGATCAAATATATGTCGCAAGAGACTAATTAGGAAATACCTATATGAATGATCAGGCATCATTATTGACTGCAACCGCTTATACTACGAAGGTCTCCGGACTGAGGCAGATACTGGAGCGGGCCAAAAGGGAACTCGGCCAAGTGAAAAAGTAATTGGAGAGTACCCAAGGTATGGGATAACCTTTTTGTATTTAAGTATAAGTGAATAGTTATTTTGACTAACAAATGTCGTGTTATGTAATAGGAGCGACGACCTAAGTTGAGGCTCTGAAGAAGACGGTAGGTGAAGCCGAGAAAAGGGCGGCCAAGGAGCAGGCCACTCGAGAAAACCACGAGGCCCGGGTCATTGAAGTTCAACAAGAGCTCCAAGAAGCCATAGGGAAGTGCGAGACCTTGGAGCAGAGTATAAAGGATCAAGAATCCAAACTCACCAAGGCTCGCCAATCCGCACGTGATGCCCGGGCTGAAGCCCAAGGCGCCCTCCAGGAAATTCAGGAGGCTCGAAAGATCACCGTGGGTAAGGCCTTTATTATGCAGAGCAAATACGCGAAGGAAAGATTTCATTTACTGATCCGGATTCGGAGTTCTCTAGGGGTGCTCGAGGATCTGCCGCGCAGCGTGTTTGACGCCAAACAATTCTACCGAGCCGAAGAGGGGAGCTCTGCGGAGAAGCTATTCTGGTCGTAATATTTTGCGCCAGAATAGCCAGTACCCTTTACCAATCAGCTGAAGCAGCTGGTCGAGCTGCATAGGGCGGCCGAACTAGCCGTCAAGGATTTGATTATCCAGCTATGGCCTGCCGAACCGATTCCCAGCAGCTACTTCAGACTCATGAAGCGGCTGGTTAGTGTCTGTCCTCGGCTTGACGCCATCAAGCGGTCGGTCTGCATCGAAGGTGCGTGAATGGCTTTTGCCCGCGCCAAGGTGCATTGGGCGAAGATGGATGTTGTTAAGCTGATGACCGAAGGACCGCCCAAAGGGAAAGAGCACCGCAAGGCCGAGCTGTATTATGACAATTTCCTGAAGGGATCCCTCCTTGTGGCGGAACAGTGTTCCAAGGATAACAGTGTTCCAAGGATATTATCTTCCCCTGAATGTATGCATGTTATCCTATGCTGTAGTATGAAACAAGGTCGTTATGTAAAATAATGCTTGTTATTTGGAATATTACCACCTATGCGGCCGTTTTTAAATTGATTATGAGAGTTGACTAGTCGTCGGCTTCTGCCCCCACGTAGGAATTATGGGGGTGGTCGGGATAAATCTAAACACTCTTTACTCCAGATTTTTGGTTAAAGGAGGTGTTTAGCGCGACGAACCGAGCAATCGGACTATAAGGCTTTATCACCCTCGCTTAGCCATAGGAGTTTGACAAAAGGAAGGTAGGCGTAGCCCCTAGTGTTCGAAAGACCGAACTTGGGTATTGTAAAATGCCTGATCGGATAAAAACCGATCCGTCACACGATGCATTAGTTATCGCATGATGCGGAAGAAATCGCTAAAGATTTGTGACCTCTCGAACAGCTGACCAACTCTCGCCGCATCATGACAGTCAGTTTTCGGCTTTCTCGACTGAGGTGCTCGTCCGAAAGAACCGGGACACAATCACAATAGTTCTCCCTTTACTACCTTAGCCAATATAGCGGAACGTAAGGTAGCAAGCACAGGAGCCGTGCAACCCAACTGTTGACTAAAGACATGATTCACAGCCAATGCATATAATGCTATAAGTTCGGGGTGTCGAACTGCACTGTAAAAGTGTTCGGACTTTCTTGCCGTGTTATGGGGTACAATGGAGCCCTTGGCGAGTTAAGGCGTACCAAAACGTACGGATGCGATTTATAATAAATAAAGAGACAAGGAAAAAAATTATGTAATGAGCTGACGCTGCCAATTATTTTTCATTGTAATGTAATTAATACGTCAAGGTGTACGTATACAAGTAGTGCCGTAAGCAAATAAGGCTATTTAGCATGCCATGATCAAGAGTGAGCTGTGTGCAGGTATTTTAAAACAGGTATGTCGATCATTAGCAGAGACCACCTGGGTATTCCCGTGTACGTCCGAGCCCCTAGCTTTCTTGACGTATCCGTCCCGCTACGGGTCCGATGAGCAGGTTTATCAGAAAAGGCCTCGCGAAGAGAAAAAACCTGAAAGAAAGAGAAAAAGTGAAGGTATGTGGATCCAGGGGCGGTTGAGCCGCATTGTGGACTGTAGTCTAGTTGTGCCTCCGTCCGTGCCCATGGTATTTTAAGTGCATAGGTATGTACGCGCGACATAGATTTTACTGCTTTGTTGGGGCTGGGATGAAGGCCGGGTTGCTAGCTGAGCTCTGAACGAGCTGAATGGTCCTATTGCAGAGTAGCGCGGACCTGCTTAGCGGTGTCCGGGGGCTTTATTGCCGAATTGAGGTTTTGCCTAAGAAGATTGTTCTGTACTTCTGCTCCAAGGGTCGCGGTGTGCTCCTCAGTACGGAGGGAGCGCTCTGTGTTTCCATTGACTATTATAACACCACGAGGTCCGAACATCTTGAGCTTAAGGTAGGCATAGTGCAGCAGCGCATTGAAACGAGCAATGTGGTTTGTCTGAGCAGTGCATGATAACCGCTGCGGAAGGGGACGATATCGAAGAGTAATTCTTCGATTCAGAAATTATCCGGGGGTCCGAAGACCACTTCCAGTGTGATTGAGCCCGTACAGCAGGCCTCTACACCCAGTATGGCACCTTTAAAGGTGGTTTTGGTGGGTTTGATCCTTGAGGGATCAATACCCATTTTGCACATTGTATCTTGATAAAGCAGGTTTAGGCTGCTACCACCGTCCATGAGGACATGTGTGAGGTGGAATCCGTCAATGATAGTGTCAAGCACCAGTGCGACTAAACCGCCGTGACGAGTACTGGTCAGATGGTCCCTCCGATCAAAGGTGATCGAACAGGAGGACCATGGGTTGTATTTTGGGGCAACTGGCTGCATCGTGTAGAGGTCCCTTAGTGCGTGCTTCCGCTCCCTTTTGGGGATATGGGTAGCATATATCATATTCACCGTTTTCACTTGGGGAGGAAACTTCTTCTGCCCCCCTGTATTCGGCGGCCGGGGTTCCTCGTCGTTTTGCTTTGTAATCCCTTTTCTCCGTTTTTGGTGTTTAACTTGCCAGCCTGTTTAAAGACCCAGCATTCTCTGTTGGTATGATTGGCTGGCTTATCGGCGGTGCCGTGGATTTGGCAAAGAATATCGAGTATGCGGTCCAGGCTGGAAGGGCCCGGATTGTTCCTATTAAATGGCTTTTTCCGCTGCCCAGACTTGGAGCCACTGAATCCAGCATTGACGGCCGTGTCTTTAGAGTTTTCGCCATTATTTCAATGCTTGTGTTTACTGCGTTGGGGCTTGCTGTTACTGGATCTGGCTTCGGAAGTGCCAGGCTTACTTGAGGTGATGTTGCTATGAGCTAGCCAGGTATCCTCGCCCGTGCAAAAGCGGGTCATGAGCGTCGTGAGGGCTGCCATGGACTTCGGCTTTTCTTGGCCAAGGTGTCGGGCAAGCCACTCGTCACAGATGTTGTGCTTAAAGGCCGCTAGGGCTTCAGCATCCGGACAGTGGACGATTTGCTTCTCTTTAGTTAAGAACCGAGTCCAGAATTTCCTGGTTGACTCTCCGGGCTGTTGGACTTTATGACTTAGGTCATCGGCATCCGGAGGTCGAACATAAGTGCCCTGGAAGTTCTCAAGGAATGCATCTTCCAGGTTCTCCCAACTGCCAATACTATTTTTGGGCAGACTGTTCAACCAGTCCCTAGCTGGTCCCTTGAGTTTTAGCGGGAGATACTTGATGGCATGGAGGTCATCGCCGCGGGCCATATGTATATGGAGATGGAAGTCCTCGATCCACACCACGGGATCCGTTGTTCCATCATATGATTCAATGTTTACGGGTTTAAACCCTTCTGGGAATTCATGTTCCATTACTTCCTCAGTGAAGCATAGGGGGTGCGCGGCACCTCTGTGCCGGGCTACGTCACGACGCAGCTCGAATGGGGCCGGTCTGCGGTATTCAGCCCGGACAGGTGTGTATTGGTCATATCCGGTGTGGTGGCCGTCATTGCGCGTTGAGGCGCGCCCCCGCGATCCATAGATCGACCTGGTCTGGCCTGGTCTGTTCTCCAAGTCATACCGCAGGTCATGTGTGTTTCTCCGAGCTGTTGTATTTCTGTTTGTTCGGTGACGTGGTGCCGGCTGGTGCTCGGGCTGAATTGCCGCTTTATCTTGACCACGTGGTTGTCTGTCAGCCACATTATGCTATGGTAGTGCTAGCTCCAATGCTTTGTCATCAAATTAAGGTAGTAGTTTGCGCTTCGGGTAACTTTTGGTTGGGCATTCGAGTCTGTATTCCTCGTGCGCCAGGACTTCGGTCCATCTATCAGTGAGCAGATCTTGATTAGCTCGAAGCTGCTACTGCTTCTTCTTCAGGCTTTTTGCAGTGGCTATAAGTCGGCGCTTGAAATGCTCCTGCTCAACGGGATCCTCTGGCATGATAAATTCTTCGTCGCCGAAGCTCACCTCATCCTCGGAGAGGGGCATATAATTGTTGTCTTCCGAGTCGTCGTTCACGGCCTGTTCATCAGGGTTGGCTCGCCCATCTTCCTATCCAGCCTGTTCGAAACTTGGCTTGGCGGGGTCTTTGTTTTCTTCGGCATCGTCTGGAGTGCTATTCTATCTTGTGCCAGTATCGCTATTTTTACCATGCCGTGACTTAGAGCGGCGCCGCTGACGTCGGTGCTTAGACTGCTTCTCAGGAAGTTTATCCTCAACTGGATCTTTTATGTCATCGCCATTGTCTTCTTTGGGTGTATCCACCATGTATATATATCATATGAGGAGGTGGCTATCTAGCGCCCTGTGGGCGGTGGTTCCTGTTCTTCTCCGGCATCGTCGTCCATACCGTCGATGTCTTCGGAGTCCAAATCAAGCATGTCGGTTAAATCGTCGATAGTGGCTATCAAGTGGGTGGTGGGTGGGTAACGAAGTTCTTTGTCACCTGCTTCCCACTCAAGCCGGACATAGTTCGGCCAAGGATCTCCTGATAAGGAGAGATACTTTAATGAGTTTAACACATCTCCCAAGGGTGAGTGTTGGAAGATGTCTGCGGAGCTGAACTCTAAGACCGGCGCCTAGTCAGATTCGATGGGTGCAGATTCATGCGGTTCGGAGCCTATGGCCGGAGATGAGTCTGAGGCTCCGATGACACAGGCCTCGTTGGAGGTCAGATTTGTGTCCGGCTCTAGCACCGTTGAGTTCGCGGCTTCCGTGGCAAGGTTGAGCCTCTCACCCCCGGATGGCCCGCTTTGCTCTGGATCTAGGACCAGTGTGCTTACATGCGCAATCTCCCGCACACCATCTGTTGACAGATTTAGGTCATGTTCATCGTGGCGGCAGGGCGCGGCTGTCATGGGCTCGAATCCGTCGAAGATCAAGTCTTCGCGAATATCGGCGGTGTAGTTCAAGCTTCCAAACCTGACCTGATGGCCAGGGGCGTAGCTGTCGATCTGCTCCAGATGGCCAAGCGAGTTGGCCCGCAGTGCGAAGCCGCCGAATACGAAGATCTGTCCGGGGAGAAAAACTTCACCCTGGATGGCATTGTTGTGGATGATTGAGGGAGCCATCAAGCCTTATGGTGATGAAACAATGGAACTCTCAATGAAAGCACCATTGTCGCTGTCAAAACCGGCGGATCTCGGTTAGGGGGTCCCTAACTGTGCGTCTAAGAATAATGGTAACAGGAGGTGAGGGACACAATGTTTACCCAGGTTCAGGCCCTCTCGATGGAGGTGATACCCTACTTCCTGCTTGATTGATCTTGATGATATGAGTATTACAAGAGTTGATCTACCACGAGATCGTAGAGGCTAAACCCTAGAAGCTAGCCTATGGTTATGATTGTTCTTGTCCTATGGACTAAACCCTCCGATTTATATAGACACCGGAGGGGGCTAGCATTACACAAAGTTGGTTACAGGGAAAGGAATCTTCATATCGGAATCGCCAAGCTTGCCTTCCACCCAAAGGAGAGTCCCATCCGGACACGGGACGAAGTCTTTTATCTTGTATCTTCATAGCCCAGCAGTCCGGCATACACATACAGTTCGGCTATCCGAGGACCCCTTAACCCAGGACTCCCTCAGTCGGCGCATGCAGGCTCGGTCGGCACATCGGGGCACCGTGCATCGACGCATGCATGCAGGCTTGTTGGGTGCATGTATAGCAGGCTTCTATCATGGCAGCGCGCGCATGCGTTTAATGCAAGGGACGGCCCAACGAAACCATGGCCCAACGGTCGAACAGCGACACCGCCCAGCGCGGCCCCACTCATCAGTGTTAACGGTCAAAGCACTAACCCAACAACGATGTTCGTTGTGACCTCTTCTGAGGGTTTCAGGCAAGGGAGTGGGGAAAAGTGAGCAAAAGTTAAGAGTGTGGGGATGAATGAGTAGAGCTAAGGAACCAGGGGCATAGATGTAAAAAAACCTTCACTTTAAATAGGGCACCATCAAAATCCGTTGAGACGACGCCTTATGAACCGTGGTTTGGCAAGAAACCAAAGTTGTTGTTTCTTAAAGTTTGGGGCTGCGATGCTTATGTAGAAAAGCTTCAAGCTGATAATCTCAAACCCAAATAAGAGAAATGTGTCTTCATAGGATACCCAAAGGAAATTGTTGGGTACACCTTCTATCACAAATACGAAGGCAAGATATTCGTTGCTAAGAATGGAACCTTTCTAGAGAAGGAGTTTCTCTCAAAAGAAGTGAGTGGGAGGAAAGTAGAACTTGCTGAGGTAATTCTACCTTCTCCCGATTTGGAAAGTAGTTCATCACAGAAATCAGTTCTAGTGATTCCTACACCAACTAGTGAGGAAGCTAATGTTGATGATCATGAAACTTCAGATCAAGTTACTACCAAACCTCGTAGGTCTTGAGTACGGTCCGCACTAGAGTGGTACGGTAATCCTATTCTGGAAGTCATGTTACTAGACCATGATTAACCTACAAACTATGAGGAAGCAATGATGATCCCATATTTCGCGAAATGGCTTGACGCGATGAAATCTGAGATGGGATCCATGTATGAGAACAAAGTATGGACTTTGATGGATTTGCCCGATGATCGGCAAGCCATAGAAAATAAATGGATCTTCAAGAAAAAACTGACGTTGACGGTAATGTTACTATTTACAAAGCTCAACTTGTTGCAAAAGGTTTTCGACAAGTTCAAGGATGTGGCTATGATGAGACTTTCTCACCTGTAGCAATGCTTAAGTCTGTCCAAATCATGTTAGCAATTGCCGCATTTTATGATTATGAAATTTGGCAGATGGATGTCAAAACTGCATTCCTTAATGGATTTTCTGGAAGAAGAGTTGTATATGATGCAACCAGAAGGTTTTGTCAATCCAAAGGGTGCTAACAAAGTGTGCAAGCTCCAGTGATCCATTTATGGACTGGTGCAAGCCTCTCGGAGTTGGAATAAATGCTTTCATAGTGTGATCAAAGCATATGGTTTTATATAGACTTTTGGAGAAGCATGTATTTACAAGAAAGTGAGTGGGTGGTCTGTAGCATTTCTAATATTATATCTGGATGCCATATTATTGATTGGAAATGATATAGAATTTCTGGATAGCATAAAGGGATACTTGAATAAGAGTTTTTCAATGAAAGACCTTGGTGAAGCTGCTTACATATTGGGCATCAAGATCGACAGAGATAGATCAAGACGCTTAATTGGACTTTCACACAGCACATACCTTGATAAAGTTTTGAAAAACTTCAAAATGGATTAGTCAAAGAAAGGATTCTTCCCTATGTTACAAGGTGTGAAGTTGAGTCAGACTCAATGCCCAACCACTGCAGAAGATAGAGAGAAAATGAAAGTCATTCCCGATGCTACAACCATAGGTTCTATCATGTATGCAATGCTATGTACTAGATATGATGTGTGCCTTGGTATAAGCATAGCAGGGAGTTACCAAAGTAATCCCAGAGTGGAGCACTGGACAACAGTCAAGAACATCCTGAAATAACTGAAAAGGACTAAGGATATGTTTCTTGTTTATGGAGGTGACAAAGAGCTCGTCGTAAATGGTTACGTTGATGCAAGCTTTGACACTGATCCTGATGACTCTAAGTCGCAATCCGGATACATATTTTTATTGAATGGTGGAGCTGTCAGTTGGTGCAGTTCCAAGAAAAGCGTCGTGGCGGGATCTACGTGTGAAGCGGAGTACATTGCTGCTTCGGAAGCAACAAATGAAGGAGTCTGGATGAAGGAGTTCATATCCGATCTAGATGTCATGCCTAGTGCATCGGGTCCAATGAAAATCTTTTGTGACAATACTGGTGCAATTGCCTTGGCAAAGGAATCCAGATTTCACAAGAGAACCAAGCACATCAAGAGACACTTCAATTCCATCCGTCATCAAGTGTCGGAAGGGGACATAGAGATTTGCAAGATACATACGGATCTGAATGTTGCAGACCTGTTGACTAAGCCTCTTCCACGAGCAAAACATGATCAGCACTAAAACTCCATGGGTGTTGGAATCATTACTTTGTAATCTAGATTACTGACTCTAGTGCAAGTGGGAGACTAAAGGAAATATGCTCTAGAGGCAATAATAAAGTTGTTATTTATATTTCCTTATATCATGATAAATGTTTATTATTGATGCTAGAATTGTATTAACCGGAAACTTAGTACATGTGTGAATACATAGACAAAACAAAGTGTCCCTAGTATGCCTCTACTTGACTAGCTCATTTATCAAAAATGGTTATATTTCCTAACCATAGACATGTGTTGTCATTTGATGAACGGGATCACGTTGTTAGGAGAATGTTGTGATGGACAAGACCCATTTGTTAGCTTGGCATTATGATCGTTACAGTTTCATTGCTACTACTTCTTTCATGACTTATACATGTTCCTCAGACTATGAGATTATGCAACTCCCGAATACCGAAGGAACACCTTGTGTGCTATCAAACATCACATCGTAACTGGGTGATTACAAAGATGCTCTATAGGTGTCTCCGAAGGTGTTTGATGGGTTGGCGTAGATCGAGATTAGGATTTGTCACTCCATGTATCAAAGAGGTATCTCTGGGCCCTCTCGGTAATACTCATCACTATAAGCCTTGCAAGCAATGTGACTAATGAGTTAGTTGCGGGATGAAGCATTACAGAACAAGTAAAGAGACTTGCCGGTAACGAGATTGAACTAGGTATGATGATACCGATAATCGAATCTCGGGCAAGTAACATACCGAAGACAAAGGGAACAATGTATGTTGTTATGCAGTTTGACCGATAAAGATCTTCGTAGAATATCTAGGAGCCAATATGAGCATCATGGTTCTGATATTGGTTATTGATCGGAGATGTGTCTCGATCATGTCTACATAGTTCTCGAACCCGTATGGTCCGCACGGTTAATGTTTGATGACGATTTGTATTATGAGTTATGTGTTTTTGATGACCGAAGCTTGTTCGGAGTCCTGGATTAGATCACGGACGTGACAAGGAGTCTCGAAATAGTCGAGACATAAACATTGATATATTGGAACATTATGTTCGGACACCGGAAAGGTTTCAGAATAGTTCGGGCATTTTTCGGAGTACCGGGAGGTTACCGGAACCCCTCGAGGAATTAATGGGCCTTATGGGCTTTAGTGGAAAAGGAGAGGAGGGCCGCATGGTGGCCGCGCCCCCTCCCCCTTGGCTGGTCCGAATTGGACTAGGAGGGGGCGGCGCCCCCCCCCTCTTCCCTTCTCCCTTTCCACCTCTTTCCCTCTCTCCCTCTCTTGGAAAAGGAAGGGGACTCCAACTAGGATTGGGAATCCTAGTTGGACTCCCCCTATAGGCGCGCCCCTACTAGGCCGGCCTCCTCCTCCTCCCTCCTTTATATACGGGGGAAGGGGGCACCCCAAAGCACAACAGTTGTTATCTTGGCTGTGTGCGGTTCCCACCTCCACAGTTTAACACCTCGGTCATATCGTCGTAGTGCTTAGGCGAAGCCTTGCGTCGGCAACATCATCAACACCATCTTCACGCCGTCATGCTGACGAAACTCTCCCTCGTCCTCAACTGGATCAAGAGCTCGAGGGACGTCATCGTGCTGAATGTGTGTTGAACACAGAGGTACCGTACGTTCGGTACTTGGATCGGTTGGATAGTGAAGACGTTCGACTACATCAACCGTGTTACTAAACGCTTCCGCTTTCGGTCTACGAGGGTACATGGACACACTCTCCCATCTTGTTGCTATGCATCTCCTAGATAGATGTTGCGTGATCGTAGTATTTTTTTTGAATTACTATGTTCCCCAACAAGGCAGCCCACAAGGAGTGGCCGCGCCCCCTAATGATGCCATAGACCTAGGGTAGGGTCATGGACCTAACCTATACGCCCTACCCAAGGTCACTACCCTAGAAGCAAGGACATTCAAGGTATAGCAAGGAGTACCGATTGAAGCCATCGGGTGTAATCCACTCGACCACTCATCTCACTCGGATACCCCCAATTTCACTCGACCTGGATGAAGTCATTCGACCATACAGAAAGCCACTCGGAGTACAGAAGATCTAAAGTCACTCAGGATGACAATGGTCAGGCATTCACTCTCTAGTCTTAAAGATCATTAATAACGCTTTATAGCAGGCGTTACCAGTAACGCCCTACCTTAATGTACATTGAACCCCTGTAATGTAGGACGGCTGGGGTCCTGGCGCACTCTATATAAGCCAGCCCCTCCTCTTGGACAAGGGTCTGCACCCCTTGTAACACACACACACACATATTCTAGTCGACCACCTCGGGGCACCGAGACTAGGGCTTTTACCTCCTCCGAGAGGGGCCTGAACTCATAAACTTGTGTGTACAACCTCGTCGTAGCTAGGGCCTTGCCTCCTCATATGTACCCCCTGCTCTTACTGTCAGACTTAGTACCACGACAGTTGGCGCCCACCGTGGGGAAATGCGTCTTAGCAACGTCCAGTGAGGTTGCATTTTATCCGATCTTCATCAACATGGTCTCCGGTGGCGGTTTGGTCATGGGCGATGAGTTCCGACTCGGTGCGCTCACTTTTGTCGCCGACGACTCCGCCTGGCTCCAAGAAGCCCCCCTCAATGTCGAGGCTCTACCGATCCGAGGATCGTCGCACTTCCGCGCGAGTGCTTGCGGCGTCCTCCTACGACAGCCGTCGACTCCATATCGCTCGGTCTTCGCATCGCGTACTCACTCCGTTGGACGCCGCCGCAAGCAACCTGGTCGGTCGCGGCTCCAGCGGTGGGTGAAGCATGCATTGACTCGCCAGACGGCCACCCCCCAAGTAGCGGCAATCGAGCCCGACGAATTTCACTGTGATCCAGTCGACTGGTTCTGCCAATACGTTTTCCGAGAGCGGGAGCTATGATCCCATGGCAGAAGTTCTCGTGGTCGACTCCCGTCGCAGCCCACCCGGGTTTTGCTACAACGGAGGCAACGGTGACGGCGATGTCCCGTCATTTGGCCACAAGGAGAACGAGCCCCAACCTCTCAATTCACAGCAGAGGGAAGAGCTGCACCACTGCAATGTGGAGGCTCTCTGGACCCCCATCATAGGAGAAACTGCCGAGGCTCGGGCCTTGGAGGCTGCGCGCCTGGCCACGCTGGCTGAGCGCATGCGTTTGGAGAATCTCCAACATTCTCTCGATGAACGCGCCCGTCGACTGATCCCCGAATCCAGTCAACGACAGATGTTTCCGCCTGAACCTCAGGTATACTGCACTCTGATGACCCACAGGTGTAGGGGATCTTCCTAGTCCTTCCGATAAGTAAGAGTGTCGAACCCAACGAGGAGCAGAAGGAAATGATAAGCGGTTTTCAGTAAGGTTTTCTCTGCAACCACTGAAATAATAGGTGATAGCTAGTTTTGTGATAGGATAAATAGTAATGAGCAAAAAGTAAATAAAGTAAATAAGGTGTAGCAAGGTGGCCCAATCCTTTATTTAGCAAAGGATAAGCCTGGACAAATTCTAATAATAATAAAGGAGCTCCCGAGGACACATTGGGAATTATCGTTAAGCTAGTTTTCATCACGCTCATATGATTCGCGTTCGGTACTTTGATAATTTGATATGTGGGTGGACCGGCACTTGGGTACTTCCCTAACTTGGACA
The DNA here is from genome assembly GCF_018294505.1 of Triticum aestivum. NCBI lineage: Eukaryota > Viridiplantae > Streptophyta > Magnoliopsida > Poales > Poaceae > Triticum > Triticum aestivum. The sequence goes on along the minus strand of NC_057798.1, from coordinate 470,131,156 downwards.
AGCATCCCACTTATGATTAACCCCTATTGCAAGCATCCGCAACTACAAAAAGGAGTATTAAGGTAAACCTAACCACAACATTAAACATATGGGCCCATATGAACGCCTAACGAAGCAACGCATAAACTAGGGTTTAAGCTTCTGTCACTCTAGCAACCCATCATCTACTTATTACTTCCCTATGCTTTCCTCTAGGCCCAAATAATGGTGAAGTGTCATGTAGTCGACGTTCACATAACACCACTAGAGGAAAGACAACATACATCTCATCAAAATATCGAACGAATACCAAATTCACATGACTACTAATAGCAAGACTTCACCCATGTCCTCAGGAACTAAAGTAACTACTCACAAAGCATAATCATGTTCTTAATCAGAGGTGTAATAATATGCATTAAGGATCTGAACATATGATCTTCCACCAAGTAAACCAATAAGTATCAACTACAAGGAGTAATCAACACTACTAGCAACCCACAGGTACCAATTTGTGGTTTTGGATGCAAGATTGGATACAAGAGATGAACTAGGGTTTGAGAGGAGATGGTGCTAGTGAAGATGTTGATGGAGATTAACCCCCTCCCGATGAGAGCATCGTTGGTGATGATTTCCCCCTCCCGGAGGGAAGTGTCCCCGACAGAATAGCTCCGCCAGAGCCCTAGATTGATTCTGCCAAGGTTCCGCCTCGTGGCGGTGGAGTTTCGTCCCGTAAGCTTGCCCACGATTTTTTCCAGGGTAAAAGTGATGATATAGCAGAAGATGGACGCCGGAGGCCCACCAGGGGGCCCAGGAGATAGGGGCGCGCCCTATAGGGGGGCGCCCCTGTCTCCTGGACAGGGTGTGGGCCCCCTGGCCTATTTCTTTCGCTCATAAATTCTTAATAAATCCAAAACGTGGTTTCGTGGAGTTTCAGAACTTTTGGAGTTGTGTAGAATATGTTTCCAACGTTTGCTCCTTTTCCAGCCAGAATACCAGTTGCTGGCATTCCCCCTCTTCATGGTAAACCTTGTAAAATAAGAGAGAACAGCCATAAATATTGAGATATAAAGTGTAATGACAGCCCATAATGCAATAAATATTTATATAAAAGCATGATGCAAAATGGACGTATCACACTCCGACCTAGAATCTTACAGCTGCTGCACATATAGTAGACTCTATTCAGCCGTCCCGTTCAGAAGTTGGAAAGGGCTTGGAACATATCCGAGCACTGCTCCGAGCAGCAGGAGATCTGAACTCCGCCGTTTCTCAGTCGTAGAACATGATCCACAACAGGTCAGTAAGGGCAGATACAGTTCAGTCGGCACATAGTCCTGGGTCGCCTTTGCGGCATGAAGATCGTGATCACCGTCGAGATCGGCACCTAGGAAGATATCATGGAGAGTTTGATCGAGAGTACGCCCGTGACAACCACCGTCGAGTACCTTCGCCCCTTCCGAGGGACGGGTCGTACGCGCCCCAGCGGTATGACGACATGCACCCGTATGGTAATGACCGCAGAGTTCTAGTCGACCCAAGAGAACCTGGGTTCAATGCAAGGTCAGTCCTTATTCAAGGTTTGGTTGACCGGAACAGAGCATACAGAGAAGGGTTGGATAGAGACAGACCCGGTGGAAGCAGGGTCCATGTTTCCGTCCCTTAGTGTTTCGGAAGAGCCATCCGAGCCACTAAGATCCCTCACAACTTCAGATCGGCGACTGACGTCAGTAAGTTCACAGGAGAGTCAAAGCCTGACACTTGGTTGGAAGACTACTGAGTGGCTGTGCATATTGGTGGCGCAGCGACGAGGTGGCCTGCACCTCCCTTTGATGCTTGAAGGTTATGCCAGAGCTTGGCTGAATTAGTTGGCCTCTGGAAGCATTTTTAGTTGGGATCAGTTGGCCCGAGTGTTTACCAAAACATTTGAGGGCACCTGCAAGAGACCTGCTAGTTTGTCGTAATTGCAGCATTGCGTACAGAAACAGAATGAGACCTTGAGAGACTAAATCCAGAGATATACCACTCTTCACCACATAGTGGAGAATGTGTCGGATCACCAAGCTGTTTGTGCCTTTAAAGAAGGTGTTCGCTATAGAGAGCTCATTCTAAAGTTTGGTCGGACCGGAGACATGACTTTGACTCGGATGATGGAGAATTCCACTCGGTACACTAACGGCGAAGAAGAGGACCGACTCCGGAGTGCCAAGAACAGATCAGTCGCCCGGGACACCGGAGGAGGAAACTCCAGTCGGAAGCAGAAGCAAAAAGCTAAGGCTGCAAGCCCTGCCGAGGCAGCAATTTTGAACCAAGGGAAGTTCAAAGGGAAGCCTAAAGGGCCTTGGACCCCTAAAAAAGTGAAGGATCAAGCAGGAAATGATGTACTTGATTTTCCGTGTCATATACACACCAAAAAGGATGAAGAGGGGAATCTGATTCTCCCCAAGCATACCACTCGACAGTGTCGACTCCTGATTTCAGAGCTTTCGAGAAAGCCAACCCAGTGAAAAGGACAAAGGTTCTGATAAGGAGGAAGACAAAGAGGAAGATAGTGGCTACCCCAATGTTGATGCCACCTTGGTGATTTTTGCTGACCTCGAGAGCAGAAGTCGACTGAGTTATTAACAGAGAGGTGAACATGGTTGCTCCGGCAACACCAAGATATTTGAAGTGGTCAAAAAACCCTATTACATCCCACCAGTCCGACCACCCGCCACACATTGCTACCCCTGGGAGGCAAGCGTTGGTGGTCGACCCTGTCGTTGTGGGCACCCGACTGACCAAGGTTTTGATGGATGGTGGCAATGGACTGAATATATTGTACGCTGAGGCCCTCCAGGGGATGGGCATTCCGATGTCAAAGCTCAGTGAGAGCAACATGAGATTCCATGGTATCATCCCAGGAAAGAAAGCCGATTCACCCGGTCAGATCACTCTTGATGTGGTTTTCGGGGATTCCATGAATTACCGCAAGGAAAAGTTGACGTTTGAGGTAGTGGATTTTCACAGTGCCTATCATGTCATTCTAGGCAGACCTACTTATGCTAGTTTCATGGCTCAACCGCGCTATGTGTACCTCAAGTTGAAGATGCCTGGCCTAGAGGCGTGATCACGGTCACTGGAAATCGGTAGAGATCAGAAGATTGTCTCCAGAATGGTTCAAAGATCACCGATGAGCAGATGGCAATAGTAGAGTTTCAAGAATACCAGAAGAATGCAGATCCGAGTGATTTGCTGCGTGCCAAGAGACCTACCTCAGAGTCCGCATTTCAGTCGCCCGGCAAGACAAAGCCGGTTCACATTCACCCGACCGACCCCAATGCTACTCTGACCCATATCTCAACAACACTCGACAGCAAATAGGAAGAAGCGCTCATCCAGTTCCTCTGTGAGAACTGGGACATCTTTGCATGGAAGCCATCTGACATGCCAGGTGTACCCAGGAGATTGGCTGAACACCGTTTGCGAGTCGACTCAAAGGCGAAACTCGTTAAAGAGCATCTCCGTTGGTCCGCCGCGAAGAAGAGAAAGGTGATTGGCGAGGAGGTGGCTCGGCTTCTGGCTGTCGAGTTCATCCGTGAGATATACCACTCTGAGTGGCTCGCCAATGTCATTATGGTCCCCAAGAAAGATAAATCATGTCGAATGTGTATTGATTTCAAGCACATCAATCGGGCCTAACCGAAAGATCATTTTCCTCTGCCCCGCATTGACCAAATAATCAACTCAAGTGCGTGATGTGAGCGATTGTCCTTTTTGGACGCTTATTCTGGGTACCATCAGATCTGACTGTATGGACCCAACGAGATAAAGACAACTTTCATCACCCCATTCAGGTGTTTTTGCTATGTTACTATGCCCTTTGTCCTCAAGAATGCTGGTGCCACATTCATGCGCATGATCCAGAAGTGCCTGCTCACTCAAATCAGTCGGAATGTGGAAGCATACATGCATGACATAGTGGTGAAGTCACGCAAAGGTTCCGACCTATTGACTGACCTCGCTGAGACCTTTGCCAACTTAAGAAGATATGATATCAAGCTCAATCCATCAAAATGCACATTCGGAGTCCCAGGTGGAAAGTTACTCGGTTTTCTCGTTTATGAATGGGAGATCGACGCAAACCCAGAGAAGATTGGCACAATCCTCCGAATGAAACGCCCTGTGTGTGTGCACGATGTTCAGAAGCTTACTGGTTGTTTGGCTGCATTGAGTCGATTCATATCACGCCTCGGTGAAAAGGCATTGCCCCTTTACCGACTGATGAAGAAGTCTGACAAGTTCGAGTGGAATGACAAAGATGAAGCAGCGCTTGAAGAGCTCAAAGCCCTGCTTTCCACCCAGCCGGTGCTTGCCGCTCCAGTCAACAAGGAGCCTTTATTGCTTTACATCGCAGCCACTGGACAGGTCGTCAGCACAGTGCTCACGGTCGAGTGGGAAGAAGAAGGCAAAGCCTTCAAAGTTCAGCACCCTGTGTACTACATTTCAGAAGTCTTGACCCCGTCCAAACAAAGATATCCTCATTATCAGAAGCTTCCTTATGGAATTTACTTGACCATGAAGAGTTGCACACTACTTCTCAGGCCACTCAGTTTCAGTAGTCAGCGATGCTCTATTGTCAGAAATTCTGAATAATAGGGACGCGACTGGTCGAGTGGCAAAGTGGGCGATTGAACTCGTTCCTTTAGATATGAAGTTTGAGGCAAAGAAAACCATCAAGTCTCAAGCAATAGAAGATTTCCTCGCAGAGTGGATTGAACAGCAGCAGCCGACTCAGATTCAATCAGAACATTGGACTATGTTCTTTGATGGATCCAAGATGTTGAATGGCTCTAGTGCAGGAGTGGTTTTAGTGTCCCCAAGAGGAGACAAGCTCAGTTATGTCCTCCAGATTCACTTTGATTCTTCAAACAATGAAGCTGTGTATGAGGCATTGTTGTATGGGTTGCGTATGGCCATTTCACTCGGCGTCCGACGGTTGATGGTCTACGGCGACTCAGACTTAGTAGTTAATCAAGTAATGAAAGAATGGGATATCAGGAGTCCAACAATGACCGGTTATTGCAGTGCAGTAAGAAGGCTAGAGAAGAAGTTTGAGGGGTTAGAGTTCCACCACATACCCAGAATCAAGAATCAAGCTGCTGATGATCTAGCGAAGATAGGTTCCACTCAGAAGCCTATTCCCGGTAATGTGTTCTTGGAACATCTCCACACCCCGTCAGTACAAGAAGATCGCTTCAAGGAAGAGCCCCCACAACCGATAAGTTCAACCAATCCGACTGAGATTGAAGTCCCACCTATGGTCGACTTGGTCATGGAAGTCTTAGTGATCACGCCCAACTGGACGATGGCGTACATCGCGTACCTGCTCACACAGGAACTCCTAGAGGGTGAAGGTGAGGCCCGCCAGATAGTCTGTTGATCAAAAGCCTTCACCGTGATAAAAGGACAACTTTACAGAGAAAGTGTCACAGGAGTGGCTCAACGCCGCATCACCCTAGAAGAAGGTCGAATGATTCTAAACGAGATCCACTCGGGGACCTGTGGTCACCATGCGTCCTCTCGGACCATCGTGGCCAAATCATACCGAGCAGGATTTTATTGGCCTCGTGTGAATGAGATGGCAAAGGATATAGTCGACAAATGTGCAGGTTGTCAGTTCTACTCCAACATGTCTCACAAGCCTGCATTTGCCTTGAAGACTATCCCACTCATCTGGCCGTTTGCATTATGGGGGTTGCATATGGTTGGACCCTTCAAGACCGGCAGAAGTGGTTTCACTCATTTGCTCGTGGCAGTCGACAAATCCACCAAATGGATCGAAGCCAAGCCTATCAAAAACCTTGACTCAAGCACTGCCGTCAGTTTCATCAAGGAGTTGATATTTAGATATGGAGTCCCTCACAGCATCATCATAGATAATGACTCCAACTTTGATTCTGATGAGTTCAAGGTGTTTTGTGCTTCCCAAGGCACTCGAGTTGACTACGCATCTGTTGTGCACCTGCAGTTGAATGGGCAAGCAGAATGGGCGAATGGTTTAATCCTACACGGGCTGAAAACCCGATTGATGCGCGACCTCAAGCACGCTGCTGGAGTTGGGTGACTGAGTTGCCATCCGTCTTATGGGGACTAAGAACAACTCCAAACCGGTCCACTGACCGAACCCCTTTCTTCATGGTGTATGGTGCTGAGGCTGTGCTTCTGAGTGATTTGTTGCACAATGCTCCACGAGTGGAACTCTTCTCAGAAGCTGAAGCAGAACAAGCACGCCAAGATGTAGTTGATCTCCTAGAAGAGGAACATGAGATGGCTCTGATCCGGTCGACCATCTATCAGCAAGATCTGCATCGATTCCATGCCCGTAATGTCAGAGGTCGAGCGTTCCAAGAAGGAGACCATGTGCTTCGAGTGGATCAGAAATGGCCTCACAAGCTCGCTCCGGCCTAGGAAGGTCCCTTCATCATCACCAAGGTGCTTCACAATGAAGCGTACCACCTCTACAATGTAGCCAAGAAAATGAATGAGCCACGCGCGTGGAACACAGAGCTGCTTCATCATTTCTATACCTAAACCACTCGGATCAACGAGTTGTAATAAGAATCCTTCAGTTGCTTACCAAAGACAAGATTTTTGCAGTATCTTAATGATTGATTTCCCATAATGATTTGTGTTCAAACCCCCAAGTGGGTGGCTTAGCCGCGAACCTGATTCACCTAAGTTAAAAACACTTCGAGTGGAGAGCAATCCTCCCGCTCGGGGGCTTAGCTGCGACCCCGTACTCGCCTAAGTTAAAAAAACACTCCGAGTGGAGAGCAATCCTCCCACTCGGGGGCTTAGCTGCGACCCCGTACTCGCCTAAGTTAAAAAACCACTCCGAGTGGATTGTAATCCTCCCACTCGGGGGCTTATCTGCGACCCCGTACTCGCCTAAGTTAAAAAACACTCCAAGTGGAGAGCAATCCTCCCACTCGGGGGCTTAGCTGCGACCCCATACTCGCTTAGGTTAAAAAACCACTCCGAGTGGAGAGCAATCCTCCCACTCGGGGCTTAGCTGCAACCCCGTACTCGCCTAAGTTAAAAAAACACTTCGAGTGGAGAGCAACCCTCCCACTCCGGGGCTTAGCTGCGACCCCGTACTCGCCTAAGTTAAAAAACCACTCCGAGTGGAGAGCAATCCTCCCACTCGGGGGCCTAGCTGTGACCCTGTACTCGCCTAAGTTAAAAAACACTCCGGGTGGAGGGCAATCCTCTCACTCGGGGGCTTAGCTGCAACCCCGTACTCGCCTAAGTTAAGAAAACACTCCGAGTGGAGAGCAATCCTCCCACTCGGGGGCTTAGCTGTGACCCCGTACTTGAGTAAGTTAAAAAACCACTCCGAGTGGAGAGCAATCCTCCCACTCAGGGGCAAAGCTGCAACCCTGTACTTGCCTAAGTTAAAAAACACTCTGAGTGGAGAGCAATCCTCCCACTCGGGGGCTTAGCTGCGACCTGTACTCGCCTAAGTTAAAAAAAACACTCCGAGTGGAGAGCAATCCTCCCACTCGGGGGCTTAGCAGCGACCCCGTACTCGCTTTAAGTTAAGAAACTACTCCGAGTGGAGAGAAACCCTCCCACTCGGAAGCTTAGCTGCGACCCCGCACTCTCCTAAGCCACAAAGATCCTCTGAGCTACATCACAAGTACAACGTACGCTCCATCCCGATCCACAAGGACAACTAGGCGCCAATCGAGCATGTCGTCTGAGCTACATCACAAGTACAACATGCGCTCCATCATGATTCGCAAGGACGACGAGGTGCCAATCAAGCACATTGTCAGAGTTGCATCACACCTAAAACATCTACTCCGAGTAGGATGTCGAGTCCGCTCGGAACTGAAAAAGATCCGGAAGTGGTAAAGGCAAAGCCGCCATATTCAAAGAAAAACCAAGTTCAGATAAACCCCGCAAAAGTTTGGAACCATGGCGGGTAGAAGTGCTCAGGCATCAGGCCTGAAAGAGTTTAATGGTTACAAAACCACTTGGCATTCCGAGGCAAATAAAGGTGGGGCATAATGTTTGTTCACTCAGCAGGAGGAGGACTTGCTGGCTCGAAGAAGCTATCAAGGTCAATGTTGTCTGCGATACGAGTAGCGGCGTCAATGAAGGTGTCCATGAAGGACTAGAAGTTGAGCTTCTTGGTGTTGGCAACCTCGAGAGTCGCCAGCTTGTCTTCTCTGACATCCTTGCAGTGGACTCGGACCAAAGACAGAGCCACAACGGCGCCACAGCGAGCAGACGACTTCTTCCACTCTTGCACTCGACCAGGGATTTCATTCAGTCGAGTCATCAGGGACTCGAGATCATTCTGGAATTCTGCTCAGGGCTAGAGCTCAGTGTCAGTCCGCGATATCACCACCTTCAGACAAGCAAGATAATCCATGTCACTGTCCAGACGAGACTCCAGTCGCAACACGCTCATCGCGACGTCATCCTTGACAGGAGAGTTTATAGGGTCAAGATCTGTCTTGATCCACCGAGTCTCTGCTTCAAAGTCTTGACAGAGTTCTGCACAGTCGGAAAAGCGGTGAGTCGAAAGTTAAATAACTAATCAACAATCGCAAATCAGTCGGACGATAGGAAGTACCTTCAAGCTTCAGGACCAGTTTCTCGGCAAGCCTTCCCAGATAAGCCTCCAATTCGTCCTTCTTCGTCGTGAGATCTCCAACCTTGTCAGTCAGGGCCTCCTTGTCCTGCTTTAGCTTAGCAACATCCTTGTTGGCCTCAGTAACGGCAGTCTTCAGCTTGGCGTTCTCCTCTTCTAACGTGCTGACTGAAGCCAGCTTCTTGTCAGCAAGTTCTGTTTTCGTTCGCGCTTCCTTCTGTGCTGTGGCAAGGTCATTGTCCTTCAGCTCCAGATCATGCTTCATTTTGACTAAAGAAATAACATTCTTCAGTAGACCTTGGAGTTGGAAGTTTTCACTACACACATCTGTTCGAGTGGAGTCACTCGGTTCAAAAGACTAAAAGGAAGAAAAGCTATAAGGTGGACAGTCGGCGAGTTATTACCTCCCATATATAGCGGCAGCAGCATCCTTGGCCTTCTGAAGATTCTTCTTGGCCAGCTCCAAGTCAATGTTAAGGCTGATCTATTTCTTCTCCAACTCAGCAAACCGGGCCCCAAGCTCACAAGATTTCTGCGGTCAGAAAACAAGGCATGTCAGTCGACAAGAACAAAAGTTAATCTCAGCAAAAGGTGTTCTAAGACTACTGCTGAATCAAAACATCCAACAGTAGTCTCAGGGACTACACCCAGTGGGTGCACTTAGCGTGCCCCCACTGGTCTAGTTTACCACTCAGCATGGTCTGCCCATCATGAGTATGCAAAAAAGAAGACGAGAGATTCTCAGACCCCAGTCGACTGCCCGCAGTCGACCGTGGTCTCGGGGACTACACCCAATGGGTGCACTTAGCGTGCCCCCACTGGTCTGGATTCCACTCGGATCAAACTATGCCACCAAGTGAACGTACAATTAAGTGACATTCGACAAAGACCCACGCCGCATCAAACATCCGACGGCGGTCTCGGGGACTACACCCAGTGGGTGCACTTTGCGTGCCCCCACTGGTTCAGAGATACACTCGACTCAAATAGAAGAGCTATTCAACACTAAGTTAAAGCACCCAATGGGTGATTGGATGCAAAATGCAGACTCATGATAGATGCACATAAAAGGTTCCAAACCACCCATGCAGGGACATCTTATGGACAATGAAGCAGCAGCTACAACTACTACATCGTAGCAAGGCAAAATGCAAAAATCAAACTGAGAGATCAGTCGGAAATCAACTGACCTTGACATTAACGTGTAGAGCAGAGCTGTCATTGTAGGCAGCCTGGCTGGCCTCATCCACCACCTTCATATGCTCCATCATAAGGTTTTCCTGGAGTATGGCTTCCTTGGTGGCGCCTGCCGGGTCATCTAGAGTGTGATGTGCAGTAAAGAGCGATGATGGCAGTATAGTCGGAGCAATCACATGATTTGAAGCATGGAGCTGTGCAGGTGAAGCAGAGACTTGGGCAATCGACGCCGAGGGATGGTTAGTCGACATAGGATTGGCAAAATAAAAAGTGGCCCGAGCCGGATCTCTGGACCGCTGGACCACCATCTCCGGCGCTGATGTCGATTGAGGCTCCTGGCCTGTAGTCGTCTTCCTGTTTGAAGCCCTGCCCCTCCTTCCCATATTCTTCTGAGGCGCTTCTTCATCGTCGTCCAGAAGTTCAATGACGTCTCGTGGAACTACACAAAATGCAACTATAGGGGCTCAATCGACCAACAATCTAGTGGACAAAATAAGCACAAGATTGCAGGATCGTACCAACTTTGGAAGTAGCTGCATCTTCAGTCTCTTCATCATCTTGAGCCTTGTCAATATCCATGGAGGTCTCGGAAGTTGCAGCACTGAAAAATTCATAACCCACTCGGCCAGAGCAGAAGTATGAGTCAGTAGGAAAACACAAAATGATAGAACACTCACGTAGAAGCGACGGGAACGTCCATCTTGATCTTGGGCACGGTCTTCCGGGGCTTTGAAAGGGCAACCTTGGGCTGCTTGGCGACCTTCTCTGACGGATCCGGAGTCAAAGTTCGAATGCGCTTATGCACTTGCATGCTCGGAGCCACAGCCTTGTTGCGCCCGCCGGCTGGATCATCAGACTGCTTGGATTGGTGCTCTGTGCGGGGTGGTGAGTCGACCTCCTCCTCTTCGTTGTCCGACTCGTCACTCTCTTCTTCATCATCGACATTAGGAGATTGCCAGTTGACACTCTCTTCTACACTACCTGCTCCCTCCTAGGCTTTCTCCTGGGCTTGCTCTCCGTTCGGCATCGAATACATCTCAGTATAAACGTGCAAGGCAAGAGGTTAATCAAACATCAGTCAGATTTAGAGACAGTTGCAAGACAGAATGAAGTACACTCGGTAATAAGGATCAGACCTTGTCCGGCTGGTTGTCAGCGTCGAATGGATCGACCCTCATAGCCCCCCTGAGGTTATCTTTGTTTCCGGTAATGCTCTTTAGCCACGGGGCCACCGTATCATCGGGGACCTCCTCTGGGTGGACTCGAGCGGTGTTGTTGGAGCCCGAATACAGCCACATCGAATGATCACGGGCTTGGAGAGGCTAGATGCGTCGACTGAGAAACACTTCCAACAAATCCATGCTAGTTACGCCCTAACGGACCAACTGAACTACCCTCCCGACTAACATATTCATCTCTACTTTCTCCGCTGCGGTCACAATCAGTGAATAAGGTTGCTAGACTCGATCTAGGGTAAAGGCAGGAAGACCGGTCGATTGACTGGGGGTCAGAATGTCCTGGCAGTAGAACCAGGTCGACTGCCAGCCCCTAACCGACTCAGGAAGTGTCATAGGGGGAAAAGTGCTCCTCTTCCTCATCTGAATCCCTAAACCCCCGCACATCTGAATCACGTGTGTCCTCTCGTCACTCAGATTTTCCTTCTTCATGGTTTCGGAACGAACTTTGAAAATGTGTTTGAAGAGACCCCAGTGCAGTCTACAGCCCAAGAAGTTTTCACATATGGAAATGAATGCAGCAAGGTATGTGATGGTGTTGGGAGAGAAATGGTGAAGCTGAGCACCGAAAAAGTTCAGAAAACCCCGGAAGAAAGGATGCGGGGGAAGGGAGAAACCACGGTCAACATGGGTGGCAAGGAGGACGCACTCACCTGCCCGCGGCTGAGGCTCTATCTCGTCCCTAGGAAACCTCGATGTCCCGTTAGTGATCAAGCCCGTGGCGGCAAGATCTTCCAGATTCTCTGGCCGGAGCGTGGATCAGATCTAGTCTCCATGGATCCAACCAGGCGGCAACCCGGACCTCGACGACGATCACCGATTCGTTTTCTTGCCCTTCGTTGTCACCATCGCTTTCTTCGCGGGCTCCAGCACTGCCGTCTTGTCCTTCACCATTGTGGCGGGCTGCGCACAGGCGGAGCGGCAACATCGAGGGATAAAGAGGACACGGAGGAGAAGCAGAGGGAGAAGAAGGAGAATGGGAGCGCACTGTGCAAATGCATCGGCCTCGACGCCTTTTATGGGCCTACTTCCGACTGGCTGACGCCTGGGCCCGAGCGATCATGTCAAATCCTGCAACAGTCGCACACCGGATACATGGCGAAAAAGGTGGCGTAGAAATCAAGGTACTCATGTCTATCTGTCCCATTTACTACAGCGCACTCTGCCTCGCGTGCTTCCCCAAATTTTCAAATCTTATGAGATCCGGGAACCACAACAACCAATCGCGTCAAAGATTTCACACCATATCAACACTCGAAGATTGCCAGCACAAATTCACTCGACAACCTCTGAATCGATCAAGGCAATTGAAATGAAGACGAAGTTTCAGCATGAACCTCGAGCTCAACAAGAATGCCCATGAAGCATAAGTGTCGAGTCCAGGTCAACTTCAACTCTCTTTTCACTCAGACCTCAATCCATTCGGGGGCTAATGACAATGCCATAGACCTAGGGTAGGGTCATGGACCTGACCTATATGCCCTACCCAAGGTCACTACCCTAGAAGCAAGGACATTCAAAGTATAGCAAGGAGTACCGATTGAAGCCATCAGGTGCAATCCACTCGACCACTCATCTCACTCGGATACCCCCAATTTCACTCAACCTGGATGAAGTCATTCGACCATACAGGAAGCCACTCGGAGTACAGAAGATTTAGAGTCACTTAGGATGACAACGGCCAGGCGTTCACTCCGTAGTCTTAAAGATCATTAATAACACTTTATAGCTGGCATTACCAGTAACGCCCTACCTTAATGTACATTGAACCCCTGTAACGGAGGACGGTCGGGGTCCTGGCGCACTCTATATAAGCCACCCCCTCCTCTGGGATAAGGGTTCACACCTCTTGTAACACACTCCCATATTCCAGTCTACCGCCTTAGGGGCCCGAGACGTAGGGCTTTTACCTCCTCCGAGAGGGGCCTGAACTCGTAAACTCGTGTGTACAACCTCGTCGTAGCTAGGGCCTTGCCTCCTCATACGTACCCCCTACTCTTACGGTCAGACTTAGTACCATGACACCCCCCTCCCATGGGTAGTCCGAATTGGACTAGGGGAGGGGGCGCACCCTCCTTTCCTTCTCCTATTCCCTCTCTCCCTTCCCCTTTTCCCCCTCCAGAAGAAGGAAAAAGGGGGTGGGGCGAATCCTACTAGGAGTGGAGTCTTAGTAGGACTCCCCCCATGGAGCGTGCTCCTTGTGGCCGGCCTCCTCCCCTCCCCCTTCATATACGGGGGCGAGGGGCACCCCAAAGCACATCAATTGTTTAGCCGTGTGCGGTGCCCCCCTTCACCGTTTACTCCTCCGGTTATATTGTCGTAGTGCTTAGGCGAAGCCCTACGTGGATCACTTCACCAAACCCGTCATCACGCTGTCATGCTGACGGAACTCATCGACTCCTTCATGCCTCTACTAGATCAAGAGTTTGAGGGACGTCATCGAGCTGAACATGTGCAGAACTCAGAACTGTCGTACGTTCGGTACTTGATCGGTTGATTCGAGAAGACATTCGACTACATCAACCGCGTTAAGTTAACGCTTCCGCTTTCGGTCTACGAGGGCACGTGGACACACTCTCCCCCTCTCGTTGCTATGCATCCCCTAGATAGATCTTACGTGAGTGTAGGAAATTTGTTGAAATTGCATGATACGTTTCCTAACAAAAATGATTACGTTAGATGACCCAATGTCTCCAATGTTATTTAACAGTTGTTGACATGTTGGCTATTCTGATTTATCGAGCCAAGCAGAATTGTCATATTGCAGGAGTAGTACCACACCTTGTGGATGGTGGCCTCTCTAGTCAGCAATATACTTATGATACAATCCCAGAAACCTGTTTTGTGCCGGATTTGGTGAAAGTTACGGTCGGCACGCCCACCCCAAACCCAGCTCCTTGGGGGCAGCTGGGGACGCCGGCATTTCTTTTTCGCATGCATCGGCCCACTTGCCAGCTCTTCTCTCTCCCCTCTCTCTCATATCTCCTCTCCTTTCTCTCTTTTCTTTCTCCTCTCTCCTCTCCTTTTCCTTCCATCACGGCACCACCTACCACACATAGTCGGAGCGGGGCTCGCGCGGCCGTGGCGGCGCACGCATGGCCGGGGCGGGGCTCGCGCTCGCGCGGCGGAGCGGAGCATGGCCGGGGAGGGGCTTGCGGTGCGGAGCGGAGCACGCATGGCCAGGGCGGGGAGGGCTCGTCTTCTTCGTCCTTGCAGTGGCCGTCTCCGCCCGCGCACTCCACGGCGCCCTCGCCGGGCGTACAGGCAGCAGCTGGAGGCGTGCCAGATGGGGAGTCATGGCTGCGCTGCATCTGCAAGGTCGTCCCGCCCTGCGCGGCCCGCTCCTTGTCCGCCTCGGCGTTCTCGCCTCCAGGCACCTCCAGGGCGACCACCTCTCCCCGCTCGACCACGAGGCGCTCTTCTGGCGCGCCGTCTCCGCCGACCGCCCCGTCACCGTCGACTACGCCAGCGACATGCCTGGCTCCGGCTTCCCCCCTGCACCGCGCGCTCCGCCCGAGGCCAGCAGCCCGCGCATGTCGGGAGACATCCTGGAACATGCGCGCCGCCGCCAGGAGCCCCGGATCGCTGCTGCGGTTCATGCGCGACGAGGTGCCCGGGGTCACCACGCCCATGCTCTACGTCAGCATGCTCTTCAATTGGTTCGTCTGGCCCATCGAGGACCACGACCTACCTGCCCGGCGAGGCAGTTAGGAAGCGCGTCGAGGCCACCGTTGGGAAGCGCGGCTGAGCGCCATCCTTGCGGCTGGACGCGAGGCAGCCAGCGGGCATCGTCTTCTCCATGGTCACCCCACGAGTCACGCCCGCATCCACGCTCGCCGGGGTCCTCACCGGCCACGCGGGGCACGAGGACGGAGTGGCGGCGATCGAGCTCAGTGGGCGCGTGCACAGTGTGTTCGTCGGTTGGGTGGGGGCGACTGGAAAATTTGTTGTCCCCAATGCAAAAAAAATCCGTCGGTGCCTCCCAGGAAGCCGAAAAAACGCCTCCTGGGAGGCACAACGGCTGGAGATGCTCTTAGGGCCTATTCGGGAACACGCCAGCCACAGCTCCTCCAACTCCACGGTAAGAGCCAGGCTAAACCCTTAACTCTACGGTACACGGAGTTAAGAAGGATCACCGTGTCGTTCTGCAAATTTGGATGAGTGGAGGAAACTGCTATTTCCAGGATATAAGGGCAACTTCAATGTGTCAATGCAAACGGACACGGTCTTTGTTCGTTTTTTGTCAGTTTAGATTGGCCGAGCGGACGCGTGTGTTTGATTTTAAATTTGGGTTGGTCGGTGCGTCCAAAGTGGCTGGCGCATTATTCCGCGTGTCTTAAAGAAAACAAGTAGACATAAAATATTTAAATTTAAAACATACAAATTAATAAAACATAATTAAGCATTAAACTGCTGGCCAAAGTCCACTTCAAACATATTTAGACATTAATAAAAAAGCTTAAAAACCACAGCCTCCCAGCCGCCCAGCCCGCAGCCCTAGGCGTCACACTCGTCCTTGGAGCTGGTGAGGTCTAAGAACGCCGGTGGCGCAGCCCATGGGAAGACATGTTGGTAGGCCGCCAGTGCAGCCTGCTCCCACGTCTGCTACGTCGGCGGCTTTGCTGCGTGGCACACACCTCTCTCCTCGCGCTCCCGCCACCCCTCCTCCTCCTCCTCCTCCTCCCATGCCCACCGTTGTCGGCCCTCCTCCTCCTCGTGCTACAAATGCATGTGCCACTCCCCGGCGGCTCACTCCTCCGCCAGCGGGCGGGCCTTCCATTGCTCGAGGTAGGCCGCCTCCTGCGCCTCCATCCCGCCCAGGCACGCGGGCAGTGCACTAACCCACTCCCGCATGACGTCATCTACTGGTACCTCTCTGTGACGGCCGGTGGTGCCTGCGTGGCTCGGGCTTGACTGCACTAGTGGAGGCGGTGGTGGTGGAGGGTAGACGCAGTCCCCCGCCGCAAAGAGCTGGAGCGCCTTCCTCAAGGCCAGGCCAACGGGCGTCCTCCTCTCGCTTGGACTCCTCGGGGGCTTGTTGGTAGGCCTCCTCCAATGCGGGCAGGTACGCCACCTTGGCCTCCTCGTCCTCCCGCGCCGCCACCAGGGCAGCGGTGCAAAGCCGAGCTCAATCTAGACGGCACCGCGCCGGCGCATGTCATGCTCAGTGGAGAACCAGACGTTCCGGTTGGGGGAGTCTGGTCCATACGTCGAGTCGCAGCGCTGCTACAGCGTCAGGAGAGCACATCTCTTATGGATCTCCTCCGCACGCGCGCACGTTGACTGCAATGCGACTGGCACCGAAATGTGGTGGGGTCGAAGTGCCAGCCGTGGGGGAGGTTGACGTCCGACCACGGCAGTGGGACGTAGTACTCCCAGTGGTACTGCACGCGGTGCACCGGGATGTATAGCCTATCCCGTGGCCAGCGAGCCCTTCGCTCAGCTGGCACCAACATCCTCCTAACCGGACCGCACGACGAGCTGGCCTCGACATCATGCTTGGCCTTGCCCTTGTCTTTGTCAAAGAAGCCAGCCATGGCTAGGGTTCTTGTCCGCCGGCGAGGGGGCAAGCGTGGCCAGATGTGGACAGGAGGAAGAAGTGGATGAGGCCCACCTGGCATGCTTGCCATTTAAAAAGTGTGACGACTCCGGATGCTTCCACTGGCTGTCGTGTGGGCCTGAGGTGGGTAGGCCGCGTTCAAAATGACCGCGGTGGTGGTTGGCTAGCCGACACACGGGCCCAACATGGACAACAAGCGGACGCGCGACGCGTTCGTCTCGTGTTCGTGTGGACACAAATCCGACGCAAATTTAGGCTGAAATGCATCCACACAAACACGCGGCGGGTGTGATTTGGGCTTGGGTTGGCATGTTGGGTTGGCATTTTCGTCCGTTTTGACCTAGACAAACACGCACGGACCAAATGCGTCGGTGCGTAGTTGCTCAGAATGACTTGTGGATTATCACGTGATTTCCCACCATCAAGTGACCTAAAACGTACCGGTTTAATCTTTTTCCCTGTCGGAACATCCTTTCTCTCTCACATCAAATTCTCTCACTCTTCGTCAACTCCAATTTAAATCCCTGGCCGCCATCCCGCGAAGACCCCGTCGTTGGCTGCTGGTAGCACCGCCCCGACCTCAAACAGCACCGAATTGACACTCTACACCTTACCCCCCCCCCCCCCCCCCCCCCCCCCCCCGCCCCCACACCTCACTACGGGTGTGTTTGGTAGGTGCACGAGGGCAAAGTTTCCTACTCAACCCATTTTAAAATGTTTGGTAGTGCCTCCTCGGCATGCACGAACTCATCCCAAATACCCTTGTAGCATACATGATGACAGAACACCAGGCAGCCATTCGCTAGTCAACATGCACAAGCAAAGAGAGCGACGATGTGTTTCAAAAAATGTTCATAAATTCAAAATTAATTTAGATTTTCAAAGAATGTTTAAAATTCCAAAAAAAATTAAATGTTCAGATATTCAAAATTTGTTTAAATTTTTGAAAAATGTTCATATTTTCAAAAAATTAAAAAAATATTCAGAATATCAAATTTTGTCTAAATTTTGAAAACAAATTAGAATTTCAAAATTTGTTTAATTTTTATAAAATTTTCAAAATTCCTAAATTTGTTCAGAATTTCAAAAAATGTACAGATTTTATATATTTTCTTAAATATTTAAATTTTGTTCAAAAATCCAAAATTTATTTAAATATTTGGAAAATGTTATCAAAAGTTATTAAATTTTCAAAAAATGGTCAAAAAATTGTTCCCTTTTAAAAAAAATTACATTTTCAAATTTTGTTCTCCATTAAAAAAACAGAATTCAAAAAAAGTTTCAGCTCAGCATGTCTCAGCACATACACCACTACCAAACAAGAACAAATGCATGTACTCGGTATGTCGACAACAAGCATGTATTATAGGAGATCAACCATGCTAGGTTAAGAGTGCTACGAAACACACCCTTCAAAAAGACCAGTGAATCCGAGCATGTGGTCAATCTCTGTCTACCCAAGTCCCCGTAGAACACAGAGTATCAGCGGGCGATAACGTAGGTACCAGCCATACAACATCAACACATCGACCCTCGTGTCGACCAGTTGATGCAATGCCAACTGCTAATCTGGTGCACTCCTCTCTCTCCCCATCTTACACTTACTGCCTTCTCCTCCGCAGTGATCTCTTTGTCTGAACTGATGCGTTTCAAAAGTATTTGCAATTTTTGTTAGGTTCATGCTATTTTCTTATTATTTACACATAGTTTTTTCATGCTTTTCTTGAGCCAAGTGCAAGTTGTTGTTATTCACTATTTTTATGCAACAAAAATAAATACTTTCTGGGGACCAAAAAAGGTAAAATACATTGTCAGAACGAACGACAAGCTGCCCAACATGGCTAAAATGGGCCACGGGTTGAGCCATGGACCCACGCGCCCCATGCGCGCCCTAGGTCTGGGTCACACAACCTGGCTGCATATAGTCCACAAGGATCCAATCAGTGCCTCTTAATCTCGATGCCATTATATGCCCCATAAACCCTATCTTGAATATACATGAATTTTCATGGTGCTGCTTCTTCACATTCTGACACAATCCAATATGGGGTCTTTCTCAGGTACTCTATGAGAGGGGGGAATTATTTTTGTGGCCCTTTTCATCAACTTTGTAGCTCTGATGACCATGTGTGAGTAGTCCTCCTGGGGCTATGGATCCATAACAGTAGGTATGTGGCATCTAATCTCTCTCTCTCCAATACAAAGATTCCAGTGTATTTGTTGCGTGTGATGAATTGTCACTTTATGATTGAATCATACGTGGATTTGCATTTGGTTTTTATAAGATCTTTGATGCATGATTTATATATGTGCATGTTCTTCGGTCTACTAGTCTTGTGGGTCATGTTTAGGTGACCAATCTCCAAGAGGGGATTATTTATGTGTTATTGTCGCTGAGGCAAAAAGACTATAGTTGCCTAGTTGTCTCTGTGATGAACTAGAGGTAAAAAAGAATATACTATCAACATATGCCACCTTGCTTAATGTAATGCTCTGTTTAGTTACTTAAGACTTTGAGATGTATGATAGATTTAGGTTTTGACATGGAGTATTAGCTATAGATGCAACTGCATACATTCATGGTTATAAGAATATAAGGCCTATATGCAATCGTGACATGTATGATCAATATTACAATTTAATCAACACACAACTGTAATTTTTTTTACCATGCATATGCTATTTGGAGAGATGTCACTAGTGAAATTTTGGATCCCGGTTCTTTATTCCTCATAAATTGACCTTAGTATTCCTGCTTTACTATTATTTATATTTTGAATTTTCTTTGCATAAAAATATTGCTTCCAAACACATGATACATTAATCCTTGTAACTAGCAGAGCTAGTGAGATTGACAACCTAATTAGACTAAGTTGGGAACCAAGACAAAGTTCTCTTAGTTGAGTGCAGGTCAGATCACTGGCACGTAGGACAACTCTGTGGATTGATACCTTAGTTTTCAATACTAATAGAGTATTCTTATGATATTACAAACCCCTCATCTTTCGATCCCAACAGATATTTTCTTTTTAGCACAGTTTTATTAGCGAGGGATATCAGGAAGCAAATCATCTAGCGTCGTTGTATTTAACTATTTTACTTTCTTATTATCTACTTTGCTTAGTTACTTTATTTATCATTAGTTTGCTTTTTTGCACTACAAACGATCCAAAATGAACAAAAACATTTTGAATTTTAGCAAGCCATTTATTTTATTTTCCTTAGTTATCATGGGTACTTCAGCTGAGAACACCAAGCTTTGTGACGTCATAAACACTAATAACAATTATTTCATTGGTACACCTATTGCCCCACCTATTACTAAGGTTGAATCTTATGAAATCTATCTTCCTTTATTGAACTTGGTAGTGAAAGATAAATTTGCTTGTTCCTCATAATGAAGTTGTTGCTAGAGCCTGGTATTGTGAATTTAAAACTTTTTTCCCTTTTTCATTAAGATCTAGAGCCAAATAGTGGCTATTATCTTGCCTAGAAATACCGTTGATTCATGGACTAAATGCAAAGATGCTATTGGTGAAAATGTATCTAAGAATATACAACTGAGAAATATTGTCATGAACTAAAACAACTTGATCATGAGCATGTAGCCCAAGCTTGAAAAAGAATGGAGAATATGACTTAGAATTATCACACTCATGGATTTACTAATTAGATGGTGCTTCAAATGTTTTATGCTGGACTAAATCATAGGTGCAGAAATTATCTAGACCTTACTGTAGGTGGCACCTTTGTGGCAACTACTTTGGGAAGCCCTACAAAGCTTCTTGATGAGATGATGACCAACTACGCCTAATTGCGCACCTAAAGAGCTCCTAGTAATAACAAAAATATAAATTGTGTGGAGGATATTGCTTGCTTGAATGGTAAGGTTGATATGATTTTGTTTAGGCTTGCTACTAAACATGTTCATACTGATGCTAAAGATGTTATTGTTGCACAACTTGTTGAACAAAAAGAAGAACAAATTGATTCCGGGCGTTTCTACAGGCCTTTATCCATATTTTCTTCTCCGGGGCGGCAATTCGTTTCGTAGATCGTAGCCGTAGGCCTCTCTTGGGATGCATTGACAACTTTCTGTGCGCTGCTTCTACCTTCTCCTAGGTTGAAAAGGTTTGTCATGCCGAGGCGGAGGTCCAAAGGTGGCACCAAGCTATGCTCGCGGCGCATCGCTGATGGATGTAGGCGCAAAAAGACTTTGGCACCCCTAAGAAATGAATGTAATTTTATTTTTCTGTATGGACATATTTGTAAGGACATGTGATGATTAATATATGGCTTTAGACCTTTCCACCAAAAAATGAAGTATGTGCAGGTATATTGGTTGAGATGCCGCTACACTGGCCTAATTGTGTTGTCTTTGTTGAAACCTCAACATTACCACGAAGAACAAGCCTCCAGACGATTTCGTTGTAATTCTTAGTCATAAGAGTTATTTTGTAATTTCTATACTTCATGATCCAAAGCATTGTTGTTGTAATGGTTGTCCAGTTTGAAAAAAGTTACAAGTGATTTTATGGAAAAATAGTATGACTCAACCTTGAGCTCGAAATAAATGTGTTCTCCCATTTGATCGAGAAAATAATAATCAACATAGGTGATGACTAGTGCCCACAATGTGAATGAAGGCTGGCCCACGTGACGCTTCGTGCGGTGGACAAACAATTTAGGCCTCCTTTGGATAGGAATATCATAGGAATAGAAAAATCCTTTAGGGAAAGAGATGTCACTTGATTCGTAGGATAGGGATTTTTTCATTGAGTTTAGGCTAATATTTTTTTCTTTGAAATGTGAAGGATTGGTTCCTACCCTATGTGGGAATAGGAATCCATGCCTACAAATCAAATGGCTCCAAATGAATTTTTCATATGAAATTCCTGTCCTTTAGAATTTCTACAAAATTCCTCCAAACCAAACGAGGCCTTATGTAGGATTTATGATGAGTTTTTAATATCCTAGTTAATACTAAAATTATTTTAGAAAAGTTTTTAAAATTATATTACAAAATAAAAACCATATATTCAAAATTATCCTCCCAATTTTTTCGTGTACTAGTTATTTCAGTATTTTAAAGATGAACTAATTTTGGAAACGGCGCAAATGTTAAAAAAATTCACGGATTTTAGAAAATACTCCCAGTTAAAAATACAAAATATCGTTATGAAAATGTCCATAGAGAGAAAAAACAGAAAAGGAAAGAAGACAGAAAACCAGTGAAATGAAGTAACCGGATTGCCCCCAAAAGAAACAGACAGAAAAGTGTAGAAAACCGAAGAGAAAACACAAAAGGAAATGAAAAATATTTTTTTCGAATACGCTACGGTGAGCGTATCATTGCATTGATAGGGGGGCGAACGTACAGATTAGCATCATGGACACGTACACTACAAGGCCTGTCCATGAAACAAAGTGAGCATGAGGTGAGTTGCTCAGCCCAGACAAAAGACTATATTACACGAATGATGCAACTAAGTAATTTGGCTCCTGCGTGGGCCCAGGAGTGGGCGTCGTCCTTAATCGCTGTCAGGAGTGAGACAGAGGAGGGCGCGATCTTGTCGAATATAACGGCATTGCGGTGTCGCCAGAGGGACCAAGCTATAAGCGCGACAATAGTGGAGAGCGCATGTTGCTTGTCCGCGGTCGTCGTATTGAGCGTCGTGCTGAGCCAGTCCAGGAAGCCAAGAGAGCCATCTGGCACAACGATCTCTGGACAGCACGAAGAAAGCACGCCATGCCAAATGGTGCGAGCGAAGACACACTCAATCAAGAGATGGTGCAGGGTCTCATCGTGCTGGGAGCACATCACACAAGCCGGTCCATGAGGAAGTCCACGCCTCGCGAGTCTGTCGGCCGTCCAACATCGATTGACGGAAGCGAGGTAGATGAAGAACTTAACAGATAGGGGGGCACTCGACTTCCAAACGAGGCGCCAATGCTCAGAAAGCGTAGAACTAGTGAACAAGGCAGTATAGTAGGAGGACGCGGAATAGGTCTCGTTCTCCGTCCATCTCCATAGGATGGTGTCAGGCTCCTGGGATAGAGTGACGGTCTGCAACCGACACCAGATATCAAAATACTCGAGCGTAGCAGCCGGACTGAGGTGTCCATGGATGTCGATGATCCACAAGCGATCAAGGAGGGCCGAGGCGACAGTGCACGAACGGCGGCGCCGGCCTGGAATAAGGGTTGTGAGGCTCGGGGCAAGGTCAGTGATAGAGCAGCCCTGGAGCCACTTGTTAGACCAGAATCGGCAGGAGGCGCCATTACCCAGGGACCTGGTCGTCGAGGAACGAAAGAGCTGCAGGGCCTCGGGATCAGAGGGTGGCTGAAGATGGGACCAAGGACGAGAAGCATCATAAGCTCGGAGCCATAGCCAGCGGACCTAAAGGGATATGCCCGTGCGGTGGAGATCGCATATTCCGAGCTCGCCAAGCTCAACCGGACGGCAAACTCTTGCCCAACTGAAAAGACAAGAACCAGCGCGTGTGTCCTTGCGGCCATGCCATAGAAAGTCGCGGATAATGTGATTCGCCTTCTTGAGGATAGGAGGGGACAACGACATGGCCAGTAGAATGTGCACTGGCATGGCCGTGAGAACTTGTCGAACCAAAGCAAGCCGCTCACCACGCGAGAGGGGCGCGGCCTTCCAAGTCGCCAACTTGCAAAGTAGCTTGTCAATGAGGGGTAGCAGATGAGTGACAGGCACCTTGCGAAGGGAAAGGGGGAGGCCTAGGTAATGTATGGGGAAGGCCACCACTGGGCATGTCAGAGAGGAGCCCACAGCTTCAGATACCTCAGGAGTGCATTGGATTGGCGCCGCCAAGCACTTGGCAAAGTTAGTGCGAAGCCCGGACACAGCCCCGAAGAAGTCAAGAAGGCCGCTAACCACGGCGAGGTCCAGGGGATCCGGGTGACAGAAGATGACCACATCATCCGCAAAGAGGGGGATACTAGACGTAGCAAGGCAGTCAGTGAGTCGCCGGATGATCCCCTTGTTCATCGCGTATTGTAGAAGCGAGTTTAGGGCATCAATCACAAGGGTGAAGAGCATCGGTGAAACAGGGTCGCCTTGTCGCGGGAATGGCTTACAATTATGGCACTATTTGTCACTTGGGCGAAGAAGAATAGGCTATTCCAT
Organism: Triticum aestivum; assembly: GCF_018294505.1. Classification (NCBI taxonomy): domain Eukaryota; kingdom Viridiplantae; phylum Streptophyta; class Magnoliopsida; order Poales; family Poaceae; genus Triticum; species Triticum aestivum. The sequence goes on along the minus strand of NC_057798.1, from coordinate 470,107,385 downwards.
CATATCAATGGGCTTGGACCAAGTGTCACTATTACAATCTTGTTTACGAAAGAGAGTCACTACACACAGAGGACTGGACCAAGTGTCAATATTGTACTTCAGGATTTGTGCCCCATGACCTGAGGATGAGACAGGGCGAGGCGGAGACGAGGCCACCTGAGGCGGTCGGACTACCGCCGTCGCTTCCTTGATCCTCGCCAGGCGGAGGTGCAGGGGCACATCAGATTCATCCGTGCTCTCCTAGTACCCTAGCGGTGGCGTTGCTGGGAGGAAAGGAGGGGTCGACGGGATCGGGTGATGACCACGGCGACCTGCCGCACGATGAGATCGGACGGGAGGAGGCACGATGGGTACAATGGTGGGCGACCATCTCTGACGAGATGGATCCGGTCATTTGGATCGAAGGACGTCTTTGATTTACTCCGCGTTCGTGATGGATGGCTCTTCTCGATCTGGAGAACGACGTCCTCGCTAGTGATTTTCTCCCGGACGGTGACATGATTGTATTAAATTCAAACTTGATGTTTATGACGTGGTTGTTGGCGAATGTGTGCAGGTGGATTTACGACCAAAGGTACCGGAGATGATCCATCTGACGGAGCCGATGGTTCATACACGACCAGGAGGACGGTTTTGGGCGCTTCTGGAGAGCGACGACGAAGAGTAGCTGGAGGGTCATGTCCCCATGAAGAATGAAGGAATGCCCTTGTCCTCGCAGAGTACTGTTTCGTTGCCGGAGCCCAAGATCACGACCGATCAGCGTCGTTCAAAAATTCAAACTTCCAAGCCAGCAATGAAGCCGTGGAGTGGACCGATTCCTAAGGTAATGAGAGAACCGGTAACGTTGTCAGATTTCTTGCCGAAAAATTGGACTCTTGTCACGCGGAAGAATAAGAAAGGCAAGATTGGTCGGCCACTGCCGCCGCCTAGATCGCCGGTGGGGAGATCGGCGAGCGCTGTTCGAGCGGCCAAACGGGCTCGTTTGAACACGTTATTGGGTCGTGGGCCTGAGCTGGATACAACGTCGGATGTTATGATGGTCATGGGTCCTCCAGGCGCGGGCAAGACCCAGCCAGAGGCCCAAGCCTCGTGCCATCCTGATCGGACGTACGTGCATGTATCGTCGCTGCCTGTCGCCTCTACGAGCGAGTCTAGGGTTCCAGGTCTGGGTTTTCCTTCGCTTGGCACAAGACGGGCAAGGAGGGTCACGTACGCAGGCGGCATGGCAGGACGAGGGCCGCCACCCGTCAAGCGACGCCCACCTCCCGCCGTTGGCACCTTTGCTCCTGGCGGGGCTGGTCGTGGAACTTTGCCGGCCAATGGGTCTGCCGCACGGGCGCGGCCGGTCGTGCCGTTCTTCCGATCGCTGGCGCTTGTGCTGCTGGCCGCGGTGCCCTGCCTGGTGGTGGGGTTGGTGGTGTTGGACGGGGCGGCCTGCCCCCTCCAAAGCCGGCGGCGGTGGGGGTGCAACCCCGAGTCGGGACCGGCCGGGGTGTTTCATCCTCTGCACAGTAAGGGAGCGATGCATCTGGTTCTCTAGTGCCGACGTATGTGCCCAGACCAAACGCGCGCCAGCCGGATGAAGTGGCGCAGATACCAGCAGCTAAGGTGCCTGCCCTAGGAAGGGGTCACGGCGTGCAAGGGCATGGTGGATTCAGTGGTTACAGCAAAGACGGACAGAATTTCAACTGATACGGGCAGTGGGGAGACGACGGATAGGATGCATATGGTGAGGGACTACACCATGGATCTTTGTCCGGTAGCGGCCATGGATATAACCGACATATGATGAGGACACCGGACATTTTGAAGGTCCGCCCGGTAATTTTGTTGAAGGTGTTGCCGGACCCAGGGATCGCTTCCTAGGTGGATATCGTCGCGGTGGGAGAGGGAGACACCCACCACCACCTCGACACTACCCACCACCACCACCGCCTGCTACGGATATGGCTTCGGGGGAGGAGCTCGAGCACGTAGCGGATGAGGTGGGAGATCCATCCACGCTACCCGTGGCGGCAGTTGACGCGGTTAGAGCTTTGGCAGCAGTGCAGGTTCTGGTGACTTCTGGAGGGACCAAATCTAGGGATGGCACGTCTGACAAAGGGTCGAAGAAAGCGGGGGGGGGGGAGAAAAACTCTCTAAATGGGCGATTAAGAAGAAAAAGTTGCCTTGCTATAGATGTGGTGAACCGGGTCATTTCGTGGCAGAGTGTATGAATGAACTTTGTGACTACTGCCTACGCTCCCAACATGTGACTGGGGACTGCCCTCTGCTCTCTGGTCCTAAGCCTGGTATTAACATTTTTGTGGTCTGCTGTAAGGAGTTGATGTTCTTTGAGACACCAGAGGTGGACCCTCTATCGCAGATGGTTGAGAGTTCCTTCCCGACAGTAATAAGAGTTACTAATGGACAGTTGACCGAGGCTCAGATCGTGAGACAGCTCCGTGACTTAGTGCCAGGTAATCATCAGTGGCATCTGGAACAGTTAGAAGGTCAGACTTATAAGGTGGACTTTCCCACTAAAGAGGATCAGATGCATTTTCTTAAGTCGGGTTTATGCAGAGTCACAAGCACCAACATTGTTATCGCTTTCAACGAGTGGAAGCAGGAGGAAAACAAGGGTACACCTTTGGAGAAGGTGTGGGTTCGTTTCTATGGCGCGCCACCAAAATTGATAAAGCATTTTTTGATTGCTTGGAGCTTGGGTGCTATGATTGGTAAGACAGAAAAGGTTGACATGCCATTCACTCGTGCACAAGGAGCTGTGAGGTTGTTGGTCAGTGTTGTGAGTGTTGAGCATATACCAGATGTGTCAGATGGACACATGCTGGAGTGAAAGTGCAACTATCCCTGGGTGGTTTTGGTAATTCCTAACAACATATAGCTCATTGAGCTAATGCTATTTCAAGATAAATATTTCAGGAAAGCTCAATGATTGGCATGGCATGGATGAGAAAAGTGGATCCCTCAAAATGCTAAGGACAAAAGGATTGGCTCAAACTCAAAGCACAAGACTCTACATTTTCTATTTTAGTGATCCAAGATCACATTGAGTCTATAGGAAAAGCCAATACTATCAAGGAGGGATGAGGTGTTGCTTAATGAGTTTCTTGCTCAAAATGCTTAGTGATATGCTCCAAAGCCCTCAACTACTTTCTCACATCCACATATGACCCAAACCAAAAGTCAAACTCAGCCCCACCGAAACTATCTATCCGGCGCCACTGAGTTCAGATGTCATAACCACTGCCACAAACCGTAGTCTCTTCGGTCTCACCGATAGGGATCTCGGTCTCACAGATATGGGATTGCAATCTCTCTGTTTCCCTTCGTAACATTTTGGTCAAACTGAGATGAGCGATCGGTACCACTGAGATTGCAATGCAAACTCACTGTTTCCCCTTCGTAACATTTTGGTCTAACCGAGATGAGCGAGTCGGTCTCACCGAGTTTTCCTGACCAACTCTATGTGTGTCTATTACCAAAATCGTTCTCACCGAGTTTCTGTAATCGGTCTCCCGAGATTATGTTATGCCCTAACCCTAACCATATCGGTCCCACCGAGATGACATGTCGGTCCCACCGAAAATCCTAACGGTCACATTATTTCCTAAATCGGTCCGACCGAGTTTCACGATTCGGTCCCATCGAGTTTGGTAAGTTGTGTGTAATGGTTAGATTTTGTGTGGAGGCTATATATACCCCTCCACCCACTCTTCATTCGTGGAGAGAGCCATCAGAACATGCCTACACTTCCAACATACATTTTCTGAGAGAGAACCACCTACACTTGTGTTGAGGTCAAGATCTTCCATTCCTACCACATAAATCTTGATATCTAGCCTTTCCCAAGTTGATTTCCACTCAAATCTTCTTTCCACCAAATCCAAATCCTGTGAGAGAGAGTTGAGTGTTGGGGAGACTATCATTTGAAGCACAAGAGCAAGGAGTTCATTATCAACACACCATTTGTTACTTCTTGGAGAGTGGTGTCTCCTAGGTTGGCTAGGTGTCACTTGGGAGCCTCCGGCAAGATTGTGGAGTTGAACCAAGGAGTTTGTACGGGCAAGGAGATTGCCTACTTCATGAAGATCTACCCCTAGTGAGGCATTCCTTCATGGGCGACGGCCATGGTGGGATTGGCAAGGTTACTTCTTCGTGGACCCTTCATGGGTGGAGCCCTCCATGGACTTGCGCAACCGTTACCCTTCGTGGGTTGAAGTATCCATCAACGTGGATGTACGATAGCACCACCTATCGGAACCACAGATAAAAAAACGCTGTGTCAACATTGCGTTTGCTCCCTCAAACTCCTCCCTTTACCTTCATATGCAATTGTTTTACATTCCGCTGCTATACTCTTAGAATTGCATGTGTAGGTTGATTGCTTGACTTGTGCTAAGTTGCTAAAATCTGCCAAGAACTAAAATTGGGAAAAGGCTAGATTTTATTTGGTCAAGTAGTCTAATCACCCCCCTCTAGACATACTTTCTATCCTACAAGTGGTATCAGAGCTTTGGTCTCCATTTGCTTTGATTTCCATAGATTTTGGTGGTCATAGCCTTGGTTTCACAACCTAGGAGAGTATGGTGTCTAGCGAGGGAAATTACCACCATAGAGGTCCTTACTTTGATGGTACTAATTTTGCTAGTTGGAAGCATAAGATGAAAATGCATATTCTTGGACATAACCCCGCCATTTGGTCTATTGTGTGTATTGTCTTGCAAGGTGAATTCTTTGATGGGAGGTAACCGAACCGTGAAGCTACCGCGGAAGACTTGAAGATGCTGCAATACAATGCTCAAGCTTGTGATATCCTCTTCAACGGATTGTGCCCCAAAGAATTCAGAAAAATCAACCGTCCTGAGAATGCAAAGGAAATTTGAATACTTTGATTGACATGCACGAAGGTACCGACTCCGTCAAGGAATCCAAATTGGATGTGCTTCAAAGTCAACTTGACAAGTTTAAGATGAAGGATGGTGAAGGCGTTGCCAAGATGTACTCTAGGCTTGCTCTCATCACAAATGAGATTGCCAGCTTAGGAAGTGAAGAGATGACCGACAAATTCATAATCAAGAAGATCCTAAGAGCCTTGGATGGAAAATATGATACCGTGTGCACATTGATCCAAATGGTGCCCAATTACAAAGATCTCAAGCCAACGAAAGTCATTGGAAGAATTGTTGCTCATGAGATGTCACTCAAGGATAAGGAGGAGCTCCACAACAAGTCAAGTGGTGCTTACAAAGCCTCATGTGAAGCTCCCACATCATCAAGTGAGAAAAAAACCTTCAATGAATTTGTTTGATCAGAAAGAATAACTTTTGAAGTGGTTTCGTACCCTACAATAATCTCTTCGTTTGTTCTCTGCTATTAGTGACTTTGGAGTGACTCTTTGTTGCATGTTGAAGGATTGTTATATGATCCAATTATGTTATCATTGTTGAGAGAACTTGCACTAGTGAAAGTATGAACCCTAGGCCTTGTTTTGAAGCATTGCAATACCATTTTCGCTCACTTTTGTTACTTGCTATCTTGTTGTTTAAATAATTTCAGATTACCAAAACCTATATCCACCATCCATATTGCACTTGTATCGCCATCTCTTTGCCGAACTACTTCACCTATACAATTTATGATTGTATTGGGTGTGTTGGGGACACAAGAGACTCTTTGTTATTTGGTTGCAGGGTTGTTTGAGAGAGACCATCTTCATCCTACGCCTCCCATGGATTGATAAACCTTAGGTCATCCACTTGAGGGAAATTTTCTACTGTCCTACAAAACTCTGCCCTTGGAGGCCCTACACGAGTCTACAAGAAGAAGGTCGCGTAGTAGACATCAAGCTCTTTTTTGGCGCCGTTGCTGGGGAGGTTAGTGCTTGAAGATATATCGTTAGATCTTGCAATCGAATCTTTTAGTTTCTTGTTTTATTACTAGTTTAGTCTATAAAAGAAAACTACAAAAAATGGAATTGAGGTTGCCTCATATGCTTCACCTTTTTAATGTCTTTCGTGAAAATGATGGAAAGGAAAATTGTGCTCAAGTGTTATAAGAAAAAGTTCATAAAATGTTTGGCACTAAATCTTTGAATGATGAGCATGATTGAAATATTGTTAGTATGAATTCTTTGAATACCCATGATGCTAATTATATGCAAAGCCACAAGCTTGGGGATGCTATGTTTGATGAAGATGTTATTTTTTATCCCCCAAGTTTTGATGAGCAAATTTATTATGATGATAGCATGCCTCCTATTTATGATGATTATATTGATGAAAGTGGGTTTGGAAGAGTGTCAACTTTAGGAAGTAATGATCCCACTATTTCGGAGGGTGTTGAATCTTATTGTAATAATGATAAAAGTGGATTTGGAGAGGTCATGACTTTATTTAGTGATGAATCCACTATTTCGAAAGAGGTTCCAATTGATTATGAGAACAAAGTTGCTATCTATGATGATTATTGTGATGACATTATGCTATAAAGATAATGATAACCATGAAACTTGTCATCTTGATTTTAATTTTCAATTGGACTATGCCTCGCATGATAGTTATTTTGTTGAGTTTGCTCCCAGTACTATTCATGAGAAGAAATTTGCTTATGTGGAGAGTAATAAAAATTATATGCTTGTTCATCATGAAAATAATGCTTTATGTGATAGTTATATTGTTGAATTAATTCATGAGGGAGGAATATATGCTTGTAGGAATTGCAATAATATCAAGTTTCCTCTCTATGTATTGAAAATCTTGAAGATTTGCTTGGTTTACCTTCCTATGATAGATGATTCTTGTTCCCATAAGTTTTTTGCTCACAAAATCCCTATGCATAGGAAGTGGGTTAGACTTAAATGTTCTAGTCATATGCTTCATGATGCTCTCATTATATTTCAATACTTATCTTTTATGTGAGCATCATTGACATCATCATGCCTAGCTAGAAAAGCATTAAAGAAAAGCGTTTGTTGGGAGACAACCCAATATTTACCCCTACCGTTTTTCTGTGTCCACATGATTAAGATACTGTAGTAATCATGTTTTATAGATTTTGTTTCAATAAAGTGCCAAGTAAAGCTTTTGGGAGAGTGTGGATGATAGTTGACTTGATTCTATGCAAAAACAGAAACTTTTGCGCTCAGTCCAGGAAATTTGAAAATTCACTGGAACGTGATTTTGATCTGAATTTTTTACACCAGATTGATATACAAATTTTCTATGTTTTCCTAATTTTGTCAGAATTTTTGGAGTTACAGATGTATGGAAAGTTTCCAGATTACTACATACTATTCTGTTTTTGACAGATTCTGTTTCCTATGTGTTGTTTGCTTATTTTGATGAATCCATGAGTAGTATCAGAAGGTATGAACCATGGAAAAGTGGGAATACCGTAGATATAACACTAATATGAATTTAGAATGAGTTCACAATAGTACCTAAGTGGTGATTTTATTCTCTTATACTAACGGAGCTTATGAGTTTTCTCTTGAGTTTTGTGTTGTGAAGTTTTCAAGTTTTGGGTAAAGATTCGATGGACTATGGAATAAGGAGTGGAAAGAGCCTAATCTTGGGGATGCCCAAGGCACCCCAAGGTAATATTCAAGGACAACCAAGAGCCTAAGCTTGGGAATGCCCCGGACGGTATCCGCTCTTTCGTCTTTGTCTATCGGTATATTTACTTGGAGCTATATTTTTATTCACCACATGATATGTGTTTTGCTTGGAGCGTCATTTTATTTTATTCATATTTTCTTGCTGCTATTCAAAGTCATGTTTTATATCTTTTAGTTCGATAAAAAAAGTCAAGTATAGCCTTTACCATGCTTATTTTACAAGTATATACGTTGCTGTTTTGAAATCACAAAGTTTGTTGTTAAGTTATTTGAGAGAGACCATCTTCATCCTACGCCTCCCACAGATTGATAAACCTTAGGTCATCCACTTGAGGGAAATTTGCTACTGTCCTACAAGACTCTGCACTTTGAGGCCCAACACGAGTCTACAAGAATAAGGTTGCGTAGTAGACATCAGTAGGCTGGGCGGCGAGAACCGTGCCGGAGCCGCCCGGAATCCTCATCGGGGCCGGCCGGCCTCGCCCCTACCTTTTATGCCGTCGGGGAGAAGAAGAGGAGGAGAGGGAGGAGAGAGAGGGCAAGGTGGGACCCGCATGTAAGCAACACAGGCGCTGACCCCGCCTCTCCCACGTGGTTAAGTGGATACGTATTCCACTCGATGTGTCTTCTTGAAGAGAAAGCGTATTTTGCTCTGTTCTCGACTGAACTACATTTTCGCTGCCGGAAGGCGTATCCCCGGAAATGTGTTTTCTGTTTAACCCAGACGGCCGAAACTGCTATTTTGTGGACGTTCACCCGTTAGCACAGAAATTTATTTTCTGCCTAACAAACGAACGACCATATCTTTTTAACAAGGACTTCGAATGAGGTGATTCCAACTCCCACGTCTTCGTCTCGTCGAGCTCGTTCTGTTTACATCAATTTCACCATGGTTTGACATACTAGAAATGACCTTTATGCCCTTGCCCCTAATCGGCCCCCTTCGAGGGAGAACATTTTACGGCGATCCTTTCCGCGAGCTTTCCGCACTTCTCCTTTGTGCATTCTTCATCTCCAGGCAAGCCACGACAACCACTTGCATGATAGCCATGCAGTAGCACGGTTTTCTACTTAAACAATTAAAAAGTGTTTGTTTGTCTGCTACTACTATTGTTGTTCCAGTAATGCTTATAGATCTGCGTTCACCTTCGTGCTATGGTTCGATGCATCTGGTTATCGTGTGTTCTTGCTAGTATTGCTTTCTTATGACATGCTTGGATAGTAGTACATGTTGGCGTTGGTCATGTTCTTCGGTGTATGACTACCGTCTGCTATCGAGTACCATTACTATACATGTTTCCTTTGCATCTAGATGGTTATATGCTTATTTGGTAGTATTATCGTTATATTCTTGCATGGTAGTTATTTCCGAGCTAGTGGTCAGGTTATGCTATGAGTAGTGTCATACTTGTGATATTCATGCTCGTCAGCATGCCATACTCATTCGGATATATTGTTGTTGATATGCTTGATGATTATGTTGCACCCCCATGCTTATGTTGATACCATGCATTATAGTTGCATCTTGTTATTTTAATATGGCTCAGCATATTGCATTCAAGTTTAACCGGACTTAAATGAACTTGAACAACTGTTCGCTAAGTCATGGTGCCACCAAATCGAGCTGACCAGTGCAGCCACACTTGCCTTATGGGGGGGTCCTAACTAGGTCTATTGTCATGCCTCTCGCCGGTGCCTCCAAGGAGGGAAGGTTATGCACGGACGCTACCTTGGCCGGGAAGGATAGCATAAGCCTTGTGTGCCCGTTGTTGTTGTAAGGATCCTTGTCCCCATTTGGGACCGTTTATGTTTTTCCACGATGGTGGCCGTTGGATGTCACGGGTTGCCATCGGGGCCACCCAGGACTTAGCCCAAAGGGGAGTTTGTCGGAGTGGCTGGGAGAGTGTGATGGTCAAAGTGCAACTATCCCTGGGTGGTTTTGGTAATTATTAAGAACATATAGCTCATTGAACTAATGCTATTTCAAGATGAATATTTCAGGAAAGTTCAATGATTGGCATGGCATGGGAATGTGGACCCCTCAAAATGCTAAGGACAAAGGATTGGCTCAAACTCTAAAGCTCAAGACTCTAAATTTTACTTTTAGTGATCCAAGATCACATCGAGTCCATAGGAAAAGCCAATACTATTAAAAGGGGATGAGGTGTTTCTCAATGGCTTGCTTGCTCAAGATGCTTAGTGATATGCCCCAAAAACCCTCAACCACTTTCTCATATCCACATATGTCCCAAACCAAAAGTCAAACTCGGCCCCACCGATTTAATCTATCCAGCGCCACCGAGTTCATTTGACATGGCCACTGCCAGAAACCCTAGTCACTTCGGTCTCACCGATAGGGATCTCGGTCTCACCGAGATGGGATTGCAAACTCTCTGTTCCGTTCGTAACATTTCGGTCCAACCGAGATGAGTGATTGGTCCCACCGAGTTCGCAATGTAAACTCTCTATTTCCCCTTCATAACGTTTCGGTCTCATGGAGATGAGTGAATCGTTCCCACCGAGTTTGCCTGACCAACTCACCGGTTAGCTTATTACCAAAGTCGGTCCCACCGAGTTTGTGTAATTGGTCTCACCGAGATTACGTTATGCCCTAACCCTAAAGAAATCGGTCCCACCGAGTTAACATGTCGGTCCCACCGAAATGCCTAACGGTCACATTATGAACTAATTCGGTCTGACCGAGTTTTTTGATTCGGTCTCACCGAGTTTGGTAAATTGTGTGTAACGGTTAGATTTTGTGTGGAGGCTATATATACCCCTCCACCCTCTCTTCATTCGTGGATAAAGCCATCAGAACGTGCCTACACTTCCAGCATTCATTTTTTGAGAGAGAACCACCTACTCATGTGTTGAGGTCAAGATATTCCATTCCAACCACATAAATCTTGATCTCTAGCCTTTCCCAAGTTGCTTTCCACTCAAAACATCTTTCCACCAAATCCAATCCTATGAGAGAGAGTTGAGTGTTGGGGAGACTATCATTTGAAGCACAAGAGCAAGGAGTTCATCATCAGCATACCATCTATTACTTTTTGGAGAGTGGTGTCTCCTAGGTTGGCTAGGTGTCACTTGGGAGCCTCCGTCAAGATTGTGGAGTTGAACGAAGGAGTTTGTACGGGCAAGGAGATCACCTACTTCGTGAAGATCTACCCTAGTGAGGCAAGTCCGTCGTAGGCGATGGCCATGGTGGGATAGACAAGGTTGCTTCTTCGTGGACCCTTCGTGGATGGAGCCCTCCGTAGACTCGCGCAGCCATTACCCTTCGTGGGTTGAAGTCTCCATCAATGTGGATGTACGATAGCACCACCTATCGGAACCACGAATAAAAATCTCCATGTCTACATGGCGTTTGCTCCCTCAAACTCCTCCCTTTACCTTCATGTGTAATATTTTACATTCCGTTGCTATACTCTTAGAATTGCATGTGTAGGTTGATTGCTTGACTTCTGTAAATTTGCTAAAATCTGCCAAGACTTAAAGTTGGGAAAAGGCTAGATTTTTATTTGGTCAAGTAATCTAATCACCCCCCTCTAGACATACTTTCGATCCTACAAGTGGTATCAAAGCTACGGTCTCTATTTGCCTTGATTTCCATAGCTTTTGGTGGTCATAGCCTTGGTTTCACAATCTACGAGAGTATGGCGTCTAGCGAGGGAAGTTACCACCATAGATGTCCTTACTTTGATGGTACTAATTTTGCTAGTTGGAAGCATAAGATGAAAATGCATATTCTTGGACATAACCCCGCCGTTTGGGCTATTGCGTGTATTGGCTTGCAAGGTGAGTTCTTCGATGGGAGAGAACCGAACCGTGAAGCTACCGCGGAAGAGTTGAAGATGCTGCAATACAACGCTGAAGCTTGTGATATTCTCTTCAACGGATTGTGCCCCGAAGAATTCAACAAAATCAGCCGTCTTGAGAATGCAAAGGAAATTTGGGATACTTTGATTGATACGCATGAAGGTACTGACTCCGTCAAGGAATCCAAATTGGATGTGCTTCAAAGTCAGCTTGACAAGTTCAAAATGAAGTATGGTGAAGGTGTCGCTGAAATGTACTCCAGGCTTGCTCTCATCACAAATGAGATTGCAAACTTAGGAAGTGAAGAGATGACTGATAGATTCATCATCAAGAAGATCCTAAGAGCCTTGGATGGAAAATATGATACCGTGTGCACATTGATCCAAATGATGCCCAATTACAAAGATCTCAAGCCAACAGAAGTCATTGGAAGAATTGTTGCTCATGAGATGTCACTCAAGGATAAAGAAGAGCTTCATAACAAGTCAGGTGGTGCTTACAAAGCCACATGTGATGCTCCTACATCATCAAGTGAAAGACAAACCTTCAATGAAGAATTGAGCCTAATTGTAAAGAACTTCAACAAGTTCTACAAGAGTAGAAGCAAGGAAAGAAGCTCCAAGTCAAGGTCCTACAATGAAAAAAGATCTTCTAGTCGTGAGCGCAATTGATACAATTGTGGAACACCCGGACACTACTCAAATGAGCGTATGGCTCCCTTCAAAAAAGAGAAGATTCTCCAAAAAGAAGGAGTAGAAGAGAAGAATCACCATCAAGAGAAAGAAGGAGTAGAGATGATCGTTAAGAACAAAGAACATCTCGGAGAAGCAAGGATTCGGAAAGGAAGGACAAGTCATCAAGGAGCTACACAAAACAAAGACATCAAGCTCATGTTGGTGAATGGGTATCCGGCTCCGACTCCGACAATCACTCTGAGAGAAGTTATCACTCCGACTCCTAATATACTCAAGATGAAGGTGTTGCCGGTCTAGCACTTGTGTCGACCAACTCCTACGACAAATTTGATTCACCAAATGAAGGACTTGGAAGATGCTTCATGGCTAAAGGGACAAAGGTATCACACCCCGAGTATGTTGATTTCAATAGTGATGAAGATGACTTGTTAGGTGATGATGATTTACTTGTTGGCAACTCTAGTGATGAATACTATGATGAAATGTCAAATAATCATGCTAATCAAGATAAAACGAATGACAATGATAAGGAGAAGATTGAGCACCTAACTTAGGAACTAAACACTCTTAAGTTAGCTCATGAAACTATCTTAGAAGATCATCGAGAACTTTTAAAGACTCATGAGAAGTTACGCTTTGAAAAGCTCAACCTTGAGCAAGAGCATGAGTTTTTAAAGGCAATCAATGATGATCTTCGCAAGAAAAGTTCTTCTTACATTGCCAAGCGTTTACTCTTATCTACCTACATGCCTCAAGTCAAGTCTAGTAACAAGAATAAGAAAGATTCTTCTTCTAGTAGTAACAATAATCATGCTAAATCCAATGTTGTTGTTTCTAGTAGTTCTCTTGATTCCACTAATGATTCTCTTAGCCAAGTTACACTTGATCAAGAAAATAGCTTATTGAAGGGAATTATAGAGAAAGGTGTTTACAAGAGCCTTGCCGGAAGTAAGCAGTTCGAGGAAATTGTATGCAAGCAAGGAAGGCACCGGAAGAATCAAGGTGTTGGTTTTGAATGAAAGTTCAATGCCAATGGAGTTGAGTGGGAAGAAGATCAATACCCCAAGACGAAGTTTGTTCCTCAATAGGAGAAGTATGATCCTACTTCTTTCAAAGGGACACAAGCTTAAGATGATCTTCCACCACAAGACCACAAGCAAAAAGGCAAGGACAAGCTTCAAGAGGAGATTGGTGCATTTGAAGAAGCTCCTAAGGCTTTGGTCAAGTGGGTTCCCAAGACTACATCAAGTTCTACTTCAACAAGTACAACTACAACTCCAAGGATTCCCATCAAGATGGTGTGGATCCCAAAGAAGAAGAACTAGAGAGTTCTTGAGGGTGACTCCGCCAACATACTTCACTCATATCATTTTGGCGAGAACAAGTGCAATCAACTTCCACATCTTGTACTAGTTCAAGGAGTCACAAACCCTCTTGTTGGTAAGACAAGAGACAAGGTAACCTAATGCTTTCATGGACATCATCTTGTGTATGCATCACTCTATGTCTATGGATATCCTTGTTTGTTCCTTGTGGGACTAACCCGTGTAGGTATTGAAAGTGCAACTCACTCCAATGGATTGCTCCAAACAATCTACATCAACATTGAGCATCCACATCTTCAACACCTACATGAAGTCATCAATCGACAAAACCCAAGGTTAGTTCATCCCTCTTAGGGGGGATCTCACATCTAGGGGGGCTTTACTCTAAGTATTGAGCTAAAGCAACTCTAATGGTGTGAACACAACAATGATTTATGTAAAAGTGGTAACCCCACTTGTGCTTAAACGATGAGTATGACCTATGATAAAATGTTTTCATTTGACTCCTAAGTCAATATACTCATATATGGATGACCTAGTCATCGCCAATTGCTTGATAGATGCTAGAATTGGTTGTGCATGCTTTGCCACATATTTTATTTGCCATTTTATTGTGTGAGCATGTTGGTTGCATATTTTACTCATTCGAGGACACCCACTTGTTGCTTTGATTGTTTGGGTTCTTTTCTTTTGCCAAGTGGATGGACAAGAATGCCTAAGAACCTTCTCTAGCTATCTATGATTTTCTTGTCTCAAACTCTATTCATGCTACATCACAAAGTTTGATAAAGTCAGATTCGAACCACTCTGTGTGAGCAGCACTCGGAGTCCCCGATTCGTCATAGACTTAAACTTCCAAAACATCTATGTGCATTTCGATGTGACCGATTCACCGTTTCGGTCACACCGAGATCACTAAGTTGATGTAGGTTTTCAACATCGGTGCAACCGATTAGAACTTTTCGGTCACACCAAGTTGCAGTAATTGCTTGCAGTTTTGCATCTCGGTGCCACCGAGTTGTTCCACTCGGTCACACCGATAGGGTCAGGCTATATATACTCACGGGCCAAAATTTGGAAAATTTTCCTAAACCCTCTCGCCCGCGCATAGCCTGCTCTGCCTCCTCAGGTCTCCGGATCGTCCTCCTTGTCGCCAGCGACCTCCCACCGCTGGTCTCCGCCGCCGTCAATGGGATTCTGCTCCACCGTTGCCGCCACAACAAGTGCACCGCCGAACTAGGGTATGGACTTGAAACTATGTGCTGTCCTTAACTCCGATTCCTAGCACAGTGCATCGCCATGAATCTTGCCACGTTTGAAATCGTTCTATCTAGTGAAAGAACTCTGTAGATTAGATTTGGATTGAAAATTTAGGGTTAGGTTTCCGTCGAATTCATCTCGGACCGACCGAGTTGTAGAAATCGGTCTCACCGATTTGGCTTAGGCCATTGCACATGAGATTCTCGGTCTGACCGAGAATTGCAAATCGGTGTGACTGAGATCGATTCTTTGTGAAACCCTAATAGTCTCAGTGCCACCAAATTATGACTCGGTCTGACCGAGTTCACTAGTTTAGGTTCCAAAAGCTGCTTCGGTATCACCGAGTTTACAAATCGGTAGCTCCGAAATGCTTTCTGTGGAAAACTAAAACTAAGTTTTTGACTCAACTATTTTTGCAAAAACTTCTATGCTTTGTGATGCCCATCCACTCTACCCCATCTACATCTATTCATAGGGTCTGCTGTCAGAGAGTTTGCAACATGTCTGATCAAAGGGACAACCAGAACAAGTCAGAGGAGCAAGCTCAGATGAGTGAGGGCACTAGTCCCTCTAGCAGTTATAATGAGGGCAGCAGGAGCACACCCATCAATTTGCCCAAAGCAGCCACCAGGACAAAGAAGAAGAAAACCTCAGATTCTGAAGATGAGGACTATGTGGCTGTTGATGATGAGGCCACTTCTAAGAAAAAGTGCTGAAAAAGGAGTATGACACAGCTGCTACCACCAAGCCAGGCATGCACAAGAAGGCACCTGCCAGGAGAATTCCCACTTCCAAACCTAGGAAGGTTGCCACTGGTGAAACAATGGAGTTCACTCTTGAGTCCAAATAAACTGGAGAGGGCAAGAAAGGAAGGAAAGGGTCAAGAAGACCATGGCCAGAGTTATTGGAAAGCCCTCTGTGAGGAGATCTTCTGATGAGGAAGAAGAAGAGGAAGAGGATGCTGCACCAGCTCCTAAAGCTCAGAAGCTAATGGGAGATGCAATCAAGTCAGGGGCTGCTCCATCTAAGCCCAAAGCTGCTCCCAAGGCTGCTGCACCAGCACCAAGGCCTAAACCCAAGAGGAACACCAGAAACATTCCTGCATCTGAGAAGAACAAGGCCCCAGTGCCTGAAGCTGCTGAAAAAGATGACGATTCTCTTGTTTTGAGAAAGTTGAAGCCCAAGATTCCTGATCACAATGATGCTCATCCTGTAGCTGAAGACATGCATATCAGAAAGGATGTTGGACTGAGATTGTGAAGACAGTCAGATCCTTATGCTGTGAGGAGAAGGACAACAGTTGACTACAGATTCCACACAAAGGAGCAACAGGATTTCTAAGAGACTATCTTGCTTGACAAGAAGCCCATTGTGTGTGACATGAGATGGATCAACTGGGATTACATCAAGAGGAATGAAGCTCACTATCCAGGAGTTTATGACAGCTTCAAGTCTTGTGGAGTAGATGATTTTGTTTCCCAAAAGCTCACCAAGTGGAATGATCAGCTCATCATGCAGTTTTACTCCACAGCTCACTTCTACCCAGATGGAAAGATTGTCTGGATGTCTGATGTTACTAGGTACCAATCCACAGTTAAGGAATGGGCTGAGCTGATCAATGCCCCAAAAGAATCTGAAGATGACTTGGATGTATATGCAGAGAAGAAGAAAGACCACAACTCTATGGCTCATATGTACAGAGAGATCCCATAAAAGGCTTTGGAAACTCACAAGCTTGGATCTGTGCATTTCTTGTTGTCTGGTCTGCCTACTATCAATTGGATTCTTAGGCACACATTGCTTCCCAAGTCAGCAGATCACAAGATGATCAGAGGTCATGCTATCAACTTGCTGCACTTGTTTGACATACCTCAGAAATTCAAAGTCATGAGCCTGATTATGGAAACAATCAAAAGGACTGCAGCTGATCAGAAAAGGAGTTGTGGGTATGCTCCAAACATTCAGGAGCTCATCAACTCAAAGATGGGCACATGCACATATCTTTTGGATAAGGAGCATCTACCCCTATATCCTGAATTTGAAGACAACACTGTTGAGATGAATGAGGAAGAGCCACCATCTATGCAAGCACATGAAAAGAGAGAGAAAGCAAGGGCAGAGAAAGCTGCAAAGATGCCAACTGCAAAAGAGGCATCTCAAGTGTTTCTGAAGAGCAAGCAAGACCAGCTTGGCTACTTGATTGCCTCCACCTTGAGGATTGAGAAGGGCTTGGCCACCCTGACTCAAAACCAGGAGAGCTTGGAGAGAATCATAGAGCAGAAGTTTTATGCACTTGATGTGAAGGTCACAGAAATCCAAACTGCAGTTGAGAAACTTCAGGAGGAAGTGGAGGAGAAGAAGGGCAAGTCTACCACAGATGCATTTGCTAGAGTGCCCAAAGGTCCGAGATCTGCTGCAGTGCCTGTTCCAGACACCAGAGCTACATCATCTGCACCAACTGCTATAGCCTCAGTGCCTCCAGCTCCAGCACCTACTCCACCAGCTCCAGCTACATCAACTGATGCTTTCGTCCTTGGAGTCATCTCTACACCACCACATGAAGATCAAGCCTGAGAGTCGATTAGCACTATGCATTTTTGAACTTTTTGGAAACTTGTTGCCAAAGGGGGAGAATAATGTATAGATCATAGGCTTCGAGAGAGAGTGTTGCTTTTTATCTCTCTTGCTTTTGGTGATTTAACTTATTTATGTGTGTTTTTCTTGATACATTATGTGCATGTGTTCAATTATTATTTTGAGCGCTCCACCAAGATGTATGTGACATGGAAGAGTGACACATAATCCTAACTCATTGTGCATTTGCAGTCCAAAGCAAATTTTCAAATAATGCACAAATTTAGGGGGAGCACTTACTTATCACATACTTCTCTAAGCGATGATGTCTTTCAAATATTATTATCATTTGTCGAAGCTTTGATCTATATGTTGTCATCAGTTACCAAAAAGGGGGAGATTGAAAGTGCAACTATCCCTGGGTGGTTTTGGTAATTCCTAACAACATATAGCTCATTGAGCTAATGTTATTTCAAGATAAATATTTCAGGAAAGCTCAATGATTGGCATGGCATGGATGAGAAAAGTGGATCCCTCAAAATGCTAAGGACAAAAGAATTGACTCAAGCTCAAAGCACAAGACTCTACATTTTCTATTTTAGTGATCCAAGATCACATTGAGTCTATAGGAAAAGCCAATACTATCAAGGAGGGATGATGTGTTATTTAATGAGTTTCTTGCTCAAAATGCTTAGTGATATGCTCCAAAGCCCTCAACTACTTTCTCACATCCACATATGACCCAAACCAAAAGTCAAACTCAGCCCCACCGAAACTATCTATCCGGCGGCACCGAGTTCAGATGTCATAGCCACTGCCACAAACCCTAGTCTCTTCGGTCTCACCGATAGGGATCTCGGTCTCACCGAGATGGGATTGCAATCTCTCTATTTCCCTTCGTAATGTTTCGGTCAAAACGAGATGAGCGATCGGTCCCACCGAGATTGCAATGCACACTCACTATTTCCACTTCATAACGTTTCGGTCTAACCGAGATGAGTGAATCGGTCCCACCGAGTTTGCCTGACCAACTCTTTGTGTGTCTATTATCAAAATCAGTCTCACCGAGTTTGTGTAATCGGTCTCACCGAGATTACGTTATGCCCTAACCAAACCATATCGGTCCCACCGAGATGACATGTCGGTCCCACCAAAAATCCTAACAATCACATTATTTCCTAAATCGGTCTGACTGAGTTTCACGATTCGGTCCCACCGAGTTTGGTAAGTTGTGTGTAACGGTTAGATTTTGTGTGGAGGCTATATATACCAATCCACCCACTCTTCATTCGTGGAGAGAGCCATCAGAACATGCCTACACTTCCAACATACATTTTCTGAGAGAGAACCACCTACACTTGTGTTGAGGTCAAGATCTTCCATTCCTACCACATAAATCTTGATCTCTAGCCTTTCCCAAGTTGCTTTCCACTCAAATCTTCTTTCCACCAAATCCAAATCCTGTGAGAGAGAGTTGAGTGTTGGGGAGACTATCATTTGAAGCACAAGAGCAAGGAGTTCATGATCAAAACACCATTTGTTACTTCTTGGAGAGTGGTGTCTCCTAGATTGGCCAGGTGTCACTTGAGAGCCTCCGACAAGATTGTGGAGTTGAACCAATGAGTTTGTACGGGCAAGGAGATCGCCTACTTCGTGAAGATCTACCCCTAGTGAGGCAAGTCCTTCGTGGGCGATGGTCATGGTGGGATAGGCAAGGTTGCTTCTTCGTGGACCCTTCATGGGTGGAGCCCTCCGTGGACTCGCGCAACCGTTACCCTTCATGGCTTGAAGTTTCCATCAACGTGGATGTACGATAGCACCACCTATCGAAACCATGGATAAAGAATCTCCGTGTCAACATTGTGTTTGCTCCCTCAAACTCCTCCATTTACCTTCATATGCAAAAAAATTCATTGCGCTGCTATACTCTTAGAATTGCATGTGTAGGTTGATTGCTTGACTTGTGCTAAGTTGCTAAAATCTGCCAAGAACTAAAATTGGGAAAAGGCTAGATTTTTATTTGGTGAAGTAGTCTAATCACCCCCCCTCTAGACATACTTTCGATCCTACATGGAGTCACTTATGTATTAGAGCTTAAGATCGAGGATACAGGACATGGATACGACTGAGGGAGGCGGCGCGCCCGGGAATCAGGATAAGGGGACGATGATACACTGCCGGAGTCGGACAAGGGGCCTACTGCACATCCAGATAAGGTAGATAGTTCTACCAAAGAGGCGCCCCCGTCCACTACTCTGATGCACACGCTTCGCTTTGGTTCTTTTGCACCGGGGTCCGCTCCTAGTCGGTTATGGAGCACCAGGGTCGAGGCAGACGACCCGACGGAGCTTGAGTTGCCACCAGTGTTGAGTCTGGCCGGCGAGGTGACGACTGCGGAGTCTACACCCGGTGCGAGGGTGGACCCTGATGAGTCGGCCGCGGTTATGGGGGGCTGTGGGCAGGAGGCCCATAGCACCCAGTTACCTACGCCCGGCTTCTCTTCGGTGGGAGGGGCGCCTGGACAGGAGGTCTCTGGCGTTCTTATCACTTCGGCGTCTCCGGTCGATCTGGGGGTGAGGTGTGGGAAGGAGTCCCGTGCTGTAACCCCTCCACAGGACCGCACCATCCAGAGTGGCGAGCTGGGGGTGAGATGCGAGAAGGAGTCCCTGTGTCATAACCCCTCCGCTGGATTGCGCCTTGCAGGTTGGCCGGGGGACGACGATTTCTGCGAGGGAAAGGGGGGACGGGACTAGTGAGCAGGCGTCTCCACAGTCCCACTCACCCTTAACCTCTGCAGCTGAGGTCCGCTCCACTATGCCCTACCCTCCTTCACCTACGATAAGGGTGGGGCGTGGGAGTCCTGACCCTACCCCTCGAGAGAGGATGATGGAGGAGCTCATCGCTTTTGGCGGGATAGCGGATCCGGTGTCGGCTGGCAGGCGTGCCAGCAACCGGATCCAGGGACAGCCAGATGCGTACAACCTGCAGCTAGCGTGTGCCAAGAGGGTCGCCATGCTTCGTCATGCCGAGACTACTGCAGGTGCATCTTTCGATAAAAGTTGCTCAATTTTACACTTCTCTGAGAATGAAATAGTTGATAAGGCAAACAACTTAGGAATTTCTTTGGGATCAAATGAAACCGAGGTCGTCAAATCCGTTAACGATCTTTTAGACTTGGAAGTGGAGAGGGCTTCTGAGATCATTCATAATCTTGCCTCTATCCAACCTATGAATGACAATGACATGAATAATTTAGGAATTAGTGATCTCGCAAATATATGCAATAATCTGTTGCCTAGTGTCGAGGATGAGGATGAGGAGGATTTGGAGAACATAGATACGGTAGAGCCTCTCTTGATGGAGGATGCAGTTTCTGTCATAGATAATACTATCGTCCCGCAGGGTGTTGAGGAGAAGCCCAAACGGCCCTGGAAGCAGAAAATTTATCCTACTTCGGCAGTACGCAGAAGTGCTAGAGTTAAGCTTAAGAAAAAAATTCATGATGACCTATGAAAAGACTCTTTTGGAATAGCAGAGGTCTAGCGGACTTGGCTAAACAAAGATTCATAGTAGAAACAACGTTAGAGCATCACTTAGATTTTATTACACTTTTGGAAACTGGACGAGAGAATTTCACATCCCAATTCCTTCAAACCCTCTCCAGTGGTATCGATTTTGACTAGCACATTTTACCTCCTAGAGGAAGATCCAGCGGGATTTTACTAGGAGTACGGTGTGAGACGTTAGAGGTGCTTAATGTGGTTCAGGGAGACTTTTCGGTTAAATTCAGGGTAAGATCAAAATTGGATGGGTTCCTATGGTCGCTAGTTGCTGTATATGGGGCAGCACAACCTGAATTTAAACCTGATTTTCTGGTCGATCTAGTGCGGACTTGTGGAGATGAAAATCTGCCAATACTAGTCGGGGGGATTTTAATATCATTAGGAGGAGAGAAGAAAAGAATAATGACAATTTCGATGGACGATGGTCTATGATGTTTAACATGATTATTGAGAGCCTCAATTTGAGAGAAACTGAGCTCACCGGTAGACAGTTTACATGGGCCAACTCGTTACCTATTCCGGCTTATGAAAAGCTGGATAGGGTACTTGCTAGTGTGGAGTGGGAACAAAAATATCCATTGGTGTCGGTCCATGTGATGCAGAGAGCGATCTCGGATCATGCACCACTCCTTTTAGATTCGGGCGAGGCTACCCATGTGGCAAATAAAAATATCTTCTCCTTCAAGCAAAGCTGGTTTGAGCGAGAAGGATTTATGGAGATGATTGCATGCGAATGGGCTAAGCCGCTTACGGGAAGGACACATGTCGAGAGATGGCAGAATAAAATTAGACACCTCCGACAATTTCTGAGAGGTTGGGCCAAAAATGAGAGTGGAATTTATAAGCAGGAAAAAGAGCGTCTTACTCAACTCATTGAGGCACTAGATGTAAAGGCTGAAACCACTCTCCTTTCTGTTAATGAGCATCGAACCAAGTCCGAGGTTGAGCAAGGCCTACGTGCTCTCCTGAGAGAGGAGGAGCTCAAGTGTGCGTTGCGTGCGAAAACGCTTAAGGTTGTCTAAGGGGACGCCAACACACAATTCTTCCATATGGTTGCAAATGGTAAACATAGGAAGAAGAAGATCATACAGCTTGAACAGGACGAGGGGACCATAGTGGGGCATGAAAATCTGAAAGTGTATATTTCCAACTATTATAAAAACCTTTTTGGACCCCTGAATACATCCACGGTGTCTCTTGATGAGTCTGTGATTGATGATATACCTCAATTACAGGCAGCAGAGAACGATGTTCTCTCTGCGCCGTTCACTGAAAAAGAGGTTCATCTGGCCATAACCCAAATGAAGCCGAATAAAGCACTGGGACCAGATGGGTTTCCAGCTAAATTCTATAAGAAATGTTGGCATATCATTAAAGATGATCTTATGCCTATGTTTCACGATTTTTTTGATGGCCATTTGGAGTTGTTTCACCTCAACTTTGGTATGATAACATTGTTACCTAAGAAGAATGAGGCAGTTCGGATCGAACAATTCCGACCCATTTGCCTGTTGAATGTGAGTTTTAAAATTTTCACAAACATAGGAACCAATAGATTGACACAAATTGCTCACTCAGTGGTTCAACCTAGTCAGACAGCTTTCATGCCGAGACGACACATACTAGAAGGAGTGGTCGTCTTACATGAAACGCTCCATGAGATTCACTCCAAGAAACTAGACGGGGTTATCTTCAAAGTGGATTTCAAGAAGGCTTATGATAAAGTAAAATGGCCTTTTCTTCAGCAGGCAATGCGCATGAAGGGTATTAGTGAAACCTGGAGGAACCAAGTGGATACTCAAGTCCAGAAAGGTAGTGTCGGAATTAAGGTGAACGATGACATCGGCCACTACTTCTAGACACATAAGGGGTTGAGACAACAGGATTCCATGTCACCTCTTCTGTTCAATATTGTGGTAGATATGTTGGCCGTCATTATTGGCAGGGCCAAGCAGCATGGCCACGTAGAGGGTCTAGTTCCTCATCTAGTTGATGGAGAAGTGTCCATTCTACAATATGCTTATGACACTATTTTATTCATGGAACATGACATGGCTAAGGCACGTAACATGAAACTTATCCTGTGTCTATTTGAACAATTGTCTGGCTTAAAAATTAATTTTCATAAGAGCGAGGTGTTCTGTTTTGGGAAGGCCAAAGACGAGGAACATACATACAGACAACTGTTTAGATGCGAATTAGGTGCTTTACCATTCAGTTACTTGGGTATTCTGATTCATCACCGTAAACTATCCAATAAAGAATGGAAATGTATTGAAGAACGAACTGAAAAAAACTCAACTGCTGGAAGGGCAAGCTGATGTCATATGGAGGTCGGCTAGTTCTGATTAACTCAATACTAACTAGCATGCCAATGTTTCTACTTTCGTTCTTCGAAATTTCGAAAGGGGTCCGAAAACGACTTGATTTCTTTAGATCTCGTTTATTTTGGCAGTCCGATGAGGCCAAAAGGAAATACCATCTCGCGCGATGGGATATCCTTTGTCGACCTAAAGACCAAGGGGGACTCGGTATTGACACTTGGAAATTAAGAATAAATGCCTTATGAGCAAATGGTTGTACAGGTTAGAGACAGAGCCGGAGGGCATGTGGTCTCAAATCATGCGCAATAAGTATTTGCACTCGAAAACGCTAGCCCAGGCTACCATCAGACCGACTGATTCGCCGTTCTGGAAGGGACTTATGAGAACGAAGGACATATTCTTTCGTAGAGTCAAATTCTTGGTTGGCAACGGGATGTTAACAAGATTTTGGGAGGATACTTGGTTAGGAGAGACGCCCCTGACCTTACAATATCTTACCCTCTACAATATTATGCAACGTAAGGAGGATTACGTAGGTACCGTCCTTCAAACTATTCCCTTGAACATCCAGTTCAGACGTACGTTAGTGGGTGAGAGATGGACAACCTGGATGCACTTGGATCGGAGATTGATTGAAGTTCGACTCTCCGACCTGCCGGACTCAACACAATGGAAGTTAACTAAAAATGGGATATTTACGGTGAAATCTTTTTATACGAATCTGATTAATTCTGGCCCCCTCTCAAGGTCACTATATATATGGAAGGTTAAGGTTCCTTTGCGGATTAAATTTTTTATGTGGTTTGTCCACAAGCAAGTAATACTCACAAAGAATAACCTACTTAAAAGGCAATGTGTAGGCAATTCGCGGTGTTGTTTTTGTGTCCAGGGTGAAACAATACAACATTTATTTCTTAAATGCCCACTTGCCAAGTTACTGTGGAGAACGATTCATATAGCTTTTAATATCAATCCTCCAGTAGATATTGCGTCTTTGTTTGGGACGTGGTTAGCTGGGGTGAACAGATCATGACAGATCGTATTCGAATTGGAATATGTGCACTATTATGGGCTATATGGAACTGCAGAAATGATATGATTTTTAACAGACAACACAATTTAACTTTTTTGCAGGTTATCTTCAGAGCTACAGTTTGGATCCGTATGTGGTCCTTACTCACTCCTATGGACTCCAGGGAGCCTTTGGTTACTGGATGCAACCAATGAGAGATGGTGGCTCGGGTTATATTCAACCGGTTCAGATGGCGTACGCATAACAGGATAGGAGTCTAGAGACCTTATCCTTATTATTACCGTATCGGTTGTCTTTGTCCGCTTGTAATTTTCCGTTTTATTTACTTTGTTTTGCTCTGTTTGCGAGCTGTAAGACCTTTATGAAGATACATTCTGTATTTTTAATAAGAGGGCCATATGCATCATCATGATGCAGAGGCCGGGGGTATGCCTCCATTTCAAAAAAAAAACACAAAGGACTGGAACAAATGTTGTGGCTGTGGCGAATTGGGAGTTCGAAACGGCTGCGTGGTTGTATCATTGGTAGCTGCAGACACATCAGTGTATCCAAGCATGAGGAGCCTCAACCAATCATCTAGAAATGTCTCGATGGTAAAAGGAAAAAGTTTATTCAACTATATATACCCACGAGGGTTGAAGCAAATCAGGGCATCTTCAATGGCTGTAAGATAGATGCTGGTAAATTTGCCACCTAGGACATAGTGATGATGTGGCATGTAACAAATGTGAAAAGAGAGCAAAGTTGTATATAGAATAACCAACAACCTTTGCACAAACTCCAAGGTGAAATAGAGAGCAATCACATTTATTTTCTCATCATCTATTGAATAGTTTAGATACAACTTATTGGAGTAGTTGTATAATAATTTGTTGGTTGATGACATGGACATTTTACCAACAAGACTAACATACAATCTATTGAAGATGGTCTTAAGTAGGTGATAGCTGGCGTAGCTTTCGCGTCCATGAACGCGTGTGATCATCATGGACCATACCCGCTACATCTACTCTCTTGGCGGCGAAGGACTGCTTCGTACTATGTGCTCGGGCCTCGGGCCCATGACCCGACCGCGACTGCTCCTCGTCGACCACGCCTACTATTCATGGCAGCGAGAAGACAAGTCATCTCATTAACTCTCCTCGTAGGTCACACATGCACTGCGTTCGGGCGTGCTACTGCTACCGTGTCGAACAACGGGCGGGGGTGGTGTCTCTGCGCTGCAATGGAACCCTGCCTACCGTCTTTCTCATGTCCTTGTGTTGTGATCGACCAGCTTCGCGACACCTGTACTATAATCCAATTTGCAAGGGGAAAAAAGACACTTGTATAATCCAGGTTTCCTTTTCCTTTTCATATCATATAATAATACTAATAATCTAGAGTTAGCTATAGCTAGTGGGTGTTGCGTGTGACCTGAATGATTTGTTATAATCTTTTCACTGATAACTTTTCTAGCAGGTAACTTTTCATTTAATAACTGGTCCATCCAGATGTATCTTCCAGATCATGGTTTATATTAAATCAATAGAACATTGGGTACAACCAGATATAGTAACTAAACCTTTTCTTCACACAAAAGATCAGATCTATTATAAAAATTCATCACAAAACACCTTAAATATAATAAAATTTACATTGAGATCCATGGACAACCAAACGACCATTGCCGCCGCCAGAACGATCCGCCAACACGTCACTGTCGCTGCTTCATACCTGAGCCGGCCTGATCTTGTCGATGACAACCGAAAAATCTTCGTGCGCGTGACCTTAATTAAGGACCAGCGCCCCGGAGCCGCGGTCGTCACCGTTGAATCCTTGAATCAATCTGAAAAACCAGACACCGAATATCGCGTTGTGTATGCATGACTAGAAACCATAATCCCGAGGAGCTGGCAGGAATCTACGCCAAAACTTCTTCTAATCCTTCCCAACAGACGAACTTGAGGATGATAGGATCCTGGAAGACCAACTCAAAGAAGTAGCGCCGCCATCTGTCCAAACGCCCCCCTGCGAGGACTATCTACTAGCCGAATCCGAGGCACCAAAAATGCCCTCCCCGCTACCGGCCGCTGGAGCGGCAGGCAGAGAGGGGGCGAATCCACGGGCTCGCGGTGAAGATCGAGAGGAGGAAGACTTTCCCGAGTCGCCTTGCGAAAGGGGAGAGAAAGTACACATGCGAAGCATGTGAGAGTTTAGGTGATAAAGTATGACTAGATATTGATATTACTACCTTCATCCCAAATTCTAAGACGTTTTGTGTAGGCTAGGGAGTAACATATTTATAATAGGGCAATGTGTATATACATAGTCACATTTTGTCGGTGCACTAGGAATGGGGTCACTAGTAGTCCTGACCTGTGCATGGACGGTAGGAGCGTTCCAGCAAAGGGCTTTGGTGAGGACGGATACTAAACCAGAGAAGCCCGCCCTCGTGAGATCAAGGAGCGCATTAAGAAGACCAAGCCTTGGGACAAGCTATTAAAGTTACAACAGAAGCAACCAACTCCGGGAGGAACGAGCTGGCAAGACAAGGCCCGGCAAGCTCCTCAAGCACGAACTTCCCGCCAAACACCAGCGCTCCGCCCCTCTGACCAGCTGGTCGCTAGTCGGTGAGGTGTCGAGCCCGCGGGTGGTTAGGTGGAGGCAACCCGTGCGTGTCAACTCGCTAGGGAGGTAAATCACCTTTTATTGATGTTGGGAAACGTAACATGCAATTTCAAAAAAAATCCTACGCTCATGCAAGATCTATCTAGGAGATGCATAGCAACAAAAGGGGAGAGTGTGTTCACGTACCCTCGTAGACTGAAAGCGGAAGCGTTAACTTAACACGGTTGATATAGTCGAACGTCTTCTCGAATCAACTGATCAAGTATCGAACGTACGACACCTCCGAGTTCTGCACACGTTGAGCTCGATGACGTCCCTCGAACTCTGGATCCAGCAAAGTGTCGATGGAGTCGATGAGTTCCATCAGCACGATGGCGTAATGATGGTGTTGGTGAAGTGATCCACGCAGGGTTCGCCTAAGCACTACGACAATATGACCAGAGGAGT
The DNA here is from genome assembly GCF_018294505.1 of Triticum aestivum. Classification (NCBI taxonomy): domain Eukaryota; kingdom Viridiplantae; phylum Streptophyta; class Magnoliopsida; order Poales; family Poaceae; genus Triticum; species Triticum aestivum. The sequence continues at coordinate 470,080,114 of NC_057798.1, read as the reverse complement.
AAACGTTGGAGGGGGGCACTGCACATGACTAAACAATTGATGTCCTTTGGTGTGCCCCCGCCCCCGTATATAAAGGAGGAGGGAGAGGAGGCCGGCCACAAGGGGCGCGCCAAGGGGGGAGGAGTCCTACTAGGACTCCACTCCTAATAGGATCCGGCCCCGCTTTTTTCCTTCTTCCGAGAGGGGGGAAAGGGGGAAGGGAAAGGAAGAGGAGAAGGAAAGGGGACGCGCCCCCTCCCCTAGTCTAATTCGGACTCCCCATGGGAGGAGGGGCGCAGCCACCCCTTGTGGGCTGCCTCCCCTCTCTCGAATGGCCCATGTAGGCCCAACAATCCCCCGGAGGTTCCGTAACGTCCCGGTACTCCTAGAAACATCCGAAACTTCCCGAAACCATTCCGGTGTCTGAACGTAACCTTTCAATATATCAATCTTTACCTCTCGGACATTTCGAGACTCCTCGTCATGTCCGTGATGTCTTCTGGGACTCCGAACAACCTTCGGTCATCAAAACACATAACTCATATAATACCTATCGTCATCGAGCATTAAGCGTGCGGACCCTACGGGTTTGAGAACTATGTAAACATGACCGAGACACCTCTATGGTCAATAACCAATAGCAGAACATGGATGCTCATATTGGTTCCCACATATTCTACGAAGATCTTTATCGGTTGAACCGCAATGTCAACAAAGTTATTCCCTTTGTCATTGGTGTGTTACTTGCCCGAGATTCGATTGCCGGTATCTTCATACCTAGTTCAATCTCATTACTAGCAAGTCTCTTTACTCGTTCTATAGTGTGTCATCCCGCAACTAACTCAATAGTCACATTGCTTGCAAGGCTTCATATGATGTGCATTATCGAGAGGGCCCAGAGATACCTCTCTGATACTCGGAGTGACAAATCCTAATCTCGATATATGCCAACCCAACAAACACCTTCGGAGATACATGTAGAGCATCTTTATAATCACCCAGTTACGTTGTGACGTTTGATAGCATAAAAGACATTCCTCCGGTGTCCGGGAGTTGCATAATCTCATAGTCGGAGGAATATATATTTGAGATGAAGAAAGCAGTAGCAATAAAACTGAACGATCATTATGCTAAGCTAACGGATGGGCCTTGTCCATCACATAATTTTACTAATGATGTGATCCCGTTATCAAATGACAACTCATGTCCATGGCTAGGAAACTTAACCATCTTTGATCAACGAGCTAGTCTACTAGAGGCATACTAGGGACACGTAGTTTTGTCTATGTATTCACACATGTATCAAGTTTCCGGTTAATACAATTCTATATGAATAATAAACATTTATCATGAATAAGGAAATATAAAATAACAACTTTATTATTGCCTCTAGGGCATATTTCCTTCAGTCTCCCACTTGCACTAGAGTCAATAATCTAGATTACATTGTAATGAATCTAACACCCATGGAATCTTGGTGCTGATCATGTTTTGCTCGTGGAAGAGGTTTAGTAAACGGGTCTGCAACATTCAGATCCGTATGTATTTTGCAAATATCTATGTCTCCCTCCTTGACCAAATCTCGGATGTAGTTGAAGCGTCTCTCGATGTGTTTGGTCCTTTTGTGGAATCTGGATTCCTTCGCCAAGGCAATTGCTCCAGTATTGTCACAAAATATTTTCATTGGAACCGATGCACTAGGTATTACACCTAGATCGGATATGAACCCCTTCATCCAGACTCCTTCATTAGCTGCTTTCGAAGCAGATATGTACTCCGCTTCACACGTAGATCCCGCCACGACGCTCTGCTTGGAACTGCACCAACTGACAACTTCACCATTCAATAAAAATACGTATCCGGATTGTGACTTAGAGTAATCCGAATCAGCGTCAAAGCTAGCATCGATGTAACCATTTACGACAAGCTCTTTGTCACCTCCATAAACGAGAAACGTATCCCTAGTCCTTTTCAGGTACTTCAGGATGTTCTTGACCACTGTCCAGTGATCCACTCCTGCATTACTTTGGTACCTCCCTGCTAAACTTATAGCAAGGCACACATCAGGTCTGGTACACAGCATAGCATACATGATAGAACCTATGGCTGAGGCATAGGGAATGACTTTCATTTTCTCTCTATCTTCTGTAGTGGTCGGGAATTGAGTCCGACTCAACTTCACACCTTGTAACACAGGCAAGAACCCTTTTTGACTGATCCATTTTGAACTTCTTCAAAACTTTATCAAGGTATGTGCTTTGTGAAAGTCCTATCAAGCGTCTTGATCTATCTCCATAGATCTTGATGCCCAATATGTAAGCAGCTTCACCGAGGTCTTTCATTAGAAAACTCTTACTCAAGTATCCTTTTATGCTATCCAAAAATTCTACATCATTTCCAATCAAGACTATCCATCCACATATAATATTAGAAAACCTATAGAGCTCCCACTCACTTTCTTGTAAATGTAGGCTTCTCAAAAAGTCTGTATAAAACCATATGCTTTGATCACCTCATCAAAGCGTATATTCCAACTCCGAGATGCTTGCACCAGTCCATAAATGGATCGCTGGAGCTTGCACACTTTGTTAGCACCTTTAGGATCGACAAAACCTTCTGGTTGCATCGTATACAACTCTTCTTTAAGAAATCCATTAAGGAATGCAATTTTGACATCCATTTGCTAGATTTCATAATCATAAAATGCAGCAATTGCTAACATGACTCGGACAGACTTAAGCATCGCTACAAGTGAGAAAGTCTCATCACAGTCAACTCCTTGAACTTGTCGAAAACCCTTTTCAACAAGTCGTGCTTTATAGACAGTAATACTACTGTCAGCGTCAGTCTTCTTCTTGATGATCCATTTATTCTCTATGGGTCGCCGATCATCGGGCAGATCCACCAAAGTCCACACTTTGTTCTCATACATGGATCCTATCTCAGATTTCATGGCCTCAAGCCATTTATTGGAATCTGGGCTCATCATAGCTTCTTCATAGTTTGTAGGTTCGTCATGGTCAAGTAACATGACCTCTAGAACAGGATTACCGTACCACTCTGGTGCGGATCATGCTCTGCCAGACCTACGAGGTTCTGTGGCAACTTGATCTGTAGTTTCATGATATTTATCATTAGCTTCCTCTCCAGTTGGTGTAGGCATCACAGGAACTGAGTTCTCGGATGAGCTACTTTCCAAATTGAGAGCAGGTACAATTACCTCATCAAGTTCTACTTTCCTCCCACTCACTTCTTTCAAGAGAAACTCCTTTTCTAGAAAGCTTCCATTCTTAGCAACAAAAATCTTGCCTTCGGACTTGTGGTAGAAGGTGTACCCAATTGTTTCCTTAGGGTATCCTATGAAGACACATTTCTCCGATTTGGGTTCGAGCTTATCGGGCTGAAGCCTCTTGACATAAGCATCGCATCCCCAAACTTTAAGAAATGACAACTTAGGTTTGTTGCCAAACCACTGTTCATACAGTGTCGTCTCAACGCACTTTGACGGTGACCTATTTAAAGTGAATGCAGCTGTCTCTAATGCATAACCCCAAAACGATAGTGGTAAATCGGTAAGAGACATCATAGATCGCACCATATCCAATAAAGTGTTGTTACGGCATTCGGACACACCATTACGCTGTGGTGTTCCAAGTGGCGTGAGCTGTGAAACTATTCGACATTATTTTAAACGAAGGCCAAACTTGTAACTCAAATATTTTTATCCACGATCAGACCGTAGAAACTTTATTTTCTTGTTACGATGATTCTCCACTTCACCCCGAAATTCTTTGAACTTTTCAAACGTTTCAGACTTGTGTTTCATTATGTAGATATACCCATATATGCTCAAATCATCTGTGAAGGTTAGAAAATGACAATACCCGCCACGAGCATCAACACTCATTGGACCGCATACATCGGTATGTATTATTTCCAATAAGTCACTAGCTCGTTCCATTGTTCCGGAGAACGGAGTTTTAGTCATCTTGCCCATAAGGCACGGTTCGCAAGTATCAAATGATTCATAATCAACTGATTCCAAAAGTCCATCTTTATGGAGTTTCTTCATGCGATTTACACTGATATGACCCAAACAGCAATGCCACAAATAAGTTGCACTATCATTGTCAACTTTGCATCTTTTGGCATCAATATTATGAATATGTGTATCATCACGATCAAGATTCAACAAAAATAGACCACTCTTCAAGGGTGCATGACCATAAAAGATATTACTCATATAAATAGAACAACCATTATTTTCTGATTTAAATGAATAACTGTCTCACACTAAACAAGATCTAGATATAATATTCATGCTCAACGCTGGCACCAAATAACAATTATTCAAGTCTAAAACTAATCCCGAAGGTAGATGTAGAGGTAGCATGCTGACGGCGATCACATCAACCTTTGAACCATTACTGACGCGCATCGTCACCTCGTCCTTAGCCAATCTTCGTTTAATCCGTAGTCCGTGCTTCGAGTTACAAATATGAGAAACCGAACCGGTATCAAATACCCAGGCACTACTATGAGAATTAGTAAGCTACACATCAATAACATGTATATCAAATATATCTTTGTTTACTTTGCCATCCTTCTTATCCGCCAAAAACTTGGGGCAGTTCCGCTTCCAGTGACCAGTCCCTTTGCAGTAGAAGCACTCAGTTTCAGGCTTGGGTCCAAATTTGGGTTTCTTCCCTGAAGTGACAACTTGCTTGTCAGTCTTTTTGAAGTTCTCCTTCTTTTTACCCTTGCCCTTCTTCTTGAAACTAGTGGTCTTGTTAACCATCAACACTTGATGCTTGATGTTTGCTAGAACTATGTCGGTATTTCCCCAAAGAGGAAGGGATGATGCAGTATAGATACGGTAGGTATTTCCGTCAGTGATGAGACCAAGGTTATCGAACCAGTAGGAGAACCTCCTCACACCACGTAAACATCACCTGCACACAAATAACAAATACCCGCAACCCGACGTGTTAAATGGGTTGTCAAGCCCTTTCAGGTACGGCGCCTCAATATAGGTAAATAACATGAAATAAAAATGGTAGATAGGATAAATAGATTGCATAACAAATAAATTGCAGCAAGGAATTTTTGTATTTTTGGTTTAATAGATCTGAAAATAAATGCAAAGGAAAATATATTGCAAAGGCAAATATGATGAAAAGAGACTCGGGGGCCGTAGGTTTCACTAGTGGCTTCTCTCGATAAAAATAGCAAACGGTGGGAAAACAATTACTATTGGGCAATTGATAGAACTTCAAATAATCATGACGATATCCAGGCAATGATCATTTTATAGGCATCACGTCCAATATTAGTAGACCGACTCCTGCCTGCATCTACTACTATTACTCCACACATCGACCGCTATCCAGCGTGCATCTAATGTATTAAGTTCATGGAGAAATGGAGTAATGCAATAAGAACGATGACATGATGTAGACAAGATCCATTTATCTATTTATGTAGATACATATCCCATCTTGTTATCCTTAGTAGCAACGATACATACGTGTCGGTTCCCCTTCTGTCACTGGGATCATGCACCGTAAGATCGAACCCACTACAAAGCACCTCTTCCCATTGCAAGATAAATACATCAAGTTGGCCAAACAAACCAAATATTAGAAAAGAAATACGAGGCTATAAGCAATCATGCATATAAGAGATCAAAGAAGACTCAAATAACTTTCATGGATAAAAACATAGATCTGATCATAAACTCAAAGTTCATCGGATCCCAACAAACACACCACAAAAAGGCTTACATCATATGAATCTCCAAGAGACCATTTTATTTATAATCAAGAGAGAGAGGAAGCCATCTAGCTACTAACTAAGGACCCGTAGTTGTACAAAGAACTACTCACGCATCATCGGAGAGGCACCAATGGAAGTGGTGAACCCCTCCATGATGGTGTCTAGATTGGATCTGGTGGTTCTGGACTCTGCGGCGGCTGGAATTGATTTTTGCCGGCTCCCCTAGGGTTTCTGGAATATTTGGGTATTTATAGAGCAAAGAGGCGGTTCAGGGGGCACCCGAGGTGGGCACAACCCACCAGGGCGCGCCTGGGCCTCCAGGCGCGCCCTGGTGGGTGCTGCCCTCCTCGAGGCACCCCAAGGTGCAGCCTTGGCCCATTGGATGTCTTCTGGCCCAAAAAAATCCTCAAAAAGTTATGCTGCGTTTGGACTCCGTTTGGTATTGATTTCCTGCGTTGTAAAAAACATGCAGATAACAACAACTGGCACTGGGCACTATGTCAATAGTTTAGTACCAGAAAATGATATAAAATGGCTATAAAATGATTCTAAAATATCCCGGAATGATAATATAATAGCATGGAACAATAAAACATTATAGATACGTTGGAGACAAATCAACATCTCCAAGCTTAATTCCTGCTCGTCCTCGGGTAGGTAAATGATAAAAAAAAATTGATGTGGAATGTCGCCTAACATATTCATCACATTTCCTTTTTTATAGCATGGACATATGGACTTTTATATGATTCAAAGCAATAGTCTAGTTTTGACATAAAGACTTTAATACTCAAGCATACCAACAAGCAACCATGTCTTACAAAATATCAACACTAAAGCAAGTTATCCCCAGCCCATTATGCTCAATCATTGATCCATTTATGAAACACATTCGACTATTAGCTACACCCAATGCTCAAATACGATCATAGTGCCCCTTAGTTGGTGCTTTATAAGAGAAGATGGAGACTCAAATTCAAAAAAAATTGCATAAGTAAAAGAAAGGCCCTTCGCAGAGGGAAGTAGGGATTTGTAGAGGTGCAAGAGCTCAAAGCTTAAATTGAGAGATAAAAATATTTTAGAGATGCATACTTTTTCCACCAACGAAAACGACTTAGAGATCTCAACACTTTCCATGCTAGGTACATCATAGGCGGTTCCCAAACAGAAAATAAAGTCTATTCCTTTTTCCACCATTACTTTCACTTTCCATGGCTAGCCGAATCCACGGTTGCCCTCCATACCAACACTTTCCAAGGAATTTATTATTTGACAACATAAAGTAAATTCATTTTTCATTTTGGGATTGGGCATCCATAATACCTTTGCCATACTCTTGTGCAATGACAAGTGAATAAACACTCATCGTGAGAATAACACATCTAGCATGGAAAATATTGGTCACCCTTCACCGCCTCGCGAGCAGTTAAGCAGTCAAAAGAGAAATTTATTTTAAAAATTAGAGATGGCACATGCAAATTTTCTTAGAACGACATGGAAATACCGCATATAGGTAGGTATAGTGGACTCATATGGCAAAACTGGTTTAAAGGGTTTTGGATGCACAAGTAGTGATCATACTTAGTGCAAAATGAAGGCTAGAAAAAGATTGAGAAGTGACCAACCAAAAAGCGAAAAATCTCGTACCAAACCATTAAGCATAAGTAACACCGAATAATGCACCATAAGTAGGATATAAATGTCATTGCATAACTATTGACTTTCGTGCTTGCATAGAGAATCACATACCTTAACATCAATATTCTTACTAAAGTACAATTACTCACCAACATGACTCCCATATCATATCGTCATATCTCAAAACCATTACTAAGAATCAAGTTTATTTTGTCCAATGATCTTGATGAATTTTTTTATTATATCCTCCTTGGATATCTATCACTTTGGTACTATTTTCATATGTTGCTTTTGATAGGCTCAAACAAATATAAGTGAAGATCATGAGCATAATTTTTCTTTCTCTCAAAATAATCTAAGTGAAGCAAAGGAGAATTTCTTAAAATTTTACTATCTCCCAAATAAATCTAAGTGAAGCATGAGAGCATTTCTTCAAAAATAACAAGGCACACCGTGCTCAAAAAGATATAAGTGAAGCACTAGAGCAAATCCATGGCTCCAAAAATTTAAGTGAAGCATAGGAGCAAGCATAGTATAATTTTGGCTCTCTCAAAAGGGTGTGTCCAGCAAGGATTCAACACTTAAAACACAAAGCAAAACAAGGAAAGACTCATATTATTCAAGACGCTCCTAGCAAAACTCATAGTATGTGACGAATACAAATATAGTTTCAAGTAAAATACCGATGGTTGTTAGAAGAAAGCAGGGATGCCACTCGGGGGCACCCCCAAGCTTAGTTGCTTTCTACTTATTTGAATATTATATTGGGGTGCCTCGGGCATCCCCAAGCTTAGCCTTTTGCTAATCCTTATTCCTTCATCCATCGTAAGATCACCCAAAATTTGAAAACTTCAATCACACAAAACTCAAACAAAATCTTTGTGAGATCAGTTAGTATAAGAAAACAAACCACTACTATAAGTACTATAGAAAAACTATTCTTATTTTGTTTTTGCATTATATCTACTGTATTCCAACTTTTCTATGTCAAAAACTCATCAAATAAAACCATAGAATCATCAAAACAAGCACACAACGCAAAGAAAACAGAATCTTTCAAAAATAGAACAGTCTGTAGCAATCTGAATATTTAGAATATTTATTTAACTCGAAAAATTCGGAAATAAACTGGTGGAAGTGAGCAATTTGTCTATTAATCTTCTGCAAAAAGAATCAACTCAAAATCGCTCTTCTGTAAAAAATGAAAAATAATCTCGTGAGCGCAAAAGTTTATATTTTTCAGCAAGATGAAAACAAATTTCACCCAAATCTTCCCAAAGGCCTTGCCTGGCACAAACACTTATTAAAACACAAAAAACACAATCATAATAGTAGCATAATTGAGCTAACACACAAGAACGGAAAGCAAAAAGCAAAAAATAAATTTTATTCATCGGGTTGCCTCCCAACAAGCGCTATCATTTTACGCCCCTAGCTAGGCATAACGCGTAGGATCTAAGTATTGTTCATATTTGGTTCTAAATCCATAAGATGCCCTCATGATTGATTCATATGCTGGACTAATTCTTTTTCTAGGGAAGTGTTCCATTCCCTTCCTTAGTGGAAATTGAAATTTAATATTGCCTTCTTTCATATCAATCCGGTACCAATAGTACACAAAAACGGTCTACTCCCTCCGTCTAGGTGTGTAAGTCATCTTACGAAAACCAAATAATCCCAAAACACTTAGGCATGGTGCATTAACTTCTACCTTGTTTCTTATTTTGTTGACATATCAACCAATAAGAGATGAGGGGTGTGCATGCTTTTAATGACTTGAGACTACCAAACACGACATGCAGTGGTTAGTTCATTGCATGCAATGCTATTAATTAGCAAATAAACATTAAGGTCTCTCGTTTTTCCCTTCTCCTTGGTCATGGTGCACAACCTAAGATGACTTACTCACCTAGACGGAGGGAGTACCAAGAATAATTGGACAAGACGGATTACAATCAATTTCAAGAACAATAAAATCTATGGGCACATAATTCCTATTTGCAATAATAATAACATCATTAATTCTTCCCATGGGCTTTTTAATATTAGAATTCGCCAAGTGCAAATTTAAAGAGCATTCTTCAATATTAGTAAGACCAAGCACATCACATAGAGATTTCGGAATTGTAGAAACACTAGCACCCAAGTCACACAAAGCAAAACACTCATAATTTTTAATATTGACTTTGATAGTAGGTTCCCACTCATCATGCAATTTTCTATGAATTGAAACCTCTAATTCCAACTTTTCTTCAAAAGCTTTCATCATGGCATCGACAATATGTTTAGTAAAAGCTTTATTTTGTTCATAAGCATGGGGTGAGTTTATCATGGATTGCAACAAAGAAATACAATCAACCAAAGAGCAACTATCATAATTAAAATCTTTGTAATCCAAAATGGTGGGCACATCACTAGTTAAAGTCTTGACCTCTTCAAACCCACTTTTATCAATTTTCTTAACAAGATTTTCACCCTCCAAATCATAGGGGCGCCTTCTAACTAAAGTTGTCTCTTCTCCAGTCCCTTTTTCATCAATCTTAAATTTACTAAACAAAGAATCAATAGAAGAAACACCAATCATTTTAAGATCTTCATCACTTTTATGATAGTAATCACTAGAAAACGCTCTTGCTAAAAATTCACTTTTAGCTCTAAGCATAGCGGTTCTTTTCTTACTTTCATCCATAGAAACATAAAGAGATTTAATTGATTCTTCAACTTTAGGCACAAATTTTTCATCTTGAGAGTTTCTACATTATGAGAAATTCTATCAACACTTCTAGACAATTCATCAATCTTATTCAACTTTTCTTCTATCGAAGTGTTGAAAGATTTTTGCGTATTGATAAATTCTTTAATATTGCTCTCAAGACCAGATGTGTTTCTATTATTATTATAGGTTGGATTATCATAGGAATTACCATAGTTATTAGAGGAATTACTAGGAAAAGGCCTAGGATTAAAATTACATCTATAAGCATTATTATTGAAATTGTTTCGCAAGACAAAATTCACATCTATGGCATCACTATTTTGCTCAATCAAAGTTGACAAAGGCACATCATTAAAATAAATAGGAGCACTTTTATTGGCAACCAACTTCATAAGAGCATCAACTTTTTCACTCAAAGAATTTATTTCTTCTACCGAATTGACCTTTTTACTAGTGGGAGCTCTTTGGGTATGCCATTGTGAGTAATTTGCCATAATATTATCTAGCAATTTAGTAGCTTCACCCAAAGTCATTTCCATAAAAGTAGCCCCCGTGGCAGAATCTAAAAGATTACGAGAAACAAAATTCAATCCCGCATAAATTTTTATATGATCATCCAAAGATTTAACCCATGAGTTGGGAAATTCCTTAGCATCAATTTCATCCTTCCCCAAGATTGTGCAACATGCTCATGTTCAAGTTGCGTGAAATTCATGATCTGGGTTCTAAGGCAAATAATTTTCGTGCTCGGAAAATACTTAGTAATAAAACCATCCTTGCACTTTTTCCAAGAATCGATACTATTGCGAGGCAAATAAGAAAACTAAAATTTTGCATGATCTCGCAAAGAAAACGAAAATAATTTCAAGTTCACAACATCATTGTCCACATCTTTTTTCTTTTGCATATTGCATAATTCCACGAATGTGTTAGGATGGTATGCGGCATTTTCATTAGGAGTACCGGCAAATTGATCTTTCATGATAAGATTCAACAAAGTAGTTTTAATATCACAAGACTCCGCACTAGTGGCGGGAGGAGCAATCGGAGTGCTAATAAAATCATTGTTGTTGGCATTTGAGAAATCACACAACTTGGTGTTCTCTTGAGTCATGATGACCTCACAACAAGATTGCACTCAAAAACAGATCTGACGAGAAAACGGCGAACGAAAAAGAACCTCCTCACACCATGTAAACAACACCTGCACACAAATAACAAATACTCACAACCCGACGTGTTAAAGGGGTTGTCAATCCCTTTCGGGTACGACGCCTCAAGATAGGCAAATAACGTGAAGTAAAAGTGGTAGATAGGATAAATAGATTGTGGAACAAATAAATTGCAGCAAGGTATTTTTGTATTTTTGGTTTAATATATCTGAAAATAAATTCAAAGGAAAATAGGTCGCAAAGGCAAATATGACGAAAAGAGTCTCGGGGGCCGTAGGTTTCACTAGTGGCTTCTCTCAAGGAAAATAGCAAACGGTGGGAAAACAATTATTGTTGGGCAATTGATAGAACTTCAAATAATCATGACGATATCCAGGCAATGATCATTATATATGCATCACGTCCTAGATTAGTAGACCGACTCCTACCTGCATCTACTACTATTACTCCACACATCGATTGTTATCCAGCATGCATCTGGTGTATTAAGTTCATGGAGAAACGGAGTAATGCAATAAGAACGATGACATGATGTAGACAAGATCCATTTATCTATTTATGTAGATATAGATCCCATCTTGTTATCCTTAGTAGCAATGATACATACGTGTCGGTTCCCCTTCTGTCACTGGGATCAAGCATCATAAGATCCAACCCACTACAAAGCACCTCTTCCCATTGCAAGATAAATAGATCAAGTTGGCCAAACAAACCAAATATCGGAGAAGAAATACGAGGCTATAAGAAATCATGCATATAAGAGGTCAAAGAAGACTCAAATAACTTTCATGGATAAAAACATTGATCCGATCATAAACTCAAAGTTCATCGGATCCCAACAAACACACCGCAAAAAGGCTTACATCATTTGAATCTCCAAGATACCACTGTATTTATAATCAAGAGAGAGAGAGAGGAATCCATCTAGCTACTAACTACGGACCCGTAGGTCTACAAAGAACTACTCACGCATCATCGAAGAGGCACCAATGGAAGTGGTGAACCCCTCCATGATAGTGTCTAGATTGGATCTAGTGGTTCTGGACTCTACGACAGCTGGAATTGACTTTCGTCGACCCCCCTAGGGTTTCTAGAATATTGGGGTACTTTTAGAGCAAAGAGGCCATTCAAGGGGCACCCATGGTGGGCACAACCCACCAGGGTGCGCCTAGGCCTCCTGGCGCACCCTGGAGGGTGCTGCCCTCCTCGAGGCACCCCCTAGGTTTAGCTTTGGCCCACCGGATGTCTTCTGGCCCAAAAAGATCCTCAAAAGTTACATTGCATTTGGACTCCGTTGGGTATTGATTTCCTGCGATGTAATAAACATGTAGAAAACAACAACTGACACTGGGCAATATGTCAATAGGTTAGTACCAAAAAATGATATAAAATGACTATAAAATGATTGTAAAACATCCAAGAATGATAATATAATAGCATGGAACAATCAAAAATTATAGATACGTTGGAGACGTATCAATGCTCCTTCTTCTTTTCTACCGCTGCAGCCTTTAGCATCGCGAAGAGCTCGGGAATAGTCTTTTCCATCCCTTGCATATTGTAGTTCATCACGAAGCCTTTGTAGCTTGGTGGCAGTGATTGAAGAACTTTGTCAATGACACAATCATCTGGAAGATTAACTCCCAGCTGAGTCAAGTGATTATGGTACCCAGACATTCTGAGTATGTACTCACTAACAGAACTGTTCTCCTTCATCTTGCAGCTATAGAACTTGTTGGATACTTCATATCTCTCAACTCTGCCATTTGCTTGAAATATCAACTTCAACTCCTGGGACATCTGATATGGTCCATGATGTTCAAAACATCTCAGAAGTCCCAATTCTAAGTCGTAAAGCATGGCACACTGAACTAACAAGTAGTCATCAACACACGACTGCCAGGCATTCACAATGTCTGCAGTTGCTGGGGCAGGTCGTACACCTAGCGGTGCATCAAGGACATAATTCTTCTATGCAGCAATGAGGATAATCCTCAAGTTACGGACCGAGACCGTGTAGTTGCTGCCATCATCTTTCAACTTAGCTTTCTCTAGGAACACATTAAAATTCAAAGGAACTGTAGCACGGGCCATTGATCTACAACATAGATATGCAAAAAAAACTATCAGGACTAAGTTCATGATAAATTAAGTTCTATTAATCATATTAATTAAGAACTCCCACTTAGATAGACATCCCTCTAGTCATCTAAATGATACATGATCCAAATCAACTAAACCATGTCTCATCATCACGTGAGATGGAGTAGTCTTCAATGGTGAACATCACTATGTTGATCATATCTGAGTTGGAGCTGAGGTGCTCTCTAGCCTCCCTCCGTGCCATCACGCGTATTGGATCGGACCACATCCCTATGCTTCTATCTTCTCAGGTTGAACGCCCCACCACTGCCCCTAGATTCCGCTTCGAGACTTTCTGGCTTAACCAAAACGGTTTCGCTGAGGCCGTGAACAGCCGATGGCTCGAGGCCTGCCTCGCGCCCCACAGGTCCATCTCTGCGGTGGACGACTGGCACTTTTGTTCCAAGCGCTCTCGTCAGTTCATGAAGGGGTGGGCACAAACCTTGGGCGGGACCTCCAACTCGGCAAGAAGGCCCTCCTTGACTCCATTCAGGCCCTGGACCTCCGAGCTGACTCGGTGGGCCTCTCGCCTGACGAGTGGATGCAGCGTTACGACCTCGAAGACCAGCTTATGGTCATCTACACCGAAGAGGAGGCTTATTGGCGCCTTCGAGGCACCCAAAAGTGGGTCCTCAAGGGGGACGCGAACACCGCTTATTTCCAGGCGATCGCCAATGGTCGTAGGCGGTGTAATATTATTCCCCTTCTGTCGGATGGACAGACCCTCCTGCAGCGGCCCGCCGACATTTGCGCACACGTAGACAGCTTCTATAGAGCCATGTTTTCAGCCCCCCCCCTAGGGGGGGGCTTAGCTCTTGCACCACACTTCTGGGTCGGCCCGCAGTGCATCTCAGCTGCGGACAATGCGATCCTCACGGCCCCATTCTCTGGGGAGGAAGTGTGGCTTGCGATTAAAGAGATGAATCCTTTGTCCGCCCCGGGCCCTGAAGGCTTACCGGTTAAGTTCTTTCAGACGTTCTGGCCCGCCATCAAGCAGGAGGTCATGGCTCTCTTCGAGGAGTTTTATGTTGGCTCCATTGACCTTAAGCGCCTTAACTACGGGATTATCACTCTGATTCCCAAGGTCCCGAGCACCTCTGACATCCGCCAATTCCGTCCTATCAGGGTGATCAATGTGATATTCCGCATTCTTGCCAAGGGGTACGCCAATAGGATGGCCTCTTTAGCTGACTTAATCACCCACACGGACCAATCCGCCTTTATTTAGGGCAAATATACCTTGGATGGGGTACTGGTCTTCCACGAAGTCTTGCACTAGGTCCGTGCCAAAAACCTCAAAGCAGTTTTCCTGAAGATTGACTTCCATAAGGCGTATGACATGGTTAGCTGGCCCTTCCTTCGAGAAGTGTTGCTTAGGAAAGGGTTTGATGATCGCTAGGTGTCCCGGGTCATGCAGATGGTGTTGTCGGGTCGCACCACGGTGAACAGTAATGGGGAAATCGGACCCTACTTCCCCACCTTTTGTGGGTTAGTGAAAGTGCAACTATCCCTAGGTGGTTTTGGTAATTCATAACAACATATAGCTCATTGAGCTAATACTATTCCAAGACTATTATTTCAGGAAGCTCAATGAATGGCATGGCATGGATGATGAAAGTGGATCCCTCAAAATATCAAGGACAAAGGATTGGCTCAAGCTCAAAAGCTCAAGACTCTACATTTTATATTTCAGTGATCCAAGGTCATATTGAGTCTATAGGCAAAGCCAATACTATCAAGGAGGGATGAGGTGTTTCTTAATGAGCCTCTTGCTTCATGTGCTTAGTGATATGCTTCAAATACCCTCAACTACTTTCTCACATCCTCACATGACCTAAAACCTAAAGCCAAAATCGGTCACACCGATTCTTTCTATCCGGCGCCACCGAGTTCAAATGTCATAGCCACTGCCACAAACCCTAGGCAAATCGGTCTCACCGATAGGGATCTCGGTCTCACCGAGATGGGATTGTAACCTCTCTGTTTCCCTTTGTAACGTTTTGGTCTAACCGAAGTGAGCGATCGGTCCCACCGAGATTGCAATGTAAACTCACTGTTTCCCTTTTGTAACATTTCGGTCTCACCGAAAAGAGCAAATCGGTCCCACCGAGTTTACCTGACCAACTCTCTAGTTAGCTAATTACCAAAATCGGTCTCACCGAGTTTGTGTAATCGGTCTCACCGAGATTACGTTATGCCCTAACCCTAACCATATCGGTCCTACCGAGTTGCATGTCAGTCCCACCGAAAATCCCAACAGTCACTAGGTTTACTAAATCGGTCTGACCGAGTTTGTTGATTCGGTCCCACCAAGATTGGTAAATTGTGTGTAACGGTTAGATTTTGTGTGGAGGCTATATATACCCCTCCACCTCCTCTTCATTCGTGGAGAGAGACATCAGAACAAACCTACACTTCCAACTTACCAGTTCTGAGAGAGAACCACCTACTCATGTGTTGAGGCCAAGATATTCCATTCCTACCATATGAATCTTGATCTCTAGCCTTCCCAAGTTGCTTTCCACTCAAATATTCTTTCCACCAGATCCAAATCCTATGAGAGAAAGAGTTGAGTGTTGGGGAGACTATCATTTGAAGCACAAGAGCAAGGAGTTCATCATCAACGCACCATTTGTTACTTCTTGGAGAGTGGTGTCTCCTAGATTGGCTAGGTGTCACTTGGGAGCCTCCGACAAGATTGTGGAGTTGAACCAAGGAGTTTGTAAGGGCAAGGAGATCGCCTACTTCGTGAAGATCTACCGCTAGTGAGGCAAGTCCTTCGTGGGTGACGGCCATGGTGGGATAGACAAGGTTGCTTCTTCGTGGACCCTTTGTGGGTGGAGCCCTCCGTGGACTCGCGCAGCCATTACCCTTCGTGGTTTGAAGTCTCCATCAACGTGGATGTACAATAGCACCACCTATCGGAACCACGCCAAAAACATCTGTGTCTCCAACTGCGTTTGAATCCTCCAAACCCTTCCCTTTACTTTCTTGCAAGTTGCATGCTTTAATTTCCGCTGCCTATATAATCTTTGCATTCTTGCTTGATTTGAGTGAAGATTGCTTGACTTGTCCAAAGTTTGCTAAAATCTGCCAAACTCTAAAATTGGGAAAAGGTTAAGTTTTTAATTGGTCAAGTAGTCTAATCACCCCCTCTAGACATACTTCAAGGTCCTACAGTTAGGCAGGAAGACCCCTTCTCCCCGTTTTTGTTCAACATGGTGGTTGATACCCTGGCCTAGATCCTGGATAAGGCCAAGGCCGTCAGACACATTCTAGGCATCGCCCTGCACTTGGTGGAGGGAGGCGGCGTATCCCTCCTCCAATACGCCGATGACACCATCATCATGGTGAAAGGCTCGGTGGCTGAGATCTCAAACCTGAAATTCCTACTTCTATGTTTTCAACACCTGTGGGGCCTCAAAATAAACTTCGATAAAAGTGAGGTGATGGTTCTGGGGTATTCGCCCTCTGAGAGCCAGAGTATCGCTAACCGACTTAACTGTCGGTTGGGGACATTCCCTACTACCTACCTAGGGGTCCCCATTAGTGATTCCCGTCTGTCCGTGGCTGATCTGAGACCCTCGGTGCTCAAGCTCCAACACCACATCGAGTCGTGACAGGGCTGATGGCTCTCTAAGGCATCCCGTACGATCCTCATCAACTCGTCCCTCTCCAATCTCCTCTTGTTCATTATGAGCTTCTACAGCGTCCCCGAGACTCTTCACCATGAGATCGGTTCGATCCAAGCCTGATTCTATTGGGCAGGCGAGGGTGATAAGCAGAAGTACCATATCGTCCGATGGACCGAAATCTGCAAGCCCCGAAACCAAGGTGGTCTTGTAATCATGTCCTCCAAGCGCATGAACTTGGCTCTTCTCACTCGATGGCTCTGGCGCATTGCTAATGGCGATGGAGGCTTGTGGTTGCAGATCGTGCGTCGTAAATACCTGCGTGGACAACCCCTCGCCTTTTGTGTTAGGACTGGAGGGTCCCAGTTCTGGCAGTCTGTCATTCAGCTTCTCTCTGTCCTCCGCATTGGGACATCCATCTCGATCGGAACTAGGACATCCACGCAATTTTGGCTCGATCACTGGGCTGGGGACCTCCCCTTCACTGCGAGGTTTCCAGACCTCTTCTCCATCGCTGTTGACTCTAGGATTTCTGTCGAGGCTGCCCTTATTGACTTAGGGCGTCTCACGTTCTAGCGGCCCTTTGGGTCCCCGGAGGTTGCCGCTTGGCACTATCACCTTGATGTCGTGGCTCTTCATGAGCTTGACCTGGCACATCCTCACGACCGGATGTCCTGGCGCCTATAGCCCTCCGACCACTTCTCTACGAAGTCACTATACCGAGCCATTGCTCCCTCTCCTAGCCCGCCCGTTTTCGAGTATATTTGGACCATTCGCCTGCCACTCAAGATCAGAATTTTCATGTCGCAATGGATCTGTGGCCGGCTTCCCTCTGGCATGGAGGTGATTAAATGCCATGGTCCGGGTGATGGTATCTGCCCCCTATGTGGGATGGAAGAGACCTCGAATCACATCTTTTTCTTGTGCGTGTCCGCCCAGTTCCTCTGGGGCTGCCTCCGTGAGGCGATTGGCGGTGTTTGGTGTAACACCAACTTCCCTGATCTCCTCACCGAGATTCAGGCCTCCTCCATGTCGGGCCACCACATTAGGTGGCTGCTCACTGGGGTGCTCGCATGGACGCTCTAGAATGTGCGTAATAAGCTTGTCATTCAGCAGGTTCCTCTTTGATGCGCTATTGATTCTGTGTTCAAATTGTGTGGTTACTTGTATCTCTGGCGGCCGCTTAGTCGTCACCAGGACCGAGAGGCCATCACCACCATCATCTCTGACCTACACGCGATGGTCTTCGCTTGGCTCCGCCACTCCCTCCCCCACCGCCCGAGCCGGATTAGCTCCTTCCATGCTACCGCGGTTGACCCGCCTTCATTTTTTTGTTTTTAGGGCTTGCTGAGCTGTGCCCTCAGCAGAACCTATCTGTACTCTATGTTTGTGTGACTATGTGTCTGTGGGTGGGTGAACTTATGTGTACCGTTTGGCTATGGTGGTTTGCTTTATTTATAAAACGGGGCGAAAGCCTTTTTTGGTACTATATGATTCATGTTCGACCTTTTGATCTCCAATGTTCCGAGGTCATATATGTATATGCTAGGCTTGTTGATGTAGGGTAGAACCCTATACACCCGATCTTTCACGTTTGGAGGGAATCCTACCAAGAACACGAAGAACACGAGAGGGGAAATGAGGGGGAACACGAGGGAAACACAAGAGAAATCACTCAACCAACGAGATTATGGTCACACATATGCTAGATCCTCAAAACACAAAGAGATACAAGATTCAAACCCAACAAGGGATGATACATAGGGTAACCGGTTCTTCTCTGTGAGGAGGTCTTGAGGAGGGTCTTCTCTGAGAGGAGGTCTTGAATCCAATGTGGATCTTCTCTGAAGAGGCGTCAGTCCCTCGCGGTGGAGTAGATCCGGATGGATGAGCAAAGCTCTGTCTCAAAGTATGAGCTATCACAATGCTAACCCTAGAAAGAGGGCGGAGGAGGAGTTTATATAGTCTAGGGGGCGAAGGGATACATGGGCTCGACCCTTTACACTGCGCGCAGACAGGGAAGGCCGGACGTCCGGGGGTCGGGCGAGATGTCCGGGCATTCGCGAGGCGCCAGATGTCCGGGCAGTCGGGCCGGATGTTCGCGCTGCCTGGCGCCATCTTGGATCTCCTTGGGAAGGGCTGGTCCGGATGTCCAGGCGCTGGCCGAACATCCGGGGCGACGTGAAGGGCCGGATGTCTGGGGTCGTGGCCGGATGTCAGGGTTATCGGGGCAAGCTTATGTACTCCCTAGACGACTTGTCCAGGCTGGGAGCCAGATTTCCGGGGCGACGGGCCGGATGTCCGGGCTGGACGCCTGATGTCCGAGCCCTGTAGCTTTGGCTGCAGATCCTTTGCCACGGGTGAGATCTCCAGGGGCCGGATGTCCGGGGCCTGGCGCCGGATGTCCGGGTCCTTCCGCCGTTCCTCTTTGTCCATGAACTTGGGGGCTTGACCATCTTCATGTGCATCCTGGGGGGGGGGGTCTCTTGGTACCTAATCATGCACAACATTCCGGACTTAGGTAGTAGCCATGTCTCGAGAGGATCGAATGAGATATCACTAAGGAAAGAAGTCACCTCGGTCTCGATAGCTCTAGCTCGTGTTCGTGTCATAGGTCCTGTTGGCACCTGGTGAGACGATGGTAGTTCCATGGCTCCGCATCATCTCCCCTCCCTTGGGAAAGATCCGACCTCGGATAAAAATCCTCATCACCACGGGGAGAGATCTTTGACATTGAAGATGTCACTCATGGAGTACTTGTCGTGCGGAATGTCAGTCTTATAGGTGTTGTTGTTGTAGCCTTCAAGCACCTTGAAAGGTCCATCAGCTCATGGTAGAAGTTTGGACTTGCGTTCGTTGGGGAAGCGCTCCTTGTGAAGGTCTAGCCACACGAGATCTCCAATGTTGAATATAATGGGTTGCTTGTTGATGTTGAGATTGGTCGCGAGTCGATGTACTTGGTGCTCGATGGCGAGTCTTGTATCTTCATGCATCTTTTTGAGGTAGCTTGCTCGTGCACTCGCGTCCATGTTGGTGCGCTCTTGTAGTGGAAGATCTAGAATGTCCAATGGGGACAACGGGTTGAAACCGTAGACTACCTCAAGGGGGACTTGCCGATAGTTGAATGTCTTGCGCGGTTGTAGGCATACTCGGTGATGGGTAGACACTCCTCCCACTCCTTGATGTTCCTCTTGATCAACACACGAAGTAGAGTGTAGAGTGTATGGTTCGTCACCTCCATTTAGCCGTTGGTTTGGGGATGGTATGCCAAAGAGAACAAGAGCTTGATACCGAGCTTGGCGCATAGAGTCTTCTAGAAGTAACTCAAGAACTTGACATCGCAGTCCAAGACAATCGTCTTGGGAACTCCATGTAGGCGCAAGATTTCCCTATAAAAGATATTTGCAATATGTGAAGCATCGTCTATCTTGTTGCATGGGATAAAATGAGCCATTTTAGAGAATCGCTCGACAAAAAAACGGAATCCTTTCCATTTTGAGTTCTAGGCAAACCAAGTACAAAATCCATGCTAATGTCTTCCCAAGGTTGATAAGGAATAGAAAGAGGCATGTAAAGACCATGGGATTGATCTTTTAACTTAGCTTTGCGACATGTAGAGCAAAGTTTGGTGAAGCATGAGATGTCGCGGAACATCTTGGGCCAAAAGTATTTCTTGGAGAGCGTGGTGAATGTCTTGTCACGTCCAAATGTCCCATGAGTCCGCCTCCATGAGCCTCTTGTAAAAGGAGCAAACGAAGAGAAGACTTGGGAATGCAAAGTTTGTTAGCTCTCATAAGATAAACATCCTTTATGTAATATCGTTCCCAAGATGTATGCGTCAAACACTTAGCATAAGGAATAGCAAAAGTAGGATCATGTGCATACAAGTCTTTTATGTGCTCAAAGCCCATGACATTCAATTCAAGTTTACTGACAAGCATGCTTATGCGGGAAAGGGCATCCACCACTACATTTTCCTTACCCTTGATGTACTTGATGACATAAGGAAAAGACTCTATGAATTCACTCCATTTAGCATCACGCTTGTTCAACTTAGTTTGTCCCTTTAAGTACTTAAGCGTTTCATGATCGGTATGAATGATAAATTCATGAGGGTGAAGGTAATGTTCCCATTCACGCAAAACTCGCAATAAAACATATAGCTCTTTTTCATAGATGGGATAATTGAGTTGCGCTCCAGAAAGTTTCTCACTAAAGTATGCTATGGGGTGCTTCTCTTGCGTTAACACACCTCCTATACCATGACCACTAGCATCACAATGAATCTCAAAAGGTTTGTCAAAGTTGGGTAATGCAAGCACGGGAGCATGAGTAAGCAAATTCTTAAGCTCAATAAATGTGGTATCTTGGGATGGTCCCCAAACAAATGGCGCATTTTTCTTACTCAAAGAATGTAAAGGTGAAGCAATGGTGCTAAAATCCTTCAAAAAGCAACGATAGAAACCGGCTAAACCAAGAAAACTACGCACTTGTTGCAAGTTGGTTGGTTGGGGCCAAGTTTTAATAGCATTGATCTTAGGTTCATCTACATGAACACCCTTAGAAGACACAACAAAACCCAAGAAAACAAGCTTATCAACACCAAAAAGGTGTTTGTCCATATTAGCATAAAGTCGCTCTTTCCTAAGGGTTTGCAACACGGTTATAAGATGGGTGACATGATCTTTGAGGGATTTGCTAAAGACAAGAATATAATCAAAATAGACCACCACAAATACACCAATATAGGGACGAAGAACAAAGTGCATGACTCACATGAAAGTACCAGGTGCTTCGGATAAACCCATTGTCATAACTAGCCATTCATATAAGCCAAATTTGATCTTAAATGCGGTTTTCCATTCATCACCTTCTTGGATGCGTATTTGATAGTAGCCACTCTTAAGATCAATCTTAGAGAAAAGGGTGGCTCCGCTAAGCTCATCAAGCATATAATCTAAGCGTGGAATAGGGTAACGATATCTAACGGTGATAGAATTGATGGGACGACAATCGGAAGCCATGCGATAAGTACCATCTTTCTTTGGAACAAGTATGACCAGAATGACACAAGGGCTCAAGCTTTCACGTACTTGACCATTGTCAACGAGTTGTTGTACTTGCCGTTGGATCTACTTAGTTTCCTCGGGGTTGACGCGGTAGGGAGCCTTGTTAGTAGAGGTGCTCCGGGGATGAGGTCGATTCGATGCTCAATGCCTCGTAGTGGAGGTAGACCCGGAGGTAGCTCATTGGGGAAAACATCTTGGAATTCTTGCAAAAGAGAAGACAACACTAAAGGTAGATCGTGAGAGGTGTTAGTTTTTGGTGCCTCATCCTTGCACACAAGGACATAGTGCATAACACGTGATGGGTTCTCACACACTTCTCTCATCTCACTTTTGGTGGCAAATAGGACTAAGTTTTTCTTGTCGCTCATCATGGAGGCACTCAATTTTGGCTTGTGGCGCTCACTCTCTTTTGGGTGGATCACTCTCTCACTCTTTTCTCCATGATGGGTGGCTTGCTTATCAGCGATCACTTGACTTGGAGACATAGGTCGTAGCACATATTTCTTTCCTTTCATCTTGAAGCTATAATGATTGGTATGCCCGTTGTGGATGACGCCGTAGTCAAATTGCCATGGTCGACCAAGAAGGAGGTGAAAAACGGACATCGGGACGACATCACACTCCAAAGTCTCTTCATATGCTCCAATTTTGAAGGAGACTTGGACCGTATGCTCAACATCTATAGTGCCAGAATCGCTTGGCCATTGGACCTTGTAGGGGTGCAGGTGCTTCATCTTGACCAATTGGAGCTTGGAGCATAGTTCTTCACTTGCCAAGTTATGACAACTACCTCCATCGATGATGACCTTGACGGACCTTCCATTGATGTCGGCCTTTGTGTGGAAGATGTGGCATCTTTGGTATTCGTCTTGTTGATGTTGAAGAGTCAAGACTCTGGAGACAACAAGAGCGGGGCTCGAATCCTCATCACAAAAGACTTGATCATCTTCATCTTTGTTCACGCGCCGGTGCATGGCCACTTGCTCAAGGGCTTCCATCTCCTCTTCAGTCATGGAGTCATAGGTTTCGTCGTTGTTGAGGATCATGGTGCGCTTGTTGGTACACTCAAAGTACTTGTGACCTCAGCCGCCGCAAGTGAAACACTTGATGGAGCTTGTCTTGATGGTCTCATCATTTGGAGTAGATGATGAAGCGTGCGGCTTGAAGTTCCTTGTAGTAGAAGGAGGATGACTTGAGGTTGTCGAAGTTTTCTTGTAACTCGACTTGTCGCCGTTGGTTGTAGATGGCTTAGTTGAGGTATAAGTTGGAGGAGTCGTTGAAGCTTGGGTGTTGGAGAAGCCGTAACTCTTGGACGAGTACTTGGCATACTTGAAGTCATCTTGCACTTGACGTTCCGCTTTGGTAGCTTGATGCACGAGCTCAATGAGGTTGGAGTAGGGTTGAAATTCGGCAATCTTCTTGATGGGATGATTGAGGCCATTCAAGAAACGGGCCATAGTTTGCTCATCATCGTCCGTTACATTAGCTCTTATCATGGCTATCTCCATTTCCTTGTAGTATTCTTCAACACTCTTTGTTCCTTGCTTGAGGAATTGGAGCTTCTTGAAGAGATCGCGGTTGTAGTAGGTGGGCACAAAGCGTGCTCGCATGACATCTTTCATTTGAGCCCATGTGGTGATTGGTGGTTCACCTCTTGCTTCTTGGTGCTCAAGGACTTGTTCCCACCATATGAGCACATAGTATTGGAACTCAAGGGATGCCATAGCGATCTTCTTCTCTTCCTCATAGTTGTGCAAGCGAAAGATTTTGTCGACCTTCAATGACCATGATAGGTACTCTTCGGGATCATTGCTTCCATTGAACTTGGGGATGGTGAACTTGACCTTGACATAGCATTGCTCTTCATTGTGTTTGGGTCGAGGGTGATGATGACGCCCTTGACATGGAGGATTATCAACCTCATGTTGCTCTTGGCGTGGAGGATTTCCGTAGTCATCTTGCTCTTGTTGAACTTGAGGTTGTGGAGGAGCTTGTCGAGCTTGTGGAGGAGCTTGAGGAACTTGACGATGCACTCTTGGTTGGTAGTTCTGCTCTTGAATTTCTTCGCGAAGTGCTTCCTCTTGATTGCGCCTATCTCGGTTGCGGTTGGCAATGACTCGACTTGATTCTTGAAGGGCACGTTGCGCCTCAAGATCTTGTTCGTTGTTGTTGTTGAAGATGTTGAGCCTCGACGTCTTGTTCATCTTGATGTTGTCGCGCACGCTCTTCCTCTTGGTGACGTTGATGCTACCTCTTGAGCACTGTGTTGGTTTTCCCTTGAAGAGGAAAGGGTGATGCAACAAAGTAGCGTAAGTATTTACCTCAGTTTTTGAGAACCAAGGTATCAATCCAGTAGGAGGCTACACGCAAATCCCTCATACCTACACAAACAAACAAGAACCTCGCAACCAACGCGATAAAGGGGTTGTCAATCCCTTCACGGCCACTTGCGAAAGTGAGATCTGATAGATATAATAATAAGATAAATATTTTTGGTATTTTTATGATATAGATTAGAAAGTAAAGATTGCAAAATAAAGTAGATCAGAAACTTATATGATGGAAAATAGACTCGGGGGCCATAGGTTTCACTAGTGGCTTCTCTCAAGATAGCATAAGTATTACGGTGGGTGAACAAATTATTGTCGAGCAATTGATAGAAAAGTGCATAGTTATGATAATATCTAGGCATGATCATGTATATAGGCATCACGTCCGCGACAAGAAGATCGAAACGATTCTGCATCTACTACTATTAGTCCACACATCGACTGCTATCCAGCATGCATCTAGAGTATTAAGTTCATAAGAACAGAGTAACGCATTAGGCAAGATGACATGATGTAGAGGGATAAACTCAAGCAATATGATATAAACCCCATCTTTTTATCCTCGATGGCAACAATACAATACGTGCCTTGCTGCCCCTGCTGTCACTTGGAAAGGACACCGCAAGATTGAACCCAAAGCTAAGCACTTCTCCTATTGCAAGAAAGATCAATCTAGTAGGCCAAACGAAACTGATAATTCGAAGAGACTTGCAAACATAACCAATCATACATAAAAGAATTCGGAGGAGATTCAAATATTTATCATAGATAAACTTGATCATAAACCCATAATTCATCGGATCTCAACAAACACACCGCAAAAAGAGTTACATCGAATAGATCTCCAAGAAGATCGAGGAGAACTTTGTATTGAGATTCAAAGAGAGAGAAGAAGCCATCTAGCTAATAACTATGGACCCGAAGGTCTGTGGTAAACTACTCACACTTTATCGGAGAGGCTATGGCGTTGATGTAGAAGCCCTCCATGATCGATTCCCCCTCCGACGGAGCGCCGGAAAAGGCTCCAAGATGGGATCTCATGGGTAGAGAAGGTTTTTTTATGACAGAAAGACTGTAAGGGACCCCCTACAGTATAATTGGTGCAACAAACCCAAATTGCAAGTACCATGCCTTGAACCTGGGTGGGTGAGAAGGCATCAGCCCCTTCCCACCACTAGGCTATGGATTAGTATGCACGGGTACAGAAGGTTGCGACGGTGGAAATAGGGTTTCGTGGTGCTCCTGGATGTTTTAAGGGTATGTGAATATATATAGGCGAAGGAAGTCGGTCATGGGAGCCACGAGGGGCCCACAAGGGTGGGGGCGCACCCACCCCCCCTAGGGCGCGCCTCCCTGCCTCGTGGCTTCCTTGTTTGTTGCTTGACGTCCACTCCAAGTCTCCTGGATTGCGTTTGTTCCAAAAATAACTCCCCCGAAGGTTTCATTCCGTTTGGACTCCATTTGATATTCCTTTTCTATGAAACACTGAAATAGGCAAAAAAAACAGCAATTTGGGCTGGGCCTCCGGTTAATAGGTTAGTCCCAAAAATAATATAAAAGTGCTTAGTAAAGCCCATAAACATCCAAAACGTGTAATATAACAGCATGGACAATAAAAAATTATAGATACGTTGGAGATGTATCAAGCATCCCCAAGGTTAATTCCTGCTCGTCCTCGAGTAGGTAAATGATAAAAACAGAATTTTTGATGTGGAATGCTACCTAGCATATTTCTCAATGTAATTTTCTTTATTGTGGCATGAATGTTCAGATCCAAATGATTCAAGATAAAAGTTTAATATTAACATAAAAATAGTAATACTTCAAGCATACTAACAAAGTAATCATGTCTTATCAAAATAACATAGCCAAAGAAAGCTTATCCCTACAAAATCATATAGTTAGGCTATGCTTCATTTTTGTCACACAAAATACTCTCGTCATGCACAACCCCGGTTTCAGCCAAGCAATTGGTTCATACTTTTTAACGTGCTTCAGACTTTTTTAACCCTCACGCAATACATGAGCGTAAGCCATGGATATAGCACTATGTGTGGAATAGAATATGATGATAGGGATTGTGTGGAGAAGACAAAAAAGGAGAAAGTCTCACATTGACTAGGCGTATCAATGGGCTATGAAGATGCCCATCAATATATATCAATGTGAGTGAGTAGGGATTGCCATGCAATGGATGCACTAGAGCTATAAATGTATGAAAGCTCAACAAAAGAAACTAAGTGGGTGTGCATCCAACTCGCTTGCTCACAAAGACCTAGAACATTTTGAGGAAGCCCATCATTGGAATATACAAGACAAGTTCTATAATGAAAAATTCCCACTAGTATATGAAAGTGACAACATAGGAGACTCTCTATCATGAAGATCATGGTGCTACTTTGAAGCACAAGTGTGGAAAAGGATAGTAACATTGTCCCTTCTCTCTTTTTCTCTCATTTTTTTATTTTTTTTATTTTGGTGGGCTTCTTTGGCCTCCTTTTTTATTTGGGCTTCTTTGGCCTCTTTTATTTTTCATAAAGTCTGAAGTCTCATCCCGACTTGTGGGGGAATCATAGTCTCCATCATCCTTTCCTCACTTGGGACAATGCTCTAATAATGGAAATCATCACACTTCAATTTATTTACAACTCAAGAATTACAACTCAATACTTAGAACAAAATATGACTCTATGTGAATGCCTCTGGCAATCTACCGGGATATGCAATGAATGAAGAGCGACATGTATGAAAGAATTATAAAGGTGGCTTTGCCACAAATACGATGTCAACTACATGATCATGCAAAAGCAATATGACAATGATGGAGCATGTCATAATAAATGGAACGTTGAAAGTTGCATGGCAATATATCTCAGAATGGCTATGGAAATGCCATAATAGGTAGGTATGGTGGCTGTTTTGAGGAAGGTATATGGTTGGTGTATGATACCGGCGAAAGTTGCGCGACACAAGAGAGGCTAGCAATGGTGAAAGGGTGAGAGTGCGTATATTCCATGGACTCACATTAGTCATAAAGAACTCATATACTTATTGCAAAAGTTTATTAGCCCTCGAAGCAAAGTACTACTATGCATGCTCCTAGGGGAAGGGTTGGTAGGAGTTAACCATCGCGCGATCCCGACCTCCACTCATAAGGAAGGTAATCAAAAGAACACCCCATGCAACAAATTTGGCATACAACGTTTACCATACGTGCGTGCTATGGGACTTGCCAACTTTAACACAAGTATTTCTCAATTTAATAATTACCCAACTAGCATGACTCTAACATTACCACCTTTATATCTCAAAACATCTATCAAGTATCAAATTTTATCATAGTGTTTAATGCACTTTCTATGATAGTTTTTATTATACCCAACTTGAATGCCCATCATATTAGGACAAACTTTATAACCAAAGCAAATACAATGCTGCTCTAAAAGACTCTCAAAATAATATAAGTGAAGCATTAGAGATCATAATTTCTATAAAATAAAACCACTGCCGTGCTCTAAAAAGATATAAGTGAAGCACTAGAGCAAAATTGTCTAGCTCAAAAGATTTAAGTGAAGCACATAGAGTATCCTAATAAATTCCGAATCATGTGTGTCCCTCCCAAAAGGTGTGTACAGCAAGGATGATTGTGGCAAACTAAAAAGCGAAGACTCATATCATACAAGACGCTCCAAGCAAAACACATATCATGTGGTGAATAAAAATATAGCTCCAAGTAAAGTTACCGATGGACGAAGACGAAAGAGGGGATGCCTTCTGGGGCATCCCCAAGCTTAGGCTTTTGGTTGTCCTTGAATTTACCTTGGGGTGCCTTGGGCATACCCAATCTTAGGCTCTTGCCACTCCTTATTCCATAATCCATCAAATCTTTACCCAAAACTTGAAAACTTCACAACACAAAACTCAACAGAAAATCTCATGAGCTCCGTTAGTGCAAGAAACCAAACCACCACTTTAAGGTACTTTAATTAACTCATTCTTTATTTATATTGGCGTTAAGCCTACTGTATTCCAACTTATCTATGGTTCATACCCCCCGATACTAGCCATAGTTTCATCAAAATAAGCAAACAACACACGAAAAACAGAATCTGTCAAAAACAGAACAATCTGTAGCAATCTGTAACTTTCGAATACTTCTGGAACTCTAAAAATCCTACCAAAATAGAAAGTCCTAGGAAATTTGTCTATTAATCTTATAAAAAATAATAAACTAAAAATAGCGTTTCTGTGATTTATTAAAATTATTCTCGTGCGCGCAAAAGTTTCTGTTTTTCAGCAAGATCACATTAACTATCAGCCAACATGATCCTATAGGTTCTACTTGCCACAAACACTAATTAAAACATAAAACCACATCTAACCAGAAGCTGGATGAATTATGTAATACTAAACAGGAGCAAAAAGTAAAGAACAAAAATAAAATTGGGTTGCCTCCCAACAAGTGCTATCGTTTAACGCCCCTAGCTAGGCATAAAAGCGAGAATAGATCTAAGTATTGCCATCTTTGGTATTTAATTCATAATTGGCTCTCATAATAGATTCATAAGGTAATTTGATTTTCTTCCTAGGAAAGTGTTCCATACCTTTCCTTAATGGAAATTGTAATCTAATATTTCCTTCTTTCATATCAATAATTGCACCAATTGTTCTAAGGAAAGGTCTACCAAGAATAATAGGACATGAAAGATTGCAATCTATATCAAGAACAATAAAATCTACGGGCACATAATTCCTGTTTGAAACAATAAGAACATCATTAATCCTTCCCATAGGTTTCTTAATGGTGGAATCCGCAAGGTGCAAGTTTAAAGAGCAATCATCAAATTCAGGGAAACCTAGCACATCACATAAAGTTTTTGGAATCGTGGAAACCCTAGCACCCAAATCACACAAAGCATAGCATTCATGATCTCTCTAATTTTAATTTTAATAGTAGGTTCCGACTCATCATAAAGTTTTCTAGGGATAGAATCTTCTAATTCAAGTTTTTCTTCATAAGATTGCATTAAAGCATCAATGATATGTTTAGTAAAAGCTTTATTTTGACTATAAGCATGAGGAGAATTTAACACGGATTGCAACAAGGAAATACAATCTATTAAAGAACAATTATCATAATTAAATTCCTTGAAATCCAAAATAGTGGGTTCATTGCTATGTAAAGTTTTGACCTCTTCAATCCCACTTTTACCAATTTTTGCATCAAGATCTAAAAACTCCGAATCATTGGGACACCTTTTAACTAAAGTTGACTCATCTTCAGTCCCATCATTATCAAGATTCATATTGAAAAACAAAGATTTAATAGGAGACACATCAATCACTTTTAGATTTTCATCATTATTTCCTTCTAACCCTTCTGGTTTGGCGGCCATCTTATTAACTAAGGTGGCCTGCTTATCAGAAATTTGGGCTATTGATTTTTCAAGACGAGCAAACTGAGCATTCAATCATAAAATTCCTTAGTCATATCATCAAGCTCTTTATTCATGTATTCCATAAAGCTTTTCTATTCTTTAAGCTCGTTTCTCAAGAAATTATTATGCTCAAATTTTAAAGTCATAAAGCTTCTAATGTTGTTTTCGATTTCTTCCAACCTTCTAAGGTGAGGATCAACATTTTTAGGCAAGGCCATCAGGGCAAACAGACACACACAAGAAGCAAGCGAAAAAAGAGGCGGACGGGAAAGAGAGGATGAATAAAACGGCAAGGGTGTAGTGGGGGAGAGGAAACGGGAGGCAAATGGCAAATAATGTAATGCGAGGGAGAAGAGTTTGTGATGGGTACTTGGTATGTCTTGACTTGTGCGTGGACCTCCCTGGAAACGGCACCAGAAATCCTTCTTGCTACCTCTTGAGCACTACGTTGGTTTTCCCTTGAAGAGGAAAGGGTGGTGCAACAAAGTAGCATAAGTATTACCCTCAGTTTTTGAGAACCAAGGTAGCAATCCAGTAGGAGGCTACACGCAAATCCCTGGTACCTACACAAACAAACAAGAACATCGCAACCAACACGATAAAGGGGTTGTCAATCCCTTCATGGCCACTTGCAAAAGTGAGATCTGATAGAGATAATAATAAGATAAATATTTTTGGTATTTTTATGATATAGATTGGAAAGTAAAGATTGTAAATAAAGTAGATCGTAAACTTATATGATGGATAATAGACCGGGGGGCATAGGTTTCACTAGTGGCTTCTCTCAAGATAGCATAAGTATTACGGTGGATGAACAAATTACTGTCGAGCAATTGATAGAAAAGTGCATAGTTATGAGAATATCTAGGCATGGTCATGTATATAGGCAGCACGTCCGCGACAAGTAGATCGAAACGATTCTACATCTACTACTATTACTCCACACATCGACCGCTATCCAGCATGCATCTAGAGTATAAAGTTCATAAGGACATAGTAACGCATTAGGCAAGATGACATGATGTAGAGGGATAAACTCAAGCAATATGATATAAACCTCGTCGTTTTATCCTCGATGGCAACAATACAATACGTGCCTTGCTGCCCCTGCTGTCATTGGGAAAGGACACCGTAAGATTGAACCCAAAGCTAAGCACTTATCCTATTGCAAGAAAGATCAATCTAGTAGGCCAAACCAAACTGATCATTCGAAGAGACTTGCAAACATAACCAATCATACATAAAAGAATTCAGAGGAGATTCAAATATTTCTCATAGATAAACGTGATCATAAACCCACAATTCATTGGATCTCGACAAACACACCGCAAAAAGAGTTACATTGAATAGATCTCCAAGAAGATTGAGGAGAACTTTGTATTGAGATTCAAAGAGAGAGAAGAATCCATCTAGCTAATAACTATGGACCCGAAGGTCTATGGTAAACTACTCACACTTCATCGGATAGGCTATGGCGTTGATGTAGAAGCCCTCCATGATCGATTCCCCCTCCGGCGGAGCTCCAAAAATGGCTCCAAGATGGGATCTTAGGGTACAGAAGGTTGCAGCAGTGGAAATAGGGTTTCGTGGTGCTCCTGGATGTTTACAGGGTATGTGAATATATATATAGGCGAAGGACGTCGGTCAGGGGAGCCACGAGGGGCCCACGAGCGTGGGGGGCGCGCCCACCCCCTAGGGCGCTCATCCCTGCCTCATGGCTTCTCGTTTGTTTCTTGACATCCACTCCAAGTCTCCTGGATTGCGTTTGTTCCAAAAATAACTCTCGCGAATGTTTCATTCCGTTTGGACTCCGTTGATATTCCTTTTCTATGAAACACTGAAATAGGCAAAAAAAACAATTTGGGCTGGGCCTCCGGTTAATAGGTTAGTCCCAAAAATAATATAAAAGTGCTTAGTAAAGCCCATAAACATCCAAAAAGGGTAATATAATAGCATGGAACAATCAAAAATTATAGATATGTTGTAGACGTATTAGTTGACGTTGTCGTTCTTGAGCTTGTGCAAGAGGAGGTTGGTGTTGACGATGACGATGTGCTTGCTCGTCAACTTGCTCTTGTGGGTGATTCTCGTGTAGAGGATTGCGAGTTGCTTGACGGTCTTGATGCGCGGCTCGGCGTAGAGTATTCGATGTCGGTGTACTTGAGCCGGAGAGGGTGTCATCGGTGTGTCAACTTGAACGGCTCCGTCTTGAGTAGGAAGAAGTGGAAGAATGGCGGTTCACCAACAAGGCACGAATCTCGTCCATTCTTGCATCATTCTCTTGTTTGTGAGCGTCGAGCTTGTTGTCGAAGTAGTCTCTTGTTCGTTGCTCGGAGAGTCGCAAGTCGGTGGTGAGATTATCGATGCGGTCGCTCATTGCTTGTTGTTCTTCATGTGCACCGAAGAGGTGGCTCTTGGTGATGTAGGATGACATGTCGTCGTCTTGCTCATTGAAGAGTGGGTTGGTAGAAGAACTTGGCCTATCCATCATTCCAAGCAAATATGTGAGTGGGAGAAAGAGAAGAACTTATACCAAATGTACCTTTACCGATGTTGAAGATGGATCAATGATCACTCAAATGTGGAACAAGGAAATAACACAATTGGTACCAATTCTTGTCGGTTCTCACACTTACACAAGTAAAAGCTTATGGTGGAGCTCGCTTAGGATCACTACAAAAAAATACACTTCTGTGATGATACGTGTTTGTCACAGTAGGTCACGTTTTCTGTCATGCATGTACATCCATGACGATTTATGACAGAATGAAGATAGTCATACTTGTGTTGTCTTAGAAGTGTTCCATGACATTACCAAAATTATCATCACGGAAGTGTCCACTTCCATGACGATAAATCACGCGTCACAGAAGTGCTTTCGTCAAGGGTGACCGACACGTGGCATCCATCGTAACAGAACGCCGTTAAGCTATTGGGTCCGGTTTTGGATCCGATAACCCGTTAACAGCCTGGACCAATGGGGATTTTCCACATGTAAAATCATCATTGGCTGGAGGAAACACGTGTCAGCTTCGCGTTGGCACACATGTCAGCTGCGCTTATGAAATGTTGACATGTGGACCGGCCCAAAAGTGGCCCATAAAGTTTAAATGGGCTGAACAAAAGGCCCACAAGATTTTGCGGTCCATAATGGGCCGGCCCAGCTAAAGGCCCACGAGATTTTGCGGACCATAATGGGCCAGCCCAGCTAAAGGCCCACAAGATTTTGTAGGCCATAATGGGCTGGCCTAGCTAAAGGCCCATGAGATTTTGCAGACCATAATGGGCCGGCCCAGCTGAAGGCCCACAAGATTTTGCGGACCATAATGGGCCGGCCTAGCTAAAGGCCCATGAGATTTCACCGACCATAATGGGTCGGACCAGCTAAAGGCCCACAAGATTTTAATGACACTAGTAGGCCGGCCGATTAACAGGCTGCCATGTTTTGGGACAAATGTCGGCCCATATTTGATCTGGTCCATTAACAGCCTGCCACATTCCGGGCCTAATGAAGGCCCATACGAGATCCGGCCCGTTAAAAGCCTACCATGTTCTGGGCCAAATTATGGCCCAGATCAGGTCCGGCCCTTTGAGAGGCTTTGGGCTAAGTTATGGCCCATATCAGATTCGGCCCGTCAACTGGACGCTATGCTTTTTGGCCCACTTGATAAAGGCCCATTTAGTAATTTGCCCTGATATTAGTTTCGGCATGTTAAAGGCTCGTTTAACATTTCGGCCCTATATTTATTTTGGCCTGTTAAAAGCCCGTCATATAGTTGGGCCTAACTACGACCCGGTTTGTATCCGGCCTGCTCACAACCGATAATTTGATTGGGCAAACAAGGACCGAGACAATTTTGGCATGTTACAAGCCCGTTATATGATTGGTACAATCATGGGCCGGGGTCTATTTTGGCCTGCTGCCGGCCCGTGAGCTATTCGGCACGTTCCAGGCCCAACCTACTTTTCAGCCTCCTAAAAGCCCATTGAGTTTTCTTGCGAAAATAGGGCCGGCGGTTTACTTGGCCTATTAAAGGCGCGAATCTACTAATTGGCCAGTTTACATTTAGGCCTGTTAATGGACCAAGATGACGGGCCCATGATGTGGATCATACATAGTGATTTGCATGACGACCCGATTATGTACCGTAATTTTACGGTTTGGCCAGTTTACTGCGAAGACATGATATATATACAGTAAAATAACTGCAGCATCGTGAATAAGAAAAAACCTAGACTATGTAATAAATAAATTGTGGCATATTACATCCACTGGGCATCAAAGTTCGCCAGTATGATAATAAAGCACAAGCAGACAGCAGATTACATACACTGGGCATCAAAGATCGCCACCAGTGCAAATAAACACGCTGACAAAATAATATAAAAAACCGACAACACTTCAATAGAGTTCAAGAAAGGTTAGCCCTGCTCGGGAGATGCAGCGCAAGCAGTTGAGCAAGCTGATGAGACTGTGCTTGTTTGACACTTATATCCTCCTCACTCTGAAAGATAAACAAGTAGACAGATGATAGGTTTTGCACATATAAGTATCAGTGTTGACAATTCATCACATTTCTTACTGACGAATAAAGTCACACAGTTTAAAATAGCGTTAACACAATATGGTATTGTTCAGGTCAAGACATGGCAGGAAATGACATTATGAAGGAGTTGGCAGCTTCACGACACCACTGGATTACAGATCAAGAACTCATAAGTATCAATGGTTAGTGTGCTGTCAATTTATCCCGTTTCAGATTGGAAAATAAAGAGACGGTTTAAATAATAGTAGAATGATATGACATTGATCATAGTTAAGACATTGCAGAATATGACATTGTGCTGTAGTGGGTAGGTTCACCACACCACTGGATTACGGATCAAGAACAGAAGCATACATTTAGTGCAAAAGAACATCACTTGCTCTGTATAGTTTAATTTACATGATATGAAGAAGGAACTTGGTTGTACAACTGAAAACTTAAATTGAGAAGGACAAACTTTTGTTTATGAACTACATCATAAACTTTAAACATGCAATTTGATGCAAACACCAAAAATAAACAGCTATTGCAGTCATGCCTAACCAAATATACACAAAAAAGTTTGAAGGCTTGAGAAGGACAAACTTACATTATTGGTGAAGACAGGCTCTATAAATCCCTTGTCCATGCTGATGGGGGGGGGGGCAATTCAAGAAGTTTACCACAAAATCTTCTTCATAAGCATTGCCTTTATTCTACATTTTGTTAAGAGTAAATATAGATGTGACAATATAAGAAAAAATGGAGAATATTTAAGATAAGATGAAGAGTGATGCTATATAACCAAGTAGCTATAATTGTAAGTACAATGATATAGGCAAAAGGTACAACCAAGAGAAATGCAGAGCTAAACCTCTTCAGTACCATCGGTGTTATACAACCTTATGGTAAGAGTAAATATAGATCTGATGTGTAGAAAATGGAGGGCAAAGGAAAATAAGCTGTAGAGTGATGGTACATGAACAACTACCTGTCAATATAAGTACACTAATAAAGGACAATAGGTACTTACAAGAACAATAAAGCTAAAAAAATTCATTGCCATTGTATATATTCTATACTAATGTAACCATTCATACAGATCAGATAATTTGGAGCGAACAATTGATAAGCAAGCTATCATGCATACTGCTGTCACATAATGAACCAGGTATGTATGCAAGTATAGTGATACAGGACAACGGGTACTAACAAGAGAAAAGCAGCGGGCAACATATTTGCGATATCCTCTCGTTCTTTTCAAACCGGAATTCTTTTTCAAGGAGATTTCCTGCAAAAAAGATCCGTAAGGCACATGCGGAAAAGTAGAAGTTTAAATTGTCATGCGATATCATAGACAGTACCTCATCCTCAGAACGAGACCAGTGCATAACAAGGTTTTTCCATTCAATGTCTTCTAAATTTAGCATAGGAGACTTCACCAGAAATTCTTTTGTAGACTTGCCATCAAAGTGTGATTTTCTCAAGTAACACCGATACGGCTGCAATGCTTCCTTGAAAAGCGCAAGCAAGCTTTGCTCGTCATGACCATCCAGATTGACCCTCGCCTACTTACAACAATGCATTGTAAATCATTGATGTGTTCAATCAGCAGAAAACAGGAAAAAAATCACCATGAATAATAGCACTTACACGTAAGTGGGACAGGAAGATGTGAAAATGGTGTTTGTCTTCACTATAATCTTCCCATGATGGGAATATATGCACATAGTCCCTAACAACATTGAAAGCATTGTCTTTTAAACTGGGAATAACTGGAATGGGGTTCCAATCTGCAGGAATTGGTCGTCTCTACAGTTGGGATAGGTCTTCGGCCAGTGGACTTGCTGTACTTTTTGCTGGAGTGGGATTTTTCTGTGGTACGGCTGGTGCTATGGCAACTGAAATCGGCATACCTTTGCTGGAGTGTAGTTCCTGTGTGGTGGGGATAGTGGTGTGGCCAGTGAAGTATGGGTACAGTCTGCTGGAGTCTGTCCTACGTTTTGTGTCACTAGTTGTACAACCAATATAAGTGGGGTGCTGTCTGATTTCTCTGGCACAACCATGTTTTTCAAGGACTTTGCTGGTGCTCCTTCAGGTTCGGAAATCACCCTCTTCCTTTTTGATGTTTGATGCACAAGAACAACATTTGAGTGGGAAAACATGGTATGATGACAGATGGAATATATATTGATACTGGATGGGCATGGCATCTCGACATATATGATGAGTAAACTAAGCAGATGGCGGTGCAACAAAGTAGAAGAAATGCAAGACAGCATATGCAAGATACGCGCAATCAATAAAACCTTGCCAAATTAGAACACGCACCTTGATGGGTGAACAGGAAAGGCCATCTTCCTTTGACTCCTCGAGGTTAGAATAGTCATTAGGATCATATTCTAAACATGAATCTACAGGTGAGGAGCGTATGAGTTTCATTGCATCCAGAATGGCACTCAATGCCTTGGTGCCAATTTTGTAAGTCATTGCAGTGTTCCACAATATTCTTCTAATGCGCGGATTCTGATATTCAGTGTAATTATATATAATATCTGAGAACCATGAAAACATAAATAGTAGTGAGATTATCTTTGTAATACAGAGGATATTCTAGATTTCTAATATAGGGGCGCCCCTGTAAACACTTGTGTGCTATCGCTGGATTCTGATGGGAGAGCTCATGTGTGCTATAATATTGTGTGTGCATTATATAATCTGGCACAAGTACACAAAAAATAGGCTCCAGAAGTGAGGATAGTTGGCAGATGATAGGTTCATAATATACTGTATAGAGAGTTTATTGCCAAACCATGATAACAAGAGCACACAACAACTAGGCAGATCATAGTGTACATAAAAGGTGTACACCATAACCATGATATAGAAATCGGGAAAGAGGAACTGGCTTGAAAATACGGTGTTTTATTGCCGCTAGTAATTGAAATCCTATTGATCATGTATAGGCCAGCTCTATCAGATGTTGACTGCAGATGTCCCTACTCCCCTTCCTGAGAAGGAACATACTGTACGTACTAAATACACAATAACAAAAGAGGAACATGTTAAAGAACAGAAGAGGAATCATATTCTTGAGGTTCCGCTTCATTGCATACAATGTTTGTTGCCCACTCATGATGAATCACAGCGCCCAAAGAAATGCAATTCCATGTTGTCTCTCTATATGTGGCAATTTTGAACAATAGTCATTAGGATCATATTCTGAACAAGAGTCAATAGGTGGGGAGCGTATGAGTTTCATTGCATCCAGAATGGCACTCAATGCCTTGGTGCCAATTTTGTAAGTCATTGTAGTGTTTAGCTTCAAGAGTGGGCTGCTGCTAGTGCGACACAAAGCAGCTACATAGGTCATAGTGTTGACATAGCTCCTCGCATTTCCTTGCTATTCTTATAGGATACAAGTGGGCAGACCACTAGAAATCCTATTCCCATGTTTACAAAATCCTACGAATCAAAGTGGCCTGAAGAGTTCAAAGTGGCCATCACAACCGACCATATAGACCTCTACACTAAAAATCTTCCTGCTCATCTTCACTACAAGGAACATACTGTACTACTATCATACTCCCTCCATTCCAAAATATAAGTCTTGGTAGAGATTTCCAGTATGGATCACATACAGATGTATCCAGATACATTTTAGAGTGTAGATTCACTCATTTTGCTCCATATGTAGTCCATGGTGGAATCTATACAAAGACTTGTATTTAGGAATGGAGAGAGTACTTACTAAAAAAGAACGGAAGAGGAACATGCTAAAGAAGAGCAAGCCGATTTTGGATAATAAAATGTTCGTTGCATAGTGCCCACACATGATGAACCAGAGTGCATTAAGAATGCAACTACCTGATGTCTCTCTATATGTGGTGCGCGTGCTTTTCGAAAGTAAAGTAGGAACATTAGCTGACCAATTAAATGTTATCTATTTTAGTAATATCAACATCATATCATATTCGTACTTGAGCAACAAGTTTGGAATTATGAGTGGCACGTTGTTTAGCTTGATGGATTCAGGATTAGTGCTAAGCAGGTACAATGATGGTACTAAATATAAAGGCATGTCTGCATGCAAGTCGCGTGACTTTTATCATTTGGGTCAGTCGACCATTTCAGGTGGTTGGATGAAGATCCTATGTCTCCTAACCCTTCTTCTTCCTCGTCTCTGATTCTTCCCATACAGAACACCGCACGGGCCGCCGGCCGGACCACCATCCCCCATCACATGTGTTCCTCCGCCACCCCCACCCCCATCCGCATCAAGTTTTCTTTGTTCGGCGAGGCCCCACCACCGCCCCCCACAACCACCTTCCCCACCCGAGCCCCTTCCTCCACACCGGCAAACTCCGACGAGCTCTAAAAAATCGACTGACCCAATTTTGAAATTTAGTCTACTGTGATTTAACTAGTGTGTACTATAAAAAGGGGAAAACCATAAGCATTGGGATTATAGTGTTGAGCGTGCCATGGCGGATCTGAAGGTGCAAACCGGATAAAGGCAACTTCACAACCAATGTTTGCTTTCAACTAGCAAGTAAGTGATGAACAAGAAATCAGAGTAAAGCGGTGACAACCTATTTTCTTGCTGCGATAAATAAGTTGAGTAGATACGAAAGAGTACCGCCTCTGGTGCGGCGCCATGGATGCATCTGCTGAGAATTTGACGGTGATGTGGTAGCGATGGCTGTCGGCAGCGTGGAAGCAGATCTAGGAGGGTAGACGGTGGTGGCAGGGCGCGGTGGACGAGACGGTCGTAGGAGCGGCGCCGGCAAGGTGGACGACAGTGGAGATGAAGTGAGAGGACGGGATGCAAGGATCTCGGTCTGAAGCAGTGGATGAGAGAGGTCGATCTCTTCTGATGGACGACGGCGTCAGGGTATCAGCTCCGACATGGTGGAGGAGGATGGCGGTGGATGGGGTGGCGGACGGAGGAGGCTGGGGTGGAGAGGGTGTTTTGGCGCCCACGGAGTATGAATGGGGAAATGGAGGTAGAGAGGAAGGGGGAACCATGTCTTCAGGGCATGCTTGTCTCAAATGCGAGGAAATTTACAAACTTAGCCCCTGTTTAATATTTCCTACATCACAACAATATTAGTCGATTGGGGATAGGATGGTAATCTCGCACACACCGAATATTTGCCGATGAGAGTTTGTTTTTGGTGCCCATCGTGTATGAATCGGGGAGGGAGTCGATTTCGGCCGAGGAGACACTGTGTTTTGGCGCCCACCATGTATGAATCCGGGTGAGAGGCGGTTATGTCACGTTTGAGTGAAATTACAAACCTACCCCTATCCAAACCTATGGAAATCGAGCAGATAGGCTTTGCGTGGTAGGGATAGGCAGTAGTAATTTCCATCTCGCAGATTTTGGTTTTGGGCAATTATTACGCGCTTCGTTCAAATTTTGCAGAGTGCACGTTTACCGTGCCAACTCAATTCGAATCCCATTTGTATTCTATTTTTTTCGGGCAGGATCTGTTTTTGATTGGAATAAAATTCTATATACATCACTTTTTATATATACTTTCAAAGGCACAACACCCTTTATACATAAATATGGTTTACAAATGGCATGATCTCAGATTCAGAAGGTTGTATCCATCAATTTGGATTTTTCAAATATTTGAAACCACTTTATGTTGAAATCCAATGTATGCATTCCTCGCTAACTGTCTCCAATTAATGTGTGTTTCATGCGGGTTTTTTGTTACTTCTGAAACATGTATAATGTGTTTCACAAATGCAACATATAGTGTAATCTCGTTTAGACATTAATTGCATATAAACCATGCATTGTTTCTAATTAAAGAATCTATGGATCACCAATACTGATAAACTATATAACATTACACGTGTCCCCAAATTCAAATGAATATGCATGTTTGATACACCAATTTGCGTTATGATATTATCGATGTCGTGATCTCCAGTTTAAATATTTGAATCCCCTTTAATCGAGATATTCATCTCATATAGTTATCGCTCATTCTTATATAGGAGTATCTCTCTAGACCTATACGCGTTTATCGTCTCTTGGGTATCTCTCGTGCTACCTGTATGTCGACAATGATCTTTTATCTTCATAACAGACTGACGGTACTCTCTCCCTCGACCTTCATCACTCTATCTCTCTCTAAGTATATCTCGCTCCCTGTTATGTGTCTCTAACTATGATTCTCCATGTGGAATCTCTTTCTCTCACACAAACACAAAACTTTGTCTCCCGGGGTCTCATTTCTCTCCACTATTCCCCTGTGTGCCACTCGCACACCCCGCATATAGAGATGTCTTTCGCTCCTTAGGTATGAGAACCTACGACTCTTCCTCTTAAATATCTCTTTCTCACACACAAACACAAACTCTGTCTCCCAGGATCTCATATTTCTCCATTGTTCTCTTGTATGTCGCTTACAAACACTCTCTCTCCCTAGAGATATCTTGCGTTCCCTCATATGTCTCTCTAGCTATCACTCTCGTTGTGAAATATCTTTCTCTCTCACAGACACAAAACTCCGTCTCTCAGGATCTCATTTC
This sequence comes from Triticum aestivum, assembly GCF_018294505.1. Taxonomy (NCBI): domain Eukaryota; kingdom Viridiplantae; phylum Streptophyta; class Magnoliopsida; order Poales; family Poaceae; genus Triticum; species Triticum aestivum. The sequence continues at coordinate 470,039,145 of NC_057798.1, read as the reverse complement.
TCTCTGATATTTGTTTGTATTTGACTCACATGCACCCTCTCTCTATCTCTCTCACATCCACACACATAACTCAGCCTTCTGATCCACTCGACTCCTATCTCTAACGCACACTAGCTAGCATCTTTATCTTTCTGTTTACCTGTTTCTCCATCAACCTTCTTTCTCGCCGTCACTCTTGCTTCCTATCGCGCACACTACATATGTTTCTCTCTACATGCAGTCATGTGCCCTCTTTTTATCTTTATCTCACACACACATAACTTCACCCTCTGAACCACCCGGCGGTCATCTCCAACACTCAAACTAGTGGATGTCCCTCTAGCTAGCATCTCCATCTCTGTATCTATCTGTAGTTTTCCTGTAAACATTTCCTTCTCGCACGTAGTCTTGCTTCCTATCACCCACACTATATATGTCTCCCCATACATATGCATTTATAGGTTGATCTCTTTTGCACAATCGTTGTGTCTCACTCCCTCTGCTCGCCATAGATGCATGCTCCAGCCCACGCCACTATCTCTTAAAGACAAAAACACATGCTCAATTGTCGGGCCTTCTTCCCTGCATTCTCACATGCATGCATATTGTCATACTGATCCGTCTATCCCATGTCGTTGATCTTATGACTTATGTCTTCTTTCTTTTATCTCGATCATGCACACACACACACACACATCCCACGTATACATGTATACCTGTCACACATGCACGTTCAAGGTCTCTATGTCTCCATGCGTAGTTAAGTCCCTCAACCCTAACGCCACATCAAATCATTCTCTTCTTGTGTGCACAAAACTTCCGTCTGGATGGGTAAAACACACACTCACACTTAACAATCTCCTTCTAGCTACCCCCCTCTCACTCTTCCCCTATATCCCCGAAACCAATAAGACCATCCCTTCGTTTAATTCCCGCCTACATGCACCATCGATATATAGTAGTCTTCCTCGGTGTATCTCGAAGAAACACGTTCTCTCGATGTCGACTCCTCTCACGCGCACACACCTTATATTCCCTCTCTATGGGCATTTTCTCTCTCGCACCCCATCGTTGGTGGCCTCTGCCATACACATCACCTATCTGTGATGAAGCCATGCAAACTTAAATTACATCTGCCACCGAGGACCCCACGGCACACACACACGCGCGCGCGCCACGCACCCCCCCTCCCCACACACACACACACTAAGACTCCATCTCACACACACATGCTCTAGGCGGAGCATTTGTTCATACCACCCTTCATCCAACCTTACCCGTATGATAAACAATCACCTTAATTTACTTTTATAACATGGACAAATTCCACTTTACTTTAGTAGTTAGCAAACGTATCATCTCTACCCTTATAAAAAACCGATTTGGTGATGATGGTGTGCCTGCCATCTTGTAATATAGACCGTTCGATCTATATCCGACGGATAGAAAGAAAACTATGATAATTTTACAAAAGATACCCGCACCTCTCTCCACATCCTTATCTCCCACAACCTCATTGCTGAGCAATTAAAAAAGGAAGTCTCTGGAACAATCTAGCATGGTGGCCGCTGCCGCCTGCCAGTGCCGTCCATCCCCATGCCTCCGCCCAGTCCGACCACCAGTCACCACCACGCTCCACTCCTCCTCACCTTATATCTCATCTTTCATTATTTTCGATGACATTCTCGAGATACCAGTTTTCCGATAAAATCCTCGAGATATCATTAGTTTTTACACATGGGATTACTCCTACATGGGTCAATCACAGCAGGTGTTTTGTAAAAAAAATGCATATTGATGTTCCATGCAATGCACGAGCATCTTGATTGTAATTATATAACACATATCACGAGCAGGAAGTGACATTTTTTACACAACCACGTTAACATGGCCACGTAAATCACTAGCTAAAGTATAATACCATTATACTTATATCCCGATGCAAAAGGTGAGTACATGTCCGAAGAGTAGAGTCGCACACACACACTCTGCACTACAAAAAAAGACACATCCGTGACATTTTTGGCCGAACGAATTTTTTTTCTGTCATACTTATGACACTTTTATGACGATAATTGTGACAAAACCTGGTATCATCATAGATGTGGTGGGCTCCTACTTCTATGACAAAAAATCATGGCAGAAAATGGGCTTTTCGTCCTGGGCGGGCCAGAGACGCAGCTGCATGACATTCTTTGGGCCGTCCATGAAGAAAAAACCATGGTAGAAGCGAGGGCGAGGAAAATATCGGGGTGTTCCCATTTACGGTGAGTGGTCGGGGCCGAGCGATGTGCGTTTCTCTTGTACACGTACACACGTGTGTGCAAGGCGTTGGTCTCTAACTGAACCCGAGCGATTGCACTTCAGGCTACGCGTTACTGAACCTGAGCGATTGTTCGATGGGTGTTAACTGAACCCGATCGAGAGATTCCTTCGCTACTTCTGCTAACTGAAGCCGATCGATGCTGCCTCTGGATGAACAGTGAGTGCTGCAGGGGGTTTGGATGAACATTGAGCGGTGGGGGTGGATGAACAGGACTCGGTGGCGTTGCCTATGGATGAACAGGACCCTGATCGATCAAGCCGGTTGGGGCTGGATGAACAGGACCCCGTGGAGGGCTGGATGAATAGGACGACTCTGTGGAGGGCTTGATGAACAGTAGATGATGGAGGAGTGGATGAACAGTAGCCCGTGGAGGGGTGGTTGAACAGGAGCCCGTGGAGAGGGGTGGTTGAACAGTAGCTGGTGGAGTAGCGCGTGGTGGAGGATGGATGAACAGTCGCAGGTAGAGGCTGGAGGAGGTCGACGGTGGATGAACAGTAGCCCGTGGAGGCTGGAGGAGGTCGACGGTGGAGATGAACAGTATCCCATGGAGTCTCGTTTTGCGGTACTCCACACCCCTCCCGATGAAAAGGACCCCCGTTTCGACCGCAGCGCTCCAACACAAGTCCGTTTCGTCTATTTTGCGGTACGCCACACCCCTCCCTATGAATAGGACCCCATTTCGACCATAGGAGGTCCAACACAAGTCCGTTTCCTCCATTCTGCGGTATGCCAGGCCTCGTTTCCATCGCCTGTTCCGTCCAAGCCGGTTGGCTCCCGCACGTTCCGTTGCCTCCCGATGAACAGGACGCATTCCGTTGCCTCCCGATGAACACGACGCATTCCGTTGCCTCCCCATGAACACGATAACGACGCAGTTTCTCCGTTCCGACCCAGCCATGTACACGAGCCCTGGCCGTATACATGCGCGAGTAGGTGTTCGAGACCCCGTCCGTATGTATGTAGGTGGTCGTATTCTTTCTTGCACCCTGGCCGTTGTACGTACGTGTACATGCTACGTGCGCGCCTCTACTACATCACATGCACGCCTCTACATCCACCAGTATGTACATACACGTTCATGACCAGAATGACAATGCTACGTACGCTTCGACCAGGTGGGTCCCGACTGTCAGACACTTCCTTGCGTGCAAAGATGTAGATGGTGGATCCCAACAGTCAGGGCGGCGAATTGTTTTTTTATTTTTTGCCCGGACGCACTTCCTTGCATGCGAAGATGTAGCTGGTGGGTCCCAGCAGTCAGGGGGGCGAATCGTTTTTTTTCGGACGCACTTCCTTGCGTGCGAAGATGTAGCTGGTGGGTCCCAGCAGTCAGGGGGAAACATTTTTTTGCGAAATAAGGTGGTCCGTCCGGTGGGTCCCTGCTTTCAGGTGGAGGAATAATTATTTTGCGCGTAATAAGGAGGCACTTCCTTGCGGCCGCCATGGACCCAGCTGTCAGCCTCTCCACGTATAGTACTCTTCCGATGGAAGTCGTTCCTTGACCATGTTGACCACGCCGCGCCGAGAGCACCAGGGTGGTGGACGACGGCAAGGCCTGGGAAGGGGATGATATGGAGCCGAGGAAGACGCGATAGTGGATGCCCACGCGTAGAGGAGTATGAGGGTTCACTCGTTCGGCTGCGGTGTGAGGCTGCCATCGCTGCAGAATAATAGGGGGTATGGGTGAGTAGAGGGATGGCCTGGCCAGCGGCGGGAGTAGTAGGGGGCGGTGAGGCCTCCGCGGCATCATAGCCGGCCACGAGAGGCAGGAGCACGTGGCATGACCGGCGCTGCTTTGGGCAGCTGGAGCAAGAAGACCAGAGGTTGAAGAAGCACTATGGCCATTGGATGGACATCGTACGGTCACTAGAGCTAGAATAGTTCATATTGACTAAGTTGACAAAGCCCTCTGTCCCCGTCAACTTAGTAGGCCCACAGTCAGGCTCCCACCAAGGTGGGTCCCAGGTAGTAGGGGGAGTATTCATTTTTTTCTGCTTAATAAGGAGGCACTCCCGGTGGGTCCGAGCTGACAGCGGGGGGGACGTTTTTTTCACGAAATACGGTGGCCCGTCAGCTGGGTCCCAGCAGTCAGGGGGAAAACGTTTTTTCGCAAAATACGGTGGCCCGTCCGGTGGGTCCCTCCTGTCAGGTGGAGTAATCATTTTTTTCCGCGTAATAAGGAGGCACTTCCTTGCTGCGGGCGTGGACCCAGCTGTCAGCCTCTCCACGTACATTACACTTCCGATGGAAGTCATTCCTTGACCATGTTGACCACTGATACGTCTCCAACGTATCTACTTTTCCAAACACTTTTGCCCTTGTTTTGGACTCTAACTTGCATGATTTGAATGAAACTAACCTGGACTGACGTTGTTTTCAGCAGAACTGCCATGGTGTTATATTTGTGCAGAAAACAGAAGTTCTTGGCCTGATAATCCACGGAGATAACTTTTGGAAAATATAAAAAATACTGGCGAAAGAATCAAGGCCAGGGGGCCCACACCCTGTCCACGAGGGTGGGGGGCGCCCCCTCCCCCTGGGCGCGCCCCCTGCCTCGTGGGCCCCCTGGATGGCCACCGACCTCAACTCCAACTCTATATATTTTCTTTCGCGGAGAAAAAAAATCAGAGAGAAAGTTTCATCGCATTTTACGATACGGAGCCGCCGCCAAGCCCTAATCTCTCTCGGGAGGGCTGATCTGGAGTCCGTTTGGGGCTCCGGAGAGGGGGATTCGTCATCGTCGTCATCATCAACCATCCTTGCTACCTCTTGAGCACTGCGTTGGATTTCCCCGAAGAGGAGAGGATGATGCAGTAAAGTAGCGTAAGTATTTCCCTCGGTTTTTGAGAACCAAGGTATCAATCCAGTAGGAGATCACGCACGAGTCCCTCGTACCTACACAAAACGATAGCTACTCGCAACAACGCGATTAGGGGTTGTCAATCCCTTCAGGTCACTTACGAGGGTGAGATCTGATAGAGATGATAAATAATATTTTTGGTATTTTTTATATAGAGGTGCAAAGTGAAAAGTAAAAGGCAAAGTAAAAACAAAGCAAGTAATAAAGTAATGGAGATTGATATGATGAGAATAGACCCGGGGGCCATAGGTTTCACTAGTGGCTTCTCTCAAGAGCATAAGTATTCTACGGTGGGTGAACAAATTACTGTTGAGCAATTGATAGAAAAGCGAATAATTATGAGATTATCTAGGTATGATCATGTATATAGGCATCACGTCCAAGACAAGTAGATCGAAACGATTCTGCATCTACTACTATTACTCCACTCATCGACCGCTATCCAGCATGCATCTAGAGTATTAAGTTAAAAACAGAGTAACGCCTTAAGCAAGATGACATGATGTAGAGGGATAAATTCATGCAATATGATAAAAAACCATCTTGTTATCCTCGATGGCAACAATGCAATACGTGCCTTGCAACCCTTTCTGTCACTGGGTAAGGACACCGCAAGATTGAACCCAAAGCTAAACACTTCTCCCATTGCAAGAACTACCAATCTAGTTGGCCAAACCAAACGGATAATTCGAAGAGACTTGCAAAGATAACTCAATCATACATAAAAGAATTCAGAGAAGAATCAAATATTATTCATAGATAAGCTGTATCATAAACCCACAATTCATCGGTCTCAACAAACACACTGCAAAAAGAAGATTACATCGAATAGATCTCCACAAGAGAGGGGGAGAACATTGTATTGAGATCCAAAAAGAGAGAAGAAGACATCTAGCTACTAGCTATGGACCCGAAGGTCTGAAGTAAACTACTCACACTTCATCGGAGAGGCTATGGTGTTGATGTAGAAGCCCTCCGTGGTAGATGCCCTCTCCAGCGGAGCTCCAGAACAGGCCCCAAGATGGGATCTCGCGGATACAGAAGGTTGCGGTGGTGGAATTAGGTTTTTGGCTCCATATCTGATCTGACGGGGGTACGTAGGTATATGTAGGAGGAAGGAGTACGTCGGTGGAGCAACAGGGGGCCCACGAGGCAGGGGCGCACCCAGGGGGCGCCCTCCACCCTCGTGACCTCCTCTGGCACTTCTTGGAGTAGGGTCCAAGTCTCCTGGATCACGTTCGGTGAGAAAATCACGTTCCTGAAGGTTTTATTCCGTTTGGACTCCGTTTGATATTTTGTTTCTTCGAAATACTGAAATAGGCAAAAAACAACAATTCTGGGCTGGGCCTCCGGTTAATAGGTTAGTCCCAAAAATAATATAAAAGTGGAAAATAAAGCCCAATATAGTCCAAAACAGTAGATAAAGTAGCATGGAGAAATCAAAAATTATAGATACGTTGGAGACGTATCAAGCATCCCCAAGCTTAATTCCTGCTCGTCCTCGAGTAGGTAAATGATAAAAAAGAATTTTTGATCCGGAGTGATACTTTGGCATAATTTCAATGTAAATCTTCTTAATTGTGACATGAATATTCAGATCCGAAAGATTCAAGACAAAAGTTCATATTGACATAAAAGTAATAATACTTCAAGCATACAAATTAAAGCAATCATGTCTTCTCAAAATAGCATGGTTAAGGAAAGTTATCCCTACACAATCATATAGCCTAGCTAAGCTCTATCTTCATCACACAAAGTATTTAATCATGCACAACCCCGATGATGAGCCAAGCAATTGTTTCATACTTTAGTAATCTCAAACTTTTTCAACTTTCACACAATACATGAGCGTGAGCCATGGACATATCACTATAGGTGGAATAGAATGGTGGTTGTGGAGAAGACAAAAAGGGGAAGATAGTCTCACATCAACTAGGCGTATCAACGGGCTATGGAGATGCCCATTAATAGATATCAATGTGAGTGAGTAGGGATTGCCATGCAACGGATGCACTAGAGCTATAAGTATATGAAAGCTCAACAAAAGAAACTAAGTGGGTGTGCATCCAACTTGCTTGCTCACGAAGACCTAGGGTACTTTTGAGGAAGCCCATCATTGGAATATACAAGCCAAGTTCTATAATGAAAAAATCCCACTAGTATATGAAAGTTGTAAGTGCATCTAGTGCCACCCCTAGTTGGTTTTGGAGTATTGACGACAAAGTTGGTTGAGGGACTAATGCGTTTGTAAGAATTGCAGGATAACGCAGGTAGTGTCCCTCATTGATTCGGTTTACCTACCGGAGATGACCCCTAAAAATGTATGAAGACATTGAAGACAATGGTGGTATGAGAAGATATTCATATTGAAGACTATGACATGAGAATACATTGCGTAAAGACTATGGAGCGCGAAGACTGTGTGGTTTCGTTGTTTCCTTTTCTTCTTTGTTGAGTCATAGGAACCACCGTACTGTTAAGTGGGGTCCAAGTGAACTAAGGTAGAGTGACTGAAGTGATGCTCAACCCAAATCCTATGTCTTCGAGCGAAGACAATGAGAGCAAATCTTATCAAGAGCTGGATGAGTCAGCTTTGCTTGTAGCCCAAGTAAAGTTGCCGCGTGTGTTTGAAATCTGACCGTTGGAACACGTGTCAGTTCCTTAGTGACGTAGGGTCATTTCGGACAAATCAGGTCGGGTTGCCTTGTGGCTATAAATAGCCCACCCCCTACACCATAAATTGGTGGCTGCTCAGAGCTAGTGCACGGCTTTTGTCGTTTGAGAGCAACCCACATCGAAGCATTTGAGAGAGACAAATCCTTGCGAGGATAAAGCCCAAACACCCAGAGCCAAAGAGTGTTAGGCATCACTGAAGTCTTTCTGTCTGTGTGACCTGAAGACTTATTACACTTGAGGACTGTGTATCCTCCAGCCAGTTAGGCGTCGCGTTCTGAGCATCCAAGAGTCATTGTGGATTGCCGGTGAACAAAGTCTGTGAAGGTTTGGAAGTCTACCTTGAAGACTTACCAAAGTGATTGGGCGAGGACTGGGTGTCCTTATCTCAAGGGGAATAAGGTGAAGACACGGTCTTCTGAGTTAAATCTCAGCCTCCCTAACCAGACGTACAGTTATCACAGCAACTGGAACTGGTCCAACAAATCATGTGTCTTCAACAAGCGACTGGTTCTATCCCTTTCCATCCTTTACTTAAGTTTGTCTTCGTGAAGTCACTGCCTATCTGTGTATCTGTTTGACTTCATTGCTTGACTACTACTGCTGATTGGCTTCACACTATCTTCCATCCCGATCCTTACTACTTAGCTGCTATTAGTCCTGTACTTTCATATCATTGCATATTTGACTATGGCTTGCTTATGGTAGTTTATCTTCCGCTGCATATCAACTAGGTCATTTCTGTTGTTTGTCTTCGAAACTTCTAAGTTTTGAATACTTTCATAAAAATCGCCTATTCACCCCCCCCCCCTCTAGTCGATACTAGCACTTTCAAAAGTGACAACATATGAGACTCTCTATCATGAAGATCATGGTGCTACTTTGAAGCACAAGTGTGGAAAAAGGATAGTAGCATTGTCCCTTCTCTCTTTTTCTCTCATATTTTTTTGGTGGGCTTATTTGGCCTCTTTTATTTTTCATAAAGTCCGGAGTCTCATCCCGACTTATGGGGGAATCATAGTCTCCATCATCCTTTCCTCACTGGGACAATGCTCTAATAATGAGGATCATCACACTTTTATTTTTCTTACAACTGAACAATTACAACTTGATACTTAGAACAAAATATGACTCTATATGAATGCCTCCGGCGGTGTACCGAGATATGCAATGAATCAAGAGCGACATGTATGAAAATTATGAAGGTGGCCTTGCCACAAATACAATGTCAACTGCATGTTCATGCAAAAAGCAATATGACAAAAGTAATGTGTGTCATATAAACGGAACGGTGGAAAGTTGCATGGCAATATATTTCGGAATGGCTATGGAAATGCCATGATAGGTAGGTATGGTGGCTGTTTTGAGGAAGGTATATGGTGGGTGTATGATACCGGCGAAAAGTGTGCGGTATTAGAGAGGCTAGCAATGGTGGAAGGGTGAGAGTGCGTATAATCCATGGACTCAAGTATTAATCAAAAGAACTCATGCACTTGTTGCAAAAATTTACAAGTCATCAAAAAACAAAGCACTAAACGCATACTCCTAGGGGGATAGATTGGTAGGAAAAGACCATCACTCGTCCCCGACTGCCACTCATAAGGAAGACAATCAATAAATAAAATTGTGCTCCGACTTCATCACAAAGCGGTTCACCATACGTGCATGCTACGGGAATCACAAACTTCAACACAAGCATTCTTTAAATTCGTAATCACCCCAACTAGCATTTCTTTGATATTATCACCTCCATATCTCAAAACAATTATCAAGCATCAAACTTATCTTAGTATTCAACGCACTCAAAAGAAAGTTTCACAAATCTTGAATACCAAGTATATTAACATTAAGCAAATTACCATGCTCTTAACAACTCTCAAAATAATCTAAGTGAATCATGAGAGATCAATATTTTATTTAAAACAAATCCACCACCATGCTCTAAAAGATCTAAGTGAAGTACTAGAGCAAAAATTATTACGCTCAAAAGATATAAGTGAAGCACTATGAGCAAAAACTATCAAGCTCAAAAGATATAAGTGAAGCACATAGAGTATTCTAGTAAATTCCAAATCATGTATGGCTCTCTCAAAAGGTGTGTACAGCAAGGATGATTGTGGTAAACTAACAAGCAAAGACGCAAATAATACAAGACGCTCCAAGCAAAACACATAACATGTGGTGAATAAAAATATAGCTCCAAGTAAATTACTGATGGAAGTAGACCAAAGAGGGGATGCATTCCGGGGCATCCCCAAGCTTTGACTTTTTGGTGTCCTTGGATTATCTTGGGGGTGCCATGGGCATCCCCAAGCTTAGGCTCTTGCCACTCTTTGTTCCATAATCCATCAAAAGAATTCACCCAAAACTTGAAAACTTCACAACACAAAACTCAATAGAAATCTTGTGAGCTCCGTTAGTGAAAGAAAACAAAAGACTACTTTAAGGTACTGTAATGAACTCATTATTTATTTATATTGGTGTTAAACCTACTGTATTACAACTTCCTTATGGTTTATAAACTAATTTATTAGCCATAGATGCATTGAAATAAGCAAACAACACACGAAAAACAGAATCTGTCAAAAACAGAACAGTCTGTAGAAATCTGTAACTAAAGCAAACTTCTGGAACTCTAAAAATTCTACCAAAATAGGAAGTACTGGAAAATTTGTTTATTGATCAGCATCAAAAAGAATCAATGCAAAAGCACGTTTTTGTGATTTATTGAATTGTTTCTCGTGAGCGCAAAGTTTCTATTTTTCAGCAGAATCAAATCAACTATCATCATAGCTTTTCCTATAGGTTCTACTTGGCACAAACACTAATTAAAACATAAAACCACATCTAAACAGAAAGTAGATGGATTATTTATTCCTAAACAGAAGCAAAAACAAAAAATACAAAATAAAATTGGGTTGCCTCCCAACAAGCGCTATCGTTTAACGCCCTTAGCTAGGCATAAAAGCAAGGATAGAACTAGGTATTACCATCTTTGGTAGGCAATTCTTCAATGGGGCATCTATCTTTTTTAGAAATTTCTTTCTTTATAGTAATTATCAAACTCTTAGGTGTAAGATCAAAAAATTCTTTCATAGCAAAGGGTTCCTTAATGATGGCAAAAAGATTCGGATGAACACTCATAGATTTAAGATCCGCAATTTCCTTACTAGATGATTCATCCTTACTCTTAGGAACATAAATAAGCTTAGGTTTTTTAGTGGACGAACTTGGAGTGTTTTGAATGGAAGAAAAAGCGGTTCCCAAGTTGGTAATGATACCCTCTAGTTTATCGATTCTTGTGGAATCTAGATTTATTCTCTCGTTAACTATGGGTTCTTTTTCTTTAATATTTTTCAAAGTCGTTCCTACCTTAGATCCATATTGGGTAATTTGATTGTGGATCTTTTTATCAAGATTTTCAATTGATTCAATGGTAGCAACTTTATTCTCGATAATTTCAAGTCTTTGCATAACATGCTCGAAAGTTAACATAGTTCCATTAATCAACGAAGCTGGTGAGCCAAATAAATCTATTAAAGCATTGTAAGAATCAAAAGTATGGCTACCCAAGAAATTCCCTCCGGTAATTGTATCAAGGATATATCTAAACCAAGGATTAGCACCTACAGAAAAATTATGAAGAAGAACAGAAGTAGATTGCTTCCTGGTAGATCTATTTTGAGCATTGCAAATTCTATACCAAGCGTCTTTTAGATTTTCTCCCTCCCTTTGTTTAAAATTTAAAACTTCATTCTCGGGAGATAGCGGAGAAGATAGGAGACTAGTCATGATGACAAGCAAGCAAACTAACACACGAGCAAACAAAAAGGCAACGGAGAAAAAAGCGAAAGGGAAAGAGAGGAGGAGATTGGGAAAGAGAGGGCGAATAAAACGGCAAGGGTGAAGTGGGGGAGAGGAAAACGAGAGGCAAATAATGTAATGCGAGAGATAGGGATTGTGATGGGTACTTGGTATGGTTGACTTTTGCACAAACTCCCCGGCAATGGCGCCAGAAATTCTTCTTGCAACCTCTTGAGCACTGCGTTGGATTTTCCCGAAGAGGAGAGGATGATGCAGTAAAGTAGCGTAAGTATTTCCCTCAGTTTTTGAGAACCAAGGTATCAATCTAGTAGGATATCATGCACGAGTCCCTCGTACCTACACAAAATGATAGATACTCGCAACCAACGCGATTAGGGGTTGTCAATCCCTTCAGGTCACTTACGAGGGTGAGATCTGATAGAGATGATAAATAATATTTTTGGTATTTTTTATATAGAGATGCAAAGTGAAAAGTAAAAGGCAAAGTAAAAACAAAGCAAGTAATAAAGTAATGGAGATTGATATGATGAGAATAGACCCGGGGGCCATAGGTTTCACTAGTGGCTTCTCTCAAGAGCATAAGTATTCTACGGTGGGTGAACAAATTACTGTTGAGCAATTGATAGAAAAGCGAATAATTATGAGATTATCTAGGTATGATCATGTATATAGGCATCACGTCCAAGACAAGTAGATCGAAACGATTCTGCATCTACTACTATTACTCCACTCATCGACCGCTATCCAGCATGCATCTAGAGTATTAAGTTAAAAAGAGAGTAACGCCTTAAGCAAGATGACATGATGTAGAGGGATAAATTCATGCAATATGATAAAAAAACATCTTGTTATCCTCGATGGCAACAATGCAATACGTGCCTTGCAACCCTTTCTGTCACTTGGTAAGGACACCGCAAGATTGAACCCAAAGCTAAACACTTCTCCCATTGCACGAACTACCAATCTAGTTGGCCAAACCAAATGGATAATTCGATGATACTTGCAAAGATAACTCAATCATACATAAAATAATTCAGAGAAGAATCAAATATTATTCATAGATAAGCTGGATTATAAACCCACAATTCATTGGTCTCAACAAACACACCGCAAAAAGAAGATTACATCGAATAGATCTCCACAAGAGAGGGGGAGAACATTGTATTGAGATCCAAAAAGAGAGAAGAAGCCATCTAGCTACTAGCTATGGACCCGAAGATTTGAAGTAAACTACTCACACTTCATCGGAGAGGCTATGGTGTTGATGTAGAAGCCCTCCATGGTAGATGCCCTCTCCGGCGGAGCTCTGGAACAGGCCCCAAGATGGGATCTCGCGGATACAGAAGGTTGCGGCGGAGGAATTAGGTTTTTGGCTCCATATCTGATTTGAGGGGGGTACGTAGGTATATGTAGGAGGAAGGAATACGTCGGTGGAGCAACAGGGGGCCCATGAGGCAGGGGGCGCGCCGGGGGGGGGGGCGCCCTCCACCCTCGTGACCTCCTCTGGCACTTCCTGGAGTAGGGTCCAAGTCTCCTGGATCACGTTCGGTGAGAAAATTGCGTTCCCGAAGGTTTTATTCCATTTGATATTCTGTTTCTTTGAAATACTAAAATAGGCAAAAAACAGCAATTCTGGGTTGGGCCTTCGGTTAATAGGTTTTTCCCAGAAATAATATAAAAGTGGAAAATAAAGCCCAATATAGTCCAAAACAGTAGATAAAGTAGCATGGAGCATTCAAAAATTATAGATACGTTGGAGACGTATCAATCCTCCATCACCAATTTCATGATGCTCACCGTCGTGCGTGACTAATTCCATCGTAGGCTTGCTAGACGGTGATGGGTTGGATGAGATTTACCATGTAATCAAGTTAGTTTTATTAGGGTTTGATCCCTAGTATCCACTATGTTCTGAGATTGATGTTGCTATGACTTTGCTATGCTTAATGCTTGTCACTAGGGCCCGAGTGCCATGATTTCATATCTGAACCTATTATGTTTTCATGAATATATGTGAGTTCTTGATCCTATCTTCCAAGTCTATAGTCACCTATTATGTGTTATGATCCGACAACCCTGAAGTGACAATAATCGGGATACTGCTCGGTGATGACCGTAGTCTAAGGAGTTCATGTATTCACTATGTGTTAATGCTTTGGTCCGGTACTCTATTAAAAGGAGGCCTTAATATCCCTTAGTTTCCACTAGGACCCCGCTGCCACGGGAGGGTAGGACAAAAGATGTCATGCAAGTTCTTTTCCATAAGCACGTATGACTATATTCGGAATACATGCCTACATTACATTGATGAACTGGAGCTAGTTCCATGTCACCCTATGTTATAACTATTACATGAGGAATCGCATCCGACATAATTATCCATCACTAATCCAATGCCCATGATCTTTTCACATGTTGTGCTTTGCTTATTTACTTTACCGTTGCTAATATTACAATTACTGCAAAACTGCTACTATTACTTTTAACACTGTTACCATTACTATCATACTACTTTGCTACTAAATACTTTGCTGCAGATACTAATTTATCCAGGTGTGGTTGAATGACAACTCAACTGCTAATACTTGAGAATACTCTTTGTCTCCCCTTGTGTCGAATCAATAAATTTGGGTTGAATACTCTACCCTCGAAAACTGTTGCGATCCCCTATACTTGTGGGTTATCAGGACTATTTTCTGGTGCCGTTGCCGGGGAGCATAGCTCTATTCTTTGAGTCACTTGGGATTTATATCTGCTGATCACTATGAAGAACTTGAAAGACGAAAGAACTAAGATTTTTCCCTCAACTACGAGGGAGGTAAGGAACTGCCATCTAGCTCTGCACTAGATTCTCCTTTTGTTTTGAGTAAGCTCGCGACACCTAAACCTGCTACTGCTATGAATTCTGATATGTCGCATGTTATTGATGATGCCACTTCTGCTATGCATGATACTTATGATGAAACTACTTCTATGCTTGATACTACTGTGCCATTAGGTGAATATCTTGATGAACAACTTGCTAGGGTTAGAGAAAATGAAATTATAGATGATGAAATTATTGAAGATAGTGATGATGAAGGTTCTCCCCCTAAATATGAATTGCCTCTGTTCCTGAGGGTTATGTTATGGATGAAGAATCTGCTAGAGCTATTCTTGCTTGCAATGATAGATATGATCTTAAGAAGTTATTAGCTAAATGGAAGCAGCAATCTGTGAATGCTAGAATAAAATATGACCCTGCTTTTGCTACTTCACCTATCTTTCTTACTGATAAGGATTATGAATTCTCTGTTGATCCTGATATAATTACTTTGGTTGAATCTGATCCTTTTTATGGCTATGAATCTGAAACTATTGTGGCACATCTTACTACTTGAATGATATAGCCACCCTGTTCACTAATGATGAGAAATCTCGCTACTACTATATACTTAAGATATTTCCGTGCTCATTAAAGGGTGATGCTAAAACTTGGTTTAATTCTCTTGATACTGGTTGTGTGCGTAGTCCCCGGGATATGATTTGTTACTTCTATGCTAAATATTTCCCTCCTCATAAGAAACAAGCTGCCTTGCAGGAAATATATAATTTTGTCCAAATTGAAGAAGAGAGTCTCCCACAAGCTTGGGGGAGGCTTCTCTGATTACTTAATGCTTTGCCTGATCACCCTCTTAAGAAAAATGAAATACTTGATATCTTTTATAATGGACTAACTGATGCTTCCAAGGACCACTTGGATAGTTGTGCTGGTTGTGTTTTCAGGGAAAGAACAGTCGACCAAGCGGAATTGCTATTGAATAATATGTTGGCTAATGAAAATAATTAGACTCTTCCTGAGCCAATTCATGAGGCTATTCCTGAGCCAATTGAGCCAACTACTGAGCCTATTCCTAAACCTACTCCAAAGAAGAGAGGTGTTCTATTTCTCAATCCTCAAGATATGCAAGAGTCAAAGAAATCTATGAAAGAAAAAGGTATTAAAGCTAAAGATGTTAAGAATTTACCTTCTATTGAAGAAATACATGGTCTTAATCTACTGCCTGTCGAAGAAACACATTGTCTTGATACCCCGACACAGGTTGTAAAGGTAAATTCTCTCTATAGATATGATAAAGTTGAAATCCCGTCTATTAAGTTTCCTAGCCAATGTTTAGATGAATTTGGTGATTTTATGGCTAGACAAGAAAGTTTCAATGCTTATGTTGGTAGAGAATTAAAGAGTAATGCTTACATGATTGGACGCATGAGTGATTATATGGCTAGATTTAAAGGTGAACTTAAACTCATTAGCAAATATGCCTCTATGGTTACCACTCAAGCGAAGCAAGTACTTAAAGCTCAAAGTGATTTGCTCGATGAATTAAATAATAAACATGACTTTGCTGTTAGAGTGGCTACTAGAACTGGTAGAATGACTCAGGAACCCTTGTATCCTGAAGGCCACCCTAAGAGAATTGAGCAAGATTCTCAGAGAAATAATTTAGAGGCACCTAGTTCTTCTAAAAAGAAGAAAAAGAAAGATGATAGGACTTTGCATGCTTCTAGTGAACCTGTTGTAGACACACCTGAGAATCCCAATGATATTTCTATTTCTGATGCTGAAACACAATCAGGTGATGAACATGACCTAGTGATAATGTTAATGATAATGTTCATGTTGATGCTCAACCTAGCAATAATAATGATATAGAGATTGAACCTACTGTTGATCTTGATAACCCACAATCAAAGAATCAACATTATGATAAGAGAGACTTTGTTTCTAGGAAGCATGGTAAAGAAAGAGAACCATGGGTTCAGAAACCCATGCCTTTTCCTCCTAAGCCATCCAAGAAAAAGGATGACGAGGATTTGACCTATCTTCTTATGATAAGAGAGACTTTGCTGAAATGATTAGACCTATCTTCTTACGTATGCGCTTAACTGATATGCTTAAAGTAAATCCTTATGCTAAATATATGAAGGATATTATTACAAATAAAAGTAAGATACCGAAAGCTGAAATTTCCACCATGCTTGCTAATTATACTTTTAAGGCTGGAGTACCTAAGAAACTTGGAGATCTAGGAGTACCAACTATACCATGCTCCATTAAAAGAAACTATGTTAAAACTGCTTTATGTGGTCTTGGAGCCAGTGTTAGTGTTATGCCTCTCTCTTTATATCGTAGACTTGAATTGAATAAGTTGGCACCTACTGAAATATCTTTGCAAATGGCTGATAAATCAACTGCTATACCTGTCGGTATTTGTGAGGATGTGCGTGCTGTGGTTGCAAATGTCACTATCTTAACGGACTTTGTTATTCTTGATATTCCCGAGGACGATAGTATGTCAATTATCCTTGGTAGACCCTTTTTGAATACTGCAGGGGCTGTTATTGACTGCAACAAAGGCAATGTCACTTTTCATGTTAATGGTAATGAGCATACAGTACATTTTCCGAGGAAACAACCTCAAGTTCATATCATCAATTCTATTGGAAAAAGTCCAACAATTATTATTGGAGGTTTTGAATTTCCTCTTCCTACTGCCAAGAAAAAATATGATACTTATTATTGGGGTGTTCATATCCCCGTTAAGGTAACCTAGTGTTATTCGAAATTTCTCCGGTTCCTAGCTATCCGGAATGAGTTTGTTAATAAGACTTGATCAACCTTGTTAGTAGATTCCTTTTGATGATCATGAGATGGATAAAACTAGAAGGCACAACCTTCTGTACCCTCTATTTACTTTATGTTATTTAGAATAAATAAAGGAAAAATAGTATTATCTGTCTGTTTTCTGAATTATCCATGTAATAAAAAATGTCCCAAAAATAAATGTTCTCCAAATGCCCTGCAAATTTAGTATTATTTTTTATTGAATATTTGAGGATTTTAGGCACTAAGAACACAGCAGGAGGGTAAGCACCTGGCCACGAGGGTCCAGGGCACGCCCACTCTTGTTGGGCGCGCCCACTGCCTTGTGGGCCCATGGTGGCCCCCCTCCACTTATTCCTGCACCCACACACTTCATCTTCCTCCCAAAAAAAATCCCCATCCAGCTCAAGCACGAGTTCTAGCTCATTTTTCTGTGATTTTCGATCTCATTGCTCAAAGCTCCATTCACAAAATTGCTTTGGGAGATTGTTCTTTGGTATGTGATTCCTCCAATGGTCCAATTAGTTTTTGTTCTAGTGCTTTATTCATTGCAAATTTTTGCTGCCCAGGTGACCCTGTTCTTGAGCTTGCATGTCAAAATTATGAGGTCCCAAGTAATCATAATGCATGATATAGGCTCTAGGCACTTGTGGGAGTAGTTGCTATCAATCTTGTTTAGTTTGATTCACTTTTATTTTGAAGTAACTAAAATTTCAGAATTTTTTCAGAGGAATAAATATGTCTAGGAAAATGTACCAAGGTGGTTCTTCAACAAAGAAAGGACCCAAGCGCGCAATGCGTGAGCAAAATGATGAACCATCAAGGGAAGCTGGTGTGCGGGCTTGTGAATGGCCGTCAGAAGAATTTATGGTCAATGCATGCATCAAGGATGAATTTGATGCATATGTGTGTAATGCCGATCTTGAGGACTTCATGCAAGATAAGTGTCCTCAGTACTACTATTTGACTGATTCATTCGTGAGAAGGTTTAAATTTTCATTTTCGCGTAATTCTCAAAGTGTCCTATTTGATATTTATGATCAATCATATACCATGGACTTAGAAGATTTTACTACTGCTTGCAAACTCCCACAGTGGGGTAGTGTTAATGAACCCCGTAAATCTGAATATAAAGACTTTCTTGCTAGTAAAACTGTAGGAGAATCTAGAGATATAGCACAAGCTACCATAGGGAGCATTCATTTTCCTGCTATACATTATTTTGCTCTCTTCATTGGTAGATGCATTAACAGTAAAGATGAAGCATGTCACATGTGTGTCCCTGATCTTTGTGTTATCAAGAGTGTTGTATTAGGTAATAAAGATTATAACTTGGGGGCTATTGTTGCACATAGGTTGCATAATAATGGTTTATCTGGAGATTTGTTTGGAGGGATTTATGCGACCTGTGTTGCTAATTATCTTGGTATACCTCCACGTGAGGGTGATATTGAGTTGCCTCCCGCCTATTTACATTATGACGCTATGACGAGTCATCATTTTCTTGTGAGGAATGAACAGTTCCTCAAGTATTGACTAATCTTTGACAGACGTCGCGCTGTCCATGTTACTCTCCCTGCTCCTTCCCTTTTTGATTACCAGGCAAAACGAAGATATGTTGTCACCAGGGAGGAGGCAAACGAACTCGAGAGGAGAGCGGAGGCAGCTCGCCAACATGCCGCAGCTCAGGAGGCAATGGCTGCTGCATCTCAGTACGACCCCAGTTATAACTTCGGATATCAGCCAGGCTATCCTTGGCCATAGACCAACTTAGGCCAAAAGCCCAAGCTTGGGGGAGTATGTATTTCTCACCGACATTACATTCATGTTCACACACTTATTCTAGTTGTCGGTGCTCATACTTTTTCATTATATTATCCATGCTAGTTTAATTTATTTTTCTAGCTTTCTTCTTGTGTGTTTGATAAACTTTAGAAAAAGAAAAAAATAGTTAGTTTAATTCGCATGCTTATAGTAGCAATTAAATGAAAACCCAAAAGTATTTCTCATTCTTCTTTTTACTTGTTGGGAGCTTTCCCATGTAAATAGTTTTATTTCTTTTCTTTCCTTTGGGGGTCGAGAGGACAAGACCATATTGAAAATGCTTAGTGGCCCTAATATACATGATTGTTGATTTAACCAAGAGCCCATATTACTTTGTCTTCTCTCTTGAATTGAATGCTTGCAGATTCCAGCTTAGTCCAATGCACGTGCACTATTATTATTATACACACCGTTCGATCGTGCAAGTGAAAGGCAATAATGACGATATACGATGGGCTGATTGAGATGAGAGAAGCTGGTATGAACTCGACCTCTCTTGTTTTTGTAAATATGATGAGTTCATCGTTCCTGATTCAGCCTATTATGAATAAACATGTTTGCAATGACAATTAGAGATTAAAGTTGCTTATGCCATGCTTAATTAGCTAGGAGTTTATAATGGTTTACCTTGCGTGTCAACATGCTATTGAAATGGTTGTGATGTGGTATGATAGGGTGGTATCCTCCTTTGAATGATTCGAGTGACTTGACTTGGCACATGTTCACACATGAAATTGAAACAAAGACAACAAAGCCTTCACGATATTTATGTTCATGGTGGATTATATCCTACTCATGCTTGCACTCAGTGTTGATTAATTTTAATGCATGTTGATGACTGTTGTCGCTCTCTAAGTTGGTCGCTTCCCAGTCTTTTGCTAGCCTTCACCTATACTAAGCGGGAATACCGCTTGTGCATCCAAACTCCATAAACCCCAAAGTTATTCCATATGAGTCCACCATACCTTCCTATGTGCGGTATTTACCTGCCGTTCCAAGTAAATTTGTATGTGCCAAACTCCAAACCTTCAAATGAAATTTTGTTTTGTATGCTCGAGAAGCTCATGTTTCAACTAGGGTTGTCTATATCTTCCATGCTAGGTGGGTTATTCTCAAGGGGAGTGGACTCCGCTCCTCATTCACGAGAAAATGGTTGGTAACCAGGATGCCCAGTCCCATGATAAAAAAGATCAAAACAAATCGAAATAATTAAACAGAACTCCCCCAGGGCTATTGCTAGTTGGAGGCACTCGTTGTTTCGAGCGAGCCATGGATTGATGCTTGTTGGTGGTGGGGGAGTATAAACTTTACCATTCTGTTTGGGAACCGCCTATAATGTATGTAGCATGGAAGATATCGAGATCTCATAGTTGTTGCGTTGACAGTGAAACTATACCACACAAAATGTTATTCATCTCTATTTTAAAATCGAGCTCTCGCACCTCTGCAAATCCCTGCTTCCCTCTGCGACGGGCCTATCTATTTACTTTTATGTTGAGTCATCACCCTCTTATCAAAAAGCACCCGCTGGAGAGCACACTGTCATTTGCATGCATTACTATTAGTTTATATTGGGTATGACTTGACTCGATCTCTTTTACCATGAATTACAATGTCTAGTCAGTCTTTGATCTTTAAAGGTGCTCTGCATTTATGTTTTGCGGTCTCAGAAAGGGCTAGCGAGATACCATCTTGTTATATCATATTATGATTGTTTTGAGAAAGTGGTTTCATCCGAGTTTTATTATTATTGCTCGCTAGTTGATTATGCCATTGATATGAGTAAACATGAGACCTAAGTGTTATTGTGAATATGGTTAGTTCATAATCTTTGCTGAAAACTTGAATGCTGGCTTTACATATTTACAACAACAAGAGCAAACAGAGTATGTAAAACTTTTTCTTTATCACTTTCAGTTTATCAATTGAATTGCTTGAGGACAAGCAAAGGTTTAAGCTTGGGGGAGTTGATATGTCTCCAACGTATCTACTTTTCCAAACTCTTTTGCCCTTGTTTTGGACTCTAACTTGCATGATTTGAATGAAACTAACCCGGACTGACGTTGTTTTCAGCAGAACTCCCATGGTGTTATTTTTGTGCAGAAAACAAAAGTTCTCGGGATGACCTGAAAATCCACGGAGATAACTTTTGGAAAATATAAAAAATACGAGCGAAAGAATCAAGGCTAGGGGGGCCACACCCTATCCACGAGGGTGGGGGGCGCCCCCTCCCCCTGGGCGCGCCCCCTGACTCGTGGTCCCCCTGGATGGCCACCGACCTCATCTCCAACTCTATATATTTGCTTTCGCGGAGAAAAAAATCAGAGATAAAGTTTCATCGCGTTTTACGATACGGGGCCGCTGCCAAGCCCTAATCTCTCTCGGGAGGGCTGATCTGGAGTCCGTTCGGGGCTACGGAGAGGGGGATTTGTCGCCGTCGTCATCAATAACCATCCTCCATCACCAATTTCATGATGCTCACCGCTGTGCGTGAGTAATTCCATCATAGGCTTGCTGGACGGTGATGGGTTGGATGAGATTTACCTTGTAATCAAGTTAGTTTTGTTAGGGTTTGATCCCTAGTATCCACTATGTTCTGAGATTGATGTTGCTATGACTTTACTATGCTTAATGCTTGTCACTAGGGCCCGAGTGCCATGATTTCAGATCTGAACCTATTATGTTTTCATGAATATATGTGAGTTCTTGATCATATCTTGCAAGTCTGTAGTCACCTATTATGTGTTATGATCCGACAACCCCGAAGTGACAATAATCGGGATACTTCTCGGTGATGATCGTAGTCTGAGGAGTTCATGTATTCACTATGTGTTAATGCTTTGGTCCGGTACTCTATTAAAAGGAGGCCTTAATATCCCTTAGTTTCCACTAGGACCCCGCTGCCACGGGAGGGTAGGACAAAAGATGTCATGCAAGTTCTTATCCATAAGCACATATGACTATATTCGGAATACATGCCTACATTCCATTGATGAACTGGAGCTAGTTCTGTGTCACCCTATGTTATAACTATTACATGAGGAATCACATCCGACATAATTATCCATCACAGATCCAATGCCCATGAGCTTTTCACAAATTGTGCTTTGCTTATTTACTTTATCGTTGCTACTGTTGAAATTACTACAAAACTGCTACTATTACTATTAACACTTTTACCATTGTAGGACCTTGAAGTATGTCTAAAGGGGGGTGATTAGACTACTTGACCAATAAAAACTTAACCTTTTCCCAATTTTAGAGTTTGGCAGATTTTAGCTATTTTAGGACAAGTCAAGCAATCATCACACAATTCAAGCAAGCATGGAAAGAGTGTATAGGCAGCGGAAATTAAAGCATGCAACTTGCAAGAAAGTAAAGGGAAGGGTTTGGAGGATTCAAACGCAATTGGAGACACGGATGTTTTTGGCGTGGTTCCGATAGGTGGTGCTATCGTACATCCACGTTGATGGAGACTTCAACCCACGAAGGGTAACGGTTGCACGAGTCCACGGAGGGCTCCACCCATGAAGGGTCCACAAAGAATCAACCTTGTCTATCCCACCATGGTCGTCGCCCACGAAGGACTTGCCTCACTAGCGGTAGATCTTCACGAAGTAGGCGATCTCCTTGCCCTTACAAACTCCTTGGTTCAACTCCACAATCTTGTCGGAGGCTCCCAAGTGACACCTAGCCAATCTAGGAGACACCACTCTCCAAGAAGTAACAAATGGTGCGTTGATGATGAACTCCTTTCTCTTGTGCTTCAAATGATAGTCTCCCCAACACTCAACTCTCTCTCATAGGATTTGGATCTGGTGGAAAGAGGGTTTGAGTGGAAAGCAACTTGGGGAAGGCTAGAGATCAAGATTCATATGGTAGGAATGGAATATCTTGGCCTCAACATATGATTAGGTGGTTCTCTCTCAGAAATGGTAAGTTGGAAGTGTAGGTTCTTTCTGATGGCTCTCTCCACGAATAAAGAGGAGGTGGAGGGGTATATATAGCCTCCACACAAAATCTAACCGTTACACACAATTTACCAAACTCGGTGGGACCGAATCGTTAAACTCAGTCGGACCGATTTAGTAAACCTAGTGACCGTTAGTGATTTTCGGTGGGACTGACATGCATCTCAGTGAGGCCGATTCGGTTAGGGTTAGGGCATAACGTAATCTCGGTGAGACCGATTACACAAACTCGGTGAGACCGATTTGGTAATAAGCTTTCCAGAGAGTTGGTCAGGTAAACTCGGTGGGACCGATTTGCTCTTTTCGGTGAGACCAAAATGTTACAAAAAGGAAACAGAGAGTTTACATTGCAATCTCGGTGGGACCGATCGCTCACTTCGGTTAGACCGAAACGTTACGAAGGGAAACAGAGAGATTGCAACCCCATCTCGGTGAGACCGAGATCCCTATCGGTACCGATTTGCTTAGGGTTTGTGGCAGTGGCTATGACTTTTGGAATCGGTGGCGCCAGATAGAAAGAATCGGAGTGACCGATTTTGGCTTTAGGTTTAGGTCATTTGTGCATGTGGGAAAGTAGTTGAGGGTTTTGGAGCATATCACTAAGCACATAAAGCAAGAGGCTCATTAAGCAACACCTCATCCCTTCTTGATAGTATTGGCTTTTCGTATAGACTCAATGTGATCTTGGATCACTAAAATGTAAAATGAAGAGTCTGGAGCTTTTAAGCTTGAGCCAATCCTTTGTCGTTAGTATTTTGAGGGATCCACTTTTGTTGACACCAGATTTTGGCACGGTCAAGAACTTAATTAAGATGGCCCCAAATGGAAAAGTGCTCAAAGTGAGAAAGTTCCATATCATCAAAAGGAGAAGCTTTGATATTTGGGCCATAGCCATCCGATCGCATCTCTAAGGCCGAAGTTGTGTTTGAAGCACTGAGATTTTGTATTCAGAACACTATTCTGCTGATTATGCCCCCAAGATGGCCTCATATGAGAAAAGTTTCTACACATATTGTCTTCGTCTCATCAAAACGATCAATTTGATATAAGAAACGTCTAAATCGGAGTTCGTATGCAAAAGTTAGAGCCAAAATAGTGTTCTGCATAAATCTGCCCCGGAAGTTCCGGGCAAAACTTCCGGGGAGGTTCCGGGCTAAACCGAAAGTTTGCACGCGGTGCACCCCGAAAACTGGAATTTTAACATTATTTGCAGATTTGCGGGGCTAGTTTCGACATCAATATGACCTCGGATGAAAAAGTGATCAACTAAGGAATTTTTCTACATTGCAAGATCTACAACTTTGCTTTTGGGACCATCACGATCAGAAGCCATATGCAACCTGTAGGATCTGTGCAAGAGGGCAACTTGATGTAATTTTAGCCCGGAAGTTCCGGGCTGACCGGAAGTTCCGGCCCTCGTAGTCCGAGTTAGGTTATCTTTTGATGTTTTGGACGGGATTTGAGTCCTTTTCTTATACGAAAAGTCCAGCCGCCTCATATATATGTAAGTGGTGACGGCCGATTAAATAACAACACACAATCGCAAAACCCATCTACTTTTTACCCTAGTTTTACATATCTCCCTGGTTATTTCTCTCTCGTTCTTCGTTCGTTCTTCGTGTTGAAGGGCAGCGATCCTCAAGGCTCTAGGGGCGGACGAACCGGCCTAGGGCAGCCCATAGCCGCCGCGCGTCCAAACGGGGTCCCTCCCGGGCGCGTGGGGTTTCGGGTGCTCAAAAGCGCCCGCCGGATTGCTTGCGTACCACGCTTCCGGGCGGGTCTCCTTCGACGTGGGCTGCGGTGCATCACCCTCGGCGTTGGAGGTAAACGGTGACGTGTTCGTGTGCGAACACACTTTTTGGCGACTCCGCTGGGGACGAAAGATCAAGAATCATCATCAACCATGTCGGATCTCCCCAAGCCCTCAGAAGTTAGCACCGATAACATCATTAAGCCCGGTCTTGATGAACTATCGGATGAACATCGCCAAGCCTACGAAGCACGCAAGAAGCAGCGTGAAGAGGCTTTTGAGGCGCTCAAGAAGAAGCGCGAGGAGGAGGATTTGGAGGCGTTTCTTTCAAGTTTCAAGAAGGACCGTCAAGGCAACATCACTCCGGTTGGAAACGTCAATTTCCCTCCTCTCATTGACGAACAAGATGAAATCACTGTGAGTAAATTTTTTTCTCCAGAGCAAGTGGCTGTGATTGAGAGTCTTGTTAGTAAGGGTAATGTGATGGCATACAATTCTTTTGTGGCTAGTGCTGATGCTCAGAAAAATATGCCTCTGTCATCTAGTGGTATTGTTGGTATATCTGAAAACCCTAGTCCAACTTTACCTATTTCATCGGCACCACCTATGAAACAACAATATAATATGCCGTTGAATTTTTACCCTAGTCAAACCAACCAGCTTGTGACTACACCTACATACCATAATCCTATTATGAGTGTGCCCAATTTGGCATCAACGCCGAATCACTTTGTCACACCACCCATAGGCGCAAGCATGTTTGGTCTTCCGCCGAATTATGGTTCGGCGCCCATCCCACAAGTTGCACCAATATCTAGTACTCAGGTTGCTCCTACGTCATTGCCACAAACATCTTCATCTACCTCGGATCCAATTTTAGCTAAATTAAGGGAGGATTTGCATAAGATGTTTCTAGAAACTTTCGGAAACGAGCCGAAAGTAAAGAGTCGTGTGTATCAAAAGCCTTATCCTGAACACTTTGATGCAATTTCTTACCCTCAAGGTTATAAGGTTCCTGATTTTGTTAAATTTAGTGGTGAGGGTACGAAAACAACTTGGGAGCATGTGAGTCAGTATCTAGCACAGTTGGGTGAAGCAGGTTCCATAGAAGAGTTGAAAGTACGTTTAATTCCCTTATCTTTAACTGGCACCGCATTTTCATGGTTTGCTGCTTTACCACATGGCTCAATTCTCTTATGGTCGCAATTAGAGCAAAAGTTTCATGATCACTTTTATAGCGGCGATAATGAGCTAAAGTTGTCACATCTTACATCGGTTAGGCAAAAACATGATGAATCGGTCACCGATTATGTCAAGAGATTTAGAGACATAAAAAACCGATGTTATAGCTTAGTGATAACTGAGAGAGACTTGGCAGATCTTGTTCTTAATGGTTTGAAAACTCACATTAAAGAGAGGCTAGAAAGTTATGAGTTTTTAAACATTAATCAAGTCTTACAAAAAGCTTTGGCTCAAGAGAGTCGAAGTAAAGAGATTCATAGGTCTACAACCGATCGTCCTAGAATGCATATGGTTTAACACAATGATGATAATTCGGATGATGAGGTTGATGTTTATACTACTGAGTTTGTTT
The DNA here is from genome assembly GCF_018294505.1 of Triticum aestivum. Lineage (NCBI taxonomy): Eukaryota > Viridiplantae > Streptophyta > Magnoliopsida > Poales > Poaceae > Triticum > Triticum aestivum. The sequence goes on along the minus strand of NC_057798.1, from coordinate 470,012,699 downwards.
GGTCCTCAAAGGCCAAACCCTATACATGCAATGCTCTTAAGCCGATTCGCAAGAATCGTGATGAGGAGATGAGGTTTACATTTGATATATCTAAGTGTGATAAGATATTTGATGCTCTCTTGCAGGATAAGATGATTAGAATATCACACACCATACCGCCGTTTGATGAGCTGAAACGCCGTGCTTATTGCAAATACCATAATTCATTTTCTCATGCTAGTAACGATTGCAATGTTTTTCCACAACAGATACAATCAGCCATTAATGATGGATGATTGAATTTTACTCAGATGCAAGTTGATAAACAGACCTTTTCGATGAACACCATGGACTTGCAGGGAAAGAAAATGTTAATTCGGCCTAGCATAGCCGAATCTGCTAATAAAGATAATGTTGTTATTGGTGAACCCAGGAAAGGTAAGGAGGGCGACAAAGTCTTGGGAAGAGAGGTTGTGCTTGATAAGCAACCCGATGGCAAGGAAGTATTGAAGATCACCATAAGAAATCCCATACTCGGGGGGCAACCACAAGTACAAGAAGATACTCATGTTAAATTTATCAAGCCCAAGAATTCAGAAGTTGGCAAGTGGGGAAAGAGTGAAGCTAAGCGCAAGGGAATCAAGCCAACTTTTGATATGCTGCTATCCAAATATGCAAGTCAAGCGGCCGGTTCTAGCTCTAATCGGCCATCACATTCGAAGCATTTAAGATCGCTTCCGGAGCAAGAGTTTCGACGCTATGCAAGGCCATATGGGTCATGGGCACCGACACCATGGATGTCACAACCCTCCTATGCACCATATTACATGAGAGACTTCAATGGAGGATGGGGGCAGCCCCCAATGGCTCCTTATGCTTTCCATATGGGGTGGACAACACCTAGAAGGCCTGCTCGCGAGAGGCTTTATTATCCCACCCAAGGCCGTTTGAGTTATGGTGCTAATCGGCCAACAAAAAATTCTCCAAGTAAGGCCAATAAAAAAGTGTGGCATGTTAAGTCACCTAATGCGGAAATTTCAGAATGCGACAAGCAAAAGGAGATCAAAGAGCCGGTTGTTGGTAATCTGGCTACTTCTAATGGTGATATTGTTATTGTTCAGCAGGGTTCCATGGTTGATGATCATGAGGCGAGCACAAGCAAGGCCAAACCAAGGGATCCCAAATATACTCAACCTAAGTGGTGTCCTCCCGGTTTAACTAAGACCATGAAAAGGAGGTTACAACGATGAGCAACCACGAGAAGGTAGAACACAAAGAGGAGAGGCAAAGGGATGAATTGTTTAGTGAAATTCGGCCCATAGCACTCACAAAACAAGTGTGGAGGCCTAAACAAAAACAAAACACAAATGCTTCTACATTAGCTGCAGCAACACCTTCACCACCAAAAGATGATGATGCGACCCCTATTACATCGTCTACACTAGCTGAAACATCCCCTTCAATTGAGGAATCTTTAAGCCCAATATACACATTGGGAGATGAAGATGAGATGGTGGATTATGAACCTACGCCGGTTCGGGAAGGTATGGATATAAATATGGTATATTACTTACCTGCCAAGTTTCGTGCTATAGGTGAAGAAGGGGAGGTAGCCCAGCTGAATTTTGGTCCTAAGAATGCTATTTTCGAGAAGCCAAGAGAACCGGTGAAACACGTGAAGCCATTGTACCTCAAAGGTCATATTAACGGATTGCCGGTTGCTAGGATGCTCATTGATGGTGGTGCTGTGGTAAATCTTATGCCCTACTCGGTCTTCAAAAAGTTAGGGTTAGATGATGATGCATTGATGAAGACCAATATGGTACTTAATGGATTCGAGGGTAAAGAAAAGACAGAGGCCAAAGGTGTCATGTGCATGGAACTCGCCATGGGAAGCAAAACTTTGGCCACCACATTCTTCATCGCTGAGGTGCAAGGTAACTATAATGTTATATTAGGTCACGATTGGGTTCATGCTAACCAATGTGTGCCGTCTACCATGCATAAATTTTTAATACAATGGATCAATGATGAGGTAGAAATCATTCACCGGATAATTCGGCTAGTGTTGCTTTGGCCGATGCATCGGTGGATTGGAATCACCCCGATGTAACTTGCTTAACAGGGCGTGACCTCTTAGAGTTTGATTTCCTTAGTGCTACAAGGAACGGGTTCATTCCCATCTCTTTAAAGCCGATTGGTGGTAATCGGTTACAAGGTATGATGTGAACAAGAAGTTAAAATCAACGGCCGATATATAACTATCGCCCTTAGCATAAACATGGCCGATACATAATTATCGTCCTGAGAAAAATAAATGGCCGATGGAGTGTTGACATCATCCTTAGAACAAATACATTGCAAATTATTTTTCGGCACGCAAGTTTGCCGAAAAATAGGGGGGCATGTGTTGACACCAGATTTTGGCACGGTCAAGAACTTAATTAAGATGGCCTCAAATGGAAAAGTGCTCAAAGTGAGAAAGTTCCGTATCGTCAAAAGGAGAAGCTTTGATATTTGGGCCATAGCCATCCGATCGCATCTCTAAGGCCGAAGTTGTGTTTGAAGCACTGAGATTTTGTATTCAGATCACTATTCTGCTGATTACGCCCCCAAGATGGCCTCATATGAGAAACGTTTCTACACATATTGTCTTCGTCTCGTCAAAACGATCGATTTTGATATAAGAAACGTCTAAATCGGAGTTCGTATGCAAACGTTAGAGCCAAAACAGTGTTCTGCATAAATCTGCCCCGGAAGTTCCGGGCAAAACTTCCGGGGAGGTTCCGGGCTAAACCGAAAGTTTGTACGCGGTGCACCCCGAAAACTGGAATTTTAACATTATTTGCAGATTTGCGGGGCCAGTTTCGACATCAAGATGACCTCGGATGAAAAAGTGATCAACTAAGGAATTTTTCTACATTGCAAGATCTACGACTTTGCTTTTGGGACCATCACGATCCGAAGCCATACGCAACCTGTAGGATCTGTGCAAGAGGGCAACTTGATGTAATTTTAGCCCGGAAGTTCCGGGCTGACCGGAAGTTCCGGCCCTCGTAGTCCGAGTTAGGTTATCTTTTGATGTTTTGGACGGGATTTGAGTCCTTTTCTTATACGGAAAGTCCAGCCGCCTCATATATATGTAAGAGGTGACGGCCGATTAAATAACAACACACAATCGCAAAACCCATCTACTTTTTACCCTAGTTTTACATATCTCCCTGGTTATTTCTCTCTCGTTCTTCATTCGTTCTTCGTGTTGAAGGGCAGCGATCCTCGAGGCTCTAGGGGCGGACGAACCGGCCTAGGGCAGCCCATAGCCGCCGCGCGTCCAAACGGGGTCCCTCCCGGGCGCGTGGGGTTTCGGGTGCTCAAAAGCGCCCGCCGGATTGCTTGCGTACCGCGCTTCCGGACGGGTCTCCTTCGACGTGAGCTGCGGTGCATCACCCTCGGTGTTGGAGGTACACGGTGACGTGTTCGTGTGCGAACAACTTTCATCATCCATGCCATGCCATTCATTGAGCTTTCCTGAAATAATAGTCTTGGAATAGCATTAGCTCAATGAGCTATATGTTGTTATGAATTACCAAAACCACCTAGGGATAGTTGCACTTTCAATCTCCCCCTTTTTGGTAATTGGTGACAACATATAGATCAAAGCTTCGATAAATGTTAATAAAATTTAAATAACATCGTCGCTTTGAGAAGTATGTGATAAGCAAGAGCTCCCCCTAAATTTGTGCATAGTTTTAGATTTGCTTTGGACTGCAAATGCACAATGAATTAGGCTCATGGGTTACTCTTCCATGTCACATACATCTTGGTGGAGCACTCAAAATAATAAACAATGAACACATGCACTCATCACCAAGCATAGTGAGTGATCACATAAGATAGATAGGATAATATCAAGCATGCATGAGTGTAGCTTATGATCAAACACATGATCATCAATGTCTCACAAGCATAGTATCTCAACCAAAAGCAAACAAAGATTGAAAAACCACCAAATAAAGCAAGAGAGAACAAAAGCAACACTCTCTCTCTCTCTCTCGAAGCCTATGATCTATACATTTTTCTCCCCCTTTGGCAACAAGTTACCAAAAAGTTCATAAAAAATGCATAGTGCTAGATCGACTCTCAGGCTTGATCTTCTGGTGGTGGTGTAGAGATGGATCCTTGGATGAAGGCTTCAGTTGAAGTGGATGGAGCTGGAGGAGTTGGTGCTGGAGCTGGTTGCACTGAAACTGTAGGGGCAGTGGCTGGTGCTGAAGTTGTTGCTCTAGTGTCTGTCACTGACACTGCAACTGACCTCTGGGCTCTGGGCACTCTGGCAAACACATTGGTGGTAGTCTTGCCCTTCCTCTCCTGCATGTCATCCTGTAGCTGCTCCACAACTGACTGAATCTCAGTTACCTTGACATCTAGATCATAGAATTTTTGTTCCATGATTCTCTCCAGGCTCTCCTGGTTTTGAGTTAGGGTGGCCAACCCCTTCTCAATCCTCAGAGATGATGCTATCAAGTAACCAAGCTGCTCCTGTTTGGTTTTCAAGAAATATTCAGATGCCTCCTCTTGAGTTGGCATCTTTGCAGCCTTCTCCCTCTTTGCCTTCTCCTTCTTCTCCTGAGCTTGAACTGGTTGCGGATCATCTTCATTCGTGACAACCTCATTGTCCTCAAAGTCTGGATAAAGTGGAAAGTGTTCCTTATCCAACTGATTTTTTCCTGTGCCCATCTTTGAGTTTATCAATTCTTGAATCTGAGGTGCATATCCACAGCTCCTCTTCTGATCTGCTGCAGTCCTCTTGATTGTTTCAATGATCAGGCTCATGACTTTGAACTTCTGTGGCACATCAAACACATGCAACATGTTGATGGCATGCCCTCTGATCATGTTATGGTCACCAGACTTGGGCAACAAAGTGTGCCTCAGAATCCAATTTATGGTTGGCAACCCTGACAGCAGAAAGTGAACTGATCCAAACTTGTGAGTCTCTAATGCCTTGTCTGGAATTTCCTTGTACATGTGAGCCATTAAAGTGTGACCCAACTTCTTCTTTGCATAAATGTCTAGGTCATCCTCATTCTCCTTTGGGGCATTGATCAGACTTGCCCATTCTTCAATAGTGGACTGGTACCTTGTACCTTCAGACATCCAAACTATTCTTCCATCTGGGTAAAAGTGTGCTGTGGAGTAGAACTGCATGACAAGCTCATGATTCCAGTTGGTGAACTTCTGTCCAACAAAATCTGCAACTCCACAAGCAACAAAGTTGTCTTGCACTCTAAAATAGTGTTGTTAATTTTCCTTGATGAATTTCCAGTCAACCCACCTCATGTCACAGACTATGGGCTTCTTGTCCAACAGAATTATTTCATATAAGTCCTGTTGTTCCTTTGTGTGGAACCTGTAGTCAACATCAGTTCTTCTTCTTGAAGCATATGGATCTTCCATTCTCCATAGTCTCAGCCCTGAATCCTTCCTTATTCTCATGTCCTCAGCCACAAGATGGGCATCATTGTGGTCTGGTATCTTGGGCTTGAGCTTTCTTAGAACCTGTACTTCTTCTTCTGAATCTTCAGCAACATTGGGCACTGGGACCTTGTTCTTCTCAGCAGCTGGAATACTCCTAGTATTCCTCTTTGGAACTTGCTTGGCCTTGGAGGCAGCTTTGGGTGATTCCTTGGGCTTGGATGTTGCAGCCCCTGATTTGATTGCATCTCCCATAAGCTTAGCTGCCTTTGGATCTGGTGCAGCAAGCTCTTCCTCTTCCATCATGGAAGGTTGACCAACAATTTTGGCCATGGTCTTCTTGACCCTTTCCTTCCTCTTCTTTCCTTCAGCAGTTGGCTCTTTGGGATCAGGCCTTTTAGGCAGTTGAGTTGATGCTCTGGCCTTGGACATTGGTTGTCTTCCTGCAGGCCTTTTGGTCTTCATGCCTGGCTTTGTATTCTTTGCTGAGCCATATTCCTTCTTGAGCACCACTTTCTTGGAAGTAGCCTCACCTTCCTCAGCTTTGTAATCTTCATCCTCTAAATCTGAAGTTATTTTCCTCCTTTGCCTAGTTGCAGCATTAGGCAAATTGCTAGGAGTACTTCTGCTCCCTTCATCTGAAGTTGAGGGACTAGTGCCCTCACTCAAGTCCATCTGCTCTACTGACCTGTTCTGGCTGTCACTTTGATCAGACATACTGCAAAAGCTGACTGCTGACCCTGTGAAGAGTTATAGATGAGATAGAAAAGATGAGCATCACAAAATGCAGAGGTTTGTGCAAAAGAATGACTCAAAAGTTCAGTCTTAGTTTTCCACAAAAAGCATTTCGGATCCACCGATTTTCAAACTCGGTGATACCGAAGCAGTTTTGGAACCTAAACTGATGATCTCGGTTGGACCGAGTTTCAGTTCGGTGGTACCGAGACTGCTAGGGTTTCACAGAATCCTCAAATCGGTTGCACCGATTAGTAATTCTCGGTCAGACCGAGAGTCACTAGTGCAATGGCATAAGCCAAATCGGTGAGACCGAGTTTTTCAACTCGGTGGGTCCGAGATGGTTTCGGCGGAAACCTAACCCTAAAAATTTGAATCACATCTAATCTATGAACTACTTTGGCTGGATAGAAGAGTTTCAATCGTGGCAAGAATCAATATGAAAACAATGTGCTAGGAATCAGACGTGGATAGCACAAAGATTAAGTTCATACCCTAACTTGGCGGTGGACTTGCTACGGAGGCAACGGCGGGGACGAAATCCATTGACGGCGGCGGAGGCCAGCGGCAGGAGGCTGCTGGCGACGAGGAGACGATCCGGAGACCATGATGGCAGAGCGAGCTGTTGTGCAGGCGAAGGGTTTCGGAGAAATTTCCAAAATTTTGCCCGTGGCTATATATATAGCTCGACCCTGTTGGCGTGACCGAGTGGAACAACTCGGTGGCACCGAGATGCATAACTGTGTTCAGTTACAGCAAATCGGTGAGACCGAAGAGTTCAAATCGGTTGCACTGAGATTGAAAACTCAGATCAACTTGATGATCTCGGTAGGACCGAAATGGAAGGATCAGTCAGACCGAGAATCACTAAGAGGTTTTGGAAGTTTAAGTCTATGACGAATCGGGGACTCCGAGTGCTCCTCACACAGAGTGGTTCGGATCTGACTTGATCAAATTTTGTGATGTAGCATGAATAGAGTTTGAGACGAGAAAAGCATAGACAGCTAAAGAAGGTTCTTAGGCATTCTTGTCCATCCACGGCACAAAGAAAAGAATCCAAACAAACAAAACAACAAGTGGATGTCCTTGAATGAGTAAAATATGCACCAACATGCTCACACAATAAGATGGCAATTGAAATATGTGGCAAAGCATGCAACCAATTTTAGCATCTATCAAGCAATTGGCGATGACTAGGTCATCTATATATGAGTATATTGACTTAGGAGTCAAATGAGAATATTTGATCATAGGTCATACTCATTGTTTAAGGTCAAGTGGGGTTACCACTTTTACATAATGCATTAATGTGTTCACACCATTAGAGTTGCTTTGACTCAATTCTTAGAGTTAAGCTCCCCCTAGATGTGAGATCCCCCCTTAGAGGGATGAACTAACATTGGGTTTTGTCGATGATGACTTCATGTAGGTGTTGAAGATGTAGATGCTCAATGTTGATGTAGACCATTTGGAGCAATCCTTTGGAGTGAGTTGCACTTTCAACTTGCCTACATGGGTTAGTCCCACAAGGGACAAACAAGAATATCCATAGACATAGAGTGATGCACACACAAGATGATTTCCATGAAAACATTAGGTTACCTTGTCCCTTGCCTTACCAACATGAGGGTTTGTGACTCCTTGAACTAGTGCAAGATGTGAAAGTTGATTGCACTTGTTCTTGCCAAAATGATATGAGTGAAGAATGTTGGCGGAGTCACCCTCAAGAACTCTCTAGTTCTTCTTCTTCGGGATCCACATCATCTTGATGGGAATCCTTGGAGTTGTAGTTGTACTTGATGAAGTAGAACTTGACGTAGTCTTGGGGACCCAACTGAACGAGGCTTTAGGTGCTTCTTCATATGCATCAATCTCTTCTTGAAGCTTGTCCTTGCCTTTGTTCTTGTGGTCTTGTGGTGGAAGATCATCTTGAGCTTGTGTCCCCTTGAAGGAAGTAGGATCATACTTCTCTTGTTGAGGAACAAACTTTGTCTTGGGGTATTGATCTTCTTCCCACTCAACTCCATTGGCATTGAACTTTCGTTCAAAACCAACACCTTGATTCTTCCGGTGCCTTCCTTGCTTGCGTACAATTTCCTCGAATTGCTTACTCCCGGCAAGGCTCTTGTAAACACCTTTCTCTATAATTCCCTTCAATAAACTATTTTCTTGCTCAAGTGTAACTTGGCTAAGAGAATCATTAGTGGAATCAAGAGAACTACTAGAAGCAACAACATTGGATTTGACATTATTATTGTTACTACTAGAGGAAGTATCTTTCTTGTACTTGTTACTAGACTTGACTTGAGGCATGTAAGTAGATAAGAGTAAACGCCTTGCAATGTAAGAAGAACTTTTCTTGCGGAGATCATCATTGATTGCCTTTAAGAACTCATGCTCTTGCTCAAGATTGAGCTTTTCAAAGCGTAACTTCTCATGAGCCCTTAAAAGTTCTCGATGATCTTCGAAGATAGTTTCATGAGCCAACTTAAGAGTGTTTATTTCTTTAGTTAGAAGCTCAATTTTCTCCTTATCATTGTCATTTGTTTGATTAGCATGATTAATTGACGTTTCATCATAGTATTCATCACTAGAGTTGTCAACAAGTAAATCATCATCCACAAGCAAGTCATCTTCATCACTATTAAAATCAACATACTCGGGATGTGTTACCTTTGGACCTTTGGCCATGAAGCATCTTCCAACACCTTCATTTGGTGAGTCAAATATGTCATAGGAGTTGGTTGACACAAGTGCTAGACTGGCAACACCTTCATCTTGAGTATATTCGGAGTCAGAGTGATAGCTTCTCTCGGAGTGATTGTCGGAGTCAGAGCCGGAAATCCATTCACCAACATGAGCTTGATGTCTTCGTTTTGTGTAGCTCCTTAATGACTTGTCCTTTCTTTCCGAATCCTTACTTCTCCGTGAGGGTCTTCGTTCATAACGATCATCTCTACTACTCCTCTCTCTTGGTGGTGATTCTTCTCTTTTGCTCCTTCTTCTTGGAGAATCTTCTCTTCTTTTGTAGGGTGTTGTACACTCATTGGAGTAGTGTCCGGGTCTCCCACAATTGTAGCAATTGCGCTCTCGACTAGAAGATCTCTTGTCATTGTAAGACCTTGACTTGGAGCTTCTTTGTTTGCTTCTACTTTTGTAGAATTTATTGAAGTTCTTCACCATTAAGCTCAATTCTTCATTGAAGGTTGGTTTCTCACTTGATGATGTGGGGGATTCACTTGAGGCTTTGTAAGCACCACTTGACTTGTTGTGAAGTTCCTCCTTATCCTTGAGTGACATCTCATGAGCAACAATCCTTCCAATGACTTCCGTTGGCTTGAGATCTTTGTAGTTTGGCATCATTTCGATCAATGTGCACACGGTATCATACTTTCCATCCAATGCTCTTAGGATTTTCTTGATGATGAATTTGTCGGCCATCTCTTCACTCCCTAAGCCGGCAATCTCATTTGTGATAAGAGCAAGCCTAGAGTACATTTCAGCGACACCTTCACCATCCTTCATTTTGAACTTGTCAAGCTGACTTTGGAGCACATCCAACTTGGATTCCTTGACGGACTCGGTACCTTCATGCATATCAATCAAAGTATCCCAAATTTCCTTTGCATTCTCAAGACGGCTGATTTTGTTGAATTCTTTGGGGCACAATCCGTTGAAGATGATGTCACATGCTTGAGCGTTGTATTGCAGCATCTTCAATTCTTCCGCATTAGCTTCACGGTTCGGTTCTCTCCCATCGAAGAATTCACCTTGCAAGCCAATACAAATAATTAATTGCCCAAATGGTGGGGTTATGTCCAAGAATATGCATTTTCATCTTATGCTTCCAACTAGCAAAATTAGTACCATCAAAGTAAGGACCTCTACGGTGATAATTTCCCTCGCTAGACGCCATACTCACCTAGGTTGTGAAACCAAGGCTATGACCACCAAAAGCTACAGAAATCAAAGCAAATGGAGACCAATGCTCTGATACCACTTGTAGGACCTTGAAGTATGTCTAGAGGGGGGGTGATTAGACTACTTGACCAATAAAAACTTAACCTTTTCCCAATTTTAGAGTTTGGCAGATTTTAGCTGTTTTAGGACAAGTCAAGCAATCATCACACAATTCAAGCAAGCATGCAAAGAGTGTATAGGCAGCGGAAATTAAAGCATGCAACTTGCAAGAAAGTAAAGGGAAGGGTTTGGAGGATTCAAACGCAATTGGAGACATGGATGTTTTTGGCGTGGTTCCGATAAGTGGTGCTATCGTACATCCACGTTGATGGAGACTTCAACCCATGAAGGGTAACGGCTGCGCGAGTCCACGGAGGGCTCCACCCATGAAGGGTCCACGAAGAAGCAACCTTGTCTATCCCACCATGGCCGTCGCCCACAAAGGACTTGCCTCACTAGCGGTAGATCTTCATGAAGTAGGCGATCTCCTTGCCCTTACAAACTCCTTGGTTCAACTCCACAATCTTGTCGGAGGCTCCCAAGTGACACCTAGCCAATCTAGGAGACGCCACTCTCCAAGAAGTAACAAATGGTGCGTTGATGATGAACTCCTTGCTCTTGTGCTTCAAATGATAGTCTCCCCAACACTCAACTCTCTCTCTCATAGGATTTGGATCTGGTGAAAAGAGGGTTTGAGTGGAAAGCAACTTGGGGAAGGCTAGAGATCAAGATTCATATGGTAGGAATGGAATATCTTGGCCTCAACACATGAGTAGGTGGTTCTCTCTCAGAAATGGTAAGTTGGAAGTGTAGGTTCGTTCTGATGGCTCTCTCCATGAATGAAGAGGAGGTGGAGGGGTATATATAGCCTCCACACAAAATCTAACCGTTACACACAATTTACCAAACTCGGTGGGACCGAATCGTTAAACTTGGTTGGACCGATTTAGTTAACCTAGTGACCGTTAGTGATTTTCGGTGGGACTGACATGCATCTCGGTGAGGCCGATTCGGTTAGGGTTAGGGCATAACGTAATCTCGGTGAGACCGATTACACAAACTCGGTGAGACCGATTTGGTAATAAGCTTTCCGGAGAGTTGGTCAGGTAAACTCGGTGGGACCGGTTTGCTCTTTTCGGTGAGACCGAAATGTTACAAAAAGGAAACAGAGAGTTTACATTGCAATCTCGGTGGGACCAATCGCTCACTTCGGTTAGACCGAAACATTACGAAGGGAAATAGAGATATTGCAACCCCATCTCGGTGAGACCGAGATCTCTATCGGTAAGACCGATTTGCTTAGGGTTTGTGGCAGTGGCTATGACTTTTGGAATCGGTGGCGCCGGATAGAAAGAATTGGAGTGACCGATTTTGGCTTTAGGTTTAGGTCATTTGTGGATGTGGGAAAGTAGTTTAGGGTTTTGGAGCATATCACTAAGCACATGAAGCAAGAGGCTCATTAAGCAACACCTCATCTCTTCTTGATAGTATTGGCTGTTCCTATAGACTCAATGTGATCTTGGATCACTAAAATGTAAAATGAAGAGTCTTGAGCTTTTGAGCTTGAGCCAATCCTTTCCCCTTAGTATTTTGAGGGATCCACTTTCATCATCCATGCCATGCCATTCATTGAGCTTTCCTGAAATAATAGTCTTGGAATAGCATTAGCTCAATGAGCTATATGTTGTTATGAATTACCAAAACCACCTACGGATAGTTGCACTTTCAACCATTACTATCATACTACTTTGCTACTAAATACTTTGCTGCAGATACTAAGTTATCCAGGTATGGTTGAATTGACAACTCAACTGCTAATACTTGAGAATATTCTTTGGCTCCCCTTGTGTCAAATTAATAAATTTGGGTTGAATACTCTACCCTCGAAAACTGTTGCGATGCCCTATACTTGTGGGTTATCAACCACGCCGCGTTCCGTTGCATGCATGCGTCCATGGGCGTGGTGCGTCCCCACTATAAGCCTCTCACGTACAGTCATCTTCTGATGACTCTCGATTGTTGACCACGTTGACCACACCGTGCCAAGCGCACCAAGGCCGGTGGACGACGGCGAGGCCCCAGACTGGAATGACCCAGAGATGGGGAAGACGGGGCAGTGGAGTCACAGATGGAGAGGAGTGGGAAACTTAACTGGTTCGGGTGTGCGGCAGCACAACCGTGGTGCCGCCCACGGGAGACAGGAGCAAGGATAGAGGTTGAAGAAGGAGCACGACTGTTGGATTAACATCCAACGGTCCAGCTGCTAGAATCATTTGTTGATTAAGTTGACAAAACCCTGCGTACACGTCCGCTTAGTAGGCCCACAAGTCAGCCACCAAATCTGACGGGTCCCAGCTGTCAACGGGATGAATATTTTTTTTTTGCAAAACAAGGAGGCACTTACTTCCGTGCGAAGATACAGTCGGTGGGTCCCAGCTGTCAGGTGGAGGAAACATTTTTTCAGCTTAATAAGGAGGAACTTTCCTTGCGTGCGACCATGGACCTCGTGGGTCCCAGCCATCAGGCTCTCCACGTACAGTCCTCTTCCGATGACTCTCGTTTTTTGGCCACACCACACCGAATGCAGCGAGGCGGTGGACGACAGCGAGGCCTCGGACGGGAACGACTCAGAGATGGGAAGATGCGGCAGTGGAGTCGCAGATTGAGAGGAGGAGAAGGGTTATAGCTGGTACTGGTGCGGCGTGGGGCTGTAGTCAGTGGAGAATAACAGGAGGTGTGGAGGGGTGGAGGGATAGCCTGGCCGATGGTGGGGTAGCGCTTCGCAGCGATGTGTGCTAAGCAGAGCCGCTAGCAGCCAGAGGCCGGACCAGGCGGTCCCGACGATGCTGGAGGAAGAGGACGAGAGATTGAAGGTGCATGCCGTCCGTTGGATATAAATCCAATGGATGTGGATGTCACAATCATTTGTTGACCAAGTTGACAACGCCCTGCGTAGGCTTCGACCTATTGGCCCACATGTCAGCCTGCAAAAATGTGGCATATATTTAACCCATGTTTTCTAGAATGTACAGTCCATTTGCTGGGCTGGGTGAACAAATAATTTTGCGTCAATCAGGCCCGTTTATATTTTCTAAGAAATCCTAGCCCATTTGCACTTCCTTGAAATACACGAATTAGCTGGGCTCATTATATATATAATGTTATGTTAGAAGGAGCAATTAATAAGAATAAAGCGAAGAGGCACATTTTATATATATATATATATATAATTAACAAATTATCGAGTTATTGCTCAAAATAAAAATGAGCGCGTTATTATTAAATTGGTCCTTAAAATCTTCGCAAGCTTTTGTATGAAATCACCAGGATTTTACTTGCCTGTGAGTCAAAAACAACCAGGATTTTCCTTGCCAACTTCTGTTAAACATTTACTTTTGTAAGTTAATAACACAAGGAATGTTTTTATAATGTATATATAAGTCTCTATAAAATATACGATAATAGTAATAATATAAATATATATAATGTGGTTAGAAGGGAAAACATAAATTGGACACAACATTATTATTCTTATATATAGATAAATAGAACAGAGACCTGCGTTTTATTAAATAAAAAAATACATTGGGATGTCGATCTTTAAGAAAAAGCCCGTAGGCCGGTATGGACCTTAAAAAATAAGTTAAAACCACAGTCTCCGTATGTCGTGGGCTACGCATGTTAAAATACAAAACCTAGGCCTAGCTGATACTTGTTCGCCCTCTAGAAAAAAATGATACCAGATCCCCGAGCGAACTGGATTAAAGAGGGGGCCGTCGGCACGACTGAAGAAGCACATCAGGAGCGATTTCTTTTCTTTAGTGGATGGCTCTCTATAGTGTTTTTTTTTACTTGCCTCTACACCATACAACTTGTATTTTTAGCCTCCCAGTCCGTCATGGTGGACCAGCAGCCCATTTGCTAGGCGGGCCAACCTACAGAAACCAGCACTCAATTTTTCATCAAGCCCTAAAAACAACACAGTACTATGTTTGTTTTGAGGCCGAAAACATTATGGCAGGGGTTGAGCGGGGGAGAGGGGAAGACGGAGTAATAAAAAGATTAAAAAAAGCTGATGCGCCGTTGCTACCCTAACAAAGCAGGTGCAATTCTTCTCGGGAAGAAGGTGTGCCGTTGACACCCACACGTCACATACCCCACAGTAGGCATACTAACAAGTTCACACAGAAATACAATAGAAAAGGTAAACATTCGTATCAAACTCAGGTTCACAGGACATGTTCATATTCATAGCCAACATTCACTATCAAAAAATCAAAAGATTCATATATACACAAGCTCAGCATATCTATGCATCCAAATGATTGATAGATCACATGACAATATTCATACATAATTCACAAAAAGATTCAGATATACACATGTTCAGTATGTTTATGCATCCAAATGATTGAGATCAGAGCCAATATGATCCATGGACGAAGTTTAATTACCTAGGGTGCAGATTGGTAAATCTTGTTCAGTTGGAGGTACTTCTTGCTAAAATTAATTCTTGTACGAGTAAACTTTCGAGTACATAAGAGGCAGCATAGACAATCTGAACTTTGCTTGTAGGTTTATCCTCAAATAGTGGCCTCGTGCCGAGCGAGGTTTGAGCAACTTGGCCACTACTTTCATCCAACTAGTTTACTGGCTCATATTGGTCTTGTAGCTCGTCAAAATTCTACATTGCAGACGAGAAAGGAGGCGGTTGAGAAAATGAACCACCCAAAATTTTTGTGCAGTTCAACTGAAATGGAGCATCCCTGGCGTGCAGACTGATTAAGTGCCAGATGAATATACGCGTCAACCAACTTGTCTGGAATCTTTAGACTCCATGCCATACAGTTCGCTACCATATCTGCCGATAACCAAAAGGCACAAGTTGGGACCAAAGACTGGACTGTGTTCTTCTGGGCTATGCGCCAAGCAATATTTTTGGCGTTCACTCTCCTAATACTTGGGAGTTTGACAACTGGTTGACGCCGGTTGATACTCGAATGAATATAGGCACTTCTTGTCAACATCGATGCTTGTCTGAGTGAACTTTGGAGTACATAGCAGCAGCATAAGTATCTGTCCATCTGATCATTTTGTGCAGTTCTACTGAAATCACCCAATGCAATGATTTGCCTGCGAGTTCAGGCTCCAAGTTACTCCTTTATAAAATCGGCAAACAGTAGCACAATACCAAATTACCAATACATGACAAGCACAATAATCAGGATAAAGACCAGTACCAACCTGTGTGAGGTAGCATATCAATTACTATTTCCTTTGACTGGAAGCCGAGATAAGCGAAGCGACTGACAGCGAAGGAAGAAAGCAAGCCGAGATTAGCGACTGACAGGAAAGGACGGAAGCTGTCGAGGCAATGAAGCACCCAAAGTTTTTGTGCAGTTCCACCAAAATCGAGCATCCCTGTTGGCACATATATTGAGAGAGTGAGATTACTGTAATAGTGGGACTAGTTGATGAAACATACACTAACAAATAGAAGCACCCTCATTATCTTAATGGGTAAAGTTAGCAACATAGTAGTCTTGCTTAAAGAGAGGTATTAGTTTATTTAATCAGTGCCAATTAGCTCAACACTCAAAGCATTGCCATTTATCATAGGTTGCAAAACTTTAACGTGCAAAGATAAAGGAGTTTCTCATGACAGTAGCACGATACAAATAGAGATGACAACAAACTAATATGGATGAAGGCCTTAGGCCCGTACCAACCTGAGAAAAAAAGCTTATTCATGTAGTCCCATAAGAGATGATAAAGCACTCACTGGAATCACTCAATAGTATATATTTTTGTGCACTTCAAATGTATGGTTGAAATCACTCTTGTTTACTAGTGCTGAGATTATATCGAAAGATTATCAAGAACTTCCAGCAGAGTTAAAGCACTGGCTGGGATACAGTTCATTGTATTGTCTTGTGTAGTTCCACTAAAATGTATGATTGGCACAACATGATCCCTGTTTGCACAAGTAGGAACAAGGTGAAACCTTCATTAGCTTAGTGAGAAAGGATAGGAAGACATTAGCATATTACTCTAACAGTAGCATCAAATTCATGATGGACAATACGCAAAACATTGCCTCATTGAACCAATGGCAATAAATTGACATGCAAAACAATAGCACTATTATGTCATGACACTAATAATATTCCCTCCCTGCTCCACCACATGATTCACCTCCATAGACAAACATACACACGTACATGATTCAGCATAGGGTCCTACTAAAGATTTGTTTAACTCCGACAGGAAAATTAGGCAGCAATAAATTAGTGGTACTTAAGTACTCCTAATTAATTAAGTGAGACAACAGAAGTGGAAGGGCTCCCTGGAGGATCGTCTCACATGTAAGGTAGTCGTTGCCGGAGCCCTTGAATGGCCTCGACTGAGGCCTCTGGCTTCAGCAAGATCGCCTTGGCACTGTTTATTCTTCTTCTTCTTCCTCTTCATGCTCTGTTTCTCTTTCTCCTCACCAGTTGGTGAAACCAAGTACATGATTGGCCTTCTATTTCAGAATTGGTTTTGTCAGTGAGGGAGTACAAGTGTACTAGTAAAAAATAGCATTATTTTCTCATGGCAGTCGGAAAATAGAGATGAACACATGCATTAAATATCATTCTTACCTAAAGGAAGGTTATGGCGCCAATATGGATGATGAGGATTGGAACACAGATCTCCCTTTGTGCAGTTCCACCGAAATGAACCAACTGTTCCATTCTGACATTCCAGTTAAACAGCACAAAAGTCACTTCTTTTAAGAAGAGTTTTGTGCAGTGCACCAAAAGGTCACAACAGCAACCAGGTGAATTGGATATCCCTGTTTGCACAAAAAGGTACAGAGGAAACAGTCAGAGTCTCAAACAATTACAGGCAAAAACATTTGGCTAAACTTGTCATGGCTTATAACAGTGGCATGGCTTCATTTTTACCAGGGACATTAGATTAAGAACAGCTAAATATTTGGTATAAGGGCATGGGACAGTGGGTGCACCAGCAGTCCAGCACCATGTACGTAAACAGGGGCATAAAGTGGTGATTCATAGTTTGTTGCCCCGAGAAACAAACATCCAAGAAACATATCTGGGTTGGTCCCATTTTTGTTCACTCTAGCCACCTACTCCTATGTGTGGATAGCAAATCTAGTCCTGGTCATACCACTGTGTACATCGTTACCCCTATATTTCCCTTTTCGACCAAGAGACCGGTTGGATGACCAGTCTGTACTACTTTCACCCCCTTTCCTTCCTGTTTGTACCAAGTCCGATGTACATACTAAATTCCCCCACCCCCACTTTATTTCTTGTTTGAACCAAGTACTCCCTCCGTCCGGAATTACTTGTCATCAAAATGGATGTGTCTAGAACTAAAATACATCTAGATACATCCATTTCAATGACAAGTATTTCTGGACGGAGGGAGTAAAAGATTCGACTCCATGAAGTAGCTTTACCTCTAACAATAGAAGAAGAAAAATAGGTCGTTGGACCATCCGATCGAGAGGGGCTGAGAGGTAGAAAATGATGCACATGTAGCGACGTAGCTAGCTGGGGAAGTAGAGCTAAGGTGGTTTCGAACGAAGATATACCTGAAGGTCGTCAGGATGTGGATAGGTGGGCGGCGGGAGGCCGGATCTTCCCACATGCAACGACGAAGGGATCGGAGGACCTCCCACACCGGCGCTCGGCCAGAGATAACGGTGCGGCCGGCAATGGATCTCCTCCCTCGCTGTCGATGACGGCCTAAACGCTGCCCCTCCTCCCCTTCACCGGCGGAGCGGGATACGTCCGGATCTGTAACCAGCGGTGAGGATAGAAAGACATTATTTTTTGAAGGGAGAAAGACAGTGTTACCACCCCTATCTTGTTTAGATCTGGAGAGGATGAGAGTGTGTGAATAGAGCAACCCTAGCAAGCAAGCACGGAGGCTCCGACCTATATATACGTAGTGGGGTAGTTTTCCTTTTTCACTCTCTCAAAACAATCGTTTAAAATTGTGTACTACGTGCCAGGTCGCGTTTTTTTAGTTGTTGATTGTTTTTTGAGATAGCTACTCGCTTGTTCCAAGTGGTGTTACGGTGTTCCAGGTCACACTTTGTATCGTTCAAGTCTGGTACTACAAGTCCCTCCATTAAATGAACAACCACCCCCTCGTAAAAATTGTGAACAAGCCCACGGCTAAAATTAGCGGAAATGTGGGTTGCCCCAACATGCATTATTATTTATATTTTCTACTCCCTCTGTTCCTAAATATAAGTCTTTTTTATTAGCCACACCTAAGACAAGAATTTTTTATTAGCAGTGAACCCCACATGTCATAGACACAAAAACTATGGCAAGATTTCCTTAGGCAAGCCAAAGTGTGTCTAACAATTTCAGCAACTCAAGTTAGGAAAGTGTGGCAAGTGTGGGAAAAATATTGTGGCAACATAAGACAAACATAGTCACAATCCAAACAGCCCCGTAATTTTTTGTGACATGCATGAAAATTTGGTTAGTTAAATTTATAGTCGAAATTTTGCAAGGTGCATCAAATCAACACATGCAAGTATCAAAAGGAAAGTCACGGCATGCATGCATGCGTTGTACTCCCTCTGTTTCCAAATATAAGTCTTTTTAGAGATTGCAACAAGTGACAACATACGAAGCAGAATATGTCTACATACATCTGTATGTTGTAGTCCATTTGAAATATGTAAAAAGCGTTATATCGAGTGCAGTGCTTTGATGTGTCGCGTCAACTCGTACAAGATTGAGAAGTTTGATTACTACAATGCCCTCTCCCTCGTGGACTGAGCTCCAGTGCCTTAACTGCACCTTCCTTTGGCTGCATGACAGGAGGTCCAACCACCTGTTGGACCCACCTATCATAGACGCAAAGGTAGGAGCAGTCAGTAAAAGCTTTTGCTACACGCTATCCCTCCCGCACGAGGTGGACGGACATGCAGCAGTGGATTCGATGCTGTAGAAGTAGGAGTAACATCATTGTTCGTCTTCTCAAAGAGGCTAAGAGCCAAGCGCAACACGAACGTGGTAGTTGCGAATGCTCGCGTGGTGTGGTGCCTTGGAGCATGCATATAGTAGCCAGGCTCTTGCATGAGACAAAATTGCTATTTGAGCCCACTATTGTAGTAGTACTAGTACTTGCTACTCCCTCCGTCTAGGTGAGTAAGTCATTGAATTTGTAGCTAAGCTTCCCTCATTGAATTGTTTAACAATTAAACTCCATCATCCATTGGTTGATACTCATTCTGCATAGGTCCACGCGCTTAGCACCATTTCCTCCTAGGGTCACCAATGTTTATTTGCTAATTAATAGCATTGCATGCAATGAACTAGCCACTGCATGTCGTGTTTGGTACTCTCAAGTCATTAAAAGCATGCACAACTCTCATCCCTTATTGGTTGATATGTCAAGAAACAAGAAACAAGGTAGAAGTTAATGCACCGCGCCTAAGTGTTTTGGGACTATTTGGTTTTCATAAGATGACTTACACACCTAGACAGAGGGAGTAGTATAGCCCTGTAAACCGGAAAGGAGAAGTTGCCTTTCTAGAGATTTCAACAAGTGACTAGACTACACCGTGTGCAGTACTCCCTCCCTTCCGGTTTATAGGGCTCAAATCTCAAATCTCATGAACCAAGCATTTTGCGATTGGAGGAATATATCTCGTACTTTACAAAACTACCCTAATTAAACTCATGCATTAATTACGTAGTTCTCTCGTTTTCCTCTCCGCCTTGGTCGGGGTGCACAATATTGAGCACTCCTATATGACTAGTCGCTCTATCTACATGCAGGACATCAAAGCATCCGGGGCCGCGTGCCATCCACCAAATCACAGCGAGGTGCTACAGTCGAGACTCACCTGTCACCCCGGTGTGGCTGTCATGACCCGTCATATCACAAAACCCACACCTTTACCAGCAGTGGTAAGGTGGCCTCCAAGTTGGACTGGACGAAGCAACCATCATTTCACTGGAACGCTCGTTGAAGCCCTTTCTTCCCCTTCTTGAAGAAAACCTCACTCCAGGTTGCTCACTTCTGCCATTTTTCTTTTGTACCGATGAAGGAAAGGTGGGCGAATCAGTTATGTTGCTATATTTTCATTCCAAGAATCTTCTTTTTGCGAAGCACCAACCGATTCTCACAGCCTATTCTTTTCCCATTTTCATTGCGATTGTGGTTTCCTTTCGATTGCTCATTGATGGATCCTAGAGCACTAGGCAAAGAGTTGCCGGCGGACAACCCACTGGAGACAGCGATCTCCAGGAAGCGAGCACCGACCAACAAGTTGACCATGTTGGTGGGCCAACCCATGGAGACAAAGAACTCCAAGAAACAAGCACTGGCCAAAGAGTTGACGACGTTGGCAGACGAACTCCTCCAAGAAAGTTGGAAGAACAACAATGGCTCCACCGTGCCTACCCCAGAAACTCTGATGGCCACCTATGCGAGGCTCAAGGACGAGTTTGAGGAGATATTCGCTGTTGAGAAGCAGTATTCCCCTGGCAAGGTGATGGCCCCCATCGAGGACGAGGAGATGGCCCCCGGAGGGATGAGATCCCCCGGTGAGCTGCACAAGGTAAAAGTAATGGCTTATTACCATAGTTGTGGTTTTTGATTATTTGCAATGTTCTTGTTAATATGTTAGGGTTGTGCAGGTGCTGGTGGTCGTCCTTGATGATTCCGATGTCGCGGCCCGTCCTGTGGACAACGCCCCAGAGATCGTTTTCGATGTCGCGGTCCGTCCTATTGACATCGCCCCGGAGATCGATTCTGATGCCGTTGTCCATCATGTGGACATCGCCCCAGAGATCGATTCCAATGTCGCAGTCAGTCCTATGGACATCGCCCCAGAGATCCATTCCCATGTCGTTGTGCGTGCTGTGGTCATTGCCCGAGAGATCGATGACAAGAAATAGTTGGTCGCGCTAATCCTTCAGGGTAGTTTGCATTGGCCTGTGTTTAATTACCAGAACGATGCATGTTATCAAACCATCTTAGGGCTAGTGCACTGTCTTGTGTGGGTGGTACTTGCTACTTTTGTTTGATAGTGAATCATGTGAACCCTCCCCGAGTTATGGAAACAGATGTATCCTCACCAGCTTTTGATGTAATATATGGCATGCTTAGATGTAAGTTTGAACTGTTTATCATATCAGCAGGGCTTGTTTGATGATTCTTGGTGTTAGTAGGCTAGCTACTGTGCGAGCTATAGTACTTGCAAAACACTCACCGAAGAGAAACGATGGGGCTGATGAGCTCGTGGTACGCTTATACTTATCCGTCGTCGATCGATCAATAGCCCTAGCTCCTAAAATTGTAGGCTTAGCAATCGATCAGACAATAGTCGACATGGATACATTCATGCCTCATTTGGTTCATAGGGTAGGAAAATCGTAGCAAAAGTATAGAGACGTACAACACAAAATCATAGCAGCGCAGAGACGTACTCCCTCCGTTCCAAAATAGATGACCTAGGCGGGCAAGTTTGGCCTAGTGGGTTTCAGTGATATGACGTGGTACAGTGCCGTCCAGTCTTCGCGTGGGGTAGCAGTATTGTGGGTACAGTAAGTTTTCTTGAAGAAGCGGAATTCAACGAAGTCATGATTGTCCCTTTGTCTGAACAACTTACAGTGGGAAAGGTTGGGCCTGCGATACGACCGGGGTAGACTAGGATAATTTATGCATGGCAGGTGGACCAGGATGGTCGACGTCCCACATGTCGGCGAATGAAAGTATTCTTTCCGATATAGAGGACGAGCAACGAGTATTCATTGTTTATTTTTGATGAAATCTATTGTCTCCACTGTTACGATAGATGAGTGTGAAACACGGCAGCCCAGTGAACTTGGCATGTGCACCACTCCCTCCTTCCTCATGTAACGCTACCATAGTGTTGACTATAAGGTTGGCTATAAGGTTACAACTTTTTTCTCACTTTCTCTCTATCTATTTCCTCTCAAATGTTTTTTACCTTTATTTTTTAGATATAATTGTTTTTATGCCTTTTTTAGAATTATTATTTTTATACCTAGGAGCACGTGTAGAGACGGGCTCTTGCGGAGCCCACTCCTTGACTTTGTCAATGCCTCTCTCTCCTCCACATAAGCGGGATTATAGCCCAGTTTTTTAGTACTTGCTATGCATGCATGCAGCGGGCAACTGGCGTCTTTAGGGGCCAGGGCAGTCAGAGCGGGCTCAGGAAGCGGTCCGGACTCCAGCATGGCCCACCTCACATCACCACCATATATTTCTTGGAGTCCGTGCGTGGCGGGCGGGTGATCTCTTCTCCCTCCCCAATTTCTCTCTTCCCAGCCGACGCCCGCCGAGCGATTAGATTTCGGCTATCGACGGTTTATTCAATTACAGTCCCACATGTCAGTGAAATTGCAAGACAATGCGTGTCCCCTCTGGTAAGCGGCGTGCGAGCTGAACTGTCGGGGGTGCGACGAGTACGAGTCGTAAGTGTGCCGCCTTTTCCTTTAGAACTTGCGAAGCGTAACATTTTCACGCGATCGATCGATAGAAATCCAGAACAAAATGACGAGGGCGGTGCTTTCCCGCTTGTTAGGCGGGCTAGTTTGAGTGATATGACGTGCTACAGTGCCGTTCACTTGCTCCATTTTTATGTAAGCAAGAGTTTACACTCTTATGCGGGAGGAGTGCGAAACACCGCGGATTTGATTTTGATCGAGGGATAACTGTTCCCTACCAAATAATGGAGCACTGTTAGCGATTATAGCATGATAGTTAGGGCATGTCGAGCGCTGGCCCACAAATTTACACCAGCATCTGCCCGAGGACACTGATGGATGCCATCCGATGCTGCCCGCATACCTTTCAACAACTATATGAACTAACCGGACGAAATTCGTGCAAACAAAGCAAATTCGAAATTAACCGGATGAAATTCATTACATTTCGAAAACTTTTCCTACAAACTGGACGGAATTCATTACATATTTTGCACAAACCGTACTAAAACCTACTGCAAACCTAATCTAAACGATCGCCGGTGCCCGACCACCATGTCCGACCATGAACCCGAGAAAGCCGACCATTGCCTCTGCCTCCTCCTCATCCGCCTCGATAACCTCCTCCTCCGGAGTACAAGGTTCTGAAGATTTCTGCCTCCACGTCACCGTCAAGTGGCTAATCGATCGCCGATGTTTACCCCACCAAGCTTGGCGTCGACCGAGTGGAGTAGCGGTGGCCTTCCTAGGACTAGAGCGGCGGCGGCCTACCATGTACTACTCTTCCTCGATACCGGCTGCACCCACGCACGCGCGCCGGCTTCATGGTCGTCACAGCGGAGGGCGGCCAGGGGGTGCCGGCGATCTCCTTTGTTTGCTCCTGCGACAGTACGTCGAAGAGAGCTTTGGAGCGCACCCGGAGCAGAGCCGCCGATGTCCCTCATATGCTCCTGCAACAGTACGTCCAAGAGAGCTTCGGAGCGCTAGGAGGCCAGGGTTGGAGTGGTGCCGACAGAAGAAAGGGACCGGAGGAGAATAAGTGTGGGTCTTTGGCTATGGCTGGGAGCTGGGGCTCAAGTTAATATAGCGGGCGAATGGCAATGAGCTATGGCAGACGGATGGACAACTGGCATCAGAGTAGGTTCGTCGGGCGTGAATGCGGACGCTGCTTCAGTGACTTAATTGCAGATGCGTTGGGTTACTGACATGTGGGCCCAACGGGCATCTGGCCTGCATGTCAGTGACACACCAATTGCACGTGCAGTTAAGTCCGGTGAATGCGGCATTGACATTCTGGAGAGACGGTGAATGTTTCAGGCGGGAAGCGCACGCTAGCGATGGAAGGGGTTTCGGTAGGCCAGGGCGGTCAGATGTTGGCATGGTGGTAAAGTGTGACCTCATGGATGACGAGCCTTTGAAGCATATGCGGCACGTATTGACAACCAGGCGTCCATGCAACCGCTCTTGTCGCCAGCTAGCCTTCGACGACCACCTTAGACACCACACAACCATACATAACTTACGAATAATGGACGAATCAATCAGACACACACTCGTGTGCAGTGGCACTAAGATTGGTCGCTCACGATAGTACATACTCCATACCATAGTACCCTCTCTAGCTAGGTTGTTTTATAGATTGTTGTTGTGATGGACGATATACATGAGCAAGGCGCTCCGAGTATGACCGTAGGTGTTGAGCCAGGTGAATACATGCTCGACGTTCGTGTAGGCCTCCATCAAACGTCTAAACAATAATGTCAGGCACCGCCGAGGTGCACAGGTGATGGGCTTGCCGTTTGCGTTGCGCCATGAGCAGGACTTTGATTTAGAGATATGGTGATTTATTATCTTGTCTTGATAGCTCACCTTGATCATTGTATATGAGATATGGTGATTATACGGTCACTAGCTCAGCGTATAGCTCCGTATTTGTCTGGTTGACCAGTCAAACAGTCTGCATCCGCCTCATCACTTCATGTTCTTTATCTATCTATGCAGGCCTACCTATCAGTGGAGAAAGAAATAAAAACCAAAATTATGCGTATGTGGGGAATCAAACCACGGACTCAACGCTGCAACGCACACTCAAATGAAAATGAAATACTTCGCGTCAGACACTCACGCTCATGCTGTCAAAGCATGCTAATGCATGCACGTCGCCCTCTCAATCAAAGTCCTGCTCATGGCGCAACACAAACGGCGAGCCCATCACCTGTGCGCCCTGGCGATGCCTGACATTACTGTTTAGACGTTTGATGGAGGCCTACGCAAACGCCGAGCATGTATTCACCTGGCTCAACACCAAAGGTCATACTCGGGAGCGCCTTGCTCATGTATATCGTCCATCACAACGACAATCTATAAAACAACCTAGCTAGAGAGGGTACTATGGTACGGAGTATGTACTATCGTGAGCGACCAATCTTAGTGCCACTGCACACGAGTGTGTGTCTGATCGATTCATCCATTATTCGTAAGTTATGTATGGTTGTGTGGTGTCTAAGGTGGTCGTCGAAGGCTAGCTGGCGACAAGAGCGGTTGCATGGACGCCTAGTTGTCAATACGTGCCGCATATGCTTCAAAGGCTCGTCATCCATGAGTTCACACTTTACCACCACGCCAGCGTCTGACCGCCCTGGCCTACCGAAACCCCTTCCATCGTTAGCGCGCGCTTCCCGCCTGAAACGGTCACCATCTCTCCAGAACATCAATGCCGCATTCACCGGACTTAACTGCAGGTGCAGTTGGTGTGTCACTGACATGCGGGCCAGATGCCCATTGGGCCCACATGTCAGTAACCCAACGCACCTGCAGTTAAGTCACTGAAGCAGCATCCGCATTCACGCCTGATGAACCTACTCCGGCGCCAGCCGTCCATCCGTTTGCCACGGCTCATGGCCATTCGCCTGCTATATTAACTTGAGCCCCAGCTCCCAGCCATAGCCAAAGACCCACACTCATTCTCCTCCGGTCCCTTCCTTTTGTCGGCACCACTCCAACCATGGCCTCCTGGCGCTCTAAAGCTCTCTTGGACGTACTGTCACAGGACCAGACGAAGGACATCAGCGGCTCCGCTTCGGGCGTGCTCCAAAGCTCTCTTTGACGTACTGTCGCAGGAGCAGACGAAGGAGATCGCTGGCACCCCCTGGCCGCTCTCCGCCGCCATGACCATGAAGCCGGCGCGTGTGCACGGGCACAGCTAACAGCGAGGAAGAGTAGTACATGGTAGGTCGTCGCCGGTCTGGTCCCAGGAAGGCCACCGCTACTCCACTCAGTCGACGCCAAGCTTGGTGGGGTAAACATCGGCTGTCGATTAGCCGCTTGACGACGACGTGGAGGCGGAAATCTTCAAAACCTTGTGCTCTGGAGGAGGAGGTTATCAAGGCAGATGAGGAGGAGGCAAAGGCAATGGCCAGCTTTCTCGGACCTTTTCGCTTCAGCCTCCGGACCCGATAGTCCGGAGTGTATCCGAATACCCGCTCAGTTATGTAAACTGGGGTACGCGTGGAAACCGGGCGTAGGGGTCATAAGTGCTTGAACAGACAAGTACCCAACTAGCTATGTTATATTACATGGATAGTAAGAAACATCTTCCAGGGAGAATAGTTCCGTTAGGGGTTCCTTTCCCTGGGTACGCATGCATTAATGTGCATGTCCGAGCTGCGAACAGAGACGCGGGATATAAAACATGTGGGGGTTTGTATTGTAATTAGGTAAAACATCTTTTGTTCACCGACCAAATATTCCCTTAAGAACGCTAGCTTTCGGCTTCACCCAGTCTGAGGTACGCATCCGGCTGACCCGCCAGTAACAATTGTAGAGGTCCTTCCTTTATGCCCTAGACGAACTAACGGGAACGTAGGGCATAAACACAGGAGCGAAGCAACCTAGCTTGGTCAAAACTTAAGTCATATCGATGCATATAATGGTGAAAAAGGGGCATATGGAAAAGTGACACATATGTGGTGGGCATAAAGCCCGGAAGATAATTATATTAAGCTTCTGTATAAGAAGCCCCCAGGTATAATGAGCGCGCATAGCGCGTCAAGATCGTGTAGTTAAGACACACTTGAAGCCTTTAAGGCCATAAAAAGAAAGAAAAAGAGGATATAACGTGAAAAAGAAAGGCAGAGGTAAGGAGACAAACACTTAGTTCGGCACTAGGCGTAGAATCTTCGAAGTCTGGCCGCATTCCATGGGTTTGGCTCGAGTCGATTATCAGATGCATCACGCAGACGGTACGCCCCTCCGGTGAGAACTTTATCAATGATGAAGGGACCCTCCCACTTGCGCTTGAGCTTGTCCTTTTTCTTCTCCGGTAGGCATAGAACGAGTTCGCCAATGTTATAAGTTTTGGCCTGTACTTCTCTGCTTTGATACCTGCGAGCCTGTTGCTGATAGAATGTGGAACGGGCCTTCGAGACATCGCGCTCCTCCTCCAGGGCATCTAAACTGTCCTGTCGATCAAGCTCCGCTTCTTTCTCTTCGTACATGCGCACTCGAGGTGAGTCATGAATGATGTCGCAGGGCAATACCGCCTCTACGTTGTACACCATAAAAAATGGTGTGTATCCAGTAGTGCGATTCGGCGTGGTCCACAGCCCCCATAGTATGGAGTCGAGCTCCTCGACCCAGTGTGTATCTGATTCCTTCAGGGATCGCACTAGTCTAGGTTTGATGCCGCTCATAATAAGACTGTTTGCTCGTTCGACATGATCGTTCGTTTGGGGGTGATAGACTGAGGCGTAATCGAGCTTAATGCTCATGTTGCTGCACCAAGTTTTCACCTCGTCGGCTGTGAAGTTGGAGCCGTTATCGGTGATGATGCTGTGGGGGACACCGTAACGGTGTACAACCCCTGATATGAAGTCTATCACTGGTCCGGATTCGGCCATTTTAACTGGTTTGGCTTCTATACATTTGGTGAATTTATCCACCAGGACCAACAAGTATTTTTTCTTATGGCTTCCTCCTTTAAGGGGTCCAACCATATCGAGTCGTCAGACTGCAAAGGGCCAAGTTATGGGGATTGTTTGGAGAGGTAGGTGGCATATGGCTTTGATTTGCAAAAAGCTGGCAACCGACGCAATGTTGGACGAGGTCTTGTGCGTCTGCTCGGGCTGTCGGCCAGTAGAAACATGTACGGAAGGCCTTGCTTACAAGGGCCCGAGCTGCGGCGTGGTGGCCGCCGAGTCCGGCATGAATTTCGGCCAAGAGCTGCCGCCCTTCCTCTTCGGAGATGCACCTTTGGAGCACTCCGGTCGCGCTTTTCTTATAAAGCTCTCCCTTGTGGACCTTGTAAGCTTTAGAACACCGCACAATGCAACGTGCCTCATTATGGTCCTCAGCTTGCCTATTTAGGTAGGCTAAGAGGGGTTCTGTCCACGGGGCGATGACAGCCATAATCACATGGGCCAAAGGTGTTATTTTGGTGGCGAAGCCTCCGATTACGTCAGAGTGTTCGGGATCTGGGGTTGTGTTCGGATCCGGACTGGTATTGCCGGTCTCCCCTTCCCACACCACGGATGGCTTGAACAGCCTTTCCAAGAAGATATTAGGTGGGACGGGGTCGCGCTTAGCGCTGATGCGGGCGAGGATATCCGCTGCTTGATTGTTTTCTCGAACCACATGGTGGAATTCGAGCCCCTCGAACCGAGGTGCCATTTTGAGGACGGCATTACGGTAAGCCACCATTTTTGGGTCCTTGGCGTCAAAGTCTCCATTTATTTGAGACATTGCGAGGTTCGAATCCCCACACACTTCTAGGCATTGCATGCCCATGGAGACTGCCATCCGAAGACCATGCAACAGAGCCTCATATTCGGCTGCATTGTTGTAGTCTGTGTATAATATTTGGAGTATGTATTGGACCGTGTCTCTGGTGGGGGATGTCAGGACAACACCCGCTCCCAGTCCGGACATGAAGACCGCGTATGCTATCTTTTGATAATGTGGGTACCGTGACTTGCATGGAGTGAGGATAGTGGATACGTAGTATACTGGCTTTTGAAGCGGGAACTTATGTCTGTTCGTCTCTCGTTCGACGATGAGCACTGCGCTTACAACCTGGTGTGTTGCACCTATATATAACAGCATGGGTTCGCCGATATTTGGCGCGGCCAGGATTGTATTGCTGGCCAAGAGGGCCTTTATTTATTCTAGTTCGGCCGTGGCCGCATCCATACACTCGAAGTGTTCGATGCGTCGAAGAAGGCGATAAAGAGGTTGTGCCTTTTCTCCCAATCGGGGGATAAAGCGGCTTAGGGCAGCCACGCATCTAGTTAATTTCTAGATTTGCTTGAGGTCTGTTGGGGTAGCCAACTGTGACACAGCTCGGAGTTTAGCCGGGTTTGCTTCAATTTCTCTATTGGAAATGATGAAGCCCAGCAGCTTTCCGGCAGGCACGCCGAAAACGCATTTTTCTAGATTGAGCTTGATGTCATATGTTCGGAGATTGTCGAACGTAAGCATCAAGTCGTCTATTAAAGATTCGTCGTGTCTGGTTTTGATGGCCCCGTCGTCTACGTATGCCTCCACTGTTTTGCCGATTTGTTTTTCCAGGCATGTCTGAATCATGCATTGACAGGTTGCATCGGCATTTTTGAGCCCGAAAGGCATGGTGTTAAAATAGAAGGGGCCGTATGGTGTGATGAATGCCATTGCGGCTTGATTAGACTACGCCATCTTGATTTGATGGTATCCGGAGTATGCGTCGAGGAAGCACAATGAGTCGTGTCCTGCGGTAGCGTTGATGATTTGATCAATGGGGGGAGGGGGAAGGGATCCTTGGGGCAAGCCTTATTGAGGTCCTTGAAATCGACACATTGGCGCCAGGATTTGTCCTTCTTTGGTACCATCACCAGGTTTGCTAGCCAGTACGGATGTTTTATTTCTCTGATGAATCCGGCCTCGAGTAACTTGGCTAGCTCTTCTCCCATGGCCTCTCGCTTAGGTTCTGAAAAGCGCCGAAGAGTCTGCTTGACCGGCTTGTATCCCTTCAGTATGTTTAGGCTATGTTCGCCCAGCCTGCATGGGATACCTGGCATGTCTGAAGGATGCCATGCGAAGATGTCCCAATTCTCACGCAAGAACTCTCGCAATGTGGCGTCTATTGTGGGGCTCAGCTGTGCCCCGATGGATGTTGTTTTTGTAGGGTCCGTTTGGTGGACCTGGAATTTGACTATTTCGTCCGCTGGTTTGAAAGAGGTGGACTTGGGTCGTTTGTCGAGTATCACATTGTCCCTGTCCACTATGGAGTGCAGCGCAGTTAGTTCTTCAGCCGCGAGGGCTTCGGATAATGCCTCAAGGGCCAGTGCGGCGGTTATATTTTCGGTGCGGAGTGCTACGTCCAGATCACTAGCTAGAGTGATGATTCCATTGCGCCCGGGCATCTTGAGCTTCATGTACCAATAATGGGGTATAGCTTAGAAGCTCGTGAATGCATCCCGCCCTAAAAGAGCGTGGTAGCTACTACTGAACGGGGCCACTTGGAATGTGATTTCTTCAGACCTATAATTCTCCGGTGTGCCGAATACCACATCTAGTGTGATTTTTCCCGCACATCGTACCTCCCGACTAGGGATGATTCCTCTGAAGGTCGTGCTGCTTTGCTCAATGCAGCTCTTGTCTATTTCCATTTTGTGAAGAGTTTCCTCGTAGATGAGGTTTAATCCGCTGCCACCGTCCATGAGCACTTTAGTAAGCCGGAAGCCGTCCACAATTGGACTAAGGACCAAAGCGGTTGGTGCTCGGACTGTTTGGAATTGAGGTTCGTCACTAGTATTGAAGGTTATGGCCGTTGTCGGTGTCAAAACCGGCGGATCTCGGGTAGGGGGTCCCGAACTGTGCGTCTAGGCGGATGGTAACAGGAGACAAGGGACACGATGTTTTACCCAGGTTCGGGCCCTCTTGATGGAGGTAAAACCCTACATCCTGCTTGATTGATATTGATGATGTGGGTATTACAAGAGTAGATCTACCACGAGATCAAGGAGGCTAAACCCTAGAAGCTAGCCTATGGTATGATTGTTGTTCGTCCTACGGACTAAAGCCATCCGGTTTATATAGACACCGGAGAGGGCTAGGGTTACACAGAGTCGGTTACAATGGTAGGAGATCTACATATCCGTATTGCCAAGCTTGCCTTCCACGCCAAGGAAAGTCCCATCCGGACACGGGACGAAGTCTTCAATCTTGTATCTTCATAGTCTTGGAGTCCGGCCGATGATGATAGTTCGGCTATCCGGACACCCCCTAGTCCAGGACTCCCTCAGTAGCCCCTGAACCAGGCTTCAATGACGACGAGTCCGGCGCGCATATTGTCTTCGGCATTGCAAGGCGGGTTCCTTCTCCGAATAATTTATAGAAGATTGTGAACACCAGGATAGTGTCCGGCTCTGCAAAATAAATTCCACATACCACCGTAGAGAGAATAATATTTACACAAGTTCAATCTGCTGACGTATTTTGTGGCGTGACGTCACACCACTACCAAGCCTTTACTCGAATTGTTTTTATTGTACCACCTCAGCGCGTTTAGCGAAGCGGTTTCCTTGGCACGTCTTGTCGAAGCAGAGATCGTGTTCCCCTTATTCCGGGATTCCCATTAATACGGACGTGGGTAACCCAACCGCGCCCGTTGCCACGCCCCCTCCATCGAAGGCGGGTTCCAAACGGTCACGGGGACGGCTCTTGGTATTCTCCCTCTTTATAATGAGACCAAGGCCCGTTCTTTTTCTTCAACCCTCAATCGAATCCGCCCCTCGCCCCGAGTTCCAACACCCAAGGCTCCAGATTCGGGTACTTTCGACCTTCGACAATGTCCGGCTCCGACCTACGAGGCCGGTGGATGCCCTCCTCTGTCACGGAAGAGGACGTGCTCAAGCTGAGAGACGCCAGGTACTTAACCTACGAGATTTCGCATAGGTTGCCTGCCCAAGGGCAAGTTATTCCTACTCCCGAGCCCGGCGAGAGTGTCGTGTTCGTGTCTCACCTCCGTCGGGGTTTAGGCTTCCCAATGGATCCCTTCGTGAGGGGGCTCATGTTTTACTATGGGCTGGAATTTCACGACTTGGCTCCGGAGTCCATCCTCCACATCTCATCATTCATTGTCGTCTGCGAAGCCTTCCTCCGCACTACCCCTCACTTCGGCTTGTGGCTCAAAACCTTCAACGTGGAGCCGAAGATGATTGCGGGGCGTCAGGCAGAGTGCGGCGGGGCGGTTATAAACAAGAGGGCCGATGCTCCATGGCCCGAGGGCTCTTTTCAGGAGGAGCTCGGTTTGTGGCAACAGGAGTGGTTCTATATCACCGCTCCCAGGGGCAGCAGGCAGAGGCCGCCGCCCGTCTTTCGCCCGGGCCCTCCACAACGGCTGACGTCATGGGTCAACAAAGGGCTTGACTGGGGGCCGTCCAAAGACGTACCCCTGTTGCAGGGCCGGATTCGAGACCTCCAGGAAGGGGAGATCAATCTGGTCGTAGTGACACAGGTTATGGTAATTCGGCGCCTTCTGCCCTGCAAACGTCGCCCCCTCCGCCTGTGGGAATTTAATCCGGAGGGACCACGAGCTCTCCAACACTTCATGGGTTTGACACCCGTGGAGATGTACGAACTGTTCTTCGGATCACAAGAGATGCGTCCGGACTTGACCGAGGACGCTGGCCTAAGCTGCAATCGCCCGGATACTCAAGTAAGTAGCCCTGTGTCCGGACACATTGTCCATTTATTTATCATGGGTTTGCCTTTTAACCAGCTATCCCTTGAACAGGAGTGGATAGCGCAAGCAAAATTGATACGGTGTCCGGCCCCCCTCCCTGAGACCACGCCGGATCCCGTGTTAATTAAAATGTTGGAGGTTGCACCTTCGGAGGAGGGCAAAGGGGGCACAGGGAAACTACCACCTCTGCCAAGGAGGCTTGCAGTAAGGGGGGAATCGAGGGTCCCTCCCTCCAGGGGGAGAAGAGGACCGCTTCCGAAGACCCGGAGGCCAAGGCCTCAAAGCGGGGAAGGAAATCACCGGAAGGTCCCGTGCCGGGAAGAGCCCCGGCCGCACAGTCTCCCCAAAGGAATCAGCCCTCCAGCGAGCCGTAAGTAAAAAAGGGGGGTTTTGTAATAGGGGACATCCCTACTTTATTTCTAAGGTTAACCGAAGTTTTCACCTTGTAGTTCGGATCTCAGCCCTTCTCAGCAGAGCTCATCTTCGGGGGACCTTCGTCCGGAGATGATGGAGAGCGAAACGCCTCCATCTGCCGCCCCGTCGGGCGGGGCGGACGACCCTGAGGTGTCGTCACGGAGGGTCTCCCCGAGTCCGGCGGGGCCGGGGAGTTCGGCACCCACTGGAGTACGGCCGGTGGAGCTGCAGGATTTGCTCGAGAGGGCGTCTATCTCAGAAGATCACCGCACATTAATGAGTATGGTGATTGAAAGGATCTCATCCGCCGAGAGCGGGTTGTATGAGGCCGTCGGAAGTTTACTGACGGGGTTTGAGGTATGCAAAAAATGACATACCGTTTGACAGTTTTGCACATGGAGTGCGCCCTGTATAGATAGTAGCCCCTGAGACTTGGTATGCTGTCGAAAGTGACAGCGTGCCGAGGATCATTAATCTCAGTTATAGAATGTCGCCTTTCCTATGCAGGTGGTGGAACGATCGGTGGCCAGCCGAACAGATGGAGCTGCCGAGCTGAAGCGGCAACTCGACGTTGCGGATGCGGACATCGCGCTGGTCAATAAACGACTTGACGAGTCACAAGGTAAATGGTTGCTCCGCGGTCACCGAGTAAGGGAGCTGATGCCCGTTCCTTACAATTTGTATGCTTGATGCAGATGGTGCCGCTGCTGTGGAAGACCTTCGAGCAGAGCTTGCTCGAGCCAAGGAGCAAGCCAGGAAAAGTGATGCGGCTGCCTCGAAGGCAGCAGAAGAGCTAAAAGCCGAAAAGGTTGCTCACTGCCGAAGCAGGGAGGAGATGGCCGGAATGGCCGTGAGATTAAAAGATGCTACCGACCGCTATGAGGTTCTTGAAAGAGAACGCCGAGCGGAGCAAGAGGACCTGAAGAAAGCCGTCGCCGAAGCCAAGGATGCCCGTAGTGCGATGCGGGCTATGAAGGAGGAACTGCGTCAGGCCGGAGACATTGCGGCTGGAAAGCCCTTTCTGCTGCGTAGGAAGTTCACGGATCCGAAGTATGCTCAGTTGGGCCAATTGTGTGGTGCGGAGGATCCTTATCTGGATTTGGCGGCGAGTGCGGCGGACGCAGTCGTGCACTTCCGAAGCCAGAAGGATCACGAAATGGAAGAGCTTTTCTGGTCTCAATTCCATAGTCCGGAGCGTCCACTTCCGTTGACTGATCGGTTGGCGGAGTGGGCTGAGCTGAATAGGTTGTCCGGACTTGCCATGACGGATGTGGTGGCTCATCTGTGGCCAGAAAGGCCCAAGCCGGAGAGTTATTTTGGCTTGTTGCAGCAATTCCTTGGGGCGGTGCCGCATATCGAGGCGATGAAGCGGTCGGCATGCATAGAGGGTGCACGGATGGCTCTTGCCCGTGTTAAGACATACTGGGCGGAGATGGATGCCACCGCTGTTGCATCCCGGGGTTCGGACAAAAGCCGATTACCCGCCGAGCACTATTTTGAGGAAGTCCTGCAGGGCGCTCGTTTAATAGAGTCGCAGTGCTCGAAAGATGTTATGTTCAAATGACGTGTATGATTTGTGAGATCATGTTTATAATGTAACAGCTTTTTATACTTGTGCGTTCAAGTATTGAACTATCTCCTGTGCGGCCGTATATGTATGTATAACCTGAAAGATGGCAGTCTTTGGCTTCAGCCCCCACGCACATGGTGCGGGGGTGTTTGCAAAAGAAAAGCGCTTTTTCACACTTAATCCAACGTCTTGGTCCTTTGAAGGAGGTGATAGCATAGCAAACTAGGCAACCGGACTATAATGCTTTATCACTTTCACTTAGCCATAGGAGCTCGAAGGTGGGGCTACGATATAGCCCCTAGAGGCACCGCGCTCTCCGAACTCGGGGCGCGTATGTGCCTGACCGGGAAGCGGTCCTTCGTCAAAGCGGAGGAATTCTAAACATTCCAGTAGTCGATCGAGTGGTTGACCAGTCTCTCGCTATATCATGACAGTCAGTTTTCGGCTTTCTCTACTGAGGTGCTCGCCCGGCCGAACCGGGGCACAATCGCAGTAGTTCTCCTGGTGCCGCGTTAGCCGATGGAGCGGAACGTAAGGCAGCAAAACACAGGAGCCGGGCAAACCCAACATTTGACCAAAGACATGATTCGGAGCTGATGCATATAAGGCCTAACTCGAGACGCCGAACACTCCCTGAGGTATTCGGTCTTTATGATACCGGGCAGAACAATGCCCTAAGCCCCTAGTGTCCAGGTACGGGCGAGAACTTCTGACGCGGCCGATGCCAAAACGCCAGCCTCCTCCTCGGTTATGGTAGGAAACCGGGGGATGTGTATCAACAAGAGACAGTAAGAAAGGTTTACGCAGGGTCTTAATCTGAAAAGAATCCTTGCAACGGGTCCCTGCTGCACGTCTGCGCCTGTGTCTCCGTTGTGCTGTATCCTGGACGGGTGTAGCACGTGCTTCATCTGTAAAAGAGAAGAACTTAGTTTGGAAAAAATATCGTGCAAAAGATGTATTAAAATAAAGTATGATAAAGTTGAGCTTTATTGGCTCTCATTGTTTATACGTGCAGCCCCTTGTAAAGAGGTATGCGGCGGGAAGCCCCTTGTTTATTTATGCCGGACTCGCCTAACCGTGTCCGAGGTCTGAATGACCTGTTTTTAGGGGCTTTGACCAGCAAGGTCGGATTAGTGTGCGGCTGTCAAAGCAGTCTCACGTTTTCCGTGGTCGAGGAACACTCAGAGTTACCCTTTAATGAGATTATGCCGCGTGGACCAGGCATTTTAAGCGTAAGAGACGCGTAATGCGGTATTGCGTTAAAGCGGGCGAAAGCTTCGCGTCCCAGTAGTGCTTGATGGCTACTTTTGAATGGGGCGATATGGAAAATGAGCTTTTCGCGACGGAGGTTGTCGGATGAACCGAACACGACCTCTAGTAGTACAGAGCCTGTACAATTGGCGTAAAGGCCAGGCGTCACTCCTTTGAAGGAAGTGCTGCTATGGTGAATTTTGGTAGGGTCTATCCCCATTCTGCGGATGGTGTCCTGGTATAGCAGGTTTATATCGCTGCCGCCATCCATTAGGACTTGTGTGAATTGTAGTCCGTCGATTATGGGATCCAGTACCAAAGCAGTCCCTCCTGTGTTTCGAACACTTCTGGAGTAATCCTGATGGTCGAAAGTAATTGGTTTAAACATCCAATTTCGGGACTCTGCTGGGGTGGACCGTGCGGCGCGTGTTTTAGCAGGTGCCGCACTATTTTTCCTTGTTATCACATGAAGTGAGTTCACTGTTTTGACTTCTAGTGGGAAAGTCTTCTGTTTTCCGGCGTGCTGCTTGTGGGGTTCGTCGTCGTCTTCGCTTGGTGTGTCGAGCCCCTTGTGTTCGGCGTTAAGTCGGCCAGACTGCTTGAAGACCCAACAATCTCTGTGGGTATGGTTTCTAGGCTTCCCGGGGGTACTATGTATTTGACATATCCTATCCAAGATTTTGTTTAGGTTGGATAGCTCATCACTGTTGTCCTTGAGAGGCAGTGTTTTA
Organism: Triticum aestivum; assembly: GCF_018294505.1. Taxonomy (NCBI): domain Eukaryota; kingdom Viridiplantae; phylum Streptophyta; class Magnoliopsida; order Poales; family Poaceae; genus Triticum; species Triticum aestivum. The sequence goes on along the minus strand of NC_057798.1, from coordinate 469,976,372 downwards.
TTATTCGGCCGAGAGCTTTTGAATCCGGCGTTGACCGCCGTGCTATTTGGGCCATTTTCCTTATTCCGGCGCTGATCTTTTCTGCGTCGTGATTTCCCGTTTCCATCCCTGACCTCGGATGTACTCGGGTCGCTGGTGCTGCATCTTGCCAGCCAGCTATCTTCCCCCGCGCAAAAGCGGGTCATGAGGCTTGTTAGTGCGGCCATTGTTCTTGGTTTTTCCTGGCCGAGGTGTCTGGCGAGCCATTCGTCTCGGACGTTATGCTTAAAGGCTGCTAAGGCTTCGGCGTCCGGACAGTCGACTATTTGGTTCTTTTTGGTGAGGAACCTATTCCAGAATTTGCGTGCTGACTCTCCGGGCTGTTGAGTTATGTGACTTAGATCGTCTGCATCCGGAGGGCGGACATAAGTCCCCTGAAAATTTGCTCGAAACGCATCCTCGAGCTCTTCCCAACTTCCAATGGTATTTTCCGGGAGGCTTTTGAGCCAATGCCGAGCTGGCCCTTTGAGCTTGAGGGGTAGGTATTTTATGGCATGGAGATCGTCTCCTCTGGCCATATGTATGTGTAGGATATAATCCTCAATCCAGACTCCGGGGTCTGTTGTTCCGTCATATGCCTCTATGTTTACGGGTTTGAATCCCGCTGGAAATTCATGATCCAGTACCTCATCGGTGAAACATAGTGGGTGTGCGGCGCCCCTGTATTTAGGTGTGCCGTTGTCTTCAAACACTCGGCGGGTTGTGTTGCTCCCTGGAGTCTTCTTTTTTGGCCCATAGATGGACCTGACCGGGTCATCCTTTTTGCGAGGATCCTTATGTGGATCGTGTGCCGGCTTGTGTGCGGCGCCGCTTGCCGCTCTTAGCCTGTCATCTGGTCGTCTATCCGGCCAGGCGGCCTCTTTCTTTTTTGACTGTGGGGGCTCTACGGCCTCCTCGTCAAATTCGGGCAACAGCTTGCGCTTCGGGTAGCTCTTTGCCTGGTGACTATCACCGTATTTATCTGCGGTATTGAGTACTTTGCTCCATCTCATTCTGAGTGCGTCCTCCGCTGTTTTGAGCTTCCGCTTTTGCTTCTTCAAACTTCTTGCAGTGGCGACGAGCCTTTTATGAAGGTTCTTATGCTCCGGTGATGTGTCCGACGTGAGATCGTCTGGACTGTTGTTTTCGCCGGGGGTGGGTTGCTTGTCCAATTCATCCTGTTCGGATGGTTGCTTGGTGGCATGTTCGTCGTCCACTGCTTCGCCCTGCTCTAAGGCCGGGTCAGTATGGGTGCCGTTGTTATCGAGGCGGGACTTCGGGCGGCGCTTGCGTCGCCGTTTTGGTTGTTTGTCGGGGGAGTTGTCCTTCGCCACGTCCCGTTGTTCCTTGTTATCGCTTCCTTTTGGCGTATCCACCATGTATACGTCGTGAGTTGAGGTGGCTTTCCAGTGCCCAGTAGGCGCTGGTTCTTGGTCGTCTCCGGCATTGTTGTCCATACCGTCGATGTCTTCGGAGTCAAAGTCTGGCATGTCGGTTAGATCGTCGACAGTGGCTACTAAGTGGGTGGTGGGTGGGCTTTGAATTTCTTCGTCGTCCGCATCCCAACCGTCCTGACCGCAGTCCGGCCAGGGCTCTCCTGATAACGAGAGATACTTTAGCGAACTCAAGATGTCGCCGAAAGGTGAGTGTTGAAAGATGTCCGCAGCGGTGAACTCTATGATCGGTGCCCAATCGGATTCAATTGGAGGGGGCGCGGGAGGTTCGGAGTCCGGCAAGGAGTCCGGCGCCTCGGAGTCACGAGCTTCATGAGGGACAAGGTCAGTGTTCGGCTCTATCGCCGTAGAGGTTGCAGCCCCCGAGGCGGTGTCTAGCCACCCGTCCTCGATCTGCGCAGCCGGCTCCGAATTGAGGATCGGAGCGGACTCGTGTGCGGCCTCCAGGGCACTGTCCGGCTGCAGAGCTAAATCATGCCCATCGTGACAGTGCGGCGCGCTCGGCTGTGGCTCGAATCCATCGAAGATCAAGTCCCTGCGGATGTCAGCCGTGAAGTTCAAACTTCCAAATCTGACCTGACGGCCAGGGGCGTAGCTTTCGATCTGCTCCAGATGGCCAAGCGAATTGGCCCGCAGTGCAAAGCCGCCGAATACGAAGATCTGTCCGGGGAGGAAGGTCTCACCCTGGACTGCGTCGTTGTTGATGATCGAAGAAGCCATCGAGCCTATCGGTGACGACACAGAGGAACTCTCAATGAAAGCACCAATGTCGGTGTCAAAACCGGCGGATCTCGGGTAGGGGGTCCCGAACTGTGCGTCTAGGCGGATGGTAACAGGAGACAAGGGACACGATGTTTTACCCAGGTTCGGGCCCTCTTGATGGAGGTAAAACCCTACGTCCTGCTTGATTGATATTGATGATGAGGGTATTACAAGAGTAGATCTACCATGAGATCAAGGAGGCTAAAGCCTAGAAGCTAGCCTATGGTATGATTGTTGTTCGTCCTATGGACTAAAGCCATCCGGTTTATATAGACACCGGAGAGGGCTAGGGTACACAGAGTCGGTTACAATGGTAGGAGATCTACATATCCGTATTGCCAAGCTTGCCTTCCACGCCAAGGAAAGTCCCATCCGGACACAGGACAAAGTCTTCAATCTTGTATCTTCATAGTCTTGGAGTCCGGCCGATGATGATAGTTCGGCTATCCGGACACCCCCTAGTCCAGGAATTCCTCAGCCGTGTCGTTCCATGGATTTATTGTTGCAACGTGGCAGACTTCAGCGAGGCTGCGGAGTGCTCGCTTGCGCCTATTATTTGAGAAGGAAGTCTCGAAGACTGTCAATACTGTAATGTTATTTTTGGCGGGATGATGCTCTGCGGTATTGTTGATGAGGAGATCCTCGCCGCTCTTGGCCACCTGCCGGAGTATCCAACATGCTCTAAGGCCGTGTGTTGGTATGGTATCCGGTGTGTTGTGAATTTTTCATGGCCCATTGAGCCATCCCTCCAATATGGCTCCACGCCCTATAGTGGGCTTTGGTTTCTTTGTAGTTGGATTGGGTGACTTGCGAGAGTGCACCCTTTTAGTTCGGACGAGGGGTTTAGTAAGAGCCGGAGGATCCAAGAATTTTGTTTGGGTTTTCCAGGCGCTTTCCATCGCACAGTACTTCTGTACTATGGCTGTCAAGTAAGCAAAGTGTGCTATGTCATGGTGACTTGTGGCGTTGAGGATTCCACTGTCCGTGCAATTTTTGCAAAAGAATGATATTGCGTCTTCCTCGCGACAGTCCTTGACCTTGCTCATTACAAGGAGGAATCTAGCCCAGAAGTGATGTACTGTCTCTTGGGGCTCTTGTCTAATGTGGGAAAGATCACTTTTATCTGGGTGGGTGGGTTGATTTAAGTCCAAAACCTGATCCGATCTGAGACCCAGGGGCAGAGGAGCTTCCGAGCTTGGCAGTTCAGGCTTCGGGATGTTGCCCAATTTTTCTGGCTCACTGTCCGATTCTAGGTTCAGAGCTTGGGCCATGTCCTCTCGTAGACGGGTATCCGGCTCGAAGAGCTCGGGAATCCGGACATAGTTCGTCCTCAAAATAGAGGAAGAATCGCTGCATTGCTCCTCCACCACCGCTATCTGATGGGTGACCAGCGGAGAGTTAATCTCCCTTTGGTCAGGTTTAAGCCCGATCCGATCATAGTCCATAGCGACTCCCAGGGAGGCGATGCGATCCAAGAGCTCGTTCAGGGAGGAGAGCTCCATTAGATCCATCTGCTCGATTTATTCCGAGCTGACGTGGAGGCTGTTTTTGATGACCTGAGAAGTCATTGTCAGCGTGGTGGCCGAACGGGCGGTCATGACGAAGCCGCCTAGTCGGAGAGTTTGGCCTATAGCCAAGGCTCCCCCCGAGGTGATGTTGTCCTTGACAACAAGGCGAGCCATCAAGCCTTACCGCGACGGCACCGTGGAACTCTCAATGAAATCACCAATGTTGGTGTCAAAACCGGCGGATCTCTGGTAGGGGGTCCCGAACTGTGCGTCTAAGGCTAATGGTAATAGGAGGCGGGGGGCGCAATGTTTACCCAGGTTTGGGCCCTCTCGATGGAGGTAAAACCCTACTTCCTGCTTGATTGATCTTGATGATATGAGTATTACAAGAGTTGATCTACCACGAGATCGTAGAGGCTAAACCCTAGAAGCTAGCCTATGATTATGATTGTTGTTGTCCTACAGACTAAACCCTCTAGTTTATATAGACACCGGAGGGGGCTAGGGTTACAGAGAGTCGGTTACAAAGAAGGAGATCTACATATCCGGATTGCGAAGCTTGCCTTCCACACAAAGGAGAGTCCCACCCAGACACGGGACGAAGTCTTCAATCTTGTATCTTCATAGTCCAACAGTCCGGCCAAAGTATATAGTCCGGCTGTCCGAGGACCCCCTAATCCAGGACTCCCTCAGCCATGTCTCAAGAGGATCGAATGAGATATAACTAAGGAAAGAAGTCACCTCGGTCTCGAGAGCTCTAGCTTGTGCTCGTGTCATAGGTCCTCTTGGCACTTGGTGAGACGATGGTAGGTCCATGGGGATGAACGTAGGATGCTCCGCATCACTTGTCAAGTTTAACCCGAGTATTCTGCGTGTGCAAATCTGGCTTGCACCCGTTGTATTTCAACGTAGAGCCTATCACACCCAATCATCACGTGGTGTCTCAGCAGAAGAACTTTCGCAACGGTGCATACTCGGGGAAAACACTTATACGTTGAAATTTAGAAAGGGATCATCTTATAATGTTACTGCCGTACTAAGCAAAATAAGATGCATAAAAGATAAACATCACATGCAATCAAAATATGTGACATGATATGGCCATCATCATCTTGTGCTCATGATCTCCATCACCGAAGCAACGTCATGATCTCCATCATCACCGGCTTGACACTTTGATCTCCATCGTAGCATCGTGGTCGTCTCGCCAACCATTGCTTCTACGACTATCGCTACCGCTTAGTGATAAAGTAAAGCAATTACATAGCGCTTGTATTTCATACAATAAAGCGACAACCATATGGCTCCTACCAGTTGCCGATAACTTTTACAAAACATGATCATCTCATACAACAATCTTTATATCACATCATGTCTTGACCATATCACATCACAACATGCCCTGCAAAAACAAGTTAGACGTCCTCTACTTTGTTTGTTGCAAGTTCTACGTGGCTGCTACGGGCTGCTAACATGAACCGTACATACCTACGGCACAAAAACCACAATGGTGATTTATCAAGTTTGCCGTTTTAACCTTCACAAGGACCGGGCGCAGTCAAATTTGATTCAACTAAAGTTGGAGAAACAGACACCCACCAGCCACCTTTATGCAAAACTAGTTGTATGTCTGTCAATGGAATCGGTATCATGAACGCGGTCATGTAAGGTTGGTCCAGGCCGCTTCATCCAACAATACCGCCGGATCAAAATAAGACATTGGTGGTAAGCAGTATGACGATCACCGCCCACAACTCTTTGTGTTTTACTCGTGCATATCATCTACGCATAGACCTGACTCGGATGCCACTGTTGGGAAACGTAGCATGCAATTTCAAAAAAAATCCTATGCTCACGCAAGATCTATATAGGAGATGCATAGCAATGAGAGGGGAGAGTGTGTCCACGTACCCTCATAGACTGAAAGCGGAAGTGTTAACTTAACGCGGTTCATGTAGTCGAAAGTCTTCTCAAATCAACCGGTCAAGTACCGAACGCACAACACCTCCGAGTTCTGCACACGTTTAGCTCGATGACGTCCCTCAAACTCTTGATCCAGCAGAGTGTCGATTGAGTCGATGAGTTTCATCAGCACGACGACGTGATGATGGTGTTGGTGAAGTGATCCGCGCAGGGCTTCGCCTAAGCACTACGACAATATGACCGGAGGAGTAAACAGTGGAGGGGGGCACCGCACATGGCTAAACAATTGATGTGCTTTGTTGTGCCCCCTGCCCTCGTATATAAAGGAGAAGGGGAAGGAGGCCGGCCACAAGGGGTGCGAAAAGGGGGGAGGAGTCCTACTAGGACTCCACTCCTAGTAGGATTCGACCCCCCTTTTTTCCTTATTCCAGAGGGGGGAAAGGGGGAAGGGAGAGGAAGAGGAGAAGGAAAGGGGGGCGCGCACCCTCCCCTAGTCCAATTCGGACTCCCCATGGGAGGGGGGGCACCGCCACGCCTTATGGGCTGCCTCCCCTCTCTCCTATGGCCGATGTAGGCCCAACAATCCCCCGGGGGGTTTCAGTAACCTCCCGGTACTCCGAAAAACATCTGAAACTTCCCAAAACTATTCCGGTGTCCGAACATAACCTTCCAGTATATCAATCTTTACCTCTCGACCATTTCGGTACTCCTCGTCATGTTCGTGATCTCATCCGGGACTCCGAACAACCTTCGGTCACCAAAACACTTAACTCGTATAATACCTATCGTCATCGAACATTAAGCGTGCGAACCCTACGGGTTCGAGAACTATGTAGACATGACCGAGACATCTCTCTAGTCAATAACCAATAGCGGAACCTGGATGCTCATATTGGTTCCCACATATTCTACGAAGATCTTTATTGGTTGAACCGTAATGTCAACATAGTTATTCTCTTTGTCATCAGTATGTTACTTGCCCGAGATTCGATCGTCGGTATCTTCATACCTAGTTCAATCTCGTTACCAGCAAGTCTCTTTACTCGTTCTGTAGTGCATCATCCCGCAACTAACTGATTAGTCACATTGCTTGCAAGACTTCATATGATGTGCCTTACCGAGAGGGCCTAGAGATACCTCTTCGATACTCAGAGTGACAAATCCTAATCTTAAACTATGCCAACCCAACAAACACCTTCGGAGATACCTGTAGAGCGACTTTATAATCACCCATATACGTTGTGACGTTTGATAGCACACAAGGCATTCCTCTGGTGTCCGGGAGTTGCATAATCTCATAGTCGGATGAATATATATTTGACAGGAAGAAACCAGTAGCAATAAAACTGAACGATCATTATGCTAAGCTAACGGATGAGTCTTGTCCATCACATAATTCTACTAATGATGTGATCCCGTTATCAAAAGACAACTCATGTCCATGGCTAGGAAACTTAACCATCTTTGAGCAATGAGCTAGTCTAGTAGAGGCATACTAGGACACATAGTTTTGTCTATGTATTCACTATGTATCAAGTTTCCGGTTAATACAATTCTAGCATGAATAATAAATATTTACCATGAATAAGAAAATATAAAATAACAAGTTTATTATTGCCTCTAGGGCATATTTCCTTCAATTGACACCCGTCCTAAAGGCGTGTCGTGCTAATAGGAGGCAGTTGGATAGGCGATGTGGCAATCTTGCTGGGATTCAACCTCCACATGACACGTGACAGCGCATTTAATGGGTTTTGTCCTAACTGACAGAGTTAGGTATGATAGCTCAGTATCAATCTAATCATCCCTGTAACCATTTGGCCATTGTGGTAATCCCTTGAGCTATAAAAGGATGACCAGGGCAACATTTATGGGGGTTCAAACATTTGCATCTCTCAAGCATAGGTATTCATGCAACTGCTCCCTCCTAGCCACCTGCTGGGGAAGAGCGCTCCGTGTATTTGTGCTCAAACACCACCCAATACAACAAAGGCAGGAGTAGGGTTTTACGCTCCCAAGCGGCATGAACCTGGGTAAAATCATGCGCCTCTCGTTTCCCTTGCTCTTTGCGTCGATCGCCTCCCCTTGCCGAACCAGCAAAAGGGGCTCAATTGCCCCATAGATCGCCGGCTCCAAGCTGACACATTTGCATTAAATATAAGATGTAGATTTGATTCCTATAATTTATTCTATTGAAAATTGAATTATAGGTATAGAATATTCGTGACTTTGTGGTATACACAAAACTCAATTTAAATGTATAAGAATGGCTAAGTAGTACCTCATCTAAAAAGGAAAATACTCCCTCCGTTCCTTTATGTAAGCTGTGTTATTTTTGGCACGGTAACCAAGGCACGTAATTATAGACATGTTAGGATGAAATTACCCTTGGCAAATTTATTTGTTAGTGGCAAGTAAATCAGTTAGTCGAGGAGATGTTGCCTTAACCATGAACGAAAAAATCATACGGTGAAAAAAAGACAATTTTTTTGAAAGAATTTTTTTGCAAAGGTAAAGCATGGAATATTCTAAAACAAATTGTCTGCGTTTTGTGACTATGCATCGTCAATAATAAATTGAAAAAGAATAGCAATTCTTTTAGTAAATAAAAAGTAGAGAATTAAATTATGGAAGAACTTAGAATAAACCAGAAATCTCTTTGTTTTGAGGTGTGTGCTTTATTTAGCGCTGACGGAGATTAAGAAGGAGACGGTGAGGCCGCCGGCGCCGAGAAAGAAGCAACCCCACTATCTATCTTAGGATGGCGGGTGCAGGTTCGCCGGGGATTTTTGGTTGGTGGTTGTCAGCCTTAGAGGGATGGTGGGGGGGAGCGGTGGTTGGGGGGTTCGCACGACGAAGATGAATAGAAGAACCAGCGGGATGTTGAAGAAAGAGATCTTAGCCCTTCATTTTGCATCCGACGGCTGAAAACAATCAAGTGAATCAATTTTTTTTTCAGTCGACTGACATATAGCCAGACTCGAAAGAGACCTTCTTCCGCCTCACCGGCGCCGGCGCCAGATTGACCGCCGGGGACGAAAGGGAGAGGGTAGATTTGTTTTCCGGCTAGGTTTCTCCGCGAGACGCTGTGCCATCACTCCACGAGTGGTACTAGTACCACGTCGACGTAATTGCAGTGCAGCACAGCCGCGCAGAAGTAGCCGAGAGAAAGTTAGAGCATTACTAGTAGTACCCCTAAACCCTCAAACCCTAAAAAATAACCGCTTTTTTGCGGGTTGCAACAAAAAAAACGCAAAGACTAGAACCCCTAAACCCTCAAACCCTCAAAAAAAAGTAAGGATCCAACCCTCAAACTCAATTTCAAACCGTAGAAGTGAGGGTTGGACGGGGGCGCTCGACCCCAGCCCGCACTCCCTTCCCCCGTCGCGCGGGAGGGAAGTTTCCCGTCCCCAACCTCCCGCTTCCTCGCCGCCTCCCGCCCCGCGCCCCGGCCCCCGGTCGCCCCGCCCCCCGGCCTCCCGCCCCGGCGTCCCGCCTCCCGGCCTCCTGCCCCGCCGCCTCCCGCCCCGCCGCGCCCCGCCCCCCTCCTTGCCCTGGCCGCTGGCGGCTGGAGGCTGTGCTTCCCCTTCCGCCGTCGTCCTCTGCGCCGGCGTGGCTGACGCCGGACGGGGAGGGAGAGCAGGACGGCGCGCCTTCCCCTCGGGCCTTCCCCCTCCCGCTCGTCCGCTCCCCTTCCCTACTCTGCTCTCTTCGACGCCTTGCTCTGCTCGACGCCTCGACACCACTGACGCTCCGGCAATCCGCAGGCCCGCAACTCCTCTCTTTGCTCGACTGTGGGGCGTCGGCTGCTCTCTCCCTGCTCGATTGTTGGCTACTCCTCTCCCTGCTCGATGCCAACAGCACTCAAGCAATCTCCAATCCAGCAGCTGTAAGTAAACCCGGGCAAACGTCGGGCCGGGCCGGATTTCGGGCCGGGCTTATAAAAGCCCGACCTTCATTTCCCAAGCCCGAGCCCGGCCCGAAGCCCGAAATACTCCCTGTTTTCAAGCCCGAGCCCGGCCCGAAGTCAAGCCCGAAGCCCGAAAGCCCGGCCCGAACGCTGTTTTTTAGTGTACGCACGTGCAAGCCCGGCCCGAAGCCCGAAAGCCCGGCCCGAAACACATAAAAAATGAAGCCTGAGCCCGGCCCGAACTATCTTCCGGGCTGCAAAACTAGGCCCGAGCCCGGCCCGAACGTCAAGCCCGGCCCGGCCCGGCCCGGGTTTTTCGGGCCGGGCTCGGGCCGGGTCGTCGGGCCGGGCTCGGGCCGGGTCGTCGGGCCGGGCTGCCCATGCCCGGGTTTAGCTGTAAGTACGCTGTACTCTGTACATATCCTAGCTATGCTGCAATAGAAAGGTTGGTTGGAAACTTGTGAGTAATTTCAAGTTAATTTGAGATTTGTAGTTAGCCTTGAGAAATTTAAAGAATAGAGAATAGAGATTATGTTGGTTTAATCTCTTTCTAATCTGATAAGTTGGGCTGGTGGATATGTGTAGTGTACTTCTGATGGACAGAACAGAACTGACACCTCAAGTTCAGATTTCAAGTAGAGATTTTGTTCGATTTTCTTGGTTTCAATTCCTTTAGGCTTTAGTAGCATTTTTCGAAAATAATGGCAGTGGTAGGCTGGTAGCTATAGCTTGTCATATATTAAGAATTGGCTTTGACATACATAAAGAACTATCAGTAGTAGACTAGTAGTATGTTCCATTTCTTTTTTACTGTCTTGAACTCTTGATAGCTTATGTTTGTGTCTTTTCTCTGCAATAGTAGGCGACCAGCAAGATGTCTTCATCAGGTGCCAGCTCCGCAAATACAAGAACAAGAAAAGATGCAGCTTGGGAGCATGCTTTACCAATTACAGATGAGTTTAGGACAAAGAATAGAGTTGGATGCAAATATTGTTTAAACTTCTACAATGGTGGCATTACAAGGTTCAAGAAGCATTTGGCTGGACAGAGAAGAGATTGTGTGCCCTGCACACAGGTACCTGATCATGTAAAAGAGCAAATGTGTGCACTGCTAGCTGTTAGTGCTAAAAACAAGGATGAATCATTGAACAAAATGTTGACGCTGCAAGATGAAGTCAGAGGGATGTATGGTCAGAGTGGGAATGATGATCAAGAGTGCACAAATGTTAAGTCAGAATGATTATTGTTTTATGTCAAATGTGATGAAATTTGTGATATGTCATATGATGAAATGTGTGATATATGAAATGACAGTTTTAAAAGTTGGGGTTGAGGCAAAGACTAGATCCCTTAAATCCAACCCTTAAAGCAGTTTACGGGTTAGGTTTGAGGGTTCTAGTCTTTGCCTCTGTTTTTCAACCCTTAAAAGTGTCAAAAAGTGGCACTTCTCAACCTGTAAAACTGCTATAAAGGTTTGAGTGTTTGAGGATTCTACTAGTAATGCTCTTAAGCACGAGGCTGAGGCTGACAAAGAATTTTTTGTTCACCTACTCGGAAGAATTCTTTGTTCACCTACTCGGATGCGGATGGATCTGCGCGTGCCATGAGGATAGATGAACTCCCAACTACCAAACGTCCTACATGCACCAAAGCCAAAGCCGGTGGCCGGCCGGCTTTATCGCCGTGGCCTCCATCGATCGAGCACGTGCGCCTCCATAGATCTGGATGGTTGATGCATGCACACTGGACTGCAGCTGGTACTACGTGCATGCATCCGTGCGCGGCTGCTATTTTTCGCCGCAACTGATTGGTGACACGTTCCTTCGTCAGTGTTAAACGGGGAAACAAATTGTTTTTGTTTTCTTGGGGAAGTTACGTTAGTCGACACGAGTAATTAAACGGCGTACGTCCGGGAAGTTTAGCTAGCTGCTGGTACAGTGCGATGATGGTGAGGGGTTCACCTAAATGTAGCGGCGCAGTACAGCGAGGGTTTTAGCTCACCGCCTGCTCTAGCTAATTATCGGATCACTGATGTGTTGTATCAGGACGTTTTTGGTTGCGTCTCGTCATCGCTTTTATCGGCTCGCCAATCCTTGTCGTACTGCTCACCCAGTAAAGTCCTAATTTCTGACTAGACTACTCACTAGAGTGGTACCAAGCCGAGAAGTGCGGCGATTCGGTGCCTAAGGTGTGTCTACACTTGGAAGCAAACAGTAAGTTAAAAAAAAGTTAAGAAGGATTTTTCTTTTTGGTCATCGAAGATGCTTGAATATGCGATGTGCGTGCAAAAATGAAAAGGTATTTGGACATTCGAGAAGGTCGTGGCAAAACTAATATTTGATTGTGGAAAAGCCTTTAAAAAAGAACACTGTTTGGAATTTTTTTCCCCTAGAGCTGCTCAAATGTCCAAACACTATAGAAATTTGCACGTTCCTTGTTTTCATCCAAGCATCTTCAATGCCAAAATATTTTAGAATTGATTGGATTTTTTACTATTTATTTTGAATTTAGTGGTCAGTGGATGCAAATGAGCCCACGAATTACAACAAGCCAAGGTCCTTTTTAAGCGGAAAAAAAGCCAAGGTCCTTTGTCAAATTGTCCTAGTACACCTGTTTTGCTTAATATCTATACCTATTATTAAAAGACGATGCATTTTCTTTTTGATTTTTTGGTCCATCCATCCACCCAAACTGCCCATACAGTTAAAATAAATTATCCACAATGCCACCCATAAATGAAAAAACACTTTGTTGTTTGTCTCTCTTTCTTTTGCCAGTCATTCAAACTACACCTAAAGTTGAAGTAAATTACTCATCCCCTCATCTTAAGTGAAAAAAAAACTCCTATTTAATTGCTTATCTGAATTTTCTGTCTGTTATCGAAGCCACCCCTAAAGTTGAAGTAAACTACCCACCTCGTGCACCCGTAAAAGTGAAAAAAAAAACAAATGCTCTTCTGAATTATTCGTATTTTTTTTGGGAATTCTTCCGATCAATTCATCTTCAATCATGGCAGTACAACGAACACAAAAAATAATAAAAATTACATCCAAATTCGTAGACCACCTAGCGACGATTACACACATTGAAACGAGCTGAATTATTCTTACTTCATAGGGCCCTCGGGTTTTTCATCCATCATGAAGTAAATTACCTACTTCGTCACACGTAAAAGTGAAAAAAAAACAAGTGCTCCTCTGAATTATTCGTACTTCATTGGGCCCTCTAATTTTTCATCTATAGTGAGACCGACCTTTTGTTTTCTTTCTCATACAACATCATTAAAAAAAAATACATGCATCAAGGACAAGTCCAACATCTACCCATTGTAAGCACGTTAGAATGCAGATGTCTTATGTACGCATGCGCGTTGGTTCTTGGTTGGTGCATAAATATTTAAATATGTGTATATACATGGAGTGTGAATATTTGGAACTTGATTTGAAGACCACGGTTCTATTATCCGGTTGGAACGCACAGATTTTTTTTTTAGTAGACAGCTGATAGATGGATCGACACCAGCAAACACAAGGTGGTTCCCTCAAATCAAAAAAAGAAAAAACACAATGTGGCACGCAGGATACATACAACGTACCCGTACGGGGGGCGAGGATCCAGCCGGAACCGCATTCATCTGATTTGGAAGCAATGGGCAAAAAGGCGGGGGTTGGTGCGCGGCGAGTTTAAAATTGAGATAAGCCGGGGAAGGCGACGTCGCGCGCTCTCGTCTCTTCACTCGACGGGGCCGAATGAGTGGTCCTCCTCCACCTCCAGTCCCAAGCTCTCCCAAACCCCCAACCTCTCGCATAGGCATAGGCAGAGCAGACCCACCCGCTGCAGACCTGGACCACCGGTCACGAGGCCACGCGTCAGGGAAACACCCTCTCCCTCTCCGGCAGAAAACGGAGGTGGACGTCGTCCACCTTTGCCGGCCCCGTTCTTAATGCCGCGCGGTAATCGCCGCGAGCTTCTACTACAGTCACCGGAGGTCCGGAGGCCGGAGCGCACTGTGAGGCGTCACATGGGATGGGCTTGTACGTACGTACGCTAGCTAGCACTCCACATTTATTACGGCAGTCGGCAGGTTGCCCATCCCATCCCATCCCCTCCCGTCGCGGCCGCCGTCCCTTCCCTTCTCGCCTCCAGGTCCAGGTCCCGGCCCGCTTTAAATCCGCCCCTGGCCTTCCTTCCGGCCTCCCTCCCTCCCTCGCTCGCCGCTGCTTAGTGGAGTAGTATAATCAGTACAGATAATTATTGGCAGCCAGATATTTTCGTCCGCTCAGTTCAGTTCACTACCCGCGGTGGCCGCGAGAACCCGGATCGCCGATCGACAGATGGACGCGGCCATATCCGCCGCCCACGAAGCGCCGCCCGCTGTCGTCCTCGTCTCCGCCGGCGCCAGCCACTCCGTCGCCCTCCTCGGTAAGTCAAGCGGACCGTTTTCTTTCTTTCTTTCTGGGCGGGGGGAGCATTCCGTCGAGCGCCGTCTCGGCGCGCAGGGCGTGGATTCTTTCCAGGGCCAGGTGTAGTGTGGATCGTGGTGCTGACGGGCTCGTGCCGTGGCGGCGGCGGCTTGTGCTTTGCAGCGGGCAATGTGCTGTGCACGTGGGGCAGGGGAGAGGACGGGCAGCTCGGCCACGGGGACGCCGAGGACCGGCTCGTGCCGACGGTGATCAGCGGCTTCGACGCGCCGGGGATCACGTCCGTCATCTGCGGGGCGGACCACACCACCGCCTACTCCGAGGACGAGCACCAGGTCTACAGCTGGGGGTGGGGGGATTTCGGGAGGCTGGGGCATGGCAACTCCACCGACGTGTTCACGCCCCAGCCGGTCAAGGCGCTGCAGGGGATAAAGATCAAGCAGCTAGCCTGTGGGGATAGCCACTGTCTGGCCGTCACCATGGCCGGCGAAGTGCTCAGGTAAGCTGGCTATCAACACTTATTAGAGTTGCGCAGCAACAGTATAATATACCAACCTCCTTTCAAAAAGTGGAAGATACTACTGTATGTGTTACTGAGAGGACTTTTCGGCAATTGATAAGATCGCTGCATTGCATTGCTCTTGCTGATCTTCCAGTGACTATTACTTAGTCTGAACTTCTGATACATGCTTGTTTTAGCTGGGGGCGTAACCAAAATGGCCAGCTTGGTCTTGGAACTACTGAAGATTCGCTGCTCCCACAAACGATTCAAGCTTTTGTGGTACAATATTCTTCTTATGTGCTATTTTTAGATAGCAAATGCAAATATACAGTATGATACAAGGAAAAGAAAATCTAGTGTCATCTTCTTCGATATTTGTCCATGACAACAATCTTTTGATTGCATTTTGTTACGGTAGGGATCCCCTACTGGGGAAGCGTACCATGTGAAAATCATTGCTATGGTTTGTAGTATTCGATATACAGACCAACATGACATGTAATGTACTCCCTCCGTTCCAAAATGTAGTGCTTCCTCTATTCCCGTGCTTCAACTTTGACCATAAATTTAACCAACGAGACCGACTGCGGCGGGAGAAGAGTTCTCCCGCCGCAGTCGGTCTCGTTGGTTAAATTTATGGTCAAAGTTGGACCTCGGGAAGCGCGGGCGCATGATATTTTGGAATGGAGGGAGTAGGTGGGATCCTGTCAGGTTATTGGGATGGGCATTCCGTCATTTGTACATAGGTACCACTCTGATATAGACATCAGTGAATAGCACTGTGTTAATGATAAACAAATAGCCTTTTAAGTATACTGGTCTTCTCAAATTTATCGACGAGTATAATAAATCTTGTGTGGGAATGTAGACATGCTGACCTTCTAATGAATATGATGTGCAAGGTTATTAAGAGCTAATGGTCCAAAATGTGTAGGGTATTTCTGTGAAGATGATTGCTGCTGGTGCTGAACATACTGCTGCAGTAACTGAAGATGGCGAAATCTACGGATGGGGCTGGGGTCGATACGGAAACTTGGGTCTTGGTGATCGGAATGACCGATTTGTTCCTGAAAAAGTATCTTCAGTGGAGGTAATGATCTAATTGGCACGACTTGCTTAACATTTACATCCACAGACGCACTCCTACTAGTGCCTTCATCACTTAATAATACATGAAAAATGGAATATTCCATCTATATCTGTGTTCTGGAGTGGTATTATCAAGCAGCCAACATATCCCTGTTAGTGTTATGATAGAACTAATGATGAATATCAAGGACTAGTATTCAAAGACAATAACTGGCTTCCTGTCTGGAGCAGTACCACCCATGTATATTCATGCTTCATAGTTAAATAGCTAACACACAGAAGAATCTTTTGCCTAAATGGAAACCTCCAGAATACAAATTGGTTTTTGAGATGACTAGTGGAAGCTTACATATGCTCATCTAGCCATCCTCATACAGTCACCCTGTAGGTGATTATATTCACTGAAATCACACACATATTGCCTTTTGCAGTTCCGACCATGGAAGGCGTCAGTTCTCTTTTTTGTCTCTTCCTATTGCTCTGTTTGTTCTTATGCCTCCAGGTTTTATCTTTATTCTTGTTAACTGCACTTCTGCAGGGAGAGAAGATGGTGCTTGTTGCATGCGGATGGCGCCATACCATTACTGTTTCCTCCTCTGGTAGTTTGTACACTTACGGTTGGAGCAAATATGGTCAGCTTGGGCATGGCGATTTTGAAGATCATCTAGTTCCACATAAAGTGGAAGCCTTGAAGGATAGCTCTACATCCCAGGTACTAGCTAATACCAACAACATTTTGTGAAATGCAATGTGTATGATAATCTGTGCATGAAGCCCATAAGGCTATCTATATCCAATGTGGTGTTACTTTTGTAGTCCTCCAAGCAACTCGGGACCTATTATATGCTATTCAGCCCTGCAAAATTCCCCGTGTCAGACTAAAGTTTTAGAGCTATCAAATTTTGTTTGTTACATATACTACTATGTGTGATTGCTGATTGAGGTTTGTGAAGAAGGTTTATAATATATACATATGTTCTGTCTGATTTAGATTTCAGGTGGATGGAGGCATACAATGGCACTTACATCAGATGGAAAGCTTTATGGATGGGGATGGAACAAGGTCATTATCAATGTCCATCTACTTCTCTTTATGCGTCATAGTTGGTATCTTAGTAAAACTACACAAGGAGGACTTTTATTGCGTGGTTTTGTTCATGATTTCAGAAGACCAAATTCAAAGTGAATCTCTATTATTGTGCCCCAGCTGTAAACAATTTTGTATATGCATTGGTTTCTACGTCGCTGCCATTTCATGGCAATCTAAAGATTCCTTTACACAAAGAAAACAAGATAAACCTCTTATTAATTTAAACAGGACCGACCGAGTTTCAGTTTTTTTTTATAATTTCTAGTTGGAGAATCACCATTGTTCACTAAAGTTCAACTTCTTTATGTAGGATAGATTTAGTCTTTACAGATATTTGGTTTTGGTAGAATGTTGAGTTATTACTCATCTGACCTGACTATACAATGCTTGGTTTTTACTGATGAGTAATGACTAGTCAGAATGAATGGAGTTCTGGTAGATCCCTAGATTTGAGGCCTTTCATTATCCCTGTCATCATTCAATACGTTTTTTTACAATGCTACAGCTAGTGGTGGACTGGTTTTTTGTGATCTCATTCATTTTATTTTATTTATTGTTAAACGGAGCCTGTATGCTGAGCTTGGCTTGAATTCTGACTACTTTTCTGAAAACTGGTGGTACTGGCATATTATGTTCTACTCCCTCCGTTCCTAAATATTTGTCTTTCTAGGGATTTCAACAAGTGACTACATACGGAGCAAAATGAGTGAATCTACACTATAAAATATGTCTATATACATCCGTATGTGGTAGTCCATTTGAAATATCTAAAAAGACAAATATTTAGAAACGGAGGGAGTACATATTATGTTTCTGGTGTTTCATCTTTCACTTGTCCAGGTGGTTTATCTCTGTCTTCACTAATCGTCTCATATTTTCATCTACAGTTTGGGCAAGTTGGAGCTGGCGATAATGCCGATCACTGTTCCCCCGCACAGGTTAATTTTCCCGAGGAACAGGTATGGCATGTGTTTGGGATAGCTAAATGATTCATAGAAGTCATAACCAGCATATTTATGCTCAAAGTCGTTTCATTGATTCACGTGAATAATAATTTCAAACTTCCATACCTTGTGGTGGTACTGCAGAAAGTTGCCCAAGTTGCTTGTGGATGGAGGCACACTCTTGCTTTCACAGAAAAGAAAAATGTGTTTGCATGGGGAAGGGGTACTAGTGGACAACTCGGTCATGGGGAAATAGTTGACAGGTGGTTCCCGTTTAATGTTTTTATTCAAGCACTCATTTGAACTAGCCCTTGATCACCTGTAATATAGCGTAAACTAACAAAATATCATCTTGCACAATCCTGAAGGAACACGCCTGTGATGATTGATGCCCTAAGCCCGGACGGTCCTGGCTGCAAGAAGTTGGAGTCTTCAGCAGCTATTCCCTTTGCAGGTTGGTACCAAATGCGCTCTAACCGCAGATACTAGCAGGTGCACTTTTCAGACAGACAACTAATGGTGCTTCGTGATGTTTTCAGCTAAAATTTGGGTGTCACCCTCTGAAAGATATGCTCTTGTTCCTGATGAGAAGGTGAGCTCATGGCTAGTACTCCCTCCATCCCAAAATAAGTGTCTCAACTTTGTACTAACTTTAGTACAAAGTTATACTTACTAAGGTTAAGACACTTACTTTGGGACGGAGGGGTAGATATGAAACCTCTTATCTTTTTGAAAAAGGAGACATTTTTTTTCAGAATTTTTTGAAATGTAAAAATACGAATTTTGAAGAAATTTGAATTTTGCATTTGGAGGCCTCCATGGAGCTCGGCCTCCAAAAGCAATTACCGACATGAAACCTCTTTCTCTTTGCGAGAATATGAAGTTCACATATCATAGGACTGTCACTGAAGATTGCTCCGTGTTAAATCTGCAGGTTGCCAAACCAGGCGATGTCAGCGCACGTGGCAATGGTGCGGATGCGAGTGTGCCCGAGAACGATGTAAAGAGGATGCGCGTGTCATCCTAGTTCGATGACATATCATCTATGTACCTCATTAACCCTAGCACTACTATCAAAAACCCTTGCGCGTCGTTCACCAGTTTCCACCTAGTGGTGTCCAGTTCTTGTGCATTCCGTTCTGCCGAAGTACTTTCCAGAAGAGGAACCTCCTCCTGGCGTTGAGATGATGTATCAGCACCTATGGGCTGTGGTGTATAATTCACCTCTTAGAGGTGGCTAGTAGAATCAACCTGGACCTGTGTTCTGAATGTTTCGGTAGCTGCATCCGACACTTTGTTTGGACGGCACAATCAATAAGCTATTCGTTCTTATCTCCTAATTTTCATAGCTCAATCTGGACTAAATTGTTGCTTTTTTTGGAAAATATACTAACGACAATTTCATAACAAATTGACACTATTTTTTTAATGAGCTAATGACAATGAAATGAGATAAATATTTTTTGGTCCCTCAACTGTCTACACAATTCCCTTTCGGATCACTTATACTAGAATTAAATACTAGAATTAAACATGCTCTTTGTGGTGCCTCTTTTTTTTTCTGAGAGTAAGCGCGTACCATTGCTTCTGCTTCTTTATAGATATGTTTTTTTAAAAGGAGGATTATCCTTGCCTTTGCATTAAAACGATGCACGCAGCCATCTTATTAACTAAAAGGTCAAACAAGTGTGTAGCATGATAAAAAAACTCATGAAAAGATAAAAAAAAGGGAGAACTCAAAGCCACAACCGGCAGAACATAGAACTAGATGCCTATACATATATCCTACTGTTGGACCGCTATTCAAACCGATTGTAGGTATCTCGTGATACCGTCTTCGATCGGTTGCACCCATACGTAATATGCTTCTTGGCTTCCGCACGGCTAAATAACAACCACATACGGATCCAGCCAGTTGCTCTGAAGATTACGTGCAAAATATATGTGATGTTTTATCTGTTACAAATCACGTCATTTTGACAGTTTCATATGACCCAAAGTAATGCACACACCCTGAGTCGAATATGCGCCGCTATCTTAGGCTCTACCCCGTTTACCCAAGTCCCAAAAAGGGTGTTGATGGTATCAGGTGGACTTACGTTAAAAGGCACATGCATAGTTTGCGGCAATAGTTTGGCAAGTGGACAATCAAGAAACAAATGTTGGATTGATTCATTTCGACCGCAGAAACAAAATCGCTTACTACCCTCCCAATTAGGTTTTGCCAGATTATCCTTAGTCAGGATCACTTCTTTGTGTACGAACCACATAAAAAATTTATCTCGAGGGGAACCTTAATATTTTCAAATATGTAGTGATTTTAGGATTGGACCAGTGTGCTATCAAGTCTATGTACATAGACTTCACTGAGAATACCATTGACATTGAAAGCTTTCAGTGCAGTGTATCTGGCTCATCAGAAAGGCTGATTTGCATCACCCTGCACATAAGATGTAGCCATCTATCCCATCGTTCCCTAGAAGCGATCTTCGGAAATGTATGTTTAAAAGAAGTGATCCTAGAATTATACTAATGAAAGCCTCCTTTTGTTGTACGATATTGTAGAGGGTTGGATATTGTATGGCGAGCGGCGCGACCCCTAGCCACGTATCTTCCCAGAACCTAGTTGAATTTGCCATTCCCGACACTGAATTGGGCCTATTGAAAAAGGCTACCTTTGTCCACATGAGCCCTTTCCAAAAAGGTGAATCATTCGGCTATGCCGTAACTTGGGCAAGGATCATGGAGTGTAGATACTTGTTATGCCATAACTATATCCACACTCCCTCGTCCTCAACAAAAAGTCTATACAACCATTTACCGAGCAAGCATTTGTTCTTTATCTCAATGTTTTCTATACCTAAACCTCCTTGATCCTTCGGCCTGCAAATTATATCCCACTTTGCCAGCCTATATTTTAATTTAGTCTCATCACTCTCGCAAAAGAAGCGTGATTGATAAAAGTCGTCTTTTGCGTACCCCCACGGGTACCTCAAAGAAGGACAACAGGAACATCATTATACTTGTAAGCACTGAGTTTACCAGGATTAGACGACCCCCATAAGACCTAAGCTTGCCCTTCCAGCAGCTAAGCTATTTCTCAAATTGATCCTCTATGCACTTCCATTCTTTCTTGGTGAGCTTTCAGTGGTGAATTGGTATTCCCAGATATCTGAACGGGAGAGGCCCAAACTTACACCCAAATAACTGTCTATAATTGTCCTGCTCTTCCTTGGTGCATCCAACGCAGGAACATTTCACTTTTGTTAAAATTGATTTTCAACCCAAAAAGTTGTTCGAAGAGACATAAAATCAGTTTCATATTCCTAGCCTTTGCCAAATCATGTTCCATGAAAATAAATAGTATCATTTGCATATTGAAGAATGGAAACCCCACTGTCCACGAGATGAGGAATAAGCCCACGCACCTGACCATCCTCTTTGGCCCGACCACTTAGGACTGCTAGCATGTCAGCAATGATATTAAACAGGATTGGAGACGTTGGATCTCTGTGCCTCAAACCCTTTTGGGTCAGGAAATAATGACATATGTTTGTCATTAACCTTTATCCCAAAACTACCTTTTTGTACAAAGGACTCTACCTGCTTCGTCTAGGTTGCATCAAAACCCTTCATATGTAAGGTCTCCTGTAAAAATGGCCACTTAACCTTATCATATGCCTTCTCGAAGTCCACTTTGAAGAAAATCACATCTAGTTTCTTTGAGTGGATTTCGTGCAAAGTTTCGTGAAGAACGACAACACCCTCTAGGATATGTCGTCCCGGCATGAAGGTCGTTTAAGTTGGCTGCTGATACGTCCATTTTGATTCATATTTTCCTACTATTATGTACAATGTTTTTATGCATAATAATGCTTTATGAAGTAATTATAATGCCTTTTCTATCATAATATGCAAGGTTTACACAAAGAGGGAGAATGCCGGCAGCTGAAATTCTGGACCTGAAAAAGCTATGTCAGAGTTACATATTCTGCACATCTCCAAATGAGCTAAAAATTTACGAAGAATTATTTTGGAATATATAAAAAATACTGGAGCAAATAACTACCAGAGGGGGGCCACCTGGTGAGCACAAGACACCAGGGTGCACCAGGCCCCCAGGTGCACCCTGGTAGGTTGTGCTCAGCCCAGCGCACCTCCAGTGCCCATCTTCTGGTATATAGGTCATTTTGACCTAGAAAAATAATAATAGGAGGACTATCGGGACGGAGCGCCGCCGTCTCGAGGCAGAACTAGGGCAGGAGCACTTTGCCCTTCGGCGGAGCGATTCCGCTAGGGGAACTTCCCTCCCGGAGGGGGAAATCGAAGACATCGTCATCACCAACAACCCTCTCATCTTTGGAAGGCCAATCTCCATCAACATCTTCATCAACACCATCTCCTCTCAAACCCTAGTTCATCTCTTGTGTTCAATCTTTGTACCGGAACCTCAGATTGGTACCTATGGGTGACTAGTAGTGTTGATTACTATATGGTTTATTTGGTGGAAGATTATGTCCAAAATAAGAAGAATATTGGAGGAAAAATATTAGAATCGAATAAATATTTTATTTGGTATTTTATTGCTATTTTATTTGAATTTGAAAAATATGCATTTTTCAAAATTGCATTTTTTGGGCCAGAAAAATGTTCACTTTGTTCTAAATATTTTATTTAGACGGTGAAAATTGTTTTTGGCATTTTATAGATTTTTTAAATATTTTATTAGGATTTTTCTTCGGCGGAATTTATTTTTTAAAAAAAAAACTTCGGACCGACTCGGCCGAAACCCAACCGGCCTAACTCGCCCGCACCGCCTTCCCGACGCGCCGCCGTAGCCGTGCCCGCGCCAGACTCCTCGGAGTCCGTGACGTCGCCGCCGCCGCCCGACTTGGAGGCCAAGTCGGAGCCCCTCGCCCCCTCCTCCCCATCACCAACCCCGCTGCCGCCGCCGACGGTCGTAGCCCGCGCCGCCGCTTCACCCCGCGCCCGCGCCGCCGTCGCCCTACGCCGCCGCACGCCACCCCGCCTCGCCGGACTCGCCGGAAGTCGCCACCGTCGACCGCCGTTTTTTCGTTCGGTTTTAGGTATAAAACCGTTCGGTTTTTTGCTTACGTTTTTTTGGTTTTTGTTTAGATCGTTTTTTTTTCGAGTTCGCTAGTTAGCGAATGTTCGTCCGAACGTTTCTGTTAGCGAACATATTCGTCAGTTTCTCTCTGATAGCGAACATTCGTTCGTTAGTCTTTTTCTTTTTATTTAGTTTCAGCCAGGGGCCTATCCGTGATTATTTTTATCGCAGATTAGCCCCTGATCTTCAAACCCTAGCAACTTTTCAACCGTTCGTCCAAATCCAGTGAAACCAATGCCAAATCTTCATCTCAAACCCCTCTTTATAGTTAATAAACTTGAACATGATTTTGACAATTTAAAATTTGGTTTCAAGCAGATTTGAATTCGAATTTCTTTTGATCGTAGTTTCAGTTCCGCAACTCCGATTTGATTGATTCTTTTTGCAAATCGAAGCACTTCAGTTGAACTTTCTGTTTGAACTTTCTCATCGGAGTTTTACCCTTGCATCTATGCTTGAGTGCTTATGTATGTTATTGTTTGTTTGCGATAGAATTTCTGGAGTGCGAAGCGTGCTACTACGAGTCACTAGGGTTTGCAGATCGTCAGCAAGGCGAGTACACTTGATCATACCCCTTTATTACCTAGTTTTTATGCATTAGATTCAATCCTCAAACATTGCGTGAGTAGGATCAAATTAACATGTGGGTTTTGGGAAGTAGTTGATGAGGTAGAACCTATTGCCCTTTTTATCAAAACCCTGGGAGTTACTTCTACGTTATGCTTACTGCTATGCTATGCTCGTAGACGTGGATTGATTGAGTGTATCCATGACATATGTGAGAGTTGTAAACTAATGGTTAAAATAAGGTGGCTACTTAAATACACATCTGGGTGGATTGGTTGAGGCACCCTGGAGCACCAAGTGGTTGTCTGGGCACCTGGAGCAATCCAGCGTTGTCCTGGGATATCCCGGAGTACCCGTGTGATCATCCTATGGTTCGCCACCCAGGCTCAAAGGGATCATAAGATTATTAATGCTAGAAACTTCCGTGTGCAGCCACAAGCCATTATGGGATCTGGCATAGTTGAGTAAGTTGTGGGAACCTTTCCATGATGGGCTAGCAGATGTAGGGGATTGTAGGTGTACCGGCCTATCTATCGGTTAAGGGGACCTCTTCGGAAAGACTGTGTCTCGGTCATCTGTTTCTCAAACACCATGCAGTGCGAGAAATACAATGGAGGAGATTGAGTCTTGTGGGGAAAAGTGCGCAAACCTCTGTAGAGTGTACAAACTAATCATGGTTAGCCGTGTCCCCGGTTATGGACATCTTGAGTATCTGGTTCTTGAATTATTGATTTGATCTCATCACTCTTTTTAAACTAAAATTGTTGGGTCATTAATATTGTTTAATTGGGATTGAGTTGGAGGAACCTTCTCAATGTTTATCAACCAACTTTTTAGTTAAATAAATTATATTCCTTTGCAGTAGGGAAAAATTGGCTTTACGCAAACTGATAACCATAGAGCTTTCCACCAGCCATATATGCATGTAGTGTTAGCAGTAATTCTGTTCGTTGATCTACAATGTTATTTTGCCAGCATATTCCATGTGCTGACCCGTTTCGGGCTGCAACGTATTATGTTGCAGACTTTTTAGACGATGAGTAAGGTGTGCTAGGTCATTGTCGTGCACTCAGCTATGCCGTTGGAGTTGATGGACTCATTTACCTTCGATGCTTTCGCACTTATCTTATTTAGATGGCCTTAAGCCATATTATTGTAATAAGCTCTCTTTTGAGACATTCGATGTAATAAGTGTGTGATTGCACTCTATTATAAATCCTTCAAGTACTGTGTTTGTCAGCATTACCGATCCAGGGATGACATGTACGCATAGAGATTTGACCGTTTGAGGTTGGATCGCTACAAGATGGTATCAGAGCACATGCTGATTGTAGGACGTGACCACTAAGATGAGCCATAGGTCACTCTTCTCTACTCATTTCTGACTCCTCTCCATTTTCCACTCTATAGATGGTGGACCCGAGGAACAAGTTTGCTCAACCGGATGAAGACACCCCATTTGGACGACACTTGAAAGAAGTCACTAGGTACCTGAACATCGGAATACCAAGCTTCACCGGGACCTACACCGCCACTTTACTAGAAGAGGAGCGTTGGATGATTCGAGTTCATGTTCCAAGAAGGACATTTGTGCCAGTTACGGAGCCCATAGAGTTTTTCTTTGATGCACCAACCTGGAGTCTAGGAAAGTGCATGGCAGCCCACATCGCCATGGGACGCATCGGAGACGTCTACAACAAGGATCTTAAGGACACCATCTACCAGACATGTGGGCATTGAAATGAGCAATGGGAGATGATCAGCACCAGGTGGGACAAGTCCATTGCAGCTTTCATCCAGGAGTTAAACCAACACATTCGTCGCTAGGAGAACCAAATGTGTGCCAGCATGATAGATCTGAAGAAAGTGATGACCAAGAACATGGAGCTTGAAGAGGAACTCAAGTCTACACGTGATGGATATGAGGAGGAAATCGCAGTACTAGTAGAAAAGAATGAAGACCTGATAAGGAAGCTAGGAGTATTCATGGGAGACCCCGCGCCAGGAGGAGATGACGACCATACGGAGGACTACATCATCATCGACGACACCGACTCTGACCCCGACAGTAGTGATGATGATTACGAAGATGAAGCTGGGGCAGATATCATGGAGTCTTCCACCGATCAAAATTTCTAGATGACCACCATATTATCAGTAGTATTCCCCCATGTATATAGTAGTAGTATGAGTATTTTGTAATGGCAGTTAGATCGTTTGTATGCCCTTGTTTGAATTGAGTGGTGTGATATGAATGTGTTTGTCTCATGTGCATATGGGTAGTGCTTTCTCTTTAGACCTCACTCTATTCTAAGCTCTCCCCTCTAAACCTATCAGATGCCTCTGAGACGTGACACCGGATTTGTCTTCCCACCGGAGCTCACTCAGTTGATCCAACGGCAGAATGCCTTGATGCAGCTACTAGTCCAGAACCAAGGCAATAACAACAACAACAACAACAACAACAACAACAACAACAACAACAACAACAACAACAACAACAACAACAACAACCCACCGCCACCACCTCCAGTTGACAACTTAGCCCGTTTTCTGAGGTTGAATCTATCGGTGTTTTCCAGTTGCACCGAGCCGATTGTTGCTGATGACTGGTTACGCAGGATTGGAAGGGAATTGACCACCGCAGGTTGCACAGATGCTGAAAAGGTGCGTTTTGCCGCACACCAACTGGATGGACCCGCAGCCTCATGGTGGGAGAACTACACCACCACTTTCCCCATAGCCAATGTCACTTGGGATCAGTTTCAACAAGCTTTCCGTACCGCCCATGTCTCAACTGGAGCTATGAACATGAAGAAGCGTGAGTTTCGCAACTTACGCCAGGGAAACCGTACTGTAGGGCAGTACATGGATGAGTTTAGTAAGTTAGCTGGCTATGCCCCGGATGATGTGGCCACAGATGCCGCGAAGCAGGAGAAGTTTATGGAAGGGCTGAATGATGAGATGAGCATGCAGTTGATGGTGGCAACATTTACTAACTACCAGGAGTTGGTAGACAGGGCACTTATGATTGAAGGGAAGCAGCAGCAGATAGAGAGCCACAAAAGGAAGTGTGGACAAGGGAAGTACAATTCAGGAGCTCAGCAGAGACCTCATTTTACCTCGAATTCGGGAGGACACACCCACCACAACGATGGAGGCCACACTCACAATGGAGGAAGTTCGCATAATCATAGTGGCCCCAAGAATGGGAATGGGAATGGAGGAAGCAGCAGCCAGAACCGTTCCAACCCAGCAACACCCGCCAAGAAGGATCTAAGTCACATTACTTGTTTCAAGTGCGGGAAGACTGGGCACTACGCCACCGAGTGTTCTGAAGCAAAGAATGGAAATGGCAATGGAAACTCTAGGAAGAAGCCCAACCCTTTCACCATAGGTCAGGTGAACCACATCAACGTGGAGGAAGTTGAAGAGCAGCCAGATGCAGTTATAGGTAAGTTTTTGGTTAAGTCATTTGCTGCAATCATTCTTTTTGATACTGGTGCATCGCATTCATACATATCAAGGGGATTTGCAGATAAGTATAAGTTGCCCACCAAAGTTATTAATACACCCATGTTAGTAAGCTCGCCAGGAGCGGAGTATATGGCAAGCAAAGGATGTTTTCAGATGCCATTGACCATAGTGCTACCTCTTGAGCATGCGTTGGTTTTCCCTTGAAGACGAAAGAGGGGATGCCTTCCGGGGCATCCCAAAACTTAGGCTTTTGGTTGTCCTTGAATTTTACCTTGAGGTGCCTTGGGAATCCCCAAGCTTAGGCTCTTGCCACTCCTTATTCCATAATCCATCAAATCTTGAAAACTTCACAACACAAAACTCAACAGAAAATCTCATGAGCTCCGTTAGTATAAGAAAACAAATTACCACTTTAAGGTACTGTAATGAACTCATTATTTATTTATATTGGTGTTAAACCTACTGTATTCCAACTTCTCTATGGTTCATACCCCCGATACTAGCCATAGATTCATCAAAATAAGCAAACAACACACGAAAAACAGAATCTGTCAAAAACAGAACAGTCTGTAGTAATCTGTATCAAACGTTTTCTTCTGTAACTCCAAAAATTCTGAAATAATTTGTTGGACATGAGGAATTTGTCTATTAATCATCTTAAAAAAGAATCAACCTAAAATCACTCTCCAGTAAAAAAATGGCAGCTAATCTCGTGAGCGCTAAAGTTTCTGTTTTTTACAGCAAGATCATAAAGACTTCACCCAAGTCTTCCCAAAGGTTCTACTTGGCACAAACACTAATTAAAACATAAAACCACATCTAACCAGAGGATATATGAATTATTTATTACTAAATAGAAACAAAAAACAAGAAACAAAAATAAAATTGGGTTGCCTCCCAACAAGCGTTATTGTTTAACACCCCTAGCTAGGCATAAAGGCAAGAATAGATCTAGGTATTATCATCTTTGGTATGCAATCCATAAGTGACTCTCATAATAAATTCATAAGGTAATTTAATTTTCTTTCTAGGAAAGTGTTCCATGCCTTTCCTTAACAGAAATTGGAATCTAATATTTCCTTCTTTCATATCAATAATTGCACCAATCATTCTAAGGAAAGGTCTACCAAGAATAATAAGACATGTAGGATTGTAATCTATATGAAGAACAATAAAATCTAGGGGCACATAATTGCTATTTTCAACAATAAGAACATCATTAATCCTTCCCATATGTTTGTTAATGGTGGAATCCGCAAGATGCAAGTTTAAAGAACAATCATCAAATTCACGGAAACCTAACACACCACACAAAGTTTTTGGAATTGTGGAAACACTAGCACCCAAATCACACAAAGCATAGCATTCATGATCTTTAATCTTAATTTTAATAGTAGGTTCCCACTCATCATAAAGTTTTCTAGGGATAGAAACTTCTAATTCAAGCTTTTCTTCATAAGATTGCATTAAAGCATCAACGATATGTTTAGTAAAAGCTTTATTTTGACTATAAGCACGAGGAGAATTTAACACAGATTGCAATAAGGAAATACAATTTATTAAAGAACAATTATCATAATTAAATTCCTTGAAATCCAAAATAGTGGGTTCATTGCTATGTAAAGTTTTGACCTCTTCAATCCCACTTTTACCAATTTTTGCTTCAAGATCTAAAAACTCGAAATCATTGGGACGCCTTTTAACTAAATTTGACTCATCTCCAGTCCCATCATTATCAAGATTCATATTGCAAAACAAAGATTTAATAGGAGACACATCAATCATTTTTAGATCTTCATCCTTATTATCATGAAAACTAGAAGAACACGCTTTCATAAAGCAATCTTTTTTAGCACGCATCCTAGTGGTTCTTTCTTTGCACTCATCAATGGAAATTCTCATAGCTTTGAGAGACTCATTGATATCATGCTTAGGTGGAATAGATCCAAGTTTCAAAGAATCAACATCAAGAGAAATTCTATCCACGTTCCTAGCCAACTCATCAATCTTAGGCAATTTTTCAAGCAAAGCATTGAAATTCTTTTGCGAAATCATAAATTCTTCAACACTAGTCTCAAAATCAGAGGGCATCTTATTAAAATTTCCACAAGAGTTGTTGTAGGAATTACCATAATTATTAGAGGAATTACTAGGAAACGGTCTAGGATTAAAGTTTCCTCTATACGCGTTTTTACCAAAATTGTTCCTACCAACAAAATTCACATCCATAGATTCATTATTATTCTCAATGAAAGTAGACAAAGGCATATCATTAGGATTAGAGGAAACACTCTTATTAGCAAACAACTTCATAAGTTCATCCATCTTTCCACTTAAAACATTAATCTCTTCTATTGCATGAACCTTTTTACTAGTAGATCTTTCAGTATGCCATTGAGAATAATTAACCACAATATTATCTAGGAGTTTAGTAGCTTCTCCTAAAGTGATTTCCATAAAAGTGCCTCCCGCGGCCAAATCTAAAATATTTGTAGAAGCAAAATTCAATCCAACATAATTTTTTTTGTATGATCATCCATAAATTCAATCCATGAGTAGGGCAATTACGTATCATTAATTTCATCCTCTCCCAAGCTGGTGCAACATGTTCATGATCAAGTTGCTTAAAATTCATAATATCGTTTCTAAGAGAGATGATCTTAGCGGGAGGAAAATACTTAGAGATAAAAGCATCTTTGCACTTATTCCATGAATCAATACTATTTTTAGGCAAAGACGAAAACCAAGTTTTAGCATGATCTCTAAGCAAAAACGGAAATAGCTTCAATTTAACAATATCATTATCCATGTTTTTCTTCCTTTGCATATCACACAAATCAACAAAGTTGTTTAGATGTGTAGTGGCATCTTCACTAGGAAGGCCAGAGAATTGATCTTTCATGACAAGATTCAGTAAAGCAACATTAATTTCACAAGATTCAGTATCGATGATAGGAGCAATCGGAGTGCTAAGAAAATCATTATTGTTGGTATTGGAAAAGTCACACAATTTAGTATTGTCTTGAGCCATCGTGACAAACAATGCAACACACAAGCACACAAGAAACAAGCGAAAAGAGACGAACGGAAAAAGAGGGCGAATAAAACAGCAAAGGTGAAGTGAGGGAGAGAAAAACGAGAGGCAAATGGCAAATAATGTAATGCGAGGGATAATAGTTTGTTATGGGTACTTGGTGTGTCTTGACTTGTGCGTAGATCTCCCCGGCAACGGTGCCAGAGATGGCTAGTTGCTGGGAGATCAAATCTTGACTTAACTTGGCATAAGCCTCCCCGACAACGGCGCCAGAAATCCTTCTTGCTACCTCTTGAGCATGCGTTGGTTTTCCCTTGAAGAGGAAAGGGTGATGCAGCAAAGTAGTGTAAGTATTTCCCTCAGTTTTTGAGAATCAAGGTATCAATCCAGTAGGAGGTTACATGCAAGTCGCCTTGTACCTGCACAAACAAATAAGAACCTTGCAACCAACGCGATAAAGGGGTTGTCAATCCCTTCACGGCCACTTGCAAAAGTGAGATCTGATAGAGATAATAAGATTAATATTTTTGGTATTTTTATGATATTGATTGGAAAGTAAAGATTGCAAAATAAACGGCGGCAGAAATACTAAATTGATAGGAAAATAATATGATGGAAGATAGACCCGGGGGCCATAGGTTTCACTAGTGGCTTCTCTCAAGGTAGCATAATCTACGGTGGGTGAACAAATTACTGTCGAGCAATTGATAGAAAAGCGCATAGTTATGAGAATATCTAGGCATGATCATGTCTATAGGCATCACGTCCGCGACAAGTAGACTGAAACGATTCTGCATCTACTACTATTACTCCACACATCGACCGCTATCCAGCATGCATCTAGAGTATTAAGTTCATAAGAACAGAGTAACACATTAGGCAAGATGACATGATGTAGAGGGATAAACTTAAGTAATATGATATAAACCCCATATTTTTATCCTTGATGGCAACAATACAATACATGCCTTGCTGCCTCTGCTGTCATTGGGAAAGGACACCGCAAGATTGATCCCAAAGCTAAGCACTTCTCCCATTGGAAGAAAGATCAATCTAGTAGGCCAAACTAAACTGATAATTCGGAGAGACTTGCAAAGATATCAAATCATACATATAAGACTTCAGAGAAGAACCAAATACTGTTCATAGATAATCTTGATCATAAACCCACCACAAAAAGAATTACATCGAATAGATCTCCAAGAGAATCGAGGAGAACTTTGTATTGAGATCCAAAGAGAGAGAAGAAGCCATCTAGATAATAACTATGGACCCAAAGGTCTGTGGTAAACTACTCACACATCATCGGAGAGGCTATGGTGTTGATGTAGAAGCCCTCCGTGATCGATTCCCCCTCCGACGGAGCGCCGAAAAAGGCCCCAAGATGGGATCTCATGGGTACAGAAGGTTGCGGTGGTGGAAATAGGGTTTCGTGGTGCTCTCGGATGTTTTCAGGGTATATGAGTATATATAGGCGAAAGAAGTAGGTCGGTGGAGCCACGAGGGGCTCACAAGGGTGGGGGCGCGCCTCCCTGCCTCGTGGCCGCCTCGTTGCTTCCTTGACGTCCACTCCAAGTCACCTGGATTGCGTTTGTTCCAAAAATAACTCTCCCGAAGGTTTCATTCCGTTTGGATTCCGTTTGATATTCCTTTTCTACGAAACACTAAAATAGGCAAAAAAACAACAATTTGCACTGGGCCTTTGGTTAGTAGGTTAGTCCCAAAAATAATATAAAAGTGCATAATAAAGCCCATTAAACATCCAAAACAGATAATATAATAGCATGGAACAATAAAAAATTATAGATACGTTGGAGACGTATCAGTAGGCATGTTTTCCCCTCAGACCTAATAATTCTGGAGTCACAAGGATTGGATGTGATACTAGGCATGGATTGGCTATCGATGTATGGAGGAAACATCAATTGCGCCAGTAAGTCAATTCTGCTCACCACCCTGGAGGGAAAAAAGATTAAATATGTATCCAGGCATGTGCCAAGGAGGACCCAAGTAAATTCCCTCTCAGGAGTTGTTCAGGAGGAAGTGCCTGTAGTGAAGGATTACTCGGATGTTTTTCTAGAGGAACTACCAGGCATGCCGCCGGATCGAGATATTGAGTTTTTGATAGAGCTGTTGCGAGGCACCGGACCAATATCAAAGAGGCCATATCGGATGCCCACAAATGATCAGGAGGAAATCAAGAAGCAGATTAAGGAGTTATTGGAGAAAGGTTACATACGACGAAGTTCGTCACCGTGGGGAGCCCCGGTGCTCTTAGTTGAGAAGAAGGATGGATCTTTGAGTATGGTTGTTGATTATTGTGCATTGAATGAAGTGACGATCAAGAATAAGTACCCACTACCGATGATCAATGATTTGTTTGACCAGCTGCAAGGAGCTAAAGTATTTTCCAAGATCGATCTGCGATCAGGATGCCACCAGATGAAGATCCGGGAACAAGATATACCAAAGACAGCTTTCACCACAAGGTACGGGCTATATGAGTACACGGTCATGTCATTTGGATTGACCAATGCCCCTGCTTATTTCATGAGTATGATGAATAAGGTGTTCATGGAATTCTTGGATAAGTTTTTCGTGGTGTTCATTGATGATATTTTGGTATACTCAAAGAATGAAGAGGAGCACAAGGAGCATTTGCGCTTAGTTCTTGAGAAGCTCAGGGAACATCAGTTATATGCCAAGTTTAGCAAGTGTGAGTTTTGGTTGAAGGAAGTTGGATTTCTTGGACATGTTATATCGGGAGAAGGTATAGCAGTGGATCCTACCAAGGTTCAATCAGTCACTAAGTGGTTGGCACCCACCTCAATTGGAGAGATCCACAGTTTCCTAGGACTCGCGAGATATTACCGGAGATTCATTGAGAATTTTTCCAAGATTGCGAAGCCCATGATGGAGTTGTTGAAGAAGGACACTAAGTTTAAATGGGCAGATGAATGTGAGGCAAGTTTTCAGGAGTTGAAGAAACGTTTGGTTACAGCCCCAGTGCTGATTCTGTCGGATATACACAAGGATTTCCAAGTGTATTGCGATGCTTCTCGCTTAGGACTTGGAGGTGTACTAATGCAGGACGGAAGAGTTGTTTCATATGCCTCACGTCAGCTTCGACCGCATGAGTTGAATTATGCCACGCATGATTCAGCCATTGTGCATGCGCCTAAGACCTGGAGACATTTTCTTATTGGAAACCGTTGTGATGTGTACATGGATCACGAGAGTTTGAAGTACATTTTCACATAGAAGGAGCTAAATCTCAGGCAAAGGAGATGGTTGGAGCTTATAAAGGAATATGATATGAAGTTGCATTGTCATCCAGGAAAGGCCAATGTCGTAGTAGATGATTTGAGCCGGAAGAGTAATGTCAATACCCTCGGAAGCGGAGGATTACCACAGGAGTTAGTTGACGATCTCAAGGAACTTCGTTTGGAGATAGTTCCAAGAGGTTTTGTCACGGCAATGGTGGTTCAGTCAACATTATTGGGAAAGATTTGAGAAGCTCAAAAGGATGACAAGGAAATTGCCGAGATAAAGGAGAGGATGAGCAAAGGAAAAGCCAAAGGTTTTCGTGAGGAAGAGCACAAAACTTTATGGTTTGAGGACCGTGTTTATGTACCCAGTAATGCGGAGATTAGGAAGTTAATACTTGAGGAAGCTCATGACTCGCCATACTCGATTCACCCCGGAAACACCAAGATGTATGATAACCCACAAGTATAGGGGATCGCAACAGCTTTTGAGGGTAGAGTATTCAACCCAAATTTATTGATTCGACACAAGGGGAGCCAAAGAATATTCTTGAGTATTAGCAGTTGAGTTGTCAATTCAACCACACCTGGATAACTTAGTATCTGCAGCAAAGTGTTTAGTAGCAAAAGTGGTATGATAGTAATGGTAGCAGTAGCAACAATAAAGATAAATGTTTTTGGGTTTTTGTAGTAGTTGTAACAGTAGCAACGGAAAAGTAAATAAGCGAAGAACAATATATGAAAAGCTCGTAGGCAATGGATCAGTGATGGATAATTATGCCGGATGCAATTCCTCATGTAATAGCTATAACATAGGGTGACACAGAACTAGCTCCAATTCATCAATGTAATGTAGGCATGTATTCCGTAAATAGTCACACGTGCTTATGGAAAAGTACTTGCATGACATCTTTTGTCCTACCCTCCCGTGGCAGCGGGGTCCTAGTGGAAACTAAGGGATATTAAGGCCTCCTTTTAATAGAGAACCGGACCAAAGCATTAACACATGGTGAATACAGGAACTCCTCAAACTACGGTCATCACCGAGAAGTGTCCCGATTATTGTCACTTCGGGGTTGTCGGATCATAACACATAATAGGTGACTATAGACTTGCAAGATAGGATCAAGAACACACATATATTCATGAAAACATAATAGGTTCAGATCTGAAATCATGGCACTCGGGCCCTTGTGACAAGCATTAAGCATAGCAAATTCATAGCAACATCAATCTCAGAACATAGTGGATACTAGGGATCAAACCCTAACAAAACTAAATTGATTACATGGTAAATCTCATCCAACCCATCACCGTCCAGCAAGCCTATGATGGAATTACTCACTCACGGCTGTGAGCATCATGAAATTGGTGATGGAGGATGGTTGATGATGACGACGGCGACGAATCCCCCTCTCTGGAGCCCCGAACGGACTCCAGATCAGCCCTCCCAAGAGAGATTAGGGCTTGGCGGCGGCTCCGTGTCGTGAAACGCGATAAAACTTTCTCTCTGATTTTTTTCTCCATGAGACGGTATATATGGAGTTGGAGTTGAGGTCGGAGGAGGTCCGGGGGGTCCACGAGATAGGGGGCGCGCCCTAGGGGGGGGTGCCCCCTATCTCGTGGACAGGCCCTGGGCCCCTGGCCTTGATTCTTTCGCCAAAAAATCTTATTAATTCTGAAAAGTCCCTCCGTGGATTTGCAGGTCATTCCGAGAACTTTTCTTTTGTATACATAAAACAACATCATGGTAGTTCTGCTGAAAACAACGTCAGTCCGGGTTAGTTTCATTCAAATCATGCAAGTTAGAGTCCAAAACAAGGGAAAAAGCGTTTGGAAAAGTAGATACGTTGGAGACGTATCAACTCCCCCAAGCTTAAACCTTTGCTTGTCCTCAAGCAATTCAGTTGATAAACTGAAAGTGATAAAGAAAAACTTTTACAAACTCTGTTTGCTCTTGTTGTTGTAAACATGAAAAGCCAGCATTCAAGTTTCAGCAAATATTCTGAACTAACCATACTCATAATAACACAAAGGTCTCACAATTACTCATATCAATAGCATAATCAACTAGCGAGCCATAA
The DNA here is from genome assembly GCF_018294505.1 of Triticum aestivum. Classification (NCBI taxonomy): domain Eukaryota; kingdom Viridiplantae; phylum Streptophyta; class Magnoliopsida; order Poales; family Poaceae; genus Triticum; species Triticum aestivum. Next base: position 469,941,195 of record NC_057798.1, on the reverse strand, counting down.
TAATAAAACTCGGATGACAACACTTTCTCAAAATAATCATAACAAGATATAACAAAATGGTATCTCGCTAGCCCTTTCTGAGACTGCAAAACATAAATGCAGAGCAATTTTAAAGATCAAGGACTGACTAAACATTGTAATTCATGGTAAAAGATATCCAGTCAAGTCATACACAATATAAACCAATAATAATGAATGCAAATGACAGTGCGCTCTCCAGCAGGTGCTTTTAATAAGAAGGGTGATGACTCAACATAAAAGTAAATAGATAGGCCCTTCGCAGAGGGAAGCAGGGATTTGTAGAGGTGCTAGAGCTCGATTTTAAAATAGAGATTGAATAACATTTTGAGCGGCATACTTTTGCTATCAACACAACACCTATGAGATGGCTGTATCTTCCACACTAAATGCATTATAGGCAGTTCCCAAACAGAATGGTAAAGGTTTATACTCCCCAACCACCAACAAGCATCAATCCATGGCTTGCTCGAAACAACGAGTGCCTCCAACATACAACATCCCTGGGGGAGTTTTGTTTAATTATTTTGATTTGCTTTGATCTTTTTGGATCATGGGACTGGGCATCCTGGTTACCGACCCTTTCTCATGAATGAGGAGCGGAGTTCACTCCTCTGAGAATAACCCACCTAGCATGGAAGATATAGGCAGCCCTAGTTGTTACATGAGCTGCTCGAGCATACAAAACAGAATTTCATTTGAAGGTTTGGAATTTGGCACATACAAATTTACTTGAAACGGCAGGTAGATACCGCATATAGGAAGGTATAGTGGACTCATATGGAACAACTTTGGGGTTTAAGGAGTTTGGATGCACAAGCAATATTCCCGCTTAGTACAGGTGAAGGCTAGCAAAAGACTAGGAAGCGACCAACTGAGAGAGCGACAACAGTCGTAAGCATGCATTAAAATTAATTCACACCAAGTACAAGCATGAGTAGGATATAATCCACCATGAACATAAATATCATGAAGGCTGCGTTGATTTGATTCAACTACATGCGTGAACATGTGCCAAGTCGAGTCACTCAATTCATTTAAAGGAGGATACCATCCCATCATACCGCATCATAATCATTCTAATAGAATGTTGGCACGAAAGGTAAACCATTATAACTCATAGCTAATCAAGCATGGCACAAGTAACTATAATCTCTAAATGCCATTGCACATATGTTTACTTCATAATAGCTGACTCAGGAACGATGAATCATCATATTTACAAAAACAAGAGAGGTCGAGTTCATACCAGCTTTTCTCATCCCAATAAGTCCATCATATATCGTCATTATTGCCTTTCACTCGCACGACCGAACGATGTGTATAATAATAAGAGTGTACGTGCATTGGACTAAGCTGGAATCTGCAAGCATTCAACTCAAGAGAGAAAGCAAGTAATATGGGCTCTAGTTAAATAAACAATCATGCATATGAGAGCCACTAAGCATTTTCAATATGGTCTTCTCGACCCCCAAAGGAAAGAAAAGAAAATAAAAGAAAATAAAACTATTTACACGGGAAAGTTTCTAACAAGTAAAAAGAAGAACTAGAAATCTTTTTGGTTTTTCATTTCAATTCTTACTACAGGCAAGGAAATTAAACTAACTATTTTTTTGGTTTTTCTCAAGGTTTATCAAACACACAAGAAGAAGACTAGAAAAAGAAATTTAAACTAGCATGGATAATACAATGAAAGAGTATGAGCACCGACGACTAGTGTGTGAACATGAATGTAAAGTCGGTGAGAAATACGTACTCCCCCAAGCTTAGGCTTTTGGCCTAAGTTGGTTTAATACCAAGGACCGCCTGGCTGATATCCATAAGTGAAACTGGGATTGTACTGAGATGCAGAGGCAACAGCCTCCTGGGCAGCAATGTGTTGGCGAGCTGCCTCCATTCCCCTCTCATATTTAGTGGCTTCTTCCCTGGTGACAACATATCTTCCTCTTGCCTGATAATCAAAAAGGTAGGGAGCAGGAAGAGTGACAGGGATGACGTTGCGTCTGTCATAGATTAGTCGATAATGGAGGAACTGTACATTCCTCTCAAGAAAATGATAACTAAACATAGCTTCTTTATCCAAATAAACAGGAGGCATTATCATATCTCCTTCTCGCGGGGCTATACCAAGAAAATTAGCCACACGGGTTGCATAAATTCCTCCAAAGAAATTTCCCTTTCTACTATTATTCTGCAACCTACGTGCAACAATTGCCCCCAAGTTATAACCTTTACAACCTGACACAACACTCTTGAGGACACAAAGATCAGGGGCACACATGTGACATACCTCGTCCTTGTCGTTAATGCATCTACCAATAAAGAGAGCAAAGTAATGTAAAGCAGGAAAATGAATGCTCCCTATGGTAGCTTGTGCTACACCCCTAGATTCTCCCACAGTAATATTCGCAAGGAAATTTCTAAATTCAGATTTGAGAGGATCATTAATATTACCCCATTGCAGGAGTTTGCAAGCAGTTGTAAAATCCTCTAGGTCCATGGTGTAAGATGTATCATAAATATCAAATAGGACACTAGGAGAATGTCACACCCAATATGCGATACTATCCTAAAGAGACTCGAAGGTCCCACCAAGGATAGAACCGCATATTGAAACGCTTTTGCAAGGTGGATATCATTACATCAACATTACATAATAGATGGCAATACATACAAGAGGCATACAATGCCACACGAATATAACAATACATCATACACAAAATCAACATCCGACTACGGATGAAATTCAAACAGAAACTCAAACGATATCCACCCTGCTAGCCCAGGCTGCCAACCTGGAACCTATCCCCTGATCGAAGGAGAAGCAGAAGAAGAACTCCAAGACAAGCAAACATCGCTCTCACATCATGATCATTGCATAACCTGTACCTGCAACTGTTGTTGTAGTAATCTGTGAGCCACGAGGACTCAGCAATCCCATTACCATGGGTATCAAGACTAGCAAAGCTTAATGGGTAAGGAAGGGGTAAAGTGGTGAGTTGCAGCAGCGACTAAGCATATATGGTGGCTAACATACGCAAATAAGAGCAAGAAGAGAGCAAGCAGAACGGTCGTGAAGCTAGCAATGATCAATAAGTGATCCTGAACTCCTACTTACATCAAGCATAACGCAAAGACCGTGTTCACTTCCCGGACTCCGCCGAAAAGAGACCATCACGGCTACACACGCGGTTGATGCATTTTAATTCGGATCTGGTGTCAAGTTATCTACTACCGGACATTAACAAATTCCCATCTGCCCATAACTGCGGGCACGGCTTTCAAAAGTTTATACCCTGCAGGGGTGTCCCAACTTAGCCCATGATAAGCTCTCGCGATCAACGAAGGATATACCTTCTCCCAGGAAGACCCGATCAGACTCCGAATCCCGGTTTACAAGACATTTCAACAATGGTAAAACAAGACCAGCAAGACCTCCTGCTGTGCCGACAAATCCTGATAGGAGCTGCACATATCTCGTTCTTAGGGCACACAGGATAAGCTAAGCGTACATGTACCGACGTAATCCAAGTTGCCAAGGAATGGTCCCGCACGGTGCTCTAGTTTGGACCAACACTCGGAGGAGCACTGGCCCGGGGGGGGGGGGGGTAAATAAAGATGACCCTCGGGCTCCGGAAACCCAAGGGAAAAAGGGCTAGGTGAGGCAAATGGTAAAACCAAGGTTGGGCCTTGCTGGAGGAGTTTTATTCAAAGCGAACTGTCAAGGGGGTCCCATAAATCACCCAACCATGTAAGGAACGCAAAATCCGGGAACATAACACTGGTATGACGGAAACTAGGGCGGCAAGAGTGGAACAAAACACCAGGCATAAGGCCGAGTCTTCCACCCTTTACCAAGTATATAGATGCATTAATTAAATAAGAGATATTGTGATATCCCAACATAATCCTGTCCACCATGGAGCAATCTTCAACTTCACCTGCAACTAACAACGCTATAAGAGGGGCTGAGCAAAAGCGGTAACATAGCCAAGCAACGGTTTGCTAGGAAGGGTGAAAAGGTTAGAGGCTGACATGGCAATTTGGGAGGCGCGAGGAGCAAAAGATAGGTAGCACAGCATAGCGATAGAACGAAGCAACTAGCATAGCAATGATAGTAATGCGATCCAAGGTGACGGTCATCTTTCCTGAAGTCCTGCTAGGAAGAAGAACGAGTCCATGAAGAAGACGAACGGGAGTAGTCGAACGAATCCTCACAATCGCAACATTACCGGAACTAAGAAACAATACTAGAAAGAAACAAACAACATGGTAGATGCACAAGCATAAACATGGTATGATGCACAAACAAGTATGATGCATGTCCGGTTTAAAGAGGCATGGCATGGAAAAATGCAACAAACAATACTACAAGTTAAGTGGAGCTTAATATGCAACGAGTTGCATATTGACAAAACACCACATTGACATATTTAGTTTAATCTCGTTTAAGCTACCAAACAATATTAAATGTTGTTAAACATGGCAAGAGGTGAAGCATAATTAAACTACCTATCTAGGCAAGTTTAAATGAGGCCGGAACAACAAACAACAATTCTGGTAAATCCCCACATGGAAATTATGAATTTGGTACTGTTCTACCCTAAAACATATTTTATTGTTGTTAAACAAGAAAATAAAGTGCACCATGTTAAACTAGGCATTTTCCACCCCATTTACATATAAAGAACATTTAAAACCGAGCTACGGTTATTTAGTTATGAAATAAATCATTTTAACATGGCATTTGAGCAAATTTAAACAAACAACATTTTAAATATTTTAAACATGGATGAGAGTGGCAAAATGTTAAACTAGATGACATTCTAAGCATTTTACATGTATAAATTATTTTAATCCGATGCAGGGTTGATGAGTTATTATATGCATGAGGTGCAAGGGCTTTTCTGCAATTCTGAAAATCCTGGGATAAATTCTAAAATCGCAGATCTGGAAAAATACTACACTGGGCCGAATCTGGCTGGGCGACAACATAGCGGAGGGGCTGCTCACCCATGGGCTTCAGCCCGGTTTGGTGGAGGAGCTGGCAGGCCACGGCTGGGCCTTGGAGCGCTGCGGCTGGAGAGGCCCAGGCAGCAGGGCGACGGGTCAACGACGCGGGCGAGCGGTGCAGGACGAGCCGCTGGTTGACGCGGTCAACACGGGCGCGGGACTTGGCGCTGGTCGTCCTCCTCGCACAGGAGCAGGGCCAGGCGGAAGCAGGACTTGGTTTAGGCGCGAGCGGGCGACGACGAGCGGAGCTCGAGGCTGACAGAGAGGACGACGACTTGGCGGCGGCGAACTTGCCGGCGTCGGGGACGAGATGCTCGGGGAGCCTCTCGGGGCGAGAGGAGGCTGGCGTGACCGCCTCCCAATGGAGCAGAGGCAAGGGAGGAGCAGAGCTTGGGGCAGCCGGACTTGCTGCTGGAACGGTAGCTCGCTGACGAGGGCTCGAGGCGCGACGGCGTTGGTCAAGGACAGAGGCACCAATGGAGTTGCGGCTTGCTCCTGATCGGAGAGAGAAAAAACATAACGATGAGCGAGGGAAAAGAAAACAGGGGAGAAGGAAGTAAAAGAGGGCGGAGCGGGAACGACGGCGTGACCTGGGCATCTCGTCGTCTCGCGAGAACGGGAAGACGGAGACCGGCCAGCTCGGGAGCATCTGCGGGTGCTCGGGCTCCTGGTTGTTGCTCGGGAGGAGCTCGGGCTCCTACGGCATCGAGAGGTGCTGGTTGGTCTCTGCGATTTGGTGGAGGCGATGGATGGATTGGGGGAAAATCCCAAGGAGGAGGTGGCTGGCGCTGAAATCAACGGAGGAAGAGAGTGGGGGAATTTGGAGAAGGTGGAGGCTTGGCTGCGCTAGGATCCCGAGGAAGATCTTGGAGCGGCGGCGGCAGGGAGGGACAAACCTCCTACATCTTAGGGTTAGGTTAGATTAGGTGGGATTGGACTATAAATAGAGAAAGGAGGGAGATTTGGATCACCCGATCGAGATCGGATGGTCGATAAAGAACAGACTAGGGGAGTCCAACAACGACCCGAAAATATCTTAGGGATATTTGGGAATGATCTGTATGCAACGGTGATGACTGAGCGGTTCGGGTTCGGGCAGTTTCGAACGCGCACAAAGGGATGGTGGCTATGCAGAGAGGGTGGGCATTCAGACGAGAGGGGAAAACAAAGACAATGGGGTCTGACGAAAAGCCACGAGGACAAGGGGTTTTTTTGGTCTCGGAGAAAGAGAGAAGAGAGGGGTCCAATTGTTCTGAGAGAAGGTCAACAAGGACAAGAGGTCTGACAACAGGTCAACGAAGACAACGAGAGAAACGACAACTACTAACGGCTACGAGTTTTAAAGAAAACATGCGGATGCAATGCGGATGATGACATGAGATGAAATGCATGATATGAACAAAATGCAAAACGAAAGACAAAAACCCAACCACGAAGGAAATAACATATCGCATCTCCGGAAAAGGCAAGAGTTGGAGTTACGAATATGGAAAGTTGTATCCGGGGCGTTACAACACTCCACCACTACGAGAGGATCTCGTCCCGAGATCTAGGATGGCACCGGAGAGAAACGGAAGAGGAAGAGAAGAGGTAAAGCTAAGTTGCTTCTTTGACGAATGAGTGAAACCATGAACCTTGAGAGGTTGAGCAATATGAAAGAAAGAAAACAACAAAGGTGAACATAGTTGAAAACACTCCGTTAGAAAAGAGGAACAAGGGATACGATGAGAACCAAGAGGCTTAGTGATAAGATAGATATTGAAACCACTCCGGTTAAAACTAGATAGAGAAGGAATAAGAATAAAGAATTCAAGCAGCACTCTGGTTGAAAAGAGATGCAAGACTTGATAAGATGAAAAGAACTTGAAGAGATAACACAGATTGCCGGTTAAATGGATAAGCACAAAAAGAACATGATCCTCACAATTTGAGATGATGAGCGAAGAGAGCAACATCACATTGCCTCCGAAAGAAGGAATAGAAGATAGATCATTGGAATAACAGAATGGAGAAAAAAATGCCAACTTCTACCACAAAAGAACTTGGAAAGCACCCTTCCAAGAAGGTTATAATGGAGTTGTTGGAAAACCAACAACGAAAAGAATAAGCTTGTAGTGGGCTTATGGAAACATCTCAACACTTGAGGTGAAATTCTGCCACTAACGAAAAACAATTGCTTGTTTGAGATCAAAGAAGAGATGAAAACTTCTTTCGCCGAGAGGATAGGAGAAAACTCGGATCATTGATAAGCACCACAATAGCAACATTCCTTAGGGAAGGATTTAGGTGAAATATGACACAAGATAACTCCAACGAAGAGATTAATTTGGGTTGAAACAATTCATGATCGAAGAGAAAATGATGGTTTCACAATATCTCATTCTTGACAACTTGTGAATCATAAAACTTGAAGGGAAATTATCAAGAATGACATAACACCACCTCAAAAGATAATATAGAAGGAGTTGCACTTCGGAATACAAGATGAAGAATTCTCCTCAAAACAAAACATGTGTTGAGCACCATGTTTATTTTAGAGTATAGCTTAGCAGATCATAACTTCGAGAGAAATCTTGAAGAACAATTGAAGAATGAAAAGAATCCTTGACGAACCACCATGTAGAGCCTCCATGAAGAACTCTGGTAATAAAAGGATGATAAAAAGAAAGAGAACTTGAAAACACAAGGTGAAGCCTTGCGATGATTTAGATGGAGCTTCGCGACGAGATAATGCGGAAAACTTGGAACTCCAGAAAAAGAATAGATGAAACACTAGAACCGAGAATTACTTCATCATGAACAATCTCTGGAAGAAAAGAATTGAATCACCTCGAGGAAATAAGAATAAGATTTATTGTATGCTTATCCTTCATCAAATTAAATTGATGGCAAGCAATGGATTTTGCATATTACTTATTCTCGTAGAAAGGATTAAGAGAGATATAGCGCAAACTTGAGAAGGTATTGATGGAACCACCGGTGGGATTTGGAAACAACGAATATTTGATATGATAACGGAGGAAGAGAAATCCTGAACGAACCACCGGTAGGATTGAAACAATGAATAAATCGATATGAGAACATAGGAATAGGAGTCTTGAACAAACCGCCATAAGAATTAAGAAAACAAACAAAGAAAAGATAGCGAAACATTGGGAAGAATTAGAAAATGAACGAAGATACTTGAGGGGATTTAGATACATGAGAACGAAGAGATCATGAACTGATTAGAGGGTATTTGAACGATGCATCGGAAGAATTCGAGAACGAGAGTTGAAAGCTGAGAATGAATAATTCTGAGATGATGGGCTACGGAGAATCAATCTGAAAAGACTCTTGAATTGCTCCGGATGGGTGAAAAGAATTCTCATAATCGAAAACAATTATGAGAGGATGGCATCAAGCTTGAACTATGCATCTTTGGAAGAACGAGTAAGGATTTAAGAGGAACTCTTCTTCGGTCTTCAAAATCCGAGAATGACGACGAGAAACACCACCATGAATTGTTGAGATACCCCGAAAGAATTAAAAGAGGAAAGGTTGAGCCAAAGATGAAAAGAATTTGAAAACGACCTTGGAGAAGGCATGTGACTGATGAAAATTCATTCTTACATCAAACATGGAAATGAATTTGAGAATAGCTCCTGATAATTCGAAGAGTCAGGTAAGATCCTGGGAAAAGACCTGTGGGTTAGGGCCCACTCAAAAGAAAACACCGTTGAAAATGATTTTAAAGAGAGATTGCACCGGTTGAATTAAATGGCTTGAATGAGAGAATAACCTTGAAGTAACTCGAACAGATTAAGAATGGAAACATGATTCTTCTGAGATATCTTGAGCACTCCGGATAAGAATAGAGAGAGGTGAACAATTAAGAGGTGCACCGACATGGAAAAACATTTGAAACGAGGAAAAGAATATGATGATTATCGAAAGCTTGAATTGGATCCACCGGAGAAGAAACAACAATGAAGGATGATGAACTTGAAATTGTTGAGCATCTTCATGGGAAATCACCGGATAAGAACATTGATTGAAAAGAGTGAAGTGACTTCACATGAATAAATGGATACTTGATTAAAATAAATGAGTCCTTGAAGAAAAGGGTGGGAGGGTGGGGAAAAACAAAGACAACTTGGGATGAATGAAACAAACACCATTGAGAAAACTTAGAATTGATCTTGCGGATGGGGAGAATGATGGATCATCTCAAAGAGAAGCGCACCGGTTGGAAAAGTATTAACATGACAACCTCAATGATAAAAAAGGATTAGTATTCACATAGCAATATGATAACACCGTTTAGGAAAGGTATGGATTCAACATTTGACTTCGAAGCAACTCGAATACCACAAATAAAACAAAACAAAAGATTTGGCTTGCAGAATAAGCCGGAACAAATACATATGATAGAGATTTACCCAATCCCATATCATGCATCTGTCGAAAAGATATTCTAGGAGCTACTTGAATTCCCACCTATAAAACTCCCGAAACTTTCTGGTTATGCAATCTGGTGTTGGGGATACAGGGGAAGCAATACATCTCACCCAAACTAACAATCCCTACATCCAACTGTATCCATCCGTCAACACATAACCAAGAAAACTCCGGAAATCGTGTACCTCAACCTTCGAAAAGCATCCATTATAAGAGCTATGGCAATACTCCCGAACTCCCCAGTACTGGGTGGCGTCGAGGTTATCTCACGAACAACTGCATAAAAGAGATTTTCGATGTTGGCAAAACTCAGGTATTCCAGAACTGCAACGATAAAATTGTGACGACAACACCTCGGAGCTCAACTCCCCGGGTCACTGCCACATAAAAGACAGGAGGCACCAAGAACAATGTTCTCGTCACAAAACCATCGGAACGATTCGAAGATACCCGCGTGATCCTAATTTTTTTTTGTGAAAAATTGAGGAGAGGAAAGACAAAACATCTACGTCGAGAGTCCTCACCAAAGCGACGAAGGGGCTGAGGAGTAAAAAGAATCCTACTCTCCGATATATATATTCCTAAGACTCGAAATAGTTTTTTTCTAGACTCAACAACGACCAACAATCAAGGGGGCTCCTATGGTCGGTCGAGGCTCTGATTACCAACTTGTCACGCCCAATATGCGATACTATCCTAAAGAGACTCGAAGGTCCCACCAAGGATAGAACCGCATATTGAAACGCTTTTGCAAGGTGGATATCATTACATCAACATTACATAATAGATGGGAATACATACAAGAGGCATACAATGCCACACGAATAAAAAATACATCATACACAAAATCAACATCTGACTACGGATGAAACACAAACAGAAACTCAAATGACATCCACCCCGCTAGCCCAGGCTACCGACCTGGAACTTATCCCCTGATCGAAGGAGAAGCAGAAGAAGAACTCCAAGACAAGCAAACATCGCTCTCGCGTCATGATCATTGCATAACCTATACCTGCAACTGTTGTTGTAGTAATCTGTGAGCCACGAGGACTCAGCAATCCCATTACCATGGGTATCAAGACTAGCAAAGCTTAATGGGTAAGGAAGGGGTAAAGTGGTGAGGTTGCAGCAGCGACTAAGCATATATGGTGGCTAACATACGCAAATAAGAGCGAGAAGAGAGCAAGCGGAATGGTCGTGAAGCTAGCAATGATCAATAAGTGATCCTGAACTCCTACTTACGTCAAGCATAACCCAAAGACCGTGTTCACTTCCCGGACTCCGCCGAAAAGAGACCATCACGGCTACACACGCGGTTGATGCATTTTAATTCGGATATGGTGTCAAGTTATCTACAACCGGACATTAACAAATTCCCATCTGCCCATAACCGCGGGCACGACTTTCGAAAGTTTATACCCTGCAGGGGTGTCCCAACTTAGCCCATGATAAGCTCTCGCGATCAATGAAGGATATACCTTCTCCCAGGAAGACCCTATCAGACTCGGAATCCCGGTTTACAAGACATTTCGACAATGGTAAAACAAGACCAGCAAGACCTCCCGCTGTGCCGACAAATCCCGATAGGAGCTGCACATATCTCGTTCTCAGGGCACACCGGATAAGCTAAGCGTACAGGTACCGACGTAATCCAAGTTGCCAAGGAATGGTCCCGCACGGTGCTCTAGTTTGGACCAACACTCGGAGGAGCACTGGCCCGGGGGGGGGGGGGGCGGGGGGTAAATAAAGATGACCCTCAGGCTCCGGAAACCCAAGGGAAAAAGGGCTAGGTGAGGCAAATGGTAAAACCAAGGTTGGGCCTTGCTGGAGGAGTTTTATTCAAAGCGAACTGTCAAGGGGGTCCCTTAAATCACCCAACCGCGTAAGGAACGCAAAATCCGGGAACATAACACCGGTATGACGGAAACTAGGGCGGCAAGAGTGGAACAAAACACCAGGCATAAGGCCGAGTCTTCCACCCTTTACCAAGTATATATATGCATTAATTAAATAAGAGATATTGTGATATCCCAACATAATCCTGTCCACCATGGAGCAATCTTCAACTTCACCTGCAACTAACAATGCTATAAGAGGGGCTGAGCAAAGGCGGTAACATAGCCAAGCAACGGTTTGCTAGGAAGGGTGAAAAGGTTAGAGGCTGACATGGCAATTTGGGAGGCGTGAGAAGCAAAAGATAGGTAGCACAGCATAGCGATAGAACGAAGCAACTAGCATAGCAATGATAGTAATGAGATCCAAGGTGACGGTCATCTTGCCTGAAGTCCCGCTAGGAAGAAGAACGAGTCCATGAAGAAGACGAACTGGAGTAGTCGAACGAATCCTCACAATCGCAACATTACCGGAACTAAGAAACAATATCGGAAACAAACAAACAACATGGTAGATGCACAAGCATAAACATGGTATGATGCACAAACAAGTATGATGCATGTCCGGTTTAAAGAGGCATGGCATGGCAAAATGCAACAAACAATACTACAAGTTAAGTGGAGCTAAATATGCAACGAGTTGCATATTGACAAAACACCACATTGACATATTTAGTTTAATCTCGTTTAAGCTACCAAACAATATTAAATGTTGTTAAACATGGCAAGAGGTGAAGCATAATTAAACTACCTATCTAGGCAAGTTTAAATGAGGCCGGAACAACAAACAACAATTCCAGTAAATCCCCGCATGGAAATTATGAATTTGGTACTGTTCTTCCCTAAAACATATTTTATTATTGTTAAACAAGAAAATAAAGTGCACCATGTTAAACTAGGCATTTTCCCACCCCATTTACATATAAAGAACATTTAAAACCGAGCTATGGTTATTTAGTTATGAAATAAATCATTTTAACATGGCATTTGAGCAAATTTAAACAAACAACATTTTAAACATTTTAAACATGGATGAGAGTGGCAAAATATTAAACTAGATGACATTCTATGCATTTTACATATATAAATTATTTTAATCCGATGTAGGGTTGATGAGTTATTATATGCATGAGGTGCAAGGGCTTTTTTGCAATTCTGAAAATCCTGGGATAAATTCTAAAATCGCAGATCTGAAAAAATACTACACTAGGACGAATCTGGCTGGGCCACAACAGAACGGAGGGGCTGCTCACCCATGGGCTTCGGCCCGGTTCGGTGGAGGAGCTGGCAGGCCGCGGCCGCGCCTTGGAGCACTGCGGCTGGAGAGGCCCAGGCAGCAGGGCGACGGGTCAACGACGCGGGCGAGCGGTGCGGGACGAGCCGCTGGTTGATGCGGTCAACACGGGTGCGGGACTTGGCGCTGGTCGTCCTCCTCGCACAGGAGCAGGGCCAGGCGGAAGCGGGACTTGGTTTAGGCGCGAGCGGGCGACGACGAGCGGGGCTCGAGGCTGATAGAGAGGACGACGGCTTGGCGGTGGCGAACTTGCCGGCATCGGGGACGAGGTGCTCGGGGAGCCTCTCGGGGCAAGAGGAGGCTGGCGTAGCCATCTCCCGATGGAGCAGAGGCAAGGGAGGAGCAGAGCTTGGGGCGGCCGGACTTGCTGCTGGAACGGTAGCTCGCCGACGAGGGCTCGAGGCGCGACGGCGTTGGTCAAGGACAGAGGCACCAATGGAGTTGCGGCTTGCTCCTGATCGGAGAGAGAAAAAAACATAACGATGAGCGAGGGAAAAGAAAACAGGGGAGAAGGAAGGAAAAGAGGGCGGCGTGGGAACGACGGCGTGACCTGGCCATCTCGTCGTCTTGCGAGAACGGGAAGACGGAGACCGGCCAGCTTGGGAGCATCTGCGGGTGCTCGGGCTCCTGGTTGCTGCTCGGGAGGCGCGAAGCAGAGGGCGACGGGGTCGAGTGGAGGCGCACACGGGAGGAGCTCGGGCTCCTACGGGATCGAGAGGGGCTGGTTGGTCTCTGCGATTTAGTGGAGGCGATGGATGGATCGGGGGAAAATCCCAAGGAGGATGTGGCTGGCGCTGAAATCAACGGAGGAAGAGAGTGGCGATGGCGTGGGAATTTGGAGAAGGTGGAGGCTTGGCTGCGCTGGGATCCCGAGGAAGATCTTGGGGCGGCGGCGCCAGGGAGGGACAAACCTCCTAGGTTTTAGGGTTAGGCTAGATTAGGTGGGATTGGACTATAAATAGAGAAAGGAGGGAGATTTGGATCACCCGATCGAGATCGGATGGTCGATAAAGAACAGACTAGGGGAGTCCAACAACAACCCGAAAATATCTTAGGGATATTTGGGAATGATCTATATGCAACGGTGATGACTGAGCGGTTCGGGTTCGTGCAGTTTCGGACGCACGCAAAGGGATGGTGGCTTTGCAGAGAGGGTGGGCATTCAGACGAGAGGGGAAAACAAAGACAATGGGGTCTGACGAAAAGCCACGGGGACAAGGGGTTTTGTTGGTCTCGAAGAAAGAGAGAAGAGAGGGGTCCAATTGTTCTGAGAGAAGGTCAACAAGGACAAGAGGTCTGACAACAGGTCAATGAAGACAACGAGAGAAACGACAACTACTAACAGCTATGAGTTTTAAAGAAAACATGCGGATGCAATGCGGATGATGACATGAGATGAAATGCATGATATGAACAAAATGCAGAACGAAAGACAAAAACCCAACCACGAAGGAAATAACATATCGCATCTCCGGAAAAGGCAAGAGTTGGAGTTACGAATATGGAAAGTTGTATCCGGGGCGTTACAACACTCCACCACTACGAGAGGATCTCGTCCCAAGATCTAGGATGGCACCGGAGAGAAACAGAAGAGGAAGAGAAGAGGTAAAGCTAAGTTGCTTCTTTGACGAATGAGTGAAACCATGAACCTTGAGAGGTTGAGCAATATGAAAGAAAGAAAACAACGAAGATGAACATAGTTGAAAACACTCCATTAGAAAAGAGGAACAAGGGATACGACGAGAACCAAGAGGTTTAGTGATAAGATAGATATTGAAACCACTCTGGTTAAAACTAGATAGAGAAGGAATAATAATAAAGAATTCGGGCAGCACTCCGGTTGAAAAGAGATGCAAGACTTGATAAGATGAAAAGAACTTGAAGAGATAACACAGATTGCCGGTTAAATGGATAAGCACGAAAAGAACATGATCCTCACAAGTCGAGATGATGAGCAAAGAGAGCAACATCACATTGCCTCCGAAAGAAGGAATAGAAGATAGATCATTGGAATAACAGAATGGAGAAGAAAATGCCAACTTCTACCACAAAAGAACTTGGAAATCACCCTTCCAAGAAGGTTATAACGGAGTTGTTGGAAAACCAACAACGAAAAGAATAAGCTTGTAGTGGGCTTAGAGCCCATACCATGCATTAGAATTACTTCAAACCTCAAAAATTTAACATGCAAGCTCAAGAACAGGGTCACCAAGACAACAAGGATTTGCAATGAATAAAGCACTAAAACAAAAACTAATTGGACTAATGGAGGAGTCACATACAAGCAACAATCTCCCAAAGCATTTTTGTGAATGGAGCTTTGATCTAAGAGATCGAAAATTGAAGCAAAACAAGCTAGAACTCGTGCTTGAGCTGGATGGGGATTTTTTTGGGTAGAAGATGGAGTGTGTGGGTGCTGGCATAAGTGGAGGGGAGCCACCAGGGGCCCACGAGATAGGGGGGCGCGCCCTACAGGGGGGCCCTCCTCTCTCGTGGCTTGGTGCTTGGCCCTCCTGTAGTGTTTTCAGTGCCTAAAATCCCCAAATATTCCAGAAAAAATCATACTAAATTTGCAGGGCATTTGGAGCACTTCTATTTTCGGACAATTTTTTATTGCACGGATAATTCAGAAAACAGACGGATAATACTATTTTGCTTTATTAAATCTAAATAATAGAAAGTAAAAAGAGAGTACAGAAGGTTGTGCCTTCTAGTTTCGTCCATCTCGTGGTCATCAAAATGAACCCGCTAACAAGGTTGATCAAGTCTTGTTGACAAACTCATTCCGAATAACACGGAACCGGAGAAATTTCGAATAACACTAAGTTACCTCAACGGGGATATGAAAATCCCCAACAATAAGAATATCATATTTTTTCTTGACAGTGGGGAGAGGAAATTCAAAACCTCCAAAAATGATAGTTGGAAATTTTTCAATAGAATTGATGCTATGAACTTGAGATTGCTTCCTCGGAAAGTGTACCATATGCTCATTGCCATTAACATGAAAGTGACATTGCCTTTGTTGCAATCAATAACAGCCCCTGCAGTATTAAGAAAAGCTCTACCAAGGATAATAGGCATACTATCCTCCTTGGGAATATCAAGAATAACAAAGTCCGTTAAGATAGTGACATTTGCAACCACAACAGGGACATCCTCACAAATACCGACAGGTATAGCAGTTGATTTATCAGCCATTTGCAAAGATATTTCAGTAGGTGTCAACTTATTCAATTCAAGTCTATGATATAAAGAGAGAGGCATAACACTAACACCGGCTCCAAGATCACATAAAGCAGTTCTAACATAATTTCTTTTAATGGAGCATGGTATAGTTGGAACACCCGGATCTCCAAGTTTCTTTGGTATTCCACCCTTAAAAGTGTAATTAGCAAGCATGGTGGAAATTTCAGCTTCCGGTATCTTTATTTTATTTGAGATGATATCCTTCATGTATTTAGCATAAGGATTTACTTTAAGCATATCAGTTAAGCGCATACGTAAGAAAATAGGTCTAACCATTTCAGCAAAGCGCTCGAAATCCTCATCATCCTTTGACTTGGATGGTTTAGGAGGAAATGGCATGGGTTTCTGAACCATGGTTCTCTTTCTTTACCGTGCTTCCTAACAACAAAATCTCTCTTATCATAACGTTGGTTTCTTGATTGTGGGTTATCAAGGTCAACAACAGGTTCAATCTCTACATCATTATTATTACTAGGTTGAGCATCCACATGAACATCATTGTTAGCATTATCATCAGGTTCATGTTCATCACCTGATTGCGTTTCAGCATCAGAGATAGAAGTATTATTGGGATTCTCAAGTGTTTCAATATTAGGTTCACTAGAAGTTTGCAAAGTCCTATCATTTTTCTTTTTCTTCTTCATAGAAGAACTAGGAACATCTAGATTATTATTCTGAGAATCTTGTTCAATTCTTTTAGGGTGGCCTTCAGGATACAAAGGTTCCTGAGTCATTCTACCAGTTCTAGTAGACACTCTAACGGCAAAGTCATTTTTATTATTCAATTGATCAAGCAAATCATTTTGAGCTTTGAGTACTTGCTCAGCTTGAGTAGCAACCATAGAAGCATATTTGCTAACGCGGTGAAGTTCATCTTTAACTCTAGCCAGATTATCACCTACGCGTCCTATCTCGAAAGCATTATTCTTTAACTCTCTACCAACATAAGTATTAAAACTTTCTTGTCTAGCCATAAAGTCATCAAATTCATCCAAGCATGGGCTATGAAATTTAGTAGAGGGTATTTCAACTTTATCGTATCTATAGAGAGAATTTACCTTTACTACCTGTGTCGGGTTATCAAGACAATGTAGTTCTTCAGGCGGTATATTCAGACCATGTATTTCTTCATTAGGTGGTAAATTCTTAACATCTTCAGCTTTAATACCTTTTTCTTTCATTGATTTCTTTGCCTCTTGCATATCTTCAGGACTGAGGAATAAAACACCTCTCTTCTTTGGAGTGGGTTTAGGAATAGGCTCAGGAGTTGGCTCAATTGGTTCAGGAATTACTTCCAGAACTGGCTCGGGAAGAGTCCAATTATTATTTTTTGACCGTGAAGAGTCCAATTATTCTCATTAGTCGACATATTATTCAATAATATTTCAGCTTCGTCGACTGTTCTTTCCCTGAAAACACAACCAGCACAACTATCCAAGTGGTCCTTGGAAGCATCGGTTAGTCCATTATAAAAGATATCAAGTATTTCATTTTTCTTAAGATGATGATCGGGCAAAGCATAAAGCAACAGGATAAGCCTCCCCCAAGCTTGTGGGAGACTCTCTTCTTTGGTTTGCACAAAATTATATATTCCCCGCAAGGCAGCTTGTTTCTTATGAGCAGGGAAATATTTAGCAGAGAAGTAATAAATCATATCCTGGGGACTACGCACACAACCAGGAGCAAGAGAATTATACCAAGTCTTAGCATCACCCTTCAATGAGAACAGAAATATCTTAAGGATATATAAATAGCGAGACTTCTCATCATGAGTAAATAGGGTGGCTATATCATTTAGCTTGGTAAGATGTGCCACAACAGTTTCAGATTCAATGCCATAAAAAGGATCAGATTCAACTAAAGTAATAATATCAGGATCAATTGAGAATTCATAATCCTTATCAGTAACATAGATAGGTGAAGTAGCAAAAGTAGGATCGGGTTTCATTCTAGCATTAAGAGACTGCTGCTTCCATTTAGCTAATAATTTCTTAAGATCATTTCTATCATTGCAAGCAAGAATTTCCATAGCAGGTTTTTCATTCATAACATAACCCTTAGGAACAACAGGTAAAACATAATCATTGGGGGAACATTCATCATCACTATCATCAATAGCATCTTCAATATTTTCATTCCCCCTAACTCTAGCAAGTTGTTCATCAAGAAATTCACCTAATGGCAAAGTAGTTGTAAAGCCCCGGATTCGATGCGTCAGGTGTCTGTCAGTTATTCGCCGTTTTGCCATGTCATTGCTTGCATGTTGCATTTTGCCATTTCATCATCTGCATTTCATCTGCATGTTTTTCAAAACTTGCATCCGTTCGGGTTCCGCCGGTTCTCTCCGTTGTCCGTTCGGAGTCCAGACACACTCGCACGTGCCCGCGACACCTCCGAAATATATTTTATAAGTGGCATAAAAATGTTCTCAGAATGGGTTGGAACTTGGCGTGCGGTCTTATTATAGTGTAGACAGAGCGCCTGTCAAGTTTCGTCACATTCGGAGTCCATTTGATAGCCCAACCGTTAAACCTATAACCGCAATATAGTCGGTATATTCGTCGGGTGTTCTCGGTCTCCGAAAACCCGTGCCGGGCTGCTATCTCTTCTCTCCTTATAGCCTAGCCCATCTACACAGCCCACCTAACCCACTACCTCCCCTCCGACCGGAACCATCGGATCGCGATCGGAGGCTCCGGAACGCTCCAGAGCCCCCTAACCCTAGACCCCTGCCTATTTAAACACCCCCACATGCCATTTTGGCCTTCTCCTCCCTCCTCCTCGAAACCCGTGCCCCCCAATCATCAGCCAGCCGCCTCCCACCTCCTCTCCTCGAAATCCGTGCCCAGCCAGCACCCCGCCGCCACTTGTCGTGCCCCATCGGCCAGCCCCGTCGCCGACGACACGCGCAGCCAACCAGGCGTTGCCACGTCGCCCCAGCCTCCTCCCCCTGCCGCCAGCCCTCCAGGGCCCAGATCCGGCCCGCCGTCGGGCCGAAACAGGCCCCGCCAGCCCGCGTGCCTCCCAGTTGTGCCCAACCCTGCCGCCCGATGCCCGAGTGCTCGTCCCCGAGCTCCTCGCCGGAGCCCCTTCACCGCTTCACGCCACCGCCGTCTCGCCGTGATCCGCCGCGCCCCAGGTCACCGCGCCACCTCGCCGTCCTCTCCTTTTCCTCCTCATCCCCCTCTCTCTCTAATCCCCGAGCTCTCTCTCTCCCTCGTACCCCGCAGGAGCCGCCATGGACGAGCCCAGCCGCAAGCTCTTCTTTGCCGGATCTCGCGTACCCAACGCTGCCGAGCCTCCTAGGTGCCGGAAATGGGTGCGCCATGGCCAGGTCCACCTGGATCCGGCCAGGCCCCTTTGGAACATGCCGCCTCATCGCCGGAGAAGGCCGCCGCCGCCCTGGTCCCACTCGGGGTCGAGGAGGCGACGCCCCTGCGCCCCTCCTAGGTCGGCCCCTCGCGTCTAGTGGGCCACGACCTCGCCCGAGGCCCGCTGCAGCCTCTCCTTCCTCTCTGGGCCGAAGCCCGTGGTGAGATACCCCCGTATTCCCTCTCAGTGCGTACGATAACTAGATTGCACCGTCATGTTTTTTTCCCTGAAATTCGCCTAAGTCCCTAAATAACTGCATTTTGGTGCCCACTTTGTCATGTCATATCTTGTTGCATACTGCTCCGTTTCGTGTGTTTAATATATCCAAATGTTCGTCATGACATGCTATACATTTTGTTCCATTGAGCCATGCTTGTTTGAGATCATCTTGATGCCTAAATCATCAATGCAAGAGTGCTATATAATTTTGTCTGCTGTCTGTTAACAGAACATGCTCATTTGTCTTTTTTGCCATGTTTGATGTGTGCATCCTATGAGCATGAGCTCTACATGTGTTTTGAACTAAATCATGCCATCTTTACAAGAGTGCTCGCCATGTATTTTTGTGAGTCTTGTACTGAGTGCATCAAGCTTTTTAAGTAGGGTACATGTTGTTACTGTTTTGCTAGGCTGAATCTGTTATTTCGTGATGCTATATAAAACTGTTGCTACAAGTCATTCTATGCATAATCTGGAGATTTTCACTAAGGATGTTTTCTTATACATGTCATTCTATATCCATCCATGCCCCTGGTTGCATTTATAACCTGCTGTAGCTTGTTGTTATCTTGCTCCAAAGTTGCTAAATAATGTTGCTGTCAGCCTGTTAACATTAAGTTCAATGTTGCCATGATTGTTGTTAGTGATCCATGCACCCTATGAACTGGCTCTTGCCATGATTAGGTTCATAAACATGTCTTCTTACTGTTGGTTACCTTGTATTGCCATTTAATGCTCTGTGGTGAGTGGTACAAGCTCACCAACATGCCTACTTATTGTTATTCCTGCCATGTTTGAATCTGTCATATAACTTGCTATGTTTACATGGGTGTCATCATATTTTCTGTTCCTTTTTGGCTCATGGCCAGTAAAGGACTTTTGTTCTATGCAATTAGTACGTTCCTGCCATGCCTTTGTTTGCCATAATAAATTCATGTAGCATGTTGTTTGATAGCTCTAAACATTGCAACCTGATTTTATTTCTGCTAAATCTGAAACTGTTATTATTTGCAATCTTGCCATGTGTGTTTGAGCATGTTCTAGTGATTTATGGAGATAGCTCAGTGTTCATGGTTTGTTATGCTTTACCTGTAAATCATGTCCATGTCTTTTGTTTTCATGTTAAGGTGCTGTAGCATGTTGTTTTTATGCTCGCAATATGCCTAGTTGCTGTTTTGGACAGCTTCTCCTTTAAACTTGTATAGAGTGTATGTGTTGAACCGTTGCTCCGTTTTGAGTGTGCTCTATATGAAACTTGCTTGGTTTTGCATGTAGTTTCATATTATCATGTTGCATCCTTGTTTTGAGGTGTTTGCTTGATGTTTGGATGCCTTTTGCATCAATGTCATGTTTAACTTGTTTTGCTCATATCTTCTAGGCCGTAGCTCCAAACTAAATGAACTTTATATGTAACTTGACTAGAATTTCGTGTAGATCATCTTGGTGCATCTTAACTTGCCGTTTAACAACTTGAACATAAGGTTTATTCAGATCTGGACCAATTTCGAAATTTGCATATGAGGACTTACCGGAATTGTTATACGTTGTTCCCGGCCTCATTTAAACTTGCCTTGATGTGTTGCTCTTGTTTGCATCATCTCTTGCCATGAGTAGCTTCATGTAGCCTTGTCATGCATCATGCTTGTTGTGCATCATGTCTTGTTCATGTGTGGTGTGTTTACCATGTTGTGTGCTTCTTTTCGATAGTTCCTGTTTCGTTGCGATCGTGAGGATTCGTTCGTCTACGCTTCGTTCGGCTTCATCCATTCGTCTTCTTCATGGACTCGTTCTTCTTCCTTGCGGGATTTCAGGCAAGATGACCGTCACCTTGGATCTCATTACTATCATTGCGATGCTAGTTGCTTTGTTCTATCGCTTTGCTGCGCTACCTATCATTTGCTCTTCAAGCCTCCCAATTGCCATGTCAGCCTCTAACATTTTTCACCCTTCCTAGCAAACCGTTGTTTGGCCATGTTACCGCTTTGCTCAGCCCCTCTTATAGCGTTGTTAGTTGAAGGTGAAGTTGAAGATTGCTCCATGGTGGACATGATTATGTTGGGATATCACAATATCTCTTATTTAATTAATGCATCTATATACTTGGTAAAGGGTGGAAGACTCGGCCTTATGCCTGGTGTTTTGTTCCACTCTTGCCGCCCTTGTTTCCGTCATATCGGTATTATGTTCCCAGATTTTGCGTTCCTTACGTGGTTGGGTGATTTATGGGACCCCCTTGACAGTTTGCTTTGAATAAAACTCCTCCAGCAAGGCCCAACCTTGGTTTTACCATTTGCCTCACCACCACCTACATTTCCCTTGGGAGTAATTAACCCAAGGGTCATCTTTATTTTAGCCCCCCCGGGCCAGTGCTTGTCTAAGTGTTGGTCCGAACCGAGCTGCCTGCGGGGCCACCTCGGGGAAACTCGAAGTCTGGTTTTACTCGTAGCTAGTCTCATCCGGTGTTGCCTTGAGAACGAGATATGTGCAGCTCCTATCGGGATTTGTCGGCGCATCGGGCGGCTTTGCTGGTCTTGTTTTACAAATGTCGAAATGTCTTGTAAACCGGGATTCCGAGTCTGACCGGGTCTTCATGGGAGAAGGTATATCCTTCGTTGATCGCGAGAGCTTATCATGGGCTAAGTTGGGACACCCCTGCAGGGTTATAATCTTTCGAAAGCCGTTCCCGCGGTTATGTGGCAGATGGGAATTTGTTAATGTCCGGTTGTAGATAACTTGACACCAGATCCGAATTAAAAAGCATCAATCGCGTGTGTAGGCGTGATGGTCTCTTTTCGGCGGAGTCTGGGAAGTGAACACGGTTTTTGGGTTATGTTTGACGTAAGTAGGAGTTCAGGATCACTTCTTAATCATTGCTAGCTTCACGACCGTCCCACTTGCTCTCTTCTCGCTCTTATTTGCGTATGTTAGCCACCATATATGCTTAGTCGCTGCTGCAACCTCACCACGTTTACCCCTTCCTTTCCCATTAAGCTTTGCTAGTCTTGATACCCATGGTAATGGGATTGTTGAGTCCTCGTGGCTCACAGATTACTACAACAACAGTTGTAGGTACATGTTTCGCGATGATCTTGATGCGAGAGCGATGTTTGCTTGTCTTGGAGTTCTTCTTCTGCCTCTTCTTCGATCAGGGGATAGGTTCCAGGTCGGCAGCCTGGGCTAGCACAGTGGATGTCGTTTGAGTTTCTGTTTGTGTTTCACCATAGTCGGGTGATGCTATTATGTATTGTGATGTTGTATTCGTGTGGCATTCTATGCCTCTTGTATGTATCCCCATCTATTATGTAATGTTGATGTAATGATATCCACCTTGCAAAAGCGTTTCAATATGCGGTTCTATCCTTGGTGGGACCTTCGAGTCTCTTTAGGATAGTATCGCATATTGGGCGTGACAAGTTGGTATCAGAGCCTCGACCGACCCTAGGAGCCCCCCTTGATTGATCGTGTAGTTTGGCCGTTGTCGAGTCTAGAAGAAAATTGTTTTCGGAGTCTAGTTATATCGGAGAGTAGGAATTCTTTTTACTCCTCAGCCCCTTCGTCGCTCTGGTGAGGAATCTTGACGTAGGTGTTTTGAATTATTCCTCTTCCCCTTCAAATTTTCTTTAGGATCATGCAGTTGGTTTTCCGGTAGTTGTTCCTCAGCTCTTTTTATCCGGTGCATTTCTCGTCAAGTTGACTTGAGCCTCTTCATCTTTGAGTTCAATCCTCAGTTGTTTTTTTCCCACCCGCCCACCCTTTTCTTCTCAGAGCCGGAGTCCGTAATCGAGTATCCATCCTACTCATGCGAAGTCTTTGCTTTCTTTCCTCAATGATTTCAACCGGTGTTTTCTCTTCAAGTTATTCGTCGGTTTCCCCTTCCAAGTGCCTTTGTTTTTCCCGCCCTCCCACCCTCTTCTTCCCGGAGCCTGAGTCTGTTTCGACCATCAATTCCATTCGTGTGCAGCCTCTTCAATCTTCCCTCAATTATTTCAACCAGTGAATTCTCGTTTTGTTCGACATTCTTCATCTCCTTTTCTTTTCCGGTGGATTCAATTCAAGTTTTTTGGTAGTTATTACATTCTTTTCCTTGGATCAAGTGTTTTCCCTACTCGTTTGCCTCTCGCCAGTTTATCCTTCCGGAGTGTTCAAGACATCTCAACATATTCGTCGGTGTTCCAAGTAATTCGAGGTTGTCACCTCATTCAAATATTTCAAGTGTTCCGGTGCATCATCTATCTCTTCAACAATCCTTTCCAACGGTGTTTTTCCTATTAGTGGGCCCTAACCCACAGGTCTTTTCTCAGGATCTTACCTGACTCTTCTAATTTTCCGGAGCTATTCTTAAATTCTTTTCAAAGTGTGACGTAAGAATGGATTCCATCAGTCACATGCCTTCTCCAAGATCTCGTTCAAATTCTTTTCATTGTTGTCTCAACCTCTTCGCTTTTCATTCTCCCGGAGTATCTCAGTAAATTTTGGTGGTGTTTCTCGTCGTCATTTGAAGACCGAAGAAGAGGTTTTCCTCTCAATCTTGCCCATTCTCTCAAAGATTCAGGGTTCTAGTTTCATATTATCCTCTCGAATTATTCCATTTGTCAGATATTCCTTTTCTTACCCATCCGGAGTATGTCAGAAGTTGTTTTCCCATTTCGTTTCACCGGAGGCCATCATTCCAGTTATCGTTCTATATTTATCCTGGTGTATCTGTCAAGTGTTCTTTAATCAGCTCATTATCTCTTCGTTCTTGTGCATCTAAATCCCCTCGAGCATATTTGTTCTTCTAATTCTTCCCGGCGATTCATTCTCTTTCTTCAGTCATTTTTGATTTCTTACGGTGGTTTCTTCAGATTCCTTTCCTTTGGTTATCATATTAATTCATTCGTTCTTTCCAATCCTACCGGTGGTTCATGAAGACTTTCTCAAGTTTTCTGCCATATACCCCCCCCCTTTTATCCTTTTCAAGAAGAATAAGTAGTATGAATAAATCCATTGTTTGTCATCAATTTAATTTGATGAAGGATAAGCATACAATAAATCTTATTCTTATTTGATCATCGTCAAGTAATCCCTTCCTTCGGAGTTTGTTCTTGATGAATAAATTCTAGTTCCAAGTGTTTTCATCTTTTCTTTTCTGGAGTTCAAATTTCCTCAGCCATTTCGTCGGGACCTCCATTTAAATCACCGCAAGGCTCATCTTATTCTTTTCCTTCATTCTATCTCATCATCCTTTTGTCAACGGAGTTCTTCATGGTGGTTCTTCATGATTTATTTCATTCTTCAAGAGTTCATCAAGATTTTGTTGGTGGAGTTCAAGTATCTTTTCTTCTCGTGTCTCGAAGTGCAAATAATTCTCCGTTTTCTTCTGAAATGGAGTTTTGCATTTCTTCTTTCTTCCCAGTTATTTAATCTTTTCCGCTCGTGGTCGATTACCAGCTCATAAATTTTGAGATGTTATCCATAAGTCCACATCAAGCTTATTCTTTCGCTGTTGATTTTCTCAACAACTCCATTCAATACTTCTAAATTCTTTTCATTCAATTCTCTTTCAATTCTTTCCGGAGGTTTTGTGTCATGTCTTCATCAAGTATCATTCCGTCCTCTCAAGTTCATCTTTTATTTCTTCCATTTTCAGCCGGAGTGCTGTCTAAATCCTTTCAGTCTTATTCGTTTCTTATCTCATTCTAACCGGAGTGGTTTCATAGTCTATCTGATTCCGTGAGCTTTCGATTCTCGTCATTCTCGTCGTTCCTCTCTTCTTCTCGAGTGCTCTCGATTCTTTGCTTCTTCTCTTGAGTTCTTGTTTCACCTCATCCCTTTTTCCCTTTCGTCTCGGTCCTAAGATCTCGGGATGAGATCTCTTGTTAGTAGAGGATTGTTGTAACGCCCCGGATTCGATGCGCCAGGTGTCTGTCAGTTATTCGCCGTTGTTGCCATGTCATTGCTTGCATGTTGCATTTTGCCATGTCATCATCTGCATTTCATCTGCATGTTTTTCAAAACTTGCATCCGTTCGGGTTCCGCCGATTCTCTCCATTGTCCGATCGGAGTCTAGACACACTCGCATGCGCCCGCGGCACCTCCGAAATATATTTTGTAAGTGGCATAAAAATGTTCTCGGAATGGGTTGGAACTTGGCGTGCGGTCTTATTATAGTGTAGACAGAGCGCCTGTCAAGTTTCGTCACATTCGGAGTCCATTTGATAGCCCAACCGTTAAACCTATAACCGCAATATAGTCGGTATATTCGTCGGGTGTTCTCGGTCTCCGAAAACCCGTGTCGGGCAACTATCTCTTCTCTCCTTATAGACTAGCCCATCTACACAGCCCACCTAATCCACTACTGTTGGAAATATGCCCTAGAGGCAATAATAAAAGGATTATTATTATATTTCCTTGTTCATGATAATTGTCTTTTATTCATGCTATAATTGTATTATCCGGAAATCGTAATACACGTGTGAATACTTAGACCAAATACGTCCCTAGTAAGCCTCTAGTTGACTAGCTCATTGGTTAACAGATAGTCATGGTTTCCGGACTATGGACATTAGATGTCGTTGACAACGGGATCACATCATTAGGAGAATGATGTGATGGACAAGAGCCAATCCTAAGCATAGCACAAGATCGTGTAGTTCGTTTTGCTAGAGCTTTTCCAATGTCAAGTATCTCTTCCTTAGACCATGAGATCGTGTAACTCCCGGATACCGTAGGAGTGCTTTGGGTGTACCAAACGTCACAACGTCACTGGGTGACTATAAAGGTGCACTACAGGTATCTCCGAAAGTGTCTGTTGGGTCGACACGGACCGAGACTGGGATTTGTCACTCCGTATGACGGAGAGGTATATCTGGGCCCACTCGGTAATGCATCATCATAATGAGCTCAAAGTGACCAAGTGTTTGGTCATGGGATCATGCATTACAGTACGAGTAAAGTGACTTGCCGGTAACGAGACTGAACGAGGTATTGGGATACCGACGATCAAGTCTCGGGCATGTAATGTACCGATTGACAAAGGGAATTGTATACGGGGTTGATTGAATCCTCGATATTGTGGTTCATCCGATGAGATCATCGAGGAGCATGCGGGAGCCAACATGGGTATCCAGATGCCGCTGTTGGTTATTGACCGGAGAGCCATCTCGGTCATGTCTGCATGTCTCCCGAACCCGTAGGGTCTACACACTTAAGGTTCAGTGACTCTAGGGTTATTAGGAAGAATTGTATGTGATTACCGAATGTTTTTCGGAGTCCTGGATAAGATCCCGGACATCACGAGGAGTTCCGAAATGGTCCGGAGGTGAAGATTTATATATGGGAAGTTGTCATACGGACACCGGAAAGTTTCGGGGGCATATCGGTATTGTGCCGGGGCCACCGGAGGGGTTCCGGGGGTCCACCGGGAGGGGCCACCCCTCTCGGAGGACCTCATGGGCCGCAAGGGGCAGGGAACCAGCCCCTGGAGGGCTGGGCGCGCCCCCCCCCTTGGGCCCATGCGCCTAGGGTTGGGGGGGAACCCTAGTGGGGGCGCTCCCCTTGCTTGGGGGGCAAGCCCCCCTTCCTGGCAGCCGCCCCCCCTCTAGATCTCATCTAGTGGGGGCAGGCCCCCTTCCCCCTTCCCCTATAAATAGAGGGGCGAGGGGAGGGCTGAATACCTGATCCAAGGCGCAGCCCCTCCCCTCCCCAACACCTCTCCTCCTCCGTTGAGTGCTTGGCGAAGCCCTGTTGGAGTACTGCCTCTCCACCATCATCACGCCGTCGTGCTGCTGCTGGAGCCTTCTTCCTCAACCTCTCCTTCCCCCTTGCTGGATCAAGAAGGAGGAGATGTCGTCTGCTCCGTACGTGTGTTGAACGCGGAGGTGCTGTCCGTTCAGCACTTGGTCATCGGTGATTTGGATCACGGCAAGTACGACTCCATCATCCCCGTTCCCTTGAATGCTTCCGCATGCGATCTACAAGTGGTATGTAGATGCAATCTCTCTCCCATGACTCGTTGCTTAGATGAACTCATAGATGGATCTTGGTGAAACCGTAGGAAATTTTTTAATTTTCTGCAACGTTCCCCAACAGTGGCATCATGAGCTAGGTCTATGCGTATTTCTCTATTGCACGAGTAGAACACAATTTTGTTGTGGGCGTAGATCTTGTCAACTTGCTTGCCGCTACTAGTCTTTTCTTGCTTCAGCGGTATTGTGGGATGAAGCGGCCCGGACCAACCTTACACATACGCTTACATGAGACAGATTCCACCGACTGACATGCACTAGTTGCATAAGGTGGCTAGCGGGTGTCTGTCTCTCCTACTTTAGTTGGAGCAGATTCGACGAAAAGGGTCCTTATGAAGGGTAAATAGAAGTTGACAAAATCACGTTGTGGTTATTCGTAGGTAAGAAAACATTCTTGCTAGAACCCAATTGCAGCCACGTAAAAGATGCAACAACAATTAGAGGACGTCTAACTTGTTTTTGCAGCAATTCTCATGTGATGTGATATGGCCAGAAGTGTGATGAATGATGAATGATATATTGTGATGTATGAGATCATGTTCTTGTAATAGGAATCAGGACTTGCATGTCGATGAGTATGATAACCGGCAGGAGCCATAGGAGTTGTCTTTATTTTTGTATGACCTGCGTGTCATTGAAGAACGCCATGTAAATTACTTTACTTTATTGCTAAATGTGTTAGCCATAGAAGTAGAAGTAGTCGTTGGCGTGACAACTTCATGAAGACACGATGATGGAGATCATGATGATGGAGATCATGGTGTCATGCCGGTGACGAAGATGATCATGGAGCCCCAAAGATGGAGATCGAAGGAGCTATATGATATTGGCCATATCATGTCACTACTTTATATAATTGCATGTGATGTTTATTATGTTTATGCATCTTGTTTACTTAGAACGACGGTAGTAAATAAGATGATCCCTTATAATAATTTCAAGAAAGTCTTCCCCCTAACCGTGCGTCATTGCTAAAGTTCGTCGTTTCGAAGCACCACGTGATGATCAGGTGTGATAGATCCTTACGTTCACATACAACGGGTGTAAGACAGTTTTACACATGCAGAAACACTTAGGGTTAACTTGACGAGCCTAGCATGTATAGACATGGCCTCGGAACACAAGAGACTGAAAGGTCGAACATGAGTCGTATGGAAGATACGATCAACATGGAGATGTTCACCGATGATGACTAGTCCGTCTCACGTGATGATCGGACACGGCCTAGTCGACTCGGATCGTGTAACACTTAGATGACTAGAGGGATGTCTAATCTGAGTGGGAGTTCATTAAATAATTTGATTAGATGAACTTAATTATCATGAACTTAGTCTCAAAACCTTTGCAAATATGTCTTGTAGATCAAATGGCCAACGCTCATGTCAACATGAACTTCAACGCGTTCCTAGAGAAAACCAAGCTGAAAGATGATGGCAACAACTATTCGGACTAGGTCCGGAACCTGAGGATCATCCTCATAGCAGCCAAGAAAGATTATGTCCTAGAAGCACCGCTAGGTGAAGCACCCATCCCAGAGAACGAAGACGTTATGAACACTTGGCAGTCACGTGCTGATGATTACTCCCTCGTTCAGTGCGGCATGCTTTACAGCTTAGAACCGGGGCCCCAAAAGCGTTTTGAGCGACACGGAGCATATGAGATGTTCGAGGAGATGAAAATGGTTTTTCAAGCTCATGCCCGGCTCGAGAGATATGAAGTCTCCGACAAGTTCTATAGTTGTAAGATGGAGGAAAACAATTCTGTCAGTGAGCACATACTCAAAATGTCTGGGTTGCACAACCGCCTGTCCCAGCTGGAGAACAACCTCCCAGACGAGGCGGTCATTGACAGAATCCTTCAGTCGCTCCCACCGAGCTACAAGAGCTTTGTGTTGAACTAAAATATGCAGGGGATGGTGAAGACCATTCCTGAAGTATTTTCAATGCTAAAGTCAGTAGAGGTTGAAATCAAGAAAGAACATCAAGTGTTGATGGTCAATAAGACCACTAAGTTCAAGAAGGGCAAGGGTAAGAAGAACTTCAAGAAGGACGACAAAGATGTTGCCGCGCACGGTAAGCCAGTTGCCGGGAAGAAGTCAAAGAATGGACCCAAGCCTGAGACTGAGTGCTTTTATTGCAAAGGGAAGGGTCACTAGAAGCGGAACTGCCCCAAATACTTAGCGGACAAGAAGGCCGGCAACACTAAAGGTATATGTGATATACATGTAATTGATGTGTACCTTACCAGTACTCGTAGTAACTCCTGGGTATTTGATACCGGTGCCGTTGCTCACATTTGTAACTCACAGCAGGAGCTGAGGAATAAGCGGAGACTGGCGAAGGACGAGGTGACGATGCGCGTCGGGAATGGTTCCAAGGTCGATGTGATCGCCGTCGGCACGCTACCTCTACATTTACCTACGGGGTTAGTTTTAAACCTCAATAATTGTTATTTAGTGCCAAGTTTGAGCATGAACATTGTATCTGGATCTTGTTTGATGCGAGATGGCTACTCATTTAAATCCGAGAATAATGGTTGTTCTAATTATATGAGAGATA
The DNA here is from genome assembly GCF_018294505.1 of Triticum aestivum. Classification (NCBI taxonomy): domain Eukaryota; kingdom Viridiplantae; phylum Streptophyta; class Magnoliopsida; order Poales; family Poaceae; genus Triticum; species Triticum aestivum. Next base: position 469,911,131 of record NC_057798.1, on the reverse strand, counting down.
TGTTTTATGGTCATGCCCCGATGGTCAATGGTTTATTCTTAATGAATCTCGAACGTAATGTTACACATATTCATAGTGTGAATACCAAAAGATGTAAAGTTGATAACGATAGTCCCACATACTTGTGGCACTGCCGCCTTGGTCACATAGGTGTCAAGCGCATGAAGAAGCTCCATACTGATGGACTTTTAGAGTCTCTCGATTATGAATCATTTGACACGTGCGAACCATGCCTCATGGGTAAAATGACCAAGACTCCGTTCTCCCAAACAATGGAGCCAGCAACCAACTTATTGGAAATCATACATACCGATGTGTGCGGTCCAATGAGCGTTGAGGCATGCGGAGGATATCGTTATGTTCTCACTCTCACTGATGACTTGAGTAGATATGGGTATGTCTACTTGATGAAACACAAGTTTGAGACCTTTGAAAAGTTCAAGGAATTTCAGAATGAGGTAGAGAATCAACGTGACCGAAAGATAAAGTTCCTATGATCAGATTGTGGAGGAGAATATTTAAGTCATGAATTTGGTACACACTTAAGGAAATGTGGAATCGTTTCACAACTCACGCTGCCTGGAACACCTCAGCGTAACGGTGTGTCCGAACGTCGTAATCGCACTCTATTGGATATGGTGCGATCTATGATGTCTCTTACCGATTTACCGCTATCATTTTGGGGATACGCTCTAGAGACAACTACATTCACTTTAAATAGGGCACCATCTAAATCCGTTGAGACGACACCGTATGAATTATGGTTTGGGAAGAAACCTAAGCTGTCGTTTCTAAAAGTTTGGGGATGCGATGCTTATGTCAAGAAACTTCAACCTAAAAAGCTCGAACCCAAGTCGGAAAAATGCGTCTTCATAGGATACCCTAAGGAAACCATTGGGTATACCTTCTACCTTAGATCCGAAGGAAAGATCTTTGTTACCAAGAACGGATCCTTTCTGGAAAAAGAGTTTCTCTCGAAAGGAGTAAGTGGGAGGAAAGTAGAACTCGATGAAGTACTACCTCTTGAACCGAAAAGTAGTGCAGCTCAGGAAAATGTTCCTGTGGTGCCTACACCGACTGGAGAGGAAATTAATGATGATAATCAAGGTACTTCGGATCAAGTTGCTACTTAACTTCGTAGGTCCACGAGGACACGTTCCACACCAGAGTGGTATGGCAACCCTGTCCTGGAAATCATGTTGTTAGACAACGGTGAACCTTCGAACTATGAAGAAGCGATGGCGGGCCCAGATTCCAACAAATGGCTTGAAGCCATGCAATCCGAGATAGAATCCATGTATGAAAACAAAGTATGTACTTTGACTGACTTGCCCGATGATCGGCGAGCGATAGAAAACAAATGGATCTTTAAGAACAAGACAGACGCGGATGGTAATGTCACCATCTATAAAGCTCGACTTGTTGCTAAGGGTTATCGGCAAGTTCAAGGGATTGACTACGACGAGACTTTCTCTCCCGTAGCGAAGCTTAAATCCGTCCGAATCATGTTAGCAATTGCCGCATACTATGATTATGAGATATGGCAGATGGACGTCAAAACGGCATTCCTTAACGGTTATCTTAAGGAAGAGCTGTATATGATGCAGCCGGAAGGTTTTGTCGATCCTAAGAATGCTAACAAAGTATGCAAGCTCCAGCGATCCATTTATGGGCTGGTGCAAGCATCTCGGAGTTGGAACATTCGCTTTGATGAGATGATCAAAGCGTTTGGGTTTATGCAGACTTATGGAGAAGCCTGCGTTTACAAGAAAGTGAGTGGGAGCTCTGTAGCATTTCTCATATTATATGTAGATGACATACTTTTGATGGGAAATGATATAGAATTCTTGGACAACATTAAGGCCTACTTGAATAAGTGTTTTTCAATGAAGGACCTTGGAGAAGCTGCTTACATATTAGGCATCAAGATCTATAGGGATAGATTGAGATGCCTCATAGGTCTTTCACAAAGCACATACCTTGATAAGATTTTGAAGAAGTTCAAAATGGATCAGTCCAAGAAAGGGTTCTTGCCTGTACTGCAAGGTGTGAGATTGAGCTCGGCTCAATGCCTGACCACGACAAAAGATAAAGAAGAGATGAGTGTCATCCCCTATGCCTCAGCCATAGGATCTATTATGTATGCCATGCTGTGTACCAGACCTGATGTAAACCTTGCCGTAAGTTTGGTAGGAAAGTACCAAAGTAATCCCGGCAAGGAACACTGGACAGCGGTCAAGAATATCCTGAAGTACCTAAAAAGGACAAAGGACATGTTTCTCGTTTATGGAGGGGACGAAGAGCTCGTCGTAAAGGGTTACGTCAACGCTAGCTTCGACACAGATCTGGATGACTCTAAGTCACAAACCGGATACGTGTATATGTTGAATAGTGGGGCAGTAAGCTGGTGCAGCTGCAAGCAGAGCGTCGTGGCGGGATCTACATGTGAAGCGGAGTACATGGCAGCCTCGGAGGCAGCGCATGAAGCAATTTGGGTGAAGGAGTTCATCACTGACCTAGGAGTCATACCCAATGCATCGGGGCCGATCAAACTCTTCTGTGACAACACTGGAGCTATTGCCCTTGCCAAGGAGCCCAGGTTTCACAAGAAGACCAGGCACATCAAGCGTCGTTTCAACTCCATCCGTGAAAATGTTCAAGATGGAGACATAGATATTTGCAAAGTACATACGGATCTGAATGTCGCAGATCCGTTGACTAAACCTCTTCCACGAGCAAAACATGATCAACCCCAGAACTCTATGGGTGTTCGATTCATCACAATGTAACTAGATTATTGACTCTAGTGCAAGTGGGAGACTGTTGGAAATATGCCCTAGAGGCAATAATAAAAGGATTATTATTATATTTCCTTGTTCATGATAATTGTCTTTTATTCATGCTATAATTGTATTATCCGGAAATCGTAATACATGTGTGAATACTTAGACCAAATACGTCCCTAGTAAGCCTCTAGTTGACTAGCTCGTTGGTCAACAGATAGTCATGGTTTCCTGACTATGGACATTAGATGTCGTTGACAACGGGATCACATCATTAGGAGAATGATGTGATGGACAAGACCCAATCCTAAGCATAGCACAAGATCGTGTAGTTCGTTTTGCTAGAGCTTTTCCAATGTCAAGTATCTCTTCCTTAGACCATGAGATCGTGTAACTCCCGGATACCGTAGGAGTGCTTTGGGTGTACCAAACGTCACAACGTAACTGGGTGACTATAAAGGTGCACTACAGGTATCTCCGAAAGTGTCTGTTGGGTTGACACGGATCGAGACTAGGATTTGTCACTCCCTATGACGGAGAGGTATCTCTGGGCCCACTCGGTAATGCATCATCATAATGAGCTCAAAGTGACCAAGTGTTTGGTCACGGGATCATGCATTACGGTACGAGTAAAGTGACTTGCCGGTAACAAGACTGAACGAGGTATTGGGATACCGACGATCGAGTCTCGGGCATGTAACGTACCGATTGAAAAAGGGAATTGTATATGGGGTTGATTGAATCCTTGACATCGTGGTTCATCCGATGAGATCATTGAGGACCATGCGGGAGCCAACATGGGTATCCAGATCCCGCTGTTGGTTATTGACCGGAGAGCCATCTCGGTCATGTCTGCATGTCTCCCGAACCCGTAGGGTCTACACACTTAAGGTTCGGTGACGCTAGGGTTATTAGGAAGACTTTTATGTGATTACTGAATGTTGTTCGGAGTCCCGGATAAGATCCCGGATGTCACAAGGAGTTCCGGAATGGTCTGGAGGTGAAGATTTATATATGGGAAGTTGTCATACGGACACCGGAAAGTTTCGGGGGCATATCGGTATTGTACCGGGGCCACCGGAGGGGTTCCGGGGGTCCACCGGGAGGGGCCACCCCTCTCGGAGGACCTCATGGGCCGCAAGGGGCAGGGAACCAGCCCCTGGAGGGCTGGGCGCCCCCCCCCTTGGGCCCATGCGCCTAGGGTTGGGGGGGGGAACCCTAGTGGGGGCGCCCCCCTTGCTTGGGGGGCAAGCCCCCCTCCCTAGCCGCCGCCCTCCCTCTAGATGTCATCTAGAGGGGGCCGCCCCCCTTCCCCCTTCCCCTATAAATAGAGGGGCGAGGGGAGGGCTGAATACCTGATCCAAGGCGCAGCCCCTCCCCTCCCCAACACCTCTCCTCCTCCGTTGAGTGCTTGGCGAAGCCCTGTCGGAGTACTGCCTCTCCACCATCATCACGCCGTCGTGCTGCTGCTGGAGCCTTCTTCCTCAACCTCTCCTTCCCCCTTGCTAGATCAAGAAGGAGGAGACGTTGTCCGCTCCATACGTGTGTTGAACGCGGAGGTGCTGTCCGTTCAGCACTTGGTCATCGGTGATTTGGATCACGGCGAGTACGACTCCATCATCCCCGTACCCTTGAACACTTCCGCACGCGATCTACAAGTGGTATGTAGATGCAACCTCTCTCCCATGACTCGTTGCTTAGATGAACTCATAGATGGATCTTGGTGAAACCGTAGCAAAATTTTTAATTTTCTGCAACGTTCCCCAACAACTACCTCCCCTCCGACCGGAACCATCGGATCGCGATCGGAGGCTCCGGAACGTTCTAGAGCCCCCTAACCCTAGACCCCTGCCTATTTAAACACCCCCACATGCCATTTTGGCCTTCTCCTCCTCGAAACCCGCGCCCCCAATCATCAACCAGCCGCCTCCCACCTCCTCTCCTTGAAATCCGTGCCCAGCCAGCACCCCACCGCCACTTGTCGCGCCCCCATCGGCCAGCCCCGCCGCCGGCGACACGCGCAGCCAACCAGGCGTTGCCACGTCGCCCTGGCCTCCTCCCTCCGCCACCAGCCCTCCAGGGCCCAGATCTGGCCCGTCGTCGGGCCCCGCCAGCCCGCGCGCCTCCCAGTTGCGCCCGACCCTGCCGCCCGATGCCCGAGCGCTCGTCCCTGAGCTCCTCGCTGGAGCCCCTTCACCGCTTCGCGCCGTCGCCGTCTCGCCGTGATCCGCCGCGGACCAGGTCGCCGCGCCACCTCGCCGTCCTCTCCTTTTCCTCCTCATCTCCCCCTCTCTCTAATCCCCGAGCTCTCTCTCTCCCTCGTACCCTGCAGGAGCTGCCATGGACGAGCCCAGCCGCGAGGTCTTCTTCGCCGGATCTCGCATACCCAACGCCGCCGAGCCTCCTAGGTGCCGGAAATGGGTGCGCCATGGCCAGATCCGCCCGGATACAGCCAGGCCCCTTCGGATCGCACCGCTGCCTCGCCGCCTCATCGCCGGAGAAGGCCGCCGCCGCCCTGGTCCCGCTCGGGGTCGAGGAGGCGACGCCCCTGCGCCCCTCCTAGGTCGGCCCCTCGCGTCTAGTGGGCCACGGCCTCGCCCGAGGCCCGCTGCAGCCTCTCCTTCCTCTCTGGGCCAAAGCCCGTGGTGAGATACCCCCTATTCCCGCTCAGTGCGTACGATAACCAGATTGCGCCGTCATGTTTTTTTTCCTGAAATTCGCCTAAGTCCCTAAATAACTGCATTTTGGTGCCCACTTTGTCATGTCATATCTTGTTGCATACTGCTCCGTTTCGTGTGTATAATATATCCAAATGTTCGACATGATATGCTATACATTTTGTTCCATTGAGCCATGCTTGTTTGAGATCATCTTGATGCCTGCATCATCGATGCAAGAGTGCTATATAATGTCGTCTGTTGTCTGTTAACAAAACATGCTCATTTGTCTTTTTTGCCATGTTTGATGTGTGCATCCTATGAGCATGAGCTCTACATGTGTTTTGAACTAAATCATGCCATCATTAAGGGGTGCTCGCCATGTATTTTTGTGAGTCTTGTACTGAGTGCATCAAGCTTTTTAAGTAGGGTACATGCTGTTACTATTTTGCTGGGCTGAATCTGTTATTTCGTGATGCTATGTAAACCTGCTGCTACAAGTCATTCTATGCATAATCTGGAGATGTTCACTAAGGATATTTTGTTATACATGTCATGCTATATCCATCCATGCCCCTGGTTGCATTTATAGCCTACTGTAGCTTGTTGTTATCTTGCTCCAAAGTTGCTAAATAATGTTGCTGTCAGCCTGTTAACATTAAGTTCAATGTTGCCATGATTGTTTTTAGTGATCCATGCACCCTATGAACTTGCTCTTGCCATTATTAGCTTCATAAACATGTCTTCTTACTGTTGGTTACCTTGTGTTGCCATGTAATGCTCTGTGATGAGTGGTACAAGCTCACCAACATGCCAACTTATTCTAGTTCCTGCCATGTTTGAATCTGTCATATAACTTGCTATGTTTACATGGGTGTCATCATATTTTCTGTTCCTTTTTGGCTCATGGCCAGTAAAGGACTTTTGTTCTATGCAATTAGTAGGTTCATTCCATGCCTTTATTTGCCATGATAAGTTCCTGTAGCATGTTGTTTGATAGCTCTAAACATTGCAACATGATGTTATTTCTGCTAAATCTGAAACTGTTATTATTTGCAATCTTGCCATGTGTGTTTGAGCATGTTCTAGTGACTTATGGAGATAGCTCAGTGTTCATGTTTTGTTATGCTCTACCTGTACATCATGTCCATATCTTTTGTTTTCATGTTAAGGTGCTGTAGCATGTTGTTTTTATGCTCGCAATATGCCTAGTTGCTGTTTTGGACAGCTTCTCCTTTAAACTTGTATAGAGTGTATGTGTTGAACTGTTGCTCCGTTTTGAGTGTGCTCTATATGAAACTTGCTTGGTTTTGCATGTAGTTTCATATTATCATGTTGCATCCTTGTTTTGAGGTGTTTGCTTGATGTTTGGATGCCTTTTGCATCAATGTCATGTTTAACTTGTTTTGCTCATATCTTCTAGGCCGTAGCTCCGAACTAAATGAACTTTATATGTAACTTGACTAGAATTTCGTGTAGATCATCATGGTGCATATTAAATTGATGTTTAACAACTTGAACATAAGGTTTATTCAGATCTGGACCAATTTCGAAATTTGCATATGAGGACTTACCGGAATTGTTATACGTTGTTCCCGGCCTCATTTAAACTTGCCTTGATGTGTTGCTCTTGTTTGCATCATCTCTTGCCATGAGTAGCTTCATGTAGCCTTGTCATGCATCATGCTTGTTTTGCATCATGTCTTGTTCATGTGTGGTGTGTTTACCATGTTGTGTGCTTCTTTTCGATAGTTCCTGTTTCGTTGTGATCGTGAGGATTCGTTCGTCTACGCTTGGTTCGGCTTCATCCATTCATCTTCTTCATGGACTCATTCTTCTTCCTTGCGGGATTTCAGGCAAGATGACCGTCACCTTGGATCTCATTACTATCATTCCTATGCTAGTTGCTTTGTTCTATCGCTTTGCTGTGCTACCTATCATTTGCTCTTCAAGCCTTCCAATTGCCATGTCAGCCTCTAACCTTTTTCACCCTTCCTAGCAAACCATTGTTTGGCCATGTTAACGCTTTGCTCAGCCCCTCTTATAGCGTTGTTAGTTGCAGGTGAAGTTGAAGATTGCTCCATGGTGGACAGGATTGTGTTGGGATATCACAATATCTCTTATTTAATTAATGCATCTATATACTTGGTAAAGGGTGGAAGACTCGGCCTTATGCCTGGTGTTTTGTTCCACTCTTGTCGCCCTAGTTTCCGTCATATCGGTATTATGTTCCCGGCGTTTCTTACGTGGTTGGGTGATTTATGGGACCCCCTTGACAGTTCGCTTTGAATAAAACTCCTCCAGCAAGGCCCAACCTTGGTTTTACCATTTGCCTCACCACCACCTACATTTTCCTTGGGAGTAATTAACCCAAGGGTCATCTTTATTTTAGCCCCCCTCGGGCCAGTGCTTGTCTAAGTGTTGGTCCGAACCGAGCTGCCTGCGTGGCCACCTCGGGGAAACTCGAAGTCTGGTTTTACTCGTAGCTAGTCTCATCCGGTGTTGCCCTGAGAACGAGATATGTGCAGCTCCTATCGGGATTTGTCGGTGCATCGGGCGGCTTTGCTAGTCTTGTTTTACCATTGTCGAAATGTCTTGTAAACCGGGATTCTGAGTCTGATCGGGTCTTCCTGGGAGAAGGTATATCCTTCGTTGATCGTGAGAGCTTATCATGGGCTAAGTTGGGACACCCCTGCAGGGTTATAATCTTTCGAAAGCCATGCCCGCGGTTATGTGGCAATGGGAATTTGTTAATGTTTGGTTGTATATAACTTGACACCAGATTCGAATTAAAAAGCATCAACCGCGTGTGTAGCCGTGATGGTCTCTTTTCGGCGGAGTCCGGGAAGTGAACACGGTTTTTGGGTTATGTTTGACGTAAGTAGGAGTTCGGGATCACTTCTTGATCATTGCTAGCTTCACGACCGTCCCACTTGCTCTCTTCTCGCTCTTATTTGTGTATGTCAGCCACCATATATGCTTAGTCGCTGATGCAGCCTCAACACCTTTACCCCTTCCTTTCCCATTAAGCTTTGCTAGTCTTGATACCCATGGTAATGGAATTGTTGAGTCCTCGTGGCTCACAGATTACTACAACAACAGTTGCAGGTACATGTTTCGCGATGATCTTGATGCGAGAGCGATGTTTGCTTGTCTTGGAGTTCTTCTGCTTCTTCTTCGATTAGGGGATAGGTTTCAGGTCGGCAGCCTGGGCTAGCACAGTGGCTGTCGTTTGAGTTTCTGTTTGTGTTTCATCCGTAGTCGGGTGATGCTATTATGTATTGTGATGTTGTATTTGTGTGACATTCTATGCCTCTTGTATGTATCCCCATCTATTATGTAATGTTGATGTAATGATATCCACCTTGTAAAAGCGTTTCAATATGCGGTTCTATCCTTGGTGGGACCTTCGAGTCTCTTTTTAGGATAGTATCGCATATTGGGCATGACAGTAGAATCACGCACAGATGTAGTTTCATCATGCATAGCAGAAGTGGCATCATCAATAACATGCGACATATCAGAATTCATAGCAGTAGCAGGTTTAGGTGTCGCAAGCCTATCAATGACGGAAGGAGAATCTAGTGCAGAGCTAGACGGCAGTTCCTTACCTCCCCTCGTAGTTGAGGGCAAAATCTTGGTCTTAGCATCTTTCAAGTTCTTCATAGTGATCAACAGATATAAATCCCAAGTGACTCAGAGAATAGAGCTATGTTCCCTGGCAACGGCGCCAAAAATTAGTCTTGATAACCCACAAGTATAGGGGATCGCAACAGCTTTCGAGGGTAGAGTATTCAACCCTAATTTATTGATTCGACACAAGGGGAGCCAAAGAATATTCTTGAGTATTAGCAGTTGAGTTGTCAATTCAACCACATCTGGATAACTTAGTATCTGCAGCAAAGTGTTTAGTAGCAAAAGTGGTATGATAGTAATGGTAGCAGTAGCAAAAATAAAGATAAATGTTTTTGGGTTTTTGTAGTAGTTGTAACAGTAGCAACGGAAAAGTAAATAAGCAAAGAACAATATATGAAAAGCTCGTAGGCAATGGATCAGTGATGGATAATTATGCCGGATGCGATTCCTCATGTAATAGCTATAACATAGGGTGACACAGAACTAGCTCCAATTCATCAATGTAATGTAGGCATGTATTCCGTAAATAGTCACACGTGCTTATGGAAAAGAACATGCATGACATCTTTTGTCCTACCCTCCCGTGGTAGCGGGGTCCTAGTGGAAACTAAGGGATATTAAGGCCTCCTTCTAATAGAGAACCGGACCAAAGCATTAACACATGGTGAATACATGAACTCCTCAAACTACGGTCATCACCGAGAAGTGTCCCGATTATTGTCACTTCGGGGTTGTCGGATCATAACACATAATAGGTGACTATAGACTTGCAAGATAGGATCAAGAACACACATATATTCATGAAAACATAATAGGTTCAGATCTGAAATCATGGCACTCGGGCCCTAGTGACAAGCATTAAGCATAGCAAAGTCATAGCAACATCAATCTCAGAACATAGTGGATACTAGGGATCAAACCCTAACAAAACTAACTTGATTACATGGTAAATCTCATCCAACCCATCACCGTCCAGCAAGCCTATGATGGAATTACTCACTCATGGCAGTGAGCATCATGAAATTGGTGATGGAGGATGGTTGATGATGACGATGGCGACGAATCCCCCTCTCCGGAGCCCCGGACGGACTCCAGATCAGCCCTCCCGAGAGAGATTAGGGCTTGGCGGCGGCTCCGTGTCGTGAAACGCGATGAAACTTTCTCTCTGATTTTTTTCTCCGCGAGACGGTATATATGGAGTTGGAGTTGAGGTCGGAGGAGGTCTGGGGGGTCCACGAGATAGGGGGGCGTGCCTTGGGGGGGCGCCCCCCTGTCTCGTGGACAGGCCCTGGCCCCCTGGCCTTGATTCTTTCGCCAAAAATTCTTATTAATTCTGAAAAGTCCCTCTGTGGATTTGCAGGTCATTCCGAGAACTTTTCTTTTCTACACATAAAACAACATCATGGTAGTTTTGCTGAAAACAGCGTCAGTCCGGGTTAGTTTCATTCAAATCATGCAAGTTAGAGTCCAAAACTAGGGCAAAAGTGTTTGGAAAAGTAGATACGTTGGAGACGTATCAATGTACTTGGATTTGAAGGAGTGTTTCTGGTGGATTGGCATGAAGAAGGATATTGCCGAGTATGTAGTCGTGTGTGATGTATGTCAGAGAGTGAAGGTAGAACATCATAATCCAGCAGGATTATTGCAACCTATGCCGATACCCGAATGGAAGTGGGACAAGCTTGGCATGGATTTTATCAACGGATTACCCAGGACATGGTCATGATATGATTCTATCTGGGTAGTAGTCGATCGCTTGACCAAAGGAGCTCCCTTTATCCCAGTGAAAATCACCTATACGAGTGTGAAGTTGGCCAAGATATATATGACCAGGATCGTATGTCTGCATGGAGTCCTGAGGACCATCATATCAGATAGAGGAACACAATTTACTTCGAAGTTTTGGCATCAGTTGCACCAGACTTTGGGTACCAGGCTAGAGTTTGGTACATCTTTTCATCTGCAAACAGATGGGCAGACTGAGAGAGTCAATCAGATTCTGGAGGATATGTTGAGAGCATGTGCACTAGATTATGGATCTAGTTGGGACGATAATTTGCCTTATGCGGAGTTCTCATACAACAACAGTTATCAAGCTAGTTTGAAGATGGCACCTTTCAAAGCTTTGTATGGGAGAAGGTGCAGGACACCGTTAATGTGGGATGAAGTTGGAGACCGCCAGTTGTTTGGGATAGATTTGATCAAGGAGACTGAAGAGAAGGTTAAGTTAATTCGCGATAGACTGAAGGTAGCTCAGTCCAGGCATAAAAGTTATACAGACTCAAAACGCAAGGAAGTAGTCTATGAGATCGGAGACAGAGCGTATCTCCGTGTGTCACCACCGTGAGGAGTTAAACGATTTGGAGTTAAGGGAAAGTTAGCCCCGAGATTTGTAGGACCATACCGAGTTTTGGAACGCATGGGAGAAGTCACCTACAAGTTGGAGTTACCCAAAGGATTGTCAGGAGTTCATGATATGTTTCATGTTTCTCAGTTGAAGAAGTGCCATGCAGAGATGGCTGATATTCCTCTGAGAGATACAGTGCCCCTCGAAGCAATTTAGCTGGACAATGACCTAACCTAGGAGGAGAAACCCGTCAAGATTCTCAAGTTTGCCAGCCGACTTACACGCAGCAAGGTTATCAAGTTTTGCAAACTTCAGTGGAGCCACCATACCGAGGATGAAGCCACCTGGGAACAAGAGGAAGACCTACGGAAAGACCACCTGCACCTATTTTCTAGCCAACCCGAATCTCAAGGGCGAGATTCATCTTAAGGGGGGGTAGGTTTGTAACATCCCAATTTTCAATTCGGAAGATATACATAGGTCATCATATGCATGTCATATTGTATTTGCATTTTGGTTGTGATCCTAGAAATCTTAAGCAACTCAAGGACCCACGGAGAGTGTTGGGGATTTCATTTATTTTCATATTTGAATTCTCTCAAATTTGAAAGGAGGATCATTTTGGTTTTAATAATTTTTCTCTCCGAATATTTCCAATATTAAAAATAAAAGAGAGAGATAATATGACTTCTCCAAAATAAGAGGAATATTGGAGGAAAATAATTAAAATCGAATAAATATTTTATTTGGAATTTTATTATTATTATTTTATTTGAATTAGAAAAATATACATTTTTGAAAATTGCATTTTTGGGCCAAAAAAATGTTCACTTTGTTCTAAATATTCTATTTTGACTGTGAAAATTGTTTTTTTGCATTTTTAGATTTTTTTATATTTTATTAGGATTTTTCTTCGGCATAATTTATTTTATTTTAAAAAAAAATCTTCAGACCGACTCGGCCGAAACCGAGCCGGCCCAACTCGCCCGCGCCGCCGCCGCCGCCCGACTTGGAGGCCAAGTCGGAGTCCCTCGCCCTCGGCCTTTATAACCCCAGCCCCCGCCCCCCTCCTCCCCATCGCCAACCCCGCCGCCGCTCTCCGCCGTCGCCACTCGCGCTGCCGCACGCCGCCGACGCCGCTGCCCGTAGCTCACGCCGCCACCGCCGCCCGCGCTAGCCGCCGCCGCCGCCCATAGCCCGTGCCACCACCGCCGCCACCGCCGCCGCACCCCGCGCACACGTCGCTGTCGCCCCACGCCGCCGCACACCGCCCCGCCTCGCCGGACTCGTGATACGTCCATTTTGCATCATGCTTTTATATCGATATTTATTGCATTATGGGATGTTATTACACGTTATGTCACAATACTTATGGCTATTCTCTCTTATTTTACAAGGTTTATCATGAAGAGGGAGAATACCGGCAGCTGGGATTCTGGCTGGAAAAGGAGCAAATATTGGAAACCTATTCTGCACTGCTCCAAAAGTCCTGAAACTCCACAAAAGTCATTTTTGGAATTAATAAGAATTACTGAGCAAAGAAAGTACCAGAGGGGCCCCACACCCTGGCCATGAGGGTGGGGGGCGCCCCCCTACTGGGCGCGCCCCCTGTCTTGTGGGCCCCCTGGTGGCCCTCCGGTGCCCATCTTCTTCTATATGAAGGCTTATACCCTGGAAAAAATCATAAGCAAGCTTACGGGACGAAACTCCGCCGCCACGAGGCGGAACCAATCTAGGGCTCCGACGGAGCTGTTCTGCCGGGGAAACTTCCCTCCGAGAGGGGTAAATCATCACCATCGTCATCACCAACGATCCTCTCATCGGGAGGGGGTCAATCTCCATCAACATCTTCACCAGAACCATCTCCTCTCAAACCCTAGTTCATGTCTTGTATCCAATCTTGTATCCAAAACCACAAATTGGTACCTGTGGGTTGCTAGTAGTGTTGATTACTCATTGTAGTTGATGCTAATTGGTTTACTTGGTGGAAGATCATATGTTCAGATCCTTAATGCATATTAATACTCCTCTGATTATGAACATGAATATGCTTTGTGAGTAGTTACGTTTGTTCCTGAGGACATGGGTGAAGTTTTGCTATTAGTAGTCATGTGAATTTGGTATTCGTTCGATATTTTGATGAGATGTATGTTGTCTCTCCTCTAGTGGTGTTATGTGAACGTCGACTACATGAAACTTCACCATTATTTGGGCCTAGAGGAAGGCATTGGGAAGTAATAAGTAGATGATGGGTTGCTAGAGTGACAGAAGCTTAAACCCTAGTTTATTCGTTGCTTCGTAAGGGGCTGATTTGGATCCACTAGTTTCATGCTATGGTTAGGTTTACCTTAATACTTCTTTTTGTAGTTGCGGATGCTTGCAATAGGGGTTAATCATAAGTGGGATGCTTGTCCAAGAAAGGGCAGTACCCAAGCACCGGTCCACCCACATATCAAATTATCAAAGTAACGAATGTGAATCATATGAGCGTGATGAAAACTAGCTTGACGTTAATTCCCATGTGTCCTTGGGAGCGCTTTTATCTTTATAAGAAATTGTCCAGGCTTGTCCTTTGCTACAAAAAGGATTGGTCCACAATGCTTCACTTTATTTACTTTCATTGCTTGTTACCCGTTACAAATTTTCCTATCACAAAACTATCTATTACCTACAATTTCAGTGCTTGCAGAGAATACCTTACTGAAAACCGCTTGTCATTTCCTTCTACTCCTCATTGGGTTCGACACTCTTACTTATCAAAAGGACTAAGATAGATCCCCTATACTTGTGGGTCATCAAGTCTCTTTTCTGGCGCTGTTGCCGGGGAGTGAAGCACCTTTGGTGAGTGGAACTTGATAAGGAAACATTTATATAGTGTGCTGAAATTTTCTGTCACTTGTTACTATGGAAACTAATCCTTTGAGGGGCTTGTTCGGGGCATCTTCACCCCGACCAGTAGAACAAAGAGTTGCTCCTCAACCTACTAAACCTACTGAAAATGTTTACTTTGAGATTCCTTCGGGTATGATAGAGAAACTGCTAGCTAACCCCTTTGTAGGAGATGGAACATTGCATCCCGATTTACACCTTATCTATGTGGATGAAGTTTGTGGATTATTTAAGCTTGCAGGTATTCCCGATGATGTTGTCAAGAGGAAGGTCTTCCCTTTATCTTTGAAGGGAGATGCATTGACATGGTACAGGCTATGTGATGATACAGGATCTTGGAATAATAAACGATTGAAGTTGGAATTTCACCAGAAGTTCTATCCTATGCATCTTGTTCATCGTGATCGTAATAACATATATAATTTCTGGCCTCGCGAAGGAGAAAGCATCACTCAAGCTTGGGGGAGGCTTAAGTCAATGTTATATTCATGCCCCAATCATGAGCTCTCAAGATAAATGATTATTCAAAAAATTTATGCTCAGCTTTCTCCCAATGATCGCACCATGCTTGATACTTCCTATGCTGGTTCTTATATGCTGAAGCCTACTGAATTCAAGTGAGATTTACTGGAAAGAATTAAACGCAACTCTGAAGATTGGGGTTCCGACGATGGTAAGGAGTCAGGTGTGACACCTAAGTTTGATTGTGTTAAATCTTTTATGGATACCAATGTTTTTTGTGGATTTAGCGCTAAATATGGACTTGACTCTGTGATAGTAGCTTCTTTCTGTGAATCTTTTGCTACTCACGTTGATCTCCCTAAGGAGAAGTGGTATAAATATAATCATCCCATTGAATAAAAGTAGTTGCACCTATTACAGTTGAAAAAAAGACTATCACTTATAGTGATCCTATCATTCCTACTACTTATGTTGAGAAACCACCTTTTCCTGTTAGGATAAAGTATCATGCTAAAACTTCGAATGTTGTTCGTAAGAGTAATACTAGAACTTATACACCTCCTGAGCAAATCAAAGTTGAACCTAGTATTTCTATGGTTAAAGATCTCTTGGATGATAATATAGATGGGCATGTTATTTACTTCTGTGGTGAACATGCTAATATTGCTAAACCAGATGCTAAGATACATAGACATGTTGTAGGCATGCATGTTATTTCTGTTAAAATAGGAGACCATTGTTATCATGGCTTATGTGATATGGGTGCTAGTGCTAGTGCAATACCTTTTTCCTTATATGAAGAAATTATGCATGATATTGCACCCGCTGAGATGGAAGATATTGATGTTACAATTAAACTTGCCAATAGAGATACTATCACACCATTTGGGATTGTTAGAGATGTTGAAGTCTTGTGTGGGAAAGTTAAATATCCTGCTGATTTTCTTATTCTTGGTTCCCCACAAGATAGCTTTTGTCCCATTATATTTGGTAGACCCTTCTTGAATACTGTTAATGCTAAGATAGATTGCGAAAAGGATGTTGTTACTATTAGCTTGGGGGATATGAAACATGAGTTTAATTTTGATAAATTTCATAGACAACCCCATGATAAAGAATTGCCTAGTAAGGATGAGATTATTGGTCTGGCTTCTATTGTCGTGCCTCCTACTGATCCGTTAGAACAATATTTGGTAGACCATGAAAATGATATGTTTATGAATGAAAAAAGGGAAATAGATGAATTATTCCTTAAACAGGGTCCTATTCTGAAACACAACTTACCTGTTGAAAGCCTAGGGGATCCCCCTCCACCTAAGGGTGATCCCGTGTTTGAGCTTAAACCATTACCTAGTAATCTTAAATATGCTTATCTTGATGAAATAAGATATATCCTATTATTATTAGTGCTAACCTTTCAGAGCATGAAGAGGAAAGATTATTGAAAACTCTGAAGAAGCACCGTGCTGCTATTGGATATACTCTGGATGATCTTAAGGACATTAGTCCCACTCTATGCCAGCATAAAATTAAATTGGACGAAGGCTCCAAACCAGTTAGAGATCATCAACGATGTTTAAATCCTAAGATGAAAGAAGTGGTAAGAAAGGAGATACTAAAGTTCCTTGAGGCAGGTATAATTTATCCCGTTGCTGATAGTGATTGGGTAAGTCATGTCCATTGCGTCCCTAAGAAGGGAGGTATTACTGTTGTTCCTAATGATAAAGATGAATTGATTCCACAAAGAATTGTTACAGGTTATAGGATGGTAATTGATTTCCATAAATTAAATAAAGCTACTAAGAAAGATCATTACCCTTTACCTTTTATTGATCAAATGCTAGAAAGACTATCCAAACATACACATTTTTGCTTTCTAGATGATTATTCTGGTTTCTCTCAAATACCTGTGTCAGCGGAGGATCAATCAAAAACTACTTTTACTTGCCCTTTCGGTACTTTTGCTTATAGACGTATGCCTTTTGGTTTATGTAATGCACATGCTACCTTTCAAAGATGTATGATGGCTATTTTCTCTAACTTTTGTGAAAAGATTTGTGAGGTATTCATGGATGACTTCTCCGTTTATGGATCCTCTTTTAATGATTGCTTGAGCAACCTTGATCGAGTTTTGTAGAGATGCGAAGACACTAGTCTCATCTTGAATTGGGAAAAGTGCCACTTTATGGTTAATGAAGGCATTGTCTTGGGGCATAAAATTTCTGAAAAAGGTATTGAACTTGATAAAGCTAAAGTTGATGCTATTGAAAAGATGCCATGTCCCAAGGACATTAAAGGTATAAGAAGTTTCCTTGGTCATGCCGGTTTTTATAGGAGGTTCATTCAGGACTTTTCTAAAATCTCTAGGCCTCTGACTAATCTATTGCAAAAAGATATTCCTTTTGTGTTTGATGATGATTGTGTAGAAGCATTTGAAATACTTAAGAAAGCTTTGATCGCTGCACCTATTGTTCAGCCACCTAATTGGAATTTACCCTTTGAAATTATGTGTGATGCTAGTGATTATGCTGTAGGTGTTGTTCTAGGGAAAAGAGTTGATAAGAAATTAAATGTTATCCAGTATGCTAGTAAAACTCTTGATACTGCCCAGAGAAATTATGCTACCACTGAAAAAGAATTCTTAGCAGTTGTATTTTCTAATGATAAGTTCAGACCTTATATTGTTGATTCTAAAGTTACTATTCACACTGATCATGCTGCTATTAAATATCTTATGGAAAAGAAAGATGCTAAACCTAGACTTATTAGATGGGTTCTCTTTCTCCAAGAATTTGATTTGCATATTATTGATAGAAAGGGAGCCGATAACCCTGTTGCAGACAACTTTCTAGGTTAGAGAATGTTCTTGATGACCCACTACCTATTGATGATAGCTTCCCTGATGAACAATTAGAGGTCATTAATGCTTCTCGTGCTGCTCCATGGTATGTTGATTATGCTAATTACATTGTTGCTAAATTTATACCACCTAGTTTCACATACCAGCAAAAGAAAAGGTTCTTTTATGATTTAAGACATTACTTCTGGGATGACCCACACCTTTATAAAGAAGGAGTAGATGGTGTTACTAGACGTTGTGTACCTGAGCATGAACAGGAACAGATCCTACGCAAGTGTCACTCCGAATCATATGGAGGACACCATGCTGGAGATAGAACTGCACATAAGGTATTGCAATCCGGTTTTTATTGGCCTACTCTCTTCAAAGATGCTCGTAAGTTTGTCTTGTCTTGTGATGAATGTCAAAGAATTGGTAATATCAGTAGACGTCAAGAAATGCCTATGAATTATTCTCTTGTTATTGAACCATTTGATGTTTGGGGTTTTGATTATATGGGACCTTTTCCTGCCTTTAATGGATATACACATATTTTAGTTGTTGTTGATTACTTTACTAAGTTGGTAGAAGCTATTCCACCTAGTAGTGCTGATCATAACACCTCTATTAAGATGCTTAAAGAAGTTATTTTTCCGAGGTTTGGAGTCCCTAGATATCTCATTACTGATGGTGGTTCACATTTTATTCATGGTGCTTTTTGTAAAATGCTTGCTAAGTATGATGTTAATCATAGAATTGCATCTCCATATCACCCGCAGACTAGTGGTTAAGTAGAATTGAGTACTAGAGAGCTCAAATTAATTTTGCAAAAGACTGTTAATAGGTCCAGAAAGAATTGGTCCAAGAAACTTGATGATGCGTTATGGGTCTATAGAATTGCTTATAAAAATCCTATGGGTATGTCTCCGTATAAGATGGTATATGGAAAAGTATGTCACTTACCTCTCGAACTTGAACATAAGGCATATTGGGCTATTAAAGAGCTCAACTACGACTTCAAACTTGCCGGTGAGAAGAGGTTATTTGATATTAGCTCACTCGATGAATGGAGAACCCAAGCCTATGAGAATGCCAAGATGTTTAAAGAAAAAATTAAAAGATGGCATGACAAAAGGATACAAAAGCGTGAGTTTAACATAGGTGATTATGTATTGCTATTCAACTCTCGTTTAAGATTTTTTGCAGGAAAACTTCTCTCTAAATGGGAAGGTCTTTACGTTATCGAGGAGGTCTATTGTTCTGGTGCCATAAAAATCAACAACTTCGAAGGCATAAATCCGAAGGTGGTGAACGGTCAAAGAATCAAGCATTATATCTCAAGTAATCCTATCAATGTTGAAACTAATATTATTGAAACCGTAACCCCGGAGGAATACATAAGGGACACTTTCCAGAACATTTCAGACTCCGAAAAGGAATAGGTATGTGGTACAGTAAGTAAACCGACTCCAAAACAGTTCTAATGGCATTTTTTCTCCGTTTTGGAATATTTAAGAATTTTGGAAAGCAAGAAGTAATCCGGGAAGGACACGAGGCCTCCACGAGGGTGGAGGGCACGCCCACCCTTACTGGGCGCGCCCCCTGCCTCGTGGGCACCTCGTGTGCCTCCCGGACTCCGTTTTATTGCATGTTATTTCTTATGGTCGGTAAAAATTCATTATATAATCTCCAGAAGGTTTTGACCACCGTATCACGCAAAAATCTCCTGTCTTTGTTGCAATCTGTTTCTATTACAAATTTATAGAAAGATGTCTTCTCAAGAGTCAGTCGGGGAGAGTCGGGTGTCTCACCCGACGCCAGGTCCAGGAGCAAACAACGATGCTTATCACTTTGGACCATCAACGAAGGATGAGATGGAGGCCGACTTGAAAAGGATAGATGCCATGGAGGAGGATCAAGAAGTTACCTCTTGCCTCCAAGCAGGATTCATGATGGGGGAACTACAGAGTTCAGCTATTCCAAACTCGGTCATCCCTTCCAATGTTAAATTTATTTCTTATGAAAATATGAAAAGAGCGTCACTTGTTCTCCAGAAGCTATGCAACATCCTTGGGTAAAAGGAGCTTTAGCCGTCACAGGCAAGCTCCGCAAGGAAAATATGGACCTCAAACAACAAGTCAATAAGCTCGAGGAGGAGAATCGTATCCCGAGGGGCATAATCGCCAAGAAGATCACAACACCAACTCTGAAGAAGGAGACATAATCACATGGGTATGGGCACTCCCCTTGGCAACTGCCAAACTTGGGGGAGGTGCCCCGGTATCATATCACCATCACACTCCTATCTTTACCATTTTACTTAGTTCGATCCTTTTAGTAATATCTTGATCTAGTAGATTGAAGTTTTGGTATGATTTAGTTTTGAGTTTTTCTTTGTGATCCTTTATGTAATCGAGTATGTGAGCTATATAATAAAGATTAGTGTTGAGTCAAGGGCTTTCTATCTTGCTATGATCTTGAGAAAATAGAAAGAATAAAAAGAATAAAGAGTTCATATTGATCTTATGGATAGTGATGACTTCACATATAAAGAGTATGAGGCATAAAAGTTGTTGAGAGTTGACAAACATAGTTTTGGTCATCGTTAAAATTAATAGGAAGTAATAAAGAAAGAGAGGTTCTCGCATATAAATATACTATCTTGGACATATTTTATAATTGTGAGCACTCGTTAAGTATGACATGCTAAAGAGTGGATGTTGGACAAGTAAGACAACATAATGGGTTATCTTTTCTCACATCTTAGTTAAAGTATATTGTCATGGATCGTCCAACATGTTGAGCTTGCCTTTCCCCCTCATGCTAGCCAAATTTCTTGCACCAAGTAGAGATACTACTTGTGCTTCCAAATATCCTTAAACCCACTTTTGCCATGAGAGTCCACCATACCTACCTATGGATTGATTAAGATCCTTCAAGTAAGTTGTCATGTTCCAAGCAATAAAAATTGCTCTCTAAATATGTATGACTTATTAGTGCGGAGAAAATAAGATTTATACGATCGTGTGATATGGAAGAAATAAAAGCGACGGACTGCATAATAAAGGTTCATATCACAAGTGGCAATATAAAGTGACGTTCTTTTGCATTAAGATTTTGTGCATCCAACCTTAAAAGCACATGACAACCTCTGCTTCCCTCTGCGAAGGGTCTATCTTTTACTTTATGTCTTTTACATTATGCAAGAGTCAAGGTGATCTTCACCTTTCCCTTTTTCATTTTATCCTTTGGCAAGCACCTTGTGCTGGGAAGATCCTGATATATATATATATATATATATATATATATATATATATATATATATATATATATATATATATATATATATATATATATATATATCCAATTGGATGTAAGTTAGCATGAACTATTATTGTTGACATCACCCAAAGGTGAATACGTTGGGAGGCAAAATTATAAGCCCCTATCTTTCTCAGTGTCCAATTAAAACTCCATAACCATAAGTATTGTGTGAGTGTTAGAAATTGTAGAAGACTATATGATAGTTGAGTACGTGGACTTGCTGAAAAGCTCTATTCTTGACTCTTTCCGATGTTATGATAAATTGCAATTGCTTCAATGACTGAGATTATAGTTTGTTAGTTTTCAATGAAGTTTATGATCCATACTTGACATTGTGAATAGATTGTTACTTGCGCATAAGAAATCACATGACAAAATCTATATATGTTGCTGTTATAAGAATGATCATGATGCCTCATGTCCGTATTTTATTTTTATTGACACCTCTATCTCTAAACATGTGGACATATTTTTCGATATCGGCTTCCGCTTGAGGACAAGCAAGGTCTAAGCTTGGGGGAGTTGATACGTCCATTTTTGCATCATGCTTTTATATCAATATTTATTGCATTATGGGCTTTTATTACACATTATGTCACAATACTTATGGCTATTCTCTCTTATTTTACAAGGTTTATCATGAAGAGGGAGAATACCGGCAGCTGGGATTCTCGTTGAAAAAGGAGCAAATATTGGAAACCTATTCTGCACAGCTCCAAAAGTCCCGAAACTCCACGAAAGTCATTTTTGGAATTAATAAGAATTATTGAGCAAAGAAAGTACCAGAGGGGGCCCACACCCTGGCCACGAGGGTGGGGGGCCACAACAAAAAAACACTTCCGTGATGATACATGTTTGTCACAGTAGGTCGCGTTTTTTGTCATGCATGTACATCCATGACGATTTTATGATAGAATCAAGATAGTCATACCTGTGTTGTCGTAGAAGTGTTCCATGACATTACCAAAATTATCATCACGGAAGTGTCCACTTCCATGACGATAAATCGCGCGTCACAGAAGTGCTTTCGTCAAGAGTGACCGACACGTGGCATCCACCGTAACGGAACACCGTTAAGCTATCGGGTCGGGTTTTGGATCCGATAACCCGTTAACAGCCCCGACCAATGGGAAATTTCCACGTGTAAAATTCTTATTGGCCGGACGAAACACGTGTCAGCTCATCAGTGGGTCAGATAGGCGCCTATGATATGTCAACACGTGCCACGGCCCACCACTGGCCCATTTAGCTTACAAAGCTGGCATGTTTGACTTGGTCAAAAGTTAACGGGCTGGCCCATGAAAAGCCTGTTAACGGTCTCTTCGCAAATAGCCCATTTTACGGCCCGGTAACTCACGACCCGTTAGGCCCTAAAGGAAATCGGCCCAACAACGTCATGTGGGCCGTCAATATAACACCATCCCATTTCATTTTCGGCCCATGTATGGCCCACGACGTCTTTCGGCCCATATGAGGCCTTCGTATCTTTAGGCCCTTTACAGGCCACGGTGACTCTAGCCCATAATGAATAGTAATTTTCTTTGTACCCATTAACAGCCCGTGATTTACATGGGCCGTTTCCATCCCGTGTTAGCTTTCAGCCTATTGACGGCCCATACGTTCTTGGGATCCTTCTCGACCCTCGATTACTTCCGCCCCATTACTGGCCTGTTCCCCTAATGGGCCAAATTAGGCCCATGGCAAGAGTCAGCCTGTTACTGGCCTGTTCCCCTAATGGGCCAAATTAGGCCCATGGCAAGAGTCGGCCCGTTTCTGGCCTGTTAACCCGTTGCGCCGTTTCCAGCCCGTCCTATATTCTGGCCCATTAACGACCCGTTATGCCTGTGACAAAATTAAGCCTTTGCTGTCCTACGGCCTATTAACAGCCCATTACCGTGCTGGGCCGATACCAATTATGCCCGTTTATGGCCCATGTTGACCCATTTATCTGACGGCCTGAGGCCCACCAATTCTACGGCCCTGTTGGAGGCCCATTTATCGATGACCCGTAGGAGACCCATGGATCCTACGGCCCGTAGGAGACCCATGGATCCTATGGCCCGTATATGGCCATGGTTGTTGCGACCACTAGCAAACCAGGGAAAAAGAAGACTAGGAAATAAATAAGGCCGAAACTAACGCTAGGCTATTAAGGCAATTGCACAGATTACATCCACTCGGCATCAAAGATCGCCACCAGTGCAAATATAGGGAACACCCTACACTATACAAAAATGGCTTGTTGTTTTCTTCAGCCGGCGGTTGCACGTTAAGAATAAATTTTGTATCGCACCAAAACAAATTACAACTGTATAACGAAATGAAGGTTGGCATAAAACTTAACAGTCTAGTAGATAAATGCACCACCAGAAGTTCAGAAGCTCAGTTCAGTTGACCTGATTGTTACGTTTTCATGTTGTATTGTCCAATGGAGCACCATAACCCTCGCCTTCATTTCCCCTAGGCTCCTGAACAACATAGCAAATGTCTGATAGTCTGGTTTCAAAACCATGCATATCTTGACGACATCAAACAATGTCTCTCCTTGTTTCACAAAGGGTCTCTGTTAGGGAATGGACTTGTGTCTGGAGCGCAGATACAACATTGCTTTGAGCTTGCATATCTTGATCATGAGGCAGTTTGGACGATATTGCCTTAACAACCAACCAAGTATTATGCAGGAACGTGCTTTTGGCACTGTTAGTGGACATGTACTGACCCACTGCAGCAAGAGTTGACATCGTGGTTATAGTTGTCTCGCCACCTTCAGAAGGTGGCGGTTCCACCATTTTTTCCATAGCTCGCTGAAAAGTTGAGTTTTTACATTAGTAGTACAAGAAACAAAAGATATTAAGGAGGCAGCAAAACCAAACAAAATAGCTTTGGTCTATATACAGAACTTATTCTGGTGAACCCATGTAAAATATTAGTTGTATTTTATTGCAAAGTACATAATAAAACCAGGTTCCAAACATATGACCATGTAGCATCGCTAACGTATTGTCTATTTCTTCACATTGTATTGAGGGCTAAGGATAAAGAGACGAAGTTTATAATACGGTAAACATAGTATGACATCATTCATATCACAAAACAACTGAGAACAGACAAACATGCAATTGTAACGTTGTGTGGGCAAGTCCAGCACAGAACTAGATTACGGGTCAAGATCAAAGGAACATCACTCCTCTCTTTTAAACCTTGTAAGTGCAATGATACACTAAGACAATTGTGTATAAAATTGAAAAGAGTGATAGACATTGGCTGCAAACCATGCAGTTCAAGGCACAAGTAAGAGTAAGTAGTAGTTAAAAGGCATGAGGATTAAGGACTTACAACAGCGGCTTTGACTGGTGTGGTCATTCCCTTCTTCTTGCTGGTGTGACAGTCCTTGAAGATTTCCACAACATTTGGTTCAGGTACTTTTTGGTCCTTGCAGGCTTTCCTCTGCATTTAAAACAAGTCAATATAGATCTGATAATATGGTACAACGAAAAGAGTGAAACAATAGCTAATTACAAGAGCCTCGCAGTGTGCAATATAGCTATGAGATCCTGTCGTCTGTTGAAATTTCACTTTCGTACGGTTGGCCTTGTTCTTTGAACAGTTCACCTACAAGAAGATAGATTTGTGTGGCACATGTGTAAATAGGACTTCAACATGTGATCTGATCACATATATATAATGTACCTGATACTTCGGATCAGACCAGTGTTTAACAAGGCCCCTCCAGTCTTCATCCAATATATTTTCCACTGGAGATGTTTGGGAAAGTTCACTGTTCACCTTGCCTTCAAAGTGAGTTTTCCTCAAGTTATACCAGTACTGTCGCAGAGCAGACTTGAAAACATGGGTGCAAGCTTGTCTAGTTGCATCATCTTGGCTATCCAACTTGAACCTCATCTGTTGAAAATTATGGGAGTCTCATTATCAGCAACCTAGAAAGTATGGGACAGAGCAAGACGATATTACTGGTTTACATACATAACCATACTTACAGATAAATGGTCGAGGAAGGTGTTGAACTGGGTTTCATCTTTGTCATTCCTGTACTGAGTCCATGTAGGGAGGATACGTACATGACACCTAACGGCAACCGCTGCCTCTGATACTAACTTGGCTGACTCTATAGCATCACGTGGCCTTTTTAAACCTGCCTCAAAACGGATCTCCATTCTTCCTCCTCTAGATTTAGTTAACCTATCGAGCATTATCCCTGATGTTTGTTTCCTCTTGCGCCTAGGTGCTAGTCCAACAACGAACATAGGAAGTGTTACTGTACAACAAACTGTGAGACTACATATAAAGAAGCATGCAACTTTAACTTGACTCCAGCAACTACCTTCTTGCCATTGAAGCTCACAAGGTTCATCTAATATTGCGAACTCGTCTTGTGTCAAGAGTGCTTGGGAACTAGTGTCAGGTGGCAAGGGAGCTTGGGAACGTGTTGCTAGCTCAGTTGATGCACGAGTAAGTCGTGCAGCTGGTAGTACTGTGGTAGGTGTTGCAAGAACTAGGGCTGTCTCTCCTTGTTTGGTGGCAGCTATTTGTTTCTGTTTGGCTTTTTTTGCAGCTCGTGTAGCATGGGATGCCGTGTTTGTAGAATTTTTCGTTGGACTTTGACCTTCTATTGCACCATCAGTACCAGCAGAATCTGCATGATTCATCCACTTCTCATTCCCTGCCATTCTTTGTATCTTCCTCTTTCTCTGTGCCATGTTAAGTCAAGCCGACAAGAAAAATGAATAACAATTTAGTTCTTCAGAACAAATTGATGTGTGATGCAGACGAACTAAACTTTGATGTTAGACAACCACATGATAGGAGGATGTAATATGTATGAAAAACGGGACGGAAGAGATAACCAGAACTATGATGTGTAAACTAAGAAGAAGACATTTCACCAAATTAGAAGCAATGCAATGGAAGGTAGACACCATATGAAAGATGCTACAAATATCGCTCTGCCAAGTTAACAGTGTCTCATCATAAACTGCGTTTAAACAAATGTGAAGCAGTACAAGAAATAAATCATATGCAAGATGCAAACAACATCACACTACCATGTTAGAGGTCTCTCGTCATTAGTGCCATTGCATATTCAAAACATTGCATATTCACAGCTTATGATGTGTAAACTAAGGAGAAGGCATCTCAACAAATTAGAAGCAATGAAAGCTAGACACCATATGAAAGATGCAATGAATATCACTCTACCAAGTTAAAATTGTCTCGTCATAAGTGCCATTTAAACAAATTAGTAGTACAAGCTAGAAAAGAATGTGAGATGTAACCTATATCACACTCTGAAGTCAAACGTGTCTTATGATAAGTGTTGTTGCAGGTTACACAACAGTAGTAATTTGATGTAAGAACATGGTGTGATAGATTGATATTGTATGTTCTAGAAACAGGAACACGTGGCTTATTCAAGTATAATGTGTAAAGTAAGCAGATGGAATTCAACAAAATTAGAAGCAATACAAGCTAGACATCACACATAACATGCAACCACATATAACAGTGCCAAGTTAGAGGGAGCACCAGTGATGGTGCACTAGGGGAGACGTGCTCATCATAAACACAACTTTGTTGAGTGTCTATGCATGTGTTGTCTTGGAAATCATCTTGGGGGTGTGGAGGAGTAGAAACTGTAGAGCCCTCCGTTCGGAAGGAGCGCCTTTATCCGCTGCCTTGCTAACTTCCTTCCACTTTATTGATTTTGAATCGTCAAGTAAAACCGACAAGAAAAAGCAATAAAATTCTCTCTTCAGAACTCATTCATGCATGATACTGACAATCACTACTTTGATGTAAGGCAAACACATGATACCAGGATAGAATATGTACGAAAAACAGGACGACATGGCATGTTCACAACTATTTGTGTAAACTAAGCAGAAACCATTCCAACAAATAAGAAGCAATGCAAGCTAGACACCACATGAAAGATGCAACCAATATGACTCTGCCAGGTTAAAAGCGTCCCATCATAAATGGAATTTCAACAAATTAGAAGCAGCGCATGCTATAAATCATATGAAAGATGCAACTAATATCGCACTGCATATACTAAAGGTGTCTCGTCATATTGATTGATGCGGGATACAAAAAAACAATAGTTTTATGTAAGGACATGCTTAGTAGACAGATGTACTATGTACTAAATATAGGAAGGCATGTCACATTAACAGGTATAATGTATAAGCTAAGCAGACTAGCACATGCAGTTTAACCAGATTGGAAGAATTACAATCTAGACACCATATGCAACATGCAACCACATATCATGCTACCAAGTTAGAGCAAGCACCTACGATGCTAGTGTAGGGGAAATGCTGTAATCAACTACAGAGCTACGTTCACTATCTTCATCTAGCATTTATGTTTCTTGAGAATCATGTTGGGAGGCTGACGCTGCATTCCTTAAATGAGGAGTAGTCCCCTTGCCTGCCTGCCTCATCATAAATGATTGATGAGGGATACACAAGAACATTAGTTTGATGTAAGAACATGGTTAATACACAAATGTACTAGTATGTACCAAAAACAGAAAGGCATGTCATATTCAAAGGTATAATGTGTAAGCTAAGCAGATGCAATTTAACCAAATTGGAAGCGATACAAGCTAGACATCCGCCTGGAGTGGTGAGCATGATCATCTAGGACCTGAGAGCCTGGTGGGAGGAGGGCTTCTTCGCCACCATCGCAGCTTTTTAGTTGGCTTCCAGGTGATGCCTATCTTTGCTGGGCTTGTCATTGGCTCGGCCAGTGCCCTGACTAGCTATTTGTCTTCTAGGGCTGTTTGGTTTGTGACTAACTTTGCCAAATGTTGCCACACCTAAAGCTAGGCAAGTTTGACTAACTTAGGTGAGTGTTTGGTTCAAGCCACACCTTAGTCAAGCCACACTTGGACCCCACATGGCATACACACAAAAAATGTGGCAAAATTCCCTTAGGCTTGCCAACATGTGGCTTTCATTTTGATGAACTAACCTTAGGCAAGCTTGGCAAAAATATGTGGCAAAGTGTGGCAATGCTAGGCCTAGAACCAAACAGCCCCAAAGACCGACTTCGGCCTTTCGAATACAAGCAAGACACCATATGGAACATGCAACCACATATGACACCGCGAAGTTAAAGCAAGCACCTGGGATGGTGGTTCATTGCGAGCAAGGTCATCAACTCCAGAGCTACGTTTACCGTCCCCATCTGCTGACACTGCACCCTTTATAGCGTTGTAACGTGTCGTGCCTAACCGCGAAGAAAGCTGGCTCAACTTCTGTCTTATCTGTTTTGCTTCTCTCGAGGCAGACTCTGAAATACCCTTGCATAAAAACACAATAGTGAGAGTATGAGTGAAGTGTGTGCAGAACTAGTGCACTGTAAAAGTAGCAGATAGCAGGTGGCTGG
The DNA here is from genome assembly GCF_018294505.1 of Triticum aestivum. NCBI lineage: Eukaryota > Viridiplantae > Streptophyta > Magnoliopsida > Poales > Poaceae > Triticum > Triticum aestivum. The sequence continues at coordinate 469,882,781 of NC_057798.1, read as the reverse complement.
AAAATAAATGACAGGAGACATATGATAGCTCTACAACATTGCATGGCAAACAAAATTAGATTCTACTCTGTATGATTTTGTAATATATGAGCACAGGAAATGCAGGTACTCCTATAGCACACCACCACATGTGGTCATATCTAAGATAACAGTCGACTGAAAATAAATAGGTCAGTTAATTTTTTTAATGAACCATCTGATCTATAAGGAACGGGCAGATGGCCTTCGTCTACCTCCCGCCAGTCACTGTTGACGATCTTTCTCGAACCGCCAGCGACCACCGGCCCAGACTCTTGCCTTCCCCGCCCCGCCCTCCCCTCGACCTCACACCACCGCCATGCTTGGCAGCGCCCCCAGGCCATCCCTTTAATCTCGGCTGACCTCCTGATCGGGCGCTAGTAGCTCTAGGCCACACACGCCCCTAAGATAAACACCAAGGCACTGCTTCCCGGGCGTAATAGGCGTACTAGCGCCTGTTACGCCGGGGAATGCTTCCGTTAATTGGGAATCAACTGGCCAGAAATTGAAATTCAGGGGGGCGACGGACCTCTAGCTAAGGTGAAATAGTATATGAGGAGAAACCTTGTGCATCGCGAGTTACTAGGAACATCTAGTATGAAGAAGAAGCGGTCAACTAGTGTCTTCTGTGGGATGAATACCGTGCAAGCAGACACGTAAGATTTGCACGAATAAGGGAAGAGGAGTACCCTTATCGGTTGCCAGTGTGGTGTCGATATGTCGCGGAAATCTTCTTGTTTTTCCCGGGGGAATCGATGTTTTGGAGAGCCGTGGATCCTTGGACAAACCCATGGCCAAATTGTTGACTGTGTTGCCGTGTCCGTATATCAGCGAAGGGGAAGCAGATCCGAGGCGGCGAAGGACGGTGTAGCAGGAACAACACCGATGCGGTGGACGGTGGCGAAGTTGGAGCAACAGCGGTGAGGCGCAGGACGGCGTGGTTGAACTGGCTCGGGTATGGACGGCTCGGCCTCGGCTTCAACTACTAGCTGTGGAGGGCGTTGCAGTTGAGGTTGCGGTGGACAACGACATCGGGGTATCGGCTCCGGTGTGATGGAGGAGGGCGACGGTTGATGGGTGGGATGGGGTGGCGGACGTAGGACGCCGGGGTTTCGCAGTTGGTGGAGAGGTAGTTTTGGCGCCCACGGAGTACGAATGGGGAATCGGACGGGTGGGCGGGGGGACCATGTTTCGGTCTGGGACGCGCTTGTTTTTGGCTTTTTTGAACAGAAGATGGGACGCGCTTGTTTGAAATTTGGGGAAAGTAAAAACTTTGCACCCCTCTTAAATTTCGGACCTACTGCGGGTCGGGGGTAGGATGGTAATCCCAGGTGTCCCAAATAGTGGGCGGGAGTGATTTCGGCCGCGCGCATGTGTGCTTAGGCGGCCATTTTGTATGAATGTTTTTCGGAGGCGGTTGCGTGGCGTCTAGATGAAGCTACAAACCTACCCCGGTTTAGACCTTTGGACGTCGGACCGGTAGGTTTCACGGGTCAGAGTTATTATAAAAGTAATTTCCTTGTACTACCAAACATTGGTCTCACGCGGTGTCGGCCGAGTAGAGGATCTTTTGGCGCTCGTTCGAAATTTTGAAACACAAGCATTCAAGTTTAGAGTACTCTTGAACTATGAGGATTGGCCTAAATAGACAACGTTATATTTGAACTTGTATGTTTGAAAACCTCATTAAATTATCCGCTTCTTTTTGAATTTTTGACACTTGAAAATCCTATAACTATGATTATTTTGGAATGGAGGAGCTAAATTTGAATCTATTTTGTACACGACTACATATGCAATTATGTACAAAATCAGAGCAAAGATTGGTGCCCCCATAATTTAGGTATGATTTACAAATGCCATGATATCAAATTCAAATAATTGAATGGACTTCATGTTGAATTCGATTTTTTTTAAACCACCTTAAGTTGAATTCAAATGTATGCTAGTTCATAGGTAGCTATTTATAATGTTCATTGTGTAAATTTCGTATGTATAATGTGCTTTACACACACAACATGAACTATACTCACGTTTATATTCGATTGCTCAAGCGATGCATTGTCTGGAGTTCAAAATACTAACTATGTGGATCAATTGTGTCGAATAATAACATAGACATGCTCAAATTCACTAGAATCTAGATGTCTGACGGATCAATGACCGCTCCTTACGTGAATTGCAAATATCATGATCCCATCCTAATATTTGTATACAATTTATATCTTTAATCAATGTGTACAACAGTCTTTTATGTGTAGTTTCACTCTCCATCGGTGGTCTCTCACACATGCTCACACACTCTCTCCCGAGGTGTCTTTCTCGCACACATGCTCTAGATATAACCCTCCCTCCCTCTCGTAACCATGTACAACTATTTTCACTAACCTTTATCACAAGCACTCTTCCTCTCGCAAGCATACACACGCACAATCCCCATCGACCCTTTCTATATACATGGACCTGCCTACGTGTCTCATGTACGCATGTTATCTTTAGGCCTATCTCTCACGCATTGTCTCACACATCTCTTCCTAGTCGACGAGTATGATTCTAGCAGAGCATTATGTAGGATGCCCCTAAAGTTAGGTTGGATGAATAGTAATATCAGAGATAAAGGGGTTACCTTAGTCCGAGAACCTAGGGTTACAAATCCTAGCCGGCTTTGTCAGTGGACACAGAGTCCTTCACAATTCTGCTATCTTTGTCTTGTACGACTAGTCATCCATGGGTCTTCCTAAATGCGTCACGGGCCGACCAATGTGGCGCAAGATGGAACCGAACGAAGGGCCTCACCTCGACCCACCGGACCTCACGCGGTGACACACCCTCTGTCCCCACGTCTCATTATCTTCTCACACCCACACATACCAACACAAACACCACACACAAAAAAAAATTCTCCTGCTGCCTCAATTCCCTCCCCCCTTGCATATACACACTCAAGGGAATGGAATCTCTCGCCATGATGTCATATTCGTCTCTCTCTCTAGACCAATCTCATTTCTCGTTCTATCTCTCCCACGCCCCCCCCCCCCGTCGGCCCCTCTATCCATGCCTCTCTCGAATACATAATACACACACATACCTCTCTAGGCCCCGCCAAATGCATCAACTACACATTCACACATGTTACATCACGTACCCCATTGATCTAAAAAGCCCTCTCTTCACGTTTATTTCGCATACAACATTCCTTTGAATAAAGTGTGGCCAAAAAATTATTTTAGAGTTTCTACATATATATAACATTACAAAGTTATATGGAGGAGTACGAACGCTAATTTGCATTGCATGGTTCCCACAATGATATTTATTCCGCACTGTGAATTTGTATATTTTTATACTATATAAAAAGTTAGTCATACTAAAGAGAAATGAAGAGCATCTCTCTCTCCATCGCATACCCCCCTTGTACGCCCCTTTCACGTATGCACACAAAACTATCTCCAGGTCCTCTAAAAGTAAGCCCCCAGAAAATTTACGCATGTTTCATCTTTCTCTCGCGATATATGCAATGACGATCATTGTATTTGAAGAGAAAGCACGATACGTACATTGGACTTCAGAATCCACTCATTACGGTCACCATTTATGTTTAGTGGTTATTATATAGTCACGGGCTCACCGTACAACTCTGTATTTGCTCATGACATGACTAGTTGACCAGTTAAACGCTCCATGTGTCACCTCTAGTGTTGCATCACATTATCTCACTTCCATGGTGCCCACCTGTCGGCTTGTATCTACTCTACATCTACACTCTTATAAAATACAAAAAATACACTCTTATAAAAACAGAGTTGGTGATGATGGTGTGCCTGCCATCCTGCAATATAGGCCATCCGATTTATATGTGACGGATAGGAAAGAAACTATGGCAATTTTGCAAAAAGGTACCCACACACCTCTCCACATTTGCAAATAAGGCCTTCCCTCGTTCATCCTTTTCTCTCACAAGATAAACTAGTCATACAAACGCACGGGCATCTTGCTAGTAAGAATGAAAACAAACGCCAAAAAAATATTTGGAAGGTGGTTCGAAGTCATGACCGCGGGCATAGCGGACAAGGTGGCCTTGTATTGGTATGCTGAGCCGTCTGTTTTAACACACATGAGCTGGTGTGGTGATTATACACATACGCACACATGCACACGAACTGCATGCACACAACACTCACACAAACACATGCACCCACGCACGCACGCAACACTCACATGTACACATGCAGCCACGCACGCACACAACACTCACACGCACACACAGACGCATGCATGCACACACTAGTACACCACACAACCAACACACACTCTCACGCTCAAGTGCTCACCCTACACGTGCATGCGCACACATCAGGCCCTGACAGACACATACACAACCAGGTGATACCCGTACACGGGTTGGAGTCTTGTTGCGCCTGCGTAAATTTGTGTTTATCTGACCTTTTCCCTATGCGAACTGATAGGTGGGACCCACAAGGAACGTGGTCAATTTAACTAGTCAACATGGCGCCACACAGACTATTTGGCCGGTCAATAGAGTGCAATCCGATGCTGAACTATGAGCAAGTGACCGTATAATCACCGCAAAACGTATATAGTGACCGTAATCAGCTTACTCTGAAGTCCGGTGACCGTATTACGCTTTTCTCTCTGTAGGCCCTCCAAAACTACATCTCTACACGTTCTCGCATGTTACATCTAACAACTATGCAATACATCACTACTACTACACTCTAACACAATAAACCATATGTGTTTTTAGTTTTAATAGATATCATATTGTTAATTATTCAGCTTGCATACATTAAAATTGCCTTTGAAATGTATGGCCAGTATCATCTATCGCGCGGTAAAAATCCCGCCCTTTCCTGTTTAATCGGGTTTGTATCGATGGATCGTGCGAAACAACAAAACTATAGTACAATACAGTACAAGTGACAGTTCACTGGGTCGTCGTGTTGTGTACTCCTCCGTCGTAAGAGTGGAGCGCTCGCTTTCATAAATCTTCTAGTCCCTTTCACCGACATGTGGGACATCAAGCTAACGGGTCCATGTGCCATACCGGAATACAGTGCAGAGCAGCTGGGGTGAAGCACCCCTGTCATGGCGCCGGCGTAGTAATGAGCAATGAGGCGTCAAATCACAAAGCTGCACCTTTCCCGTAGTTAAGTTCGAGGGATGAAGTAATAATTCTAAAAAAAGAAGTTGTAGGGACGAAGCAACAGTCATTTCACTCGTTGCTGAATCCGCTTCTCCCTCATCTTCTTCAACTTAACCACGTGTTGCTTCTGCCGTTGTTCTGCCTCATGTGGGACACGGATTGGATTGGTAAAGCACTGAAACGTGGGACCGCATGTTAGCAAACCGCCAGGACAACGTCCTCTAAAAATAAGAAACCTCTCCCGCCATCCGCGCGGCAAAATCACCTCCTTTTTACTAATCTTGATTCTATAATTTTTTAGATCAATATAATTGAGATTTGTATAGATAGCACACAAGAGCAAAACCAAGTGGTACGGTTAAGGGCATCCACAATGTGTAGCCAAATGTGAAAATAGCTTTTGGCATCATGGGAACCATTATGGACGGTGTTGCCAAAGCCAAAAAGATGGAACCGAAGCTCCCTGATTGATTGATTGAAGGAATAGAAAAATGCAACGTCTCTCCACTTTCTCCCATGCTTGCACGCATGTAGTACAGTATAGAGCACAGAGTCTACTCCCCTGTCCCTTCTATCACAAATCACAAAGCAGTGAGGCGTCAAATCACAAAAGCACGGACAAAGCAACCATCATTTCACTCTTCGCTGACTCTGCTTCTCCATCGTCTTCTTCGAGAAACCATCTCACCGCACTAAGTTGGACGGATGATGCTATTGTGTACTCCTAGTAGTACTAGTCCTTTGGTTCAACAGACTTCCTAGATGCAAATAAGGCGGTTGTCTCGGCTTGCAGGCGGCACTTGCAAACGACTTACCGTGTTCTCCCTCAATGGTGTTCTCCGTCGAACGCGCTTCGCCAAACCACGAAAAAAAGATATCGTCAACGTCACCGCAATGGGGAAGGAAGTCAAATATAGTTACTACCTCCATTTTTTTGGACACAAGGCCAGTATATCAAAGTTACAATTCGCAAAAGTCCACTAACACTAATCGAGGCAAAATTGATGGGGTTTGCCTCGTACTAGCAACCAAGAACATTAATATCCCCTGCATGCATGCGAAAGTGAGAAGGTTGGTTTGCATGGCGCTGCATTAATCAAGCGATGATGAGTGAGATGGTTAGCTCTTTGGTCTTTGGAGAAAAAGTACGCATTAATTGACACGTGAAACGAGGATTTGTATCGATTAAATCCCGTGAAGGAAAACCCCGCCTTTCTTTTTTAACACTAGTACTCCTAGTACGTACATACTTATCCTGTTTGGGTCTAGGCCTTGCATTGCCAAACTTCGCCACACATTTTTGCCAAGATTTACTAAAGTTTTCAAAATGAGAAGGAGGTACACTTGCGCACGGCTGTCGCAGTCGCACCGCACCCTCACACGGTCACTCCTGCACGCCGCAGTCGCACCACACCCTCACATAGTCGCTCCTGCACGCCGCAAACCCAACCAAGGGAACGCACCCTCACTGACACGTGTTGTCGCATGTGAACAAACCAAACCCAGCCATCCTATCGCTGACACATAATTTTTGTTCATAGAGTATGTTTATCCAACCGCATGTTGGGGAGTATCCGTACGGCCCGTGCGGTGGTCTGTTGGGGAAGAAGAAGAGGTGAGGAAGAAGGAAAGAAGGGTTAGGAGACGTAGGATATTCATCCAACCACCTGAAATGGTAGACTGACCCAAGTCAGGCGACTTGCATAACAAATATATGTTTTTACACAGCAAAAGATCCATAAAAACAACAACATAAAGAAAAAGGGATAATTAATTTGGTGCCGTTAGTTGTGTCCCACTCGGCAGGTTTACCCCTAGTTTCGAAAAACACTTGTTCCTGCCCAAACCACTTTGCTCCTCTTATGCTTTTGCCCTTTGACTGTTTGACCATCACTTTGAAAACTTCATAAAACATTCATACAAACTCAGAAAAATTCAAATCAGATATCAAAATGTTGAGAAAGGCATCACCTATATGTGCATGTCATTTTCATTCATGAAAAAAGTGTTTGACAGTCCCTATCTCAGTTTTAGCTCATATCATCTTAGCATGAACAGTAAAATCTAAAAAAATTCTAAAAATTCTAAAAACAATTGGTGGCAAACTTTGACCAATGTTTTGAGTGCTTGCCAAGTTTCATAAGGGAATGGCATTCATGGAAGTTGTGGTAAAAAATGAAATTTTGGAGCCTTAATTTTTGTTTTTTGCCACGACTTCCACGAATGTCATTCCCTTATGAAACTTGGCAAGCACTCAAAACATTGGTCAAAGTTTGCCACCAATTTTTTTAGAATTTTTAGAATTTCTTTAGATTTTACTGTTCATGCTAAGATGATATGAGCTAAAACTGAAATGGGGACTGGCCAACACTTTTTTCGTGAATGCAAATGACATGCACATATAGGTGATGCTTTTCTGAACATTTTGGTATCTTATTTGAATTTTTCTGAGTTAGTATGAATTTTTTATGAAGTTTTCAAAGTGATGGTCAAACGGTCAAAGGGCAATAGCATAAGAGGAGCAAAGTGGTTTGGTCAGGAACAAGTGTTTTTGGAAACTAGGGGTAAACCTGCCGAGTGTGACCCAACTAGGGGCATAAAATCAATTATCTCAAAGAAAAACTATCACTGCTCGCAGAACAAGACGGCCTCGTCGTCTTTGGCTGCCGGCGCGAACCAGCCATGGCTGCCGACGTGTGTCTCCGCACCATGGTTGTCCTCGGTCTCCAGCTACTCGTTCACGCTGAGCGTGCGGGTGCTCTACACGGACGAGAGCACGGCCCAGTTCAAGTCAAGGACGTCCGGTTCCGCCTGCAGGAGGGCCCCAATGGCAGCGGCATCCGCACGCTCTATGTCGAGTCGAGCCTCCGCCGCCCGGTTCAAGTCTAGGACGTCGGGTTCCGCCTGCAGGAGGGCATCGATGAGAGGGGCATCCGAGCGCTCTGCATCGAGTCGAGCCTCTGCCGCCTGGTTCAAGTCCAGGACGTCCAGTTCCGCCTGTAGGAGGGCCTTGATGGCAGCGACATCCACGCGCTCCGCCTCAAGTTGAGCCTCCGCCTCCCGGTTCACATCCACTTCATCTAGTTCTGCCTGTAGGAGAGCCTCGATGGCAGCGGCATGCGCGCGCTCCGCATCGAGTTGAGCCTCTGCCTCCCAGTCCTCCTTTAGTATCGCCATGTTGAACCGCTGGTTCACTTGCACCATGGGGGACTCGGACGCCGGCACGAAGTCGACGTCCATCGTCTCATACCCATCGGGGGCCTTCTGCGCCGCGACCTCCGCCATGAACATTGGATCGACTTCCTCCTCCTCGTAGCTTGGCTCCAGAGAACTCGGGGATTGGCCCGCCGCAAAGCGAGCTTGGGAACGGAGGTCTGTGGCGCCGACCGCCGCCGGGATTTCTACGCGGCGCTCCGGCGTCAGCATCTTGTAGTAAGTGATGTTGCGACGCACCATGGCTTTCCAGTGAACTAGGGGACGCTTGATGCGGGCTAGGGGATCGAAAGGTGGGGGAATGGGCTGGAGATTAGGTGTGGTTTTAGGGCAGTGGCTGGCGTAGGCCGAGCAGCGAAGGTTCTGGTGTGAATAGTGGTTCCGGTGACGACCAGTCAATCGGTTTTGACTGTACATCGCTCTTGTCGCGTTCGTGTTGCAGCCAAGCACGCTGGACCCTCCACGCCACTAACCGAATGGAACGCGCTTCGTCTTGCATTTTCGCTCGCTTGTGGGACCACAGTTGAGAGAAAACCGACGTCCCTCCCCCTCCCCCGCCCGCGTCATTTATTATACTACCACTCCCTCCGTTTTATGCGGAGTAAATAAAAATAGAGGGAGTATACTACGGATGAGGATCCCCTGACGTGGCTGAACCCATTGAGTAACTGACATGCGGGGCCTAGCAAACATGGGGTCCGCCAGTAAGTGACCGAAAGGGAGGGTAAGGCAGGGATACCTACGTCAGAGGATCCACTTCCACTACTACTCCCTCCTTCCATTTACTATGCAGGGCCTAATGCGTTTTTCGAGGCTAACTTTGACCAAATGTTAGAGTAATAATATATGACATGCAACTTACACAAAGCATACGGTCAAATTCGTATGTGAAAGGAGTTTCCAATGATATAATTTTCACATTATACATCTCATGTACTATTAATCTTGTCAATAGTCAAATGCGGTTTTAAAAACGCATTAGAGCATGGTTAATAATATAGCCAGTCGATGGCTATGAGGGACTGCCATGTCATCTATAGCCATCATCTATTATATGCAGTCATACGGTAGTGTGGGCTATAAGGTTGGCTATTTCCCGCAAAAAATATATAAGGTTGTCTATTGTATTAGTACTTTTTCCCATCTCCTCTCTATCTCTTTCTTCATATTTATTGTACTATTTAACTAGGAATGCGTATATAGCTAAGGCACTTGCATGAGAGCTCACTCCCCTTACTTTTTCACATCTCTCTCCTCCACATAGGCCCTATATAAATGGATGGAGGGAGTAAAGGTGTTTTTCGGTACTCCACGTGTACTATTGGACAGGGAGCTTAAAAAAGTTACTATTGGACTGGCTATATGTGGAGAAATCCTAGTAGGAAGAGCATGCGTGAGAACAAGCACATTCACGTGGTTGAAAACAAATTGGAAACCATCTCGAGTACAAACCTAGGAGTACGTACGAATCTAACAATATTGATTGGGCGTTGTTGAATGTTGATACCTTTTTGATCAAAGTAGAGATACTTTTACTACACATAAAACTTATATGTAAACTAGAAAGGATAGGAGGGAGTATATTGTACGTTCGAAAACGAAATGAACATTGAATACCCTTTATATATGATTTGCGGATGCTATGATCACCGGTTCAAATTTTTGAATTCGCCTTATGTATCACATGCCCCCACCTGTTCTCTCTCGATTTCATCTCGGGGTCTAGTGATCGATTGAAAGAGGACTAGGGTGGGTACATGCGAAGGATACTCGGTGGAATGTTCAAATGAGGCATGCAAGAGGATGGACTCGACCGGAGGGCGACATGATCGATGGAGAAGAGGGTTGGAGAGGAATGAGAAATAAGCAAACGCCACATGATTATACTTGAACGGCTCAAATAAACAATAAGTTGTCTCGCTTGGCCTACATAGTGAAAGGCCTAATGCGCACCGCGGAGCACTGACACTCGAATATGGCTGGGGAAATAGGGTAACCGACATGTGGGGCACACCCGTCGGGATGACGTAGCGCAGACTAGTCCAATGGAGGAGCTGGCCCACGACCTCCTCGCCACGGACAACCGTTCATGTGGGTCGTTGGGGCCAACAACGTGGCACAGCTCTAGCATCGTCTCTGGACACGGCGACCGCGGTGAGCGACACGCTCATATCGTTGCTAGACACGGTCGGTTTCAGTGTGCCGAGGGTGGCGTTAGTGCTGTGGCACGACCAACAGTATGTTTGGTTTGTGCCCAAGGTTTCCCCATTAAACCATTGGGTAGCCAAAATTTTGGTTGAGGTATTGGTTTCCCATGATTTGGCCGACATTGGCAAGAAAAATGAACTAGAGTTGGCTAGAGTTCATTGGCATGCCAAAAAAATGGCAACCATCCAAACAAAGACCAATCTTTGGGTCATGATCAAAATTTTGGTAAGGTGCACTTTGGCCACAATCCAAACACACCCCAACACCCTGCTCGTCGAGGATGCACGGGGCGCTGCGACGCATCCGCGGAGTGGTGTACCACGGCCAACTACATCCTCAGGACCTGAGACCATGCCGGGTCGTCTTGCTTTTTCAATGACATGCGGGGATCGCATGTGAGCAAAGGGCATCTCCAACATTGCCACGACCGCAGCTGACTACCCTGGCACACCAAAAACCTCGTCCCTCGCATCGTCGTGCGGTGCGTTCCCAGCCAGCGCCAGCTGCCCGCATTCATGCCGTATGTTCGTATGTCGTCGTAAAGAGGCTCGGTGTCCGAGGAACCAACTCCGGCGACTTAATGACGCACCCGGCCGCTTGGCCTCCCCGGAATGCACTACTTAAAGCGGCAACGCCCAGCTAACCTCCACACCATAGCGCATCATCCTCCTACCTGACACCACATCCGCCATGACCGCAAGTGCGAACGCTCTGCGGGAGAGCTTGTCTTCGGGGATGAAGCTCGAGGTCGCCGCCCTCGCTCAAGTCGCCTCTCGCGACGCAATAGTGGCGTAGCCGAACGCGGACGCGACCGCACAAGCGATGGCCATGCTGGCGGCCGACGACGGGAGCACCGTCAGCCACGCGTCCTACTTGCCGCCGTCCAACGTCCGGCACCGCCAAGGTTGGGGACTCCTCCAAGGATGAGTAGGGCATGGGAGGCGGCAGGGCATGGTGTGCCAACTGGCCGGTCTGTATCCCGTGTTCTACTCTTCCTCGCCGGAGACTGCACCTTCACTTCGCGGGTCTTGAACCCCACCCCCATACATAGAGATCGCAGATGGAGGACGTCAGTCGCTGCCGTAGAATAGGTTTAGGGTCGGGTTTCTTTTATTTTTCTGTCCTATAAAAGTTTGAAATGTAATGAAAATCTGCCGTGTTTGCATTAATCTCAGCCAGTGTATATGAACTTTCACAATAATATAGTATATTGTAGGAGTACTAGCGAGATGCACGTGCATTGCATGGAAGACCAAGATCTTGTGGGAGAAAAGGACGAACGAGGGAAAGCCTTATCTGCAAATGTGGAGAGGAGTGCGGGTAAATTGTCATAGTTTCCTTCCTATCCGTTAGATATAGATCGGATGGCCTATATTGCAGGATGACAGGCACACCATCATCACCAACTCTGCTTTTTATTGAACCGAGAGAAATCTAACATGCGAAGTAAAATAAACACATAGGGTCTATACATACACAATTTATCTTAGGCACTCCAATAGTACGTCCACTACACATTCACGCATTTCACATCTTTCTACATCTATGAGAACCTACGAAAGGGTTAACATAAATTGCCTCTCTCTCTCCTCCCCTGATTTTCATGGTGGTGGGCCCCTCCCTCCTCCAATCTACAATCAACAGCTAACACGTTTCACATTATGTTAATTACGTAACTGGGATTAAGTAGGTGTAGCATTACTCGTCCTAAAAAACCCAACTAAGCCAACCTCCCAGCATGTCGCGCGGTAAAAGACCCGGTCGCGCCGTTTTAGTCGGGATTACCGGATTACTAGTAGTAGTATCGATGGATCGCGCGAAGCAACAAATTTTTTTTGAGGGGGCGAAGCACCTAGTTTAAAAGGAAAAAAGTGGTACACTCACACCACTCCTGTCGCGGTCGCATTGCACCCCACACACGTTCGGTCCTGCACACGGCTCACGCAAACGGAACGCGCTTCGGCTTGCCTCTTCACTGGCACGTGGGACTGCACTTGGAGAAATCGACCATGCGCAAAACTCCCCCCGCCCACCGCGCGAAAATCCTCCCCCCCCCCACCCAAAAATTCCCCCCAAATCTGATTCAACCGCCCTTCGGCCAACAAGCCAATAATATTCTCCAAACCCCCCTCCCCCCGTCCCCCTCCACTCAATTCGCTTCGCCAAAGCCGCCCTCCCCGCCGCGCCAATACGTCGGCGCCGTGGTTCGTCGAGGGGGTGCATGGCGATCCTCTCGCTCCCACAGTACGCTCTCGTAGACTGCCGTCCTCTAGCCGCGCCGCCACCGTTCGTTACATTCTGGTGGAGGCGCACGGCGGTCAGCGCCGCCACCGCTGGCAACGTTCGTGTGGACACGCATGGTGGTTAGCTTCTCCCATGGTACGCGCATTCTAGACCGAGGCCCCATTCATGTTGGTGTAGCGCTGAATGTTAGCTGGTAGACTGTCAGGGCATATTTATCCCCAAGGTGTTTTGGTGATTGATGACAATGCTTTTGCGGACTAATCGTGTGCGTTGAGATTTTCAGAGATTCATCCTTTGGCACGAGACGATTCCCTCCCCTCGGTGTTTTATTCAAGACGGTGCAGCTCCTTCATTTCTCTGTTGGTGGACTAGTTGCGTAGGAGTCATCGTACTATCAAGAGGGGATCCGCTTTGGGATGGCTAGGGTGGAATCAACACGTACACATTCCTATTGCACCCGTTGCTCCTTCCCGCTTTGATGAAGCTCTCATTCCCCTCTCTACTCTCTATGTGTGGCCCCAGCGGTAGTACCGCGGGCCACAACGGTAGTACCGCCGAAGACAGCAAGCGGTAGTACCGCTCCTCAGTGGTAGTACCGCTTAGTGGATTCTGCTGTAGTACCGCTATGGCTCCGGGCCACTACCGCCTTGACTCGAGCCCTCGTTTTCTCATGTCGGGTTCTGCGGCACTAGTCGCGGCAGTAGCAGCGGTAGTACCGCTCTCGAGCGGTAGTACCGCCCTTACCACCGCGGTAGTACCGCTCTGGGTCCAGGACCCTGCTCCCCTCTTGTGCGCAGTAGTACCACTAGGTGGCGCGGTATTACCGCTGGCTCAGCGGTAGTACCGCCCACCCAAGCAGTAGTACCGCTCTCTGCGGGGCTGCTTGGGGGGATAACGGTTGGATTGTTTTCCCCACTATATAAAGGGGTCTTCTTCCCCAAAGTTGACCTACCTCTTCCCCCAAAAGCTCCATTGTTGCTCCAAGCTCCATTTTCTCCCGATCTCTCTCCCTAGCCAGTCAAACTTGTTGATTTGCTCGGGAGTGGTTGAGAAGGCCCAGATCTACACTTCCACCAAGATAAATTTGATTCCACCCACTAATCCCTAGCGGATCTTGTTACTCTTGGGTGTTTGAGCACCCTAGACGGTTGAGGTCACCACGGAGCCATAGTCCATTGTGGTGAAGCTTCGTGGTGTTGTTGGGAGCCTCCAATTAAGTTGTGGAGATTGCCCCAACCTTGTTTGTAAAGGTTCGGTCGCCGCCTTCAAGGTCACCAATAGTGGAATCACGGCATCTCGCATTGTGTGAGGGCGTGAGGAGATTACGGTGGCCCTAGTGGCTTCTTGGGGAGCACTGTGCCTCCACACTGCTCTAACGGATACGTACTTCCCCTCAAAAGGAAGGAACTTTGGTAACACATCCTCGTCTCCACCGGCTCTACTCTTGGTTACCTCGTGCCTTTACTTGTGCAAGCTTATTTGTGGTGTATCCCTTGCTTTCTTGTGTGCTAGTTGTTGTTGCATCATATAGGTTGCTCACCTAGTTGCATATCTAGACAACCTACTTTGATGCAAAGTTTAATTTGGTAAAGAAAAGTTTAAATAGTGTTAGTTGCCTATTCACCCCCCCCCCCTCTAGTCAACTTTATCGATCCTTTCAATTGGTATCAGAGCCTCATCTCTTTATTAAGGACTTTGTCGTCCGAAGAGTATGGTTGACACCACAGACGGTGTGGAGGAGCACTCCGGTGTGAATCCTATCTCGTCTACAGCCGATGGGGGAACCATGGTCTCTCAGGAGGAATTCAATGTGGCTTTGGACACATTGAAAACCTCCATGACGATCGAGGTTGAAAGCATGTTTACTAAATTCCTAGAAGGGCTTAAACTGTCTACCTCGCCGATGAAAGTGGGTGATCCCACTAACAAGGTTACGGATGCTACCTCCGACAAGGGGGAAGCTAACAGTGAAAAGGGTCCTTCTACTAGTGGTAGAAATGGCATCGGCATCTTTGCCCATGTGGAACCTCCAACTTATGGAGGACCGATTCCCTCTACTCATTTAAATCATGCCGGTCCTCCTCCTAAGATTGTGAAAAATGAGGATTTTGATTCTTGGTTGTATCGCTTCAAGCGTCATTTACATCATGTGAATACTAATCTTTGGAGAATCATTGAAGAAGGTTTCTATCCACATGACCCAAGCAACTTCACCCCTAGAGAAGCCGTGGATAATCAATTCAATGAGAATGCTATCTTCATCATCCAAGATGCAATTCTCCCCGAAGATCTTCCTTATCTTCGACCCTACGCCATGGCCAAAGACGCGTGGCATTGCGTTGTGTCTCTCTATCAGGGAAGCGCAAGCATTCAACGCTCCAACTATGAAGTGGTGCAAGATGGAGCCTATGAGTTTGCTATGAAGGAAGATGAAGAACCTCGTGAGCTCTTTCGGAGAGTAACCAAACTAGCGGTCTCAGTCCGAGATCATGGGAGCAAGGACATAGATGACAATTGGATCAAATGCAAGTTCCTCAAGGACATGATGCCCTACAACAAGGCCATGTCCTCTGTCATTCGTCAAAGACCGGACTTCCACTCCATGACCTCAAGTGAAGTGTTGGATGAGTTCATTGCTATGAGCATCTTGGACAAGACTGCCGATAACACGGTGCTCCGGTCTCAAAGGGCAAAGAAGCCCAACCTTGCCTTGAAGGCCAAGGTTATTGTTGAAGAAGAGGAAGAAGAGGAAGATGAGGAGAGAAACCCCGAAGATACAAAATATGATTATCATGAGCACATGGCTCTTGCTTCAAGGCAATTTTGGAGCAAGAAGAACTCAAGACCAAATTTCAACAAGAACAACTCAAGTGGCTTCAAGGGCAAGCAACGAGTAAGAACTTGTTACAACTGTGGCAATGTGAGCCATTTCGTTGTGGATTGTTCTTATGAGAAGCGGGAAGACAATGGTGGCAAGCTCATCCGAAAAGACAAAGCCAAGTCCTTCCCCAACAAGAACAACTTCACCAAGAAGAGTCCTACTCGAGGGTTGGTGGTTCAAGAAGAATACCGTGAGGATGACGATGATGATGAAGATAAGGAAACAATGGCCATGGCATCCATTGCCATTGCCACATCTTCCCGGATGTCTCTCTTCGATTCACCCAACGAGAACATCACCGCCAAGTGCCTCATGGCTAAAGCCACCAACAAGGTAACCCCCAACATTAAAACCACCATCATTACTACTCCTTCCTTGACGGATTGCATTGATGAAAGTGAGGGGACTAATGATGAGATGAAATAATTTGAGTCTTTTATGAGTAAACTAAAGGGAAAATCCAAGAAGCACTTTGTTACTCTCTTGGAACAACTTGGTGAAGCCAATGACATGATCGAGGCTCACGAAGAAACCATCTCTAAGATGGAAGGGCATAGTCATGACTATGCCGATGAGATATCGGATCTTTCTAATGCTCTTGAGGAAGAGTGTGTGCATCATTTGACTCTTGAGGAGTCACACAACAATGACCATGCTAAATTAAAGAAAGATCTTGATCATGCTCTTGTTCTCTCTCGTGTGGCAAACTCCGAGAAGGATAAACTTGGGGTTGATCTTGCTAGACTCAAAGAGGAGTTTGATTTACTTGACAAGGCACACAAGGCCTTGAATGGTGCTCATGCTAGCCTCAAGGAGTCTCATGCTCAACTCCAAGTGAGGTTAACCAAGGAGAAAGCCACTTTTCCCCATATGGTCTTAATTGATAACGCAAATGCTACTAACCCGTGTTGTGAGCATGTGCATCTTGTGGAGGAGAATGCCAAGTTGAAGGAACAACTTGAGAAAGGCCTTGTGTCATGCATACAAGGTGAGAAGAACCTAAATGACCTTTTGATCAATCAAAAGGAAGGTGTGGCCAAGGAGGGACTTGGGTTCACACCCAAGTCCAAGGATAAGAAGAAGAACAAGAAGAAGAATGACAAGACCAAACGACCCCCCCCCCTCTTAAGCAAACTTTTGTGAAGGAGGGAGAGGGTTCTCCTAAGGAGAAGAAGAACAATGCGAAGAGTGGTGATGCCAAAAAGGGCAAAGCCATCTCTTCCAACAAAGTCGGCGACTTTAACCCTTCTTATGTGTTGTGCCGTGCTAGTGATGGGCATGTTTATGCTAAATTTGTTGGTTCTCCTTATGAGTACATTGAATGGTCTATTTGGGTTCCTAAGACCCTAGTTACTAACATCAAAGGACCCATTACTAAATGGGTACCTAAAACCAAGCATTAATCTCTTGTAGGTGTTTGCTTCCGGTGGGGGATCATGGTTGCTCGATAGTGGAGCAACAAATCATATAACCGGAAGCAAGGACTTGGTGGTGGACGTACAAAAGATCCCATCTATTCCCACCAATGTCGAGTGGGGTGATGCCACATCTTCTAAGGTATTGGGTCTTGGCAAGGTTGTCATTTCTCATGATCTTACGATCGAGAAAGTCATGCTTGTTGAGTCTCTTGCGTTCAATTTACTTTCCATTCGTCAACTTGCACTTATGGGCTTTGCCACTTTCTTTGATATTGATACCGTGGCCCTCTTGTGGAGCAAGACTCTTAAAGTAGCCTTTGTTGGGCATGTCGAGAACGGCCTCTATGTGATTAACTTTTTGGAGCGACCCACTAAGACCGCGACATGCCTAATGGCTAAAGTTGATGTGGGTTGGCTTTGGCATCACCGTTTAGCCCATGTCAATATGAGATCTTTGCAAAGTCTTCTCAAGGGGGACCATGTCCGCGGACTAACAAATGTTAGTTTTGCCAAAGATCGTGCTTGCAGTGCTTGTATCGAAGGAAAGCTCCATGAGAAGGATCACCCTCCCACGACTATCATCTACTCGAAGAGACCCTTGGAGATCCTTCACATGGACCTCTTTGGGCCTCCATCCTTTGATAGTCTTGGGGGTAGAAAGTATTGCTTGGTGATTGTGGATGATTATTCAAGATACACTTGGGTATATTTCTTCAAGAGGAAGAGTGAGACTCAACAAACTGTCATCGACTTTGCAAATGAAGCTCAACGTCAACATGATTCAAAGATCTTGACAATAAGAAGTGACAACGGCACCGAGTTCAAGAACTACACCTTGGATGAGTTTCTTAGTGATGAGGGCATTAAGCATCAATATGCTGCTCCATATACCCCTCAACAAAATCGTGTTGCGGAGAGGAAGAACCGGACATTGATGGATGCGGCAAGGACCATGATGGAGGAGTTCAAGTCTCCATACAACTTTTGGGCTAAAGCCATCAACACTGCATGTCATGCATCCAATCGGCTCTATCTCCGCAAAGGCTTGAACAAGACTCCTTATGAAATTCTTACTGGTAACAAGCCCAACCTCAAGTACTTCTGGGTGTTCGGGTGTAAGTGTTTCATTCTCAAGAAAGGTGTCCGTTTGTCTAAATTTGAGGCTAGAGCTTATGAGGGCATATTTGTTGGTTATGCTGCAAACTCTCATGCTTACCGTGTCCTCAACAAGTCCACTGGACTCATTGAGGGGACGTGTAACATGGAGTTTGACGAAAATAACGGCTCCCAAGTGGAGCAAAGTGGTACTTGTGATGTAGGTGATGAAATTCCTCCCCAAGCCATAAGAAGAATGGGTGTGGGTCATATCCTACCGATTGAGGAACCCCTTGTGTCCTAAGGAGAAGGACAATGCTCCACTCAAGTGGAGCCATCACCAAACCAAGACCCACACGCTTTCGAAGAACAAAGTGAAGGCCCTCAACCTCGTGAACAAGACCAAGGGCAAGATCAACCTCAAGATGGTGAAAATCCACCAAATGATGCCCAAGGTCAAGTTCTCCCCCTCGAGCAAGTTCAAGATCAAGAGCAAGCTCAAGAGGGCGCTCAAGATAATCAAGTTGATCCTCCTCCTTCCACATCCGAGGAGGAATTAGAGCATCGTGCCATGAAGATTGCTTCCAAGCTCACCACCAAAGGCCATCTCATGGAGAATGTGGTTGGAAGCCTAAGAAAGGGGGTAATCACTCGTAGACAATTAGCAAACTATTGTGAACATCACGCGTTTGTCTCTTGTGTTGAACCCCAAAAGGTCTATGAGGCGCTCGAAGATTCAGATTGGCTCAATGTCGTGCATGAAGAACTCAACAACTTTGAGTACAACAAGGTGTGCAGATTGGTGCCACGGCCATCGGGGAACCATAACGTCATTGGAACCAAGTGGATTTTCAAGAACAAGCAAGATTCTCATGGGAACATCATTCGCAACAAGGCAAGATTAGTAGCACAAGGCTACTCCCAAGTCGAGGGTATCGACTACGGTGAAACCTTTGCTCCCGTTGCTCGCCTTGAATCCATTCGTTTGTTGATTGCTTATGCCTTCCATCACAACTTTAAGTTACAACAAATGGATGTGAAAAGTGCTTCTCTTAATGGTCCTATTAATGAGTTGGTTTATGTCAAGCAACCCCCCGGGTTCGAGGATCCCTACTTCCCGGATCATGTGTATAAACTCGATAAGGCACTCTATGGCCTTAAACAAGCCCCACGTGCGTGGTATGACCACCTTACCGAGTTGTAAAAAGATCATGGATTTGAGGTTGGGCAAATCGATCCCACTCTTTTTACTAAGAAGGTCAAAGGGGAGTTGTTTGTATGCCAACTATATGTTGATGATATTATCTTTGGTTCCGCTAACAAAGCTTTCAATGAGGAATTTGTCGCTCTCATGACCTCTAAGTTCAAGATGTCTTCGATGGGAGAGTTGAAGTTCTTCCTTGGTTTTGATATCAAACAAAGAAGAGAAGGTACCTTCATCAACGAAGCCAAATACACTCAAGACATGCTAAAAAGATTCAAGCTAAGTGATGTCAAACCAGCTTCTACTCCAATGCCTACCAAGTGCCAACTTGACATTGATCCCAATGGTAAAGCGGTGGATCAAAAGGTATATCGCTCCATGATTGGGTCCTTGCTTTACCTTTGTGCATCTAGACCGGATATCATGTTGAGTGTGGGAATATGTGCATGTTTTCAAGCCGCACTAAAGGAAAGCCACTACATGGCGGTCAAGCGAATCTTTCGATATTTGGATCATACCCCATACTTTGGCTTATGGTACCCAAGAGGAGCAAACTTCAAGCTTGAAGTATTTACGGATTCCGATTGGGCGGGAGAAAAAGTGGATAGGAAGTCCACTTCCGAAGGGTGCCGATTTATTGGTTGCTCTTTGGTGAGTTGGTCTTCCAAGAATCAAAGTTGTGTGTCTCTCTCGTCCACCGAAGCGGAATATGTGGCGGCCGGTAGTTGTTGTGCACAACTCTTATGGATGAGGCAAACTTTAAAGGAATACGGTGTCATTTGTGACAAAGTGCCTCTTTGGTGTGATAATGAAAGTGCCATCAAGATTTCTCTCAACCCGGTGCAACATTTCAAGACGAAGCATATTGAGATTCGGT
Organism: Triticum aestivum; assembly: GCF_018294505.1. NCBI lineage: Eukaryota > Viridiplantae > Streptophyta > Magnoliopsida > Poales > Poaceae > Triticum > Triticum aestivum. The sequence goes on along the minus strand of NC_057798.1, from coordinate 469,862,459 downwards.
ATCACTTCATCCAGGATCACATAAGGCGAGGGGAGATCGAGCTCAAGTATGTCAACACTAATGATAACCTTGCAGATATTTTCACGAAGCCCTTGGATGAAGTAAGATTTCGCAAGTTAAGGCATGAGCTAAATATCATTGATTCGAGCAATGTTTCTTGAACCCATGCACATCCCACCTCATTCAACATGTTGTCTAGTTTAGGTGTAGGCATGGACATAGGGCGGGTGTTGTTCTCTCAATGAACTCTCCCTCCCCCCATTATGCATAAATTGAGCAAGTCTTTCACTTTAACCATCCTCGATGGTACTTGTGCTTCAAGGACGAGTTTTGGTCATGGGCCCAAGGTTAAAATCTTCGCGGCGCCATACCTCTTGACTCAAACATAGGTGGCCTCGGCCAGCGCCCTCTCTTGAAGAGGTGTGTTTTGGCCCCTTTCTAGTGTGTTCGCTGCCGAGTTAGTCCTTCCTCCGCTTCTTGTCATTGTTTTTCCATTTCTTTTTGAGCTTAGCCATGTTGTCTAGTGGCCATAAGTTGTTGGGCGGTACTACCGCTGGTGGTGCGCGGTACTACCGCTTATAAGCGGTACTACTGCCCATCAGCATGGTACTACCACTGCGGGGCGGGGTCAGGGGGTTATATCGGGGCAGGGGGAGGTTTCTTCTCCCCCATACCCATTCGCTTCGCCCCCTCGCTCTTCTTCGTCTCTTTAGCAACTGTTTGCCACGGGAGGGCTCCGGCGGATCTTCTTCTCCGGGGCGTCCCTCTCCATTCCCTTCGGTGGAGTCGATCCCCACCTTGTCCTCTTGCCATGGATGCCGGTATTGCCCCCGTTCCCTCTCTCTTCTTGTCTAGATTTCAAATCTAGCATCTTAGGGGCAATAGTGGTTGCATCTCTAGATTTTTGGCTAAATCTAGGCTTGAGTAGGATGGAGAAGGCAACTAGACGGTTTGGATTAGTGATTGGTAGGAGTATTTTTGAATTTGGTAGGACGATAGTGCCGGATCTGACTGCGGCAGTAGGAAACCACTGTTTCCCTGCCTCGAGCGGTACTACCGCTCTCACTGGAGCGGTACTGCCGCTGCCTACCAAGTTCCATCATGTTCCTACCATTCTGTGATCCTTTTTGTTGAGTTTGGTGGCTTATGCTCGTTCTTTCTGGTTGTTTTGCATGCTCTTGTGTTTGGTTCCAGGTGATGAACATCCTGAGCATCAAGCTCGTCGCGTCAACCCCGACCATGCCACGTCGAAGCGCTACCACACATCTGAGTCAGCAAGAGGTTCCACTAGTGATCCACCTCCACCTCAGCTCCTGAAGAAATCTGCCGTCAAGCCAAAGCCAAAGGGCAAAACTTTGCCTCAAATGAATGCCAAGGAGTTTTTGGCAAGGCGTCGCCGCAACCCCTATGTGGAAGACTAAGATCCCACTTTGGTCAACCGTCCGTTCTGGAACCGCTTTCAGTTCGCCATTTTCTTTGATGTGCTCAAGGCCAAGAAGAACCTCTATGTGGATGTGCGCTCCAGTGACACGGACTATATGGAGAAGGATCCTGAGTACTTTGGTGAAGCTTTTCAGATGTGCACTCAGCTGAACAAAGACTATGATGCTAATATTGTGGCCCAATTCTATGCCACGGTCCATCTAGGGACTGATGAGGACAGGACTCTGACTTGGATGACCAATGGCAAGTTACTTTCTGTCAAGTGGAAGGCATTCATGGAGTTACTTGGAGTGGAAGATCACGGGCTTGAGACTCCTGTTGGCTTCCGCCCTCACTGTAAGACAACCTCCACTCACAAGCAAGCTCTCTGGCCCTGCTGCACTCAGAAGATCAACCCTGACACTAAGAAGGTAACATATGAGCTGCCTGCCTTTCTGGACATTCTTCACCATGTCTTCCAGGAGACTCTCTTCCCTCGTATCGGGAATCTAGATATGGTTAACTCCTTTTTTGTGGACATGCTTCTCTTCTGCCAACATGAGAAGTAGGCTAACACTAGCGAGTCCTTGGATATTTCTCATGTTATGTGGTCTGAGCTCTTATCTGCTATCTCTGAGCGCAAGTGTCCGATCTATGGTCCTTTCATCATGCTGCTCATTGAGAAGGCCTGGGATAAGGTCTATCCCAAGGTTATGCTAGAGACTAGAGAGTTGGTGTCTCATGAGATCAAGCGCCTGAGGAAGAAGGATAACTGGGGCACCGAGGTCCCTAGATCTGGGGCTACATCTTCTGCTGCCGCCATGGAGACCGAAGAGGAGGCTGATGCTGATGATGATCATGACTATGAGCCTTCTGGGGCAGAGCCCTCTTGGGCACAGAAGCTCAAGCTCAAGGTGAAGAAGTTGTTCTGCATGGAGGCTCCCGGTCAGTACATGACTCATGTGGCTGAGAAGAAGGCCAGGGGTCATCACAAGGAGCTCATGCGTCAGTTGGGTGCCACCGTTTACAGTGGATCTAAGGACCAACTTACTGAGGAGGATGAGGAGTGGATTCATCAGCACTGCTCGTGGACAGATTCTGATGTCGAGCAGTTCCCGACCGACGACGGCAGTGTAGACGATCCCGCGGGGATATGATGTTCGACCCTCGCATGCTATCACATGGAGCCGTAGCAACACTCCCTCTCTTTTTGGTGTCCCGATGCCAAAGGGGGAGAGAGTTTAGGGATTTGTGTCGTTCTCTGCTTTGCGAGTGTGTTTTCTTTGTGGTTTGTTTTCTCGCCGTTTGCTTTGCTTGGTTTTGTGCAAGTGAGACCAAAGTTCCAGACATATGGTGTGAGACATATGCTACCTTATCCTTATTATCATTATCTATGTCTATCTTATGAGATGCATGATTTTCTTGTTATATATACTTTGCTCTCATATATCTTGCTTAGGTTGTTGGTCTCCAAAATGTAGGGGGGGCGTTGATCCTAGTATGTGTGCCGTGCAGTCCAAAGCACCTATCAAGATAGCACACATCTAGGGGGATCCCATCTACATTTGTGAGTTGTAGGGTTTGCGCATGTCCTATCTTCCCGTTTGTGCAAATCCCGTAATTTCATCAGTCCACCAAAAAGGGGGAGATTGTAAGGGCATATTTATCCCCAAGGTGTTTTGGTGATATATGACAATGCTTTTGCGGACTAATCGTGTGCGTTGAGATTTTCAGAGATTCATCCTTTGGCACGAGACGATTCCCTCCCCTCGGTGTTTTATTCAAGACGGTGCAGCTCCTTCATTTCTCTGTTGGTGGACTAGTTGCGTAGGAGTCATCGTACTATCAAGAGGGGATCCGCTTTGGGATGGCTAGGGTGGAATCAACACGTACACATTCCTATTGCACCCGTTGCTCCTTCCCGCTTTGATGAAGCTCTCATTCCCCTCTCTACTCTCTATGTGTGGCCCCAGCGGTAGTACCGCGGGCCACAACGGTAGTACCGCCGAAGACAGCAAGCGGTAGTACCGCTCCTCAGTGGTAGTACCGCTTAGTGGATTTTGCTGTAGTACCGCTATGGCTCCGGGCCACTACCGCCTTGACTCGAGCCCTCGTTTTCTCATGTCGGGTTCTGCGGCACTAGTCGCGGCAGTAGCAGCGGTAGTACCGCTCTCGAGCGGTAGTACCGCCCTTACCACCGCGGTAGTACCGCTCTGGGTCCAGGACCCTGCTCCCCTCTTGTGCGCAGTAGTACCACTAGGTGGCGCGGTATTACCGCTGGCTCAGCGGTAGTACCGCCCACCCAAGCAGTAGTACCGCTCTCTGCGGGGCTGCTTGGGGGGATAACGGTTGGATTGTTTTCCCCACTATATAAAGGGGTCTTATTCCCCAAAGTTGACCTACCTCTTTCCCCAAAAGCTCCATTGTTGCTCCAAGCTCCATTTTCGCCCGATCTCTCTCCCTAGCCAATCAAACTTGTTGATTTGCTCGGGAGTGGTTGAGAAGGCCCAGATCTACACTTCCACCAAGAGAAATTTGATTCCCCCCACTAATCCCTAGCGGATCTTGTTACTCTTGGGTGTTTGAGCACCCTAGACGGTTGAGGTCACCGCGGAGCCATAGTCCATTGTTGTGAAGCTTCATGGTGTCGTTGGGAGCCTCCAATTAGGTTGTGGAGATTGCCCCAACCTTGTTTGTAAAGGTTCGGTCGCCGCCTTCAAGGGCACCAATAGTGGAATCACGGCATCTCACATTGTGTGAGGGCGTGAGGAGATTACGGTGGCCCTAGTGGCTTCTTGGGGAGCATTGTGCCTCCACACCACTCTAACGGAGACGTACTTCCCCTCAAAAGGAAGGAACTTCGGTAACACATCCTCGTCTCAACCGGCTCTACTCTTGGTTACCTCGTGCCTTTACTTGTGCAAGCTTATTTGTGTTGTATCCCTTGCTTGCTTGTGTGCTAGTTGTTGTTGCATCATATATGTTGCTCACCTAGTTGCATATCTAGACAACCTACTTTGATGCAAAGTTTAATTTGGTAAAGAAAAGTTTAAAAAGTGTTAGTTGCCTATTCAGCCCCCCTCTAGTCAACTATATCGATCCTTTCATAGACGCTGTTAATCACACTGTTTGACGAAGTAGTTTACAGTCAATATGCTCTACTTAAGAAGCTTCCTTGCCCTGTTCTGCACTCAATCTGCTTAGCTGAGATGGCATGCCAAGGCTGATTAGTTGCTAAAATATCCTGCCATATATTTATTGTCACGTAGATTGCCATGGTCTAGTAGCCAATCTGTTAGGTGAAATAGCTCTACACCGTTTTATACTCGATCTCTGTTGCTGCGATGGCCTTCGATAGTTCGATGGCTGTGTGCTCGGCCTCATTGACTGCTGAAACAGCCTGCCATAATTTAGCACTCAAATCTGTTTGCTGAATTAGCTTTACATATATTTCGTTACTTAGATCTGCTCGTCCAAATATCTTGCCATAGCTTTAGACATCGACCTACGTATTTTTTTCTGGACTTTATAAAAAAGCATATATGTTTTTCCTGTAATATCTAGTAGAAGAACTAATTTGTATGTCTAATAGATGGACATGACTTGGATAACTTCTGCTCGAAGATTCTCCGCTGCATATGTCGAGGGGGTTGAAAACTTCATGAACTTTATCATAGCTGAGTACGGTGGTCCGAAATCAGATGTGCTCTGCCCGTGTAGCAGTTGTATGAATTCAGTTACAAGACCCTAGTCAACTGTGCAAAATCATCTACACTTGTAGGGGATGTTGGTCACATATACTAGGTGGGTTCATCATGGTGAAACTATGAACGTCAATGTTATTGACTATGTGGAAGCAGCAGATCACCATCTTGATCTGCCTGATGCTCAGGTGGAAGAGGAGGAGGTGGTGGTGGTGGCCGAGCCAGTGAGTTTGACCAACATTGAAACAATGCTACGAAATGCTCGTGCATTTCGTGAAATTTCACCTGCAGAAGAAAAATGGCGGGCCCGCATGTTGGAACAATGCAACATGGTTGTCACCCCAGGAAATAAGCTGTCATTATTCTCATCTATGGTCAGCTTTCTTCAGGTGAAGACATCTGAGCGGATGACCAACAAATCATTCGATGCGATGTTGGCTACTTTCCGCAAATCTTTCCCAGATGTGTCTGAGCTGCCACACACCTACTGTAAAATAAAGAATTTCCTTCGTGCAGTTGGAATTGGATATGATATGATCCATGCTTGTAAGAATAATTGTGTTCTATTCCGGAAAGATTATGCCAACTTAAGTGAACGCCCGAAATGCAAATCATCAAGATGGAAAGATGGCAATGCTGTGAAGAGGATTCCTCATAATGTTCTGATAATTTTCCAATTATACCAAGATTGCAGAGGTTGTTTCATTATGCTAAAACAAGAGAGGATGTATTGTGGCATTCTAGGAACTAGGAGTACAGAGATCAGAATGTAATGAGCCATCCATCTCATGGTAGTGAGTGGAAAAGCTTCAATCATAAACACAAAAACTTTGTTGCTGACTCGAGAAACATTAGACTTGGCTTAGCTTCAGATGGATTTAACCCATTTGGCCACCAGAGCGCCACATATAGCATGTGGCCAGTGCTTGTTATCCCTTACAACATGCCTCCAAATGTCTGCATCAAAGAATCAAACTACATGATGGCCTTGCTCATCCCAGGTCCAAAAAGTCTTGGAAAGGATTTTGATTTGTTCATGGAACCTCTTGTGGAGGAACTTCAACAGCTATGGAGGGGTGTTCTCACTCGAGACCTATATAGCAGCCCACCAGCTGATTTCTTTCTGCGTGCTGTTATAATTTGGTGCATCCATGATTATCCGGCTTTGGGCACTATGTCAGGGCGAACGACACATGGTTACAATGCATGTGTTCGCTGTAACAGGAATCCACTGTCGTACACAATACTTAGCAAGATCTGTTACATTGGACACCGCCGTTTCCTTGCGAAGGACAAGCCGCATCCTAGAAAATACGGAAGACATGTGTTCAATGCAAAGCATGAAAACCGTGATGCGCCAAAGAGGCTCACCGCCGATGAGTTGCAAGTGGAATTAGAGAAGGTCGGGCATATTACACCAGGAAACCATCCTGGTAATGGTAGCGGGAAAGGAAGCCTGGCAGGGCAGAAGAGAGATTATTGTTTACCCGCAAGTCCACTTTGTGGGACTTGGAGTATTGGAAAGATTTGGATCTGCGGCATAATCTTGATGTGATGCACATCGAGAAAAATATATGTGATAACATTATCGGCACACTTCTTAATATTGAAGGCAAGACAAAAGATACCTTAAAATCTAGGATTGATTTGACACACTTGGGTATCAGACGGGATTTGCAGGTGCAAGATGAAGGTAAACCACGGGATATGGCACCAGCTGTGTACGTCTTGGACAAGGTAAAAAGAAAAGAATTCTGCAAGGTCATGTCACGTGTGAGATTCCCACATGGATTTGCTTCCAACCCTGAAAGGAGAGTGAGTGCAGATGGAAACAAGGTACAAGGGTTGAAAACTCATGACTGCCATGTCCTACTTCAAAGGGTTTTACCTATTATCCTTAGAGGATTGGGCCGCCCTGACTTATACAGAGCAGTTGCAGAGTTGGGACAATTCTTCAGGGAACTCTGCAATAGAAATATCAGGATAGATGCTTTGGAGCGTCTATCCTGATGTGATGGTGCATTTGGCTGTTCATCTACCTGATGAGGCACTACTTAGAGGTCCAGTACAGTATGGCTGGATGTACCCTATTGAAAGGCGGCTAGGCACTTTCAAGGGCTATGTTAGGAATAGAGCTAGACCGGAGGGTTCCATTGCATAGGCCTACATTGCTACAGAAGCGTTGACATTCTGCTCAAAATACATTGAAACAGCTAATCAACTTAGCAAAGAGGTGGGTGAAGACAATCCCGGGCTCAATGTTTTCGATTATTCTGTTCGAGTTACATGGAAGAGTCGACAAGAGGACAAACCTAAAGATTTGGACAAAATGGTTTGGTATGTGTTGAATAATTGTCCTGAGATACTACCTTATATCAAGTAAGTGTAGTACTGCAGCTTATACATCATAATCTACTAAACTTGTAGCACATTCTTATATATTTAGATGTTTGACGTGATCACTATGTTGTGCAGCATCTACAAAAAGGAGTTACTGCCGCAAAATCCAAGAAACATTGACAAACTGGTTATGGCAGGATTTGCGAAATGGTTCAAGAGCCATGTAAGCTTTTGAATTGCACTGACAATTTTTTTAATATATTGAGTACATAAGATGATCAGCTTGTCTATCTTCTAACCATAGGTTAAGAAGATGCGGGAGGATGGGCAGGTAGTTGATGATGCCCTTTACTCACTAGCAATGGGTCCTGATACTCGGGTAAGACATTATGAATCTTGCGTTGTTGGAGATGTGCGCTACAACACCCTTGCACGAGATGACTGCAGGAAGACACAAAACAGTGCCATCATGAGCACGGATACGTATGACAAAGAGACAACTAAAATGTATGCTAACATAACAGACATTGTTCAGTTGCAGTATATCTCTAGTTTCAAGGATCATCGGTGTGTGGTTCTGTTGTGCTGTCGTTGGTATAACCTGTTTTCTTGGATTGCAAAACCCAAAGCTGATGATTATTTTAAATCCATCAATGTCAAGGCAGTGTACCAGACCAACAAGCCTTTTATTTTGGTAAATCAAGCAACACAGATATTTTTCTTGGAAGACACATTTGCACGTAGCAATGACTGGAGAGTATTGTAAAGGTTTGAGCAGAGGAATTCGTTTAATGAAGTTGCACAACAAGATGATGCTTACACTGCTCCTGATGTACAAGATAACACAGATGTTCCTAATATCTTTGAGAACCATCACGTCAATGACGCCGGCGAAAAGATTGCCTGTCGTGTTGTGGACATACAAGAGTTGATCAAGAAGAAGCCAACGTTCGAGGACGTTGAGGACGAAGAAGAAGATGACACCATGGGGAATTATGATTCAGACTGATACACATGGCGAAGATGTTGACGCTGCTGCTGCGGATGATGATTACATTGCTTTTGTCGTATTTGCCTGTCAGAAGACGTTTTTTATCTATTATGTGAAATTGTGTTTGCTATGACAACTGAAACCTGATGAACATGTTGTTTAGTATTTTGCTGTGAGAACATCACTTATTATGTATGCTGATTTGTGTTTGGTGATTGTATGACAACTAAAACATGATGACATTGTTGTTTAGTTGTACTCATATTTGGCTGTGAAACTTGAATTTGATGACATAGTTTGATGTTGGACTATAATTTGCTCGACGTCTTCGAATGATAACAAAGCTGACCTGACAGGGCCTCTGCTATTTATTTATTTATGAGCAAAAGGGGATACCCCCTGATTTCCGTTAATATAAATCATTAGATGTTCACAACACTACGTCCAGCCTCCTACACAGGTTTCATTCATTACTAGTTTCAGCAAAGTGCTCATGTCATTGCCACTGAATACATCACGAGTGCTATATACACTTCAAATAAAGAGACTATCATCCTACAGAGCACATCAATTTTGCCCATTATCTTCACAAGCTCTTTCATCTCCTCATTGCTGTCAAGGCCGTTCAGCAGCTGTTGCTTGGCCATGATTAGAGGAACTGCATCTTTAACCTTCTGCTCTGCATCTTCCTCTTTTGTCGTTCCTTCAGTTACTTGTCCAACACCCCAACCTGCTGGTATTGGGATTCCTCGGCTAACCGAATAATCATCGTAGTTGCATTCCCCCACATCAACAACTTCCTAGAAATACAAATCACATGAATCTTCCCTTTTCTGCACGAATCAAATTGGAAGATCATCAACCAAACTATTAAAAAAATCAGCAATTGAAAGCAGCAGAACAACACTTAAACATATTATTACCCCATGATTCGGGCATTTGTAAAAGACTCGGCCAGGGTTGAGGATTGTGGTTGAGACGCGATGGATGACTTTGCGAGATTTGCAGCAGTGGCACCACACCAACGGCAGCGGGTTGCGATGAGAAATTGGCTGCGGTGCGCGTGCCGGCGGGGGTGTGATGAGAACCACAGGCGATGGTACGAGTGGCGACTTGGCGCATATCTGGTTGTTGCCTGCTGAAGAGCAGGTGGATGAGCAGCTAGCGGACATGGTTGCTGCGGCCAGAGCTTCTGATGCTAGGCAGAGTAAGTAGAGAAGAGGAGAAGCGAACATTGGATATGTCAGTTTCATTACTTGTAGAGTAGCATAGCACCATATATACTCATAGTCTAGGTTTGGATTCGAACTAGCTATAGGAGCACATCTCTTTTTTTTCTATAACTCCGCAATGTCTCTTTACTGGTACAGTAGCTTGTTCTGTACGCTTTCCCAAGTCTTTGATTTAATTTCCCTTTTTTTGCGAGGAAGGAAGGAGGAAAAAATTGAGAGTTCCTGGGACTCGAACCCAAGACCTCTCGGTTGAAAACCAAGGGTGCTAGTCACTTATGTGGACAACGTTCCCTGTGAGGAGGACGGCAGATGAACGCATTTTTCTCGCAGTTTTAGTTGCGACACAAGATCGAACGGTCGCAGTTTCGGGAATGTTATCAGGCCAACGAGCCCAGTTTTTCTTTTCTTCCTATATATAAAAAAGTATGCTACTTGGTGTCCGCTTAGTCAACAAACGATTGTGCCAACCTTGACCATTGGATTGACATTCAATGTCTGTCGTGTTTCTTTAGTCTCTTCTTCCTGGAGCCGCCAAAGCCAAACCAGCGCCAGCGGGACCGCGTGCTCCCGCCTCCCACGGCTGGTTGTGCTGCCGCGCACGCATCGTGGCCACATCGCACCCTAAAACTCTGCGCATCTTCCTGGGCTCCTGTTCGTTCCCGTCCAAGGCCTCACCCTCGTCCTCCGCCTTGGTTCGCTCATCGCGGCACCGCCCTCCAGTGTTGTCAACATGGTCAACAACCAGAGGAATAAGAAGATGATTGTACATGGTGAAGATGACAGTAGGGACCCAGCAGCGCGCGCAGTAATTTTGTTTTTTCGGGACGGAGAAGGGTATCAACTGGGTTGTGCGGGACCCGTGGCCCGTCTAGCCCAGGCTTTTATTTCATATGTTTAGCACATGACCATCCCAGTTTCTTTTTTTCCTTTCTGAAAATGGCTAGCCAGCTATTTTGTTTTTTGCAGAATAACCAATGTAGGCCTACTTGCTTTTCTACGCCCCGCTGGGCTGGAAATCTTTCAAGACGAGGAGGGATGCATTTTGCCCAGAAAATGGGCTATAAGTAATAAGAAACGGGCTATAAGTAATAATAAATGAGCTGTAAAATGAAAAAATATAGCAAACAGGCAATTAGTTCCAAAATAATGTTTTCTTTCGGATTTTGATATTTTAAATTTCATTGTTTTTATGCGGGTAAAATTTCATTGAATTTAAATTAAGGTATATTTAGATTTAAAATAAATTTGAATCTGGCTAGAAATTTTGGGCTATATGCTGTTTGGGATAGATTTGGAGGCTGACTTGTGGGTCTACTAGGTTGACGTGTACTTTGGCTTTGTCAACTTAGTCCACAAACGATTCTAGCAGCAGTGACCGTTGGATGTCAATCCAACAGCCGTGCTGCTTCTTCAATATCTGATCTTCTTGCTCCAGCTGCCCAAACCAGCTCCGGTGGGACTGCCTGCTCCCGCCCCCCGTGGCCGGTTGTGCTGCCGCACAGGCCGCACCGCCCCATCCTACTTCATTGCTGGCCAGGCAATTCCTCTACTCACCCACACCTCCTGTTATTTTCCGGCGACGGCAGCCGGACCAGCAAACCCTCGTACTCACCACCGCGTGGGCAACCATTGTCGAGTCTTCCCCGGCTCCGTGTTGTTTCCTTCCTAGGACTCGACGTCATCCACCGCCATGGTGCTCTCGGCGCGGCCTGGTCAACATGGTCAACAAACGACATCCATCGGACGTAGACTGTACGTGGAGAGGCTGACAGCTAGGTCCACAGCCGCACACAAGGAAATGCTTCCTTATTACGCGCAAAATAATGATTCCTCCACCTGACAGCTGGGACCCACCGGAAGGGCCTCTGTATTTCGCGAAAAAATGTTCCCCCCGCTGACAGGTCAGACCCACCAGGTATATCTTCGCAGCAAGGAAGTGCCTCCTTATTACACAAAAAAATGAATACCCCCTGCTAGCTGGGACCCACCATAGTGGGAGGATGACTTGTGGGCCAACTAAGTTGTCGGGGACGAAGGGCTTTGTCAACTTAGTCAATATGAACGATTCTAGCTCCAGTGACCGTACGATGTCCATCCAACGGCCATAGTGCTTCTTCAACCTCTGGTCTTCTTGCTCTAGCCGCCCAAACCAGCGTCGGTCGTGCCGCGTGCTCCTACCTCCCGTGGCCGGCTGTGATGCCGCGGAGGCTTCACCGCCCCCTACTACTCCCACCACTGGCCAGGCCATCCCTCTACTCACCCACACCCCATGTTAATCTGTGGCGACGACAGCCTCACACCTTAGCCGAACCAGTGAACCCTCGTACTCCTCTCCGTGCGGGCTTCCACTGCCGCGTCTTCCCCGACTCTGCGTCGTCCCCTTCCTAGGCCTCGCCGTTGTCCACCGCCCTGGTTCTCTCGGCGTGGCCTGGTCAACATGGTCAAGGAACGACTTCCATCGGAAGAGTGTTGTACGTGGAGAGACTGATAGCTGGGTCCACGACGGCCGCAAGGAAGTGCCTCCTTATTACGCGCAAAATAATTATTCCTCCACCTGACAGTAGGGACCCACTGAACTGGCCACCGTATTTCGCGAAAAAACGTTTTCCCCCTGACTGCTGGGACCCACCAGCTACATCTTCCCACGCAAGGAAGTGCGTCCAGGCAAAAAACAAACAATTCGCCCCCCTGACTGCTGGGACCCACCAGCTACATCTTCCCACGCAAGGAAGTGCGTCTGGGCAAAAAACAAACAATTCGCCCCCTGACTGCTGGGACCCACCAGCTACATCTTCACACGCAAGGAAGTGCCTGACAGTCGGGACCCACCTGGTCGAAGCATATGTAGCGTTGTCATTCTGGTCGCGAACGTGTATGTACATACTGGTCAATGTAGAGGCGCGCGCGTGTCTTAGTAGAGGCGCGCACGTGTCGTAGTAGAGGCGCGCACATAGCATGTACACGTACGTACAATGGCCAGGGTGCAAGAAAGAAAATACGGCCACGTACATACATACGGGAGGGGTCCCGAACGCCTACTCGCGCATATGTACGGCCAGGGCTCGTGTACATGGCTGGGTCGGAACAGAGAAACTGCATCGTCGTCGTGTTCATGGGGAGGCAACGGAATCCGTCGTGTTCATGGGGAGGCAACAGAATACGTCATGTTCATCGGGAGGCAACGGAACGCGTGGGAGCCAACCGGCTTGGACGAAACAGATGATGGAAATGAGGCTTGGCATACCGCAGAACAGAGGAAATGGCCTTGTGTTTGACCGGCCACATTCGAAACGGGATCCTGTTCATTGGGAGGGGTCTGGCGTACCGCAAACAGAGGAAACGGACCTCCTATGGTCGAAACGGGGTCCTGTTGATCAGGAGGGGTGTGGTGTACCGCAAAACGGATGAAACTGACATGTGTTGGAGCGCTACGGTCAAAACAGGGGTCCTGTTCATCGGGAGGGGTGTGGCGTACCGCAACACGGGACTCCACAGGATACTGTTCATCTCCACCGTCGACCTCCTCCAGCCTCCACGGGCTACTGTTCATCCACCGTCGACCTCTTCCAGCCTCCACCTGCGATTGTTCATTCAGCCTCCACCGCGTGCTACTCCACCGACTACTGTTCAACCACCCCACACGGGCTCCTTGTTCAACCACCCCTCCACGGGCTACCGTTCATCCACCCCTCCACCATCTACTGTTCATCTAGCCGTCCACGGGGTCATCCTGTTCATCCAGCCCTCCATGGGGTCCTGTTCATCCAGCCCCAACCGGCTCGATCGATCGGGGTCCTGTTCATCCAGAGGCAACACCACGGGGTCCTGTTCATCCAACCCCACCGCTCACTGTTCATCCAACCCCCCCCCCCCCCCGCAACACTCACTGTCCATCCAGAGGCAGCATCGATCGGCTTCAGTTAGCAGCAGTAGCGAAGGAATCGCTCGATCGGGTTCAGTTAACAGACATCGATCGATCGCTCAGGTTCAGTAACGTGTAGCCTGCAGTGCAATCGCTCGGGTTTAGTTAGAGCCCAATGCCTCGCTCGGGTTCAGTTAGAGCCAACGCCTCACACACACGCACGTACGTGTACGAGAGAAACGCACATCGCTCGGCCCCTGACCTCCCACCGTAACCGGGAACTCGCTGAAATTTTCCTCGCCCTCGCTTCTACCATGGTTTTTTCCGTCATGGACGGCCCAAAGAATGTCATGCAGCTGCATCTTCGGCCCGCCCAGGACGAAAAGCCCATTTTCTATCATGATTTTTTGTCATAGAAGTAGGAGCCCACCACATCTATTAAAATGCTTAAAGAAGTTATTTTCCCAAGGTTTGGAGTCCCTAGATATTTAATGACTGATGGTGGTTCACACTTTATTCATGGTGCTTACCGTAAAATGCTTGCGAAATATGATGTCAACCGTAGAATTGCATCACCTTATCATCTTCAATCTAGTGGTCAAGTTGAACGTAGCAAAAAAAATACAATTAATACTACCCAAAAGAATTGGTCTAAGAAATTGGATGATGCACTTTGGGCCTACAGAACAGCTTATAAAAATCCTATGGGTATGTCTCCTTATAAAATGGTTTATGGAAAAGCTTGTCATTTGCCTCTTGAGTTAGAACATAGAGCATATTGGGCAATTAAAGAACTCAACTATGATTTCAAACTTGCCAGTGAAAAGAGGTTATTGATATTAGCTCACTACATGAATGGAGAACCCAATCTTATGAAAATGCCAAATTATTTAAAGAAAAAATTAAAAGATGGCATGATAAAAGAATCCAAAAGCGAGAATTTAAAGTTGGGGAATATGTTCTTTTGTACATATCTTGTTTTAGATTCTTTGCGGGAAAACTTCTTTCCAAATGGGAAGGACCGTATATTATCGAAGAGGTTTATCGCTTTTGAGCTATCAAAATTAATAATGCCAAAGGTACTAACCTGAAGGTGGTCAATGGGCAAAGAATTAAACACTATATCCTAGGTATGCCTATTAATATCGAAAGCAATACTATTCAAACCATGACACCGGAGGAACACATAAAAGAAACCTTCCGGAACCCTCCAACACCATGAAAAAGAGGAGGTAGGTGATACGGTAAGTAAACGGACTCTGAAAAATCCGCAAAAATATTTTCTGTCAGTTTTGGAATATTACAACAATTAGGAAAATAAGAAATAACCAGGAAGGCAACCGAGGAGGGCACAAGACACCAGGGCGCGCCTCCTTTGCCTGCCCTGTCCAGGTGTGTTGTGCCCACCTCGGGAACCTTTCCAACTCTATTTTCCTCTCGTTTTGCTTGTATCCCAAGATAAAAAAATCTTTATATACCCGCCAAATGTATTAACCACTGTATCACGGAGAAATCCTCTATTATTCTTTCTTGTTGTTTCCTGATAGATCTGAAATTATGGTTGGATCATGGAGGAAGAAGAGGACTATGATCTGAAGGGCAAGGAGGAGACAAGCTCATATGAAGAGGAAGTCCCTCTACCACAACCTGGGGACATGCACGTGGAATTCAAGAAGTCAAGTTTGCCTAATAAAACAAAGAAACCTAAGATCCAGTTTATCCCATTTCGTCTTCTGCAGGAGAACAAGCAGGAATTATGCAAGAAGATATTAATGCTCAAGTAGGAGGTTGATATCTTGTGGGAGGAAAATTCCACCCTCAAGCGTAAGCTGAGGAGAAAGGACAGGCTCGCTACTACCTCATCACTACCACCATCACCTTCTTCACCACCAAAGGAGACTGGAGTAACGGTATGGGAACTCCCCTTGGCTTGTACCAAGCTTGGGAGAGGTGTCTTGGTATCGTATCACCATCACCTTCTTTGCCTTTATCTATTCTAGTTCGATCTTTAGTTATCTTTTGAATTAGTTGAATGAAAATTTTAGTTCAATCTATTTTCGAGTGATTGCTTAGTGATCCATCTGTCTATGTAATCGTGTGCGAGATATATAATAAAGTCTAGTTCGAGTTTTGCTTTCTTTACTTTTATGTTTCAATCAAAATAAAGGAAATAATGGTAAAGATCATATGCTAATCTTATGGTAAGTAATGACATCACATAAAGAAAAGTACAAGTGATTTGTTGAAATTTGACAAACATAACATTGGTCAATGATGCAATTCATGAAAGAATTAATAAGGGAAGAGAAGATTCACATGCAAATACACTATCTTGGACATCTTTCAAAATATTATATGCCAAAATTGTTGACGTTGGACAAGGAAGATAATGTAGTGATTTATGTTTGTTCATATTCACATAGAATTTATATTGTCATAGATCCTTTAACATGTGGTGCTTGCCCAATATTTTTGCTAGCCAAAAATTCCGCACTAAGTAGAGATACTACTTGTGCATCCAAAAACCCTTAAACCCAAAATCTTGTTTTGAGAGTCCACCATACCTACCTATGGATTGAGTAAGATCCTTCAAGTAAGTTGTCATCGATGCAATAAGGCAATAAAAATTGCTTCTAAATGTGTTGGATCATTTAGTGTAAGAGAAAATTGAGCATTGTGCAAACTTGTCATGGTGAAATAATAAAAGTGACAGACTGCATAATAAAGGTTGCTATCATAAGGGACAATATAACGTGACGTTCTTTTGCACTAAGAGATTGAGCATACAAACCAAAAAGCGCAGGAAAACCTCTGCTTCCCTCTACGAAGGGCCTATCTTTTACTTTTATGTATTTACTTTTATGCAAGAGTTAAAGTATTCTTTCCTATTCCTTTTTATTTTCTCTTTTTGCAAGCATCATGTGGTGAGGAAAGATCTAGGCACATATATCCACTTGGATATGAGTGAGCATGAATTATTTTTGTTGACATCACCTTTGAGGTGAATACGTTGGGAGGCGAAACTATAAGCCCTATCTTTCCAGGTGTCCGATTGAAACTTTTTGCTCATGTGTATTAGGTGAGTGTTAGCAATCATAGAAGATTATATGATGGTTGAGTATGTGGACTTGCCAAAAGGCTTTGATACGAGACCCTTCCTAAAAAG
Source organism: Triticum aestivum (assembly GCF_018294505.1). Taxonomy (NCBI): domain Eukaryota; kingdom Viridiplantae; phylum Streptophyta; class Magnoliopsida; order Poales; family Poaceae; genus Triticum; species Triticum aestivum. Next base: position 469,845,742 of record NC_057798.1, on the reverse strand, counting down.
ATGATGAATTGTAGTCGCAAAGTTGATTGAGAACATAGTTTGTTGGTTTTCAATAGAGTTTATGCTTTTACTTTGATGTTGTGATGAATTGTTACTTGTTCATGAGAAGTTATGTGATAAAGTTATGTGATAAAGTTCTATGCTAAAGTTTGTTGCTGTTAAAATAATAAGCATGGTGCTTCTATGTCCGTATTTTGTTTTTATCGATACCTCTCTCTCTTCTCTAAGCACGTGGGCATGTTTTTCGATATCAGTTTTTTGCTTGAGGACAAGCGAGGTGTAAGCTTGGGGGAGTTGATACGTCCATTTAGCATCATGTTTTCCTACTGTTATTTACAATGTTTTTATGCATAATAATGCTTTATTGAGTAATTGTAATGCCTTTTATCTCATAATATACAAGGTTTACACAAAGAGGGAGAATGCCGGAAGCTGGAATTCTGGACCTGAAAAAGCTATGTCAGAGTTACCTAATCTGCACATCTCCAAATGAGCTGAAAATTTACGAAGAATTGTTTTGGAATATATAAAAAATACTGGAGCAACTAACTACCGGAGGGGGCCACCTGGTGAGCACAAGACACCAGGGCGCATCAGGCCTTCCAAGCGCGCCCTGATGGGTTGTGCTCACCCCATCCCACCTCCGGTTCCCATCTTCTTGTATATAGGCCATTTTGACCTAGAAAAAATAAGAGGAGGACTTTTGATTGTTCCATGCTATTATATTACCTGTTTCGGATGTTTATGGGCTTTACTTTACACTTTTATATCATTTTTGGGACTAACCTACTAACCGGAGGCCCGGCCCAAATTGTTGTTTTTTGCCTATTTTAGTGTTTCAAAGAAAAGGAATATCAAACGGAGTCCAAACGGAACAAAACCTTAGGAAAGTTATTTTTGGAATGGAAGCAATCCAGGGGACTTGGAGTGCATGTAAGGGAAGCTTCGAGGTGGCCACGAGGCAAGGAGGCGCGCCCTCCCCCCTGGGCGCGCCCCCACCCTCATGGGCCCCTCGTGGCTCCCGTGATCGACTTCTTTCGCCTATATAAGTCCATATACCCTAAAAACTTCGAGGAACAGAATAGATTGGGAGTTCCGCCGCCACAAGCCTCTGTAGCCACCAAAAACCTCTCAGGAGCCCGTTCTGGCACCTTGCCAGAGGGGGGGGGATCCCTCAATGGTGGCCATTTTCATCATCCCGACGCTCTCCATGACGAGGAGGGAGTGGTTCACCCTCGGGGCTGAGGGTATGTACCAGTAGCTATGTGTTTGATCTCTCTCTCTCTCTCTCTCTCTCTCTCTCATGTTCTTGAGGTGATACGATCTTGATGTATCGCAAGCTTTGCTATTATAGTTGGATCTTATGATGTTTCTCCCCCTCTACTCTCTTGTGATGAATTGAGTTTTCCCTTTGAAGTTATCTTATCGGATTGAGTCTTTAAGGATTTGATAACACTTGATGTATGTCTTGCCGTGCTTATCTGTGGTGACAATGGGATATTCACGTGATTCACTTGATGTATGTTTTGGTGATCAACTTGCGGGTTCAATGAACTTATGCATAGGGGTTGGCACACGTTTTCGTCTTGACTCTCCGATAGAAACTTTGGGGCACTCTTTGAAGTACTTTTGTGTTGGTTGAATAGATGAATCTGAGATTGTGTGATGCATATCGTACAATCATGCCCACGAATACTTGAGGTGACAATGGAGTATCTAGGTGACATTAGGGTTTTGGTTGATTTATGTCTTAAGGTGTTATTCTAGTACGAACTCTATGATAGATCGAACGGAAAGAATAGCTTCATCTTATTTTACTACGGACTATTGAATAGATCGATCAGAAAGGATAACTTTGAGGTGGTTTCGTACCCTACAATAATCTCTTCGTTTGTTCTCCGCTATTAGTGACTTTGGAGTGACTCTTTGTTGCATGTTGAGGGATAGTTATATGATCCAGTTATGTTATTATCGTTGAGAGAACTTGCACTAGTGAAAGTATGAACCTTAGGCCTTGTTTCCTAGCATTGCAATACCGTTTATGCTCACTTTTACCACTAGTTACCTTGCTGTTTTTTATATTTTCAGATTACAAAAACATATATCTACCATCCATATTGCACTTGTATCACCATCTCTTCGCCGAACTAGTGCACCTATACAATTTACCATTGTATTGGGTGTGTTGGGGACACAAGAGACTCTTTGTTATTTGGTTGCAGGGTTGTTTGAGAGAGACCATCTTCATCCTACGCCTCCCACGAATTGATAAACCTTAGGTCATCCACTTGAGAGAAATTTTCTACTGTCCTACAAACCTCTGCACCTGGAGGCCCAACAACGTCTACAAGAAGAAGGTTGTGTAGTAGACATCACGCCGCCGTCTCAAGGCGGAACTTGGGCAGGAGCACCTTTGACCTCCGGCGGAGCGATTCTGCCGGGGGCACATCCCTCCCGAAGGGGGAAATCGAAGCCATCGTCATCACCAACAATCCTCTCATATTTGGGAGGCCAATCTCCATCAACATCTTCAACAACACCATCTCCTCTCATACCTAGTTCATCTCTTGTGTTCAATCTTTGTACCGGAACCTCAGGTTGGTACCTGTGCGTGACTAGTAGTGTTGATTACATTGTGTAGTTGATTACTATATGGTTTATTTGGTGGAAGATTATATGTTCAGATCCATTATGCTATTTAATACCCCTCTGATCTTGAGAATGAATATCAATTGTGAGTAGTTACTTTTGTTCTTGAGGTCACGGGAGAAGTCTTGTTGCAAGTAATCATGTGAACTTGATATGTGTTCGATATTTTGATGATATGTATGTTGTGATTCCCTTAGTGGTGTCATGTGAACGTCGACTACATGGCACTTCACCATATTTGGGCCTAAGGGAATGCATTGTGGAGTAGTTATTAGATGATGGGTTGCTAGAGTGACAGAAGCTTAAACCCTAGTTTATGCGCTACTTCGCAAGGGACCGATTTGGATCCAAATGTTTAATGCTATAGTTAGATTTTATTTTAATACTTTTCTCGTAGTTGCGGATGCTTGCAAGGGGGTTAATCATAAGTGGGAGGTTTGTTCAAGTAAGAACAACACCCAAGCACCGGTCCACCCACATACCAAATTATCAAAGTAGCAAACACGAATCAAACCAACATGATGAAAGTGACTAGATGAAATTCTCGTGTACCCTCAAGAACGCTTTGCTCATTATAAGAGACCGTTTTGGCCTGTCCTTTGCCACAAAAGGATTGGGCTACCTTGTTGCACTTTATTTACCGTTACCGTTACTTGTCCGTTACAAATTATCTTGATATCAAACTACCTGTTACCGGCTATTTCCGTGCTTGCAGAAAATACCTTGCTGAAAGCCACTTGTCATTTTCTTCTGCTCCTCATTGGGTTCTACACTCTTACTTATCGAAAGAACTATGATTGATCCCCTATACTTGTGGGTCATGAGCTACACCACATTATGCGCAATTCGTGTGAGTCTATTAATACCAACTTTTGTAAAAATCTTAGAGCTCACATTATGTAGACATATAGGTATGAACTGCTCAATGCGAACTGCCTCCTCTTTCTTTGGCAACAATGTTATAGTTTCAAAGTTAAGGTGGAATAATTGTAATTGGCCATTAAACAGATCATGGAACATGGGTAAAAGATCTCCTTCGATGATTTCCCAACACCGCTTCTGAAATTCAATTGGAAAGAGTATAGTATAAAGCTTCCACCCAAGTGAGAGAAGGATAGCTAGAAGGAAGAACAAAAAAGAGCAAAACAAACACACATCCACTCCTAGACCTGCACTCTATCACTTCTGCTTTGGTACACCCCTAAATACATCAACATTTGAGATTATCTCATATCCCTTCATAATAAAGGGCAAGATGGTCATTTCTTAAAGTATGTCGTGAGAGCTCATATAAAAGTTGGGCCGGCCCAATAAGCCATGTCCCTACCATGTTCAATACAAGTGATGCAAAAGTACTTTTACTAAAATACCACGTTCAATACAAGTGACGTAAAAGTACTTTTACAAAAATACCACGTTCAATACAAGTGACGTAAAAGTACTTTTACTGGAAAAAAGAGCACATGAGGATTTGAACTCAAGACCTGTCACACCGCTAGCCACTTCACCCCACCGCTGCTTGCGATATTTTCTAGCGCCAAATATACAAGAAAACACAAGAGCGTTAATATATATGAAATATTTTCTTAAAAAAGAAAGGTTTATCCAAAAAAAATGTGAATAATTTTGAAATGCCAAATATTTTGAATTTATGAACGAAATTTTAGCAAATTTGTTTTTGAAATTTAAACAAAGTTTTGAAACATGAACATTTTCCGAACATATTTCCAAACATGTTGTGAATTTTTTTTATTTTTGTCTCAGTTTTCTTCTATTTTTAATTTTTCTCTTTTTCACTTTCTTTTCTTTATTAAAATTCATGAACTATTTATTAATCATCAGCCTTTTTCCTAATTCCGTGAACTTTTCAAATTCATGATTCTTAAATCCACAAACTTTGTTTTCAAATTTGTGTACTTTTTTTCAATCCATGAACTCTTTGCAACTTTTACAAACATTCGTCAAAGCCTGCATTTTTGAAAGATTCATGAACATTCGTTTCCAGAATTGATGAACTTTTTTTAAAGCCGTGAACGCTTGGGTCGGACCAACAGGCACCCGGTAGGAGCGACGTCGTTGCCTAGTTGAACCAAGGCCTGAGCATATTTTTTTATATTTTATATTTTTTTTGTTTTCTTTTCTTTTTTATGTTAATTCATTTTTATACGTTTTCAAACCTATTAAAATTTTGAAATACCAAGAAATATTGTTGTTTTCAAATATTATGTACAATTTTAAAAAATGTTCTGGAATTTCAAAATATGTTCCTGTTTTAAAAAAACTGTTCACAAATTTAAGAAATGTTTGCGTTTCAAAATTTTGATTTATTTTTAAAATTATATGGTTTGCAATTTGTGTACAACACCAATTGTTGGGAATTTTTTCACAATTTTGGAAAAAGTGTTCAAGTTTATAAAATTTTCATAACAATTTGAAATTCCAAAATTGTTGTCAAATGTCAAGAAATTGTTTGGACATAAGAAAGTGTTCATATTGATTGATAATGAGGAAAATTACCAATAACATAGACATTCAAATTAGAAAAAAAAAATACTGCATACTCATGAATAGACCTGTCTCGCCTAGTCTAGCACACTCCTAAAACTACTATTTTTTGGACAATGGATAAATGACCCAACTTTTTACAGTAGCGTGACACGGATATATGAGGAATCCATACTAGGTTGAGCGACTTCCAACGTTGTTTGTGCGTTGCAACACGCCCGACCATTTATCGACCTTTTTTGATCGAGAAAACTGCAAAAAATGCAAAACTTGTCAAAATCTAAACAATTTGTCATGATGCCTTGAATTCGTCATAGAAGTTGGTGGATTTTTTGGGGGGCTATTTGACGGATGTCAAAAAATAATGTGCTTTCAAACAGTCCATTTCTGGCCCTACCCGAACACCCTCTGTTGCATATGATCTATTTTTTGACATCCTTCAAATGACCCCAACTTTGCAAGCAGGTAGGCATGACCATGGTAGGCATCCATGCCTGGTTTGAACGACTTTCCACACCTGTGCAAGTCGTGACAGTCCAACCATTTATCGACCTTTTCCGACCAAGAAAACTCCAGAAAATGCAAAATTTGCCGAAAACAAAAACAACTTGGCATGGTGCTTTGAATTGGTCAGACAAGGCCATACAAAAAAAATTGGGGCCATTTCAAGTATGTCGACAAATAGCATACTCTCGGTAGAGCTTTCTGGCCTACCCAACTTTATATGCATTTTCTAAGGGTTTTCCCATGCAACCAAATTTGTCTCCATTTGGTTAATGTAAAGAAGAACACAAGGTAGTCCCCCATGCAAAATTTGAATGAATTCGGACACCGAATGCATGTTGCGTCATATCCTGCCTGTGTTTTAGGTTTTTTTCACCAGGAGAATTCTAGAAAATGCATAAAATGTCATAAACCAACGAAACTTGGCATGCATGCTCGCCATGATGATATGTGTGAAAAAAATGGGTCCATTTGGTGGAGGTAAAAAAGTGCTTCGAGACTTGCCCTGTCGGCCTACCCGAACAGTTCAGGTTGTATATGGTGTGTTTGCTACCATGTATGAAATGACATCAAATTTTGCCAGTGTGTGAGCATGCCCAAGGTAGTCCGCCACGCAAAGTTCGATCCAATTCGGACACCTAACGCATGTTGCGTCACGTGCTGGCAGTATTTTAGGGTTTTTTTCACCAGGCAAACCCTTGAAAAAGCATATAGCATTTATGCCTTCATTGGTGATGCTAGTGTGTCAAATAGTTTTGGCTTCATTTGGTTAATGTGAAGAAAAAACTGGTTCGAGACTTACACTACCAGCAGACCAGAACGCTCCCGGTTGGACATGGTGTAGGTCTTGCCATGCACAAAATGATACCAAATTTTGCCACCGTGTGGGCATGCGCATGGAAGGCCTCCATGCAAAATTTTAAAGAATTCGAACACCAAACACATGTTGCGTAACATGCGGACAGTATTTTAGGGATTTTTCACTTGGAAAACCCTAGAAATGTATATAATGTCAGGAAGCAACGAAAGTTGGCATGCATGCCTTCCATGGTTATGCCCATGTGTGGAAAAAAATTGGCTCATTTTGGTTAAGGTGAAAAAGAAAACTGGTTCGGGACTTACACTACTGGCAGACCTGAACAGTCTCGGTTGAACATGATGTAGGTCCTTCCATGCATGAAATGAGACCAAATTTTGCCAGCGTGTGGAAATACCTAAGGAAGGCTTCCATGCAAATTTTCAAAGAATTCGTACACCAAACGCATGTTGCGTTACGTGTGGGCAGTATTTTAGGGTTTTTTCACCAGCAAAACCCTAGATAATGCATATAATGTCAAAAGGCAATGAAACTTGGCATGCATGCCTTCCATGGTGATGCTCGTGTGTGATTTTTTTTGGCTCAATTGGTTAATGTGAAAAAAAACTGGTTCGAGACTTGCCCTACCGCCAGACCCGAATGATCCCGGTTGAACATGGTGTAGGCCATGTCGTGCATGAAATGACACCAAGTTTTGTCTGCGTGTGGACATGCCCACGCAAGGCCTCCATGCAAAATTTGTATGAATTTAAACACCAAACGCACGTTGCATCACATGCAGGCGGTATTTCAGAGCTTTTTCACAGGGAAAACCATAGAAAATGCACAGAATGTCAGAAATTAACAAAACTTGGCATGCATGCCTTCCATGGTGATGCCGGTGTGTAATTTTTTTGCTCCATTTGGTTAATGTGAAAAAAATGGTTCGAGACTTACACTACCGGGCAGACCGGAACGGCCCCGGTTGAACATGGTGTAGGTCCTGCCATGCACGAAATGACACCAAATTCTGCCAGCATGTGGGCATGCCCAAGGTAGTCCCCGCGCAAAATTTGAACAAATTTGAACAACGAACACGCATTGTGTCACGTCCGGGTAGTATTTTAGGGGTTTTCCACTAGAAAAACCCTAGAAAATGCATATACAGTTAGAAAACAATAAGACTTGGCATGCATGCCTTTCATGGGGATCCCGGTGTGCGAATTTGTTTTGGCTCCATTTGGTTAGTGTGAAAAGGTGGTTCCAGGCTTACCCTAACGACAGACCCGAACGATCCCAGATGAACATGGTGTAGGTCCTGCCGTGACACCAAATTTTGCGAGTGTGTGAGCATGCCCATGGAAGACCTCCATGCAAAATTTGAATGAATTTGGACACGAACGCACGTTGCGTCATGTCCAGCATGTGTTTTAGGTTTTTTTTCACCGGGAAAACCGTAGAGAATGCATAAAATATCATAAACTAACGGAAGTTGGTATGCATGTTGGCCATAGTGATGCCAATGTGTGAAATTGTTTTGGTCCGTTTGGTGGAGGTGAAAAAAATTGCTTCAAGACCAAAACAACTTGGCATGGTGCCTTTAGTTGGTCATATAAGCTCGTGAATTTTTTTGGGTCATTTGACGGATGCAAAAAACATGCTCTCAAATTGAGCCTTCTGGTCTCTACCGGAACACCCTCCATTGAACATGGTGTTTTTTTACATTCATGAAATGACGTCAACTTTTGCCAGTAGGTGCCATGTGAACAAAGTATTTAAATCATAATTTAAATAAGTACTTAAAAGTGTTATTATAGTTTTCCCTATTTTCGTGTGCGGCAATAGATCGGCTACTTGGGCGGCCTCATGTGAACAAAGTATTTAATTCGTGAACTTTTTTCAAATCGATGAACTTTTTTGAATTTAGTGAACCTTTTTCATCCATGGAGCTAGGGATGGGCATAAAACCAACAGACCGAATACCGAACCGAAAAAAACCAAATTTTAGGTCTTTTGTGTAGGTCTTGAAAAATTTCTGCCACATGTAGCGTCTAGAGCACGTGCGGCAGGGACGTCAATTACATGGACCAAGCAGATCACTTGCACAAAAATGTTCATGAATCTGACAAAAAAACATGAACTACTTTTAAATCATTAACTTTTAATTTTAGGTCTTTTGTGTGGGTCTTGAAAAATTTCTGCCACATGTAGCGTCTAGAGCACGTGCGGCAGGGACGTCAATTACATGGACCAATCAGATCACTTGCACAAAAATGTTCATGAATCTGACAAAAAACATGAACTACTTTTAAATCATTAACTTTTTCTTAAATTCATGAACATTTTCTTAAATTCACGAACTTTGTTTTCAACTCCGTGCACTTTTTTCCAAATCCACTAACTCTTTTCAACTTTTACTTTTTTTTCAAAACCCGTGATTATCTTTTCAAATCTTGATCATTTTTCAAACTTGCGAACGCTTGGGCCGCCACAACAGGCACCTGATGAGATTGACGAAAATTGCAAATACGGAGGTACTCAAATTAGGAAAAAACTATATGCTCACGGATGCCTTCTGGCCTACACGGACATCCGACGTTTAACATGGTGCTTTTTCTACACAAATACACAAATATTCACGGAAATTAAAAAAGTTTCAATTTTCGTTCCTAATTCCTGTTTTTTTATTCCAAATTTGCTAATGCTTTTACAAAAAATACCCGTGTTCACAATTTTGTTTGCTCTTTTTAATAAATGTTAGTGTTTTGATATTTTAAGCAACTGGAAAGACAGATCATTTTTCTGAAATTTTTATATTTTTTTAAATGTGAATATTTGTATTTTATGAACAAAAGTTGAACAAGCGAACATTTGTTGAAAATTTGGACAAATTTTTAGAAGGGTGGGCATTTTTTGAAAAAGAAAAAAGAAACAGAAAAGGAAACGAGAAAAATAGAAAATAAACCAAAAAATAAAATAGTGGAAGAAGACCGGTTCGCTACAGTAAATCGGTCGCTGAAGGAAAGTTCTAGTAGCCTGCGTTTTTGTAGTTAGACATGGAAGCTTATCAGCTTGTGTGCCTAGCACTGAGTGGTCAACAATGGGAGGTACAGGTTCGATCCCTCCCACTTCCATTTCTTTTATGATATATTTTTCTTGTTTTCGCATGCAACAAATGGGCCGGCTAAGTCAGGAGGCCGTTTGTGTGTGGCATCATCTATATGACTCTACTCCCTAAACGGCGATCTTTATTTGCCGCCCTTGGGCGTCAAACTGTCATGTGTGACCGAAGTGACACAGGCCAGCCCACTTCGAGCGAGCAACTGATTTTGGAAACTTTTTAGATTTTTTTTTTAAGTTCTTTTTTACTGTTTTGTTTTCTTTTATAGTTTTTTTTCCAGTTTCTTCGTGTTTTTATTTTTCATTTTAGTTCTACTTATTTCTTCCTTTTCTTGCTCCTTTTTACCTTATTTTGTTTCTTTTTCTTTTTCCTTTTTGTTTTCATAAGTTTAAACTTTTCAAAAAAATAGAATTTCCAAAAAAATTAGTTGAAATTCCAAATTTTGCTCATGTCTGCAAAAATTGTTTATGTTTTCCAAATTTTGCGATCGGTTATTGAAAACCCTTGCATTCCATTGTTTGCATAACGTCCACCAAATGAGCATCGCCAGGGAATCAGAGCCTGACCTGGAGGAGAACGTCCGTTGTTTCCAAACCGTCCAGGAGGTCCAAAACTCCAAACCGTCCACGTTCTTATTTCTTTGTGGATCCTCTTTTTTTCCAATGGCTCCAGGAGGTCCAACACTCCAGCATCTATAAAAGGGCCAGTACCAGAATCACAATAGGAGAATACGGAGAACGTCCAGAACACCACAGGAACCATCTTCCTACCATAGCCACTATCGTTTTTCATCTCATCTCCATAGCCGCCATCATCACCACCATCGCAGCAACCCCTCTTCAAGTTAGCCATACTTGTAATTGTGTATCGCATCTGACAATCATTGCAATACACATCGAGACTGTCGCCGGCTGCCGCCGAGCCAGCCCCGAACCCATGGCCAGGCGAGCTCACATCACGACATGTCCGTGGTCACCAGCACTGATCCGTGCACCAACGCATTGGTATCATGACCACCATACCCGCGAGGAGAGCCCGAGCACCACCCACGAGTAGGGTTGAAAATGGAGTGGAAACTTTCCATTTTTCTTGAGGAAAAATGAAAACAGAGAGGAAATATGGAAACAAAAACGGAATGGTGTTTTGAACATGCGTAGAAACATAAATTTCCATTCCATGAATATGAAATTTCTGTTTTGCTATAGACCTATGACTGCTTTGTAGCCCAACCACCAAGCAACACACAATAACACAATGCGTATAATGGCTCATTTGATGCCCAGCTTCTACTACCACACATGTACTCAGCTTGAGAACCCTATACGCAATTGTCCATTACTACTACAATACTATGCTAAGTTGCTAACATAATGATATTATTTTGTAGACATGTTAACAATTCATTAAATTTATTTATTTTTATGTGTATTTCTCTATGATTGAAGGGGTTTTTAAGTTTCGATGAACGTCCACTTTTGTTTTCATGTCTGTTTTGTAATCGTTCGTATCCGTTTTCGATAGCATCTGTTTCCGTATTTATTTACCGAATTTGTGTATTCATTTCCACTTCTACAAAAATATATGAAAACAAATATCGTAACACTCAGCTTCGCCTGTTTCCGCTCTGTTTCATCTCTACTCATGCACATCCCGGGTCAAGCCCGACCACACCTACTCGAAGCACAAGCTCATGCCGACGGCGGAGAAGAAGGGAGCCCCCCCCCCCCCCCGGGACGACGCTGGGAGAGGAGAGGAGAGATGGAAAGCGTTTTCGTGCGTGGCCGATCAAAGGGCACGCCACTTAGCTACCCGGACAGATTACAAAGGTCATATGCTTGGGGAAAAAAAACACCGCCTCTATCCGGACAGATGTAACTTGTACTTGGGAGAACTCGGACGGGCACCCACATCGGCAGATTGTGTGCCCAGTGCCCAATCAGTATTCATTCACTGATTCACGCCACGAATCAGTCCAAGCCAACACCCAAAATCGACGAGAACAGCCAGCCTGGGCCACCGACACGGAGCTCGCATTCGCCTGGTTGGTGCGGCCACGCCATCGCCGTCGCCGTCCACCCTGTCTCCACCCCGAGGCCGGCCCCGAGCAAGCAAACGCGTGCCATGTCTTGGGCTGACGCTATCATATCAGTGGCGCGCCCCACCCGCACGGCCGACCAAGGTCGCCATCGGCCTACGGCCTAAACCGCGCTCCCGGCCGTCGAGCCGGTACAGCCCACCTACTTCGTTGATCGGATCCGCATCCGGCCGATGGTCCTGCCAAGCGGCCCTTAATTCAGGCGCTCCAACACAAAACACTCGCATGCTTTTTCTTTTTGTTTTTCTTTGCGAGGACAAAACACTCGCATGCTGAGCTAGCTCTGGTACGTAGAGTGCGTACGTGCTGCCTCAGGCCTAGTTTGTACGTTTCCAACGGCCGCCACAGTGCAGCACGTACGGTCGAACCTTGCGGTTGTGTGGGTAGATCCGCGCCCCGATCTACCACTGCTCGGGACCGCTCACGTGCGCTGGCCGTTTACGCGTGTACGCACGGCACACATATGCCAGTGCGGCAACACGCTTGGTCGCTTGCTCTCCAACTCGGCGACGAACTTTCGGAAACAAGGTCACTGTATTAATATCCCGTGACACTAAGGCCAACTCCACCGCACGACCCAAATGAACGTCCGGTTTGTCCAGATTTTATCCTTTTGGGACGGCAATGGGTTCGTCCATGTCCACTTCTGTCCGTTGAGTCATGGGTGCGCCCAACACGCGGTCGCACCCCAAATCATGTTTGTATTAGACATGATAAAAAAAAGGATTTTTATCATTTATGCCATCAGTTGTGTCCCATTACTCAGTTTTGCTACTACGATTTTCAACTACTCAAAAATGCCATCGCTTCGTTAGACACATGCTCAAAAATGCCACTGGACATCATTATTGTGATCTCAAATCTCTTTTGCCATGTTATAATGACCTAAATACCTATGGACCAACATGTCAGCTCTCCCTCTACCTCACTACAATAAAGCATGGGGCCCATTTGATCCCAACGGCGTTTTTATTTTTTTGTAAAATTATTCGCTTGCTTACTCCTGACAAGTGGGGTCACACTTATCATTGTGAGATAGAGAGAAGTGACATGTGGGTCTAGGCTTATTTTTGTCATATAACATGGTCAATGGATTTGACATGAAAATAATAATGTCTAATGGCATTTTTGAGCAAACATCTAATGGGACGATGGCATTTTTAAGCAAGCATCTCTCGGATTGATGGCATTTTTGAGTAGTGGAAACTTCTAATGGCAAAACTGAACAGTGGGATACAACTAATGGCATAAATGATAAAACCCAAAAAAATAGAAAAACTTAAATAAAATGACTAAAGAAAGTAAATAGACGCAGTTAAAAAACTTAAAACATAAGTTAGGGGCCACGGTCACAAAACGGCCCAGTTTCACGGTTCACTTTAATGGCCCAGGTGCCATAATTAACATAAAAACAAAATAAAAAAACGCCGCCCGCGCGCTCCTTTCGCACCCGTCGATGTTGTGGTTGTCGCCGTCTTCAGTGGCCGCCGATGTCGTCATCGTCGCTGACGAGGTCGACCTAGTCCAGTGGCGTCCAGAGGTGGCCCGGCGGTCCGTGGTGCACGGGGGCGGGCTGGAAGGTGGCAGGTGCCTGCACCACCTCCTCCCGTGGCGAGGTGTCCCGCTCCGATGACCGCGGCGGCGTGGGGCACCAATTCACGCCCCCCACGACGTGCGCAATCTCCGGAGCCGTGCACGACCAGCTCCACTGCTGGCCCACCAGGCCCGGGTGGAACGCGGCCACCGGCGCCTCCTCCATCACCTCCTCCGCCGCCACCATGTCTAGCTCGGGGATGGCGACGTCGGCGGCCGCAGAGAGGGCCATCGTCTCCTCTAGGGCCGGCCATTGGTGCTCATCATGCGTGTTCATGGAGTCCTCCATGACACGCTGCATGAGTCGGGCCTCCTCCTCCGCTGTCATGCGAGGAGGTGTGGTGACGAAGATGGGGAAGGCGACGGCGTGGGCATGAGGCCGCGCACCCGCGTACACCCGCGCACCTCCCGGCGTGGCCTCCGCGGCCCCGACGCCGTGCCGGCGAAGTAGGAGGCGCGCCGCACGTCGTGCTCGTCGGGGAGGAGGCGGCAGCGGCGCTCGATCTCATCGCGGTGCGCACGGCCGCTCATCGGCACCGGCGGGATCGGGACTCGGTCGGCGGAGAGGTGCCAATTGTTGGGGAGGTGGACGTCGCTCCACGGGACTGGCGTCCTCGTCTCCCAGTAGCGCCGGCATACATCAGCGTTGATGTACTGCCGGTCGCGCTCACCGGCGGCCCTAGGGCTGATAGTGAAGGGGGCAGGCGCGGTGGCGATGCGGCCTTCTCCTTTTTCACGGAGCCGCGACGGCGTCCCGACGAGGAGCCAGCCTCGCGGTCGTGCTTCCCCTTGCGGCCGTAGTCCCAGAGCCCCATGGTTGCGAGGCGGCCGGCCGGCAAGTTCGAGGCTAGGGTTTGGGGTGTCGGGTTCCGAGGAGGCCGCGGGGTGGAGTGGGGAGTGTGGACGACCGGTCCACGGCTTCCCCATTTTAAAAGGACCGTGACCGTTCGCCTGGGCGGATGACAGGCGGGGCCGGCCACGCGTGCGCATTGATGTTGGCGGGTGGAAGATAGGTGGCCGCCTGCCACACGACACGGACGCGGACGAGCGACGCGTCCATTTGCTGTCCACCGCGCCCCAAACCCGACGCATGTTTGCGCTCGAAATGGGTCGGCCCGGCCACGAAACGGATCAGATGGGTCCGAATCGTCGCGTGCTGGTCCGACCGATTTGTCCCTTGTACCCCAAACGAACGGGGCCGGACAGGATGGGGTCGCGCGGTGGAGTTGGCCTAAATAAATGTTTAGATATACTAAGAGCATCTACAACCTCATGTGATAAATATGATCACCCATACGTCCGTGAACGTGTGTAACCGTATACCACACATTTCGTACCACAAATTCATACTACACCATGTAAAATAAAAACTACTCGTCGTCTTCAGAGATGCGGATGCCCTTTGTGCCGGCAGTGCCGAACAGACCAGGCTCTTGGTCATTGGCTGCCACCCACAGCTTCGGCTCGTCGTCGGACTCTATGTCGGTAAAGAGTGCGTCGCTCCGCCTTCGTCTCGCGGAGAAAGTGACGGTTGGCCTCCACCTTTGCCTCTGATCGGATTGAGTCGAGGATAGCTCGTTGCTCCACCTCCCCCTCTGCTTGGGCCACCTCAAACTCAGCGGGGGCGTCGCCCAAACCTGAATTCGGCAGCCGAAGGCATCGGATCCGCCTCGCCTTACTCCTCTTCCTCCTTCTCCGGCTGCACGTCTTCCATGTCTGCGTCCGGCGCCAGCTCCCGTTCCTGCAATCGAAGCAACACGCTTGGCCCGGATCTCTTCCATGAACTCCAATCTCCGCTCCAGAATGAGCATTGCATAAGTGATGATCCGTTGTCAGGCCCTGACTACCCGCGGATGGCAAGCTCGGGCGGATTGGACGGTTGCGGCGCGGAGGGGAGGGAGATGGTGCAAATGCATGAGCCCGACAAGGGTTGGGGTGCCTCCATCCAGCTTAAATAAACAGATTGGAGTCTCGGGCGGCATGCCGGAGCAGCAGCGTGAATGCATCCTCACCGGATCACTCTGTTTTGACGTGTGTCCATGTGGATCCTGCCTGTCAGTTCAACGTGGCGGACACGCCTGGACTCGACCAAGCCTTCTTATATCCATCCCAGATATAGGCCGGATATGAGGGGTGTTGGTCAGCCCAGGCGTATAGGTACGGTGTGAGGAGTTTAACTAGACCACGCTTTTGTGACCAGTTACTGACTGGGCTAGATATGTTGTTGTTTTATGTTTGTGGTGATCTTGGGAAGTTTAAATTGTAGCCACATTTTGTTTACGTCATATGTATAATCTAGGCAACAAATTGTGATGCGGCTGTCGTGCGGCTGCTATTTTAGGTCAGCTGTTGGAGCAGTAGTGTCCTATTTGGTGCCTTATTATAGGGCCGCTGCTGGAGATGCCATATTTTTGCGAAAAAACATTTTTTGTACCCAAATTTTTTACTCCAGCCACTTTTGATGCTCTATAATAAGGCCCCTATTGGAGATGCTCTTGAAGCATCTACAGCCAAACCTAGCTAATCCTCACTCCCCCTAAGCGTCCACGGATGTACCTCCCGTGGATAGTGACCGATGACCCCTCAAATTAGCGAATTCTCAAATCAATACAATATCATGCCACGGAAACTAAACTCCACGTACTACATCTCAATTCCACACATAGCATTCGGCTACTTGGTCATGCATGGGACTACCAAACAGTGATATGCTCCTACTTCATCATACATGTCATCTTCATCATACATATCATCGGGCAACCAAAACTTGGCATTTTCTACATACTAGCGCTATGTGGAAAATTTACACACGGCTACCTTTGGCTTGCCCTTGCCCCTTGTCGTCTTTGTCACAAAAGTAGTAGTAGAAGACACAACCCGATCCCCTCGCAGCTCCTCCCCTCCCCTCGCGCCACCTCCAACCCGATCCCCTTGCAGCTCCCTCCCCTCCCCTCGCGTCGCATCCCCTCAGGCGGCGCCAGGGCCCCCCGATCCCTAGCCGCCAGTCCCTTCCCACTGCTCCATCCCTAGCCGCTGCTGCCGGCGGCAAGGGCACGGTGGCGGCGTGCCCTACACAACAGATCCAGGGCGGGTGGTCGCCACAGCGGACCCTATGAGGCGGAGGCGGCGTCTCATGCGGGGAGGCCGGGGGTGGCAGTCAGGGTGGCGCCCCTGCTGCGCGGCGGTGATGGGAGCCTTCATGGACAGCAGTGTGGCAGCTGCGTGCGCATGGGTGGCTCCGATGGTTGCGGATCTGGCGTCCTGTCTAGATCCGTCTCGGTACGGCCTTGGCCGGCCGGTGGCTCGAGGAGGACCGGTGATGGGCTGTTGGAGGCTCCCTGCCGGCGTGCCGACGGCGGCTCTTGTCTCCACGGCGAGGCTCCGTTCGGTTCAGCCAGCAGCGAGGTTGGGGGGACGCGACTTCCGGTGAAAATCACGCCGACTTTGGTCATGACGGACGATGGCGGCGTCTATGACGTCGTTCCCTTCTCGAGGCATCACTTTTGCAGGTCGTGGCACCCCACTCGTGATGCTCTGGGGGAAACCCTAGATCTGGATCTATCGGATCGGACGATGATGGTACCTTTGTTGTTGTTGTCCCTTCTGAGGGCATCGTTTTGGAGCAAGTGCTGGTTGGGCGGGACAAGTGGAAGAACGGTGTCTCATCCATGCAAGGCCGACGGCGGATCCTGGTGGCATGGCGTTGTGGAGGTTTGGCGACGGGCGCGTGTGGACGGATACGTGCAGCATGGTGGAGTTGTATGGCGTCATGGTGGCATCGACGGCAGGCCAGGCAAGGTCGAAGGGTCAGTTACTGCTTCTAGAGATGGACCGATGGAAGATTGCGGCAACAGTCTCTGAGAGTGCGTCGGTCCGGTATGGGACATAGTTCTGGTGTGTGGCTGGGCTGGGGCATCCAGTTTTAGATGTTAGGGTTTGGTGCGATATCTATTTGGTATTAGGTCCGGATATTCGGCACACCTTATCAATGGGATAGGAGTAGCAACAGGTGTTGCCTAGATGGTGGCTTCAGGCTGATTGATGTATTACTTTGTATGATATCTGTGAATAATTAATAAAATCGCCGCATGCATCGTCTAGATGCAGAGGCCGGGGGTCTATCCTCCTTTAAAAAAAGACACAATATGGATCCTGCCGGATCTGCTAATTGAGGAGCTCTCCAATCCGCCACTAGCTTCCTTCTCCTTTTTGGGGTAGTCCGGTCGTGGCACGTTTCGCCCAGCTTTTCTCCCTTTCGAGGGCACGTGCCATCCTCCTTTCCTGCTTCTCGATGATGCGGGCTCGAAGGCTTCCTCTTTCCTATCCATGGCAACGAGCGGCTCCGGCTCCGCGGCTTCCGCGCCCTCTGCCTCGCACGGCGGGCACGCCGGTCCTTAGCATTGGTCGGTTCGTAACACATGCTAACTGTAGAATCTTGAAGTATGTCTAGAGGGGGGGTTATTAGACTACTTGACCAAATAAAAACTTAACCTTTTCCCAATTTTAGTCTTTGGTAGATTTTAGCAAACTTAGCACAAGTCAAGCAATCTTAACACAATTCAAGCAAGCATGCAAAGAGTATATGAGCAGCGGAAATTAAAGCATGCAACTTGCAAGAATGTAAAGGGAAGGGTTTGGAGATTTCAAAAGCAATTTGGAGAAACGGTGATTTTTGAGCCATGGTTCTGATAGGTGGTGCTATCGTACATCCACGCTGATGGAGACTTCAACCCACAAAGGGTAACGGCTGCGCGACTCCATGGAGGGCTTCACCCAAGAAGGGTCCACGAAGAAGCAACCTTGTCTATCCCACCATGGCCATAACCCACGAAGGACTTGCCTCACTAGCGGTAGATCTTCACGAAATAGGCGATCTCCGTGCCCTTACAAACTCCTTGGTTCAACTCCACAATCTTGTCGGAGGCTCCCAAGTGACACCTAGCCAATCTAGGAGACACCACTCTCCAAGAAGTAACAAATGGTGTGTTGATGATGAACTCCTTGCTCTTGTGCTTCAAATGATAGTCTCCCCAACACTCAACTCTCTCTCACAGGATTTGGATTTGGTGGAAAGAAGATTTGAGTGGAAAGCAACTTGGGGAAGGCTAGAGATCAAGATTCATATGGTAGGAATGGAATATCTTGGTCTCAACACATGAGTAGGTGGTTCTCTCTCAGAAATGGTAAGTTGGAAGTGTAGGTTTGTTCTGATGGCTCTCTCCACTAATGAAGAGGAGCTGGAGGGTATATATAGCCTCCACACAAAATCTAACCGTTACACACAATTTACCAATCTCGATGGGACCGAATCAACAAACTCGGTCAGACCGATTTAGTAAACCTAGTAACCGTTAGGGATTTTGGTGGGACCGACATGCAACTCGGTAGGACCGATATGGTTAGGGTTAGGGCATAACGTAATCTTGGTGAGACCAATTACACAAACTCGGTGAGACCGATTTTGGTAATAGGCAAACCAGAGAGTTGGTCAGGTAAACTCGGTGGGACCGATTCGCTCTTTTCGGTGAGACCAAAATGTTACAAAAAGGAAACAGAGAGTTTACATTGCAATCTCGGTGGGACCGATTGCTCATCTCGGTGAGACTGAAACGTTACGAAGGGAAACAGAGAGATTACAATCCCATCTCGGTGAGACCGAGATCCCTATTGGTGAGACCGATTTCCCTAGGGTTTGTGGCAGTGGCTATGACATCTAAACTCGGTGGCGCCGGATAGAAAGAATCGGTGGGGCCGAGTTGGACTTTAGGTTTAGGTCATATGTGGATGTGGGAAAGTAGTTGAGGGTTTTGTAGCATATCACTAAGCACTATGAAGCAAGAAACTCATTAAGCAACACCTCATCCCTCCTTGATAGTATTGGCTTTTCCTATAGACTCAATGTGATCTTGGATCACTAAAATATAAAATGTAGAGTCTTGAGCTTGAAGCTTGAGCCAATCCTTTTATCCTTAGCATTTTGGGGGATCCACTTTTCTCATCCATGCCATGCCATTCATTGAGCTTTCCTGAAATATTTGTCTTGGAATTGTATTAGCTCAATGAGCTATATGTTGTTAGGAATTACCAAAACCACCTAGGGATAGTTGCACTTTCAATCTCCCCCTTTTTGGTAATTGATGACAACATATAGATCAAAGCTTCAACAAATGATAATAAGATTGAAAAACATCGTCGCTTTGAGAAGTATGTGAAATGTGAGAGCTCCCCCTAAATTTGTGCATAGTTTAAGATTTGCTTTGGACTGCAAATGCACATTGAGTTAGGTCCATGAGGTACTCTCCCATGTCACATACATCTTGGTGGAGTGCTCAAAATGATAATATTCAAAATACATGCACTCATCACCAAGCAAAGTGAATGATCATATAGAGATAAAAAAGATAATGTCATCCAACAAGCATTAATGTAGCATATGATCAAACACATGATCATCATTGTATCACACAGGCAATAAAGTATCTCAAGCAAGCAAAAGCAAATAAGGTTCAACCACAAAGACAAGAGAGAACAAAAGCAAACTCTCTCTCTCTCGAAGCCTATGATCTATACATTTTTCTCCCCCTTTGGCAACAAGTTACCAAAAAGTTCCTAGAAAATGCATAGTACTATGTCGTCTCTCAGGTTTGGTCTTGATGTGGTGGTGTAGATATGACTCCAAGGACGAAGGCATCAGTTGATGAAGTTGGAGCTGGTGGAGTAGATGCTGGAGCTGGTGGCACTGAAGCTGTAGCAGGTGCTGATGATGTTGCTCTTGTGTCTGTCACAGGCACAACAGCTGATCTCTGAGCTCTAGGCACTCTAGCAAATGCCTCAGTGGTTGTCTTCCCCTTCCTCTCCTGCATGTCATCTTGGACTTGCTCAACAACAGACTGGATCTCAGTTACTTTCACATCCAAGTCATAGAACTTCTGCTCCATGATCCTCTCCAGGCTCTCCTAGTTTTGAGTTAGGGTGGCCAACCCTTTCTCAATCCTTAGAGTGGATGCTATCAAGTAACCAAGATGGTCTTGTTTGCTCTTAGGGAAGTACCCACATGCCTCATCAATTATTGGCATCTTGGCAGCTTTCTCAGTCTTTGCCTTCTCCTTCTTCTCTTGTGCTTGCACTGAAGATGGTTCATTTTCATCCATAACCACTTGGTTGTCCTCAAAGTCTGGATAGATAGGCATGTGATCCTTGTCCAACAAGTAAGTGCCAGTGCCCATCTTGGAGTTAATCAGCTCCTAGATCTATGGGGCATACCCACAACTTCTCTTCTGGTCTGCAGCTGTCCTCTTGATTGTTTCAACAATGAGGCTCATGACCTTGAACTTTTGAGGCACATCAAACAAGTGTAGCAGATTAATAGCATGGCCTCTGATCATGTTATGATCACCTGACTTGGGCAAGAGTGTGTGCCTGAGGATCCAGTTGATGGTTGGCAGTCCTGACAGAAGAAAATGTACAGATCCAAACTTGTGAGTCTTAAGTGCTTTATTTGGGATCTCCTTGTACATATGTGCCATAGAGTTGTGATCCATTTTCTTCTTGGCATAGACATCCAAGTCATCTTCTTTCTCCTTTGGTGCATTGATCAGATTTTCCCATTCTTCTATAGTAGACTGGTACCTTGTACCTTCAGACATCCAAAGTATTCTGCCATTTGGATAGAAATGTGTTGTGGAGTAGAATTGCATTATGAGCTCATCATTCCACTTTGTGAGCTTCTGCCCAACAAAGTCATCCACTCCACAACCCTTGAAGCTGTCAAACACTCCTGGGTAGTGTTCCTCATTCTGCTTGATGTATTTCCAATCTACCCATCTCATATCACAAACTATTGGTTTCTTGTCCAGCAACACAGTCTCATAGAAGTCCTGCTGTTCCTTTGTATGGAACATGTAGTCCACACCAGTTCTCCTCCTGACTGCATAAGGATCATCCAACCTCCACTGTCTAAGTCCTGCATCCTTTCTCAGCTTCATGTTCTCAGCAATTGGATGAGCATCGTTATGATCTGGAATCTTAGGCTTCAACTTTCTGAGAACATGCTCTTCATCTTCTTCTTCTTCTGCAATAACTTCGGGCAGTGGGGCCTTGTTCTTTTCAGTAGTTGGGATGTTCCTGGTATTCCTCTTGGGTGCAGTCTTGGGCTTGGAAGCAGCCTTAGGTGCTTCTTTGGGCTTTGATGAAGCATCCCCTGACCTTATGGCATCACCCATGAGCTTCTGAGCTTTGGGAGTTGGAGCAACAGCTTCTTATTCTTCCTCTTCCATCATGGAAGGCTTCCCAACAACTCTGGCCATGGTCTTCTTGACCCTTTCCTTCCTCTTCTTTTCAGCCACTACTGGCTCCTTGGGTTTTGATCTCTCAGTTTCCTGAGTTGATACTCTGACTTTCAGCATAGGAGTCCTCTTGGCAGGGACTTTCCTATTCAGACCTGGCTTGGTGGTTGCAGCAGTGCCATACTCCTTCTTGATCACTTTCCTGGAGGTGGCTTCATCCTCTTCTGCCACATAGTCTTCATCCTCAGAGTCTGAGGTTTTCTTATTTCTGGCCCTGGTGGCATCTTTGGGTAAGTTGCTTGGGGTGCTCCTGCTGCCATCATCTGAGGAACTAGAGGGACTAGTGCCCTCACTCATTTGAATCTGCTCCTCTTCCCTGTTCTGGATGTCACTTTGATCAGACATGCTGCAAACATTGACTGCTGACCCTGTGAATAGATGTAGATGAGATAGAGAGGATAAGCATCACAAAATACAAAGGTTTTTGCAAAAGATTGAGTTAAAAACTTAGTTTTAGTTTTCCACATAAAGCATTTCGGATCAACCGATTTGTGAACTCGGTGATACCGAAGCAGCTTTAGGAACCTAAACTAGTGAACTCGGTCAGACCGAGTCACAGTTTAGTGGCACCGAGACTGCTAGGGTTTCACAAAGTTCTGAACTCGGTCACACCGATTTGCAATTCTCGGTCAGACCGAGAATCACAAGTGCAATGGCCTTGGCCAAATTGGTGGAACCGATTTCTACAACTCGGTGGGTCCGAGATGGTTTCGGCGGAAACCTAACCCTAAATTTTCAAATCAAACCTAATCTACGGATTGTTTTGACTAGACGAGATAGTTTCAATCGTGGCAAGATTCATGACGAACACAATGTGCTAGGAATCAAATGGGGATAGCACAGTGATCAAGTCCATACCCTAGCTCGGCGATGGACTCACTACGGCGGCAACGGCGGTGGAGATTCCCGTTGACAGCGGCGGAGACCAGCGGCGGGAGGTGGCTGGCGATGAGGAGAACGATCCGGAGACCCTGGAGGTAGAGTGGGCTGAGCGCGGGCGAAACAGTTCGGAGAAATTTCCAATTTTTTTGCCCTTGGGTATATATACCCCGACCCTGTCGGTGTGATCGAGTGGAACAACTCGGTGGCACCGAGATGCATTACTACAAGCAGTTACTGCAACTCGGTGAGACCGAAATGTTCAAATCGGTTGCACCGAGATTGAAAACCTAGATCGACTTAGCGATCTCAGTATGACCGAAATGGAAGAATCGGTCAGACCGAAACGCACAAAGAATTTTTGGAAGTGTAAGTCTATGACGAATCGGGGACTCCGAGTGCTCCTCACACAGAGTGGTTCGAATCAGACTTGATCAAATTTTGTGATGTAGCATGAATAGAGTTTGAAACAAGAAAAGCATAGATAGCTAGAGAAGGTTCTTAGGCATTCTTGTCCATCCACTTGGCCAAAAGAAAAGGAAGCCAAACAAGCAAAACTACAAGTGGATGTCCTCGAATGAGTAAAATATGCAATCAGCATGCTCACACAATAAAATGACAAATGAAATATGTGGCAAAGCATGCGCAACCAATTCTAGCATCTATCAAGCAATTGGCGATGACTAGGTCATCTATATATGAGTATATTGACTTAGGAGTCAAATGAGAACATTTGATCATAGGTCATACTCATGTTTAAGCTCAAGTGGGGTTACCACTTTTACATAATGCATTGATGTGTTCACACCATTAGAGTTGCTTTAGCTCAATTCTTAGAGTAAAGCTCCCCCTAGATGTGACATCCCCCCTTAGAGGGATGAACTAACCTTGGGTTTTTGTCGATGAGGACTTCATGTAGGTGTTGAAGATGTGGATGCTCAATGTTGATGTAGATCATTTGGAGCAATCCTTTGGAGTGAGTTGCACTTTCAATACCTACACGGGTTAGTCCCACAATGAACAGACAAGGATATCCATAGACATAGAGTGATGCACACACAAGATGATGTCTATGAAAGCATTAGGTTACCTTGTCCCTTGTCTTACCAACAAGAGGGTTTGTGACTCCTTGAACTAGTGCAAGATGTGAAAGTTGATTGCACTTGTCCTTGCCAAAATGATATGAGTGATGAATGTTGGCGGAGTCACCCTCAAGAACTCTCTAGTTCTTATTCTTCGGGGTCCACACCATGTTGATGGGAATCCTTGGAGTTGTAGTTGTACTTGATGAAGTAGAGCTTGACGTAGTCTTGGGAATCCACTTGACCAAGGCCTTGGGAGCTTCTTCAAATGCATCAATCTCCTCTTAAAGCTCATCCTTACCTTTTTGCTTGTGGTCTTGTGGTGGAAGATCATCTTGAGCTTGTGTCCCTTTGAAGGAAGTAGGATCATACTTCTCTTGTTGAGGAACAAACTTCGTCTTGGGGTATTGATCTTCTTCTCACTCAACTCCATTGGCATTGAACTTTCGTTCAAAACCAACACCTTGGTTCTTCCGGTGCCTACCTTGCTTGCGTACAGTTTCCTCGAATTGCTTACTTCCAGCAAGACTCTTGTAAACACCTTTCTCTATGATCCCCTTCAATAAATTATTTTCTTGCTCAAGTGTAACTTGGCTAAGAGAATCATTAGTGGAATCAAGAGAACTACTAGAGGCAACAACATTGGATTTAGCATGATGATTGTTACTACTAGAGGAAGAATCCTTCTTGTTTTTGTTACTAGACTTGACTTGAGGCATGTAAGTAGATAAGAGTAAACGCTTGGCAATGTAAGAAGAACTTTTCTTGCAAAGATCATCATTGATTGCCTTTAAGAACTCATGCTCTTGCTCAAGGTTGAGCTTTTCAAAGCGTAACTTTTCATGAGTCCTTAAAAGTTCTCGATGATCCCCTAAGATACTTTCATGAGCTAACTTAAGAGTGTTTAGTTCTTTAGTTAGGAGCTCAATCTTCTCCTTATCATCTTCATTCGTTTTATCTTGATTAACATGATTAATTGATGTTTCATCATAGTATTCATCACTAGAGTTGTCAATAAGTAAATCATCATCACCCAACAAGTCATCTTCATCACTATTGAAATCAACATACTCGGGGTGTGTTACCTTTGGGCCTTTAGCCATGAAGCATCTTCCAATTCCTTCATTTGGTGAATCAAATATGTCATGGGAGTTGGTTGACACAAGTGCTAGACTGGCAACACCTTCATCTTGAGTATGTTCGGAGTCAGAGTGATAGCTTCTCTCGGAGTGATGTTCAGAGTCGGAACCGGATACCATTCACCAACATGAGCTTGATGTCTTTGTTTTGTGTAGCTCCTTGATGACTTGTCCTTCCTTTCCGAATCCTTGCTTCTCCGGGATGTTCTTCGTTCATAACAATCATCTCTACTCCTTCTCTCTCTTGGCGGTGATTCTTCTCTTCTACTTCTCCTCTTAGGTGAATCTTCTCTTATTTTGTAGGGAGCCGTACACTCATTGGAATAGTGTCCAGGTCTTCCACAGTTGTAGCAATTTCGCTCTTGACTGGAAGATCTTTTGTCATCGTAGGACCTTGACTTGGAACTTCTTTCCTTGCTTCTATTCTTGTAGAATTTGTTGAAGTTCTTCACCATTAGGCTCAATTCTTCATTGAAGGTTTGTTTCTCACTTGATGATGTGGGAGCTTCACATGAGTCTTTGTAAGCACCACTTGACTTGTTGTGCAGCTCCTCCTTATCCTTGAGTGACATCTCATGAGCAACAATTCTTCCGGTGACCTTTGTTGGCTTGAGATTCTTGTAGTTGGGCATCATTTGGATCAATGTGCATACGGTATCATATTTTCCATCCAAGGCTCTTAGGATCTTCTTGATGATGAATTTGTCGGTCATCTCTTCACTTCCTAAACCGACAATCTCATTTGTGATGAGAGCAAGCCTAGAGTACATTTCAGCGACGCCTTCACCATCCTTCATCTTGAACTTGTCAAGTTAACTTTGAAGCACATCCAATTTGGATTCCTTGACGGAGTCGGTACCTTCGTGCATATCAATCAAAGTGTCCCAAATTTCCTTTGCATTCTCAAGACGGCTGATTTTGTTGAATTCCTCGGGGCACAATCTGTTGAAGAGGATATCACAAGCTTGAGCATTGTATTGCAGCATCTTCAACTCTTCCGTGCTAGCTTCACGGTTTGGTTCACCTTGCAAGCCAATACACATAACAGCCCAAACGGCGGGGTTATGTCTGAGAATATGCATTTTCATCTTATGCTTCCAACTAGCAAAATTAGTACCATCAAAGTAAGGACCTCTATGGTGGTAGTTTCCCTCGCTAGATGCCATACTCTCCTAGGTTGTGAAACCAAGGCTATGGCCACCAAAAGCTATGGAAATCAAAGCAAATGGAAACTTGGCTCTGATACCACTTGTAGGATCTTGAAGTATGTCTAGAGGGGGGTGATTAGACTACTTGACCAAATAAAAACTTAACATTTCCCAATTTTAGTCTTTGGTAGATTTTAGCAAACTTAGCACAAGTCAAGCAATCTTAACACAATTCAAGCAAGCATGCAAAGAGTATATGAGTAGCGGAAATTAAAGCATGCAACTTGCAAGAATGTAAAGGGAAGGGTTTGGAGATTTCAAAAGCAATTTGGAGAAACGGTGATTTTTGAGCCGTGGTTCCGATAGGTGGTGCTATCGTACATCCACGTTGATGGAGACTTCAACCCACGAAGGGTAACGGCTGCGCGAGTCCATGGAGGGCTCCACCCAAGAAGGGTCCACGAAGAAGCAACCTTGTCTATCCCACCATGGCCGTCGCCCACGAAGGACTTGCCTCACTAGCGGTAGATCTTCACGAAGTAGGCGATCTCCGTGCCCTTACAAACTCCTTGGTTCAACTCCACAATCTTGTCGGAGGCTCCCAAGTGACACCTAGCCAATCTAGGAGACACCACTCTCCAAGAAGTAACAAATGGTGTGTTGATGATGAACTCCTTGCTCTTGTGCTTCAAATGATAGTCTCCCCAACACTCAACTCTCTCTCACATGATTTGGATTTGGTGGAAAGAAGATTTGAGTGGAAAGCAACTTGGGGAAGGCTAGAGATCAAGATTCATATGGTAGGAATGGAATATCTTGGTCTCAACACATGAGTAGGTGGTTCTCTCTCAGAATTGGTAAGTTGGAAGTGTAGGTTTGTTTTGATGGCTCTCTCCGTGAATGAAGAGGAGGTGGAGGGGTATATATAGCCTCCACACAAAATCTACATTACACACAATTTACCAATCTCGGTGGGACCGAATCAACAAACTCGGTCAGACCGATTTAGTAAACCTAGTGACCGTTAGAGATTTCGGTGGGACCGACATGCAACTCGGTAGGACCGATATGATTAGGGTTAGGGCATAACGTAATCTCGGTGAGACCGATTACACAAACTCGGTGAGACCGATTTTGGTAATAGGAAAACCAGAGAGTTGGTCAGGTAAACTCGGTGGGACCGATTTGCTCTTTTCGGTGAGACTGAAATGTTACAAAAAGGAAACAGAGAGTTTACATTGCAATCTTGGTGGGACGGATCACTCTATTGAAAATATGCCCTAGAGGCAATAATAAAATGGTTATTATTGTATTTCCCTGTTCATGATAATTGTCTATTATTCATGCCATAATTGTATTGACCAGAAACCGCAATACATGTGTGAATACATAGACCACAACATGTCCCTAGTGAGCCTCTAGTTGACTAGCTTGTTGATCAACAGATGGTCATGGTTTCCTGACCATGGATTGGATGTCATTGATAATGGGATCACATCATTAGGAGAATGATGTGATGGACAAGACCCAATCCTAAGCATAGCACAAGATCGTGTAGTTCGTTTGCTAAAGCTTTTCTAATGTCAAGTATCATTTCCTTCGACCATGAGATTGTGTAACTCCCTGGTACCGTAGGAGTACTTTGGGTGTACAAAACGTCACAACGTAACTGGGTGGCTATAAAGGTGCACTACAGGTATCTCCGAAAGTGTCTGTTGGGTTGGCACGAATCGAGACTGGGATTTGTCACTCCGTATGACGGAGAGGTATCTCTGGGCCCACTCGGTAATGCATCATCATAATGAGCTCAATGTGACTAAGTAGTTAGTCACGAGATCATGCATTACGGAATGAGTAAAGTGACTTGTCGGTAACGAGATTGAACGAGGTATTGGGATACCGACGATCGATTCTCGGGCAAGTAACATACCAATTGACAAAGGGAATTGCATACGGGGTTGCTTGAATCCTTGACATTGTGGTTCATCCGATGAGATCATTGAGGGAGTTCCGGACTAGGGGGTGTCCGGATAGCCGAACTATCATCATCGGCCGGACTCCAAGACTATGAAGATACAAGATTGAAGACTTCGTCCCGTGTCCGGATGGGACTTTCCTTGGCGTGGAAGGCAAGCTTGGCGATACGGATATGTAGATCTCCTACCATTGTAACCGACTTTGTGTAACCCTAGCCCTCTCCGGTGTCTATATAAACCGGATGGCTTTAGTCCATAGGACGAACAACAATCATACCATAGGCTAGCTTCTAGGGTTTAGCCTCCTTGATCTCGTGGTAGATCTACTCTTGTAAACACACATCATCAATATTAATCAAGCAGGACGTAGGGTTTTACCTCCATCAAGAGGGCCCGAACCTGGGTAAAACATCGTGTCCCTTGTCTCCTGTTACCATCCGCCTAGACGCACAGTTCGGGACCCCCTACCCGAGATCCGCCGGTTTTGACACCGACATTGGTGCTTTCATTGAGAGTTCCTCTGTGTCGTCACCGATAGGCTCGATGGCTTCTTCGACCATCATCAACGACGCAGTCCAGGGTGAGACCTTTCTCCCCGGACAGATCTTCGTATTCGGCGGCTTTGCACTGCGGGCCAATTCGCTTGGCCATCTGGAGCAGATCGAAAGCTACGCCCCTGGCCGTCGGGTCAGATTTGGAAGTTTGAACTTCACGGCCGACATCCGCGGGGACTTGATCCTCGATGGATTCGAGCCACAGCCGAGCGTGCCGCACTGTCACGGCGAGCATGATTTAGCTCTGCAGCCGGACAGTACCCTGGAGGCCGCACTCGAACCCGCTCCGATCTTCAATTCGGAGCCGGCTGCGCAGATCGAGGACGGATGGCTAGACACCGCCTCGGGGGCTGCAACCTCTACGGCGATAGAGCCAAAGACTGACTTTGTCCCTCATAAAGCTCGTGACTCCGAGGTGCCGGACTCCTCGCCGGACTCCGAACCTCCCGCGCCCCCTCCGATCGAATCCGATTGGGCGCCGATCATGGAGTTCACCGCAGCGGACATCTTTCAACGCTCACCTTTCGGCGACATCTTGAGTTCGCTAAAGTATCTCTCGTTATCAGGAGAGCCCTGGCCGGACTGCGGCCAGGACAGTTGGGATGCGGACGACGAAGAAATTCAAAGCCCACCCACCACCCAATTAATAGCCACTGTCGACGATCTAACCGACATGCTAAACTATGACTCCGAAGACATCGACGGTATGGACGACGATGCCGGAGACGACCAAGAACCAGCGCCTACCGGGCACGGGAAAGCCACCCCAACTCACGACGTATACATGGTGGATACACCAAAAGGAAGCGATAATGAGGAAAAACGGGACGTGGCGAAGGACAACTCCCCCAACAAACAACCAAAACGGCGACGCAAGCGCCGCCCGAAGACCGGCCTCGATAAAAACGGCACCCATACGGACCCGGCCCTAGAGCAGGGCGAAGCAGTGGACGACGCACATGTCAACAAGCAGCCAGCCGGACATGAACTGGACAAGCAACCCATCCCCGGCGAAGATGATCTCACATCACCAGAGCATACGAATCTTCATAAAAGGCTCGTCGCCACTGCAAGAAGTTTGAAGAAGCAAAAGCGGAAGCTCAAAACAGCGGAGGACGCACTCAGAATGAGATGGAGCAAAGTACTCAACAGCGCAGATAAACATGGCGCTAGTCACCAGACAAAGAGCTACCCGAAGCGCAAGCTGTTGCCCGAATTTGACGAGGAGGCCTTAGAGCCCCCGCAGTCAAAAAAGAAAGAAGCCGCCTGGCCGGATAGACGACCAGATGACAGGCCAAGAGCAACAAGGGGCGCCGCACACAAGCCGGCACACGATCAGCATAAAGATCCTCGGAAAAAGGACGACCCAGTCAGATCTATTTATGGGCCAAAAAAGAAGACTCCAGGAAGCAACATAACCCGCCGAGCATTTGAAGACAACGGCACACCCAAATACAGGGGCGCCGCACACCCACTATGTTTCACCGACGAGGTACTGGATCATGGATTTCCAGCGGGATTCAAACCCGTAAACATAGAAGCATATGACGGAACAACAGACCCCGGAGTCTGGATTGAGGATTACATCCTACACATACATATGGCCAGAGGAGACGATCTCCATGCCATAAAATACCTACCCCTCAAGCTCAAAGGGCCAGCTCGGCATTGGCTTAAAAGCCTCCCAGAAAATACCATTGGAAGTTGGGAAGAGCTTGAGGATGCGTTTCGAGCAAATTTTCAGGGGACCTATGTCCGCCCTCCGGATGCAGACGATTTAAGTCACATAACTCAACAGCCCGGAGAGTCAGCACGCAAATTCTGGAACAGGTTCCTCACTAAAAAGAACCAAATAGTCGACTGTCCGGACGCTGAAGCCTTAGCAGCCTTTAAACACAACGTCCGAGACGAATGGCTTGCCAGACACCTCGGCCAGGAAAAACCAAGAACAATGGCCGCACTAACAAGCCTCATGACCCGCTTTTGCGCGGGGGAAGACAGCTGGCTGGCTAGATGCAGCACCAGCGACCCGAGTACATCCGAAGTTAGGGATGGAAATGGGAAATCACGACGCAGAAAAGATCAGCGCCGGAATAAGGAAAATGGCCCGAATAGTACGGCGGTCAACGCCGGATTCAAAAGCTCTCGGCCGAACAACAAAACACTGCCCCTCAAGGACAACAGTGACGAGCTATCCAACCTAAACAAGATTCTGGATAGACTATGTCAAATACATGGTACCTCCGGGAAGCCTGCAAACCATACCCACAGAGATTGTTGGGTCTTCAAACAGTCCGGCCGACTTAATGCCGAACACAAGGGGCTCGACACACCAAGCGAAAGTGACGAAACCCAAAAGCAGCACTCCGGAAAACAGAAGACTTTCCCACTAGAAGTCAAAACAGTGAACTCACTTCATGTGATAACACGAAAAGACAGCGCGGCACCTGCAATACCAGGACACCGCCCGCAGAATGGGGATAGACCCTACCAAAATTCGCCATAGCAGCACTTCCTTCAAAGGAGTGACGCCAGGCCTTTAAGCCAATTATACAGGCTCTGTACCACTAGAGGTTGTGTTCGGTTCATCCGACAACCTCCGTCGCGAAAAGCTCACTCTCCATCGCCCCATTCAAACAGTAGCCCTTAAGCACTACTGGGGCGCGCAGCTATCGCCAGCCCTAATGCAATACCACATTACGCGTTTTTTACGCTTAAGAATGCCCGGTCAACGTGGCATAATTTCATTAAAAAGTAACTCCGAGTGTTCCTCGACCACGGAGAACGTGAGACTGCTTCGACAGCCACACACTAATCAGACCTTGCAGGTCAAAGCCCCTAAAAACAGGTCATTCAGACCTCGGACATGGTTAGGCGAGTCCGGCGTAACTAAACAAGGGGCTTCCCAGCCGCATACCCCCTTTATAAGGGGCCGCGTGTATAAATGATGAGAGCCAATAAAGCTCAACTTTCTTCATTTTATTCTATTTTAATACAACTTCTGCACGATATTTCTTGGAAACTAAGTCCTTCTCTTTTACAGATGAAGCACGTGCTACACCCGTCCAGGATACAGCACAACGGAGACACAGGCGCAGACGTGCAGCAGGGACCCGTTGCAAGGATTCTTTTCAGATTAAGACCCTGCGTAAACCTTTCTTACTGTCTCTTGTTGATACACATCCCCCGGTTTCCCACCATAGCCGAGGAGGAGGCTGGCGTTTTGGCATCGGCCGCGTCAGAAGTTCCCGCCTGTACCTGGACACAAGGGGCTTAGGGCATTGTTCTGCCCGGTATCATAAAGACCGAACACCTCAGGGAGTGTTCGGCGTCTCGAGTTAGGCCTTATATGCATCAGCTCCGAATCATGTCTTTGGTCAAATGTTGGGTTTGCCCGGCTCCTGTGTTTTGCTGCCTTACGTTCCGCATCATCGGCTAACGCGGCACCAGGAGAACTACTGCGATTGTGCCCCGGTTCGGCCGGGCGAGCACCTCAGTAGAGAAAGCCGAAAACTGACTGTCATGATATAGCGAGAGACTGGTCAACCACTCGATCGACCATTGGAATGTTTAGAATTCCTCCGCTTTGACGAAGGACCGCTTCCCGGTCAGGCACATACGCGCCCCGAGTTCGGGAAGAGCGGTGCCACCAGGGGCTATATAGTAGCCCCACATTCGAGCTCCTATGGCTAAGTGAAAGTGATAAAGCATTATAGTCCGGTTGCCTAGTTTGCTACGCTATCACCTCCTTAAAAGGACCAAGACGTTGGATTAAGTGTGAAAAAGCGCTTTTCTTTTTGCAAACACCCCCGCACCATGTGCGTGGGGGCTGAAGCCAAAGACTGCCATCTTTCAGATTATACATACATATACGGCCGCACAGGAGATAGTTCAATACTTGAACACACAAGTATAAAAAGTTATTGCATTATAAACATGATCTCAGAAATCATACATGTCATTCAAACATAACATCTTTCGAGCACTGCGACTCTATTAAACGAGCGCCCTGCAGGACTTCCTCAAAATAGTGCTCGGTGGGGAATCGGCTTTTGTCCGAACCCCGGGATGCAACAGCGGTGGCATCCATCTCCGCCCAGTATGTCTTACCACGGGCGAGAGCCATCCGTGCACCTTCTATGCATGCCGACCGCTTCATCGCCCCAATACGCGGCACCGCCCCAAGGAATTGCTGCAACAAGCCAAAATAACTCTTCGGCTTGGGCCTTTTCGGCCACAGATGAGCGACCACATCCGTCATGGCAAGTCCGGACAATCTATTCAGCTCAGCCCACTCAACCAGCCGATCACTCAACGGAAGTGGACGCTCCGGACTATGGAATTGAGACCAGAAAAGCTCTTCCATTTCGTGATCCTTCTGGCTTCGAAAGTGCACGACTGCGTCCGCCGCACTCGCCGCCAAGTCCAGATAAGGATCCTCCGCACCGTACAATCGGCCCAGCTGAGCATACTTCGGATCCGTGAACTTCCTACGCAGCATAAAGGGCTTTCCAGCCACAATGTCTCCGACCTGACGCAGTTCCTCCTTCATAGCCCGCATCGCACTACGGGCATCCTTGGCTTCGGCGTCGGCCTTCTTCAGGTCCTCTTGCTCCGCTCGGCGTTCTCTTTCAAGAACCTCCAGGCGGTCGGTAGCAACTTTTAATTTCGTGGCCATTCCGGCCATCTCCTCCCTGCTTCGGCAGTGAGCAGCCTTCTCGGCTTCTAGCTCTTCCGCTGCCTTCGAGGCAGCCGCCTCGCTTTTTCTGGCTTGCTCCTTGGCCCGAGCAAGTTCTGCTCGAAGGCCTTCCACAGCAGCAGCACTATCTGCATCAGGCATACAAATTGTAAGGAATGGGCGTCAGCTCCCTTACTAGGCGACCGCAGAGCAACCACATACCTTGTGACTCATCAAGTCGTTTATTGACCAGCGAGATGTCCGCATCCGCAACGTCGAGTTGCCTCTTCAGCTCGGCAAATCCATCAGTCCGGCTGGCCACCGAACGTTCCGCCACCTGCATAGGAAAGGCGACAATCTATAACTGAGATTATGATCCTCGGCACGCTGTCGCTTTCGACAGCATACCAAGTCTCAGGGGCTACTATCTATACAGGGCGCACTTCATGTGCAAAACTGTCAAAAGGTATGTCATTTTTTGCGTACCTCAAATCCCGTCAGCAAACTTCCGACCGCATCACACAACCCGCTTTCGGCGGACGAGATCCTCTCAATCACCATACTCATTAATGTGCGGTGATCTTCTGAGATGGACGCCCTCTTAAGCAAATCCTGCAGCTCCACCGGCCGTACTCCAATGGGTGCCGAACTCTCCGGCCCCGCCGGACTCGGGGAGACCCTCCGTGACGACACCTCAGGGTCGCCCGCCCCGCATGACGGGGCGGCAGATGGAGGCGTTTCGCTCTCCATCATCTCCGGACGAAGGTCTCCCGAAGATGAGCTGTGCTGAGATGGGCTGAGATCCGAACTACAAGGTGAAAACTTCGGTTACCCTTAGAAATTAAACAGGGATGTCCACTATTACAAAATTCCCCCTTTTACTTACGGCTCGCTAGAGGGCTGATTCCTCCGAGGAGACAGTACGTCCAGGGCTCTTCCCGGCACAGGGCCTTCCGGTACAGATTTCTTTCCCCGCTTTGAGGCCTTGGCCTCCGGGTCTTCGGAAGCGGCCCTCTTCTCCCCCTGGAAGGAGGGACTCTCGATTCCTCCCTTACTGAAAGCCTCCGTGGCTGAGGTGGTAGTTCCCCTGTGCCCTTCTTCGCCCTCCTCCGAAGGTGCAACCTCTAACATTTTGATTAACACGGGATCCTGCGTGGTCTCAGGGAGGGGGCCGGACACCGTATCAGTTTTGCTTGCGCTATCCACTCCTGTCCAAGGGATAGCTGGTTAAAAGGCAAACCCACAGTAAATGAATGGACGATGTGTCCGGACACAGGGCTACTTACTTGAGTATCCGGGCGATTGCAGCTTAGGCCAGCATCCTCGGTCAATTCCGGACGCATCTCTTGCGATCCGAAGAACAGTTTGTACATCTCCGCGGGTGTCAAACCCATGAAGTGTTGAAGAGCTCGTGGCCCCTCCGGATTAAATTCCCACAGGCGGAGGGGGCGACGTTTGCAGGGCAGTAGGCGCCGGATCAACATAACCTGTACCACTACGGCCAGATTGATCTCCCTTTCTTGGAGGCCTCGAATCCGGTCCTGCAACAGGGGAACGTCCTTGGACGGCCCCCAGTCACGCCCCTTGTTGACCCATGACGTCAGCCGCTGTGGAGGGCCCGAGCGGAAGACGGGCGGCAGCCTCTGCCTGCTGCCCCTGGGAGCGGTGATATAGAACCACTCCTGTTGCCACAAGCCGAGCTCCTCCTGAAAAGAGCCCTCGGGCCATGGAGCATCGGCCCTCTTACTTATAACCGCCCCGCCGCACTCTGCCTGACGCCCCTCAATCATCTTCGGCTCCACGTTGAAGGTTTTGAGCCACAAGCCGAAGTGAGGGGTAGTGCGGAGGAAGGCTTCGCAGACGACAATGAATGATGAGATGTGGAGGATGGACTCCGGAGCCAAGTCATGGAATTCCAGCCCATAGTAAAACATGAGCCCCCTCACGAAGGGATCCGTCGGGAAGCCTAAACCCCGACGGAGGTGAGACACGAACACGACGCTCTCGCCAAGCTCGGGAGTAGGAATAACTTGCCCTCGGGCAGGCAGCCTATGCGAAATCTCGTAGGTTAAGTACCTGGCGTCTCTTAGCTTTAGCACGTCCTCTTCCGTGACGGAGGAGGGCATCCACCCGCCTCATAGGTCGGGGCCGGACATTGTCGAAGATGGAAGGTACCTGAATATGGAGCCCTGGGTGTTGGAACTCGGGGCGAGGGGCGGATTCGATAGAGGATTGAAGGAAAAGAACGGGCCTTGGTCTCATTATAAAGAGGGAGAATACCAAGAGCCGTCCCCGTGACCGTTTGGAACCCGCCTTCGATGGAGGGGGCGTGGCAACGGGCGCGGTTGGGTTACCCACGTCCGTATTGATGGGAATCCCGGAATAAGGGGAACACGATCTCTGCTTCGACAAGACATGCCAAGGAAACCGCTTCGCTAAACGCACGGAGGTGGAACAATAAAAACAATTTGAGTAAAGGCTTGGTAGTGGTGTGACGTCACGCCGCAAAATACGTCAGCAGATTGAACTTGTGTAATATTATTCTCTCTACGGTGGTACGTGGAATTTATTTTGCAGAGCCGGACACTATCCTGGTGTTCACAATCTTCTATGAATTAGGAGGAAGAACCCGCCTTGCAATGCCGAAGACAACATGCGCGCCGGACTCGTCGTCATTGAAGCCTGGTTTAGGGGCTACTGAGGGAGTTCCGGACTAGGGGGTGTCCGGATAGCCGAACTATCATCATCGGCCGGACTCCAAGACTATGAAGATAGAAGATTGAAGACTTCATCCCATGTCCGGATGGAACTTTCCTTGGCGTGGAAGGCAAGCTTGGCGATACGGATATGTAGATCTCCTACCATTGCAACCGACTTTGTGTAACCCTAGCCCTCTCCGGTGTCTATATAAACCGGATGGCTTTAGTCCATAGGACGAACAACAATCATACCATAGGCTAGCTTCTAGGGTTTAGCCTCCTTGATCTCGTGGTAGATCTACTCTTGTAAACACACATCATCAATATTAATCAAGCAGGACGTAGGGTTTTACCTCCATCAAGAGGGCCCGAACCTGGGTAAAATATCGTGTCCCTTGTCTCATGTTACCATCCGCCTAGACGCACAGTTCGGGACCCCCTACCCGAGATCCGCCGGTTTTGACACCGACAATCATCATGGAACATGTGGGAGCCAACATGGGTATCCAGATCCCGCTGTTGGTTATTGATCGGAGAACGTATCGGTCATGTCTGCATGGTTCCCGAACCCGTAGGGTCTACACACTTAAGGTTCGGTGACGCTAGAGTTGTTATGGGAAATAGTATGTGGTTACCGAAGGTTGTTCGGAGTCCCGGATGAGATCCCGTACATGACGAGGAGCTCCGGAGGTGAAGATCAGTATACTGGACGAAGGGTATTGGAGTCCGGAATTGTTCCGGGGGTACCAGGTGATGACCAGCGTGTCCGAAAGGGGTTTCGGAGGCCCCGACAAGCGTTGGGGGGCCTTATGGGCCAAGGGGAGAGGGCACATCAGCCCACTAAGGGGCTGAGCGCCCCTCCCACCCCATCTCACGTAACCAGGAGAGGTGGGGGCGCCACCCCTAGGGCAGCCGCCCCTCCCGGCTTGGGGGGCAAGTTTCCTAGGGGGTGGGGGCGCCCAAACCCATTTAGGGTTTCCCCTGTGGCCGCCGCCCCTCCCCTAGGGAACCCTAGGGCGCCTCCCCCTCCTCCCTTCCCCCTATATATAGTGAGGGAGAGAGAGGGTAGCCGCACCCTTCCCCTGACGCAGCCCTCTCCCTCCTCCAACACCTCTTCCTCCTCCGTAGTGCTTGGCGAAGCCCTGCCGGAGAACCACGAGCTCCATCACCACCATGATGTCGTGCTGTCGGAGTTCTCCCTCAACTTCTCCTCTCCCCTTGCTGGATCAAGAAGGAGGAGACGTCCCTAGGCTGTACGTGTGTTGAACGCGGAGGCACCGTTGTTCGGTGCTTAGATCGGATTCGGCCGTGATCTGAATCTCTTCGTGAACGACTCCACCGACCGCGTTCTTGTAACGCTTCCGCTTAGCGATCTTCAAGGATATGAAGATGCACTCCCTCTCTCTCTCTCTTGTTGCTAGTCTCTCCATAGATTGATCTTGGTGATGCATAGAAAATTTTGAATTTCTGCTACGTTCCCCAACAGTGGCATCATGAGCAAGGTCTATGAGTAGTTTCTATGCACGAGTAGAACACAAGTTGTTGTGGGTGTTGATTTTGTTCAATATGCTTACCGTTACTAGTCCTATCTTGTTTCGACGATATTGTGGGATGAAGTGGCCCAGACCGACCTTGCACGTACACTTACGTGAGAGGTTCCACCGACTGACATGCACTTGTTGCATAAGGTGGCTAGCGGGTGTATGTCTCTCCCACTTTAGTCGGATCGGATTCGATGAAAAGGGTCCTTATGAAGGGTAAATAGCAATTGGCATATCACGTTGTGGTTTTGGCATAGGTAAGAAGCGTTCTTGCTATAAACCTATAGCAGCCACGTAAAAACTTGCAACAACAATTAGAGGACGTCTAACTTGTTTTTGCAGCATCTGCCATGTGATGTGATATGGCCAAGAAGGATGTGATGAATGAAATATATGTGATGTATGAGATTGATCATATTCTTGTAATAGGAATCACGACTTGCATGTCGATGAGTATTACAACCGGCAGGAGCCATAGGAGATGTCTTTATTTATTGTATGACCTGTGTGTCACTGAATAACGCCATGTAATTACTTTACTTCATTGCTAAACCGTTAGCCATAGTAGTAGAAGTAATAAGTTGGTGAGACAACTTCATGGAGACACGATGATGGAGATCATGATGATGGAGATCATGGTGTCATGCCGGTGACGATGATGATCATGGAGCCCCGAAGATGGAGATCAAAAGGAGCAAAATGATATTGGCCATATCATGTCACTATTTGATTGCATGTGATGTTTATCATGTTTATGCATCTTATTTGCTTAGAACGATGGTAGTAAATAAGATGATCCCTCATTAAAATTTCAAAAAAGTGTTCCCCCTAACTGTGCACCGTTGCGAAAGTTCGTTGTTTCGAAGCACCACGTGATGATCGGGTGTGATAGATTCTAACATTCACATACAACGGGTGTAAGCCAGATTTACACACGCGAAACACTTAGGTTGACTTGACGAGCCTAGCATGTACAGACATGGCCTCGGAACACAAGAGACCGAAAGGTCGAGCATGAGTCATATAGTAGATACGATCAACATGAAGATGTTCACCGAAGATGACTAGTCCGTCTCACGTGATGATCGGACACGGCCTAGTTGACTCGGATCATGTATCACTTAAGATGACTAGAGGGATGTCTATCTGAGTGGGAGTTCATCAAATAATGTGATTAGATGAACTTAATTATCATGAACGTAGTCAAAAGGTCTTTGCAAATTATGTCGTAAGCTCGCGTTTTAGTTATACTGTTTAGATATGTTCCTAGAGAAAATATAGTTGAAAGTTGATAGTAGCAATTATGCAGACTGGGTCCGTAAAATGAGGCTTGTCCTCATTGCTGCGCAGAAGGCTTTTGTCCTTAATGCACCGCTCGGTGTGCTGAACCTCGAACGTCATCTGTGGATGTTGCGAACATCTGACATACACGTTTTGATGACTACATGATAGTTCAGTAATGTTAAACGGTTTAGAATTGTGGCGCCGAAGACGTTTTTGAAACGTCGCGGAACATATGAGATGTTCCAAGGGATGAAATTGGGATTTCAGGATCGTGCCCACGTCAAGAGGTATGAGACCTTCGACGAGTTTCTTAGCCTGCAAACTAAGGGAGAAAAGCTCAATTGTTGAGCATGTGCTCAGATTGTCTGAGTACTACAATCACTTGAATTGAGTGGGAGTTAATCTTCCAGATCAGATAGTGATGGTTCTCCATAGTCACTGCCACCAAGCTATTAGAGCTTCGTGATGAACTATAACATATCAGGGATAGACATGATGATCCTTGAGCAATTCGCGATGTTTGACACCGTGAAAGTAGAAATCAAGTAGGAGCATCAATTGTTGATGGTTGGTGAAACCACTAGTTTCAAGAAGGGCGAGGGCAAGAAGGGACACTTCATGAAATGGCAAATCAGTTGCTGCTCTAGTGAAGAAACCCAAGGTCGAACCCAAACCCGAGACTAAGTGCTTCTGTAATGAGGGGAACAGTCACTGAAGCAGAACTACCCTAGATACTTGGTAGATGAGAAGGCTGGCAAGGTCGACAGGAGTATATTGGATATACATTATATTGATGTGTACTTTACTAGTACTCCTAGTAGCACCATGGTAATAGATACCGGTTCAGTTGCTAAGTGTTAGTAACTCGAAATAAAAGACTACGGAATAAACGGAGACTAGCTAAAGGCGAGGTGACGATATATGTTGGAAGTATTTCCAAGGTTGATGTGATCAAACATCGCATGCTCCCTCTGCCATCGGGATCAGTGTTAAACCTAAATAATTGTTATTTGGTATTTGCGTTGAGCATAGACATGATTGGATTGTGTCTATCGCAATACGGCTATTCATTTAAGGAGAATAATGGTTACTCTGTTTATTTGAATAATACCTTCAATGGTCTTGCACCTAAAATGAATGGTTTATTGAATCTCGATCGTAGTGATACACATGTTTATGCCAAAAGATATAATATAGTAATGATAGTACCACCTACTTGTGGCACTGCCATGTTGATGGATCTTTGGACTCGCTCGTTTTTGAAAAGTTTGAGACATGCGAACCATGTCTATTGGTGTATATGCATGAAGAAACTCCATGCAAATGGACCGTTTGGACTCACTTGATTTTGAATCACTTGAGACATGCAAATCATACCACATGGGCAAGATGACTGAAAAGCCTCGTTTTCAGTAAGATGGAACAAGAAAGCAACTTGTTGGAAGTAATAGATTTTGATGTATGCAGTCCAATGAGTGCTAAGGCACGCAGTGGATATCGTTATGTTCTTACTTCACAGATGATTTGAGTAGATGCTGAGTATATTTACTTGATGAAACACAAGTCTGAATTATTGAAAGGTTCAAGTAATTTCAGAGTGAAGTTGAAGATCGTCATGATAAGAGGATAAAATGTCTATGATATGATCATAGAGATGAGTATCTGAGTTATGAGTTTGGTATACAATTATGACATTGTGGAAATTGTTTCACAACTAATACCGCCTGGAACACCATAGTGTGATGGTGTGTCCGAACATCATAGCTACACCCTATTGGATATGGTGCATACCATTATGTCTCTTATCGAATTACCACTATCGTTTATGGGTTAGGCATTAGAGACAACCGCATTCACTTCAATTAGGGCACCACGTAATTCCGTTGAGATGACAACGTATGAACTATGGTTTAAAGAAACCTAAGCTGTCGTTTCTTAAAAGTTTGGGGCTGCGATGCTTATGTGAAAAAGTTTCATCCTAGTAAGCTCGAACCCAAAACGGATAAATGCATCTTCATAGGTCACCCAAAACAGTTGGGTATACCTCCTATTTCAGATTTGGAAGCAAAAGTGACTGTTTCTTAAACGGGTCCTTTCTCGAGGAAAAGTTTCTCTTGAAATAATTGAGTGGGAGGATGGTGGAGACTTGATAAGGTTATTGAACCATCACTTCAACCAGTGTGTAGCAGGGCACATGAAGTTGTTCCTGTGGCACCTACACCAATTGAAGTGGAAGTTGATGATAGTGATCATGAAACTTCGGATCAAGTCACTACCAAACCTCGTAGGACGACAAGGACAGGTACTGCTTCAGAGTGGTACCGTAATCCTATCTTGGAGGTCGTGTTGCTAGACAACAATGAACCTACGAGCTATGGAGAAGCGATGGTGGGCCCAGATTCCGACAAATGGCTCGAGGCCATAAAATCCGAGAGAGGATCCATGTATGAAAACAATGTGTAGACTTTGGAAGAACTACTTGATGGTCGTAAGGCTGTTGGGTACAGATGGATTTTAAAAGGAAGACGGACAATGATGGTAAGTATCACCATTAAGAAAGCTCGACTTGTCGTTAAGATGTTTTCCGACAAGTTCAAGGAGTTGACTACGATGAGACTTTCTCACTCGTAGCGATGCTAAGAGTCTGTTGGAATTATATTAGCAATTACTGCAT
Source organism: Triticum aestivum (assembly GCF_018294505.1). NCBI lineage: Eukaryota > Viridiplantae > Streptophyta > Magnoliopsida > Poales > Poaceae > Triticum > Triticum aestivum. Next base: position 469,804,480 of record NC_057798.1, on the reverse strand, counting down.
GATTTATGAAATCTTGCAGATAGGATGTCAAAACATTATTTCCTCGATGATATTCTTGAGGAAAGGTTGTATGTGATACAACTAGAAGGTTTTGTCAATCCTGAAAGATGCTAACAAGTATGCAAAGCTCCAACAATCCTTCTAAGGACTGGAGTAAGCATCTCGGAGTTGGAATATACGCTTTGATGAGATGATCAAAGATTTTGGGTTTATACAATGTTTATGAGAAACTTGTATTTCCAAAGAAGTGAGTGGGAGCACTATAGAATTTCTGATGAGTATATGTTATTGACATATTGTTGATCAAAAATGATGTAGAATTTCTGGACAGCATATAGGGTTATTTGAAAAGTGTTTTTCAATGGAAAACCTGGATTAAGCTACTTGAACATTGAGCATCAAGATCTTTAAAGATAGATAAAAATTCTTAATAGTACTTTCAAATAAATACATACCGTGACAAGATTTTGAAGGAGTTCAAAATAGATCGACAAAGAAGGAGTTCTTGGCTGTGTTATAAGGTATGAGTATTGAGAAAGACTCAAGACCTAACCACGGCAGAAAAGAGAGAAAGGACGAAAGTCGTCCCCTATGCTTTAGACGTAGGCTCTACAGTATGCTATGCTGTGTACCGCACCTGAAGTGTGCATTGCCATGAGTCAGTCAAGGGGTACAAGTGTGATCCAGGAATGGATCACAGGACAGTGGTCAAGGTTATCCTTAGTAACTAGTGGACTAAGGAATTTTCTCGATTATGGAGGTGGTAAAAGAGTTCGTCGTAAAAGGTTACGCCGATGCAAACTTTGACACTAATCCGGATTATTCTGAGTAGTAAACCGGATTCGTATAGTAGAACAGTTATTTGGAATAGCTCCAAATAGAGCGTGGTAGCTGCATCTAGGAGATGACATAGAGATTTGCAAAGCACACACGGATCTGAAAGGTTCAGATCCGTTGACTAATAACCTCTCTCACAAGAGAGATATGATCAAACCCCATGGGTGTTGATTCATTACAATCACATAGTGATGTGAACTAGATTATTGACTCTAGTGCAAGTGGGAGACTGTTGGAAATATGCCCTAGAGGCAATAATAAAATGGTTATTATTGTATTTCCCTGTTCATGACAATTGTCTATTATTCATGCCATAATTGTATTGACTGGAAACCGCAATACATGTGTGAATACATAGACCACAACATGTCCCTAGTGAGCCTCTAGTTGACTAGCTCGTTGATCAACAGATGGTCATGGTTTCCTGACCATGGACATTGGATGTCATTGATAACGGGATCACATCATTAGGAGAATGATGTGATGGACAAGACCCAATCCTAAGCATAGCACAAGATCGTGTAGTTCGTTTGCTAAAGCTTTTCTAATGTCAAGTATCATTTCCCTTCGACCATGAGATTGTGTAACTCTCTGGTACCGTAGGAGTACTTTGGGTGTACCAAACGTCACAATGTAACTGGGTGGCTATAAAGGTGCACTACAGGTATCTCTGAAAGTGTCTGTTGGGTTGGCACGAATCAAGACTGGGATTTGTCATTCCGTATGACGGAGAGGTATCTCTGGGCCCACTCGGTAATGCATCATCATAATGAGCTCAATGTGACTAAGTAGTTAGTCACGAGATCATGCATTACGGAACGAGTAAAGTGACTTGCCGGTAACGAGATTGAACGAGGTATTGGGATACCGACGATCGAATCTCGGGAAAGTAACATACCGATTGACAAAGGGAATTGCATACGGGGTTGCTTGAATCCTTGACATTGTGGTTCATCCGATGAGATCATCGTGGAACATGTGGGAGCCAACATGGGTATCCAGATCCCGTTGTTGGTTACTGACCGGAGAACGTCTCGGTCATGTCTGCATGGTTCCCGAACCCGTAGGGTCTACACACTAAAGCTTCGGTGACGCTAGAGTTGTTATGGGAAATAGTATGTGGTTACCGAAGGTTGTTCGGAGTCCCGGATGAGATCCCGGACATGACGAGGAGCTCCGGAAGGGTCCGGAGGTGAAGATCAGTATATTGGACGAAGGGTATTGGAGTCCGGAATTGTTCCGGGGGTACCAGGTGATGACCAGCGTGTCCGAAAGGGGTTTCGGAGGCCCCGACAAGCGTTGGGGGGCCTTATGGGCCAAGGGGAGAGGGCACATCAGCCCACTAAGGGGCTGAGCGCCCCTCCCACCCCATCTCACGTAACCAGGAGAGGTGGGGGCTCCACCCCTAGGGCAGCCGCCCCTCCCGGCTTGGGGGGCAAGTTTCCTAGGGGGTGGGGGCGCCCAAACCCATCTAGGGTTTCCCCTGTGGCCGCCACCCCTCCCCTAGGGAACCCTAGGGCGCCTCCCCCTCCTCCCTTCCCCCTATATATAGTGAGGGAGAGAGAGGGCAGCCGCACCCTTCCCCTGGCGCAGCCCTCTCCCTCCTCCAACACCTCCTCCTCCTCCGTAATGCTTGGCGAAGCCCTGCCGGAGAACCACGAGCTCCATCACCACCATGCTGTCGTGTTGTCGGAGTTCTCCCTCAACTTCTCCTCTCCCCTTGCTGGATCAAGAAGGAGGAGACGTCCCCGGGCTGTACGTGTGTTGAACACGGAGGCACCGTTGTTCGGTGCTTAGATCGGATTCGGCCGTGATCTGAATCGCTTCGTGAACGACTCCATCGACTGCGTTCTTGTAACGCTTCCGCTTAGCGATCTTCAAGGATATGAAGATGCACTCCCTCTCTCTCTCGTTGCTAGTCTCTCCATAGATTGATCTTGGTGATGCGTAGAAAATTTTGAATTTCTGCTACGTTCCCCAACACGCTCATCTCGGTGAGACCGAAACATTACGAAGGAAAACAGAGAGATTACAATCCCATCTCGGTGAGATCGAGATCCCTGTCGGTGAAACCAATTTGCCTAGGGTTTGTGGCAGTGGCTATGACATCTGAACTCGGTGGCGCCGGATAGAAAGAATCGGTGGGGCCGAGTTGAACTTTAGGTTTAGGTCATATGTGGATGTGGGAAAGTAGTTGAGGGTTTTGAAGCATATCACTAAACACTATGAAGCAAGAAACTCATTAAGCAACACCTCATCCCTCCTTGATAGTATTGGCTTTTCCTATAGACTCAATGTGATTTTGGATCACTAAAATATAAAATGTAGAGTCTTAAGCTTGAAGCTTGAGTCAATCCTGTTATCCTTAGCATTTTGAGGGATTCACTTTTCTCATCCATGACATGCCATTCATTGAGCTTTCCTGAAATATTTGTCTTGGAATTGTATTAGCTCAATGAGCTATATGTTGTTAGGAATTACCAAAACCACCTAGGGATAGTTGCACTTTCACTAACATTGACCTCAAATCGGAGCCGGCGTCACAGGGAGGAGCCGCCACACCGGGGTTGCGCCGTCGGTCGGTGGTCGCTGCGTCCGCGAGGCCGTGGTCACGCGCCTGGAGCCACCAACCCCGGCGGATCCAAGCACCGTTTGTGTCGGCGCAATGGATTCCCGCCATATCGACTCGGGCACAGTCCTCACAGGAGCGGCGGAGAGCCACACGGACGATCATCTCCTCCTCGTCTCCGCATGGGACAAGGTCTTAGTCAATGTATCGAGAAATCTTGGAGTCCGATCCACTGTCTGCCATGCCGGAGAAGGCTCGAGATCACCGGACATGTGCTTAGAGGCGGCGTGAAATGGAGTAGCTAGAGTTTGGTCAAAGATGCAGATATGAAAAAACATATGTGGGGTCGGGCCACATCCGGGCCTTCTCATATTCACACCGGCAGAACATGAGGAGTGTCGGTCAGCCCGGAAGCATAACGCCGGTACGAAGGGGGACGGTTGGATCATGTTTTTTCTGACAAATCACTGACCGGGGAGTCCACCCAGGCGTATAGGAAGCATTTGAATCAGCGCATGCCCTGTTTATGCCTCCAAATTCACGATACGACAGAATTCGCTCGGTCGCAAGTATGTATATATTCACCTGGCGACTAGTAAAACAGTACTCCAGCTCTAGAGCAGTCGTAGCAAGTACCACCGCAGAGAGCTAGGGAGCGACACGAGCCAACCGGGTTCGCTTCATATCCTTGTCCCAACAGCCGGGCAGACGAGCAGCAACAGCGAGGTAGGTGCTGATTATCTATAGACAGACCGCGGCCAGTGATGGACGACTTCACCTTCCCTACAACGGCCGCCGCGGCAGAGCATGCGGAGCCACTGTTCCTACATCACCACCACCGCCTTCTCCCCTTCCCCCACTTCGCCTCCTCGCCGCTCTGGTTTCCCAGCGACGGCGTCGCCGTTACACCGGTGGTGGCCGTGGTGAGCCGCCGAACCGTGGACGGCATGGAAGAGCAAGAGCCCACGTCGTCGGACTCGGCCGCCGGACGACGGTCCAAGGGGGAGAGGGGAGGAGAAGCGGATGAAGGGGTGGTCGTGCGCGCTGCCGGCGCGGACGGCGAGGACAAGATGGACATGCTGTGGGAGAACTTCAACGAGGAGCTGCGGCGCGCCGGTTCTTGCTCGAAGACGGCGGCGTGCGGGCTGGACGAGCTGTCGGACACGGAGTCGGAGGCGGGGGAGCGCGGGCGCGGGTGGGCGCCGATGCTGCGGGCGTCGTCGAGGGCCGGCGGGACGGGGCAGTACTACCGCCGGAGCGGCAGCTGGGTGCTGCTCATGAGGATCTTCAAGAGGCTCTTCGTCGTCGAGAAGACGACCATCTCCGCCGCGCATCGGCGCCACTAGGCCAAGGCAGCAGAGTGATGCGTACATGCACACAGCACACGTACAGCATGCACACAATCGCCTGAGGCATCCTTGGGATGCAAATGCGGAGTAAGTTAAGTTATACTAGACGGACATGAGTAATTAAGCGTTCATCTTCCTTGCTACTCCTTTTGTTTCTGGTAAAATATATAGAAAGTCAAGACCCGTGGAGATTCTTTTGTATTTACCCACTTGTCACTAAGCCAGGAGATGTGTCCTGTCATGAATCACGATCTTGTGGTAAATTATACTATGAGTTATTAAGTGTTCGTGAGTGGCGTAAGTGTAATTAGAGTTCATCTGAACAAAGAAACTCGGTTATATATCACCACATTTTCTTGCATCTTCCTCGTTGTTTACTACGAGTAGTACTGTCAAATATAATAAACGTATAGAAAATCAAGACCAACGGAAATTCTCTTCTATCCATTGGTGATGACTCAAGAGATATCGTGTCATGAGTGTTGAGTAACGTGATTGTATTAAGAAACATAGGTTAGACTAGGAAATATTCTGGCTTGCCTTGTACTCCAAGTAGATCATGTACTCCTATATATATGCCCATGAGGCTCAAGCAATACAACAACTATTCCACCAATCCCTCTCTCCCTTCTAACATGGTATCTATCGCAAGTCGATCCTAAACCCTAGCCGCCGCCGCTTCCGCACTTGCGCGCCGCCCCCGGGGCGGTCGGCCTCCATGACCGCCGCCGGGGGGCCGCGCCACCCGTACCTAGGGTTCGTCCGCCGGCCGTGTTGGCCGGCTGCCCTAGAGAGTCTTTTTCCCGATCCTTTGATCCGGGGTTTTCTCTCTCGCCGGTCGTTTTGATCGGCGTCTACTTTTTGGTTTTCCGGTCTTTGTGATCCGGTTTGCGTCGCCCACCGCCGCCGTCGACCCCGTGCGCCTCTACTCCGACTTCGGCATCGACTACACCGGCGTCTTCACCGACCTGGCGGCCTCGCGCGTCGTCCACGCGTCTACCCGCCGGTCGCCCCGACTCGGCGGCCTCGCATCATGCGGCGGCCCTTCACCGCCGCCGTTCGCGCGATGGCCCGCCCGTCGATCTACGCCGGCCGTCACCGCCTGCTCCGACCGGGACTCCTGCATCACCCCGACCCGGCGGCCTCGCGCCATGCGGCGGCCAATCATAGCCGCCCTGCCGCCCGCCGCCGCCGGCTTCATCTCGGACTCCGCCGCCACCACGCCTTCACCGAGCGGTGTCCCCGACCTCGCGCGCGATCGGCTTGATCACCCGCTCGCCGCCGCTATCAGCCTCATCTATGCCGCGCGACCGACCTGGCCCGTCGGTTACGCGCGCCTTCGCAGGTCCCGTGAAGATCGTCTCCGAGTTCAGCACGCCCCTCCGTCGATCGAGCAACGGGCTGCCGCTGCGTCGCCCCGTCGGGACGCAGCGCCGCCGCCCCGTGGTTCTCCTCCCGGCTGCACCGACCCGCGTCACCGCTGCGTCGCCCCTTCGGGCCGTAGTGCCGCGGCCCGCGGTCTACCGCCGCCCCGAGGTCGTCCACTCCAGGCCGTCCCCGTGGCTGCACCGACCCTCGCGCCGCCGCTGTGTCGCCCCGTCGGGCCATAGCGAGCGTGGCACGCCGTCCACGCCGCCGTCTCGAGGCTGTCCACGCGGTTGCACCACCCCGCGCTCCGCCGCTGTGCCGCCCCTTCGGGCTATAGCACCGCGGCCCGCGGTCCCTGCGACCGTCCCGAGGTCTTCCGTCGTCACCCCGACCTGCCCGCCGCCGCCGCGTCGCCCCTTCGGGCCGTAGCGCCGCGGCCCGCGGTCCACCGCCGTCACCGCGCGTCGACCTCCCGTGGTATGCGCCGCGCCGTCTTCCTTGGCGCGGGAACGCCACCGTCCACGCCGGTCTTCGTCATGCTGTCAGGGTTCTTCGCCTACGTCGAGCACCGCCGCCGCACTCCTAACCTAGCCGCCGCCGCCGCCTTCAGGCCACCGCTGCCGCTCTTCTTTGGCCGCCGCCGCCGCTACCTTTGTAGCCGCCGCCGCCGCCCGTCCACCCCCTTCGTCTTCGTCCAGCACCAGTTCGTCGCCAGCGTCGCCGTCATCTACCCCGACCGCTTCATCTACTCCGACAACCGCGGGCGACATTGGCCCCGCGCCGATTGGCGCCGCAACCGTCGTCGAGTCCTTCTCTGCTGGCCTCTCCGACTTCTCTGACATGGTGTACAGCTCGTGCAGGTCCCTCGTCTACGCATGCCCGGTGCTGGCAACACCGCCGCGTGCCTTCGTCCACGACGTGTCCCCGGGCCTGGCAAGCCTGGCGCGGCGCTTCGTCAACTTCGTCTTCGTCCGTCTACGCATGCCCGGTGCTGGCAACACCGGTGCGTGCCTTCGTCCACGATGTGTCCCCGGGCTTGGCAAACCCGCCGCGACGCGTCGTCAACATCATCTACCTCCTGGCGCACCACTACTTCGACACCACTGCGCCCATGCTAACTCGGCGCCCCCTTGCGCCCGCGGCTCCACGGCGACTTCCTCGACACCGGCCAACCCGACTCGACATCGACCACGGCATTCTTCGCACGGCTACCTCGACCACGGCTCCACCACACACGCTCTCGGCTACATCGACAAACGGCACAAAGGGCTACCGCCTGCTTGAGCAACCTCGTTGGTTTCCACTCCAGCCACGACTCCGCGATGCATCGACCGTTACGACTGTGGGGGGTGTCCGTCGGCTTGCCTTCGGATTCTTCTCCAGTCTCACCGTCTGCATCGCTACCGTTGTGACTGCGGGGGGATGTTGAGTAACGTGATTGTATTAAGAAACATAGGTTAGACTAGGAAATATTCTGGCTTGCCTTGTACTCCAAGTAGATCATGTACTCCTATATATATGCCCATGAGGCTCAAGCAATACAACAACTATTCCACCAATCCCTCTCTCCCTTCTAACAATGAGTACTCAATGATGTAATCGTTGGAAGCAGCTAAGGGCATGTACAATGGAAGCATCACCTCCCTAGTGCTTCACCTCTTCCACGTAAGTAAAGATGGATGGGGCACTACTTAGTTTGTCAAACCCTCAATGCATGAAGCTGCCCCATCAAACCAATGCATGACATATACATCCTCTTTTTCCTATACTTCAGTGAACGTGGAGGGCTGGATCGCTTCATCTCTCTCCCTTTTCCCATCTCTCTCTTACTTTTGTCAGCCAAGAGACTACCTCCTCTGCAGGATCCCGTCTTGGTCTGCAGGCTACTAGTTGAGCTGAGCTGGACAATCGGAAGTGACGTTATAGGGCTGGGGCACCCGTCCACAGTGGAGCGTTGGGCATGCCCTAAGTGGTCGCCCCAGTGACACAAATGTAATGATCGATATGGAGGTTGCTTTCCAGACAGTGGAAGCTTAGCTGCCCAGATTCTGTATGCCGAACATTTTCACTCCCTTCCTATGAACTGGAAAAGGGGCGAGGCTCTTTTTTCGTCTAAAAAATATGGCTGGATCTGAAGACAGAAAGGCGCACGACATTTTCCTGGGCCACATATCAATTTGTGTGCGTTCGTGGGGTAAAAAGCTTGCGCTGTTTTTAGTGGGGGAAATGGAGGACGCGTGCGTGTTTTGTGTGGGTTGCTCGCTCGCTCACATAGGGAGGGACAGCAGATTTGGCTCGCACTAAAGGCGAAAGGAGGGACAGCGACGTCCAACCGTCTAATAGTCCTACCTCATTACCAGTAGAACAGTAGTCATCTCCTTTCTCATAATACATGCCATCTACTAGTCCAAGCCAGCTGTGTGTCCCCAACTCAATTTGCATCGAAACTTATTCGCAGCACTGTGAACCAACAGGTTTAGTAGACTAGTAGATGACAGTGTGAAGAAACGTCTTATGTCTAGTTACAGAGGGAGCAGTAAGCAAGATTTTAATGTTATGACTCTTTTTTTGGACAAGCTTGTAATGTTGTGACTTGGGTGGGAGCGAGCTGCACCGGGGTTTGGCCCCTTGGAAATGACAAAATCGTACAAATTCATAATGCAAGCGCTGCCGAATGCAAGAATGGACATTCGTGAGTGACGTTTTGTCTTGTTAGCAACTACTCTACCTACATCACATCAGTTGTTGAGCATTCTATTCTACCAATCTGCCCAATTTTTGTTTTGCTTCCCTACTGAAATCGACCAGCAGTTAAGAGGACGGGAGGCACTCAGGGTCAGGGACAGCACACAAGGACTTAATAGCTTGTGCACACATACGCGAGCATGATGGTAGCTGGGCCTCTTCTCACCAACTATCTCAGACAGTTAAGAATAACGAGGAAAGGGCACTCATCTTTTAGTCACCACGCCAATTATACAATAATAATGGATAATGGATGGGGGGGGGGGGGGGGGATCTATCTCCCTCAGGCCTTGTTCGGTTGTGTGTGAATCCAAGTGGATTGAAGGGGTTTGTGGGGGATTTAAACCTCTTCTAAGTCAAAATACGAACCAATCCTTGCCAATCCCCTCCAATCCTCTTGGGAGGAGGATTAACCGAACAAAGCCTCAAGACGAGGGCAGACTACAGTAATCCATCAGTTGAAGATTAAGCATCAATACAATAGGATTTTACAAGTGTTACTTTCCAGCTGCCCCGCATTCTTAGGCCTTGTTTAGAATGCTGGAATTGGGTATGAAATTCGGAGGACTTGCTCTGTTCCTGTGAAGTTCCCGCGTTCCAAAGCCCAAACAGGAACTGTACTCTTTCGAAGATATTATCTGACAAAGGTTGAAAAGCGAACATGAAATGGGCAGAGCGGTATGCGTTACAGAATTTCATATGGATATAACCAGCCTTTCTTAAACAATGGAGCACTACATTGTGTTGCTGTTGTCTATTGATAAAGGGCAGCGAAGAGCTGGACAAAACCATGTTTTTATCTTACAACTGAAGGGAATCCTCACAATCTGCTAGATACAGCAAGGTACTTTGTATGACGCGCCTGAGCCATCAATTTGCCACTCCTTTTCTTCCTGAAATCAACAGAGATAACACCGACTGATTTTCCAGCACGCAATAGCTTCGCCTCAACCTCTATTTCTTCCTGGAAAATTAATCAAAGAGTTTACAGCATGTCAAATAACTACTAAAGAAAGCATAACAACGAAAAGACGAAGGTACGTTCAAAATTAATCAAGCCTTCTCATACTACTCCCTCCGTAAAGAAATATAAGAGTGTTTAGATCACTAAAGTAGTGATCTAAACGCTCTTATATTTCTTTCCAGCGGGAATACTATATAGCAATAAATTGGCCAATGCTGCCCTTTCCGGGTGAAAAAATTGTAGCCAAGCAACCTGAAAAGGCCGTTTTGATTTTTCACAGCAATATCTGGACAACATGACAGTAACTCTGATCCTAAACTGATTCTCGGAACCATTTTATACCCAGCAAGCTCCAATTTGAATTGAACAGAATCCCTCAAAGGAAACAGAAATAAATAACACGTAGAAATGCAGTGCATTGAACTCAACCATTCTTTTGCTTAATATGTACTCCCTCCGTTCCTAAAGAAGTCTTTTTAGAGATTTCAATAAGGACTACATATGGATGTATAGACATATTTTAGAGTGTAGATTCACCTGTTTTGTTCCGTATGGAGTCCGCATTGGAATCTCTAAAAAGACATATATCGAACTGAGGGAGTACTTATATTTCTATAGTATAAAAATGACTGCAAGGTAAGAAGTATTGGTCCTTTTATGTTGCCAACTGAGATGTCATTCTCCCATGTTCATCGATGTTAACTCTTCAGAATACCAACTTTCACCTTTCTAGAAGACTATGAATACGCAAGCAATCAAAGTTTAAGGCAAATTTTAATCAATCAAAATTTATTTGGGAAAAAGCACATTGTTAACTCTTCAAAATACCAACTTTCACCTGTCTAGAAGACTATGAATATGCAAGCAATCAAAGTTTAAGGCTAATTTTAACCAATGAAAATTGATTTGGGAAAAAGCAAGCAATCAAAGTTTAAGGCTAACTTTAACCAATGAAAATTTATTTGGGAAAAAGCAAGCAATCAAAGTTTTAAGCTAATTTTAACCAATGAAAATTTATTTGGGAAAAAGCAAATGTGCATGCAAGGGTGGGTGATTGAGTTTAGGGTTTATGTACTTGTGCATCTTTAAAAACTTCATAGATGTGTATCATGTTAGAGCATGTAGGTATGCAAACATGTGATCAAATGTGTCCTATACAAAAAATAGAAATGGTTGTAGTTGCACGCTCTCTGTTTATTTATTCTACAGAAATAGTAGGTAGTTGCATCAGGGACGGAGCAGACCAACTCCTGGTGAAGGACGGGGAGATTAAGCATAGATGGCGGGAGTGCGGGAGTACTTCGACAAGTTGTTCAATGGGGAGAATGAGAGTTCTATCATTGAACTGGACGACTCCTTTGATGAGACCAGCCTGCGTTTTGTGCATCAAATCCAGGAGTCTGAGGTCAAGAAGACTTTAAAAAACGATGAAAGGAGGCAAGGCGATAAGCCTTGATTGTATCCCCATTGAGGTGGGGAAAGGCCTCGGGGACATAGCGATAGTATGGCTAACCAAGCTTTTCAACCTCATTTTTCAGGCAAACAAGATGCCAGAAGAATGGAGACGGAGTATATTAGTACCAATCTTCAAGAACAAGCGGGATGTTCAGAGTTGTACTAATTACCGTGGAATTAAGCTCATGAGCCATACAATGAACCTATGGGAGAGATTCATTGAGCACCCCTTAAGAGGAATGACTAGCGTGACCAAAAATCAGTTTGGTTTCATGCCTGGGAGGTTAACCATCGAAGCCATTTTCTTGGTACGACAACTTATGGAGAGATACAGGGAGAAAAAGGACTTGCATATAGTGTTCATTGACTTGGAGAAGGTCTATGATAAGACACCACGGAATGTCATGTGGTGGGCCTTGGAGAAACACAAAGTCCCAGCAAAGTACATTACCCTCATCAAGGACATGTACGATAATGTTGTGACAAGTGTTCGAACAAGTGATGTCGACACTGATGACTTCCCAATTAAGATATGACTGCATCAGGGGTCAGCTTTGAGCCCTTATCTTTTTGCCTTGGTGATGGATGAGGTCACAAGGGATATACAAGGAGATATCCCATGGTGTATGCTCTTTGTGGATGATGTGCTGCTAGTTGACGATAGTCGGACTGGGGTAAATAGGAAGTTAGAGTTATGGAGACAAACCTCGAAATCGAAAGGGTTTAGGCTTAGTAGAACTAAAATCGAGTACATGATGTGCGGCTTCAGTACTACTAGGCGCGAGGAGGAGGAGGTCAGCCTTGATGGGCAGGTGGTGCCTTAGAAGGACACCTTTCGATATTTGGGGTCAATGCTGCGGAAGGATGAGGGTATTGATGAAGATGTGAACCATCGAATCAAAGCCGTATGGATGGAAGTGGCGCCAAGCTTCTGGCATTCTCTGTGACAAGAGAGTGCCACAAAAGCTAAAGGCAAGTTTTATAGGACGACGGTTTGGCCCGCAATGTTGTATGGCGCGGAGTGTTGGCCGACTAAAAGGCGACATGTTCAACAGTTAGGTGTGGCGGAGATGCTTATGTTGAGATGGATGTGTGGCCACACGAGGAAGGATCGTGTCCGGAATGATGATATACGAGATAGAGTTGGGGTAGCACCAATTAAAGAGAAGCATGTCCAACATCGTCTGAGATTGTTTAGGCATATTCAGCGCAGGCCTTCAGAAGCTCCAGTGCATAGCGGACGGCTAAAGCGTGCGGAGAATGTCGAGAGGTCGGGGTAGACCGAATTTGACATGGGAGGAGTCCGTAAAGAGAGATTTGAAGGATTGGAATATCACCAAAGAACTAACTACGGACAGGGGTGCGTGGAAGCTTGCTATCCATGTGCCAGAACCATGAGTTGGTCGAGAGATCTTATGGGTTTCACCTCTAGCCTACCCCAACTTATTTGGGACTAAAGGCTTTGTTGTTGTTGTTGTTGTAAATAGTAGGTAGCACAATTTCTTTTCCAAGAACCCAAAGGGAGCTCTGCCATTTCGTTAGGAGAGAAAACTGAACGAAAACCGATACATATGAACCAAACACCACGCCAGCCCCAAGTCCACGCACCAAACGAGAGGGCGACTCTGCCACCCAACCAGCCGGAGTCGACACCCTATACAAAACGACCCGTAGTCTCCACTCCAGCATATAGACCTCAACGAATGCACCTTCCTGGCTCCAAGGCCGCACACCCGACGAGCCAATGACTCTGTCATCCGAGCGGCCAAACCAGATACCCTACATCACAAAGGCGATCTCTGGAGCCGCCACTCAGGCTTCCACACCGGCCCCGAGGCCGCACACCCGACTAACCAACGTCTCTACCACCCAAGTTGCCAGAGCAGTTGCCATGCATACAAAAGGCAATCTCCGGAGCCACGGCCCCGGCTTCCACACCGGCCCTAAGCCAGCAACAACACTGCAAGAGAACACATGCCCCCGGCGCCCGCTTCAGCCAAAGCCGAAACTTGAGATTCACCTGGAGAATTTGAGATTCAAATGACAAGGCGAAGGGGCTCTACGACAATGCCTCCAAGGAGGCCAACGATGTCTGAGGACGCCACCATTGCCGACATCATCCGAATTCAGTGCTAGGCTTTCGCCTGGAGCTCACCAAACTAAGGCTGACGCAGTGGATCTCCGGGCAACCAGCCCGGCATATCCAATTCCGATCAACAACTTGGAGGCATCCACCCGAGCCACAACAGCCATGCACTTCAAATCAATTTCATGTCACATCATTTCCCATAGGTATTAAACCCTATGAACTGAAAGTAAGCATATATACTTGAGCACAGAATTTAATAATAAGCCAATCTCAAATTATTAAATTATATAGTTTGGCTTACAATAGGAACGCCGCTCAAAAGGTGTGTCAAAACAAGGAAAGTGGATTTATTGGAAGATGAGAAAAGAAAACAATTAGGAGTACCCTCTTTCTATGACATATCAGAATATCAAGCAAAAAGATTGCACGTAATGATTAGTAATGAGCAATATAACTAACATTTAAGATGGGAAAAAACCCACCGATAAAACAGTAACTGTATCACCATAGCATGAGATCATCTCAAAAAGGCAAAAGCTTCCTAATTACTCTCAAATAAAGGGACTCCATTAGATTGCTATATGGTCACCATTAAGGAAAACTGAAGAACAAGTATTTAGAGCCTCCTAACTTCTGTGACCTATGAGCATAGCTAATTATTCAAGTACAAAAATGTTGCATGGTTGTTATCCCAAAACAAATTGAATACACCCTACTGCTTATGCTCCAGGTCAAAACCTAATTATGAAAAGGAGGCAGCAAACAAGAATTTCTAACAACTTTCACCAAGTTCAAAGTAATTGCCACAACTAACCCCAGTTCACTCATGTCATCTTCCAACAACTTGTTACCATCACAAACTGGTTAGTTGTACACATGATACCAATGGAGGTACCACTGAGAGCCCAGTCGGCACCTAAGTGATACCTCAGTGAGCTCTCACAAATGGATAGTAAATTACTTATCCAAAAGTAATTAGTGTTGAACCGATGTAGCCCCTGTCAGCAAGACATAGTGTTATTGACACCCGATCCAATTACTCGCCTAAGAATTAAGATGCGCCCTAAAGCGTTCCAGAATAGAAACAACATGCAGAGGTAGGCGCCTCATTGCGACTCAATTACTCCAAGTCCAATGCCTCAGCAAATTCACAGGGCAGAATTCTAGTTCGAAATGCACGTCAACTTGGACAGAATCATAGTTTCATCACAAAAAATTCCAACCAACATAAACTAAAATCTGTTGATGACGAACAGGAACAATGTCTGAAGCCATAGTATGGAAGAGAGAAATTGTAGTCTCACCCCGACGGCGGCCGTGTCGACGTAGGACACGCTGATCTCGAGGGAGACCCCGCTCGTGCCCACCCCGCTGGAGAAGAACACGGCCGAGCCCAACTGGTCGGCGAGCGTTGCCGTGACGCCGCTGAGAAGGTACCCTTGGGGGCTCTGCAAATCAATCCCCAATTCGAACCAGACACCACGCGCCGTCACGTCAGCGTGTCGAAACCGAAGGAGTAAGGGAGCTAACGCTCGAGGTTTCGGCGGGGAGGGAGCGCGTGGCTTACGGCGATACGGGGGGTGACGACGAAGGAGCAGAGGACGCTGCCGTGCTCGGCGGCCTCGAGGCGGACGCCGCTGATGACGAAGGAGTCGTAAGGGGTGGAGCCCGAGATGTCCGCGGCGGAAGCGGTGGGCTCGAGGGTCCTCCGCACCGCCTCCGGGTCCATGGCGCGGCGGTGGCGCTGGGGCCGGCGACGAGGTAGTGGTCGCCGCCGGATCGGGGAAAGAGTTGCGGGGGTTTGGCGGGGCACGCAACACAAAGACAATGTGGGTGGATACCTGCGGTGTGCGAGCGTGGTTGGCTGGCAGTGGCAGCGCCTTGCTAGGCTGGCGGGTGAGATAAGCTACAGCTGACAAACGGTCCCACAAAGTAAGGAACATGATTGGGCCCACTAGAACGAACTAAAAGCTTTTATTTCTAGGTTCAAGTACTATCTACTTTAAAATTTGTCAAAAAAAAGTTGACATTCTGAGCCTTATTTGGTCTACTACCCCCGTCAATGAATAAGTGTACGGTTGGCACCAAAATTTATCCAGAAAAGAGTGTCCAGTGCACTTTAAAATAGAGAAAAATATTTCTCTCTCATTACACGATAATCAATATCAATAACATTCAACACATGGCCTTCTCACTTTCTACATGCACTTAGCTCGTTGGGGTGGGGTAATTAAAAAGAAGAGAGATGGTAGCTTGCACCTTAACAATGCATTTTTACCCACTTCATAATTTGTCCTAAAATTTCTATGTGTACATTTTTTTTGCAGGATAAAACTTGTATTACTCAATCTCCCGAGAATTACAATCACGCTTGCAATATCTAGGAGTTCTTCCGGACCGGATCCAAGCCACACAAACGTTCGGCATCGTGATTGTCCAAAATTTGCCAAGAAATGACTAGCATTATTTTTGCTACAAACAATATGAATAATACAAGAATTACGCTCGATCAAAAGATTTTTGATCTCCTTTATCATAAAGGCATATTTTGATTTATTTGTTTCTACACTTTGTATCATCTTCACTGCTTCTAGACTGTCTGATTCAACATTGATAGGTAGATTGCTCCATTGTAGCACAAGCAAAAGGCCCTTCCGGATGCCCATGATCTCCGTCTCAATCACATCATCACAAGTAAACAAATGTCTGCATGAACAAAAAATGATTCTGCCTCCATGGTCTCTTAAAATCATACATGTACCTGCTACACCATTCAAAACAGATACGTTGGTGTTCAACTTCACCGAGCAGCCGATGGGGGAGCCCAAGGACTAGAATCCAGTTGCCTTATATTGCACGAAGGAGTAGCCAAAGGGAAGCACACCTGGGCTGGGTACTTATCCTTTGAGTGGTATGCCAGCGGGTCTGAAACAATTGAGTTTAACGAGGCGACGTAACTAGCAAGAAAGCAGCAGCAGACATCCCTCGAACAACAACTCGTTTTTTTAGAGTGCACCAATAGCGTGCCATATTTTTATAGAATTGAAGAGAATGTAAACTATGAGAGTTGGACCCAACATGCAAACAATAGCGCCTCAGTACACCCATACCAACTCCACACCAACTAGGCTAAGATCACACAAAAACAATTTATACTATAGGCAATTGCTTGCTTCCATTTCGCAAAGATAAATCCACCACTCCCGTCATTGAGAGTTGCGCAATATGATTGGCAAAAACCCTCGCTTCCTCTACTTCCACAAGGACCAACATATAAAATCACTAGGGAGTCACAACCTTTCTGGTTGACATTGGGAATCATGCACTCGGCAACCATTCACCAACTCTTTAGCGAATCTGAGCCTATAGGGCAACCGACAACAGAGAAGCATCTCTGCCAAACCTCGCGGGAGACCATGCACTGCATCAGAACATGATCCATCGAGTCTATCTCTTGAAGGCAAGTGAAGTAAGTCGAAACATTATCCTAAAGGTCATGGTTATGCCTTCTATCCGACGTAAACTATGTATTGTATAGCAAGCCACATGAATATATGGCACTGAAAGTGCAACTATCCTGGGTGGTTTGGTAATTCCCAACAACATATAGCTCATTGAGCTAATGCTATTTCAAGATAAATATTTCAGGAAAGCTCAATGTTTGGCATGGCATGGATGAGAAACGTGGACCCCTCAAAATGCTAAGGACAAAAGGATTGGCTCAAGCTCAAAGCACAAGACTCTACATTTTTTCATTTTAGTGATCCAAGATCACATTGAGTCCGTAGGAAAAGCCAACACTATCAAGAGGGGGTGAGGTGTTGCTTAATGAGTTTCTTGCTTGAAGTGCTTAGTGATATGCTCCAGAAATCCTCAACTACTTTCTCATATACACATATGTCCCAAACCAAAAGTCAAACTCGGCCCTACCGAAACTTTCTATCCGGCGCCACCGAGTTCAGTTGACATAGACATTGCCAGAAACCCTAGTCTTTTCGGTCTCACCGATAGGGATCTCGGTCTCACCGAGATGGGATTGTAATCTCTCTGTTTCCCTTCGTAACGTTTTGGTCAAACCGAGATGAGCGATCGGTTCCACCAAGGTTGCAATGCAAACTCTCTATTTCCCTTTCGTAATGTTTTGGTCCAATCGAGATGAGCAAATGGTCCCACCGAGTTTGCCTCACCAACTCTCTGTTTGTCTATTACCAAAATCGGTCTCACAGAGTTTGTGTAATCGGTCTCACCGAGATTAGGTTATGCCCTAACCCTAACGATATCGGTCCCATCGAGTTTACGTGTCGGTCCCACTGAAATTCCTAACGGTCACATTACGAACTAAATCGGTCTGACCGAGTTTCACGATTCGGTCCCACCGAGTTTGGTAAATTGTGTGTAACGGTTAGATTTTGTGTGGAGGCTATATATACCCCTCCACCCACTCTTCATTCTTGGAGAGAGCCATCAGAACATGCCTACACTTCCAACATACATTTTCTGAGAGAGAACCACCTACACTTGTGTTGAGGTCAAGATATTCCATTCCTACCACATAAATTTTGATCTCTAGCCTTCCCCAAGTTGCTTTCCACTCAAATCTTCTTTCCACCAAATCCAAATCCTGTAGAGAGAGTTGAGTGTTGGAGAGACTATCATTTGAAGCACAAGAGCAAGGAGTTCATCATCAACACACCATTTGGTACTTCTTGGAGAGTGGTGTCTCCTAGATTGGCTAGGTTTCACTTGGGAGCCTCCGTCAAGATTGTGGAGTTGAACCAAGGAGTTTGTAAGGGCAAGGAGATCGCCTGCTTCATGAAGATCTACCCTAGTGAGGCAAGTCCTTCGTGGGCGACGATCATGGTGGGATAGACAAGGTTGCTTCTTCGTGGACCCTTCATGGGCGGAGCCCTCCGTAGACTCGCGCAACCGTTACCCTTCATGGGTTGAAGTCTCCATCAACGTGGATGTACGATAGCACCACCTGTTGGAACCACGGATAAAAATTTCCGTGTCAACATTGCGTTTGCCTCCTCAAACTCCTCCCTTTACCTTCATATGCAATTGTTTTACATTCCGCTGCTATACTCTTAGAATTGCATGTGTAGGTTGATTGCTTGACTTGTGCCTAGTTGCTAAAATTTGCCAAGAACTAAAATAGGGAAAAGGCTAGATTTTTATTTGGTCAAGTAGTCTAATCACCCCCCCCCCCTCTAGACATACTTTCGATTCTACAAGTGGTATCAGAGCTTTGGTCTGCATTTGCTTTGATTTCCATAGCTTTTGGTGGTCATAGCCTTGGTTTCACAACCTAGGAGAGTATGGCGTCTAGCGAGGGAAATTACCACCATAGAGGTCCTTACTTTGATGGTACTAATTTTGCTAGTTGGAAGCATAAGATGAAAATGCATATTCTTGGACATAACCCCACTGTTTGGGCTATTGTGTGTATTGGCTTGCAAGGTGAATTCTTTGATGGGAGAGAACCGAACCGTGAAGCTGTCGCGGAAGAATTGAAGATGCTGCAATACAATGCTCAAGCTTGTGATATTCTCTTCAACGGATTGTGCCCCGAAGAATTCAACAAAATCAATCGTCTTGAGAATGAAAAGGAAATTTGGGATACTTTGATTGATATGCACGAAGGTACCGACTCTGTCAAGGAATCCAAATTGGATGTGCTTCAAAGTCAACTTGACAAGTTCAAAATGAAGGATGGTGAAGGCGTCGCTGAAATGTACTCTAGGCTTGCTCTCATCACAAATGAGATTGCCAGCTTAGAAAGTGAAGAGATGATCGACAAATTCATCATCAAGAAGATCCTAAGAGCCTTGGATGGAAAATATGATACCGTGTGTACATTGATCCAAATGATGCCCAATTACAAAGATCTCAGGCCAACGGAAGTCATTGGAAGAATTGTTGCTCATAAGATGTCACTCAAGGATAAGGAAGAGCTCCACAACAAGTCAAGTGGTGCTTACAAATCCTCATGTGAAGCTCCCACATCATCAAGTGAGAAACAAATCTTCAATTAAGAATTGAGCCTAATGGTGAAGAACTTCAACAAGTTCTACAAAAGTAGAAGCAAGGAAAGAAGTTCCAAGTCAAGGTCCTACAATGACAAAAGATCTTCTAGTCATGAGCGTAATTGCTACAATTTTGGAAGACCCGGACACTATTCCAATGAGTGTACGGCTCCCTACAAAAGAAGAGAAGATTCTCCAAAAAGAAGAAGTAGAAGAGAAGAATCACCATCGAGAGAAAGAAGGAGTAGAGATGATCATTATGAACGAAGAACATCCCGGATAGGCAAGGATTCGGAAAAGAAGGACAAGTCATCAAGGAGCTATACAAAACGAAGACATCAAGCTCATGTTGGTGAATGGGTATCCGGCTCCGACTCCGGCAATCACTCCGAGAGAAGCTATCACTCCGACTCCGAATATACTCAAGATGAAGGTGTTGCCGGTCTAGCACTTGTGTCAACAAACTCCTACGACATATCTGACTCACCAAATGAAGGAATTGGAAGATGCTTCATGGCTAAAGGCCCAAAGGTATCACACCCCGAGTATGTTGATTTCAATAGTGATGAAGATGACTTGTTGGGTGATGATGATTTACTTGTTGACAACTCTAGTGACGAATACTATGATGAAACGTCAATTAATCATGCTAATAAAGATAAAACAAATGACAATGATAAGGAGAAAATTGAGCGCCTAACTAAAGAACTAAACACTCTTAAGTTAGCTCATGAAACTATCTTGGAAGATCATCGAGAACTTTTAAAGACTCATGAGAAGTTACGCTTTGAAAAGCTCAACCTTGAGCAAGAGCATGAGTTTTTAAAGGCAATCAATCATGATCTTCGCAAGAAAAGTTCTTCTTACATTGCCAAGCGTTTACTCTTATCTACTTATATGCCACAAGTCAAGTCTGGTAACAAGAACAAGAAAGATTATTCTTCTAGTAGTAACAATAATCATGCTAAATCCAATGTTGTTGCTTCTAGTAGTTCTCTTGATTCCACTAATGATTCTCTTAGCCAAGTTACACTTGAGCAAGAAAATATCTTATTGAAGGGAATTATAGAGAAAGGTGTGTACAAGAGCTTTGCCGGAAGTAAGCAGTTCGAGGAAATTGTACGCAAGCAAGGAAGGCACCGGAAGAATCAAGGTGTTGGTTTTGAATGAAAGTTCAATGCCAATGGAGTTGAGTGGGAAGAAGATCAATACCCCAAGACGAAGTTTGTTCCTCAACAAGAGAAGTACGGTCCTACTTCTTTCAAAGGAACACAAGCTCAAGATGATCTTCCACCACAAGACCACAAGCAAAAAGGCAGGGACAAGCTTCAAGAGGAGATTGGTGCATTTGAAGAAGCTCCTAAGGACTTGGTCAAGTGGGTTCCCAAGACTACACCAAGTTCTACTTCATCAAGTTCGACTACAACTCCAAGGATTCCCATCAAGATGATGTGGATCCCAAAGAAGAAGAACTAGAGAGTTCTTGAGGGTGACTCAGCCAATATACTTCACTCATATCATTTTGGCAAGGACAAGTGCAATCAACTTCCACATCTTGCACTAGTTCAAGGAGTCACAAACCCTCTTGTTGGTAAGACAAGGGACAAGGTAACTTAATGCTTTCAGGGACATCATCGTGTGTGTGCATCACTCTATGTCTATGGATATCCTTGTTTGTTCCTTGTGGGACTAACCCGTGTAGGTATTGAAAGTGCAACTCACTCCAATGGATTGCTCCAAATGATCAACAACATTGAGCATCCACATCTTCAACATCTACATGAAGTCATCATGGACAAAACCCAAGGTTTGTTCATCCCTCTTAGGGGGGATCTCACATCTAGGGGGAGCTTTACTCTAAGAATTGAGCCAAAGCAACTCTAATGGTGTGAACACAACAATGCTTTATGTAAAAGTGGTAACCCCACTTATGCTTAAACAATGAGTATGACCTATGATCAAATGTTCTCATTTGACTCCCAAGTCAATATACTCATATATAGATGACCTAGTCATCGCCAATTGCTTGATAGATGCTAGAATTGGTTATGCATGCTTTGCCACATATTTCATTTGCCATTTTATTGTGTGAGCATGTTGGTTGCATATTTTACTCATTCAAGGACATCCACTTGTTGTTTTGATTGTTTGGTTTTTTCTCTTTTGCCAAATGGATGGACAAGAATGCCTAAGAACCTTTTCTAGCTATCTATGATTTCTCGTCTCAAACTCTATTCATGCTACATCACAAAGTTTGATCAAGTCAGATTCGAACCACTCTGTGTGAGGAGCACTCGGAGTCCTCGATTCGTCATAGACTTAAACTTCCAAAACCTCTTTGTGCATTTCGGTCTGACCGATTCACCCCTTTCGGTCATACCGAGATCATTAAGTTGATCTAGGTTTTCAATCTTGGTGCAACCGATTAGAACCTTTCGGTCACACCGAGTTGCAGTAACTGCTCGCAGTTTTGTACCTCGGTGCCACCGAGTTGTTCCACTCGGTCACACCGATAGGGTCAGGTTATATATACCGACGGGTCAAATTTTGAAAAAAATTCTGAAAACCTTCGCCCGCGTGTAACCTGCTCTGCCTCTTCGGGTCTCCGGATCATCTTCTCGCCGCCAGCGACCTCCCGCCGCTGGTCGCCGCCGCCGTCAACAGCAATCTGCCCCACCGTTGCCGCCGTAGCAAGTTCACTGCCGAGATAGGGTATGGACTTGATACTTTGTGCTATTCTTTAACTCTGATTCGTATCACATTGCTTGCCATGATTCTTGCCACATGTAAAATCATCATGTCCAGCTAAAACTTCCTATAGATTAGATTAGATTTGAAAATTTAGGGTTAGGTTTCCGCCGAACTCATCTTGGACCGACCAAGTTGTTGAAATCGGTTCCACCGATTTGGCTTAGGCCATTGCACATGCGATTTTCGGTCTGACCAAGAATTCCAAATCGGTGTGACCGAGTTTGATTCTTTGTGAAACCCTAGCAGTCTCGGTGCCACCGAACTCTGACTCGGTCTGACCGAGTTCACTAGTTTAGGTTCCAAAAGCTGTTTCGGTATCGCCGAGCTTACAAATCGGTAGCTCCGAAATTGTTTCTGTGAAAAACTAAAACTAAGTTTTGAGTCATCTGTTTTGCAAAACCTCTGTACTTTGTGATGCTCATCTACTCTACCTCATCTATATCTATTCACAGGGTCTGATATCAGTGAGTTTGCAGAGATGTCTGATCAAAGTGATAGCCAGAATAGGTCTGAAGAGCAAGCTCATTTGAGTGAGGGCACTAGTCCCTCAAGCATCGATGATGAGGGTAGCAGGAGCACACCTAGTAACTTGCCAAAGGCAGCTACTAGGACAAGGAAGAAGAAAACCTCAGATTGATTATATTGCTGCTGAGGATGAGGCCACTTCAAAGAAGAAAGTGATGAAGGAGTATGGCAGTGCTGCTACCAGAAATCCAGGCATGAACAAGAAGGCACCTGCCAGGAGAGTGCCTACATCCAAACCCAGGAAGGTTGCCATAGGTGAAACAATGGAGTTCACTCTAGAGCCCAAAGAAACTAGAGATGGCAAGAAAAGAAAGGAAAGGGTCAAGAAGACCATTGCCAGAGTTGTTGGCAAGCCATCAATGGTGAGATCAGATGATGAAGAGGAAGAGGATGCTGCTCCAGCACCTAAAGCTCAGAAGCTCATGGGAGATGCAATCAGATCAGGGGCTGCTCCATCTAAGCCCAAAGCTACTCCCAAGGCTGTTGCTCCAGCTCAAAAGACTGCACCCAAGAGGAACACCAGAAGTATACCTGCTGAGGAGAAGAACAAGGCCCCAGTGCCTGAAGCTGCAGAAGAAGATGATTCACTTGTTTTGAGAAAACTGAAACCCAAGATCCCTAACCACAATGATGCTCATCCTGTTGCAGAAAACATGAAAATCAGGAAGGATGCAGGATTGAGACAGTGGAGATAGTCTAATCCATATGCTGTCAGGAGAAGAACTGTTGTTGACTACAGGTTTCACACTAAGGAACAACAAGACTTTTATGAGACAATTTTGCTTGACAAGAAGCCTATTGTTTGTGACATGATATGGGTTAACTGGGAGTACATCAAGGAGAATGAAGATCACTATCCAGGTGTATATGACAACTTCAAAGCTTGTGGAGTTGATGCATTTGTTGCCCAGAAATTTACCAAGTGGAATGATGAGCTGATCATGCAGTTCTATTCAACTGCCCACTTCTACCCAGATGGGAAGATCATTTAGATGTCAGAAGGTACTAGGTACCAATCCTCTGTGGAAGAATGGGCTCAGTTGATCAATGCTCCAGAAGAAAATGAAGATGACTTGGATGTTTATGCTGAAAAGAAGAAAGACCATAACACTATGGCACACATGTACAAAGAGATCCCAGATGATGCTTTGGAAACTCATAAGTTTGGATCTGTCCATTTCTTGTTATCTGGTTTGCCTACCATCAACTGGATCCTAAGGCACACATTGCTACCCAAATCAGGTGATCACAAGATGATCAGAGGACATGCTATCAATTTGCTTCATTTGTTTGATGTGCCTCAAAAGTTTAAAGTCATGAGTCTGATTGTGGAGACAATCAAGAGGATTGCAGCTGATCAGAAGAGATCTTGTGGGTATGCCCCACAAATTCAGGAGCTCATTAACTCCAAGATGGGCAAAGGCAAGTATCTAGTAGAAAAGGAGCACCTGCCCATCTACCCTGAATTTGAGGACAACACTGTTGTTATGAATGAGAATGAACCATCATCAGCACAAGCACATGAGAAGAGAGAGAAGGGAAGGGCAGAAAAAGCTGCAAAGATGCCAACTGCTAAAGAGGCATCTCAAGTATTCCTGAAGAGCAAGCAAGATCAGCTTGGCTATCTGATTGCCTCCACCTTGAGGATTGAGAAGGGCTTGGCCACCCTGACTCAAAACCAGGAAAGTTTGGAGAGGATCATTGAGCAGAAATTCTATGCTCTTGATGTCAAGGTAACTGAGATCCAAACTGCAGTTGAGCAACTTCAGGAGGAAGTGGAGGAGAAGAAGGGCAAGTCTAATACAGATGCTTTTGCTAGAGTGCCCAGAGGGCAGAGATCTGCTGCAGTGCCAGTCACAGATACAAGAGCTACTACATCTGCACCAGCAGCTACAACTCCAGTGCCAGTTCCAACAGCCACTCCACCAGCTCCAGCTACATCAACAGATGTTTTCGTCCTTGGAGTCATCTCTACACCACCTCATGAAGACCAAGCCTGAGAGTCGTTTAGCACTATGCATTCTTTGAACTTTTTGGTAACTTGTTATCAAAGGGGGAGAAAATGTATAGATCATAGGCTTCGAGAGAGAGAGTGTTGCTTTTTAACTCTCTTGTTTTTGGTTGAACTTCTTGGTTGTGTGCTTGATACTTTATGTCCTTTTGTGAGCTACTTGTTTACTTGTTTGATCATGTGTTTGATCATATGCTATCTTAATGCTTGTTGAAATATATTATCTCTCATATCCTTATATGATCATTCACTTTGCTTGGTGATGAGTGCATGTGTTCAATTATTATCATTTTGAGCGCTCCACCAAGATGTATGTGACATGGAAGAGTGACCCATGATCCTAACACATTGTGCATTTGCAGTTCAAAGCAAATTTTAAATAATGCACAAATTTAGGGGAAGCTCTTGCTTATCACATACTTCTCAAAGCAACGATGTTTTTCAATCTTATTATCATTAGTCGAAGCTTTGATCTGTATGTTGTCATCAATTACCAAAAAGGGGGAGATTGAAAGTGCAACTATCCCTGGGTGGTTTTGGTAATTCCCAACAACATATAGCTCATTGAGCTAATGCTATTTCAAGATAAATATTTCAGGAAAGCTCAATGTTTGGCATGGCATGGATGAGAAACGTGGACCCCTCAAAATGCTAAGGACAAAAGGATTGGCTCAAGCTCAAAGCACAAGACTCTACATTTTTTCATTTCAGTGATCCAAGATCACATTGAGTCGATAGGAAAAGTCAATACTATCATGGGGGGTGAGGTGTTGCTTAATGAGTTTCTTGCTTGAAGTGCTTAGTGATATGCTCCAAAAACCCTCAACTACCTTCTCATATCCACATATGTCCCAAACCAAAAGTCAAACTCGGCCCTACCGAAACTTTCTATGCGGTGCGTGATGACCCACAAGTATAGGGGATCTATCGTAGTCCTTTTGATAAGTAAGAGTGTCGAACCCAACGAGGAGCAGAAGGAAATGACAAGCAGTTTTCAGTAAGGTATTCTCTGCAAGCACTGAAATTGTAGGTAATATCTAGTTTTGTGATAAGATAAATCATAACAGGTAACAAGCAATGAAAGTAAATAAGGTGCAGCAAGGTGGCCCAATCCTTTTTGTAGCAAAGGACAAGCCTGAACAATTTCTTATAATGAGAAAAACGCTCCCGAGGACACATGGGAATTATCGTCAAGCTAGTTTCATCACGCTCATATGATTCGTGTTCGGTACTTTGATAATTTGATATGTGGGTGGACCGGTGCTTGGGTACTGCCCTTACTTGGACAAGCATCCCACTTATGATTAACCCCTATTGCAAGCATTCGCAACTACAAAAGAAGTATTAAGGTAAACCTAACCATAGCATGAAACATGTGGATCCAAATTAGCCCCTTACGAAGCAACGCATAAACTAGGGTTTAAGATTCTGTCACTCTAGCAACCCATCATCTACTTATTACTTCCCAATGCCTTCCTCTAGGCCCAAATAATGGTGAAGTGTCATGTAGTCGATGTTCACATAACACCACTAGAGGAGAGACAACATACATCTCATCAAAATATCGAACGAATACCAAATTCACATGACTACTAATAGCAAGACTTCACCCATGTCCTCAGGAACAAACATAACTACTCACAAAGCATATTCATGTTCATAATCAGAGGGGTATTTATATGCATTAAGGATCTGAACATATGATCTTCCACCAAGTAAACCAATTAGCATCAACTACAAGGAGTAATCAACACTACTAGCAACCCACAGGTACCAATTTGTGGTTTTGATACAAGAGATGAACTAGGGTTTGGAGAGGAGATGGTGCTGGTGAAGATGTTGATGGAGATCGACCCCCTCCCGATGAGAGGATCGTTGGGGATGATGATGGTGATGATTTTCCCCTCCCGGAGGGAAGTGTCCCCGGCAGAACAACTCTGCCGGAGCCCTAGATTGGTTCCGCCAAGGTTCCGCCTCGTGGCGGCGGAGTTTCGTCCCGTGAGCTTCCTTATGATTTTTTCCAGGACAAAAGACCTCATATAGGAGAAGATGGGCACCGGAGGGCCACCAGGGGGCCGAGGAGACAGGGGGCGCGCCCTGTAGGGGGGGGGCGCCCTGACCCTCCTGGCCAGGGTGTGGGCCCCCTCAGGTACTTTCTTTGCCCAATATTTTTATTAAATCCAAAAATGACTTTCGTGGAGTCGCGGGACTTTTGGAGCTGTGCAGAATAGGTTTCCAATATTTGCTCCTTTTCCAGCCAGAATCCCAGCTGCCGGCATTCCCCCTCTTCATGGTAAACCTTGTAAAATAAGAGAGAATAGCCATAAGTATTGTGACATAACATGTAATAACAGCCCATAATGCAATAAATATTGATATAAAAGCATGATGCAAAATGGACGTATCAACTCCCCCAAGCTTAGACCTCGCTTGTTCTCAAGCGGAAGCCGAAATCGAAAAATATGTCCACATGTTTAGAGATAGAGGTGTCGATAAAAATAAAGTACGGGCATGAGGGCATCATGATCATTCTTATAACATCAACATATATAAAATTTTTCATATGATTTCTTATGCTCAAGTAACAATATATTCACAATGTCAAGTATGGAACATAAACTTCATTGGAAACTAACAAACTATAATCTCAGTCATTGAAGCAATTGCAATTTATCATAACATCAGAAAGAGTCAAGAATAGAGCTTTTCAGCAAGTCCACATACTCAACTATCATATAGTATTCTACAATTGCTAACGCTCACACAATACTTATGGTTATGGAGTTTTAATCGGACACTGAGAAAGATAGGGGCTTATAATTGCCTCCCAGTGTATTCACCTTTAGGTGATGTCAACAATAATAGTTCATGCTAACAAACATCCAATTGGATATATGCATCAGGATCTTTCCAACACGAGGTGCTTGCCAAAGGATAAAATGAAAAAGGGAAAGGTGGAGATCACCTTGACTCTTGCATAAGGTAATAAGACATAAAGTAAAAGATAGGCCCTTCGTAGAGGGAAGTAGAGGTTGTCATGCGCTTTTAGGGTTGGATAAACAAAATCTTAATGCGAAAGAACTCACTTTATATTGCCACTTGTGTATGGACCTTTATTATGCAGTCTGTCGCTTTTATTGCTTCCATAACAAGATCATATAAAGCTTATTTTCTCCATACTAATAAGTCATGCATATTTAGAGAGCAATTTTCATT
This sequence comes from Triticum aestivum, assembly GCF_018294505.1. Classification (NCBI taxonomy): domain Eukaryota; kingdom Viridiplantae; phylum Streptophyta; class Magnoliopsida; order Poales; family Poaceae; genus Triticum; species Triticum aestivum. The sequence goes on along the minus strand of NC_057798.1, from coordinate 469,776,575 downwards.
GCTTGCACCGATGACAACTTACTTGAAGAATCTTACTCAATCCATAGGTAGATATGGTGGAATCTCATGGAAAAATTGGGTTTAAGGGTATTTGGAAGCACAAGTAGTATCTCTACTTGGTGCTAGGAATTTGGCTAGCATGAGGGGGAAAGGCAAGCTCAACATGCTAAGAAGATCCATGACAATATACTTTAACTGGAATGCGAGAAAACATAAACCATTATGTTGTCTTCCTTGTCCAACGTCAACTCTTTAGCATGTCATACTTTAATGAGTGCTCACAATCATAAAAGATGTCCCAGATAGTATATTTATATGTGAAAACTTCTCTTTCCTTATTACTTCCTATTAATTGCAACGATGACCAAAACTACGTTTGTCAACTCTCAATAACTTTTAAGCCTCATACTTTCTATGTGTGAAGTCATTACTATCCACAAGATCGATATGAACTCTTTTGTTTTTTTTCTCAAGATCATAGCAAGATAGCAAAGCCCTTGACTCAACACTAATCTTTATTATAGATAACTCACAGACTCGATTACATAGAGAGATCACAAAGAAAAACTCAAAACTAATTCATACCAAAGCTTTAATCTACTAGATCAAGATACTACTAAAAGGATCGAACTAAGTAAAACAGTAAAGATAGGAGTGTGATGGTGATACGATACCGGGGCACCTCCCCCAAGCTTGGCAGTTGCCAAGGGGAGTGCCCATACCCATGTGATTATGTCTTCGGAGGTGGTGAAGTAGGAGTTGTCGATGATGTAGGCTTGTCGTCCATCTTCCAAGGCATTGGTTCACCATTATAAAAAGATGATCGAGTCTCCGGGATCCTCAAATCTGCAGCCAAACTCATCCTTTTGAATCTATATTCATACTCACAGTTTTGGTTTTGCAGGTCGTAGATCTGAGCTTGAAGGTGCTCGATTTTCTCTTGAAGCTTGAAGATGGTCTCCCCAATAATCTTGGCATCCAGCTTATGCCTGCTGGTAAACTCTGTGATCATCATCTGGTTAGCATTGAGTTCACGCTCCACCATCCATTGACACTTGAAAACTTGCTGCTCCACGACCTTGAGCTTTTGTCTCCATGCTTCCGGTACGCCTTAGTCCCTCCACACCGCGGATGTGCAGCACCCCCTCCCGCATCTCAATGGTTTGAGGGTGTTGCAGCACCTCCGCGAGATAGGGGTTGATAACCCTCTCGAAAAACTTGTCCTTGGGAGCGCTTGGAGACGTCATGGTGCTCTAGATCTGTCAGAAAAATAGCTCGAAACAAAGATAGAAGATTTTTGCGTGATACGGTGATCAAAACTTTTGGGAGATTATATAATGAATTTTTACCAACCAAAATACGTAATGAGCAAGAAAACGGAGTCCGGAAGGCACACGAGGTGCCCACGAGACAGGGGGCGCGCCCTGTGGGGGGGGGGGCTCCACCCTCGTGGTGCCTCATGTCCTTCTCGGACTACTTCTTTCTTCCCAAAATTCTTAAATATTCCAAAATGGAGAAAAATTGCCATTAGAACTGTTTTGGAGTCGGTTTACCACATACCTATTCCTTTTCGGAGTCCGGAATGTTCTGGAAAGTGTCTCTTATGTATTCCTCCGGGGTTATGGTTTTAATAATATTAGTTTCAATATTAATAGGGTTACTTGAGATATAATGTTTGATTCTTTGACCGTTCACTACCCTCGGACTTGTGCCTTCGAAGTTGTTGATTTTTATGGAACCGGAACGATAAACCTCCTCGATAACGTAAGGACCTTCCCACTTAGAGAGAAGTTTTCCTGCAAAAAATCTTAAACGAGAGTTGAATAGCAACACAGAATCACCTACGTTAAATTCTCGCTTTTGTATCCTTTTGTCATGCCATCTTTTAACTTTTCCTTTAAACAATTTGGCATTCTCATATGCTTGGGTTCTCCATTCATCAAGTGAGCTAATGTCAAATAACCTCTTCTCACTGGCAGGTTTAAATCATAGTTGAGCTCTTTAATGGCCCAATATGCCTTATGTTCAAGTTCAAGAGGTAAGTGACAAGCCTTTCCATAAACCATCTTATACGGAGACATACCCATACGATTTTTATATGCAGTTCTATAGGCCCATAGTGCATCATCAAGTTTCTTGGACCAATTCTTTCTAAATCTATTAACAGTTTTTTGCAAAATTAATTTGAGCTCTCTATTGCTCAACTCTACTTGACCACTAGACTGCGGGTGATAAGGAGATGCAATTCTATGATTAACATCATACTTAGCAAGCATTTTACGGAAAGCACCATGAATAAAATGTGAACCACCATCAGTCATGAGATATCTAGGGACTCCAAACCTCGGAAAAATAACTTCTTTAAGCATCTTAATAGAGGTGTTATGATCAGCACTACTAGTTGGAATAGCTTCTACCCACTTAGTAACGTAATCAACAACAACTAGAATATGTGTATATCCATTAGAGGCAGGAAATGGTCCCATATAATCAAAGCCCCAAACATCAAATGGTTAAATAACCAGAGAATAATTCATAGGCATTTCTTGACGTCTACTAATATTACCAATTCTTTGACATTCATCACAAGACAAGACAAACTTACAGGCGTCTTTGAAGAGAGTAGGCCAATAAAAACCGGATTGCAATACCTTATGTGCAGTTCTGTCTCCAGCGTGGTGTCCTCCATATGATTCAGAGTGACACTTGCGTAGGATCTGTTCCTGTGCATGCTCAGGTACACAACGTCTAATAACACCATCTACTCCTTCTTTATAAAGGTGTGGGTCATCCCAGAAGTAATGTCTTAAATCATAGAAGAACTTTTTCTTTTGTTGGTATGTGAAACTAGGTGGTATAAATTTAGCAACGATGTAATTAGCATAATCAGCATACCATGGAGTAGTACAAGAAGCATTAATGACCACTAATTGTTCATCAGGAAAGCTATCATCAATAGGTAGTGGGTCATCAAGAACATTCTCTAGCCTGGACAGGTTATCTGCAACGGGGTTCTCAGCTCCCTTTCTATCAATAATATGCAAATCAAATTCTTGAAGCAAGAGGACCCATCTAATAAGTCTAGGTTTAGCATCTTTCTTTTCCATAAGATATTTAATAGCAGCATGATCGGTGTGAATAGTAACTTTAGAATCAACAATGTAAGGTCTGAACTTACCACAAGCAAATACAACTGCTAAGAATTTTTTTCGGTAGTAGCATAATTTCTTTGGGCAGCATTAAGAGTCTTACTAGCATATTGAATAACATTTAATTTCTTATCAACTCTTTGCCCTAGAACAACACCTATAGCATAATCACTAGCATCACACATAATTTCAAAGGGTAAATTCTAATCAGGTGGCTGAACAATAGGTGTAGTGATCAAAGCTTTCTTAAGTATTTCAAATGTTTCTACACAATCATCATCAAAGACAAAAGGAATATCTTTTTGCAATAAATTAGTCAGAGGCCTAGAGATTTTAGAAAAGTCCTTAATGAACCTCCTATAAAACCAGGCATGACCAAGGAAACTTCTTATACATTTAATGTCCTTGGGACAAGGCATCTTTTCAATAGCATCAACTTTAGCTTTATCAACTTCAATACCTCTTTCAGAAATTTTATGCCCCAAGACAATGCCTTCATTAACCATAAAGTGACACTTTTCCCAATTCAGGACGAGACTAGTGTCTTCACATCTCTGCAAAACTCAATCAAGGTTGCTCAAGCAATCATCAAAAGAGGATCCATAGACGGAGAAGTCATCCATGAATACCTCACAAATCTTTTCACAAAAGTCAGAGAATATAGCCATCATGCATCTTTGAAAGGTAGCAGGTGCATTACATAAACCAAAAGGCATACGTCTATAAGCAAAGTACGGAAAGGGCAAGTAAAAGTAGTTTTTGATTGATCTTCCGCTGACACGGGTATTTGAGAGAAACCAGAATAACCATCTAGAAAGCAGAAATGTGTATGTTTAGATAGTCTTTCTAGCATTTGATCAATAAAAGGTAAAGGGTAATGGTCTTTCTTAGTAGCTTTATTTAATTTACGGAAATCAATTACCATCCTATAACCTGTAATAATTATTTGCGGAATCAATTTATCTTTATCATTAGGAACAATAGTAATACCTCCCTTTTTAGGGACACAATGGACAGGGCTTACCCATTCACTATCAGCAACGGGATAAATAATACCTGCCTCAAGGAGCTTTAGTATCTCCTTTCTTACCACTTCTTTCATCTTAGGGTTTAATCGTCGTTGAGGATCTCTAACTGGTTTGGCATCTTTCTCCAATTTAATTTTGTGTTGGCATAGAGTGGGACTAATGCCCTTAAGATCATCCAGAGTATATCCAATAGCAGCACAGTGCTTCTTCAGAGTTTTCAATAATCTTTCCTCTTCCTGCTCTAAAAGGTTAGCACTAATAATAACAGGATATATTTTCTTTTCATCAAGGTAAGCATATTTAAGTTTATCAGGTAATGGTTTTAGCTCAAACACGGGATCACCCTTGGGTGGAGGAGGATCCCCTAGGATTTCAACAGGTAAGTTGTGTTTCAAAATAGGAACCTGCTGAAGGAATACTTCATCTATTTCTCTTCTTTCATTCATAAACATATTATTTTCATGGTCTAGCAAATATTGTTCTAACGGATCAGTAGGAGGCACGGCAATAGAAGCAAGACCAATTATTTCATCTTTACTAGGTAATTCTTTATCACGGGGTTGTCCACGAAATTTAGCAAAATTAAACTCATGAGTCATATCATCCAAGCCAATCATGACAACATCCTTTTCACAATCAATCCTAGCATTAATAGTATTCAAGAAGGGTCTACCAAATATGATGGGACAAAAGTCATCTTGTGGGAACCATGAACAAGAAAATCAGCAGGGTATTTGACCTTCCCACACAAGACTTCAACATCTCTAACAATCCCAAAAGGCTTAATAGTATCTCTATTGGCAAGCTTAATTGTAACATCAATATCTTCCAACTCAGCGGGTGTAATATCGTGAATAATTTCTTTATATAAGTCATATGGTATTGCACTAGCACTAGCACCCATATCACATAAGCCATGATAGCAATGATCTCCTATTTTAACAGAAATAACAGGCATGCCTACAACAGGTCTATGTATCTTAGCATCGGGTCTAGCAATATTAGCAGCCTGTTCACAGAAGTAAATAACATGCCCATCTAAATTATTATCCAAGAGATCTTTAACCATAGCAATACTAGGTTCAACTTTAATTTGCTCAGGAGGTGTATAAGTCCTAGTATTACTCATACGAATGACAGTTGAAGCTTTAGCATGATTCTTTATTCTAACAGGAAAAGTTGGTTTCTCAACATAGGTAGTAGGAACAATAGGATCATTATAAGTGATAGTCTTTTCTTCAACTGTAATAGGTGCAACTACTTTTACTTCAATGGGAGGATTATATTTAAACCACTTCTCCTTAGGAGATCAACGTGAGCAGCAAAAGATTCACAGAAAGAAGCTACTATCTCACAGTCAAGTCCATGTTTAGCGCTAAATCCACGAAAAGCATCGGTATCCATAAAAGATTTAACACAATCAAACTTAGGTGTTATAACTGACTCCTTACCATCGTCGGAACCCCAATCTTCAGAGTTGTGTTTAATTCTTTCCAATAAGTCCCACTTGAATTCAGTAGTCTTCAGCATATAAGAACCAGCACAGGAAGTATCGAGCATGGTGCGGTCATTGAGAGAAAGCCGAGCATAAAAAATGAATAATCATTTCTCTTGAGAGCTCATGATTGGGGCATGAATATAACATTCACTTAAGCCTCCCCCAAGCTTGAGCGATGGTTTCTCCCTCGCGAGGCCAGAAATTATATATATAATTACGATCACGGTGAACAAGATGCATAAGATAGAACTTCTGGTGAAATTCCAACTTCAATCGTTTATAGTTCCAAGATTCTGTATCATCACATAGCCTATACCATGTCAATGCATCTCCCTTCAAAGATAAAGGGAAGACCTTCCTCTTAACAACATCATCGGGAATACCTGCAAGCTTAAATAATCCACAAACTTCATCCACAAAAAAAAGGTGTAAACCAGGATGCAATATTCCATCTCCTGCAAAGGGATTAGCTAGCAGTTTCTCTATCATACCCGAAGGAATTTAAAAGTAAACATTTTCAGTAGGTTCAGTAGGTTGAGGAGCAACTCTTTGCTCTACTGGTCGGGGCGAAGATGCCCCGAACAAGCCCCTCAAAGGATTAGTTTCCATAGTAACAAGTGACAGAAAATTTCAGGACACTATATAAATGTTTCCTTACCAAGTTCCACTCACCAACGGCGCTTCACTCCCCGGCAACGGCGCCAGAAAAGAGTCTTGATGACCCACAAGTATAGGGGATCTATCGTAGTCCTTTTGATAAGTAAGAGTGTCGAACCCAACGAGGAGCAAAAGGAAATGACAAGCGGTTTTCAGTAAGGTATTTTCTGCAAGCACTGAAATTGTAGGTGATAGATAGTTTTGTGATAAGATAAATTGTAACGAGTAACAAGCAATGAAAGTAAATAAGGTGCAGCAAGGTGGCCCAATCCTTTTTGTAGCAAAGGACAAGCCTGGACAATTTCTTATAATGAGAAAAGCGCTCCCGAGGACACATGGGAATTATCGTCAAGCTAGTTTCATCACGCTCACATGATTCGCGTTCGGTACTTTGATAATTTGATGTGTGGGTGGACCGGTGTTTGGGTACTGCCCTTACTTGGACAAGCATCCCACTTATGATTAACCCCTATTGCAAGCATCTGCAACTACAAAAGAAGTATTAAGGTAAACCTAACCATAGCATGAAACATGTGGATCCAAATTAGCCCCTTACGAAGCAACGCATAAACTAGGGTTTAAGATTCTGTCACTCTAGCAACCCATCATCTACTTATTACTTCCCAATGCCTTCCTATAGGCCCAAATAATGGTGAAGTGTCATGTAGTCGATGTTCACATAACACCACTAGAGGAGAGACAACATACATCTCATCAAAATATCGAACGAATACCAAATTCACATGACTACTAATAGCAAGACTTCACCCATGTCCTCAGGAACAAACGTAACTACTCACAAAGCATATTCATGTTCATAATCAGAGGGGTATTTATATGCATTAAGGATCTGAACATATGATCTTCCACCAAGTAAACCAATTAGCATCAACTACAAGGAGTAATCAACACTACTAGCAACCCACAGGTACCAATTTGTGGTTTTGATACAAGAGATGAACTAGGGTTTGGAGAGGAGATGGTGCTGGTGAAGATGTTGATGGAGATCGACCCCCTCCCGATGAGAGGATCGTTGGGGATGATGATGGTGATGATTTCCCCCTCCCGGAGGGAAGTGTCCCCGGCAGAACAACTCTGCCGGAGCCCTAGATTGGTTCCGCCAAGGTTCCGCCTCGTGGCGGCGGAGTTTCGTCCCGTGAGCTTCCTTATGATTTTTTCCAGGACAAAAGACCTCATATAGGAGAAGATGGGCATCGGAGGGCCACCAGGGGGCCCAAGAGATAGGGGGCGTGCCCTGTAGGGGGGCACCCTCCTGGCCAGGGTGTGGGCCCCCTCAGGTACTTTCTTTGCCCAATATTTTTTATTAAATCCAAAAATGACTTCCGTGGAGTTGCGGGACTTTTGGAGCCGCGCAGAATAGGTTTCCAATATTTGCTCCATTTCCAGCCAGAATCCCAGCTGCCGGCATTCCCCCTCTTCATGGTAAACCTTGTAAAATAAGAGAGAATAGCCATAAGTATTGTGACATAGTGTGTAATAACAGCCCATAATGCAAGAAATATTGATATAAAAGCATGATGCAAAATGGACGTATCAGCGCCACCGAGTTCAGTTGACATAGCCATTGCCAGAAACCCTAGTCTTTTCGGTCTCACCGATAGGGATCTCGGTCTCACCGAGATGGGATTGTAATCTCTCTATTTCCCTTCGTAACCTTTCGGTCAAACCGAGATGAGTGATCGGTCCCACTGAGATTGCAAAGCAAACTCTCTGTTTCCCTTTCGTAATGTTTCGGTCCAACCGAGATGAGCGAATTGGTCCCACCGAGTTTGCCTGACCAACTCTCTGTTTGTCTATTACCAAAATCGGTCTCACCGAGTTTGTGTAATTGGTCTCACCGAGATTACGTTATGCCCTAACCCTAATGATATCGGTCCCACCGAGTTGACGTGTCGGTCCCACCAAAATTCCTAACGGTCACATTATGAACTAAATCGGTCTGACCGAGTTTCACGATTCGGTCCCACCGATTTTGGTAAATTGTGTGTAACAGTTAGATTTTGTGTGGAGGCTATATATACCCCTCCACCCACTCTTCATTCTTGGAGAGAGCCATCAGAACATGCCTACACTTCCAACATACATTTTCTGAGAGAGAACCACCTAAACTTGTGTTGAGGTCAAGATATTCCATTCCTACCACATAAATCTTGATCTCTAGCCTTCCCCAAGTTGCTTTCCACTTAAATCTTCTTTCCACCAAATCCAAATCCTGTGAGAGAGAGTTGAGTGTTGGGGATACTATCATTTGAAGCACAAGAGCAAGGAGTTCATCATCAACACACCATTTGTTACTTCTTGGAGAGTGGTGTCTCCTAGATTGGCTAGGTGTCACTTGGGAGCCTCCGTCAAGATTGTGGAGTTGAACCAAGGAGTTTGTAAGGGCAAGAAGATTGCCTACTTCGTGAAGATCTACCCTAGTGAGGCAAGTCCTTCGTGGGCGACGGCCATGGTGGGATAGACAAGGTTGCTTCTTCATGGACCCTTCGTGGGTGGAGCCCTCCATGGACTCGTGCAACCGTTACCCTTCGTGGGTTGAAGTCTCCATCAACATGGATGTACGATAGCACCACCTATCGGAACCACGGATAAAAAATTTCGTGTCAACATTGCGTTTGCCTCCTCAAACTCCTCCCTTTACCTTCATATGCAATTGTTTTACATTCCGCTACTATACTCTTAGAATTGCATGTGTAGGTTGATTGCTTGACTTGTGCCTAGTTGTTAAAATCTGCCAAGGACTAAAATTGGGAAAAGGCTAGATTTTTATTTGGTCAAGTAGTCTAATCACCCCCGTCCTCTAGACATACTTTCGATCCTACACGCACATAAGCACTGCGAGACAACTGTCAGATGCTCATTGTCTCCTCGAAGCGAATTCTGCCATGACAAGGCACGCGGTTGATGCCCTTTGAGATCCGGTTGGATAACGAAGGTATTCCTGCCCTTCCCAAAGGAGTGATCCTAAGTTTATCGAACCCACAAGAGCATGGCTACTACGACAGAGTCTCTACCAAGTCTTTGCAAGAGAATTAAATTCTAGTTTTTACAACCGGACCTTAATGGCCTTAGTGTGTAAACACTTATAATTAAAACAAGCATGGGTATGTGGACTTGTTTCTTACAACCATATATTAATGATCGGGATCATCATGATTTAGGTTTATGCTTTGGAAGACACCCATTAAGATGTGCTTGCAATGAGACAAAGTGGGGTGCATGTCCAACTTACGTCTTGAATGGTTCGCGACCTGCATCAAGAGTCAGTTGTCCAACCGCATGCCTTGCATCACGCGGGGTTACCTCAGTTATTAAGAATAAATCAGAAAAAAGCATTGGGCATTTAGTGACTACACCTCATGTATCACCAGGGATTGACTTTTCGCTACCGTACTAAACCGTTCTGTCACTCGTGTTTAGAATAGCATTCCGCGTCCTCCCTGCTCCTAACTTCCTCCTTGATCGAACTCCATGATCCAAGGTACATGCATGGCCGAAGAGCGAGAAAGAGACATGAGACAACTACAATGCAATTCTAACACATACATGTCGTTAATTTGAATTCATTCCATCGAGCCCTCATACAAATACACCTGGTTGCAAGGCTATGCCTTAACCCGTTGCCTTACCGAATTACTCACAGATGGTGATCCGATCACAAGAAGAAATCATTGGAAAAGACATAAACATAATGCTTTATTGATAATATGTCTTACAATTGGTTGTCGAATGCGATACACGATTACAAGTATGGCTAACATGGAGGTGGTTTTCTGCGGTGATGGTGATGGTGGTGGCTATGGAGATGAGATGGGAAATGACAGCGACTAGGTTGGAGAATGGTTTTTGTTACGGTGATAGAGGTTTTTGATGATGCTCCCTTGTGAATCTGGTATTGAGCCCTTTATAAAAGTGGTTGTGTTGGACGCCAAGAAGCTGCTGGCACCCCTCGTCTTCTCTTCTGTTTCACTTGTTGCACCAGCAAATTATCTCCTTCTTCCTCCATTTTGCTTCTTTCCTTCTAATTGATGATTTTTATCCATGTATGGTCTCTTTTCTGGTGAAAACAAAATAAAGATAGGATTTCACGATTGCTCGCATTCATTAGTCATTAGTGGCAATGTCAGAGTGATTTTCTCAGATTTTCTAAGATAAACCAGTTTAAATAACGGTGTGATGAGCGTAAGAACTACACTCATCAACCTCCACAACTTGATCGTCCCTGAGCAATAAAGATATAAACCCAACCGTAAGAAATTCAGTTGTTTAAACTGAAATACCAAGAATGTGTTGGTTCACTTACGATCAGTATGCCCAGATAATCCTCCGCTTCTTCATCTAAAAACTTAATATAGTTGTTGCGGTGGCATGGTTATTATGCAAGATGACCACTCAGAGCCGGAGGTGCACGCCCAGCAGTTGGGCATGCAGCCAAGCACGTACACCCAGTCCGATACATACACCCCACTTGCACGCAGCCGGGTACATACACCCGGTAGCCGGATTCATATATCGGCCAGCTGAAGCAGCAGGGGCGGAGCCAGGATTTAGACATAGGGGGGGGGGGGGGGGGGGGCGAGGCAACAACGAAGCCCAGAATTTTTTTATGTCTCACAAACTACAGAAGAGTTTTTATATCCAGATATCACTACCGATCGGGCAGGTCTAGCTATAGGTTTAAGAAGAACATGACCAATCATGTATAACTAAACAGCAAGATTTAGCTTGCGTTCATATAGTTTTGAATTGAAAGTCAATCACTGCTTGGGACACCACTTACATTTACTTGATATACTTGATATATGTCAACGCAAACATACATAAGCATATAGAATCAATATGTGGTGTATTAGAAAAAAGTGAGCAGCGTCTCAAGAATACATACCTTGCTAGAGTATCAACTCCAGCCCCGGCAATCCCTCGGAAAAGAAATCAAATCCAGCCCCGGCTCGTCCCATCTGCTCGGATGAGCATTGTTTCCGCAGGCCGCAGGCATGCGGCAACCATCGCTGGTCAAGCATGGAAGGGTTCGTGCTTTTGAAAGATTGTGCGCGCCTATGCCTGTGGCGACGATGGTCGATGGTAACGAAAGATTAAGCCCTATCCTAGCGTGGGCGGCGGCGGCAAAAAGATCAGGTGGAGCTTGATTAGGTCAAACTGCACGGAATAGAAACGAACGGCCTGTATGCATGTATTACAGATCGATCAGTGATTCACGGACGGGAAAACCACCAAAACGCCAATTGTTTTGGGCTTGGGCCAGCCAAGAATATACGCACGCATGGATAAAGGCCTATACCCTTTGCTAATGGCCGGTACCTCCCCCTAATAATTCGTGGGGGTGGCCGATCCATGTGGGGGAGGGGGGGGGGGCTGTGAAGCAGGACGACGATAAGGACCTTGATCTGGAGGAGTGGCCAGCTGATTCATAGAAGAGAGGTAGAGGAGAAAGCTTCAACATGATGAAGGACGAATTGTTGTGCGATGCGTGGTTGGCCACTAGTATCGTCCTGATCCATGGCACGAAGCAAAAGGAAGCAAAATTTTGGGCCACCATTCATACTTGGTTTCATGAGTACACTTCAAGCCCTACCACAAACGAACTCATCTGCAATCGTGGGACAAAGTCGTTTAACCATCGATGGTACATCATCTAGGAGGCCATGAGCAAGTATTGCAGCCATTTAAAACAACTAATCGATCGTTGGCCAATGATGCACTAATCACCGAGCAAGTAAGTTGTTATATGTGTTGATCATTTTACCGAATATGCTATATGTGTTGGTCATTTGGCCGGATATGTAACTTGTTGCCAATGTTTTTCTTTCTAGCCCTCCAGTGCATGCAACTTATTCTTGAAAGTGGAGAAGAAGAACTTCGTCCTCATGCATTTGTTGGTTGAAGTTGAATGGGGCACCCAAGTGGCAACTATCGATTGCCAACTCCATCAAGGCCGCCGACATTGAGACCGAGGAAGAAACAGGTGATCCAACCAACCCAACAAAAGAGCCACCCAAGAAAGTTAGAAGGGGGTTCCGGGGAAAGAAGCAGAAGTAGGAGAAGGAGCGAGAAGGGGCGGCAGCCAAGATGATGAAAAGGTTCGAGGTCATCTTGGTGAAGAAGGAGAATTGTGTCAAGCACTCCGATGTGAAGGAGGAAAAGAAGGCCGAGAGGCTTAACATCTTAATGGCGGCGACTGATAAGAAACTCAACCTCGAAGAGAAGAAGACCAATCTCGAAGAGAGGAGGGTTGAGCTCGTGGCCGCTTTGGAGGATACCAAGGTGTTGACCATGAGGATGGAAAAGTTGGATGATGATGCGGTGATGATCGTTCACACCATTTGTGTCAAGATGTTGAAGCGCCTGACGCTCGAGATGGAGGCGTCCAAGAAGGAGGCGTCCGAGAAAGAGTCGGATGGTGAGGAAGAGGCGGGGGCAGAGTGAGCGAGGAGGTTTGGATAGCCGGGCTGGCACGGGGAATGCCCCTTTTCTTCTACGGACTGTTGGACAGATACTTTTGTGATTGGGCGCATGTAAATACTTGAACATCCTTCTTTTTTTGATTGTGATAGGACTTTATGAACACCACACTTTAACTTGCTCTCATATTACTATACATTTGAAATGAAATTGACCGAACATGAACGGACGCTTAAGGGATACGATTGAATGGTCGGCTGCCGCTTCGCTATCCGCAGACTGGTTCGGACAAGTGCACGGACTAGTGACGTGGTTGGAGATGTCCTGACTCCGTTTAAAAACTGCAGGTTACAAACATATCACAGTACCTCTCGCTCCCTGGTTGGCCGGCCAGTCATTACGTGCCATGATTCATGATTAGGAAAGGCCGATGAGCAAAGAGAACAAGAAGCAAATCAATCACGCTGCCACAACCACCATCGCCAACTTGGATGTTTGACGCATCTTTCGTTGTCAGGTCGTCACACCACACTACACCCGCAGATCCTGTTCTGTGAAGCAGGCCAAAGCCCAATCCAGTGGCCGAAGAGCAGTAAAAAACTGTTTGATCCGAACGCGAAGGCCATTTGCACTTGCACCCGAAGCCTAGCACACGTTTAGCCTAAAACACTAGCGCGAGTAACGCGAGCTCCGTGGAGCAAAACTCGAATGCAAGTTGGACGCGATGGGCACACGGCGTGAGGTAACCGTCACGTTGTTGTTTGACGCTGACCCCTCCTACGATCACCGTCGCACCCATATGCCCCGCCAGGCAAAAATGCTTGGATCAAATGTCCATGCGCTCTGAATAATGGACAGAGCACCGGCTGCACTGCAGGCTTGTGTGCCACACGCCCATGCAAAATTGATCCACAACCAACGCTTTGCTGAACGGGGCGTTTGGTTTGTGAGAGCATCTTTTTTTTCAAGAACATGCAAGAGCATTGCATGTCTTTTCCGTTAAGAAAAAGAGGGAGATCCCAATACAAAGATCATTACGGGGTCATATCTGTCGTCGAGGGCCATGGCCCACAACGCGCTTTTAGTGGATCTGAAAGGGGTGTCCACCCGCTACCCTAGCATGACTCCACAGGCGGAGCTCAACACGAATTAGTGCGACAATGTCGGCCGGTGAGGATGTCTTGCGTTCGAAGATATGACTGTTACGCTCTAGCCAGATGTAACACAGTGTGGCCGTGATGTTCGTGTTCGTTTGCCTCCGTTGACCTGCCGATACCGCCTCCGCCAGCTAAGGCCACCAGTCGGTAAGACACGTTCTTCCATCCGGTGTGAAGCGATGCAACCTCAGGGGAAGCAGCACGTTGTACCAGACCTCGGGCGCATAGGGGCAACCAAGAAGCATGCGAGTGGTGTTCTCATTTTCCTGGCAACATAGCTGACATAAATTGTAATCCCCTACAAAAAAAATCCGGTTTAAGGAAGAAAGGAAAGCCAATCTAGTATTTTCGTATCAAAACCTTTTATACTAAAAAATCCAGGTAGAAGGTCGTCAAATACATACTTCCCGCTACAAAAATATGCAGGCCGAACACAATCTCAGCAAATTTTCCCTCCTCTCACTCGCCCATCCGACCTGCACCGTCCCGCCTGTAGCCCTACCCCTCCCTCCCCCCCCCCCCCCCCCCCCCCCCCCCCGCCGTCTTCTTCGTCGTCGCCAACTGTAGCGGTCAAAATCGTCGCAGTACTTCATAAGTTGAGTCTATCCAAACACCATTGTTCAGATAACAATGTGTTCTTATTTTGATGACATCTCTATTACTTTAACAATGTCAGTGTTCATGAAAACAAGATCATCAGCAATACACGGGCTAGTCCTAAAGGACTAGGGATCCATTTGATGTTTATGTTTTCACACATGCACTTGAGTATGCTCGCTTCAGTTCTTGTGGTCGTCACTAGGTGGTCTACGGATCTGGATGTAAATTTTACTTCTAGTGTTCTTTCTACTGCCTTGACAGTTATGAATTGATCATAAGTTTTCTCGCAAAAAAAGTCTCTATGTGGGCCGCTGGGCCTGCTACACATTGCATATAAAATACTCCCTCTGTCCGTAAATACTTGTCATCAAAATGAATAAAAGGGGATGTATCTAGATGTATATTAGTTCTAGATACATCCCTTTTTATCCATTTTGATGACAAGTATTTTCAGACGGAGGGTGTATTTGTCGAAGCTAATAGTATTTGCTAATGTGGGGGTTTGATCTCAACACGTCACCTACTGTCCGAAATGAAGGAAATATGCCCTAGAGGCAATAATAAAGTTATTATTTATTTCCTCATATCATGATAAATGTTTATTATTCATGCTAGAATTTTATTAACCGGAAACATGATACATGTGTGAATACATAGACAAACTTAATGTCACTAGTATGCCTCTACTTGACTAGCTCATTAATCAAAGATGGTTATGTTTCCTAACCATAGACATGTGTTGTCATTTGATTAAAGAGATCACATCATTAGGAGAATGATGTGATTGACTTGACCCATTCTGTTAGCCTAGCACTTGATCGTTTAGTATGTTGCTATTGCTTTCTTCATGACTTATACAAAGTTCCTAAAACTATGAGATTATGCAACTCCCGTTTACCGGAGGAACACTTTGTGTGCTACCAAACGTCACAACGTAACTGGGTGATTATAAAGGAGCTCTACAGGTGTCTCCAAAGGTAGATGTTGAGTTGGCGTATTTCGAGATTAGGTTTTGTCACTCCGATTATCGGAGAGGTATCTCAGGGCCCTCTCGGTAATGCACATCACTATAAGCCTTGCAAGCAATGTGGCCAATGAGTTGGTTACGGAATGATGCATTACATAACGAGTAAAGAGACTTGCCGATAACGAGAATGAACTAGGTATTGGATACCGACAATCGAACCTCGGGTAAGTAACATACCGATGACAAAGGGAACAACGTATGTTGTTATGCGGTTTGTCCGATAAAGATCTTCGTAGAATATGTAGGAGCCAATATGAGAATCCAGGTTCCGCTATTGGTTATTGACCGGAAACAGTTCTAGGTCATGTCTACATAGTTCTCGAACCCGTAGGGTCCGCACGCTTAAAGTTACGATGACAGTTTTATTATGAGTTTATATGTTTTGATGTACCGAAGGTTGTTCGGAGTCCCGGATGTTATCACGGACATGACGAGGAGTCTCGAAATGGTCGAGACATAAAGATTGATATATTGGAAGCCTATATTTGGATAACGGAATCGTTCCGGGAGAAATCGGGATTTTTCCGGAATACCGGGGGGTTACCGGAACCCCCGCGGGGGTTAATGGGCCTACATGGGCCATGAGGGAGAAGAGGAAGGGCCGGCCAGGGCAGGCCGCACGCCCCCTCTCCCCGTAGTCCGAATAAGACAAGGAGGGGGGCGGCGCCCCCTTTCCTCTTTCCCCTCCCCCCTTTCATTCTCCACTAAGGCAAGAGAGGGGAGTCCTACTCCTGGTGGGAGTAGGACTCCTCCAGGCGCACCCCTAGGGGTCCGGCTGCACCTCCCCCTCCCTCCTTTATATACGGGGGCAGGGGCACCTCTAGACACACAAATTGATCTTCGTGATCGTTTCTTAGCCATGTGCGGTGCCCCCCTCCACCATATTCCACCTCGGTCATATCGTTGCGGTGCTTAGGTGAAGCCCTGCGTCGGTAGAACATCATCATCGTCACCACGCCGTCATGCTGATGGAACTCATCCCCGACACCCTGCTGGATCAGAGTCCGGGGATCGTCATCGAGCTGAACGTGTGCTGAACTCGGAGGTGCCGTACGTTCGGTGCTTGGATCGGTCGGATCGTGAAGACGTACGACTACATCAACCGCGTTGTCATAACACTTCCGCTTTCGGTCTACGAGGGTACGTGGACACACTCTCCCCTCTCGTTGCTATGCATCACCATGATCTTGCGTGTGCGTAGGAATTTTTTTGAAATTACTACGTTCCACAACAGTGGCATCAGAGCCTGGTTTTATGCGTTGATGTTATTTGCACGAGTAGAACACAAGTGAGTTGTGGACGATACAAGTCATACTGCTTACCAGCATGTCATACTTTGGTTCAGCGGTATTGTTGGATGAAGCGGCCCGAACCGACATTACGCGTACACTTACGCGAGATTGGTTTTACCGTCGTGCTTTGCACACAGGTGACTAGCGGGTGTCTGTTTCTCCAACTTTAGTTGAACCGAGTGTGGCTACGCCCGGTCCTTGCGAAGATTAAAACAACACTAACTTGACGAACTATCGTTGTGGTTTTGATGCGTAGGTAAGAACGGTTCTTGCTCAGCCCGTAGCAGCCACGTAAAATTTGCAAACAACAAAGTAGAGGACGTCTAACTTGTTTTTGCAGGGCATGTTGTGATGTGATATGGTCAAGACGTGATGCTATATTTTATTGTATGAGATGATCATGTTTTGTAACCGAAGTTATCGGCAACTGGCAAGAGCCATATGGTTGTCGCTTTATTGTATGAAATGCAAACGCCCTGTAATTGCTTTACTTCATCACTAAGCGATAGCGATAGTCGTAGGAGAAATAGATGGCGTAACGACAATGATGCTACGATGGAGATCAAGGTGTCGCGCCGGTGATGATGGCGATCACTACGGTGCTTTGGAGATGGAGATCACAAGCACAAGATGATGATGGCCATATCATATCACTTATATTGATTGCATGTGATGTTTATCCTTTATGCATCTTATCTTGCTTTGATTGACGGTAGCATTTTAAGATGATCTCTCACTTAAAAAATTTCAAGAAGTATTCTCCCTGAGTATGCACCGTTGTGAAAGTCCTTCGTGCTGAGACACCACGTGATGATCGGGTGTGATAGGCTCTACGTTCAAATACAACAGGTGCAAAACAGTCGCACAAGCGAAATACTCAGGTTAAACTTGACGAGCCTAGCATATACAGATATGGCCTCGGAACACGGAGACCGAAAGGTCGAACGTGAATCATATAGTAGATATGATCAACATAGTGATGTTCACCATTGAAACTACTCCATCTCACGTGATGATCGGACATGGTTTAGTTGATTTGGATCACGTGATCACTTAGATGACTAGAGAGATGTCTGTCTAAGTGGGAGTTCTTAAGTAATATGATTAATTGAACTTAAATTTATCATGAACTTAGTACCTGATAGTATTTTGCTTGTCTATGTTTGTTGTAGATAGATGGCTTGTGCTGTTGTTCCGTTGAATTTTAATGCGTTCCTTGAGAAAGCTAAGTTGAAAGATGATGGTAGCAATTACACGGACTGGGTCCGTAACCTAAGGATTATCCTCATTGCTGCACAGAAGAATTACGTCCTGGAAGCACCGCTGGGTGCCAGGCCTGCTGCAGATGCAACTGACAATGTTAAGAACGTCTGGCAGAGCAAAGCTGATGACTACTCGATAGTTCAGTGTGCCATGCGTTACGGCTTAGAACCGGGTCTTCAACGACGTTTTGAACGTCATGGAGCATATGAGATGTTCCAGGAGTTGAAGTTAATATTTCAAGCAAATGCCCGGATTGAGAGATATGAAATCTCCAATAAGTTCTATAGCTGTAAGATGGAGGAGAATAGTTCTGTCAGTGAACACATACTCAGAATGTCTGGGTATAATAATCACTTGATTCAACTGGGAGTTAATCTTCCTGATGATAGTGCCATTGACAGAATTCTTCAATCACTGCCACCAAGCTACAAGAGCTTCGTAATGAACTATAATATGCAAGGGATGGACAAGACTATACCCGAGCTCTTCGCAATGCTAAAAGCTGCGGAGGTAGAAATCAAGAAGGAGCATCAAGTGTTGATGGTCAATAAGACCACCAGTTTCAAGAAAAAGGGCAAAGGGAAGAAAAAGGGGAACTTCAAGAAGAAGAACAAACAAGTTGCTGCTCAAGAGAAGAAACCTAAATCTGGACCTAAGTCTGAGACTGAGTGCTTCTACTACAAGCAGACTGGACACTGGAAGCGGAACTGCCCCAAGTATTTGGCGGATAAGAAGGATGGCAAAGTGAACAAAGGTATATGTGATATACATGTTATTAATGTGTACCTTACTAATGCTCGCAGTAGCACCTGGGTATTTGATATTGGTTCTGTTGCTAATATTTGCAAATCAAAACAGGGACTACGGAATAGGCGAAGATTGGCTAAGGACGAGGTGACGATGCGCGTGGGAAATGGTTCCAAAGTCGATGTGATCGCGGTCGGCACGCTACCTCTACATCTACCATCGGGATTAATTTTAGACCTAAATAATTGTTATTTTGTGCCAGCGTTGAGCATGAACATTATATCTGGATCTTGTTTGATGCGAGACGGTTATTCATTTAAATCAGAGAATAATGGTTGTTCTATTTATATGAGTAATATCTTTTATGGTCATGCACACTTACAGAGTGCTCTATTTTTGTTAAATCTCGATAGTAGTGATACACACATTCATAATGTTGAAGCCAAAAGATGCAGAGTTAATAATGATAGTGCAACTTATTTGTGGCACTGCCGTTTAGGTCATATCGGTGTAAAGCGCATGAAGAAACTCCATACTGATGGACTTTTGGAATCACTTGATTATGCATCACTTGGTACTTGTGAACCGTGCCTCATGGGCAAGATGACTAAAACGCCGTTCTCCGGAACTATGGAGCAAGCAACTGATTTGTAAGAAATCATACATACCGATGTATGCGGTCCAATGAATGTCGAAGCTCGCGGCGGGTATCGTTATTTTCTCACCTTCACAGATGATTTGAGCAGATATGGGTATATCTACTTGATGAAACACAAGTCTGAAACATTTAAAAAGTTCAAAGAGTTTTAGAGTGAAGTAGAAAATCATCGTAACAAGAAAATGAAATTTCTACGATCTGATCGTGGAGGAGAATATTTGAGTTACGAGTTTGGTTTACATTTGAAACAATGCGGAATAGTTTCGCAACTCACGCCACCCGGAACACCACAACGAAATGGTGTGTCCGAACGTCATAATCGTACTTTACTGGATATGGTGCGATCTATGATATCTCTTACTGATTTACCGCTATCGTTTTGGGGTTATGCTTTAGAGACGGCCGCATTCACGTTAAATAGGGCACCATCAAAATCCGTTGAGACGACGCCTTATGAACTGTGGTTTGGCAAGAAACCAAAGTTATCGTTTCTTAAAGTTTGGGGCTGTGATGCTTATGTGAAGAAACTTCAACCAGATAAGCTCGAACCCAAATCGGAGAAATCTGTCTTCATAGGATACCCAAAAGAGACAATTGGGTACACCTTCTATTACAGATCTGAGGGCAAGATTTTCGTTGCTAAATTCGGATCCTTTCTAGAGAAGGAGTTTCTCTCGAAAGAAGTGAGTGGGAGGAAAGTAGAACTTGATGAGGTAACTGTACCTTCTCCCTTATTGGAAAGTAGTTCATCACAAGAACCGGTTCCTGTGACAACTACACCAATTAGTGATGAAGCTAATGATATTGATCATGAATCTTCAGATCAAGTTTTTACTGAACTTCGTAGGTCTACCAGAGTAAGATCCGCACCAGAGTGGTACGGTAATCCTGTTCTGAAAGTCATGTTACTTGACCATGGCGAACCTGCGAACTATGAGGAAGCGATGATGAGCCTAGATTCCGCAAAATGGCTTGAAGCCATGAAATCTGAGATAGGATCCATGTATGAGAACAAAGTATGGACTTTGGTTGACTTGCCGATGGTCGGCAAGCTATTGAGAATAAATGGATCTTCAAGAAGAAGACTGACGCTGATGGTAATATAACTGTCTACAAAGCTCGACTTGTTGCAAAAGGTTTTCGACAAGTTCAAGGGGTTGACTACGATGAGACTTTCTCACCCGTAGCGATGTTTAAGTCTGTCCGAATCATGTTAACAATTGCCGCATTTTATGATTATGAAATTTGGAAAATGGATGTAAAAACTGCATTCCTGAATGGATTTCTGGAAGAAGAGTTGTATATGATGCAACCGGAAGGTTTTGTCGATCCAAAAGATGCTAACAAAGTGTGCAAGCTCCAGTGATCCATTTACGGACTGGTGCAAGCATCTCGGAGTTGGATTAAACGCTTTGATAGTGTGATCAAAGCATATGGTTTTATACAGACTTTTGGAGAAGCCTGTATTTACAAGAAAGTGAGTGTGAGCTCTGTAGCATTTCTGATATTATATGTAGATGACATATTGTTAATTGGAAATGATATAGAATTTCTGATAGCATAAAGGGATACTTGAATAAAAGTTTTTCAATGAAAGACCTCGGTGAAGCTGCTTACATATTGGGCATCAAGATCTATAGAGATAGATCAAGACATTTAATTGGACTTTCACAAAGCACATACCTTGATAAAGTTTTGAAAAAGTTCAAAATGGATCAGGCAAAGAAAGGGTTCTTGCCTGTATTACAAGATGTGAAGTTGAGTCAGACTCAATGCCCGACCACAACAGAAGATAGAGAGAAAATGAAAGATGTTCCCTATGCTTCAGCCATAGACTCTATCATGTATGCAATGTTGTGTACCAGACCTGATGTATGCTTAGCAATAAGTTTAGCAGGGAGGTACCAAAGTAATCCAGGAGTGGATCACTGGACAACGGTCAAGAACATCCTGAAATACCTGAAAAGGACTAAGGATATGTTTCTCATTTATGGAGGTGACAAAGAGCTAGTCGTAAATGGTTACGTCGATGCAAGCTTTGACACTGATCCGGACGATTCTAAATCGCAAACCGGATACGTGTTTTTATTAAATGGTGGAGCTGTAAGTTGGTGCAGTTCTAAACAAAGCGTCGTGGCGGGATCTACATGTGAAGCGGAGTACATAGCTGCTTCGGAAGCAGCAAATGAAGGAGTCTGGATGAAGGAGTCTGGATGAAGGAGTTCATTTTCGATCTAGGTGTCATACCTAGTGCATCGGGACCAATGAAGATCTTCTGTGATAATACTGGTGCAATTGCCTTGGCAAAGGAATCCAGATTTCACAAGAGGACCAAGCACATCAAGAGACGCATCAATTCCATCCAGGACCAAGTCCAGGTGGGAGACATGGAGATTTGCAAGATACATACGGATCTGAATGTAGCAGACCCGTTGACTAAGCCTCTTCCACGAGCAAAACATGATCAACACCAAGACTCCATGGGTGTTAGAATCATTACTGTGTAATCTAGATTATTGACTCTAGTGTAAGTGGGAGACTGAAGGAAATATGCCCTAGAGGCAATAATAAAGTTATTATTTATTTCCTCATATCATGATAAATGTTTATTATTCATGCTAGAATTGTATTAACCGGAAACATGATACATGTGTGAATACATAGACAAACTTAATGTCACTAGTATGCCTCTACTTGACTAGCTCATTAATCAAAGATGGTTATGTTTCCTAACCATAGACATGTGTTGTCATTTGATTAAAGAGATCACATCATTAGGAGAATGATGTGATTGACTTGACCCATTCCATTAGCCTAGCACTTGATCGTTTAGTATGTTGCTATTGCTTTCTTCATGAGTTATACAAAGTTCCTAAAACTATGAGATTATGCAACTGCCGTTTACCGGAGGAACACTTTGTGTGCTACCAAACGTCACAACGTAACTGGATGATTATAAAGAGCTCTACAGGTGTCTCCAAAGGTAGATGTTGAGTTGGCGTATTTCGAGATTAGGTTTTGTCACTCCGATTGTCGGAGAGGTATCTCTGGGCCCTCTCGGTAATGCACATCACTATAAGCCTTGCAAGCAATGTGGCCAATGAGTTGGTTACGGAATGATGCATTACGTAACGAGTAAAGAGACTTGCCGATAACGAGAATGAACTAGGTATTGGATACCGACGATCGAACCTCGGGTAAGTAACATACCGATGACAAAGGGAACAACGTATGTTGTTATGCGGTTTGACCGATAAAGATCTTCGTAGAATATGTAGGAGCCAATATGAGCATCCAGGTTCCACTATTGGTTATTGACCGGAAACAGTTCTAGGTCATCTCTACATAGTTCTCGAACCCGTAGGGTCCGCACGCTTAAAGTTACGACGACAGTTTTATTATGAGTTTATATGTTTTGATGTACTGAAGGTTGTTCGGAGTCCCGGATGTGATCACGGACATGACGAGGAGTCTCGAAATGGTCGAGACATAAAGATTGATATATTGGAAGCCTATATTTGGATAACGGAATCGTTCCGGGAGAAATCGGGATTTTTCCGGAATACCGGGGGGTTACCGGAACCCCCCCGGGGGTTAATGGGCCTACATGGGCCATGAAGGAGAAGAGGAAGGGCCGGCTAGGGCAGGCCGCGCCCCCCTTTCCTCTTTCCCCTCCCCCCTTTCCTTCTCCACCAAGGCAAGAGGGGGTAGTCCTACTCCCGGTGGGAGTAGGACTCCTCCAGGCGCACCCCTAGGGGTCCGGCCGCACCTTCCCCTCCCTCCTTTATATACGGGGGCAGGGGGGCACCTCTAGACACACAAATTGATCTTCGTGATCGTTTCTTAGCCGTGTGCGGTGCCCCCCTCCACCATATTCCACCTCGGTCATATCGTTGCGGTGCTTAGGTGAAGCCCTGCGTCGGTAGAATATCATCATCGTCACCACGCCGTCGTGCTGACGGAACTCATCCCCGAACGTGTGCTGAACTCGGAGGTGCCGTACGTTCGGTGCTTGGATCGGTCGGATCGTGAAGACGTACGACTACATCAACCGCGTTGTCATAACGCTTCCGCTTTCGGTCTACGAGGGTACGTGGACACACTCTCCCCTCTCGTTGCTATGCATCACCATGATCTTGCGTGTGCGTAGGAATTTTTTTGAAATTACTATGTTCCACAACACGAAATCCTTCATGCATATAAACTACTCCCACGTGATCCAACCCGCACGGGATGACACCCCAGTCGATGGATCTGGACTGGTCGGAGTCAGACCACAACCCGCCATGCCGGAGACGGCCGAAGATTGCTGGAGGGGAGCTTGGGTGGTGGAGGGGAGCGGCTAGGGTTTGATCCGGCGAGCGGATGGGAAGGAATATATATGGGCTGGATATGAGGGGTGCCGGTCAGTCCGGACGTTTGAGACCCTTTGAGGCGTCTGTCTGGATCAAAATTCTGTGACCGGTCAGTGACTTGACCGTCCGTCTGGATGTTTGAGATGGACTTTGGATGTCTGGTTGTAGATGCTCTAATGTATGATACTCCACACTATAAAAAGCGCATGCTTACATTTAAATCCAGTAGACAACTATACATGATACATTTTGTGTGAATTCGTGGGGCATCATACCCGGGTGCACGCAGCACGGATCTCTGGATAATCAAACCCTAGTAACCGATCGACCAGAACACGATGGGCACAGATGGTTGGCAGAAAGCCGAGTTGGACGCGATGGGCACACGGCGTGAGGTAACTGTCATGTTGTTGTTTGACGCTGACCCCTCCTATGTCACCGCCGCACCCATATGCCCCGCTAGGCAAAAATGCTTGGATCACATGTCCATGCGCTCTGAATAATGGACAGAGCACCGGCTGCACTGCAGGCTTGTGTGCCACACGCCCATGCAAAATTGATCCACAACCAACGCTTTGCTGAACGGGGCGTTTGGTTTGTGAGAGCATCTTTTTTTTCAAGAACATGCAAGAGCATTGCATGTCTTTTCCGTTAAGAAGAAGAGGGAGATCCCAATACAAAGATCATTACGGGGTCATATCCGTCGTCGAGGGCCATGGCCCACAACGCGCTTTTAGTGGATCTGAAAGGGGTGTCCACCCGCTACCCTAGCATGATGGTCGGCAGAAAGCCGAGTTGGATGCGATGGGCACACGGCATGAGGTAACCGTCACGTTGTTGTTTGACGCTGACCCCTCCTACGTCACCGCCGCACCCATATGCCCCGCCAGGCAAAAATGCTTGGATCACATGTCCATGCGCTCTGAATAATGGACAGAGCACCGGCTGCACTGCAGGCTTGTGTGCCACACGCCCATGCAAAATTGATCCACAACCAACGCTTTGCTGAACGGGGTGTTTGGTTTGTGAGAGCATCTTTTTTTTTCAAGAACATGCAAGAGCATTGCATGTCTTTTCCGTTAAGAAGAAGAGGGAGATCCCAATACAAAGATCATTACGGGGTCATATCCGTCATCGAGGGCCATGGCCCACAATGCACTTTCAGTGGATCTGAAAGGGGTGTCCACCCGCTACCCTAGCATGAGTCCACAGGCGGAGCTCAACACGAATTAGTGCGACAATGTCGGCTGGTGAGGATGTCTTGCGTTCAAAGATATGACTGTTACGCTCTAGCCAGATGTAACACAATGTGGCCATGATGTTCGTGTTCGTTTGCCTCCGTTGTTCTGCCGATACCGCCTCCGCCAGCTAAGGCCACCAGTCGGTAAGACACGTTCTTCCATCCGGTGTGAAGCGATGCAACCTCAGGGGAAGCAGCACGTTGTACCAGACCTCGGGCGCATAGGGGCAACCAAGAAGCATGCGCGTGGTGTTCTCATCTTCCTGGCAACATAGCTGACATAAATTGTAATCCCCTACAAAAAAAATCCGGTTTAAGGAAGAAAGGAAAGCCAATCTAGTATTTTCGTACCAAACCTTTTATACTAAAAAATCCAGGTAGAAGGTCCTCAAATACATACTTCCCGCTACAAAAATATGCAGGCCGAACACACTCTCCGCAAATTTTCCCTCCTCTCACTCGCCCATCCGACCTGCACCGTCCCGCCTGCAGCCCTGCCCCCTCCCTCTCCCCCCCCGCCGCCTTCTTCGTCGTCGCCAACCAACTGTAGCGGTCAAAATCGTCGCAATACTTCATAAGTTGAGTCTATCCAAACACCATTGTTCAGATAACAATGTGTTCTTATTTTGATGATATCTCTGTTACTTTAACAATGCCAGTGTTCATGAAAACAAGATCATCAGCAATACACGGGCTAGTCCTAAAGGACTAGGGATCCATTTGGTGTTTATGTTTTCACACATGCACTTGAGTATGCTCGCTTCAGTTCTTATAGTCGTCGCTAGGTGGTCTACGGAACTGGATGTAAATTTTACTTCTAGTGTTCTTTCTACTGCCTTGACAGTTATGAATTGATCATAAGTTTTCTCGCAAAAAAAGTCTCTATGTGGGCCGCTGGGCCTGCTACACATTGCAGATAAAATACTCCCTCTGTCCGTAAATACTTGTCATCAAAATGAATAAAAGGGGATGTATCTAGATGTATATTAGTTCTAGATACATCCCTTTTTATCCATTTTGATGACAAGTATTTTCAGACGGAGGGTGTATTTGTCGAAGCTAATAGTATTTGCTAATGTGGGGGTTTGATCTCAACACGTCATCTACTGTCTGAAATCCTTCATGCATATAAACTATTCCCACGTGATCCAACCCGCACGGGATGACACCCCAGTCGATGGATCTGGACTGGTCGAAGTCAGACCACAACCCGCCATGCCGGAGACGGCCGAAGATCGCTGGAGGGGAGCTTGGGTGGTGGAGGGGAGCGGCTAGGGTTTGATCCGGCGAGCGGATGGGAAGGAATATATATGGGCTGGATATGAGGGGTGCCGGTCAGTCCGGACGTTTGAGATCCTTTGAGGCGTCTGTCTGGATCAAAATTCTGTGACTGGTCAGTGACTTGACCGTCCGTCTGGATGTTTGAGACGGACCTTGGATGTCTGGTTGTAGATGCTCTAATGTATGATACTCCACACTATAAAAAGCGCATGCTTACATTTAAATCCAGTAGACAACTAGACATGATACATTTTGTGTGAATTCGTGGGGCATCATGCCCGGGTGCACGCAGCACGGATCTCTGGATAATCAAACCCCAGTAACCGATCGACCAGAACACGGTGGCAAGAGCGCGTCGACTGGGCATGCAAAGGAAAGGAGAGTGACAGAGGGACAAACAAAGTTGTGAGGACAGCCTGAAATATGGAGTAGTTCACTTCAGACGTTCCGGCAAGGACGAGAACCAACAACAGCACCCCCACTTCCCAACCGTCTCCTCGTCGAGAAGAATCTTTCGGGAAGCCTCTCCGGTCTCCCATCCTCCCCCCGCCGTCGCCGTCGCCGTCGCCTCCGCCCGCGACTCCTCACCAGGTGAGTCCCTTCTCTCTTCGCCGCCGTTTGTTGGTTCTTCTTCTTCTTCTGCTCCTTTTGGCTGGGTGTATGCGTGAGATCAGCCGATTGACTTCTGAGTGGAACTCACCGGACTGGGCGTTAGATTTGGTTGTCTATTTTTGTGGTTCCGTAGAAGTACTTTTGGACTAAAGGCGAGATTCTGGACAAAACCCCCCTTTTCCCCAATTTAAAAGCACCTGCAAGAGTGTGTTGATCCTGAATCCATGAACCCGGAAGATTGGAGGTCAATATATCTTGCACTGGAACGCGATTTGTTCCGGGTAATATCTAATTGAGGCGAACTCGACTGGTCCTTGTACTTAGAATTTGTAGTGAGATGCAGACGTTATGATCAGTATCTGTAGTAGTATCGTCTACTGAATGAATGAACATTAAAATACATGCACAGATGAAATGATCAATCCGTTGTTTTCTGACACTGAATATTGTGTGTCGTTAATTACTCGCATAGTTTTCGTTATGTAACTATCTGAAAATACGCCCACTGCTCAGTTTCAAAGGAGATTAGGAGACTAACCACCTTTGCTCCCATCTATTCCCAGAGACTACTTAGTTTGAACGAACTTCCCATTTTTCCATCACAGTCCCTTATTCACACTGCAACTTAGTTTGAACGAACTTTCCATTTTTCCATCACAGTCCCTTATTCACACTGCAACTTAGTTTGAGCGAGCTGCCCATTTCCCATCATAGTCCATTCACACTGCAAGACCGACGAGGGACACTAATCACATGTTTTTTTTTGCTGCTAATGTAGCAATGCAACTGTATCACCATCCGTATTCACTGGACAGTCAGAAGGTGCGGATAGCCCTGGAAGAGAAGGGTATTGACTACACATCATATCATGTCAATCCACTAACAGGGAAAAACATGAATGTGACCTTCTTCCGAATGAACCCTTCAGCGAAGCTCCCTGTCTTCCAAAATGGCGCTCATGTCATTTTCCGCGCCATCGATATCATTCAGTACGTTCTTTCATTCACCTTTGGAATGGCTCAAACTTAGACACATTCGATACTGCTGACCAAACAGCAATATTCATTTATCTCCTCTATATTTTCATAGGTACATAGACAGACTCGCGGTGCACTTAAGCGGCGAAATCCAGCCTGTGAATACCGAGGTTCTCCAGTGGATGCAGAAAGTTGATGGTTGGAATCCTAAGATGTTCACACTAACTCACACCCCACTAAAGTACCGTGCATTTGTCTCCAAGTTCATACGCCGGGTGCTGATTGCTCGGATGGCTGAAGCCCCAGATTTAGCTAGCATGTACCATGTCAAGCTCCGTGATGGTTATGAGACCGAAGACAGACTGAAGGACCCCGAGACTATGCGGCAAAGTGAGGAAGAGCTGAGCAAACTCCTGGATGATGTTGAGGCACAGCTTAACAAGACCAAATATCTCGCTGGCGATGAATTCTCACCGGCTGATTCGATGTTCATTCCCATTCTTGCACGAATAGCCCTTCTTGATCTGCATGAGGAATACATCAGTAGCAGGCCCAGGGTCCTAGAGTACCACACATTGGTCAAGCAGAGGCCAAGCTACAAGGTTGTAATTGGGAAGTACTTCAATGGGTGGAAGAAGTACCATACTCTCTTCAGGACCTCGTTCTTCCTTTGTGTTCGAACCTTGTTCCGAAAATACTAAGTGGTTCAGCGTGTTGCGTAGACGATCCATGCTGAACCAATGTGTAGAGTGAGTTTAGGCTGAATATATGACCAGTATACCATCATGTGTTTTTCCTCCAAGGCCAGGCTGATGGTTCCTGAGAGTTTTGTTTTCTATAGACCTGTCTGCTCCAATGTCGCTGTTTAGAGCTTACAGAATCTAGATGTTGAATTACTTACAGAATAATAGGCCTATATATATACAGTTTGGGTTTTCTTATACGATGTGTCTCTGTTCATGGACAAATATTATTTCTATCATCTGTTCTAGCGCGCCTCATATCTAAAGTATCTTGTGTACTGTCACTGCAATCTTCTTTTTCATTTGATTTTACGTTTTTCAAGTTTGTTAGAGAGCTTAGTCTCTTCAATTTCATATTATTTCTAACTCATAGCTTCTGATTGCAAATTAAGTTATGAATTGAAATTTGTTTACTCATATTTTTCTCATAGCTTAATTTTTCTGACGTCGGCGTGTGTGGAATTGGCCCTGTGTGCTCCGATGTTGGGAGTGGGCTCAGCCCTTGTTGTTTCGGTTTTCGCCCGGGTTTTCCGTACTTAACTGGGAAACAATCTTCTTCTTAATCAATAAAATGGGCAAAGCTTTGCCTTGTGTTAAAAAAAATATTTTTCATAGCTTAATTTTTTCATGCTCATATTTTTTTAAACTCAAATAGCAATATACTATTTTCCTACTGTATGAGTGCAGAGCTTCCCAGATATATGTATGCAGAAGATCTCCATGCACATGCTTTACATGTACAGTACAGGACAATGGGCCCCATTATCATTGACTCTATAGTGATACTAGATGCACTAGGTGTCTTTATTACTTGATCCCCTTGTGGTTGTCAGACATAGTGCACAACACGTCTATTTATACATCAGAGCTGAAATACTTTGTCCAGCAATTCCAACTTGTTGTTTGATACTTTTTTCCTTCAGATCTTGTAGGCTCTGAGAGTAAGCAGGGAAGAGGAAGAAAGAGAGAGCATAAGAGCGCTAGGAATGGGAACATGGAGGAAAGCTTAACTTTTTTGTTTTCACCTCTAGTGTTGGAGGTGCAAATATTTAGTTTTGTGCTTTCCTGATGTCTCCCATTCCTATGGTTCTTGAGCACTCCTTCCTCTCCCCTTTCGCTTGCGCAATAGATTAATGCATAAACCTTAAATATGTGTGCACATACTTAGATTGTCTGAGAATCTAGAAGGCTAGTCGAGAAAAGGAAGAAAAGAGAGCCTGAGAGCAGTGGGAATGGGAACATGGAGGAAAGCCTAACTTGCTTTGTTTTCGCCTCTAGTGTTAGAGGTGAGAATTCAGTTTGGTATTCCCGATGCCTCCTATTCCTATTGTTCTCAAGCACTCCTTCCTTTTCTTTTTGGCTTGCTTGGTTGCTTTAGCGTAAACAAAATTTATGCACACATATTCGACGTAAGATCTCAAAAGTGAACTAGAAAGAGGAAGAGAAAGGAGAGAGAGAGAGGGGGGGGGGGGGGGGGGGCGCTAAGAGCAGCGCGAATGAGAACATAGAGGAAAGCCTAACTTATCTGTTCTCCACCTCTTGTGTTGAGGTGGAGATATTTCCCGATGCCTCCCATTCCTATCGTCCTTATGCGCTCCTTCCTCTTCCTTTTTGTTTGCTAAATCGCTTTAGCAGAAAAACAGAACATATATGTGCATATATTCAGGTGATGTGAGATGTCCACTATGAGACAGGAAGAGGAAAAAGGAGGGCCTAAGAGCGGTGGGCATGGGACATGATGGAAAGCTAAAGACCTCAGTTCCTCGTCTAACACTGTAAGATGTTTTCTGTCAAAAGAAAAAAAAACACTGTAAGATGCTTTGTTTTGAGTTTCCTGATGCCTCTCATGCCTATTGTTCTTTGGTGTTCCTTCCTCTTCCTTCTAGTTCACACAACATAAAAAGGATTCATAGTAATAATATGATTTCGTTCAAATTAATAACCCTGCATACTAGATTGCTATTTTCTGTGTTTGTTTGTCTCTTTGGTATGCCTTAATCCATTCATAAGACAAGATAAGATGTCGGCTTAACAAGGCTACTGGTTTATACTTCATAATTTAGTAGTACTGTAATTCATTTTTTAGATTCTAATCACACCACGAAACACACCAAGACATTTTATTTACCTGTCAGGTATATTATATGTACTAGGAAATCCTCTAGCATATATAACTGGATATTATTTGCGTTTAAGTACTTAATGTGTCAAGAAACCTTTAGACACTTACTTCTGTATTAACTAATTTATCAAGTTTATTTACAAGCTTTGTCCCAAATGCTCAAATAGCATTAATGTTTAATGCCTATACATGTATACAGATTTATGATGAAAGTAACACAGTATAGTAAAATAGTAGATCATCAAAGCAGTGAAATGATCTTTTAGATAAACCACACGACTAACATTTAAAGCGTGTCAGTCTCTCTGCCCTGCAAACAAAAATACTGCTTTTCTGATGGAACTAGGAGACATACCTCTGTATCTATGTGACTCCCATTAAATAGTTTGTACAAAGTTGAATGAACAATCTGCTTGTCAAGAATTGTTGCTGCAATAATCTGCACATTTGCAACCAAAGTTCAGTATTGTGCACTGCAATTTGCAACAGGAAGCCATGTCGTCAAATGAACAATCATAAAACAGGATCACACAACTAAATTTACTGCATAACAGAAGCTTTCTTAACCCAAAGAGATTGACAACAATAACAGAGCATAGTTCTAGAATGTCCTCAATGTACAACCTTGTGTGACCAATAGCACAACCTTGTGTGATCCATGTACTTGATCTGTCTCAACTGCACAACCATGTGTGACCAATAGCCTAAAGATTGTAAAAGCTTGTTGCCCATATTTCTTTTTACCGAAAAAGGGTTTCCCCCCGCTTTGTATTCCAAAGCAACGAACACCATACACATAGCATTGCTGGGGCGAGCAGCACAACAAGCCCAAAAGAAAAGAAGAAAAGAATGCCAACAACGGCAGTTCGACAAAGCATGGATGAACCGCCACCGCTGCGCCCTCCGGAGACACACCACCACCGCCCGAGGCTCCGAACTGCCGCGTACCAAGCGGCACCTTCAAGAAGGAATGCGACGCCGACGACGCTGCCGCCCGGACGAGTCCTAGGGTTTCCCCCAGTACGCGGAGGGAAGTGGAGGATGGCTACCACCGACACCCTCCAAGAAGGAAAGGTGGCACCCGTCGGTGTCACCGCATCGGAGCCGGCCGAACCGGCAAGGATTTCTCCTGCACACCAACCCCACCGCCCAACCGGAGCCGACCAACCAAATCACCGCCCAACACCATGCGCCATTGCGGAAGCGCCGCCACCCAAGCTGTCTCACTACGAGCACCAACACGAGGCCAAGAAGGCCGGAGAGAAGAGCCAAGCGACAGGAGCAGCAACGCCAAGGCCGAGCGGGAGGGAACCTCCTCCTCCGCCGTCGTGTGAGAGGCCCGCGCCTCCGGCACAGTCGCGGTTGCCGTCCGGACACGGCAGCGGGGCAAACCAGGCCACCCCAGGCCCGGCCAGGCCCTCAACGGGCCCGCTAAGCCCCGCCGGCCATGATGCAGCAGGCTGGCGTCGGCGCCGCCAGCACCTCGCCGCTCAGCGCTGCTCCCCCGCCTCTCGGAAGACACGCCACGGATCAGCCCCGCCGCCGGCCCGCCTAGGCCCAGATGGGGCCCGTAGGGCCCAGATCTGGGCCGAGCGCCGCCGCCAGGACCCACCGCAGCGCCGCCCCGCCGCCAACGACGCCGCCGCCGTCCAGCCGCCCGCCCGCGCCACGACAGGGAACCCCGCCGCCACCCGGACCATCGCCGCCTAGGAGCACCCCCCGGTGCAGCTCCGCCCCGCGCCGGAGAGCCACCGGGAGGGGAAGGTCAGGGGGCCGCCGCCACCAGCGACCCCGGGGCCAGGGCGGCCGCGGGCGCCAGCAACGGCGGCAGGAGGAAGGGGAGAGGTGGGGACCGGAGGAGGGAGGCGGCGATGCGCGGCCGGTCGCGTCGCGAGAGCGCGAGGGATCGCCCGGAGACCAGGGTCTCCAAATTTTCAAAGATTCAAAGGTTGCCCATATTTCTTTTTCACAAGCGACTCTATCTATAATGCACACATAAAAAGATATGTGCATGTGAACTGTACGTAAAGGACAGGGGAGTGTTTTTTTTAACTCAAATAAACTGTGAAACAGTAACACAATCTGGTACCCTCATTTTACGTGCTTCAACCATTTTGCGTAAATCTACAGAAAAACAGTACCACTGTCATGAGAATCTTACAAAAAGAACTTAGGATGCACACTCAAAGGCTGACAAACTAAATTTGAATATCAAGTGTTTCTGAATCTTACAAAAAAAAACTTATGATGTGAACTCAAGGTTGGCATACTAAATTTGAACATCAGAGTTTGGAATGGAAGACAAGTAACCAGGAAAGTAAGTTTCTAAATATAATTTCCAGCTATTTTTTAGAGATTTTTTCACGCTTCGGTTGAATATTGTGATGTCACTGCATATAGCACAATTTATGAAATAGCAGGCCGTCAGTATCAGCAACCTATTGGTAACTAGGCTCAAACTAATTATGAAAACGGTGGAAGATGTCATAGTTATAGTACTTTTTCATGTATAGACCAATCAACATGTCTCGTTATCTATCCAAAGTTCAAGTATAACTGATACATTATGGTACCACAATTCAATCCAGGAATTGGACTGGACTGGAACCGGTTTCCTTGTAGCACCCCTCGCCTAGTGCCAAGGTTTGACTTCCGAACCATAACAGTTCATTTCTTGCAAGCTAGAACTGGACTCAATGCCAAGCATTTTACTGGTAGAACTTTGATGTATCGGGCTTATGCAGAGTAAAAATATCAACAGTATCTTACCAAAAGTAAATGCTTCCAGGCCCTCACTGGAAGTAGTGCACTGTAAATCCTCCAGAACTGGTGCTATCTGATCAAGTGTCATTGCTGCACCTCCTTCCTTTTGTCCTAGTTTCTCCAAAATACCATTTATTGATGATGTCACTGAAAAAGGTAACCCACTGTTATATTTGCTGGAAATGATTCACAGTGCTTTGCAAGGTTGGTCTTTCCCCCCTCCAGTGATATTATAGGGTTTTAAGTAAATATCGATGGGTCAACTATTAATCAAAACTGAAACCATGTAACTTGAGTGATAAATTGTCATGGTACCCTGGTACCTCAGCAAGTTGGTTACTTGCCTACTTGGTATCTTTTGGATGCATTGTGCTGGTGCTGATTCTGCAAAATATTCATATGCAATTAACCTAATGAGGTATATAGATTTGTTTTATCCCTTATCCTCTTTCTATCCTCCTTTCTTGACATCGAATAGAGTAGAAAACTAAAACAAATCGCAGGCGTGATTTCAACAAGTAAGCATATGCCATCATAGGAATAAACTAGCATATGACATTCCTTAATCTGGCTCATTCAAGACCTTGCCAAGTACGCTCGCCTGCTTATTACCTACTTTGCTTATCATCACCTTCTGGCACTTTAGAAATTGTTCGTCCCACAAGTTGGCCAAATGTTAGCCTCCCATTCTGAAGCAATCCCTCAATAAGAGCTTCTGACTGCAAGATACATAAATTCCATGCATAAGGTCATAAACTGTGGAAAAGCTACGAGTACTAAATGATTGTAGTCATAATGTTCCTGAACAAGATCACATATTTTGTAGCAAAAACAGGAAGCACCCGAAACTATTAGAATGTAAGTTCAGACAACGTATGTTATCTGTCAGTTTCTCAGCTATCAGCCTATCACAAACCAATAATTACCAGCATATTTGTCAAACACCTAAAAAGAAGGATCAAATCAAGAACTTAGATATGTTTTTATTTTTGAAACAACAAACAAACTAATCATCAACCAATCAGCATTTGGCATTGCCATGGTAACTGGAGCCATATTTTACAACCACTTAATATGCTTTCTACCAGTTGTCATTGTTAAGCAATATAAGACTCATTCTCCTGGATAATCACTAAGCTGTTAGGCTGTTGTAAATGGTATATCCACATATGTCAATGATTCCTGGACTTGCCGAGAGCTAGAATCAGTCTCCTTGCCAACTGCGTAGTCATCTCTTGTTATTTCTCATTCAGACCTTGTACATGTACTCTATAAAGAGCAATGAATCCAACAGATAAGTGTATCGAAAAATATCTCGATGTCATTCATAGTATCAGAGTAGTCTTTGGGTCATGCTAATCCAATCCAAACCATTCTTCCCTTGCCCCGTCAATCCACCTCTGTTACCATGGGTGGAGAATAGAGAATAGCCACAGCATCATCAGAAGGCTTCGAACCTAGAACCTAACTGACTTACATAAACTGCACTTCAATAAAATATGTATATTGATTTATCGAGTAAAAATACAAATAGTTCAGATAATGAATATCAAATGGCAAAAGTCTAGACAACATCTGTATCCAGTAAGTTAAAGATAAACCCATGCCCATATGCACCTCTTGGAGAGTACACGTGCATTAAAAAATACCAAAAATTGCCGTATTAGAACATGTTACAGTGTGCATAGAAGAAAAAGGTTGTGCAAAAGTATGTTTATATCATCATATGTACACTGTACAAAAAATAGTTACTCATCCTGTGTGATATTTGTTCTTTTTGTGCAATGCAGATATGCTCATCTTTCTGCAATAAAGTTCGCTTGTATTCGGATTATAACATGCTCTAATGGATTGGGGGATTTTGAAGTGCACAAGTACTCAATCCTCAGGGGTGCATATGAACCTAGGTTCAGAGTACATATATGAATAAGTGAGAAAATACAAAATGTTAATCGTTCAGGAAAATCTTAACAATATTTGTATTTTGTCAAACATAGTAGTCCAATAATGTAATATGGACCCTTGACACTCCTAATAAGTGTGAGGATCATTGGAATAGTGTCATACATGGTGCCATGAACCAGTCTAACATGCTTAGAGATTAACCCAGAGGATGGATAGAGGATGTGAATACAGCATTTGAAAATTTTGGAATGCTCAAGCTGAATAGTAGGAATATGAAACGGTTCATCTTACACTACATAACGAAGAAAATGTTTGTCGACGAAAAGATGACAGGCCTTATGATCTTGAAGGAGCAAGAAGAATATTCAGACGTACAGCACTAGAATAATTTGATTATGCTGAATGGCAAACTCCAGATAGAAAGGATTAACTAGCTTCTACTCCCTCTGTCCAGATTAGTTGATGCTTAAACGGATGCATCGAGCACTGATACGTCTAGATACATCCGTTTGAGCGTCAACTAATTATGGAGGTAGTATTTTCTAACAGTGATTGCAGTACCTAAATATCATGAAAGAGTAAAACACAACCTCAGGACACCGTTCTAAAATTTGCAAGTACCTCACTCATGTCATCAACTCTAGATCAGTAATCAAGGTGAAGATGCATTGTGATTGTTTTAACACATGCTAATAATCTTTAGTGCAATACTCAAGATATCTCAGTTACCCAATGCCATCACCTCTAGACCATTAATCAAGGTCGATATGCATCTAGCAATGAGAATCACAAGGCACAATTCATAGGTGCACAAAATCTACAGTGCCATCTGCTCCACACTGATTTCGGCATTCAGAGAATTATGGCTGCTGTTTTAATCAATCCAGACCTTCAACAAGCAAGCGTGAACTAAAATCAAGGTCACATCAAAGTAAATACCTCTGGAATGTCCACACGGATAGTAGAGATGAACTTTGAGAAGCGCAGCCGATGCAGGACATTATCGAAGATGGCCAAGTAGAGCGTCGCCCTCCTATAGCCTACAATCACAGAAGAATGGAGTCACGGATGAAGTAAACGTGCGCTAAATGAAATTTACACAGAAAGATATCATGTGTTGGTTCTCTTACTTCTGCATCATCGTAATTGCTATCATGTGTTGGTTCTCTTACTTCCGCATCATCCTAATTACTAAACATAATATCCCTTTATCGAAAAAGGCTTTCGCCCCGCTTTATATATAAAGCAAACCGCCCAAACCAAACATCCAACAAGGTTCAACACAAACAAACACACACACACACAGAGGTCTCACAGGCGCACAGAGTAATCATAGGGTTAATGCTGAGGGCACAACACAACAAGCCCTGAGAACAATACACACAGTCAACATCTAACTTGTTGAAATCTGAATTAATTCATATGAAAAAACAGGATCATATGACAAACTTGTTCGTCTACCTTGATTTGCAGGATCTTGTCTTGCTTTGGACGTCCATGATAGAACCAAAATCTAAATGAAATCTAAGTTGTTGCTAATAATAATTTTCGATCGAGATGACTCGTGGTACAGGAGGACAACACTTTCAAGGTCTATGAGGATATAATGCTTTATTTCGGATCTGTTGCAACACGCGGACACTTTACTAGTATCTAGAAAAGGACCAGTTAGTCGTAGAAACATAAACAAGCACACGAGAAACATGAAGAAGCACACTTTCAGGCTTATTTAGATGAGACACAAAACTTTAATACATAGAATGATACCAGTTCCCTTATGTTGAAGTCATGTCATAGACAAAATCAGATCAATGACACACCACTACTGACCACTGTAATTAAGAGTCATAGCAGAAATTAGAGTGAGAAAGATGGTAATTAGCTCACAAAACATGTAATAATACTACATGCATTGCAGATTTTCTTAGCATCAATTATCATCCACCCTGTAAAATGATCTGAATTGGATAAACTGTTCCTAGAGACTTCACACACACATAGTAAACTAATGAAAATATACGGAGGCTAGCAAGAAACAATCACTTTGAAGACTCTAAACTCCAATGAAATTTGTACATGATCATAAAAAGATATTTCTTATAGATTGTCTACACGTGCGGAATAAGGCTTATTTTGTCCACTCTTGAACCTTCTTGGGTGTTTGCGCTGCAGCCGGGGTGATTTGATTCTTCTAGTGATGGTGGCCGAGCTACAAGGTTTTGTAATTACGACGTACTTTGAGGGCTGGAAGAAGTATTGAAATCTCTTCAGGCATTCGTTCTTTGTGTTTGAACCTTGTCCCAAAAATACTAGGTGATTCATCGTGTTGTTTAGGCGATTCATACTGAACCGATGTGTATAGTAAGTTTAGACTGAATATATGATCATTATACCTTCATGTATTTAACTCGTAGGGGTTGTGGCCGATGGTTTCCTTGGAGATATATTTTTCCTATATTCGCTCCTTGCATGTATGTAGTTTTGTACAACCTTCAGAATTTGGATACCATAGTACTTACAGAACGATAGCCCTAGCCCTATTCTCTCCTCAAAGGTTTTGCAGATGGTGCACCATCCATTATTTATACCTCAACGCTGAAACACTTTATCGAGCAATTCAAGCTTTTTCTTTGAAAGCTTTTGTTTTGTTAGATTTGTAGGCACTGAAATTAAGCTGGGAAGGGGAAGAAAGAGAGCTCAAGAGCACTAGGAATGGGAACATGGAGGAAAGCCCTGCTTGTTTGTTTGCACCTCTAGTCTTAGGGATGCAAATATTTGGCATAGATCTTTTCCTGATGCCTCCCATTCCCGTCGTTCCTGTGCACTCCTTCCTCTTCCCTTAGGATTGCATCTGTAGATTTGATGGATAAACAATCGACATGTGTCCACATATTTAGATAACTTGAGAGCTTGAAGGTGAGCCGGGAAGTGGAAGAAAGAGGGCATAAGAGCAGTGGGAGTGGGAACATGGAGGAAAGTCTAACTTGCTTTGTTTCATCTCTAGTGTTGGAGGTGGGAACTTGCTTGGTGTTTCCCGATGCCTCTCATTCCTATTGTTCTCAAGCACTCCTTCCTCTTCCTTTTTTGGCTTGCTTGGTTGCTTTAGCTTAAATAGAAACCAAATATATGTGTGCACATGTTTAATGTGGGATCTCAAGAGCGAGCTAGGAAGATGAAGAAAGAGAGGTTGTAAGAGCAGTGGGAATGAGAACATAGAGGAAAGCCTAACTTACTGATTCTTCGTCTCTTGTCTTGAGGTGGGAATGCAGTTTGGCATTTCCCGATGCCTCTCATCCCTATCGTTCTTAGGCGCTCCCTCATCTTCCTTTTTGGTTGCCAAATCACTTTAGGAAAAAAAGCACATATGTGCATATGTTCAGATGATATGAGAAGAGGTCCTAAGTGTAGTGGGCATGGGAAGATGATGGAAGGCTAAAGCTCTCTCAGTTCCTTGTGCAGCGCTGAAATAGACTTTGGTTGAGTTTTACTGATG
This sequence comes from Triticum aestivum, assembly GCF_018294505.1. Taxonomy (NCBI): domain Eukaryota; kingdom Viridiplantae; phylum Streptophyta; class Magnoliopsida; order Poales; family Poaceae; genus Triticum; species Triticum aestivum. Next base: position 469,737,567 of record NC_057798.1, on the reverse strand, counting down.
CTTCCCATGCCTATTGTTCTTTGGTGCTCCTTCCTCTTCCTTTTGGGTCACACACATGAAAAGTATTCATATTTTAATATGATTTGGTTCAAATTCATTCACCATACATAGTTGGATTTGCAAATTTCAATGTTAAACAACGCACATGTTCATCTCCAGATTATTCCACACAAGAGTCCTTATAATGTCAAGATTATTATTCAGGTATTATATATATGAAGTATACAACTCTATATCTGAAAAGGGGCATTCGTAGAAACATAAACACATTTTCAGACTTAACAAGATGAGACACACAACTTTAACACACAGAATGGTACAAATTCTTCATTGGTTCCTTAGGTTGTACTCATGCTGGAGACGAAATTACATCAATCGCACACCACTGCTGACCACTCTAGCTAAGAGTACAACAGAAATCGAAGTGCGAATGATGGTAATTAACACACACAAAATGTAACAACATGTGCATTACCGATTATTTTTATCATCAATTCCTAAAGAGTTCACACATGGAATAGCAAATTAATGGATATATACGTAGGCTAGCAAGAACAACCATGACTGTAACAAGATATATCTGCAACTTCAAAAATTGTAAACTCCAATGGAATTTGTACACTTGATCATAAAATGGTGTGAGATTTCAAATATTGTTTATATGTGTGGGATAAGGCTTATTCCCCACTCTTGAACTTTGCTGGTTGCTTGCATCTCAACCCGGGTGCTTTAATCCTTGGAGGGATGGTGATCGAGCTGCAAGGTTGAACTGGGAAGTACTTCAATGGGTGGAAGAGTACCCTACTCTCTCGGGGATCTTGTTTTTCCTTTGTATCTGGACCTTGTTCTTGAAATACTATGTGTATATTTTAGACTTTAGACTGAATATCTGATCACTATTCCTTCATGTGTTTTCCTCCTAGGGATAGAGGGTGATGGTTTCTTTGGAGACATGTTTTTTCCTATATTTAAATTAGTTAAATAATAGGACTATACACATTTTTTTCTTGATAAAATGACCTATAGAAATTTTGGTTTTTCTGATATGCGTGTTGTTTAATCATGTTTTAATCACATTCTGCCATGTGTAATAATGCAGCTCATGTCCGAAGTACCTTATGTTCCAATTAATTATCACTTCGGTGGCTCTTTGTCATTGTTTTGTAATTTCCAAGTTCACTTATTTACTTAAGAGGGTTTATTTTTTCTAATTTCATATTATTTTTTTGCTCATAACTTCTTATTGCCACATATTTTTCCACTATAAATTCACAAGTTAATACGTATATTGTTCTAAAAAAGGCTAGTATAGATATTATGTACCCGTTTCGGATATGGGTAATAAAGGTACGTAGAAGAGATCTTTATGCATGTGCCCTAAATTAAGAGCAGAGGACAATAGGACAAAACTGGTGATTATGTGGCCTCATTATATCATTGACTGTAGAATGATGTCCTCATGCACCATGTATCTTCATTGCTTTCTCCTCTAAGGTACTGCATATGCTGCATCACCCATTATTTATACCTCAAAGCTGAAATACTTTGTCCAACATTTCAAGCTTGTTTTTCGAGCTTTTTTGTTTCATTATATGTGTAGGCACTAGAAGTAAGCTGGGAAGAGGAAGAAAGAGAAAACTCAAGAACACTGGGCATGGGAACATGTAAGAAACCCCTGCTTGTTTGTTTGCACCTCTACTGTTTGAGGTTCAAATATTTTCCATGGATCCTTTCCCGATGTCTCCCATTCCTACCGTTCTCGTGCACCCCTTCCTCTTCCTTTTGGCTTACACCATAGCTCTGATGGAGAAACCATAGACATGTGTCCACATATTTAGATAACAAGAAACCTCCAAGATGAGCCCGGAAGAGGAATAATTGAGGGCCTTAGAGTAGTGGGAATGGGAACATGGAGTGAAGCCTAATTTACTCAGTTTTCTCCTCTAATATTGAAGGTGAGAATTTAGTTTGGTGTTTCCCAATGCCACCCATTCCTATTGTTCTAAATCACTCATTCCTCTCCCCCTTTTGGCTCGCTTGGTTGCTTTAGCTTAGAAACCAACTATTTTTTTGCACATATTCAATGTGAAATCTCAAAAGCGAGCTAGGAAGAGGAATAAAGAGAGGGCCTAAGAGCAATGGGGGTGAGAACATAGAGGAAAGCCTAGTTATGAGTTCTTCGCCTCTTGTGTTGAGGTGGAGATCCCATTTGGTATTTCCTGATGCCTCTCATTCCTATCGTTCTTAAGCGCTCCTTCATCTTCCTTTTTGTTTGCTAAATCTTTTAGCGAAATAACTGAACATATATGTGGATATATTCAAATGGTATGAGATGTCCATTATGAGACATGAAGAGGAAGAAAATATGATATAAGAGCAGTGGGCATGGGGACATGATGGAAGGTTAAAGCCCTCGTTCCTTGTCTAACACTTGAGGAGGCTTTAGTTTTATTTTTTATGCCTTCCATGCGTGTTGTTCTTTGATGCTCATTTCTCTTCCTTTTGGATCACACAACATACAAAGATTCATAGTATAACATGATTTGGTCAAGTTCATACACCTTGCATAGCAGGAGGGTTAATTTCCTATGTTTTTGGCATGCTTTAATCCATCCGTAAGATAATATGACTAGTGTTAACTACTTTATATTTCATCATTTAGTATCATGATTTATGTTTCAGATTCTGCTAGCAGAACCAAACACATGTTTAGTCCTAGATGATTCTAAGATGATTGCATATCATCCCAAGACAATTAACTATATATATCAAGTATGCATCTATATCTGGAAACAAAGTCCATGTAGTCATAGAAACATATACTAGCACATTTTCAAATTTAGCAAGATGATACACACAACTTCAAAACATACAATGGAAAAAATTCTCCACTAGTTCCATTCGGTTGAACTCAATCTGGACATGAATCGAATCAATGACACACCCTCCTGACCACTGAAGCTAAGATTAGGAGCAGAAGTCTGAGTGAGAAAGATGGTAATTAGCGAACATAACATGTAACATTATATGCATTGAAGATCAATTTTAGTATCAGTTAGCATCCACCCTGTAAAATGATCTGAATCAGATAAACTATTCCTATTGAGTTCACACATGGACATCACAAACTAATAGATAAATAACACTTACTAGCAAGAAAAAACATGGAATGATTTATCCGTAGCTTCACAAACTCTAAATTCCAATGGAATTTTTTACACTTGATCATAAAACGGTGTTGTTTTTTGAAATACTGTTTAGAAGTGTGGCTTATTTCCCCACTCTCGAACTTTAGTGGGTGATTTGATCCGTGGGATGGTAGCCGAGCCACAAGCTTGTAACTGTGAAGTACTCTATGTATGGAAGAAGTACCGAGCTCTCTTTAGGATCTTGTTCTTCCTTTGTGCCTAAACCTTGTTCTAAAAATACTAGATGGTTCAGCATGTTGCCTGACTAGCCCATGTTGAATTGATGTGTATAGTTAGTTCAGACGAGTATGTGACTAGTATTCTTCCACCAAGGGATTGTGGCTGATGATTCATGTTTTCCTATATTTTTTCGTCCATGTATTTGTGTACAACCTACACAATTTGGATGCTAAATTAATTACAAAATAGCAAGCATGTATTAATTTTCCTCTAGAAAATGAAATGTACACCCGTTCAAATTTTGTTGTTATGAAATCAGTTTAATCATGGACTAATCACATTATCGTATATTCTAGTGTAGCTAATATATATCGTCCATGTGTAGCAATTGTAATTGGAATATTCTTTTCCATTCTTTTTTATTTTTTCCTCAGTTTAATTTATCCAAGTTCTTATTAGTTTTGGTTTTAGCTCATAACTTCTACTTGCCACCTAATTTTTTGCTTCATATTATTCTTATTCTTATAACATTTAGTTTTGTACAAATGCACAATTTTATAGTGACTCGTATATATACTAGCTTTCATATGTTGGTAAGTAGAAGATCTCCATGCATGTGCTATAAATTAACAGTACATAGCAATAAGACAAAGCCAGTGATTGTGTGGTCCCATTGTCATTGAATGTGGAATGGTTCCTTGTGCACCAGGGTCTTCATTGCTTGCTCTCCCTAATTTTCTCTATAGAGTGGCCTACAATCTATATATAGCACATAGGTGAAACACATTGTCCAACAATTCAAGCTTGGCGTTTACTTATTTTGAATTTTGTAAGCACTAAGAGTAAGCCGTGAAGAGGAAGAAAGAGAGACCTTAAGAGCGCTAGGAATGGGAACATGGAGAAAAGCCAAACTTATTTGTTTTCACCCATGCTGGAGGTGCAAATATTATGTTTGGTATTTTTCTGATGCCTCCCATTCCTATGGTTCTTGAGCACTCCTTCCTCTTCATTTTGGCATGCAAAAATATCTTAGTGGAGAATTATGGATATATGTGCATACACTTTAGATAATTTGAGATATAGAAGGCAAGTCGGGAAGAGGAAAAATAGAGGGCCTTAGAGTAGTGGGAATGGGAACATGGAGGAAAGCCTAACTTGCTCGGTTTTTACCTCTAGTGTTGGAGGTGAGAATTCAGTTTGGTGTTTCCCGATGCCTCCCATTCCTATTATTCTAAAGCACTCCTTCCTCTTCTTTTGTTGGCTTGCTTAGTTGCTTTAGTTTAGAAACCAATTCCATGTGTGTGCATATTCAATTTGAGATCAGAAAAATGAGCTAGGAAGAGGAAGAAAGAGAGGGCCTAAGAGAAATGGGAATGAGAACATTAAGGAAAGCGTAACTTATTGGTCCTTCACCTCTTGTGTTGAGGTGGAAATCCAGTTTGGTATTTCCTGATGCCTCTCATCCCTATTGTTCTTAAGCGCTCCTTCCTCTTCCTTTTTGCTTGCTAAATAGTGTAGCAGAAAAACTAAACATATATATGGATAAATTCATATGATATGAGATGCCCATTGTAAGGTAGGCAGAGGAAGGGAAGATGAGCTGAGAGCAGTGTGCATGCGCACATAATGGAAGGCTAAACCATCGCTCCTTGTCTAACACTAGATGAGGCTTTGGTTTGAGTTTTCCTGATGTCTCCCATGCCTATTGTTTTTTGGTGCTCCTTCCTTTTACTTCTGAATCACACAACAGAAAAATATTTCATAATTAATATGATTTGGCTGAAGTTCATAGACCCTACATAGTTGGACGGTTATTTTCTGTGTTTTTGGCATGCCTTAATAAATAGTAAGATAAGAGGACGACTTGCTAGCTAGTTTTTACTTATAATCTATTATTATAATTTATGTTTGAGATTCTACCAGCTGAACCAAAAACATGTTGCTCTAGATTATTCTGCACACGAGTCTATATCATGCCAAGACAATTTTTTATATCTGAAATATACATCTATATCTAGAAAAAAAATCCATGTAGTCATAGAAACACACACTAGCACATTTTTAATTTAGGAAGATGACACACACAATTTTAACACATACAATGGTACATGAATTATGTCAATGATGCACCACTACTGACCACTGAAGCTAAGAATAGGTACAAAAATCAGAGTGAGAGGGCCTTAGAGTAGTGGGAATGGATGGAAACATGGAGGGAATCCTAACTTCTCAGTTTTCACCTCTAGAGTTGGAGGCGAGAATTCAATTCTGTGTTTCTCGATGTCTCTCATTCCTATTATTCTTAAGCACTAATTCCTTTTCCTTTTGGCTTGCTTTGTATCTTTAGCGTAGAAACCAAATATATATGTAGTTATGTACACATACTCGATGTGAGATTTCAGAAGTGAGCAAGGAAGAGAGAGAAATAGAGGCCCTAAGGGCATCTCCAACGGCAGCCCGCAAAAAACCTTCCGCATCCATCCGTAGACAGGGGACCAATCCGCGCGCACGGATGCGGGAGGCAGCCATCCAATGCTAGCCGCATATGTCCGGCCAATAATTCAAACCAACTAGGCAAAATTTGATCAAACCGGACGGATTTCATTCAGGTTCGGATATAATTTACATAAAAAGGTCGATATTTTGACCATTTAACTAAAAAACTAGAAACAAAAATCTAAACCTTATATCGGACGACCACCTTGTACGCGTGGCCGTCCTGCCCTGCTACACCACCGTCTCCGTCGGTGCTATCATCGTCGTCGGCAGCGGCGGTACGACGTCGGAGGGCCGCGGCAACCTTGTACAACGACTGCCTGCCACTCATGGAGGAGCCGCTCCGCCTCCTGCTGTGCCATGCGGAGTGCCACCGCGGCCACTACTGACGTGGCCTTCGGAGCCCCGACGGTGGCCTTGCTGCGACTGGCATTGGCAGAGCAGTCGCTAAACGACCACTCCTCACTGATCTTGGCAAGTGAGGGAGTCCTGGATTAAGGGGTCCTCGAACAGCTGGACTATATGCGTATGCCGGACTGTTGGGCTATGAAGATACAAGATAGAAGACTTCGTCCCGTGTTCGGATGGGACTCTCCTTTGCGTGGAAGGCAAGCTTGGCGATTCGGATATGAAGATTCCTTTTTTTGTAACCGACTCTTTGTAACCCTAGCCTCCTATATAAACTGAAGGGTTTAGTCCGTAGGACAACAACAATCATAACCATAGGCTAGCTTCTAGGGTTTAGCCTCTACGATCTCGTGGTAGATCAACTCTTGTAATACTCATATCATCAATATCAATTGAGCAGGAAGTAGGGTATTACCTCCATCGAGAGGGCCCGAACCTGGGTAAACATTGTGTCCCCCGCCTCCTATTACCATTAGCTTTAGACGCACAGTTCGGGACCCCTTACCCGAAATCCGCCGATTTTTGACACCGATATTGGTGCTTTCATTGAGAGTTCCACTGTGTCGTCACCATAAGGCTTGATGGCTCCTTTAATCATCCACAACAACGCAGTCCAGGGTGAGATTTTTCTCCCCGGACAAATTTTCATATTCGGCGGCTTCGCACTGCGGGCCAACTCGCTTGGCCATCTGGAGTAGATCGACAGCTACGCCCTTGGCCATCAGGTCAGGTTTGGAAGCTTGAACTACACCGCCGACATCCGCGGAAACTTAATCTTTGACGGATTCGAGCCCATGACAGCTGCACCCTGCCGCCACGATGAACATGACCTAGATCTGTCATCGGACTGCACTCAGGAGATAGCACCTGTAACCGCTCCGGCCCTAGATCCAGAGCAGAACCGCCATCCGAGGATGGGAAGCTCAACCTCGCCACGGAGGCCGCAGACAAACGAACACAGATCTGACCTCCAACGAGGCCTATGTCATCAGAACCTCGGACTCGTCTCCGGCCATAGGCTCCGAACCGCGTGTATCCGCACCCATCGACAGGGCGCCGATCTTAGAGTTCAGCTCCGCGGTCATCTTCCAACACTCACCCCTAGGTGATGTGTTAAACTCATTAAAGTCTCTCTCCTTGTCAGGAGATTCTTGGCCGAACTATGTCTGGCTTGAGTGGGAAGCGGACGACGAAGAACTTCGTTACCCACCCACCACCCACTTGATAGCCACTGTTGACAATTTGACCAACATGCTTGATTTCGACTCCGAAGACATCGACGGTATGGACGACGATGCCGGAGAAGAACAGGAACCACCGCCCACAGGGCACCGGACAACCACATCCTCATATGATATATAAATGGTGGATACACCCAAAGAAGACAATGGCGAGAATAAAAAGGATCCAGGTGAGGATAAGCCTCCTGAGAAGCAGCCAAAGCGCCGACGTCAGCGGCGCCGCTCTAAATCACGCCATGGTAAAAATAGCGATACCAGCACAAGAGAAAATAGCACTCCGGACGATGCCGAAGACAATGAAGACCCCGCCAAGCCAAGTTTTGAATAGGCTGAACAGGAAGACGGGTGTGCCAGCCCTGACGAACAGGCCGTGAACGACGACTCAGAGGACATCAATTACATGCCTCTCTCCGAGGACGAGGCGAGCCTCGGAGACGAAGGATTTATCGTGCCAGAGGACCCCGTCGAGCAGGAGCGTTTTAAGCGCCGACCAATAGCCACTACAAAGAGCCTAAAGAAGAAGAAGCAGCAGCTTCAAGCTGACCAAGATTTGCTCATTGATAGATGGACTGAGGTCCTGGCAGCCGAGGAATATGGACTCGAACGCCCAATCAAAAGTTACCCGAAGCGTAAATTGCTACCCCAATTCGATGACGAGGCGCGGGAGCCCGTACTACCAGCGCATAATGCGGCTGACCGACCTCCACGTGGCCGAGATAAAACATCAACTCAGCCCGAACACCAGCCGGCACCACGTCGCCGAACAAATAGAAACACAACAGCTCGGGGATACACACATGACCTGCGGTATGACTTGGAAAACAGAGCAGGACAAACCAGATTGATCTATGGATCGCGGGGGTGCGCCCCAATGTGCAACAACGGTCGCCCAACCGGATATGACAAATACAAACCTGTTCGAGCCGAATACCGCAGACCAGCTCCATCCGAGCTGTGTCGGGACGTCGTCCGACATAGAGGCACCGCCCACCCCCTATTCTTCACCGATGAAGTAATGGAACATGAATTCCCAGAAGGGTTCAAACCTGTAAACATTGAAGCATATGATGGGACAACAGATCCCGCGGTATGGATCGAGGACTTCCTTCTCCATATCCATATGGCCCGCGGTGATGATCTCCCCGCCATCAAGTATCTCCCGCTAAAACTCAAAGGACCAGCTCGGCATTGGTTGAACAGTCTGCCTGAAAACTCTATTTGCAGTTGGGAGAACCTGGAAGACGCATTTCTTGACAACTTCCAAGGTACTTATGTCCGACCTCCGGATGCCGATGACTTAAGTCATATAATCCAACAGCCCGGAGGGTCAGCCAGGAAATTTTGGACTAGTTTCTTAAATAAAAAGAACCAGATCATTGATTGTCCGGATGCCGAAGCCCTAGCGGCCTTCAAGCATAACATCCGTGACGAGTGGATGGCCCGACACCTCGGCCAAGAGAAGCCGAAGTCCATGGCATCCCTTACGACGCTTATGACCCGCTTTTGTGCGGCGAAGATAGCTGGCTTGCTCGTAGCGGCAGCACCTCAAGAAAACCTGGCACTTCGGAAGCCAGAGATAGCAACGGCAAGCCCCGACGTAGTAGACACAAACGTCGAAATAATGGCGATAGCGCCGAAGACACGGCTGTCAATGCCGGATTCAGTGGCTCCAAGCCCGGTCAGCGGAAGAAGCCATTTTAAGAGAAACAATCCGGGCCCGTCCAGTTTGGACCGCGTACTTGACCATCCATGTCAAATCCATGGAACCCCCGATAAACCAGCCAATCATACCAACAGGGAATGCTGGGTCTTCAAACGGACCGGCAAGTCAAACGCCGAAAGCAAAGATAAGGGGTCGCAAAGTGATGTCGATGACGAGGAACCCCGACCACCGAAGACTGGAGGACAAAAGAAGTTTCCTCCACAAGTCAAACAGTGAATATGATATACGCCACCCATATCCCCAAGAGGAAGCGGAGACTCGCACTCAGGGACGCCTATGCGATGGAGCCAGTCGCCCCAAAGTATAACCCACGGTCATCCTGTCCGATCATCTTTGATCGTAGGGACCATTATGGAGAGTGGAAACAGCCTGAACGTGCTCTATCAGGATACAATTCGAAAGATGGGTATCGATCCTTCAAGGATCAGGCCCACAAAAACCACCTTCAAAGGTGTCATACCAGATGTCGAGGCCTGCTGTACGGGCTCAATCACACTGGAAGTGGTCTTCGGATCCCCGGATAACTTCCGACGTGAAGAGTTAATCTTCGATCTCGTCCCCGTCTGCAGCGGCTATCACGCACTGCTCGGACGAACAACATTCGCCAGATTCAATACGGTGCCACACTATGCTTATCTTAAGCTCAAGATGCCCGGTCCACGTGGTATCATAACAGTCAATGGAAACACGGAACGCTCCCTCCGTACTGAGGAGCACACCGCTGCCTCGCTGCAGAAGCACAGAGCGGCCTCTTCAGGTCGAACCTCAATTTGGCAGCCAAGCTCCCGAATACTGTCAAACGAGTCCGAACTACACAGCAGCAGGATAGTCTAGTTCGTCAAGAGCTCGACTAGTAAGCCGGCCTCCGCCCCAACCCCGACCAAACAACGGCTTTCGTACCGCGCGTACATAATTATGCACTCAAAATACCATGGGGATAGATGGAGGCACAGCTAGGTTGTGTTCCACAATGCGGCTCAACCGCCCCTGGACACGCATCATTTTATATTTTCTTTTTTCTTTCTTTCTCTTTTCTTTTCAGGTCACTTTTTGTCTAGGCCATTATGGGCAGCCTGATTGCCGGACTTATTAAAGGACGGATATACCAAAGAGGGAAGTAGCTCGAACGGGCGAGGGAATCCCTGGACATTCTTTTCAAAGATCATTCGATCTGTCCCTGGATCGGCACATAGCTCCCCGTGGTCACAGCAGGTTCCAAAGTCATATTGTTTATCGCACTACTTGTCTTTATACGCCTCGACGTACTATTGAATTAGAATGAAAACAATCTGCGGTCCTATCTATATGACATTCACTTGTTGTTTAATTTTTTGATATTTTTTGTCAAGTAGCAGCCGTACACTCTGGTGCGTCCTCATTCGCCAGGGGCTTCATTGTACCCCATAACACGTCAAGAAAGTCCGAACACCTTCACGGTTGTTCGTCACCCTGAACTTATAACATTATATGCATCGGCTCCGAATCATGTCTTGGGTCAATAGATGGGTTGCCCGGCTCCTGTGCTTGCTACCCTATGTTCCGCTATATCGGCTAGGATAGTAAAGGGAGAACTACTGCGATTGTGTCCCGGTTCTTCCGGATGAGCACCTCAGTAGAGAAAGCCAAAAACTGACTATCATGATGCGGCGAGAGCTGGTCAGCTGTTCGAGAGGTCACAAAATCTTTAGCGATTTCTTCCACATTATGCGATAACTAATGCATCATGCGATGGATCGGTTTTTATCCGATCAGGCGTTTTACAATACCCCAAGTTCGGTCTTCCGAACACTAGGGGTTGCGCCTACCTTTCTTTTGTCAAACTCCTATGGCTAAGTGAGGGTGATAAAGCCTTATAGTCCGATTGCCTGGTTCATTGCGCTAAGCACCTCCTTTAAGGACCAAAAATCTGGAGTAAAGAGTGTTTAGATTTATCCCGAACACCCCCGTACTTCCTACGTGGGGGCAGAAGCCGACGACTGGCCAACTCTCAGAATTAATTTAAGAAACGGCCGCACGGGAGGTAAAAATTCAAATAATAAGCATTATTTTACATAACGACCTTGTTACCAAAAAAGGCTTTCGCCCCGCTTTATAAATAAAGCAAAGCGCCACAGAACATACAAACCCACACAAGTCCACACACACACCCAAGTCTCACGATAAAGTATATAGGTTCTGCTGAGGGCACAGCTCAACAAACCCAGAAGGAAAGAAAAACAACATCAACATCATCACACAAGGCGCCTAATCAGGCTCCGGTAGAGGCGGCGGTGGCGGCGGTGACAGGCGGACGGCCATCGATCGGATGTCAGCGATGAAGGCGGAGATGGCGTCACGGTCCGGGGGGCGGCTAAGCGGCCGCCAAAGCTGCAAGAAACCCGTGAATTTGTAGAGAGCGTCAGTAGCGCGACAAAGGGGAGCGTGCTGGATCACAAGCTTATTGCGAACGGTCCACAGCGTCCAGGCGAGAACCCCAACCTCAAGCCACCTAATGTGGCGAGAGGACGCGGGGGACGACTGGATTTCAGCAAATAGGTCCGGGAAGTTGGTGTGGCACCAACTATCGCCGACCACCTCACGAAAGCAGCCCCAGAGAAATTGGGCAGAAACGCAGGAGAAGAAGATGTGGTTCGAGTCCTCAGGGACTCCACAGAGCGGGCAGATACCGGTGCCCGGGCCATTGCGCTTGCAGACCTCCACTCCAGACGGGACCCGACCGCGAATCCACTGCCACATGAAGATGCGAATCTTCAGTGGTATGCGGACGGACCAAACCATCGATAAGGGGAGGGGGGCGGAGGAAGGGGCAATGGCCGAGTAAAGCGACTTGGTGGAGAACAGGCCCGACGGCTCCAGCCGCCACCGGACACGGTCCGACCTACCATCCACCAACGGCTCGTGCAACGCGACGCAATCAAGCAACTCACGCCAGGCAGCGGATTCCGCCAGCCCAAAAGGGCGACGGAAAGCAAGGCGCCCCAGGTCAAGAAGAGCCCTATTGACCGAAATCATGGGGTCGACGGAGATAGAGAAGAGGGCGGGGAAGCGGGCCGCAAAGGGGGAGTCTCCGGCCCAACGATCAAACCAGAAGAGCGTCGAGAGGCCGGACCCCACTGAGATGGAGGTCCCAATGCGAAGCACCGGGAGAAGCTGAACAATAGACTGCCAGAACTAGGAGCCGCCCGATTTCTGGCAGAAGGCAAGTGGCTGGCCCCGCAGGTATTTATTCCGGATAATGTCGAGCCAGAGGCCGCCATGACCCTGGGCGATGCGCCAGAGCCAGCGGGAGAGAAGGGCTATATTCATCCTCTTGGAGCACATGATGCCCAGGCCACCTTGCTCCCTGGGCTCGCAGATGTCAGGCCAACTGACCATGTGGTACTTCTGCTTATCATGCTCGCCAGCCCAGTAGAAGCGGGACTGGATCTTGGCGATCTCCTTGTGGAGAGACTCATGGAGGCTATAGAAGCTCATAAGGAACAGCAGGAGACTAGAGAGGGAAGAGTTGATGAGAATAGTCCGGGCCGCCTTAGATAGCCATCTCCCCTGCCAGGGCTCGCAACGGGACTGGAGCTTAGTAACTGCGGGCCTCAGGTCCGCGACAGAGAGACGCGAGTCGCTAATGGGGGTCCCCAGGTAGGAGGTGGGGAAAGAGCCCAGGCGGCAATTAAGTCTGTTGGCGATGGCTATAGACTCATAGGGGGAATATCCCATCACCATGACATCACTCTTATCAAAGTTGATCTTGAGGCCCGACATCTGTTGAAAGCAGAGCAGGAGGAACTTGAGGTTGGCGATGTCCCCCTCCGAGCCTTCGACCATGATGATCGTGTCGTCAGCATACTGAAGGATGGAGATCCCCGAGCCCCCAGAAAGGTGTGGGGTAATCCCACGGATGTGTCCAGCGGCTTTGGCCTTATCAAGGATGGATGCCAGAGCGTCCACAACCATATTGAAGAGGAACGGGGAGAAGGGGTCGCCTTGGCGAACCCCACAAAGGGTAGGGAAGAAAGGACCAATCTCACCGTTGATGTTGACCGCCGTGCGACCGCAAGAGACCATTTGCATGACTCTAGTGATCCATCGGTCATCGAAGACCTTCCGAAGAAGGACTTCCCTGAGGAAGGTCCAGCTAACAGAGTCGTAGGCTTTGTGGAAATCGATCTTCAGAAAGACCGCCCTAAGGCGCTTGGTCCGGACCTCGTGAAGGACCTCGTGGAGGACCAGGACTCCATCAAGGATATATCGGCCTTTAATGAAGGCCGACTGGTTAGGGTGGGTAATCCGGTCGGCAAGCAGGGTCACCCTATTGGCGCACCCTTTGGCCAGAATCCGGAAGATCACATTAATGACCGTGATCGGCCGGAACTGGCGGATGTCGGACGCCCCAGGGACCTTGGGAATGAGAGAGATGATCCCGTAGTTGAGGTGCCCCAGGTCAATAGATCCAACAAAGAATTCTTCGAAGATGGCCATGACCTCCGGTTTAATCACGTTCCAGAAGGTCTGGAAGAAAATGACCGGGAGGCCATCTGGGCCCGACAGAGAAGAGGCATCCATACCCTTGATAGCCTCCTAGACCTCCTGCTCAGAGAAGGGGGCCGTCAGGGCCGCGTTCTCCGCGTCGGAGACTAACTGAATGCCGGCCCAACAATCATGGGCGAGGGAGATGCCGCTCCGAGGAGCGGCAGAGAAAAGGGACCTATAGAAGCCGTCGACATGAGTCTGGATGTCGCGAGGGTCCTGAAGAAGGGTCTCCCCATCCCAGAGGAGGGGGATGGTGTTGCGTCTACGGCGGCCGTTGGCGATAGCCTGGAAGTATGCAGTATTTGCATCACCCTTCAGGACCCACTTCTGAGCGCCCCGAAGGCGCCAATATGCCTCCTCATCAGAGTAGATCACGGAGAGTTGGTCTTCGAGGTCATAGCGGGCCAGCCACTCGTCCGGAGACAGACCCACCATGTCGGCCCGAAGGTCAAGGGCCTGAATCGCGGTAAGCAGCGCCTTCTTGCGCTCTCTGGCATCGCGACCAAGGTTGGCCCCCCACCCCTTCATAAACTGTCTGCTACGTTTCGCACAGAAGTGCCACGTGTCAATAGCCGAGGGGGCCGAGGGTGGGGGTGCTCCCGAGCCTCGATCCACCGTGCGCAGACTGCGTCGGTGAATCCCGCCTGGGAGAGCCAGAAGGTCTCAAAGCGGAAGCAAGGAGGGATCGGCGGACGCTCGTCCGCGGAGGAGAGAAGAAGGGGGACATGATCCGAGCCAATCCTAGTGATGGCGCGGAGAGATGCAAGGGGGCAACGGAGGTCCCAATCCGGGGACACTAGGACCCTGTCCAAGACGGACTGGGTCGGGGCGGCTTGCCGATTGGTCCAGGTGAACCGGGCACCAATCCTGTCAATCTCCCAAAGGGCGAGGTCAGCGATGAAGTCATTAAACATTTGCATCCGGGCAAAGCAAACATTGTCGTTGCTCTTGTCTTCCGCCACGCGCAGCAAGTTAAAGTCGCCACCCACAACCACGGGGAGGGAGGCCGCCGAGATCTTTCGGTGAAGCTCCTCGAGGAAGGCGGCCGACCGACTATGGTCGGCAGGCCCGTATACAATGATGATCTCCCACTTGAAGTTGAGAGATCTCTCGAATAATTCCATGCTGACGAAGAATTCCCCCCGGTCCATGCTACCCACCTCGAAGGTGGCATCCTTCACTCCTAAAAGGATGCCACCCGAGTGGCCTGAGCTCCCACTAGAAGGGAGCCAGTGCCACGCAAAGAGGTGGGAGCTCAAACGGTCGAGCTCTGGGAGCGAGAAATCGCGACGCATGGTCTCCTGGACAGCAACGATGTCGATGTGCTCATCTCGCATGAACTCCATAAGTTGGCGGTGACGACCATCATGGCCGAAGCCGCGGATGTTCCAGAAGAGGGCTCGCATTAAGGAGCCATCGGGGGGCTGCTTGACCCCAGGACACGAGAAGCACTTTGCGCGCGAAGAGCCGCAGTGCGGGAGCGGGTACGGCCACGGATCTCCCCCGGAGGTGGGGGAGCCGGTAGCTGCGGCCCGGTCGGGGTGGGAGGTATCCCGTCCGCAGAGGCGTTCGGGGGGGAAAGGAGGGCAGCCCGTGCCTCCGCGAGCTTCCCATCGAGGATCTCACGAGCCCGGATGGCTGCGATCTGAACTAAAGGGGGGCCAGCCTCCCCCCTGAAAATGATAGCTGAGTCGGAGGCCACTTTGGTGAGGTTGCCCAAGGGAATAGACTCAAGCGCAGAAAAGGAACAAGACAAAGCAGAGTGGGGAACAGGAGGTGTACCTGGCTCCAGGTTACGGGTGGCAGCGCGTAGCTCCGCCCGCTCGGGGATGGGCAGAGCCGGGCTGCCCTCCGGGTGGGCAGCATCCAGCCGCGCACTGCGGCGGGAGGCCACCACCGGGGAGGAGGTCGACCTACCGCGACGGGAGTACGCAGCTGAGCGGGGGGAAGGGGGTTGAGCCGCCATCGGAGTGAGCACGCGAGTCGCACCCTCCCCCGGCACAGGCGGCGACGGAGGGGCCAACTGAGCCGGCCCGGCGCATCCGATGAGGAGAGGCGCAGGAGGGGGCGGCCCAGCCGGCGGAGGGGGTGGCGGAGGAGGGAGCGCGGGGAGGGTCGCCGGGACCGGGGCCGGGGCGTCCGGCAGTAGGGGGCGGGCTGGGCATCCTCCAGCCGAGGAGGAGACGGGGCAGTGAGGGAGCAGGTGGCCGGGGAGGGGGGGCACCCGCCCGCGGTGCCAGCCCCTCCGCGGGCTCCGCCGGCTCCACCGGAGGGGCGCCGAGGGGCAGGTCCACCGAGTCCGGCTCAACGGGAGGGGACAAGGTGGGGGAGCGCGGGGAGGAGGCCGGGCAGACCACCAAGCCCACACTGGATATGTCGCTCCCCTCGGAGGAAGATGCCGCAGCGAGAGAAGAGTCACCCAGCCGAGGGAGAGGGGCGGCCTGGCGGCCCTTGCCCCCCCGGCCATGATACGACCTTGTTTCATATTACAACACATGATAACATGCACATACTCATGGGAATATAATATCCTTCGCACATTGCTCTGCCACAAGGCGGGATCCCTCCAGGACACTGTCATAATACAACTCGGGCTTGCGGTGCTCTTTCCCTTCGGGCGGTCCTCCGGTCATCAGTTTCACGGCATCCATCTTCGCCGAGTGCACCTTGACGTGGGCAAAGGCTATTCGAGCACCTTCGATGCAGACCGACCGCTTAATGGCGTCAAGCCGAGGGCAGGCACTAACCAACCGCTTCACGAGTCCGAAGAAGCTACTAGGAATCGCTTCGACAGGCCACAGCCGGGTAATCAAATCCTTCAGGGCTAGTTCGGCCCCCCTATGCAGCTCGACCAGCTACTTCAGCTGATAGGTCAAGGGTACTGGATATTTTTGCGCAAGACATTGCAACCAGAACAGCTTCTCCGTAGAGCTCGCCTCTTCGGCTCGGTAGGATTGTGCAGCGTCCGACACGCTGCGCGGCAGATCCGCAAACACCCCTGGAGAACTCCGAACCCGGGTCAGTAAACGAAATCTTTCCTTCACATATTTGCTCTGCATAATAAAGGCCTTACCCGTCGCGATCTTTCTGGCCTCCTGGATTTCATGGAAGGCGCCTTGGGCTTCAGCCCAGGCAATGTGCGCGGATTGACGAGCCTTGGTGAGTTCGGACTCTTTATCCGCTATACTCTGCTCCAAGGTCTCGCACTTCTTTATGGCTTCTTGGAGCTCTTGTTGAAGTTCAATAACCCAGGCCTCATGGTTTTCACGAGCAGCCTGCTCCTTGGCCGCCTTCTTTTCGGCCTCGGCCACCGCCTTCTTAAGAGCCTCGACTTCGGTCGCCGCTCCTAATACATATCATGACATTTTTTAGTCAAAATAAATTATTCATTTGTATTTGAATACAACTAAAGTCATCCCATACCTTGGTTATCTTCCAATTGCTTTTTTACTTGGCCGAGCTCCTTTTCGGCCCGCTCCAGACTCTGCTTCAGTCTGAAGACCTCCGCAGTATGAGAGGTAGCAGACAATAACGACGCCCGCACATTCACATAGGTGTTTCCTAGTTAGTCTCCTGCGAAATATATTTGATCCTCTGTTCATTTTTCTTTTCGAACACCGAACAGTGTATCAGGGGCTACTATCTATATTGTGACATTCTTTTAACTTCATTACTTACCTCAAAGCCTATTAGAAGGCTGGTGCAGGCTTTGGTCAGCCCGCTTTTGGTGGACTGGATCTTCTCAATCACCGCACCCATAAGGGTACGGTGCTCTTCAACGATGGAAGCGCTTTGCCGCGGCACCAATAAAGTATCCGGCACCTCGGGGTGGACCGAGGTCGCCGGCGGAATAGGCGCACCACCTTCTGTTGAAGGAGGTTGCTGGCCTGATTCCGAAGCCATATTGGTTCCTGGAATTGTCTCTGGCTGGGGGCCGAATTCAGGACAGCCCCCACTGTCAGCATTCATGGGGGTCTGCTCCCCCATGTGTCCGACTGTCGAGGTTTGACCTTCCGGCGTCGCCTCGACGGTCTCCTGAGCTCCGCCCTGGCCTGGGCCCCTTTGGGACGACACATCGGTGTTATCCACGCCTTTGGGGGAGGAGGCCGTCGGGAGGGTCTCGCTGTCCATGGCATATAGGTCCAGTGAATCTTCTGATGAAGATCGCTCGGTGTTGGACCCGGCCGGACTGCAGAATGTGTGACTCAATGCATGAATGCTATGCGAAAGTGAGACTGGATATATAAATGTGTCCGAGTTTCTTTGTCCTCACGATTTGGCCAGGGGCTTGACCCTGGGTTCTCACTCCGGGCTGCTGTCGGTGGCTGGGGTGGATTCGTCTGGATGGGAAACTTTCCCCTTCTTGGACGTTTCGGCCTCCAAACATGTGGAGGCCGTCCTCTTCTTTCTCCCCCTCACAGGGGGATTGGCTTTCCTCTTCTTCTTCCTCCTCTCCCTCGTCTTCTTCGACGGAGGAATGGGCCTCGGTGTCTTCGGACACCGCATCCGAAGTACCTTTGCGGCAGAGCCCGCCCCTGGTCTCCTTGGCCTCCTTCTTGGCCTTCTTCTTCAGCGCCTTGTAAGGCGCCGGGACCAGCATCTTCATCAGAAGTGGTCCGACTTGTTCTTCAGGTAGCGGAGCCGGACAGTAGATCCGCTCTGCCTTCTTCATCCAGCCCTGGGAGAATCATTAGGGAAATATTAGGTGTTTTCCCCGAAGTATATAAATAAAGGATACACCTTGGAAACATATAAAGACTTCCCGAACTTGCGGGGCGGGAAAATTTGTGCCCGCGATCCTCGGCAGAGTCTGGCCACAACTTGCCGGGCTTGAATTCACCCTCCATATGTCTTCGTGCATTATGCCGAAGAACTTCAGCAAGGTTTGGTGCTTGGCCGGATCAAACTCCCATAGATTACAAGTCCGGCGTTGGCATGGAAGGATCCGGCGAACTAGCATCACCTGGACCACATCGACACGTTTGATATTCTTGTCTTCCATGCTCTTGATATGCGCTTGGAGCGTCGTTAGCTCGTCTGACAAAGAACAGTCTAGGCCCTTTTCAGGCCAGGACGTGAGCCACAGTGGGGCTCCAGATCGGAATTCGGGGGCCACAACCCATTTGGTGTCGCGTAGCTCGGTGACATAGAACCACTGTTGTTGCCAACCTTTGACGGATTCGTGGAATGTACCTGATGGCCATGTGACGTTGGGCATCTTGCTCACCATGGCGCCTCCGCACTCGACATGTTCGCTGCCTACCACCTTGGGCTTCATGTTGAAGATCTTTAGCCACAGTCCAAAGTGTGGAGGGATGCGGAGGAAGGCCTTGCACACGATGATGAATGTCGAGACGTTGAGGAAGGAATTGGGGGATAGGTCATGGAAATCAATCCCGTAATAATACATAAGGCCGCGGACAAATGGGTGGAGGGGAAACCCCAGCCTGCGGACGAAGTGAGGGAGGAATACAATCCTCTCGTGAGGTTCCGGAGTAGGGACGATCTGTCCCGCCGCCGGGAGACGGTGTGCGATCTTCTTGGCCAGGTATCCGGGCTCCCGAAGTTTCTTGATATCCTTCTCCTTGACGGAGGAGGCCATCCACTTGCCTTGCGCTCCGGATCCGGACATGGTTGGAGTGCTTTTTGGGGCAGAAGAGGTGGGTGTTTGGGCGCTGGAGCTCGAGAATGAATGGGAAGAGGAAGGAGAAGGCGTGGGTGAAAGAGGGGAATCCTTATCCCTTTATAAAGGTAGTAAAATCATGTGCCTCCCCACTTGCCCCAAAACTCGCTTATTCCCCAAGCGCCATGCAGATGCCGCGGTTGGGTCACCCATGCCCGTATTGATGAGAATCCCGTGATAAGGGGACACGATCTCTGCTTCGACAAGACGTGCCAGTGAAACTGCACCTCAAAATACGAAACAACAGGCTAAGAAACGGTTTGAATAATGACCGGGCAGTGGTGTGATGTCACGCTATGAAAAATTGTCAGTAGATTGGACTCGTGAATAGTATACTCTCTACGGTGGTATGCGGGATTTGTTTTGCAGAGCCGGACACGATTCTTGTGTTCAAGATCTACCTTGAAGTATTTGGAGAAGGAACCCGCCTTGCAATGCTGAAGACAATCTGCGCACCGGACTCATCGTCATTGAAGCCTGATTCAGGGGCTACTGAGGGAGTCCTGGATTAAGGGGTCCTCGGACAGCCGGACTATATGCGTATGCCAGACTATTGGGCTATGAAGATACAAGATACAAGACTTCGTCCCGTGTCTGGATGGGACACTCCTTTGCATGGAAGGCAAGCTTGGCGATTCGCATATGAAGGTTCCTTTCTCTGTAACCGACTCTGTGTGACCCTAGCCCCCTCCAGTGTCTATATAAACTGGAGGGTTTAGTCCATAGGATAACAACAATCATAACCATAGGCTAGCTTCTAGGGTTTAGCCTCTACGATCTCGTGGTAGATCAACTCTTGTAATACTCATATCATCAAGATCAATCGAGCAGGAAGTAGGGTATTACCTCCATCGAGAGGGCCCGAACCTGGGCAAACATTATGTCCCCCACCTCCTGGTACCATTAGCCTTAGACGCACAGTTCGGGACCCCCTACCCGAGATCCGCCAGTTTTGACACCGACAACAAGCTCGCCATCAAGGCAACAGCGATGCCTAACGGCTGTCTCCGTGGTGGACACGGAGCAGTTGAGGGCCCATGTGGCAGCGAGGTCTGGGTCATTGCGGACCCAGTCTGACTCCACGTCGCTCTTGGCAAACACGAGGCATTGCGCTGGTCGTACTGCTCCTGCTGCCGAGCCGCACGCTCAGCCTCAGAGACGATGGACCTCGAGCCCGAGGGACCGCCGAGGTAGTGGAGGAGGCTTCCCCGTGCCTTATTGACCGCGGGCGCAACTCCTCCTTAACGGCGAGAATGACGCGTTGATGCAGTCGTAGCAGCTGCACGGCAGGGACGCAGGCTCGTCCTTGACGCGGCATCCGATCTGGATGCCAACATGGTGGGGGGGGGAGGGGGATGGGGAGGCTGGATCCTCCTTGACGCGGCGTTTGATTTAGACGCCGCGGTTCTGCCAGAGCGAAGCCGACTCCTCCATCACCGGTAGGAGCGTGGATGCCTGCTCGGTCTTGATGTGGTGGCGCGGCGGGGAGGCCGACTCCTTCACGTGAGCCGGGATGGCCCCATGTCATGGACCGACCGCTTCATCATTAACTCAATCTAATGGACGAAATCTTCGTTTGTCAGAGCGGCCTCCTTAAGGAGTCGGGGCGGCTACTACGGCGGTGCCTGCTCCTCCTTGTCACCGAAGGAGATGACGATATCAATTCCGGCCTCTGCGTGCTTTGGGCTGGCATGAATGCAGCGCGGTAAGCAGCGCGTGCATCAGAAGAAAAGCATGAAAGGGGCGGGTGACGGGTTTTTGGTTGGCCAGGGCGGTCAGAAGCAGGCTTGGGATTGGTCCAGACTCCCGTAAACCTCCCTCACATTTATCTCCAGTTTGCGGGAGAAATCACGTCCGGACTGCTCCGCGGACCAATACAGCTTGACGTTGGATGGCTTCTGCGGTCCGAACAGCGGGTCCGGATAGTTGCGGGAGGTTTACAAATCCGCCTTGAAGATGCCGTAAGATACTGCGAGTCAGAGCATAGAGGAAGCCTGAGTTATTTGTTTTCACCTCTTGAGTTGGACGTGGAAATTTGGTTTGGTACTTCGCGATGCATCCTATCCTATCATTCTTAAGTGCTCCTTATTCTTACCGTTAGCTTCATATTGTTCAACATATCTATCCTTTACAAAGGTCTTAGCTTGAGGTATTTAGCTTACTAGGAGGTGGTTTAAATCACAAAACCACTTGTGCGTTTGACTTACAAGGAGTTGTTTCATTAACCGCACCATGTAGTTTCTCTAACCAAAATAACCACCTCAAACGCCAGTGGCGCATCCGCGTATAGTGATCAGTCACGCCTAAAAAAAGCCACTTTGCATCTGACTCTCACATATTTCAACCTCTAGATCCATCCAAAGCATGCAAAAGAGATATCCTACGTACTACCCTAGCTACTCTTCATCGTCGGAGATGTCCACGATGACGGTGCCAGATGCCGGCTGGATGGGTGGATAGGAGGGTTCAAGCTCATCCTCCTCCTGCTCGACCTCATCCATGTTGGCGAGTATCCCCGCCTCCTCTGCGGCCTGCTGTGCATCTATCTCCTGCGGGCGATGGTGTCTGGCCTCCGCAGCTGACTCTGACCGGAGGAGCTTGGCTTTGTCCCAAACCAAGGAGGCATGATGGCGGGCGCGTGTGTGTGCCGATTGCAGAGACTACAAGCCGACATCGGAAGCGACTCGCTTCTATTCTCGATTGGATATAGATGGGGAATCTCTATAGATCTTTTTTTTGAAAACCTCTCTAAAACGCATACGAGAAAATTGCACTTCATGGCACGACAAAAAAAAGAGCTTCGCTCAGTTGGCCCTCCTAGGCTTCCGCCTACTTTCTCTTCTCTTAAGTCTACAACAAGTGGGAGAGGCAGGATTCGAACCTACGTAGAAAACCTTCAACATATTTAAAGTCTGTCGCTTTTGACCGCTCGGCCAGTCTCCCCTTCCCGGGGATACGCCCTCCTCAAAACAAAGGGTTCTTGAATAAGAAGGATGGCAGCCTTTGTTCTTAAGTTAAGAAGAGCAGATGGAACTATTAGATTTGCTAGCGTTCCGGGAGAATAAGTAAGGTCATTTAGTAAGTTCATAACAATTTACGTAAAGCAAGGGGCAAAGCTTCTACGACAGCTTCCCCCTCATTACCATCGTCGGCCTTCCCCAACTCTCCTCCTTCGTTGCTTTTGGATAAGCATCTTTCGGCGGAGGAAAGGAGGCGATTAGTCGCTTCGAGCGAATCAGTGAGTTCATGAGCAAGTGAATGAATGAGCAGCGAGTGAAGTGCAAGAGTCGCAAGTAAGGCTCACCATGTTCCTAAAAGGAGTGACCATATTTTCGTCCCTTCTACTGACACTAAGCGAGCAGCAGGCAGAGGCAATAATTTCCGTAGGGATGGGGCACAAATAAGTGTTTTCAGGCTCCGCTAGCTAGCGTACTCTTCTGCTATGAATGAAACAGAAAGAAAAAACTAGTGCCCTTTCGTATAGATCGAGACACACTACTTTTTCTTTAATTCTTCCATACTAGGAAGAATGGAAGGAAATCCTTAGATAACAAACCAAGGATGGACTGATGCTCCGCCTGCAGATCTGCGTCGCCAGCGTCCCCTACATCCTCCTCCTCTGGCTCATCCTCCTCCTCTGGCTCATCCTCCTCCTCCTCAACCTCCTCCTCCTCGTCCTCCTCCTCCACCTCCTCTTCCTTCTCCTCTAATTCCTCCTTCGGATCCACGGCATCATAGGTAGCCCCGTGGCAGTCCGGACTTCGCGTCTTGCTCGGATCTGCTCAAGGAGCTCGAGCCGGCGCTCCAGCGCCAGAAATGGCTCGCTCCTCACTCGGCGGCGTGGGGGCATGGCTACTAGGCGGAAGGGTGGAGTGGAAAGTGGCGGCGGCGGCAGGCATGCAGAGGAAAATGTGGATGGTAGGGTTTCGGTGCCGCCGGTCGACTTAAATAGCTGGGCTAGGCACTACGTGGCCCGCCGAAGCGGCGCCACGCGACACCACTAGTCCAACGAAGGAGACGAGATTTGGACCGCCGGGTTTCCGCGTGTTTTCGCACCGGACCCCTTCATCAGTCCGACGTGGCGGGCGTGTCCGGGCGCCCCATATCCGCCCCATATTTGAACTGGATATGAGGAGTGCCGATCAGCCCACACATTTGAGACCCGTTTGAGGCGCTCGTCTGGGTTGAGAAAACGTGACCGGTCAGTGACCGAGCGGGTCGCCCAGACGTTTGAAGCCAGTTTGGCGTGCCCGATTGTAGATGCTCTAAGGTCATTAGAGGTGGCCAAACATTTTGGGTGGAAACCGCTTCCGTGGAACGCCTCTAATATTTGTTTTTGTGCTAGTGTTTACACCACACATGCTCATATGTATATCTACAAAATATCTGTCAATATTCGTGTATTGATGCACATAATAGCAAGAAAATATTTTTCTATATGATATTAAGGGGTTTAGGCAAATAATTTTCTTCATGAAACTCTACGCAATTAGATTTATAACATTGTGATATAATCCTTCCACTTTGTAAATATCTCAAGACATAGGAAGCCAACTAGAAGGTATTTACCCGGTAAATTTCGTTTCATAGACTATATGGACGACTGTGCTTGCCGTACCAGGATTATGCACGACCCCTTACGGATCGCACCTGGATACAGGATATCACCAATGCCCTCTGCGTGCATGTGTTCTCGCAGTTCCCGGTCCAAAACCATTGTTTTTAAAGAAAAGGTAGATCTTGTTCTACCTTATGCATTCAAAATGGGCCGGAGCCCGAATGACCAAGGTCATTTTACATGAAGGCGATGTAAGCACTGCACGGAGTGTGCATCAGTACATCACCAAGCCTAAAAAGAAACAGAAAAAGAGAAAAAAAAATGAGGGAAAAGGTTGGGGGGTTTCTATGCAACTACCCTTGCTTCATTACATTAGCCCAAGTAGTTAGAAGTTCCCTTTCATTTTCTCCTGGTGCTCGCAGTTTCCAAAGCATGAATAGCTCCGCAACCTTGTTAAGAATCTTCCCGCCCGTCCAGAGGTTGTTATGAAAGACTTGTGCGTTCCTGGCATGCCAAAGTGCCACTGCGTCTACTGCAAAGAAGACGTTACAAAGCACGCCATATGCCTCCCGTGCCACTACAAAAGCCAGGAAGTCTGTTGCAGTTTCGGCGGAGTTTGCGGGTTCCAGAAGGCCAGCCTTGCCCAGACGATTTGGGCAAGCTTGCATCTGAGAAGGATACGATGCATGGTCTCAGCTACTGGGCATAGATCACATCCATTGTGTTTGACAAGCCTTGTCCATTTCTTACTTAACATGTTGTCCCTCGTATTGTGCCTGTCTTTGAGGGCCAGCCAAAGGAAGACGCGGTGTCGTTTGGGTATGATTCGGTCCCAGATGAAGGGAGCCAAGAGGCAATCCATACCTCTGAAGGTGAGCAACTTGTAAAAGTATGCTGTTGATAGCTTGTTGTCAAAAGCCACTGGCAGTCTGGTGTTTGATCTATTAGTGATGTCTAGTATGCAACCTTCTTCTTGTAGACGTTGATCACCCAAAACATACATCAAGTGGATCACGTGAATATCCCATTGTCACCACATATAAGCACATGCAAGACATATATCAAGTGTTCTCAAATCCTTAAAGACACAATCCGATAAGATAACTTCAAAGGGAAAAATCAATCCATTACAAGAAGGTAGAGGAGGAGAAACATCATAAGATCCAACTATAGTAGCAAAGCTCGAGGTACATCAAAATCGTGCCAAATCAAGAACACGAGAGAGATATCAAACACATAGCTACTGGTACATACCCTCAGCCCCGAGGGTGAACTACTCCCTCCTCATCATGGAGAGCGCCGAGTTGATGAATATGGCCACCTGTGGTGGATTCCCCCCTCCGGCAGGGTGTTGGAACAGGGTCCCGATTGGTTTTTCGTGGCTATAGAGGCTTGCGGCGGCGGAACTCCCGTCTTGGTTCTATTATAGAAGTTTGGGGATATATAAGAGGTTTTGGCGTCGGGAACAAGTCATGGGGGTCCCCGAGTCAGCCACGAGGTAGGGGGGGCACTCTCCACCCTCGTGGTGGCCTCGGGACTCTTTTGATCCATCTCTGATGCTCCGTGGGCTTCTTCTAGTCCAAAAACAATCTCAATTTTTAGGAAAATTGGACTCCGTTTGGTATTTATTTTCTGTAAAACTCAAAAACAAGGAAAAAACAGAAAATGGCACTGGGCTCTAGGTTAATAGGTTGGTCCCAAAAATCATATAAAATAGCATATAAATGCATATAAAACATCCAAGATGGATAATATAATAGCATGGAACAACAAAAAAAAATTATAAATATGTTGGAGATGTATCAAGCATCCCCAAGCTTAATTCCTGCTTGTCCTCGAGTAGGTAAATGATAAAAACAAAAATTTTGATGTGGAATGCTACCGAACATATTTATCAATGTAATTTTCTTTATTGTGGCAAGAATATTCAGATGCATAAGATTCAAAATAAAAGTTTAATATTGACATAAAAATGATAATACTTCAAGCATACTAATAAAGCAATCATGTCTTCTCAAAATAACATGGCCAAAGCAAGCTATCCCTACAAAATCATATAGTCTGGCTATGCTCCATCTTCATCACACAAAATATTCAAATCATGCACAACCCTGATGACAAGCCAAGCAATTGTTTCATACTTTTGATGTTCTCATACTTTTTCAACTTTCATGCAATACATAAGCGTGAGCCATGGACATAACACTATAGGGGGAATAGAATATGGTGGTTGTGGAGAAGACAAAAAGAGGGAGATAGTCTCACATCAACTAGGTGTATCAATGGGCTATGGAGATGTCCATCAATAGATATCAATGTGAGTGAGTAGGGATTGCCATGGAACGAATGCACTATAGCTACAAGTTTATGAAAGCTCAAAAAGAAACTAAGTGGGTGTGCATCCAACTCGCTTGCTCACGAAGACCTAGGGCAATTTGAGGAAGCCCATCATTGGAATATACAAGCTAAGTTCTATAATGAAAAATTCCCACTCGTATATGAAAGTAACAACATAGGAGACTCTCCATCATGAAGATCATGGTGCGACTTTGAAGCACAAGTGTGGTAAAAGGATAGTAGCATTGCCCCTTCTCTCTTTTTCTCTCATTTTTTTGGGCCTTCTCTTTTTTTGGCCTCTTTTTTTTCGTCCGGAGTCTCATCCCGACTTGTGGGGGAATCATAGTCTCCATCATCCTTTCCTCATTGCGACAATGCTCTAATAATGAAGATCATCACACTTTTATTTACTTACAACTCAAGAATTACAAATCGATACTTAGAACAAAATATGACTCTATATGAATGCTTCCGGCGGTGTACCAGGATGTGCAATGAATCAAGAGTGACATGTATGAAAGAATTAGTAAAGGTGGCTTTGCCACAAATACAATGTCAACTACATGATCATGCAAAGCAATATGACAATGATGAAGCATGTCATAATAAACGGAATGGTGGAAAGTTGCATGGCAATATATCTCGGAATGGCTATGGAAATGCCATAATAGGTAGGTATGGTGGCTGTTTTGAGGAAGGTATATGGTGCGTGTAAGGTACCGGCGAAAGTTGCGCGGTACTAGAGAGGCTAGCAATGGTGGAAGGGCGAGAATGCGTATAATCCATGGACTCAACATTAGTCATAAAGAACTCACATACTTATTGCAAAAATCTATTAGTCATCAAAACAAAGTACTACGCGCATGCTCCTAGGGGGATAGATTGGTAGAAAAGACCATTGCTCGTCCCCGACCACCACTCATAAGGAAGACAATCAATAAATACTTCATGCTCCAACTTCGTTACATAACGGTTCACCATACGTGCATGCTACGGGACTCACAAACCTTAACACAAGTATTTCTCAATTTCACAATTACTCACTAGCACGACTCTAACATCACCATCCTCATATCTCAAAACAATCATAAGGAATCAAACTTCTCATAGTATTCAATGTACTTTATATGAAAGTTTTTATTATATCCCTCTTGGATGCCCATCATATTAGGACTAAATTCATAACCAAAGCAAATTACCATGCTGTTTAAGACTCTCAAAATAATATAAGTGAAGCATGAGAGTTCATCAATTTCTTCAAAAAAAAACACTGCCATGCTCTAAAAAGATATAAGTGAAGCACTAGAGCAAACGACAAACTACTCCAAAAGATATAAGTGAAGATCAATGAGTAGTCGAATAATTGTGTAACTATGTGAAGACTCTCTAAAATTTAAGAATTTCAGATCTTAGGATATTATTCAAACATCAAGCAAAATAAAATAAAATAAAATGACGCTCCAAGCAAAACACATATCATGTGGTGAATAAAAATACAGCTCAAGTAAAGTTACCGATGAATGAAGACGAAAGATGGGATGCCTTCCGAGGCGTCCCCAAGCTTAGGCTCTTGGTTGTCCTTGAATATTACCTTGGGGTT
The DNA here is from genome assembly GCF_018294505.1 of Triticum aestivum. Lineage (NCBI taxonomy): Eukaryota > Viridiplantae > Streptophyta > Magnoliopsida > Poales > Poaceae > Triticum > Triticum aestivum. The sequence goes on along the minus strand of NC_057798.1, from coordinate 469,709,626 downwards.
CCTTAGGCACCCCCAAGCTTAGGCTCTTGCCACTCCTTATTCCATAGTCCATCGAATCTTTACCCAAAACTTGAAAACTTCACAACAGAATGTAGGAGATATGCCCTAGAGGCAATAATAAATGCTATTATTTATCTGCATGTTCATTATTATGTTTATGTTCCATGCTATAACTGCTGTGGTCCCAAGCCCGTATATTCATAAAGGCTCTGGGGAAAACCCATGTGCACGTGTGGAATAATAAATGGTAAAATGTATTCCTAGTCATGCCTCTAAGACTAGCTCAAGTGTTGCATGATGATTATGTTTTCCCAATCATGGGCATGTCTATGCCAGCAACTTTGAGGGCACAATGTTAAGAGAACATTTGTGTTGAATCGACCCGGTTTGATGTTATGCTATGAGATTCATTCGCCACAAGTTAATGGTAAATAACACAGAGATGGTTAACGTTTGCATGATTCCTTAGACCATGAGAGTATCGAGTTTCTTCATGCTTGCTTCATGAACTTTGGGGTTTGTTAAATGTCATCCGTAAATGGGTGGCTATTACGGCGGCTTACGGGTTCATGGAAAAGTATTTCAAGTAACTTGATAGCTTAAGATTGGGATTTGCTCCTCCGATGATGGAGATATATCTTTGGGCCCTCTCGGTGTTACGGTATCTATCATCGTCTGGCCATACACTTTGTGATTTGATCATGGGGATGCCGGAACACAGTAAGGAGAAAAGAGAACAATACCGGTAACGAGGTAACTAGCATAGTGGACAAGTTGTTGATCCACGGGAATGCCAACATGTCTCACCTCGGGTATTTGTAACATATCGCGAAGCAACAGGAATATCACACGACAACTGGAGGTTCACTGGAATATTTATTCGTGTGGGTATAGGGGTCAATATGGGTGTCCACAACTCCGATGTTGAGCATTGATCGGAAGGGGTTCCGGGTCATGTCTATACTTCACCGAACCTATAGGGTCACACGCTTAAGGATCATCTATCTGCTGAATACTAGACAGGGAGTCTGAGAGAAAATCACCGAAAAAGTTTTGGACACCGAAAAGTTTCGGACAGCGGAAAAGTTCAGAGAGAGGTCACCGGATGAGTTTCGGTGAAACCGAAATAGTTGTTTCGGGGTATGTGATGACCCACAACTATAGGGGATCTATCGTAGTCCTTTCGATAAGTAAGAGTGTCGAACCCAATGAGGAGCAGAAGGAAATGATAAGCGGTTTTCAGTAAGGTTTTCTCTGCAAGCACTGAAATAGTAGGTGATAGATAGTTTTGTGATAAGATAAATAGTAACGAGCAAAAGTAAATAAAGTAAATAAGGTGCAACAAGGTGGCCCAATCCTTTATGTAGCAAAGGATAAGCCTGGACAAATTCTAATAATAATGAAGGAGCTTGCAAGGACACATTGGGAATTATCATCAAGCTAGTTTCATCACGTTCGTAAGATTCTCGTTCGGTACTTTGATAATTTGATATGTGGGTAGACCGAAACTTGGGTACTGCCCTAACTTGGACAAGCATCCCACTTATGATTAACCCCTATTGCAAGCGTACACAACTACAAAAAGGAGTATTAAGGTAAACCTAACCACAACATTAAACATATGGGTCCATATGAACCCCTAATGAAGCAACTCATAAACTAGGGTTTAAGCTTATGTCACTCTAGCAACCCATCATCTACTTATTACTTCCCCATGCCTTCCTCTAGGCCCAAATAATGGTGAAGTGTCATGTAGTCGACGTTCACATAACACCACTAGAGGAGAGACAACATACATCTCATTAAAATATCGAACGAATACCAAATTCACATGACTACTAATAGCAAGACTTCACCCATGTAAACCAGTAAGTATCAACTACAATGAGTAATCAACACTACTAGCAACCCACAGGTACCAATTTGTGGTTTTGGATACAAGAGATGAACTAGGGTTTGAGAGGAGATGGTGCTGGTGAAGATGTTGATGGAGATTGACCCCCTCCCGATGAGAGGATCGTTGGTGATGACGTTGGTGATGATTTCCCCCTCCCGGAGGGAAGTGTCCCCGGCAGAACAGCTGCGCCGGAGCCCTAGATTGATTCCGCCAAGGTTCCGCCTCGTGGCGGCGGAGTTTCGTCCCGTAAGCTTGCCCACGATTTTTTCCAGAACAAAACCCTTCATATAGCAGAAGATGGTCGCCGGAGGCCCACCAGGGGGCCCAGGAGATAGGGGGGCGCGCCCTATAGGGGGGGGGGGTGCGCCCCCTGTCTCCTGGACAGGGTGTGGCCCCCCTGGCCTATTTCTTTTGCTCATAATTCCTTAATAAATCCAAAAAGTGTTTTCGTGGAGTTTCATGACTTTTGGAGTTGTGCAGAATAGGTTTCCAACGTTTGCTCCTTTTTCAGCCAGAATTCCAGCTGCCGGCATTCCCCCTCTTCATGGTAAACCTTGTAAAAATAAGAGAGAATAGCCATAAGTGTTGAGATATAATGTGTAATAACAGCCCATAATGCAATAAATATTGATATAAAAGCATGATGCAAAATGGACGTATCAACTCCCCCAAGCTTAGACCTCGCTTGTCCTCAAGCGGAAACCGAGATCAAGAAATATGTCCACATGTTTAAAGATAGAGGTGTCGATAAAAAATAAAATACGGACATGAGGGCATCATGACCATTCTAATAACAGCAACATATATAGATTTTGTCATATGATTTCCTATGTTCAAGTAATAAGCAATTCATAATGTCAAGTATGGTTCATAAACTTCATTGGGAACTAACAAACTATAATCTCAGTCATTGAAGCAATTGCAATTTATCGTAACATCAGAAAGAGTCAGTAATAGAGCTTTTCAGCAAGATCACATACCCAACTATCTCGTAGTCCCCCATAATCGTTAACACTCACTCAATACTTGTGGTTATAGAGTTTATTGTGTTGCCTCCCAACGTATTCACCTTTAGGTGATGTCAACAATAATAGCCTATGCCAACTTACATTCAATTTGATATATGTATCATGACCTTTCAAACACGAGGAGCTTGCCAAAGGATAAAATGAAAAAGTGGAAAGGTGAGGATCACCTTGACTCAAGCATAAAGTAAAAACATAAAGTAAAAGATAGGCCCTTCGCAGAGGGAAGCAGAGGTTGTCATGCGCTTTTAGGGTTGGATACACAAAATCTTAATGCTAAAGAACGTCACTTTGTATTGCCCCTTGTATGTGGACCTTTATTATGCACTCTGTTGCTTTTATTACTTCCACAACAAGTTCGTACAAAGCTTATTTTCTCTGCATTAATAAGTCATGCATATTTAGAGAGCAATTTTTATTGCTTGCACCAATGACAACTTACTTGAAGGATCTTACTCAATCCATAGGTAGGTATGGTGGACTCTCATGGCCAAACTGGGTTTAAGGGAAAAGCACAAGTAGTATCTCTACTTGGTGCAAGGAGTTTTGGCTAGCATGAGGGGGAAAGGCAAGCTCAACATGTTCGGAAGGTCACTAACAATATACTTTAACTGAGATGTCGGAAAACATAAACCATTACGTTGTCTTCCTTGTCCAACATCAATTCTTTTAGCATGTCATACTTAATGAGTGCTTCACAGTCATAAAAGATGTCCAAGATAATATATCTATATGTGAACCCCTCTTTCTTTATCACTTCCTATTAATTGCAACGATGACCAAGGCTACGTTCATCAACTCTCAACAATTTTTATGCCTCATACTTTCTATGTGTGAAGTTATCACTATCCATAAGATCAATATGAACTCTTTTGTTCTTTCTACTTTCTCAAGATCATAGTAACATAGCAAAGCCCTTGACTCAACACTAATCTTTATTATAGATAGCACAGGACTCGCTTACAAAAAGAGATCACAACGAAAACTCAAAACTACTTGATATCAAAACTTCGAACTAATAGATCAAGATACTACTAAAAGGATCGAACTAAATAAAGCGGTAAAGATAGGAGTGTGATGGTGATATGATACCGGGGCACCTCCCCCAAGCTTGGCAGTTGCCAAGGGGAGTGCCCATACCCATGTGATTATTTCTTCGGAGGTGTCAGAGTGGTGATTCTCTAGCTTGTGTCTGAGGCTAAAGTTTTCCTCCCTCAGATCTTCATTCTCTAGCTCAAGTTTCATTATCTTTTTGCATAGTGCTGGCTTGCTGTCCTGCAAAAAAACATGGTGGGATAGATTGGACCTTAGCGAGGCTTGACTTCTTGAACTCCACATGCATATCACCAGGTTGAGGAAGTGGGTCATCCTCCTCATCGAAGCTTGTCTCCTCCTTCCTCTTTCGATCATAGCCTTCTTCTTCCTCTGTGGTCCAGCCATAATGTTCCACATCTGCATATACTTTTGGATTTGCAATATAATCAGCCACGTAACTCTCTCCCTCGAATCTTGGGACGACATCTTGTTCCGAATCTGCAACAGGAATAGCTCGAAACGAAAACAGAGGATATTTGCATGATACGATGGCCAAAACCTTCGGGAGTATATATAATGAATTTTTACCGACCAAAATACGTAACATACAAGAAAACGGAGTCCGGGGGGCACACGAGGTGCCCACGAGACAGGGGGGCGCGCCCTACAGGGGGGCGCCCTCCTCTCTCGTGGGAGCCTCGTGTCCCTTTCGGACTACTTCTTTCTTCCTAAAATTCTTAAATAATCCAAAAGTGATGAAAATTGCCATTAGAGTTGTTTTGGAGTCGGTATACTTACCGTACCACGTACCTATGCCTTTTTGGAGTCTGGAACGTTCTGGAAAGTGTCTCTTATGTACTCCTCTGGGGTTATGGTTTCAATAATATTAGTTTCAACATTGATAGGGTTACCTGAAATATGATGCTTGATTCTTTGACCATTAACCACCCTAGGATTTGTGCCTTCAAAGTTGTTAATTTTTATAGCACCGGAATGATAGACCTCCTCGATAACGTAGGGACCTTCCCATTTTGAGAGAAGTTTTCCTGCAAAAAATCTTAAACAAGAGTTGAATAATAACACATAATCTCCTACGTTAAACTCACGCTTTTGTATCCTTTTATCATGCCAGCGTTTGACTTTTTCTTTGAAGAGCTTGGCATTCTCATAAGCTTGGGCTCTCCATTCATCAAGTGAGCTAATATCAAATAACCTTTTCTCACCAGCAAGTTTGAAGTCATAATTGAGCTCTTTAATAGCCCAATATGCTTTATGTTCAAGTTCAAGAGGTAAATGACATGCTTTTCCATAAACCATCTTATATGGAGACATACCCATAGGATTTTTGTATGCAGTTCTATAGGCCCATAATGCATCATCAAGTTTTTTGGACCAATTTTTTCTAGATCTATTCACAGTCTTTTGCAAAATTAATTTGAGCTCTCTATTGCTCAACTCTACTTGACCACTAGACTGCGGGTGATAAGGAGATGCAATTCTATGATTGACATCGTATTTAGCAAGCATCTTACGGAAACCACCATGAATAAAGTGTGAACCACCATCAGTCATAAGATATCTAGGGACTCCAAACCTCGGAAAAATTACTTCTTTAAGCATTTTAATAGAAGTGTTATGATCAACACTACTAGTTGGAATAGCTTCAATCCACTTAGTAACGTAATCAACAGCAACTAAGATATGTGTATAACCATTGGAGGCAGGAAAAGGTCCCATGTAATCAAAGCCCCAAACATCAAACGGTTCAATAACAAGAGAATAATTCATAGGCATTTCTTGACGTCTACTGATATTACCTATTCTTTGGCATTCATCACAGGATACGACAAACTTACGAGCATCTTTGAAAAGAGTAGGCAAATAAAAACCAGATTGTAGTACCTTGTGTGTAGTTCTATCTCCAGCGTGGTGTCCTCCATAGGATTCAGAGTGACACTTGTGTAGGATTTTTTCCTGTTCATGCTCAGGCACACAACGTCTAATAATACCATCTACTCCTTCTTTATAAAGGTGTGGATCATCCCAAAAGTAATGTCTTAAATCATAGAAGAACTTTTTCTTTTGCTGGTATGTGAAACTAGGCAGTATATATTTAGCAACAATGCAATTAGCATAGTCAGCATACCAAGGAGCAGTACGAGAAGCATTGACAACCGCTAATTGTTCATCAGGAAAATTATCATTAATAGGCAGTGGGTCATCAAGAACATTCTCTAACCTAGACAAGTTGTCTGCAACGGGGTTCTCAGCTCCCTTTCTATCAATAATATGCAAGTCAAATTCTTGGAGCAAGAGAACCCATCTAATGAGTCTAGGCTTAGCATCTTTCTTTTCCATGAGATATTTAATAGCAGCATGATTAGTGTGAATAGTAACTTTGGATCAACAATATAAGGTCTAAACTTATCACATGCAAACACAACTGCTAAGAATTCTTTTTCAGTGGTAGCATAATTTCTCTGGGCAGTATCAAGAGTCTTACTAGCATAATGGATAACATTCAATTTCTTATCGACTCTTTGCCCTAAAATAGCACCTACAGCGTAATCACTAGCATCACACATAATTTCAAAAGGTAAATTCCAATCAGGTGGCTGAACAATTGTTGCTGTGATCAAAGCTTTCTTAAGTGTTTCAAATGCGTCTACACAATCATCATCAAAGACAAAAGGAATATCTTTTTGCAATAAATTAGTCAGAGGCCTAGAGATTTTAGAAAAGTCCTTAATGAACCTCCTATAAAAACTGGCATGACCAAGGAAACTTCTTATACCTTTTATGTCCTTGGGACATGGCATCTTTTCAATAGCATCAACTTTGGCTTTATCAACTTCAATACCTCTCTCGGAGATCTTGTGCCCCAAGACAATGCCTTCATTAACCATAAAGTGACACTTTTCCCAATTCAGGACGAGACTAGTGTCCTCGCATCTATGCAAAACTCGATCAAGGTTTCTCAAACAATCATCAAAAGAGGATCCATAGACGGAGAAGTCATCCATGAACACCTCACAAATCTTTTCACAAAAATCAGAAAATATAGCCATCATGCATCTTTGAAAGGTAGCAGGTGCATTACATAAACCAAAAGGCATACGTCTATAAGCGAAAGTACCAAAAGGGCAGGTAAAAGTAGTTTTAGATTGATCCCCCGCTGACACAGGTATTTGAGAGAAGCCAGAATAACCATCTAGAAAGCAAAAATGTGTGTGTTTGGATAACCTTTCTGGCATTTGATCAATAAAAGGTAAAGGGTAATGATCTTTCTTAGTAGCTTTATTTAACTTACGGAAATCAATTACCATCCTATAGCCTGTAATAATTCTTTGCGGGATAAATTCATCTTTATCATTAGGAACAACGGTAATACCTCCCTTTTTAGGGACACAATGGACATGGCTTACCCATTCACTATCAGCAACGGGATAAATAATACCTGCCTCAAGGAGTTTTAGAATCTCCTTTCTTACCACTTCCTTCATTTTGGGATTTAATCGTCTTTGAGGATCTCTAATAGGTTTGGCATCTTTCTCCACTGAAATTTTATGTTGACATAATGTGGGACTAATGCCCTTAAGATCATCCAGAGTATATCCAATAGCAGCTCGGTGCTTCTTCAGAGTTTTCAATAATCTTTCTTCTTCTTTCTCTGCAAGGTTAGCACTAACAATAACAGGATATATTTCTTTTTCATCAAGATAAGCATACTTGAGATTATCAGGTAAGGGTTTGAGTTCAAACACGGGATCACCCTTGGGTGGAGGGGGATCCCCAAGAATTTCAACGGGAAGATTATGTTTTAGCATAGGTTCTTGTTTAAGGAACACTTCATCTATTTCTTCCATTTCCTTCATAAACATATCGTTTTCATGGTCTAGCAAATATTGTTCTAATGGATCAGTTGGAGGAACAACAATGGAAGCAAGACCAATAATCTCATCCTTACTAGATGATTCGTTTTCACGATGTTGTCTACTAAACTTAGCAAAATTAAACTCATGAGACATACCATCTAAGCCAACAGTGACAATATTCTTTTCACAATCAATCTTAGCACTAGCAGTATGCAAGAAAGGTCTACCAAAAATAATGGGACAAAAATCATCTTGTGGGGAACCGAGAACAAGAAAATCAGCACAATATTTAATCTTTCCACACAAGACTTCAACATCTCTAACAATCCCAAAAGGTTTAATGGTGTTACTATTAGCAAGCTTAATTGTAACATCAATATCTTCTAATTCAACTGGTGCAATATCGTGCATAATTTCTTTATAAAGATCATAAGGTATCGCATTAGCACTAGCACCCATATCACATAAGCCATGATAACAATGATCTCTTATTTTAACGGAAATAACAGGCGTGCCTATAACAGGTCTACGTGTCTTAGTATCGGGCTAGCAATATTAGCAGTTTCACCCACGAAATAAATAACATGCCCATCTAAGTTTTCATCCAAGAGATCTTTAATCATAGCAATACTAGGTTCAACATTAATTTGCTCAGGAGGTGTATAAGTCCTAGTGTTACTCTTACGAACAAGAGTCGAAGCTTTAACATGATCTTTTATCCTAACAGGAAAAGGAGGTTTTTCAACATAAGTAGTAGGAATAATAGGATCACTATATGTAATAGTCTTTTCTTCGACTGTAATAGGTGCAACTACTTTTACTTCAACAGGCGGATTATATTTAAACCACTTCTCTTTAGGGAGATCGACGTGAGCAGCAAAAGTTTCACAAAAAGTAGCTACTATCTCAGAGTCAAGTCCATACTTAGAGCCAAATCCACGGAAAGCATCGATATCCATAAAAGAATTAACACAATCAAACTTAGGTGTCATACCTGACTCCTTACCATCATCGGAACCCCAATCTTCAGAGTTGCGTTTAATTCTTTCCAATAAGTCTCATTTGAAATCAATAGTCTTTAGCATATAGGAACCAGCATAGGAAGTATCGAGCAAGTTGCGATTATCAAGAGAAAGCCGAGCATAAAAATTCTGAATAATCATTTCCCGAGAGAGCTCATGATTGGGGCATGAATATAACATTGACTTAAGCCTCCCCCAAGCTTGAGCGATGCTTTCTCCTTTGCGAGGCCAGAAATTATATATGTAACTATGATCACGATGAACAAGATGCATAGGATAGAACTTTTGGTGAAATTCCCATTTCAATCGCTTATAATTCCAAGATCTCGTGTCATCACATAGCCTATACCATGTCATTGCATCTCCCTTCAAAGATAAAGGGAAGACCTTCCTTTTGACAACATCATCGGGAATACCTGCAAGCTTAAATAATCCACAAACTTCATCCACAAAGATAAGGTGTAAGTCGGGATGCAAAGTTCCGTCTCCTGCAAAAGGATTAGCTAGCAGTTTTTCTATCATACCCGAAGGAATCTCAAAGTGAATATTTTCATAAAGTTCAGTAGGTTGAGGAGCATCTCTTTGCTCCTCTGGTTGGGGTGAAGATACCCCAAACAAGCCATTCAAAGGATTAGTTTCCATAGTGACTAGTAACAGAAAATTTCAGCACACTAAATAAATGTTTCCTTACCAAATTCCACTCACCAAGAGCGCTACGCTCCCCGGCAATGGCGCCAGAAAAGAGTCTTGATGACACACAAGTATAGGGGATCTATCGTAGTCCTTTTGATAAGTAAGAGTGTCGAACCCAACGAGGAGCAGAAGGAAATGATAAGCGGTTTTCAGTAAGGTTTTCTCTGCAAGCACTGAAATAGTAGGTGATAGATAGTTTTGTGATAAGATAAATAGTAACAAGCAAAAGTAAATAAAGTAAATAAGGTGCAGCAAGGCGGCCCAATCCTTTATGTAGCAAAGGGTAAGCCTGGACAAATCTATAATACATAAATAGTTGATCCCCACTATCTTATTTCTCTTGACATGCAGCCTATCCACATCATCACACATACCCCACAATGCCACATAAGCACATGCAGCCTAGCACATCATCATTTTTATTTTTCTGTTTAACCACTAAATAGATCTCTTATTTCTGAGTTAACTGTAGTTGCTTGCTGAAACGCGCACGCAATACTACCTCCGATGGAGTACTAGCAGCTTGATTTCCCATTAATGGTTCATTTTCAACGTTGGAACCGAGCAGCCTCTCCTGTTTCCAATTAAGAACATAGGAACCGAGCAGCCTCTCCCCTATTACCAATTAATTAATTAATATATTCAGTTTCCATCCATAAGAGCCGAACGGCCTCTCTCCTTCAGATCAGAAAGCATTGTATCTCGATCTTGCGTGATGCGTCCCCTTCCTGTGGGTTGTGTGCGCCACTGAGATGATGCCCATGATGGCCTGGTCTTGCGCTCCTTCCTCTGTCTCTGTTCCGGTCAAGTTATCTATGGTGTTGCTCCTCCACCGGCCAGCCGCACAACCACCAGCAACCAACATTAGAAGCGGTGCGATGACACTACGGCTACCTCGCCGCAACCCCAGCCATCGCACGCTTCCAACCACCATGCAGAAACGACTATCCCTACACACAGCAGCTAAGTTGCGTTTTTTCCAATAGCAAGGTTGGGTTTCTTCCTTTTGACTATTAGTACCATATAACAAATTGTTGTGCAAAGTGCAATGAAGAGTCGTTTGAGAGTAATCAAGATCCCATCCTGAGTAATGGCCTGATCTACCTGACTGTTGATTTTTGCTCACCCTTTTGACAGTCGGCAATTCTACCCCATAGAAGTACGTACTTACTTTTGATTTGCGGTTTTATTCTTCTGCAAATTTTACTGTGTATTGTGTCATTGTATGATAAGACAGTCCATTCAAGATTTCCTATCGTTAATGTAGTCACTTTGTGATTATCTCTATACTACAATCTGGATGTTATAGATGATTTGGGCATTTATGCTTGCAGGTATACATGCACTGTAGGCATTCTTTTATATTTTGCCCAAATCAATAATACCTCAGAGAACACAATATGACCACAGAGAATAGTGAAAGTCCACAACCTTCTCTGCTCTTGGATCAGTATCTCATGTATCATATAACTGATGAAGATCTTTTGTACTCTTGAATCTGGACAATCTGCATCGTTGAAAAACTATAGTCACATTCAGGTTTGTTGCTTAAACTTCTCATGTATTCACTTATCACCCCTCTGGTTATATTGTCATAGGATAGTTAGAGACTCTTCCCAGTTGAGAGAAGACATAAGAAGTTGGTGGCTTAAATATGAATAACATAAATGTTAATCATATATGATGTGTTTGCCAAATTAAGACTATTTGCCAACTTTTTCATTTGAGTCAAAGTCATATAGCAATGATTTATCCTTTAATATTTTCTAAACTATGATAAGTTATCAATACCATCCATGTAATATAGGCAAACTAACGCCTGATCAAGAGGGAAGTGAGACCTTGCGTGATTTTTACTGTTCCATAAAGAGAACATGAAACATCAAATTTATACAAACAGTTGGACAACTGCAACTAAGTACAATGAAGTGATTAATCACATTAGCGGATAAGATTTTTCATCAGGAATTCTCAGGATTGCATTTTATCTTCAGTGTCCATGCTAGCTATTAATTTGGATGTAACTTTTCGAGTAGATGATTTTTCATATAAAAAACTTTTTCATCCGAGTCGGTATGCAAAAGTTATGCCCATTTTACTAAATTCTAGAGAGATTTTGCAAATAAAGTCGAAATTCACATTTGCAAATTTTCCCAACAGCTAGACCACATATCACATGGGAAACTTATTTTTTTTATTTTTTTGACATTTTCATCATTTTCTTTTATTTTTTTTAAAACTGAAAAGGCGATCCACAGGGGGGTGGAGTTTGAAAATGTGACCTTTAGTACCGGTTCGTGCCATGAACCGGTACTAATGCCTCAAACCCCATTAGTACCGGTTGGTGCCACGAACCGGTACTAATGGGCATCGCACCCTTTAGTCCCGGTTCATGGCACCAACCGGGACTAAAAGGTCTAGACGAACCGGGACAAATGGCCCACGTGGCCCCTGGGCGCACGAACCGGGACTAATGCCCCCATTAGTCCCGGTTCTAGATTGAACCGGGACTAATGGGCTAACCCAGGGTGGACCAAAGCCCTCTTTTCTACTAGTGATTGTGAAGAAAAAAACTAAGTGCAATCTAACTTACAAAATTTCAGAGATGCCAGATGATCCCTCTTTACTACTCCCTCCGTTTCAAAATAGATGATTCAACTTTGTACTAACTACTCTATTTTGGAATGGAGGGAGTATGTTATAAGCCAACTATTGGCCTTGGTTTTTCAAAAATGAGTTTGGAAGATCCATGCATAGATGCATTGATAAACACTCACAGTGCATTATGTTATGCTACTTATATGTAATGGATATTCCAAAACTATACTGTAGTGAAATATAATCTGTTATATTATTTTAAGTTTCAATTCTCATTTACTAATCCAATATTCATATTCCTTATAACCAAAATTATCTGAATATTTTGCAACCAGTTCCTGCAGCAACGCGCGGGATATTGTCTAGTTCTAATAATAATGAAGGAGCTCCCGAGGACACATTGGGAATTATCGTCAAGCTAGTTTCATCACGTTCGTAAGATTCTCGTTCGGTACTTTGATAATTTGATATGTGGGTAGACCGACACTTGGGTACTGCCCTAACTTGGACAAGCATCCCACTTATGATTAACCCCTATTGCAAGCGTCCGCAACTACAAAAAGGAGTATTAAGGTAAACCTAACCACAACATTAAACATATGGGTCCATATGAACCCCTAACGAAGCAACTCATAAACTAGGGTTTAAGCTTCTGTCACTCTAGCAACCCATCATCTACTTATTACTTCCCCATGCCTTCCTCTAGGCCCAAATAATGGTGAAGTGTCATGTAGTCGTCGTTCACATAACACCACTAGAGGAGAGACAACATACATCTCATCAAAATATCGAACGAATACCAAATTCACATGACTACTAATAAGAAGACTTCACCCATGTCCTCGGGAACTAAAGTAACTACTCACAAAGCATAAGCATGTTCATAATCAGAGGTGTAATAATATGCATTAAGGATCTGAACATATAATCTTCCACCAAGTAAACCAATAAGTATCAACTACAAGCACTAATCAACACTACTAGCAACCCATAGGTACCAATTTGTGGTTTTGGATACAAGATTGGACACAAGAGATGAACTAGGGTTTGAGAGGAGATGGTGCTGGTGAAGATGTTGATGGAGATTGACCCCCTCCCGATGAGAGGATCATTGGTGATGACGTTGTTGATGATTTCCCCCTCCCGGAGGGAAGTGTCCCTGGCAGAACAGCTCCGCTAGAGCCCTAGATTGATTCCGCCAAGGTTCCGCCTCGTGGCGGTGGAGTTTCGTCCCGCAAGCTTGCCCACGAATTTTTCTAGGAAAAAACCCTTCATATAGCAGAAGATGGTCGCCGGAGGCCCACCAGGGGGCCCAGGAGATAGGGAGGCGCGCCCTATAGGGGGGGCCTGTCTCCTGGACAGGGTGTGGGCCCCCTGGCCTATTTCTTTTGCTCATAATTCCTTAATAAATCCAAAAAGTGTTTTCGTGGAGTTTCAGGACTTTTGGAGTTGTGCAGAATAGGTTTCCAACGTTTGCTCCTTTTTCAGCCAGAATTCCAGCTGCCGGCATTCCCCCTCTTCATGGTAAACCTTGTAAAATAAGAGAGAATAGCCATAAGTATTGAGATATACTGTGTAATAATAGCCCATAATGCAATAAATATTGATATAAAAGCATGATGCAAAATGGACGTATCAGTATGCCATTAAGTCAAAATGATTTCGGCACATGCCTGATAATTCTTGGAGGGTGCCAGAATCATTCTGGAAACTTTTTGGAATTTTTAGAAATAAAAACCGGAAATGTTCCGGAGCTGTAGGAACCGATTCAGATGCTTTTCGCAGATGAAAATCACTAAACTGGAATTGTTCTAGAACGTGTTGAAAATTATTATGGTGGGTACTAGAAATGTTCTAAGCCCACATAAATATTTTCAGTTCGAACGGACGCTGAAAAATGTCGTCATGAATAGTGAAAGTGCTTTTTGGGATATTTTATGGAAAGCCACCTTTTGGGGCTTTACTCAAAAGATCTAGGGATGACATGGATGAATTGGGAGGCCCTCATGGGCCCCCCCAAGGGGTGTGGCCGGCCACACTTGGGGCTCCACCTTGGATCCCCTCTTGTTCCTTGGTTTCACTCTTATGCCCTTGAGGAAGGACTTCATTCATGTGCATTTTGGGTTTTGTGTTAAAGTACCCTACCCCTTGGGATTTCCTATAAATAGAGGTGGAGGGGCAGCCCTCCACACTCACTCCTTCTCACATACAAGTGCCATGCATGATCTGGCTTCTCTCTCCCTCCCAGCGAAATAGTTTCGTAGAGCCGAAAGGCTGTTTGGGTTCCGGCAGGAACTAGTTCTGGACGGCGAAGCCCTGCTGGAGAGATGACACCGTATGTGTGCAACTCTGTAGAGAGATCGTAGTTTCGGTCTTACTTCGTGAGTGCCTCCTGAAGGGCTGTCCATGTGACCGTCTGAGTTTTGAAGGTCCTCCCGAAGGGCTGTCTGAGTGACCGTTCGGGTTTCGAAGGTCCTCCCGAAGGGCTGTCCGCGACACCGTCCGAGGGGCTGTTCGACCGTCTCCCGGAGGGCTGTCTGTGGAGCAGATGAGGGTATACATCCTCGCGGTTGGGAGGTTGTAAATCCTAGCTGCGGGGATCTGCACCGCCGATCGTCATCGACTCTACTTCCCGCTGCGGTACGAGTCGGTAACGGAAAAGATCAAACCATGTATGTAGTCTCCATAGTGGTCCTGGGCTGGTGTGTAGGTCAGAAATTTTTTGTTTTCTACTGCGTTACCCTACAGTGGCATCAAGAGCCGTGCTATGCGTAGATGCAGGTTACGATCTGGAATACATAGAGATGTATGGGTGTTGCACAATATAATTTGTAGTAGATGAGTTCTATTACTGAAAATTATTTGTGCGGGTAGCAGATGAAATCTGTTACCCGACATTCTTGTTGCTTCCCTAGAATTTGCGTTTGCTCAATCTCGAGACAGCATGGTGGAATTTGACAAAGTTCTGGCAATCCGTGATCCTGATTGATCATGGAAGTGCTATCAGTTCTTTGGGTTCTGCCGTAGTCAAAAGAAAGATGAAATTCACAGATGAAAGGGCATTGCAGATATGATCTGCACAGGGGTCATGCGTATGACGAAGTTTAGTATGGGCTCGAGATTTAATTATCTTGTGTTTAATACACTCCGAGATGTTAATCTAGCGACTTGAATACATCATACTTGATGATGGACGTAGGTAGCTTCGGTTTGTTTCGGAACCTTAGAAGCCACGTAAAACCTTTTTTTGTATGAACTGATTAGAGGCGTCTAACTTGGTTTTGCAGGATGGTTTGCATGTGATGTGGTATAGCAGTGCTCATAATAATTTGATTATGCATGAGATGACTATATAATGTAAATTAACATGACATGCGTGTCATGATTCGGCATTATGGCTGGAGCCATATGATTGTCACTTTAATGACCTGCGTGTCAACCTTAAGTAATGCAATTATTTTATTAGCTATAGAGATAGCAATATTATCTGGTGCATCGACAAGGTGGTGGCAATCTTAGTGAAGGTGAATGCCGACGCAAATGCCGAAGACGAAGAAATGAAAGATTTCTCCGTCAGAAAGGGCTATACCATATCATGCTATTATGAATTGCCTGAGATGTTTATCCCTTATGATGCACCCTTCTTGATTGCGCGGTAGTCGCCTTTTATTGGGGTGATCTCTCACAAAAATATCAAGTAGTTAGTGTTCTCCCAAGTGTAGCACAGTCTGAAATTCGTATCTTTTCGGGGTGCGCCATGTACACATGAGCACGAACGAATCGAGAGGAATGAGGCGGGTGAGGTCAGAGCTCGCAGCAAGGTCACTTGGTTGTCTTTGACGTTCAGGCAGGAGAGTCCTGAGCTCGGAACACGCCCATCGAAAGATGAACAAGAATCACATAGAGATGTGATCGGCAAGTTGGCCTACCGATTGAAATTCGTGTCATCAGTGATGAACCCGTCAATGGCATCGAATAGAAATATGGATCTTGAATCACTCTAAATCAATTATGAGAGATATTGATTTGAGTGGGAGTGCACTATTGAATTAACATGTTTAATTCTCAGTGCAATTAATTATGAACACTGTCTAAGTGTTTCTTGCAAAATAGTTGTAGAATAATGGCTCGCGTTTCCACCTTCCCTGTTAAAATTGAATAGCTGTTAAATATCTGGTTAAAACTTTACGATTGGTAACGTAATATGAGGATTGTCCTCAAAAGTGCCGAGAAGGACTTTGTCCTGTCGCATGCTTTCCGTATCCTCCCACTAGTGCTATGGATCATGTGACTCTCGTCCTTCGATCCAAAAGCTAGAATTCTGTTATGGTCAAGTGGAATATGTTTGCTTCCATGAAACCCAAACTTCGGAAGTTGGGATAGTTATATGATATTCATGGAACTTAAAATTATTTTCAGATACAAACAAAGCAATGTTTGTTTGCAAGTATTAGTAGAAGTGTTTACTATGCATTTGACTGTTGGGAAAGGGATCCAGAAGAACACCTGACATATAATGAAAGGTGAATAAAACAACAACTTAAAGAGAAAGGAAGTGTCCAAAGGGTGTTAGTATGACTTACACGCCTAGGAAGTCCGGGGCTAACGCTACTCTTAAGTTGGGTGCTTCTTTTGCGAGTAGGAGAAATACTAAAAGTTAAACTATTAGAAGTATAAAGGCAGAAAGAAAGATGACCGGAATATCCATCTCATGTATGAATGTCATACAAGTTTTTGATGTATAGTAGGCTGGTCAAAGATATAGTTCTTGGGAATTATGGTGAGTTAATCACAAAGATACTCGCTCGATTGCGTTCTGGTACGAATCAATGTAAGAGCTACTATGGCCTAAAAGGCTAGCCAGAAATGAGGTTAAGGTATACACAGGGAACATAGTAAATGTTACTATACCTTCCATCAGTGTATTGATGTCTGTATTTATTTTCATAATTCATTTAGAGTTTTACAAACTCTAGCCCATTGCATAAGGTATCTTGCAAGAAGGTTGTTCATCAGAGAACTTTTTATGTTCAATGTTATGAATAACACAAGGGCCATACTTTCATTATGAATGAGATGTATGTTATGAATATTGATAATAATACAATACCTCTGGGTTTACTTTCATAATTCATTTTAGAGTTTCATACACTCTAGCCCATTGCACAATGTTTGTTGCAAAAGAGTTGTTCATAAAAACAACAATTGTTGTTAAGTATTATGAATAACATGAAGGGCCATGCTTCCATCCAAGATGGGATGCATGTTATGAATATTGATGGTAATATGATACATCCATAACACTAACGCTAAATGTCGCAAGACTAAAAGAATACCACACAAGTGTGGCACTACATTTGATCACATTGGAGAAACCCGCATGAAAAATTCCATTATGATGGATTTTGAAGTCTTTTTGATTTTGAATCATCTGACACTTGCAACTTTCCTTCAAAAAGTGAAGTGACTAAAATACCGTTCACAGGCCATAAGGAATGAACAACAAACTTATTAGTGATCATACATTTGATGTGTGTAGTCCGATAAGTGTTGTTAGTGGTGGATTTATTTATCTTCAGAAATTACTCAAGTAGATATATGGATATTTACTTGATGAGATGTAAATCTGGATCTTTTGAAATCATTCGAAAGGTTTTCAAAAATGAAGTAGACGTTATTGCAACAAGAAAATTATGTTTCCGCAATTTGATTGCACAAAGGAATATTTGAGTTACACGTTTAGCGAATGTCTGATGAGTTGTGAAAGGGGTTTCATAACTTGCACCTCCCGGAACACCACTGCAAGTGAAAAGTCCGTGGAGTTGTAGTCTAACCATTTATGACATGGTAAGGTCAAAGAAGACATAAATAAATTTGCCATTATCCCTTTAAAAGTGATGCTTTAGAGACTGCGGCTTTTACACTGAAAAGAGCTACATCGGGTCTGTTGAAATGAAGCCATGGTATGGTACGCCCAACCATGTTATATATTTTCTTAACATTTGGAATATGGGACTCGTGTAAAAGGTTACAAACCTATTCCAAATTAGACAAGTGCTACTTTGTAGGTTATCCAAATTATTGGGTTTTCCCCCACCACTATACCGAGGCAAAAAGTTTGGCCATAAAGAACGGTGTGATTTTGAAGAAAATTGTTCTTTCAAAAAGGTGAGTGGGAGAATAGTGCAACTCGATGAGATAAACAGTATCTTCGTCATTAGATCAAAGGAAAGATACCTTGGAAGTAATTCCAGAGTTTCCTACTGCGACTGATACGGAAGTCTCTACAATAAAATGTATGAACTTCGGTCGAACTTGCAGTTGAACCACGTAGGCAAGGCTCGTGCAAACCTCTCAGGTGCGCAAACGAGATATTGTTGTTAGACAACATTATACCTACGATACACAAGGAAGCGTTGATGGGCCATGACTCCGGAATTGGCTAAATGCCAATACAACCCGAGTTAGTTTCCATATAAGTGATTCAAGATTAAAACCTTGATACACCTTTCGGAATACTTAGAGTCTAACGAATATTTATGGAACTTAAAACTGATACGGATAAAAATCTTTTATCCATAAAGCTCGACTTGTTGAAATAAGAAGTTCAAGAGTTGACTACGATGAGGTTGTTTTCATCGTAGCGATGCTTAAAGTCGGTTTGGGTTGAACTAGCAATTAATACATATTTCAATCATGAGATATGAAACATGGATGACAATAGGATTTCCATTTGATGGAAATGAAAACCAAGGACTTGAATGTGTTACAGTCCAAGGCATTTTGTCTATCCAGAGGATGCTAGTAAGGGTGCAAACTTCAGAGTTCTAGCGATGGACAGAATTTAGAAAAATGGAGTTGGAATCTTCGTGCTTTGATGAAATGGTCAAAGGGGTTTGACTTCATCAATGGGTAATGAAGATGCTTGTAATTCAAGAAAGTAAGTGGGAGCATAATAATATTTCTAAAAACCTTGTGTGCTTGACACATTGTTAATTGGAAATAAATTTCTTGACACGAATTAGGACTTCATTTGAAAATAGTTTTTTGATGAAGTGCTTAGGCTAAATAGCCTCAATATTAGGCGTAATGATCTATGGAGATAGATTTACCTAATAGGGCTAAGCAATGAATACACATTGACAAGGTACTAAAACCTTTTAGCATTTAAAACCGCCAAGGAGTGATTCTTGCCGGAGTCACATGGAAGTGTTTTTGCAAGACTCGGTGTCCCAAAACACCGATGAGCAAAATACATGATGCAGATTCCACACACTTTTGTGTTTGGATTAATCATGTATTCCATGGTATGTAAAACAACCAGATATGTCCGATACTCCCAAGGTGTTGCGAGTATGGATACTAAAGTGATCAAAGTACTGATCATGGGACAACAGTGAAAGATGTCATTGAGTACTAGAGTAAGTATTGATGATATGTTTTCTCGCATGCGGAGATCATGAAGAGGTCGTTGTAAAATGTTACATCGATACAATCTCCATCTTTTCTCGATGCGATTTTCGATTTAAGTTAAGGGTTTTGTGTAATACACAATATGGTGGCACAGTTAGTTGGAAATTATTCCAAACAAGTTACTGTGGCGAATTCTATAACAGAGGCGAAGTATGTTGCCGCTTTAGAAGCGACAAACAAGATGTTGAATCATATAGTTCATTCATGAACTTAAGTATGGTTCCAAGAAGGCTTTGGTCAATGGGAAACTATTGCAGATAGTTGCTCCATAACTCAGTCTGAGGAATCAGGTTTCTACCAATGATTCACATATATACAAAGCCAAGTTCGCACAAAATATGAATTTTGTAAAAGCATGAAAATGCAAGGATATGCAGAGATACACACGGAGCCGAAGTCGTCAGCTCTGTTGGACATCAGGTTATACCACAAGCGAAGCATATTTACACCAGTGTGCCACAGGTGTGAAGTGCATTAGCATTAAACTAGATTATTGACTCTAGTGCAAGTGGGAGTCTGTAGGAGATATGCCCTAGATGCAATAATAAATGCTATTATTTATCTCCATGTTCATTATTATGTTTATGTTCCATGCTATAACTGCTGTGGTTCCCGAGCCCGTATATCCATAAAGGCTCTGGGGAAAACCCATGTGCACGTGTGGAATAATAAACGGTAAAATGTATTCCTAGTCATGCCTCTAAGACTAGCTCAAGTGTTGCATGATGATTATGTTTTCCCAATCATGGGCATGTCTATGCCAGCAACTTTGAGGGCACAATGTTAAGAGAACATTTGTGTCGAATCGACCCGGTTTGATGTTATGCTATGAGATTCATTCGCCACAAGTTAATGGTAAATAACACAGAGATGGTTAACGTTTGTATGATTCCTTAGACCATGAGAGTATTGAGTTTCTTCATGCTTGCTTCATGAACTTTGGGGTTTGTTAAACGTCATCCGTAAATGGGTGGCTATTACGACGGCTTACGGGTTCATGGAAAAGTATGTCAAGTAACTTGATAGCTCAAGATTGGGATTTGCTCCTCCGATGATGGAGAGATATCTATGGGCCCTCTCGGTGTTACGGTATCCATCATCGTCTGGCCAGACACTTTGTGATTTGATCACGGGGATGCCGGGACACGGTAACAAGAAAAGAGAACAATACCGGCAAAGAGGTAACTAGCATAGTGGACAAGTTGTTGATCCACGGGAATGCCAACATGTCTCACCTTGGGTATTCGTAACATATCGTGAAGCAACAGGAATAGCACACGACAACTGGAGGTTCACTCGAATATTTATTCGTGTGGGTATAGGGGGTCAATATGGGTGTCCACGGCTCCGATGTTGAGCATTGATCGGAAGGGGTTCCGGGTCATGTCTATACTTCACCGAACCTATAGGGTCACACGCTTAAGGGTCATCTATCTGCTGAATACTAGACAGGGAGTCTGAGAGAAAATCACCGAAAAAGTTTCAGACACCGAAAAGTTTCGGACAACGGAAAAGTTCCGCAGAGAGAGGTCACCGGATGAGTTTCGATGAAACCGAAATAGTTGTTTCGGGGTATGCCATTAAGTTAAAATGGTTTCAGCACATGCCTGATAATTCTTGGAGGGTGCCAGAATCATTCTAGAAACTTTTTGGATTTTTCAGAAATAAAAATCGGAAATGTTCCGGAGCTGCAGGAACCGATTCAGATGCTTTTCGCAGATGAAAATCACTAAACTGGAATTGTTCCAAAACATGTTGAAAATTATTATGGTGGGTACTAGAAATGTTCTAAGCCCACATAAATATTTTCAGTTCGAACGGACACTGAAAATGTCGTCATGAATAGTGAAAGTGCTTTTTGGGATATTTTATGGAAAGCCACCTTTTGGGGCTTTACTCAAAAGATCTAGGGATGACATGGATGGATTATGAGGCCCTCATGGGGGCCCCCCAAGGGGTGTGGCCGGCCACACTTGGGGCTCCACCTTGGAGCCCTTCTTGTTCCTTGGTTTCACTCTTATGCCCTTGAGGAAGGACTTCATTCATGTGCATTTTGGGTTTTTGTGTTAAACTACCCTACCCCTTGGGATTTCCTATAAATAGAGGTGGAGGGTCAGGCCTCCACACTCACTCTTTCTCACATACAAGTGCCATGCATGATCTGGCTTCTGTCTCCCTCTCAGCGAAATAGTTTCGTAGAGCCGAAAGGTTGTCTGGGTTCCGGCGGGAACTAGTTCTGGACGGCGAAGCCCTGCTGGATAGATGACACCGTATGTATGCAACTCTGTAGAGAGATCGTCGTTTTGGTCTTACTTTGTGAGTGCGTCTCGAAGGGCTGTCCGTGTGACCGTCCGAGTTTCGAAGGTCCTCCCGAAGGGCTGTTCGAGTGACCGTTCGAGTTCCGAAGGTCCTCCCGAAGGGCTGTCCGCGACACCGTCCGAGGGGCTGTTCGACTGTAACGCCCCGGATCCGATGCACCAGGTGTCTACCAGTTATTCGCTGTCGTTTCCATGTCATTTGCTTGCGTGTTGCATTTTGCCATGTCATCATGTGCATCTCATTTTGCATACGTGTTCATCTCATGCATCCGAGTATTTTCCCCGTTGTCCGTTTTGCAATCCGGCACTCCTATGCCCTCTAGCGTTCCCCTTTTGTCTCCTATTGTGAGCGGGTATTAAACGTTCTCGGAATGGCCCGAGGTTTGCCAAGCAGACTTGGTATACCACCGGTAGACCGCCCGTCAAGTTTCGTGCCATTTTGAGGTCGTTTGATACTCCAACGGTTAATCGCGTAGGCTGCAAAGCCTCTTTTGTCTTGCAGCCCAACACCCTTCCAAAGTAGCCCAAAACCCAGCAAACTCCCCTCCATGCTCTCGGTCATTCGATCACGATCGTGTGGGCGAAAACCGTGCTCCATTTGGACTCTCCTAGCTCCCAGAAACTATAAATAGCCCCCCCCCCCCACCGAAATTCGCGGATCAAATCCACCCTAATCCTAGCAATTTTCCTCCTCGCGCTGCCGGACATGCCCATCCGCGCCGGACATGTCCGCCGGACACCTCAGCCCGACCAATCCCACCGCGACACGTCACCCGCGCCGCTGACTCCCCAGCCAATCGCCGCACGCCACCTGTCGCCGCCGCCTCCCTCCACCGCGGGCCCGCTAGGCCCAGATCCGGCCCGCCCGGGCCCGGTCGCTCCGCCGACCGCCCGCAGGCGCCCGAGCGCCGCCGCCCGTCAAGCTCCGGCCACCGGAGCCTCGCCGAAGCCCGACTCCGCCGCCCGCGCCTCGCCCCCGGCGTCGGCGACCTCGCCTCCGGTCGCCGCCAGTCGTCCCCGAGGGCCCCCGCCTCCGTTTGTCGCCGTGCCGGACCGCCTCCGTTCGTCGCCGTGCCTCCCGGCCCGAGGCTCCTCCGCCCTAGCGAGGCCCCGCGCCGCCGTCCCCGGCCGGTGCCGCCCTCCGGCGTCCGTGCTCTGCCCTGCCACCACCCGCAGCTCTCCGCCGCCTCGGCGCCCCTCGCCGGCCCTGGATCCAGCCGGAGCTCCCTCCACCGCCGCCGGATCCGTCCTCCCCTTCCTCGTCTCCGGCCATCTCCCCCGTCTCCGGCGTCTACTCCGGCGAGCCCGGATCCAGATCTGGAAATATGAAGGTTGACCCCGAAAACGCCTAAGTCCCCGAAATATTTTGACATTATCATGCCATGTTCAACGGATCATATCTTCATGCATACTGCTCCGTTTCGTGCGTGTAATATGTCAAATTGTTCGTCTCAACGAGCACTTCACTTTATTCCATTGTATCATGTTCATTTGAGCTTATCTTGATGTCTGAATTATTTTTGCAAGAGTGCTATATGATGTTGTCTGCTGTCTGTTAACAGAACTTGCTCATTTGTCATTTTTTCCATGATTGATGTGTGCATCCTATGAGGTTGATGTCTACATGTGTTTTGAACTATGTCATGCCATCTTTACAGGGGTGTATGCCATGTATTTTTGTGATCAATGTGGTGACTAGTAAAATCATGCAAACTAGGCTTCGTGATGTTACTGATTTTAGTCTCTGTTCTGCTGTTATTTTGATGCCATGTAAACATGATACTACAGAGAGATCCATGCATATTTTGAGATACTTAAGTAAGGATGTTTTGAACATATGGTTATTCTCTATCCATTCATGCCCCTGTTTGCAATTATGGAGTAGTCTAGAATGTCATTTTTGTGCTCTACTTTTGCTACAAAATGTTTCCTGGCAGATTTTTTACATGTTATTCAATTTTGCCAAGGTTGTTGTAGTTGATCCTTGCATGCTATGAACTTGTTCTTGCCTTGGTTTGTTTCATAAACATGTATTCTTGCTGATGATATGCTTATCTTGTCATGCAATGACTGGTGGTGAGTGAATCGAGCTTGTTAAGTAGGGTACTTGCTGTTACTGTTTTGCTAGGCTGAATCTGTTATTTCGTGATGCTATGTAAACCCGCTGCTACAAATCATTCTATGCATAATATGGAGATGTTCACTAAGGGTGTTTTGTTCTACACGTTATGCTATATCCATCCATGCCCCTAGTTGCAATTATAACCTGCTGTAGCTTGTTGTAATCTTGCTCCAAAGTTGCTAAATAATGTTGCTGTCAGCCTGTTAACATTAAGTTCAGTTGTTTCCATGATTGTTGTTAGTGATCCATGCACCCTATGAACTTACTCTTGCCATGTTTAGCTTCATAATCATGTCTTCTTACTATTGGTTGCCTTGCGATGCCATTTATTGCTCTGTGGTGAGTGGTACAAGCTCACCAACATGCCTACTTATTGTTGTTCCTGCCATGTATGAATCTGTATTATAACTTGCTATGTTTACATGGGTGCCATCATATCTTCTGTTCCTTTTTGGCTCATGGTCAGTAAAGGACTTTTGTTCTATGGGTTTAGTAGATTCATGCCATGCCTTTGTTTGCCATGATAAGTTCCTGTAACATGTTGTTTGATAGCTCTAAACATTGCAACCTGATGTTATTTCTGCAAAGTCTGAAACTGTTACTATATGCAATCTTGCCATGTGTGTTTGAGCATGTTCTAGTGATTTCTGGAGATAGCTCAGTATTCATGTTTTGTTATGCTTTACCTGTACATCAGGCCCATGCCTTTTGTTTTCATGTTGAGATGATGTAGCATGTTGTTTTGATGCTTGTAAGATGTCTAGTTGCTGTTTTGGGCAGATTGTTGTTATGACTTGTATAGTGTGTGTGTGTTGCACCGTTGCTCCGTTTTGAGTGTGATCTATATGAAACTTGCTTAGAATTGCATGTAGTTTCATATTATCATGTTGCATCCATGTTTTGAGGTGTTTGCTTGATGTTTATGTGCATTTTGCATCAATGCCATGTTTAACTTGTTTTGCTCATATCTTCTAGGCCGTAGCTCCGAATTAAATGAACTTTATATGTAACTTGACTAGAATCTCGTGTAGATCATCATGGTGCATTTTAACTTGCTGTTTAACAACTTGAATATAAGGTTTATTCAGATCTGGATCAATTTCGAAACTTGTATATGAGGACTTACCGGAATTGTTATATGTTGTTCCCGGCCTCATTTAAACTTGTTTTGATGTGTTGCTCTTGTATGCATCATCTCTTGCCATGAGTAGCTTCATGTAGCTTTGTCATGCATAATGCTTGTTTGTGCATCATGTCATGTTCATGTGTGGTGTGTTTACCATGTTGTGTGCTTCTTCTTGATAGTTCCCATTTCGTTGCGATCGTGAGGATTCGTTTGTCTACGCTTGGTTCGTCTTCGTGGCTTCATCTTCTTCATGGACTCGTTCTTCTTCCTTGCGGGATTTCAGGCAAGATGACCGCTACCCTGGATCTCACTACTATCATTGCTATGCTAGTTGCTTCGTTCTATCGCTATGCTGCGCTACCTATCACCTGTTTATCAAGCCTCCCAAATTGCCATGAACCTCTAACCTTTGACACCCTTGCTAGCAAACCATTGCCTGGCTATGTTACCGCTTTGCTCGGCCCTCTTATAGTGTTGTTAGTTGCAGGTGAAGTTGAAGATTGCTCCATGGTGGACAGGTTTATGTTGGGATATCACAATATCTCTTATTTAATTAATGCAGCTATATATTTGGTAAAGGGTGGAAGGCTCGGCCTTATGCCTGGTGTTTTGTTCCACTCTTGCCGCCCTAGTTTCCGTCATACCGGTGTTATGTTCCCGGATTTTGTGTTCCTTACGCGGTTGGGTGATTTATGGGACCCCCTTGACAGTTCGCTTTGAATAAAACTCCTCCAGCAAGGCCCAACCTTGGTTTTACCATTTGCCTCACCACCACCTACATTTCCCTTGGGAGTAATTAACCCAAGGGTCATCTTTATTATAGCCCCCCCAGGCCAATGCTTGTCTAAGTGTTGGTCCGAACCAGAGCCACTTGCAGCGCCACCTCGGGGAAACTTGAGGGATGGTTTTAGTTGTACGTAGTGTTCATCCGGTGTTGCCCTGAGAATGAGATATGCGCAGCTCCTATCGGGATTGTCGGCGCATCGGGCGGTCTTGCTGGTCTTGTTTTACCATTGTCGAAATATCTTGTAAACCGGGATTCCGAGTCTGATCGGGTCTTCCTGGGAGAAGGTATATCCTTCGTTGATCGCGAGAGCTTATCATGGGCTAAGCTGGGACACCCCTGCAGGGTATAATCTTTCGAAAGCCGTGCCTGCGGTTATAGGCAGATGGGATTTGTTAATGTCCGATTGTATATAACTTGACACCAGATCTGAATTAAAACGCATCAACCGCGTGTGTAGCCGTGATGGTCTCTTTTCGGCGGAGTCCGGGAAGTGAACACGGTTTTGGGTTATGTTTGACGTAAGTAGGAGTTCAGGACCACTTCTTGATCATTGCTAGCTTCACGACCATTCTGCTTGCTCTCTTCTCGCTCTTATTTGCGTATGTTAGCCACCATATATGCTTAGTTGCTGCTGCAGCCTCACCACTTTACCCCTTCCGTTCCCTTTAAGCTTTGCTAGTCTTGATACCCATGGTAATGGGATTGCTGAGTCCTCGTGGCTCACAGATTACTACAACAACAGTTGCAGGTACAGGTTATGCGATGATCATGACGTGGGAGCGATGCTTGCTTTGCGTTGAGTTCTTTTTCTGCTTCTTCTTCGATCAGGGGATAGGTTCCAGGTCGGCAGCCTGGGCTAGCAGGGTGGATGTCGTTTGAGTTTCTGTTTGTGTTTCATCCGTAGCCGGATGATGCTCTTAGGTATTGTGATGTTGTATTCGTGTGGCATTGTATGCCCCTTGTATGTATCCCCATCTATTATGTAATGTTGATGTAATGATATCCACCTTGCAAAAGCGTTTCAATATGCGGGTCTATCCTTGGTGGGACCTTCGAGTTCCTTTTGGATAGAGTCGCATATTGGGCGTGACATCGACCGTCTCCCGGAGGGCTGTCTGAGGAGCAGATGAGAGAATACATCCTCGCGGTTGGGAGGTTGTAAATCCTAGCTGCGGGGATCTGCACCACCGATCATCATCGACTCTACTTCCCGCTGCGCTACGAGTCGGTAACAGAAAAGATCAAACCATGTATGCAGTATCCATAGTGGTCCTGGGCTGGTGCATAGGTCGGAATTTTTTTGTTTTCTGCTGTGTTACCCTACACAGAAATCTTAACAGAAAACTCGTAAGCTCCGTTAGTATAAGAAAATAAAATCACCACTTAGGTACTGTTGTGAACTCATTCTAAATTCATATTGGTTTTATATATACTGTATTACAACTTTTCCATGGTCCATACCCTCCGATACTACTCATGGACTCATCAAAATAAGCAAACAACACATAGAAAACAGAATCTGTCAAAAAGAGAACAGTTTGTAGTAATATGTAACTCTCGAAAACTTCTGTAACTCCAAAAATCCTAAGAAAGTAGGAAGTCCTAAGAAATTTGTTTATTAATCCTCTGCAAAAGTAATCAACTTAAAAGCATGCTTCTGTGAATTATGAAAAATGTTTTCATGAGCATAAAATATTCTGTTTTTCAGCAAGATCAAATCAACTATTACCGTAAGCCATCCCAAAGGTCTTACTTGGCACTTTATTGAAACAAAAACTATTAAACATGATTACTACAGTAGAATAATCATGTGAACACATAAAAAACATTAGGGGTAAATATTGGGTTGTCTCCCAACAAGCGCTTTTCTTTAATGCCTTTTTAGCTAGGCATGGTGATTTCAATGATGCTCACATAAAAGATAAGAACTGAAACACAAAAAGAGCATCATGAAGAATATGAATAGCACATTTAAGTATAACCCACTTCCTATGCATAGGGATTTTGTGAGCAAACAATTTATGGGAGCAAGAATCAACTAGCACATGAAGGCAAAACAAGTATAACTTCAAGATTTTCAACACATAGAGAGGAAACTTGATATTATTGCAATTCCTACAAACATATATTCCTCCCTCATAATAATTTTTAGTAGCATCATGAATGAATTCAACAATATAACTATCACATAAAGCACTCTTTTCATGATGCATAAGCATAGAATTTTTATTACTCTCCATATAAGCAAAACTCTTCTCATTTGAAACAGCATAGAAACTTGAATACTATAAATTGTTTCCACACTGAAAGAATAATGTTCAGAAAAAGGGTATTCATAATCATGACAAGTTTTATAAATATAATCATCACTACTTTTTATAACATAAGTGTCATCATAATAATCATCATAAGTAGCAACTTTGTTCTCATTATAATCGATTAAAACCTCTTCCGAAATAGTGGAATCATTACTAAATAAAGTCATGACCTCTCCAAATCCACTTTTATAATTATCACAATAAGATTCAACACCCTCCAAAATAGTGGGATCATTACTTCCTAAAGTTTTCACTCTTCCAAGCCCACTTTCATCAATATAATCATCATAAATAGGAGGCATGCTATCATCATAATAAATCTGCACATCAAAACTTGGGAGGCTAAAAATATCATCTTCAATAAGCATAGCATCCCCAAGCTTGGGACAAACATTAATTGCAGCAAATAAATTCTCGAACATGTCATTCTCATCAAACATAGCATCCCCAAGATTGGGCCTTTGCATATCATAAGCATAATCACTCTCATCATTAATAATATGGATAGCACCAATAGTATAGGAATTATTATCATCACAATGAGTAATAGGCATAACAATAATAGGAGCAACATCATTTGGGAGGGATACCTTTTTTTCCTTTGCTTCTTCGTCTTTTCTTTTTCTTCTCCACGTTATGTGTGGGTTTAATCCTCTTTCTAGAGCTCCTTATTAATGAGATTGGTTGAATAGAAAGCTCCTCCTCGTTACCTGATTCATCATAAGAAAGAATAGGAGGATATTGGGAAACCTCTTCCCTTTCATTAGTATTCTCTTCATCTTCTATTTGTTTTCTTGTTTTTATGTAATTGGCAATATAAGGATTTTCAATGCAATTTACCGCACAATACATATAAATTTCCTCTAGATAAAAAGCAAGAAATCTCTAAATGTTATATTCTGGAATGCCCTTAGTTATACGTTTCATTTCTTCATATCCCAGAAGCAAACTAAGTTCATTATGACGCGTAAGGGAAATCAAGTCATCACAATTTTTGGACACGATTCAATCATCAAACAATTTGCATTGGAGATTTAAATGACCATGTTCATTGCAAAGTTCACAAGGATGGCTAAAAATATTTAAAAAATTTAGCACAAGCATCTAGCCTCTCTTACAACCATTTAGTTTCTAAATACTTATGCCTCTTGCAAAATCTATCTTCCCTATTTGGTGTGTACTTGCAAACTCTATGCACTCCATAAAAATTGACATGCTTATAAGAAACATTTTTATCATGACTAGTGCAATCATCATTAGTATTATGGATATTCAAAGAGTTCATACTAACAACATTGCAATCATGCTCATCATTCGAAGATTTAGTGCCAAACATTTTAATGCATTCTTCTTCTAACACTTTGGCACAATTATCGGAATCCTTATTTTCATGAAAGACATTAAAAAGATGAAGCATATGAGACAACCTCAATTCCATTTTTTTGTAGTTTTCTTTTATAAACTAAACTAGTGATAAAACAGGAAACTAAAATATTGAATTGCAAGATCTAAAGATATACCTTCAAGCACTCACCTCCCCGGCAACAGCGCCAGAAAAGAGCTTGATGTCTACTATGCAACCTTCTTCTTGTAGATGTTGTTGGGCCTCCAAGTGCAGAGGTTTGTAGGACAGTAGCAAATTTCCCTCAAGTGGATGACCTAAGGTTTATCAATCCGTGGGAGGCGTAGGATGAAGATGTTCCCTCTCAAACAACCCTGCAACTAAATAACAAAGAGTCTCTTGTGTCCCCAACACAACCAATACAATGGTAAATTGTATAGGTGCACTAGTTCGGCGCAGAGATGGTGATACAAGTGCAATATGGATGGTAGATATAGGTTTTTGTAATCTGAAAATATAAAAACAGCAAGGTAGCAAGTGACAAAAGTGAGCGAAAATGGTATTGCAATGCTTCAAAACAAGGCCTAGGGTTCATCCTTTCACTAGTGCAAGTTCTCTCAACAATGATAACATAATTAGATCATATAACAATCCCTCAAGATGCAACAAAGAGTCACTCCATAGTCACTAATAGCGGATACCAAATGAAGAGATTATTGTAGGGTACGAAACCACCTCAAAGTTATTGTTTCCGATCAATCCATTGGGCTATTCCTATAAGTGTCACAAACAGCCCTAGACTTCGTAGTAAAATAACACCTTAAGACACACATCAACCAAAACCCTAATGTCACATAGATACTCCAATGTCACGTCAAGTATCCGCGGGTTTGATTACACAATATGCATCACACAATCTCAGATTCATCTATTCAAACCAACACAAAGAACTTCAAAGAGTACCCCAAAGTTTCTACCGGAGAGTCAAGACAAAAATGTGTGCCAACCCCTATGCATAAGTTCACAAGGTCACTGAACCCGCAAGTTGGTCACCCAAAACATACATCAAGTGGATCACGTGAATATCCCATTGTCACCATAGATAAGCACATGCAAGACATACATCAAGTGTTCTCAAATCCTTAAAGACTAAATTCGATAAGATAACTTCAAAGGGAAAACTCAATCCATTACAAGAAGGTAGAGGGGGAGAAACATCATAAGATCCAACTATAGTAGAAAAGCTCGAGGTACATCAAGATCATGCCAAATCAAGAACATGTGAGAGAGAGAGAGATCAACACATAGCTACTAGTACATACCCTTAGCCCTGAGGGTGAACTACTCCCTCCTCGTCATGGAGAGCGTCGGGATGATGAAGATGGCCATCGGTGATGGATTCCCCCCTCTGGCAGGGTGCCAAAACAGGGTCCCAATTGGTTTTTCATGGCTACAGAGGCTTGCCACGGGGAAACTCCTGATCTTGGTTCTGTTCTGGAAGTTTGGGGGATATATAAGAGGTTTTGGCATCGGGAACAAGTTAGGGGGGTCCCCGAGTCAGCCACGAGGTAGGGGGCGCGCCCAGGGGGGTAGGGCGCACCCTCCACCCTCGTGGTGGCCTCAGGACTCTTCTGGTCCATCTCGAATGCTCCGTGGGCTTCTTCTGGTCCAAAAACAATCTCCGTGAATTTTCAGGTAAATTGGACTCCGTTTGGTATTCCTTTCCTGTAAAACTCAAAAAGAAGGAAAAAACAGAAACTGGCACTGGGCTCTAGGTTAATAGGTTAGTCCCAAAATCCATATAAAATAGCATACAAAACATCCAAGATGGATAATATAATAGCATGGAACAACCAAAAATTATAGATACGTTGGAGACGTATCAATCAACATTCAATGAAATGTTGCTTAGCAGGTCGTTGAGTGTCTTCAGCTCTTGCAGCACCGTGTGGGAGAGATTGGGGTGTAGTTGCATCATCGAGTTACCATTGATGTACTGGGAGGCGACGGTGCAAAACTTTGATGTGGAGAAGGTGAAAAGTGTTGAAAAAGAGTGAATGAGCCGACCACCTTCCATCCAAAGATCAAACCAAAATGAGACTTTTGTGCCATCCCCAAGCTCACATCTTGAAGACTATAGGACTAGCTGGAGAGAAGATTTGAGGCAGCGCAAGATTGCAGTGTCTGCATTGTGCACTTTAATGGGTATTGCCCTACGAAAATATGTTGATGCAAACCATTGGTAGCAGGGAACATCATTGGATTGCAGTATCCTCGTAATTACCTTGCATATCATCGCCTTGTTATGTGCAGTAAGATCGTGTACACCTAGGCCTCCATTCTGTTGTTGTAGAGTTACAAAATCCCATGCCAGAAGACACTGTCCTCCCTTTGCGTGGTTCTTTCCCTGCCACAAGAATCCCCTCATAATCTTCTCCAAGTGGTTTAGAGATTGTTTCGGTCAGAGGAAGCATCACATGAAGTAGGTGAGTATTGTTGCCAGGACAACATTAATCAAGGTGAGCCGCCCTCCCCATGACAGAAAAGTGGCCAGTCAGCTTGATAGTCGTTTTTCCACTTTGTGAATAACTGGCATAAATAGTCCATGAGTGATCTTGTGTGTGGATAAAGGTAGTCCCAGGTATGTGCATGGAAAGGCAGAAGGCTGACATTGTAGGATTTGAGCAATCTGTTGGCAAACCGCCTGATCCACGCAAATAGAAACAAAGGAACTCTTCTGGAAATTAATTGTGAGCCCAGTAAAGCATGAGAACAAATCAAGGATCCTCTTGATGATGCCAACTTGTTGTGCATTCCCTTGTATCAGCAAGAGCGTGTCGTCAGCGTATTGGAGGATAGGGAAAGGTCCCTCAACCCCAAGTGGGTGCTTAAGCAAACCAACTTGGTACTCTCTGTCACAAGATCTTTGCAGAACATTGATGTTTGCTTGAACTATGTCGGTATTTCCCCAAAGAGAAAGGGATGATGCAGCACAACAACGGTAGGTATTTCCCTCAGTGTTGAGACCAAGGTTATCGAACCAGTAGGAGAACCATGCAACACCACATAAACAACACCTGCACACAAAGAACAAATACTTGCAACCCAACGTAAGAGAGGGGTTGTCAACCCCTCACGGGTAAAAAGATGGGTAAAATTATAGTAGTTTGGATAAATAGATCTCGCGGGAACACGAGATAAAATAAATAAGTAAAAATTGCAGCAAGGTATTTTTGTATTTTTGGATTAATAGATCTGAAAATAAAAGCAAATAAAAATAGATCTCGAAGGCAAATATAATAAAGAAGAGACCCGGGGGCCGTAGATTTCACTAGTGGCTTCTCTCGAGAAAAATAGCATACGGTGGGTAAACAAATTACTGTTGGGCAATTGATAGAACTTCAAATAATCATGACGATATCGAGGCAATGATCATTATAGAGGCATCACGTCCAAGATTAGTAGACCGACTCCTGTCTGCATCTACTACTATTACTCCACACATCGACCGCTATCCAGCATGCATCTAGTGTATTAAATTCATGGAAAAATGGAGTAATGCAATAAGAACGATGACATGATGTAGACAAGATCTATTTATGTAGAAATAGACCCCATCTTGTTATCCTTAATAGCAGCGATACGTACATGTCGGTTCCCCTTCTGTCACTGGGATCAAGCACTGTAAGATCGAACCCATCACAAAGCACCTCTTCCCATGGCAAGAAAAATTGATCTAGTTGGCCTAACTAAACCAAAGATTCAAAGAAGAAATACGGGGATATAAGTAATCATGCATATAAGAGATCAAAAGACTCAAATAACTTTCATGGATAGAAACATAGATCTGATCATAAACTCAAAGTTCATCGGATCCTAACAAACACACCGTAAAAAGAGTTACATCAAATAGATCTCCAAGGGACCATTGTATTGAGAACCAAGAGAGAGAGAGAGAGAGAGAGAGAGAGAGAGAGAGAGAGAGAGAGAGAGGAAGCCATCTAGCTACTAACTACGTACCCGTAGGTCTACAATGAACTACTCACGCATCAAAGAGGCACCAATGAGGATGATGAACCCCTCCGTGGTGGTGTCTAGATTGGATCTGGTGGTTTTGGAACTTGCGACGTCTGGAATTGATTTTTGTTGACTCCCCTAGGGTTTGTGGAATATTGGGTATTTATAGAGCAAAGAGGTGGTGCGGGAGGCCACCGAGGTGGACACAACCCACCAGGGCGCACCTGGGCCTCCAGGCGTGCCCTCGTGTCTTGTGGTCACCTCGGGCCCCCTCTTCGGTACTTCTTTGGCCCACTAGATGTCTTCTGGTCCAAAAGAAATCCACAAAAAGTTTTGCTGCGTTTGGACTCTATTTGGTATTGATTTCCTCCGATGTAAAAAACAAGCAAAAAACATCAACATGCACTTGGCACTATGTCAATAGGTTAGTCCCCAAAAATGATATAAAGTTTTTATAAAATGATTGTAAAACATCCAAGAATGATAATATAACAACATGGAACAATCAAAAATTATAGATACATTAGAGACGTATGAGCATCCCCAAGTTTAATTCCTGCTCGTCCTCGAGTAGGTAAATGATAAAAACAGAATTTTTAATGTGGAATGCTGCCTAACATGTTCATCACATATTCTTTTCTTTGTAGCATGGACATTTGGACTTTTATATGATTCAAAGCAATAGTCTAGTTTTGACATGAAGACTTTAATACTCAAGCATATCAATAAGCAACCATGTCTTTTAGAATATCGACACTAAAGCAAGTTATCCCTAGCCCATTATGCTCAATTATTGATCCATTCATGAAACACACTCGAATATTAGCGACACCCAATGCTCAAGTACGATCATAGTGCCCCTTAGTTGGTGCTTTATAAGAGAAGATGGAGACTCAAGTAAAATAAAAATTGCATAAAGTAAATAGAAAGGCCCTTTGCGGAGGAAAGTAGGGATTTGTCGAGGTGCCATAGCTCAAAGCAAAAAGATAGAGATAAAACATTTTGGGTGGCATGCTTTTCCTGTCAACGAAAACGATCAAGTAGTTCCCAATACTTTCCATGATATATATATCATAGGCGGTTCCCAAACAGAAAATAAAGTTTATTCCTTTTTCCACCAAACTTTCACTTTCCATGGCTAACCGTATCCACGGCTGCCTTCCTTACCAACACTTTCGAAGGAATTTATTATTTGACAACATAAAGTAAATTCATTTTTCATTTCGGGTCTAGGCATCCTAATACCTTTATCGTACTCTCGTGCAATGACAAGTGAATAAACACTCATCTTGAGAATAACATATCTAGCACAGAAATATATCAACCACCCCTACCGTTTCATGAGCGTAACAAGCACACAAAAGAGAAATTCATTTTGAAACTTAGAGATGGACATACAAATCTTCTTAGAACGGAAAAAGAATACTGCATATTGGTAGGTATAGTGGATTCATGTGGCAAATACTGGTTTAAAGGATTTTGGATGCACAAGTAGTGATCATACTTAGTGCAAATGAAGGCTAGCAAAAGATTGGGAAGCATCCACCCAAGAAACGGAAAATCTCATAAGCGAACATTAAGCATAACTAACACCGAATAATACACCATAAGTAGGATGTAATTTCATTGAATAATTATTGACTTTCGTGCTTGCATAGGGAATTGATACGTGTCCAACGTATCTATAATTTTTGATTGTTCCATGCTATTATATTACCTGTTTTGGATGTTTATGGGCTTTACTTTACACTTTTATATCATTTTTGGGACTAACCTACTAACCGGAGGCCCAACCCGTATTGCTGTTTTTTTTCCTATTTCAGTGTTTCGAAGAAAAGGAATATCAAATGGAGTCCAAACGGAATGAAACTTTTGGGAGCGTGATTTTTGGAACAAACGTGATCCAGAGGACTTGGAGTGCAAGTCAAGAAACAATCGAGGAAGCCACGAGGGTGGAGGGCGCCCCCCCTATAGGGCACTGTGACGCCCGAGTAATCAAGCTACAGTAACCCTGCGCTAATGATTCCATGTCACCTCGGTTACTGTTTATAAACTCGCGTCGCTTCGAAACCCAGTTCAAATTCAAAATTAAAATAAAGGCAAACGATAAAGGTTTTCAAATATTAAAACTAAATGTTCGGGTGGAGCCAAATAATGCATAGGTAATTATGGTAGAGAAACCACACCTTTATAAAATAATTAAATACTATAGGACGAATAAAACAGCAGTAAAAACAATTAGTTAAATACCTTTTGTAATTAATAAAATGTCAAACTAATTTATTTGAGGATTAGACTTTTTGTGACTATGGACTAAGTTGAAAATCTAATTTAGATGCTACGTGTATATTTTAATAAAACTAAAATAATAGGAAACAAAACTAAAACAGAAAAGGTAAAATAAATAAAAGGTAAAAACAAAAGAAAAGAAAAGGGACCCCCATTGGGCCAACCGGCCCAGCTGACAGCCAGGCCAGCCCAACTGGCCCAGCCCGCACCCCCACTCATCCCCAACCTCCTGCTACCAGGGAGGCAGGGGATCGTGGCGGACATCCGACCGGCCATCCCCCGGTCCCCTTGGAGTATAAGGCCGAGCCCCCAACCCCCCAGCGAACCCTAGCCCTCAATCCCTCTTCCCCGCGCCGCTTCCTTCTCTCCCGAGCAAAGCCGTCGCTGCCGCTCACTATAGCCATGGCCACCGGCCAACCCTCGCCGACCCGAGGTGTCTAGGAGGACCCTCGTCTTCAACCACGTCGCCTGCGCCCCTGGATCGAGGCGGGGGAACCACCGAACGTCTCCTTCGATCTGCTCTTCTCTGCCTCGGCCACCGCGACGTCGTCGTCGATCTGCCGCACCGCGACCTCCCGGGCCTCCCCGTGCTGCTACTCGACAACGCTGTGAGCCGCTGGTGCCGTGCACCCTCTACCCCTCTCCCTCTCGCCCTATAGCTCGCCCGCATAGCTCCGCCGTCGCCGCCGTTTGTATTCGTCGCCAGCATGGTCTCCGTTGACCAGTTGGTCCTGTGCGTCGCCGGTAGCCTCATTAGTCCCTTGTGAAACAAACGCAACGATCAAATTGATCGATTTCGGACCGAAGCACTACCCCCATCGAACCAATGCTAGTGCCGCCGCCGGACGGCGAAGTTGCTGTTGAATCCGGCCACCCCACAGCCTTGTGCGGGCGCCCCTGGATGCGCTCGGACAAGGGCTGCTCCCTAGTGCACTCGGCTCGACCTACTGCCGCCTATAGTGCCGCTCCGGCGAGCGTCCGCCGCTGCCTGCGAAATCCCGTGGCCGCGCCCGGAGCTCCGCTCCCTCGCGCCTGCCTCGCTCATGCCATGCCCCTGCTCGCCAACCGCCGCTGCGCCCGCGCCTCCCCAATGCGCTCCCCGCCGCTACATCGCCCGCGCCACACCACTGCTAATGCTCCGCCTGTACTACTCCTGCTAGCAATAGCTGCTAGCTAGCTTTTCAATTTCTACAATAACTAACCCTCTAGACAGCCCCTAGACAACGCCTAAACGACTGTTAACAGGAGCAAAAATATTATGTGAAGGTAGTATACTTGACAAACTCCATTTTATCCTACTGGATCAAATCCATTTGATGCATGTATTAACTCCTATGAAAATAAGAAAATGCTATCTTTTGTTAACAGAAGACAGTTTTAACCTCTAGCACCGTGTGTTGCGTGTGTGCCGTGTGTGCGGCCGGCCCTTGTTAGTACTAGGTTTAGCTAGTAGTATTAATTAGTGCTAAGTTAGCCTAATAGTAGATGACATGTAGGCCCCCAATTAAATAAGTTAGGTTTGTTTAATTTTTAGGTAAATAGTCCATGACACGTGGGTCACAGCTCTCTTTTTGACTAGTCAAATTGACTTGGTCAACTTGAATTAAAAGCAATTTAGAAAATGATTTAAAACTTTAAAAATTAATATAAAATAAACCGTAACTCAGATGGAAAAACTTTGTACATAAAAATTGTTCAAAACGACGAGACGAATCCGGATACGCAACCCGTTCGACCGCCACACGTCTCTAGCATAGCAAACCTGTAATATTTCACCTCCGGTTCATCTGTCCGAAAACGCGAAACACCGGGGATACTTTCCCGGATGTTTCCCCCTTTCGCCGGTATCATGTACTACCGCGTTAGGGCACACCTAACCCCGCTCATTGTCATGTCATGTGTCGTCATGCTTATGTTTGCATTGTATTTACTGTTTCTTCCCCCTCTTCTCTCCGGTAGACTACGAGACCGACGCTGCTGCTGCCCAGTTTGACTACGGTGTTGACGAGCCCTCCTTGCCAGAGCAACTAGGCAAGCCCCCCCCCCCTTGATCACCAGATATCGCCTATTTTTCTCTATACTGCTTGCATTAGAGTAGTGTAGTATGTTACTGTTTGGTTACTCCTATTCTGTTGCATAGCTTGTCATTGTTGCTACAGTCGTTGATACCTTACCCGCAATCCTAAATGCTTAGTATAGGATGCTAGTTTATCATCATTGGCCCTACATTCTTGTCAGTCTGCCTTGCTATACTATCGGGCCGTGATCACTCGGGAGGTGATCACGTGTATATACTATACATATGTACATACTATACAGATGGTGACTAAAGTCGGGTCAGCTCGTTGAGTACCCGCAAGTGATTCCGATGTGGGGGCTAGAAGGACAGGTGGCTCCATCCCGGTAGAGGTGGGCCTGGGTTCCCGACGGCCCCCGACTGTTACTTTGAGGCGGAGCGACAGGGCAGGTTGAGACCATCTAGGTGAGAGGTGGGCCTGGCCCTGGTCGGCATTCGCGGTTACTTCATAATAACACGCTTAACGAGATCTTGGTATTTGATCTGAGTCTGGCCACTGGCCTATACGCACTAACCAACTACGCGGGAAAGATATGGGCACTCGACGTCGTGGTATCAGCCGAAGCCTTCGTGACGTTAGCGACTGAGCGGCGCGCGCCGGATTGGAACGTAAGCCTGCTCTTGTATTAAGGGGGCTAGTTCTGCTTCCGACCGCCCTCGCAACGTGCAAGTGTGCAATGGGCGATGGGCCCAGACCCCTGCGCCATAGGATTTAGACCGGCGTGCTGACCTCTCTGTTGTGCCTAGGTAGGGCTGCGACGTGTTGATCTTCCGAGGCCGGGCATGACCCAGGAAAGTGTGTCTGGCCAAATGGGATGGAGCGTGTTGGGTTATGTGTTGCACCCCTGCAGGGAAGTTTATCTATTCAAATAGCCGCATCCCTCGGTAAAAGGACGACCCGGAGTTGTACCTTGACCTTATGACAACTAGAACCGGATACTTAATAAAATACACCCAGACAAGTTCCACAGACAACCCGGTGATCGCTTTTCCACAGGGCGACGAGAGGAGGATTGCCAGGTAGGATTATGCTATGCGACGCTACTTGGAGGATTTCAATCTACTCTCTTCTACATGCTGCAAGACGGAGGCTGCCAGAATCGTAGTCTTTGATAGGACTAGCTATCCCCCTATTATTCTGGCATTCTGCAGTTCAGTCCACCGATATGGCCTCTTTACACATATACCCATGCATATGTAGTGTAGCTCCTTGCTTGCGAGTACTTTGGATGAGTACTCACGGTTGCTTTTCTCCCTCTTTTCCCCCTTTCCCTTCTACCTGGTTCTCGCAACTAGATGCTGGAGCCCTGGAGCCAGACGCCACCGTCGACGATGATTCCTACTACACTTGAGGTGCCTACTACTACGTGCAGGCTGCTGACGACGACCAAGAGTAGTTTAGGAGGATCCCAGGCAGGAGGCCTGCGCCTTTTTCGATCTGTATCCCAGTTTGTGCTAACCATCTTATGGCAACTTGTTTAATTTATGTCTGTACTCAGATATTGTTGCTTCCGCTGACTCGTCTATGATCGAGCACTTGTATTCGAGCCCTCGAGGCCCCTGGCTTGTAATATGATGCTTGTATGACCTATTTATGTTTTAGAGTTGTGTTGTAATATCTTCTCGTGAGTCCCTGGTCTTGATCGTACACGTTTGCGTGCATGATTAGTGTACGATTGAATCGGGGGCATCACAGGCGCGCCCCCTGTCTTGTGGGACCCTCGGGCACCCACTGACATACTTCTTCCTCCTATATATACCCATGTATCCCGAAACCATCAGGGGAGCCACCGAAGAAATATTTCTGCCACCATAACCTTCTGTATCCGCGAGATCCCATCTTGGAGCCGTCGCCGGCGTTCTGCCGGAGGGGGAATCCACCATGGAGGGCTTCTAGATCAACACCATTGCCCTTCCGATGAGTTGTGAGTAGTTTACTACAGACCTTCGGGTCCATAGTTATTAGCTAGATGGCTTCTTCTCTCTTTTTGGATCTCAATACCATGTTCTTCCCCTCTCGGTGGAGATCTATTTTATGTAACTCTTTTTACGGTGTGTTTGTCGAGATCCAATGAATTGTGGGTTTATGATCAAGTTTATCTATGAGAAATATTTGAATCTCTTCTGAATTCTTTTATGTTTGATTGATTTATCTTTGCAAGTCTCTTCGAATTATCGGTTTGGTTTGGCCTACTAGATTGATCTTTCTTGCCATGGGAGAAGTGCTTAGCTTTGGGTTCAATCTTGCGGTGTCCTTTCCTAGTGATAGCAGGGGCAGCAAGGCACATATTTTATTGTAGCCATCGAGGATAAAAAGTTGGGGTTTATATCATATTGCATGAGTTTATCCCTCTACATTATGTCATTTTTCTTAAAGCGTTACTCTGTTCTTATGAACTTAATACTCTAGGCGCATGCTGGATAGCGGTCGATGTGTGGAGTAATAGTAGTCGATGCAGGTAGGAGTCGGTCTACTTGTCACGGACGTGATGCCTATATACATGATCATACCTAGATAATCTCATAATTATTCACTTTTCTATCAATTGCTCGACAGTAATTTGTTCACCCATCGTAATACTTATGCTATCTTGAGAGAAGCCTCTAGTGAAACCTATGGCATCCGGGTCTATCTTTTATCATATAAGCTTTCAATCTACTTTTGTTTGCATCTTTACTTTTTCAATCTATATCATAAAATACCAAAAATATATTTATTTTATCATATTATCTCTATCAGATCTCACTTTCTCAAGTGGCCGTGAAGGGATTGACAACCCCTTTATCGTGTTGGTTGCGAGTTCTTTGTTTGTGTGTAGGTTCGTGGGAATTGTGAGGAGCCTCCTACTCGATTGATACCTTGGTTCTCAAAAACTGAGGGAAATACTTACGCTACTGTGCTGCATCACCCTTTCCTCTTCAAGGAAAACCAACACAAGCTCAAGACGTATCAAGAAGGATTTCTGGCGCCGTTGCCGGGGAGGTCTTCGCTCAAGTCAAGACATACCAAGTATCCATCATAAACTCATCTTCCTCACATTTACATTATTTGCCATTTGCCTCTCGTTTTCCTCTCCCCTACTTCACCTTTGCCGTTTTATTCGCCCTCTCTTTCCCAATCTCCTCTCTTTTCCGCTTGGCATCTTCTTCGCTCTCTTTCGCTTGCCTTTTTCTATTTGCTTGTGTGTTGGATTATTTGTCGCCATGGCGCAAGATAATACCAAATTGTGTGATTTCTCCAATACCAATAATAAT
The DNA here is from genome assembly GCF_018294505.1 of Triticum aestivum. Classification (NCBI taxonomy): domain Eukaryota; kingdom Viridiplantae; phylum Streptophyta; class Magnoliopsida; order Poales; family Poaceae; genus Triticum; species Triticum aestivum. The sequence continues at coordinate 469,668,357 of NC_057798.1, read as the reverse complement.
GATTTCCTTAGTACTCCGATTGCTCCTCTTAATGATGTGAGTCTTGTGAAATCAATGCTGCTTTGCTGAATCTTGTTATGAAAGATCAATTCTCTGGCCTTCCTAGTGAAGATGTCGCTACCCATCTAAACAACTTTGTTGATTTGTGTGAGATGCAAAATAAAAAAGATATGGATAATAATATTGTTAAATTGAAGTTATTACCATTTTCACTTAGAGATCGTGCTAAAATTTGGTTTTCGTCTTTGCCTAAAAATAGTATTGATTCTTAGAACAAGTGCAAAGATGCTTTTATCTCTAAGTATTTTCCTCCCGCTAAGATCATCTCGCTTAGGAACGATATTATGAATTTTAAACAACTTGATCATGAGCATGTTGCCCAATCTTGGAAAAGAATGAAATTGATAATGCACAATTGCCCTACTCATGGTTTGAATTTATGGATGATAATATAAAAATTTTATGCCGGATTGAATTTTGCTTCTAGAAATCTTTTAAATTCGACCGCCGGAGGCACGCTCATGAAAATCACCCTAGGAGAAGCTACAAAACTCCTTGATAATATCATGGCTAATTATTCTCAGTGGCACACCGAACAATCTACTAGTAAAAAAGTGCATGCTATAGAAAAAATTAATGTTTTGAGTGGAAAGATGGATGAACTAATGAGATTGTTTGCTACTAAGAGTGCTTCTATTGATCCCAATGATATGTCTTTCTCCACTTTGATTGAGAATAATAATGAATCTATGGATGTAAATTTTGTCGGTAGGAATAATTTTGGCAACAATACTTATAGAGAAAACTTTAATCCTAGACCGTTCCCTAGTAATTCCTCTAATAATTATGGAAATTCCTATAATAATTCTTATGGTAATTTTAATAAGATGCCCTCTGATTTTGAAAATAGTGTGAAAGAATTTATGATCTCTCAAAATAATTTTAATGCTTTGCTTGAAGAAAAATTGCTTAAAGTTGATGATTTGGCTAGGAACGTTGATAGACTTTCGCTTGAAGTTGATTCTTTGAAACTTAGATCTACTCCTCCTAAGCATGATATCAATGAGTCTCTCAAAACTATGAGAAGTTCCATTGATGAGTGCAAAAAAAGAACCGTTAGATTGTGTGCTAAGAAAAATTGCTTTGTTAAACCGTGTTCTTCTAGTTTCCATGAAAATAATGATGAAGATCTTAAAGTTATTGATGTGTCCCCTATTAGATCTTTGTTTTGCAATATGAATCTTGATAATAATGGGACTGAAGATGAGTTAATTTTAGTTAAAAGGCGTCCCAATAATTCCGATTTTTTAGATCTTGATGCTAAATTTGGTAAAAGTGGGATTGGAGAGGTCAAAACTTTAAATAGCATTGAACCTACTATCTTGGATTTCAAGGAATTTAATTATGATAATTGCTCTTTAGTTGATTGTATTTCCTTGTTGCAATTTGTATTGAATTCTCCTCATGCTTATAGTCAAAATAAAGCCTTTACCAAACATATTGTTGATGTCTTGATGCAATCTTTTTAGAAAAACTTAATTTGGAAGTTTCTATACCTAGAAAACTTAATGATGAGTGGGAACCTACTATAAAGATTAAAATTAAAGATTATGAGTGTTTTGCTTTATGTGATTTGGGTGCTAGTGTTTCCACAATTCCGAAAACTTTATGTGATATTCTAGGTTTTCATGATCTTGATGATTGCTCTTTAAATTTGCACCTTGCGAATTCCACCATTAAAAAGCCAATGGGAAGAATCAATGATGTCCTAATTGTTGCAAATAGAAATTTGGTGCCCGTAGATTTTATCGTTCTGGATATAGATTGCAATCTTTCTTGTCCTATTATTCTTGGTAGACCTTTCCTTAGAACAATTGGCGCGATTATTAATATGAAGGAAGGGAACATTAGATTCGAATTTCCATTAAGGAAAGGCATGGAACACTTTCCAAGAAAGAAATCCAAATTACCTTATGAATATATCATGCGAGCTACTTATGAATCAAGTGCCAAAGATGGCACTAGTTAGATCTATCCTTGCTTTTAGGCCTAGCTAGGGGCGTTAAACGATAGCGCTAGTTGGGAGGCAACCCAATTTTCTTTGTGTTTTTTGTTTTTGTTCCTGTTTAGTAATAAATTTTGCATATAATTTCTGTTTAGATGTGTTTTCATGTTTTATTTAGTGTTTGTGCCAAGTAGAACCTATAGGATAACCTATGGTATGAGTTAATTTGATTCTGCTGAAAAACAGAAAATTTGTGCTCACGAGAAAAAAAATCAATAAATCACAGAAACGTGATTTTGCGTTGATTCTTTTTTCTGTCGATCAATAGACAAATTTCCTAGGACGTCATATTTTGGTAGGATTTGTGGAGTTCCATAAGTAACCGAAAGTTACAGATTGCTACAGACTGTTCTGTTTTTGACAGATTCTGCCTTTTGTGTGTTGTTTGCTTATTTTGATGCATCTATGGCTAGTATGTAGGGGTATGAACCATAGAGAACTTCGAATATAGTAGGTTTAACACCAATATAAATAAAGAATGAGTTCATTGCAGTATCTTATTTGGTGGTTTTCTTTATTGCACTAACGGAGCTTATGAGATTTCCTGTTGAGTTTTGTGTTGCGAAGTTTTCAAGTTTTGGGTAAAGATTTGATGGACTATGGAATAAGGAGTGGCAAGAGCCTAAGCTTGGGGATACCCATGGCACCCCAAGATATTCAAGAATAGCCAAAAGCCTAAGCTTGGGGATGCCCCCGCAAGGCATCCCCTCTTTCGTCTTCGTTCATTGGTAACTTTACTTGGAGCTATATTTTTATTCGCCACTGATATGTGTTTTGCTTGGAGCGTCGTGTATAATATTAGTCTTTGCTTTTCAGTTTACTACAATCATCCTTGCTGTACACACCTTTTGGGAGAAGCCCACTTGATTGGAATTTGTTAGAATACTCTATGTGCTTCACTTATATCTTTTGAGCTAGATAATTTTTGCTCTAGTGCTTCACTTATATCTTTTAGAGCACGGCGGTGGTTTAATTTTGAAGAAATTGTTAATCTCTCATGCTTCACTTATATTATTTTGAGAGTATCTTAGAACAGCATGGTATTTGCTATGGTTATAAAATTGGTCCTAGAATGGTAGGTGAGGGAGTCCCGGATTAGGGGGTGTGCGGATGACCGGACTATAACCTTCGGCCGAACTCCTGGACTATGAAGATACAAGATTGAAGACTTCGTCCCGTGTCCGGATGGGACTTTCCTTGGCGTGGAAGGCAAGCTTGGCGATACGGATATGTAGATCTCCTCCCATTGTAACCGACTCTGTGTAACCCTAACCCTCTCCGGAGTCTATATAAACCGGAGGGTTTTAATCCGTAGGACAAACAACAATCATACCATAGGCTAGCTTCTAGGGTTTAGCGTCCCAGATCTCGTGGTAGATCTACTCTTGTACTACCCATATCATCAATATTAATCAAGCAGGAGTAGGGTTTTACCTCCATCGAGAGGGCCCGAACCTGGGTAAAAACATCGTGTCCCTTGTCTCCTGTTACCATCCGCCTAGACGCACAGTTCGGGACCCCCTACCCGAGATCCGCCGGTTTTGACACCGACATTGGTGCTTTCATTGAGAGTTCCTCTGTGTCGTCATCTTTAGGCCCGATGGCTCCTCCGATCATCAACAACGATGCGGTCCAGGGTGAGACTTTTCTCCCCGGACAGATCTTCGTATTCGGCGGCTTTGCACTGCGGGCCAATTCGCTTGGCCATCTGGAGCAGATCGAAAGCTACGCCCCTGGCCATCAGGTCAGATTTGGAAGTTTGAACTACACGGCTGACATCCGCGGAGACTTGATCTTCGACGGGTTCGAGCCACAGCCGAGCGCGCCGCACTGTCACGATGGGCATGATCTAGCTCTGCCGCCGAACAGTGCCCAGGAGGCCGCCCCAGTGTCCGCTCCGACCCTTAGCTCGGAGCCGACTGCGCCAATCGAGGACGGGTGGCTGGACACCGCCTCGGGGGCTGCAATCTCTACGGCGATCGAGCCGAACACCAGCCTTGTCCTTTGCGAAGCTCGTGACTCCAAGGTGCCGGACTCCTTTCCGGACTCCGAACCTTCCGCGCCCCTGCCGATCGAACCCGATTGGGCGCCGATCATGGAGTTCGCCGCCGCGGACATCTTTCAGCACTCGCCCTTCGGCGACATTCTGAATTCACTAAAGTCTCTCTCTTTATCAGGAGAGCCCTGGCCGGACTATGGTCAGCAAGGTTGGGATGCGGACGACGAAGAAATTCAAAGCCCACCCACCACCCACTTCGTAGCCACTGTCGATGATTTAACCGACATGCTCGACTTCGACTCCGAAGACATCGACGGTATGGACGCCGATGCAGGAGACGACCAAGAACCAGCGCCTATAGGGCACTGGAAGGCCACCTCGTCATATGACATATACATGGTGGACACCCCAAAAGAAGGGAATGGCGATGGAACAACGGAGGATGACCCCTCCAAGAAGCAGCCTAAGCGCCGGCGTCAGCGGCGCCGCTCTAAATCCCGCCAAAGCAAAAACGGCGATTCCGGCACGGGAGATAATAACACCCCGGACAGTGCCGAAGACAACCCCCTCCAGCAGGATTCAGCACAGGAGGATGGAGAAGCCAGCCCTCATGAGAGAGCGGCAGACAGAGAGGTAGAGGACGATAATTACATGCCTCCCTCCGAAGACGAGGCAAGCCTCGACGACGACGAATTTGTCGTGCCTGAGGATCCCGTCGAACAAGAGCGTTTCAAACGCAGGCTTATGGCCACGGCGAGCAGCCTCAAGAAAAAACAGCAGCAGCTTAGAGCTGACCAAGACTTGCTAGCCGACAGATGGACTGAAGTCCTTGCGGCCGAAGAGTACGAACTCGAACGCCCCTCCAAGAGCTACCCAAAGCGCAGGCTGCTACCCCGATTAGAGGAGGAAGCACCTAAACCTACATCACCAGCGCACGACGCGGCCGACCGGCCACCTCGTGGCCGCGACAGAGAGGCCTCTCGGCCATCCACTCAAGCCGCACCCCGGCGTCGCTCAAAAAATACCAAGGCACGGGGAAATGCGCCAGACCTGCGAGACATATTGGAGGACAAGGCAAGGCAAACAAGATCGATCTACGGATCGCGTGGGCGCCCCACGACACGTGACGATAACCGTCATGCCGGATATGGCAAATACGGCCAGGCCGAACACAGCAGACAAAGCTCATTTGAGCTACGTCGTGATATAGCCCAGTACAGAGGCGCCGCACACCCACTATGCTTCACAGATGAAGTAATGGATCATCAAATCCCCGAGGGTTTTAAACCCGTAAACATCGAATCATACGATGGCACAACAGATCCTGCGGTATGGATCGAGGATTATCTCCTTCATATCCACATGGCCCGCGGTGATGATCTACACGCTATCAAATACCTCCCACTCAAGCTTAAAGGACCAGCTCGGCATTGGCTTAACAGCTTGCCAGCAGAGTCAATTGGTTGCTGGGAGGACCTGGAAGCCGCATTCCTCGACAATTTCCAGGGCACCTATGTGCGACCACCAGACGCCGATGACCTAAGCCACATAATTCAGCAGCCAGAGGAATCGGCCAGACAATTCTGGACACGGTTCCTAACCAAGAAAAATCAAATAGTCGACTGTCCGGACGCAGAGGCCCTCGCAGCCTTCAAACATAACATCCGTGACGAATGGCTTGCCCGGCACCTAGGACAGGAAAAGCCGAAATCCATGGCAGCCCTCACAACACTCATGACCCGCTTTTGCGCGGGAGAAGACAGCTGGCTAGCTCGTAGTAATAACATGACCAAGAGCCCTGGTAATTCGGATACCAAGGACAACAATGGCAGGTCGCGTCGCAACAAGCACAAGCGCCGCATTAACGGCGACAATGCTGAGGATACGACAGTTAATGCCGGATTCAGAGGCTCTAAACCCGGTCAGCGGAAAAAGCCATTCAAAAGAAATACTCCGGGCCCGTCCAGTTTGGACCGAATACTCGATCGCTCGTGCCAGATACACGGCACCCCCGAAAAACCAGCCAATCACACCAACAGGGATTGTTGGGTGTTCAAGCAGGCAGGCAAGTTAAGTGCCGAAAACAGAGACAAGGGGCTGCATAGCGATGACGAGGAGGAGCCCCGGCCGCCGAACAATAGGGGACAGAAGGGCTTTCCCCCACAAGTGCGGACGGTGAACATGATATACGCAACCCACATCCCCAAAAGGGAGCGGAAGCGTGCACTCAGGGACGTATATGCGTTGGAGCCAGTCGCCCCAAAGTTCAACCCGTGGTCCTCCTGCCCGATCACTTTTGATCGAAGGGACCACCCCACTAGCATCCGCCACGGCGGATTCGCCGCATTGGTTCTAGACCCAATCATTGACGGATTTCACCTCACTAGAGTCCTTATGGACGGTGGCAGCAGCCTGAACCTGCTTTATCAGGATACAGTGCAAAAAATGGGCATAGATCCCTCAAGGATTAAACCCACAAAGACGACCTTTAAAGGCGTCATACCAGGTGTAGAGGCCAACTGTACAGGCTCAGTTACACTCGAAGTGGTCTTCGGATCCCCAGATAACTTCCGAAGTGAGGAGTTATTCTTCGACATAGTCCCGTTCCGCAGTGGCTATCACGCCCTGCTCGGACGAACCGCATTTGCAAAGTTCAATGCGGTGCTCCACTACGCATACCTCAAGCTCAAGATGCCAGGCCCTCGAGGAGTCATTACGGTCAATGGGAACACCGAACGCTCTCTCCGAACCGAGGAGCATACAGCGGCCCTTGCGGCGGAAGTACAAAGTGGCCTCTTAAGGCAATTTTTCAGTCCGGCTATTAAACATCCGGACACCGTCAAGCGCGCCTGGAGTAACCTACAACAAGACCACCTGGCATGTTCCGAGCAAGCGTAGCAGTGCGGCCCTACCCCAGCCCTCACGAAATTGCGAAACAAGTACCACGCGTACATAATTACACTCTAGAAATACCATGGGCATAAGGGGAGGGGCACAACCACGGTACGCCCAAAATGCGGCTCAACCACACTAGGGGCTCCCGATTTTGTCATTTACTTTTTCTTACTTTCAGGACTCCACTCTCCGGAAGGCCTGTCTGGCAGTACAATCTTCGGACACACGATGCAACAGTCAGTGAGGCAGCAAGCTACGTCGAATGTCCATGTGGTCTCTATAACGAGCTAAATACCTGTCTTACATAAAGTCTCGTAGCTTGCCCCTGGAGGGGTACATGTCAGATAATCCCTTCTCTTGCTTATTGCACTATTTGTATCGTTCTGCTTTCACATCAGCCTTTTAATAAACAATACATAGCTCTTGTCTATTATTGCATTCATTTTTTATGTAAATATGTTCACTTATGACATTATGCAACCGTACACTTTGGTACGGCCAATACACCAGGGGCTTAAGTACCCCAGAATATGGTGTGAGAAGTCCGAACACTCTCACGATTGCGGCACCCCAAACTTATAACATTATATGCATCGGCTCCGAATCATGTCTTGGGTCAATAGTTGGGTTTGCCCGGCTCCCATGTTTTGGTACCTTACGTTCCGTCATATCGGCTAAGGTAGCGCTGGGAGAACTACTGCGATTGTGCCCCAGTTGAGCTGGGTTAAGCACCTCAGTAGAGAAAGCTAAAACTGACCGTCATGATAGGGCGAGAGCCGGTCGCTGTTCGAGAGGTTTCGAGTCCCTAAAGACTTATGCCGCTTAGAGCGAGGAGCTGGCTTTGTCCGGCCTAGGCGTGGATAGCGCCCCGAACTCGGTCTTCCGAATACTAGGGGCTTCGCCGAAATTTAAAATTATAGAATTCTATGGCTAAGTGAGAGTGATAAAGCATTATAGTCCGATTGCCTTGTTCGTTGTGCTGAGCGCCTCCCTCGAAGGACCCAAGAATGGGAACAAGAGCGCTCAGGTTTATCCCGAACACCCCAGCACTCGTGGCATGGGGGTAGAAGCCGACGACTCGCCATCTCTCAGATTTAATAAACGGCCGCACAGAAGGTAATATTTTAAATTCAAAAAGCGTTGCTTAGCGCATATGAACAAGTTTTCAGCGCACAGGATAACACGAGCGAGTTTACTCAAAAATTACATCCTTGGAACACTCATTCGCCACAAGGCAGGCACCCTTCAGGACGCCCTCATAATACAACTCGGGCTTGCGATGCTCCTTCCCCTCCGGTGGCCCATCTGTCACCAGCTTCTCAGCATCCATCTTGCCCCAGTGTACTTTAACACGGGCAAGGGCCCTACGGGCGCCTTCGATGCATACGGAGCGCTTGATGATTTCAAGCCATGGACAGGCATCCACCAGCCGCCTCACCAGCCCAAAGTAGCTCCCAGGCATGACCTCCCCAGGCCATAGCCGGCCTATAAGGCCCTTCATGGCCTGTTCGGCTACCTTATGGAGCTCGACCAGCTGCTTCAGCTGGTCGCTCAAGGGCACCGGGTGTCCGGCCTCAACATACTGGGACCAGAACACCTTCTCCGTCGAGCTCCCTTCCTCGGCTCGGTAGAATGCGGCAGCGTCGGACACACTGCGGGGCAGATCTGCGAATGCTCCTGGAGAGCTCCGGACTCGGGTAAGTAACAAGTAATTCACTTTCACGTGCTTGCTTTGCATAAAGAATGCCTTACCCGCCGCTATCTTCTTCATCGCCTCAATTTCCTGGAGGGCTTTTTGGGCTTCGGCCTTGGCAGATTTGGCGCTCTCAAGGGCCGAGGCAAGCTCGGACTCTCGAGTCTTTGAGTCAAGCTCCAAACTCTCGTGTTTTTTCACAAGAGCGTGGAGCTCTTGCTGCACCTCCGCCACCCGCGCCTCCTGCTTTTCTCGCTCGGTGCGCTCCACGGCCGCATTGTCTTCGGCCTTGGACAGCGCTTCCTTCAGGGTCGCCACCTCGGTTGTGGCCCCTGTAATACTCACGTTGATCCTGTCATTATTTGCAACCAGATCTTTCTTTTTATATACCTACATAAGGTATTACTTACCTTCCTTGTCCTCGAGCTGCTTCTTGGCAAGGCCGAGCTCGTTCTCGGACCGCTCGAGGCTCTGCTTCAATGCACCGACCTCCGCAGTCAGTGCGGCAGAGGTCAGCAGCGCAGCCTGCATTCCCATATTGACATACTTATGTTAGACTCCTGCGTATATCTTTTTAGATCCTCAGTCTGACTTTTCTTTCCGAACACCAAACTGAGCATCAGGGGCTACTGTCTATGCGGTAATATTTTTACATGTCTTACATACATACCTCAAAGCCTGTTAGAAGGCTGGCACATGCTTCTGTCAGCCTGCTCTTGGCGGACTGAACCTTCTGAATCACCGCACTCATAATAGTGCGATGCTCCTCGTCGATGGAGGCGCCGTTAAGCACCTCCAGCAAATTATCCAGTGCCTCCGATTGGACGGAGGTCACCGACGTCGTAGGCTTGCCCTTCTTACAAGGGGGCCGCCTGCCGGACTCCCGAACAACTGAAGGTTCCCATGCGGTGTCCGGCCCAGGGCCGGACTTAGAGCCCCTTGGGGTTTTATCCCCTTGGCGCCTGGAGTCCGGGAGGTCGCCTTGCGGCGCCTCCAGGACCACCTCCTCCTGGCTTGGCCCCTTTTGGGACTCCACCTCGGCATTGTCCGTAGGGCGAGGGGAGGTAGCAGTCTGGAGTGAAAGGCTATTCACATCCGACGAATCCAGGGAGCCGCTCGACGAAGAGTCGAGCTGGGCCTTAGGCGGACTGCATGATTATATTCGGTGTCAGAAGATACTGTGCAATAAAGGAACGACATGAGTTATTCTGGTATCTGGATACTTACGATTTCGCCAGGGGCTTGGCCCTGGATGGCCACTCCTCTTCGCCGTCGTCGGCGTTGGTGGATTAGTCCGGAGGAAGGGTCTTTCCCTTCTTGGACCCTCCGGCCCCCCTAGTTGGGGCGGCCTTCCTTTTCTTTCCTCCCCCCGTTGGAGGGGGAGAGGCTTCTTCTTCCTCCTCCTCGTCTTCGTGGGAGGAGTGCGCTTTGGAGTCGTTGGGCGATGAATCCGACACCACCAGGCGCCGGGAACTCTTTCGAGTTCCCGTGGCCTTCTTCTCTGGCACCACGTAAGGTGCCGGGACCAGCAGCTTCGCCAAGCGGGCATCTGCTGGGCCTTTGGGCAAAGGAGCCGGACAGTCAATCTGTCCGGACTTCTTCTGCCAGTCCTGTCAAAGGAATGTGAGCTTAGATCCCACATAGAGTCAAACTATGAAAAACAAGTATCCCGTAAAGAGTAAAACAAGCTTACCACGCTGGCTTGGCGCTTCGCGCAGAATCCGCGATCCTCGGTAATGGGAGGGGGAACCTCGGCGCCCTTGAATAGCACCTTCCAGGCATCCTCATGCGTTGTGTCAAAGAGCCTGGACAAAGTTTGGTGCTGGGCCGGGTCGAACTCCCACAAGTTAAAAGCCCATCGTTGACACGGGAGGATCCTGCGGAAGAGCATGACCTGGACTACGTTGACAAGTTTAACCTTCTTGTCAATCAGGTTTTGGACGCAGGTTTGGAGTCCGGTCAGCTCTCCCGAATTACCCCACGACAGGCCCGTCTCTTTCCAGGAGGTGAGCCGGGTGGGAATGCCAGATTGGAATTCGGGGGCCGCTGCCCATTCAGGGTCACGCGGCTCGGTGATGTAGAACCACCCCGATTGCCACCCTTTGATGGTTTCCACAAAGGAGCCCTCGAGCCATGTGATGTTGGGCATCTTGCCCACCATGGCGCCTCCGCACTCCGCTTGCTGGCCGCCCACTACCTTCGGCTTGACATTGAAGATCTTCAGCCATAAGCGAAGTGGGGCTTGATGCGGAGGAAGGCCTCACACACGACGATAAACGCCGAGATGTTGAGGATGAAGTTCGGGGCCAGATCGTGGAAATCCAGGCCATAGTAGAACATGAGCCCCCGGACAAATGGGTGGAGTGGGAAGCCCAGTCCGCGGAGGAAATGGGGGAGGAACGCCACCCTCTCATGGGGCCTGGGGGTGGGGATGAGCTGCCCCTCGTCTGGAAGCCGATGCGCAATGTCGTTGGACAAGTATCCGGCCTTCCTCAACTTCTTGATGTGCCCCTCCGTGACGGAGGAGGCCATCCACCTGCCTCCCGCTCCGGACATGGCTGGAGAAGGTTGAGGTGGGAAGTGCGGACTTGGGCGCTGGAGCTCGAGTGCGCGGAAATGGATAAGCGAAGGAGGAAGAAGGCGTAGATGAAAAAGGTGGATCCTTATCCCCTTATATGGGCGGACGAAACTATGTGCCCCCACCAGCCTGGTAAAACTCGCTTATCTCCCAAGCGCCGTGATTAATGGCACGGTTGGGTTACCCACGCCCGTATTGATGAGAATCCCGGAATAAGGGGACACGATCTCTGCTTCGACAAGACGTGCCAAGGAAACCACCTCGCTAAACGCGCTGAGGTGGGACAGTAAAACGATTCGAATAAAGGCTTGGCCATGGCGTGATGTCATGCTGCGGAATACGTCAGCAGATTAGATTTGTACAAATATTATTCTCTCTATGGTGGTATGTGGAACTTATTTTGCAGAGCCGGACACTATCCTTGTGTTCAAAATCTTCTATGAAGTATTCGGAGGAGGAACCCGCCTTGCAATGCCGAAGACAATCTGCGCGCCGGACTCGTCGTCATTGAAGCCTGGTTCAGGGGCTACTGAGGGAGTCCTGGATTAGGGGGTGTCCGGATGACCGGACTATAACCTTTGGCCGGACTCCTGGACTATGAAGATACAAGATTGAAGACTTCGTCCCGTGTCCGGATGGGACTTTCCTTGGCGTGGAAGGCAAGCTTGGCGATACGGATATGTAGATCTCCTCCCATTGTAACCGACTCTGTGTAACCCTAGCCCTCTCCGGTGTCTATATAAACCGAAGGGTTTTAGTCCGTGGGACGAACAACAATCATACCATAGGCTAGCTTCTAGGGTTTAGCCTCTCTGATCTCGTGGTAGATCTAGTCTTGTACTACCCATATCATCAATATTAATCAAGCAGGAGTAGGGTTTTACCTCCATCGAGAGGGCCCGAACCTGGGTAAAAGCATCGTGTCCCTTATCTCCTGTTACCATCCGCCTAGACGCACAGTTCGGGACCCCCTACCCGAGATCCGCCGGTTTTGACACTAACAGTAGACATCCAAGTTGGGTATAATAAAAACTATCATAGAAGTGAATTGGATGCTATGATCAATTTGATACTTGATAATTGTTTTGAGATATGGAGGTAGTGATATTAGAGTCATGCTAGTTGGGTGATTATGAATTTAAAGAATGCTTGTGTTGAAGTTAGCAAGTCCCGTAGCATGCACGTATGGTTAAAGTTGTGTAACAAATTTGAAACATGAGGTGTTCTTAGATTGTGCATCCTTATGAGTGGCGGTCGGGGACGAGCGATGGTCTTTTCCTACCAATCTATCCCTGGAGCATGCACGTAGTGCTTGGTTTTGCAATAAGTATATGATTTCTTTTAACTAATGTTGAGTTCATGGATTATACGCACTCTCACCTTCCATCATTGCTAGCTTCTTCGGTACCGTGCATTGCCCTTTCTCACCCTAAGAGTTGGTGCAAACTTCGCCGGTGCATCCAAACCCCGTGATACGATATGCTCTATCACACATAAACCTCCTTATATCTTCCTCAAAACAGCCACTATACCTACATATTCATGGAATTTCCATAGCCGTTCCGAGATATATTGCCATGCAACTTTCCACCTTCCGTTTTTCATCATGACATACATTACTATTGTCATATTGCCTTGCATGATCATGTAGTTGACATCGTATTCGTGGCAAAGCCACCATGCATAAATTTTCATACATGTCACTCTTGATTCATTGCCCATCCCGGTACACCGCCGGAGGCATTCATATAGAGTCATATCTTGTTCTAGTTTCAAGTTGTAATTCTTGAGTTGTAAATATATAAAAGTGTGATGATCATCATTATTAGAGCATTGTCCCTAAAGAAAAAAAGAAATGGCAAAGTAAAAAAAAGAAAGGCCAAAGAAAAAAAAGAAAAAAGAAAAAAAAGAAAGGCCAAAAAAAGGGAAGGCCAAAAAGAAAAAAAAAGAAAAAGAAAAAAGAAAATAAAAGGGGCAATGTTACTATCTCTTTTCCACACTTGTGCTTCAAAGTAGCACCATGTTCTTCATATAGTGAGTCTCATATGTTGTCACTTTCATATAATAGTGGGAATTTTTCATTATAGAGCTTGGCTTGTATATTCCTATGACGGGCTTCCTCAAATGCCCTAGGTCTTTGTGAGCAAACAAGTTGGATGCACACCCACTAGTTTCTTTTGTTGAGCTTTCATATATTTATAGCTCTAGTGCATCCGTTGCATGGCAATCCCTACTCCTCATGTTGACATCAATTGATGGGCATCCCCATAGCCCGTTGATTACCCTCATCAACGTGAGACTTTCTCCTTTTTTGTCTTCTCCACACAATCCCCATCATTATATTCTATTCCAGCCATAGTGCTATATCCATGTCTCACACTCATGTATTGCGTGAAAGTTGAAAAAGTTTGAGATTATTTAAGTACGAAACAATTGCTTGGCTTGTCATCGGGGGTGCATAAGATGGGAGCATTTTTGTGTGACGAAAATGAAGCATAGCCTAACTATATGATTTTGTAGGGATGAACTTTCTTTAGCCATGTTATTTTGAGAAGACATGATTGCTTTGATTAGTATGCTTGAAGTATTACTGTTTCTTATGTCAATATGAACTTTTATTTTGAATCATTTGGATCTGAACATTCATGCCACAATAAAGAGAAATACATTGAGAATTATGCTAGGTAGCATTGCACATCAAAAATTCTGTTTTTATCATTTACCTACTCGAGGACGAGCAGGAATTAAGCTTGGGGATGCTTGATACGTCTCCAACGTATCTATAATTTTTGATTGTTCCATGCTATTATATTACCTTTTTTGGATGTTCATGGGCTTTACTTTACACTTTTATATCATTTTTGGGACTAACCTACTAACCGGAGGCCCATCCCGTATTGCTGTTTTTTGCCTATTTCATGTGTTTCTAAGAAAAGGAATATCAAACGGAGTCCAAAGGGAATGAAACCTTCGGGAGCGTGATTTTTGGAACAAACGTGATCCAGAGGACTTGGAGTGCAAGTCAAGAAGCAATCGAGGAAGCCACGAGGGTGGAGGGCGCCCCCCCTATAGGGCGCGCCCCCCTATCTCGTGGGCCCCTCGGGCACCCACCGACGTACTTCTTCCTCCTATATATACCCATGTACCCCGAAACCATCAGGGGAGCCACCGAAGAAATATTTCCGCCACCGTAACCTTCTGTATCCGCGAGATCCCATCTTGGAGCCGTCGCCGGCGTTCTGCCGGAGGGGGAATCCACCACGGAGGGCTTCTACATCAACACCATAGCCTTTCCGATGAGTTGTGAGTAGTTTACCACAGACCTTCGGGTCCATACTTATTAGCTAGATGGCTTCTTCTCTCTTTTTGGATCTCAATACCATGTTCTCCCCCTCTCTTGTGGAGATCTATTTGATGTAACTCTTTTTGCGGTGCGTTTGTCGAGATTCGATAAATTGTGGGTTTATGATCAAGATTATCTATGAGAAATATTTGAATCTCTTCTGAATTCTTTTATGTATGATTGATTTGTCTTTGCAAGTCTCTTCGAATTATCGGTTTGGTTTGGCCTACTAGATTGATCTTTCTTGCCATGGGAGAAGTGCTTAGCTTTGGGTTCAATCTTGCGGTGTCCTTTCCCAGTGACAGCAGGGGCAACAAGGCACATATTGTATTGTTGCCATCGAGGATAAAAAGATGGGGTTTATATCATATTGCATGAGTTTATCCGTCTACATCATGTCATCTTTCTTAAAGCGTTACTCTGTTCTTATGAACTTAATACTCTAGATGCATGCTGGATAGCGGTCGATGTGTAGAGTAATAGTAGTAGATGCAGGTAGGAGTCGGTCTACTTGTCACGGACGTGATGCCTATATACATGATCATACCTAGATAATCTCATAATTATTCGCTTTTCTATCAATTGCTCGACAGTAATTTGTTCACCCACCGTAATACTTATGCTATCTTGAGAGAAGCCTCTAGTGAAACCTATGGCCCCCGGGTCTATCTTTTATCATATAAGCTTTCAATCTACTTTTATTTGCATCTTTACTTTTCCAATCTATATCATAAAATACCAAAAATATATTTATCTTATCATATTATCTCTATCAGACCTCACTTTCGCAAGTGGCCGTGAAGGGATTGACAACCCCTTTTATCGCGTTGGTTGCGAGTTCTTTGTTTGTTTGTGTAGGTTCGTGGCACTTGTGAGGAGCCTCCTACTGGATTGATACCTTGGTTCTCAAAAACTGAGGGAAATACTTACGCTACTGTGCTGCATCACCCTTTCCTCTTCAAGGAAAACCAAGCAAGCTCAAGATGTAGCTGGAATCACAAACCTTAACACCAATATTTTTACTAAAGCATAATTACTCATCAACATGACTCTCATATCACTATCATCATATCTCAAAACTATTACAAAGAATCAAGTTTATTTTGTCCAATGATCTTCATGAAAGTTTTTATTATATCCCTCTTGAATATCTATCACTTTGGGACTAATTTCATATGTTGCTTTTGATAGCTCTAACAAATCTAAGTGAAGAACATGAGCATAAAATTTCTTCTCTCAAAATAATTTAAGTGAAGCAAGAGAGAATTTCTCAAAAAAATTACCAACTCTAAAATATATCTAAGTGAAGCATGAGAGCATTTCTTCAAAAGTAGTTAAGCACACCGTTCTCAAAAAGATATAAGTGAAGCACTAGAGCAATTCCATAGCTCATAAAGATTTAATTGAAGCATAGAGAGCAATTCTAATAAGTCATAGCATAATTTTGACTCCCTCAACTAGGTGTGTCTAGCAAGGATAGATGACTTAAAACACAACGCTAAACAAGCAAAGACTCATATCATACAAGGCGTGCCAAGAAAAACTCATAATATGTGTTGAATAGAAATATAGTTTCAATTAAAATACCGATGGTTGTTAGAAGAAAGAGGGGATGCCACTCGGGGGCATCCCCAAGCATAGTTGCTTGATACTTCTTGAATATTATCTTGGGGTGCCTCGGGCCTCAAGCTTAGCCTTTTGCTAATACTTATTCCTTCATCCACCGCGATCTCACCCAAAACTTGAAAACTTCAATCACACAAAACTCAACAAAACCTTCGTGAGATCCGTTAGTATAAGAAAGCAAATCACTACTTTAATTACTGTTGCAAACCCATTCATATTTTGTTATTGTATTATATTTAATGTATTTTAACTTTTCCATGGCAAGAACTCTTCAAAGGAAACCATAGAATCATCAAAACAAGCACATAACACAACGAAAACATAATCTGTCAAAAACAGAACAGTCTGTAGTAATCAGGGAACTTCGTATACTTCTGTAACTCTAAAAATTCTGAGAAATTAGGACAACGTGGGAAATTTGTATATCAATCTTGTGTAATAACTTCAGAGCAAAATCACGTTTCTGTGATTTATGAAAATTATTTTTTTGAGCGCAAAAGTTTATGTTTTCCAACAAGATCAAATCAACTATCTCCCAAATTATCCCAAAGGCTTTGCTTGACACAAACACTAATTTAAACCACAAAAACACATCTAAACAGAGGCATAATTGGGTATTTTTATTGAAAACAGCAAGAAAACCAAAAAGCAAAAAGATATAAGTTGGGTTGCCTCCCAACAAGCGCTATCATTTTACGCCCCTAGCAAGGCATAATGCGAAGGATCTAAGTGTTGTCATCATTGGTTTCCAACTCTTCAATCCAGGTGAATACCAACCATCTTAAGATCTTCTCTATTGCTATTGGAAGTTGCACCCTTGTTTTTAGTGGCTTGAGTAATCTTGCCAAATTTTAAAGGAGTTTTTTCGATAGTTTTGGCGGAAGCAAAAGACGTACTTAGATTACTAAAGATTTCTTCCAGTTTTCCAATCCGAGACGGGCTTTCTTCATTTCTTTCATGAATTACGATCCCCTTTTCTTTTAACAACTTAAAAACTTCTCCCACTTTTGACCCAAAATTTAGTATTAAAATTATGCATCTTCTTATCCAAGTTTTCAAAATGTTCTTCGGTAAGCATTTTCTTTTCAACAACATCTAGTCTTTCCATAACATGCTCGAGAGTCAAAGTTGTTTCATTAATCATAAGGGGTGGTGAACCCACTAAATTTCCCAGAGCATTAAAAGCATCAAGAGAGGTACACATCAAGAAATTTCCACTGGTAATCGTATCAAGGACAAATCTATACCAGGTGGTGATACCCACATAAAAACAGCAAAGAAGAACAACGATAGATTGCTTACGGTAGATCTATTATGAGCATTGCAAATCCTATTCCAAGTATCTTTTAAATTATCCCCTCCTCTTTGTTTAAAGATGAGCACCTCGTTCTCGGAAGTGCACACAATAGAGGAAGAACTATCCATAACGTCAAAAGGTGGCCAACAAGATTGCACTCAAAAACGAATCTGACGAGAAAAATGGCGAACGAAAAAGATGGCGAATAAAATGACAAATTTTTGTGAAATGGGGGAGAAAAAAATTAGAGGCAAATGGAAAATAATGTAAATTGCAAGGAGATGAGATTTGTGATTAGAACCTGGTAGATGTTGGTTATGTATCCCCGGCAACGGCGCCAGAAATTCCTTTTGATGTTTGCCTAAACTACGTCAGTATTTCCCCAAAGAGGAAGGGATGATGCAACAGAGCAATGGTAGGTATTTCCCTCAGTGATGAGATGAAGGTTATCGAACCAGTAAGAGAACCACGCAACACCACATAAACAACACTTGCACACAAAGAACAAATACTTGCAACCCGACGTAAGAGAGGGGTTGTCAATCCTCACGGGTAAAAAGATAGGTAAAATTGTAGTAGTTTGGATAACTAGATCTCGCGGGAACGCGAGATAAAATAAATAAGTAACAATTGCAGCAAGGAATTTTTGTATTTTTGGATTTATAGATCTCAAAATAAAAGTAAATAAAAATAGATTTTGAAGGCAAATATAATAAAGAAGAGACCCGGGGCCCATAGATTTCACTAGTGGCTTCTCTCGAGAAAAATAGCATACGATGGGTAAACAAATTACTGTTGGGCAATTGATAGAACTTCAAATACACATGACGATATCCAGGAAATGATCATTATATAGGCATCACGTCCAAGATTAGTAGACCGACTCCTGCCTGCATCTACTACTATTACTCCACACATCGACCGCTATCCAGCACGCATCTAGTTTATTAAGTTCATGGAAAAATAGAGTAATGCAATAAGAACGATGATATGATGTAGACAATATCTATTCATGTATAAATAGACCACCATCTTGTTATCCTTAATAGCAATGATACATACGTGCCAGTTCCCCTTCTGTCACTGGGATCAAGCACCGTAAGATCGAACCCATCATAAAGCACCTCTTCCCATGGCGAGAAAAATCGATCTAGTTGGCCTAACTAAACCAAATATTCGAAGAAGAAATACGAGGCTATAAGTAATCATGCATATAATAGATCAAAACTCAAATAACTTTCATGGATAAAATAGATCTGATCATAAACTCAAAGTTCATCGGATCACAACAAACACACCGCAAAAAGAGTTACATCAAACAGATCTCCAAGAGGCCATTGTATTGAGAATAAACAGAGAAAGTTTATGGCTTCCTCTCTCTCTCTCTCTTTTGATTTTCAATACAATGGTCTCTTGGAGATCTATTTTTGATGTAACTCTTTTTGCGGTGTGTTTGTTGGGATCCGATGAACTTTGAGTTTATGATCAAATATATTTTATCCACGAAAGTTATTTGAATTTTGATCTCTTATATGCATGATTACTTATAGCCTTGTATTTATTCTTTGAATATTTGGTTTAGTTAGGCCAACTAGATCAATTTTCTTGACATGGGAAGAGGTGCTTTGTGATGGGTTCGATCTTACGGTGCTCAATCCCAGTGACAGAAGGGGACATGACACGTATGTATCGTTGCTATTAAGGATAAGAAGATGGGGTCTATTCCTACATGAATAGATCTTGACTACATCATGTCATCGTTCTTATTGCATTACTCCATTTCTCCATGAACTTAATACACTAGATGCATGCTGGATAGTGGTCGATGTGTGGAGTAATAGTAGTAGATGCAGGCAGGAGTCGGTCTACTAATATTGGATGTCATGCCTATATAATGATCATTGCCTGGATATCGTCATAATTATTTGAAGTTCTATCAGTTGCCCAACAGTAATTTGTTTACCCAATGTATGCTTGTTTTATAAGCCACTAGTGAAATTATGGCCCCGGGGTCTATTTTCTCATCATATATTTTCATATCTACATTGCTATTTGCCTTTTCTTTTATTTGCATCTTTTATTTTCAGATCTATATTATCAAAAACCTAAAAATACTTTCTTGCACTTTATTTTATTTCACATTTTATCGAGATCCATTTGTCCAATCTATCACAATTTTTATCCATACAACTCGACAATTTCTGGGACCATTACCCGAAAGGGATTGACGACCCCTTTAACACGCCGGGTTGCAAGTATTTGTTGTTTTTATGCAGGTACCGTTTACATAGTGTTGTGTGGTTCTCCTACTGGTTCGATAACCTTGGTCTCATCATTGAGGGAAATACCTACCGAAGTTGTGCTGCATCATCCCTTCCTCTTTGGGGAAATACTAACGTAGTTCAAGCCGCATCAGCGGCGAGCACCTTGGTTGTCAGCTTGGGCAGACTATGAACCAAGGAGATGGGATGAAAGTCCTTAATATCCGTTGGGGTTTCTCTTTTGGGTAGTAGCACAATGTTGGTCATATTAATGCCATGAAGATTATAGAGATGATTATAAAACTCCTGAAAGAAGCACAGTAGATCCTCCTTCAGAACATCCTTGAAACACTTGTAAAATTCATTAGTAAAGCCGCCAGGCCCTGGCCCCCTATTGTTAGGGCTTTTCTGAATGGCCGTAACAATTTTGGCCCAAGTAAAAGGTTCTTCCAGAGCCCTTAAATCAGTATGGTCGTAGAGTTGGGAGAGGTCAACCGATCGCAGGGATGGGGATGGTTGTCCAAGCAGGTGTCTGTAATAATCTGTGGCAATTTGCAGCTTACCTTGTTCTCCAAAAAACTGCGTCCCATCCTTAATCAACAACCATACTTTGTTATTTTTGTGGTGCTGATTTGTCGCGGCATGGAAAAACCTTGTGTTTTCATCGCCCAGTGTACAACCTCAAATTTTTGCACGGCGCCTCCAAGCCATTGTTTGCCAAAGGATTAACTATTGTGCTTTTGTGTTTGCTTATTTCCGCAAAGAGAATTCCAACTTGGATAGTCATCTCTTCTCCTCCGCTGCATCCAAAAATTGAACAACATGTTTGCAGTTGTCAAGTGTAAGGTGTGGTGGTTTTTTGGCCCTGCCCCATTTCCTAACTGCAGCCCGAATCCTCCTTAGATTGAAATTGAGAAGAGTTAATACTAAAGCAAAGATTCTACTGCCTTTCTGCCAACATTTAGTGAACAGATCCCGAGCCTCTGGCATGTGTAACCAATGGTTTTCGAACCTGAAGAAGGGACACTTGGGTGCTTCCCTGCAAAAATCCACACTGATCAGGGCATGATCAGATGTTACTGCCGGGAGGACAGTCGCTGTGGGTCCGTGAAGCCCAGGTTCCAACCTGCATCAACAAGAACTCTATCTAACTTGACAAGGGTTGGTTCCACACTTTTATTAGACCAAGTGAAGCTGCAGTTAGTGATATCAACATCATCTAGTGTGTGCTCTCTGATCCAGGAGTTGAAGGTATCCATCAGCACCCAGTTTCTTCTACCCTTGGATTTTTCATGTCAAATCTGTACTTGTTGAAGTCCCCCAACAGGATCCAAGGCCGGCTGAGAGTAGTAGCCACTTCATTCATGGCATCAAAGAACTGCGGTCTTTCACTGTCTTCACAAGGAGCGTACACGGTGGAGAGGGCAAAGAAGTCACTGTTGCTTCTTGACTGGAACTATATGGTAATGCAAAATCTGTTCTTAGTATTTCAACACCTTGCAGATCATCATCATCCCAGGCCACAATGATCCCACTCGAGGAGCCCGAGGCTAGCATGGAAACAAGGCTCCTCAGTCCCTGGGGAAGGAAGGCAACGACCCTCCTCCTGTCCACTGCGTGCAACTTGGACTCCTGCAAGTAAACCACACTCGATCTACTAGCCAATAGAGCATCTTTGACTAGGGAGCATTTGTCAGAATCACCAAGATCTCTAACATTCCAGCTAGTAATGCGCATATGGGTAACCAAAACATCTCATTGCAAAAATAGAGCAGGGGCATAAGCTAGTACTAGAGGGAGAACCATGGTAGTTGGGGTGCTCATGAGAGCTTACATGATCTAGAAAATAGAAAAAAGGATGACTGAAGTGGAAACATGCAGTACAATGCAGATACAAAGCCTCGAGGGGCCATATACATGAGGATGATGCACTACAACAAAGAGGCTATAGTAAGCAAAAGCTTTAGCTAGCATGCTGGCACGGTGATCCTTCAAACGAACAACGCTGATAGGGTGACTAGTCATGTGTGGACCTGTTGGACTCGGAGGAAGCAGAGGCACCACCAACGTCATCAGAGTGGTATGCATTTGAGAGAACCAGATCTACATTTAGGTTGCAGCAACGGACAAGCATCTTGGCCTTGCCCCTGGTGAGTGGCCGTGGAGTGTGTTGAAGCGGCAGCTCGACAATTTCCGCTGCTCTTTGCATCTTGCTTCTCCTCTGATTTGGGTGGCGGCGATGAGAAGTCCTGCTATAAGATGGGCTAGAGGAGACCTTACGCTTGGAGGCGTGCTCCACAGAGCCCACCCGCGCCCCGTCATATAGCTTCTAGATGCGGGAGCTACGGCATGGGGAGGTAGCCGTAGCTTGTGCAGCCTCAGCCGTGGCTGCCACTGAGTTGATTGCGGGGGCTGAAGTGACAACATCCTGGGCGGCCTCCTTAGGCACAACAGCCGGCGCAGAAGGATCATCAGAGATGGAGATGACGACCGGTTCAAGGAACTGCATGGTTGCTGGGGAGGAGCATTTGTCCGCGGCGGCGGGTTCAGGCGCAAAAGTGGCAGAATATGGAGGCCACTTGCACAAGCAGAATAGTGCAAGCACCGTGATCCATGTCAGTGCAGGAGACAGGGGATAGGAAAGCGGTGGGCAGCAGCCCAACAAAGGTCCCAGGGACCGGCCGAATGGGCTGAGTGAAGATGGGCCGGGAAATGAGAACCTGGTGAGCTTGGACCCTAATCTGGGCCATCGACATGTTGAGTGTGGGGAAAGATTGTTCAGAAGTGAGGGAGAGAAGCGGCCCAACATCCGGTACCAGAGAGCTTGGGAAAAAGGATTTTGGTGGGTGCTTGCACTCAATTGAGGGGAGCAGGGGCAGCGTTCGAGAGCAGAACTCCCCTGTTAGGGTTTTAGGCCAAAGCTTGAAAAGAATGGAATGAGAACTATGGTGCTCAGTGCGTACAAGGTTGAGATCAAAACAAGGGAAGTTTCCGTGATCAGTAGTGGCCTGCCCAACCATCATGACCCCTAATGCTGATCGGTAGTTGCTCAATCGGACGGAGAAGGTGTAAGTAAGCATATCTGCGTCAAAGGCTGCCAAAGCATGGGGTCGCCTCACTTTCGTAGCGAGTAGAATAGGCTTGAGGTAGAGACGGTCCTTGTCCTCATGTGCAACCTCATGGATGCTGGGGATAGCGAAGGTGTTGTGCTTGCGGAGATCTCATCCAAAACCATTGTAATTACCTACAGCACGACGTCCCGGACTGCTTCATCTGGAAGTGGACTAACTCTGCCGCCTACTCCATTCACTCCACCTACCATATCTTCTTCTCTCAATTGAAATGCTTCCCATGCAGGCAAACAGATAATTTTTTAGAACGAAGACGCTAGGCTCCGACTTTAAATTATTAAAGCCCACAACTAGACAGAGTGACATAACAAAACAAAAGTAGAGACCCAAAATCCCCATAGGCGAAGCATAATAGGGAAGTCTGTAGGGTTCTAAGCTGGAAGGCAGTGAGAAAATACAAGGCCCATTAGCCCGGAAACCAAAGCACGCATGCTTGCGAAAACAAAAGAGGCCACTTCAACTAGGAAGTAGCTGCTGGCTCCCTATCCATCACATACACTTGCTGGAGCCGATCTTGGGCGTGCTTCATCACCTCAACATCCTTGCGCCTTCCCAACGGACTCCACTACTATAGAAATAGAGTGCATTTAAATATAACATTAGCCGGATGTGAAGGGAATATGCCCTTAATTGTTAATTTGTTGTGAATGAGCCATAATGCCTAGAGGAGGGCCCCAACACAACTCCACATCACACACTTGCCCTGTCCTTGGATCGCCTCAAGCAAGCCTGCGAGCTCGATGGTGGACCGCGGGTCCAACTGTATGCCTATTAACTCGCACACCGCGGTCCAAGCAAACCTGGCTAACGGAAAGTTGAAGAAAACATGATTCGCATCCTTGGGTGTCCCACCCAGCGCACACGGGCCCGTAGCCGACCGTGCCATTTGGCCACGTTCATAGACATAGGGAGTCTATTACAAAACATTTGCCATAAAAAACTTTAATTTTCATCAGGATACGCGCCTTCCAAAGGCCCTTGATCACAAGTTGTGCCGACCCTTGGCAAAGTTTGTTGTGTAATGACTTAACAAAAAACTTTTTGGAAGCGTTTAGATGCCACGTCACTATATCCAGCCCGCTAGACAAAGCGATCGTGTTAACTAAGGCCAATATTGAGCCAAACCTAGCCCGCTCCTGATTATTTAGTTCGCGACAAAAGTGGACATCAGGAGGATTCACGGCCAACGCATCGGCCACCGTAAGGTTTGGGTGCACTGCTATTGTGTATAGGTCCTGGTATTCAGTCCAAAGGGACTGGGAGCCCACCCAAAGGTTGAGCCAGAAACTGGCGGACCGACCATTACCAATGGCAAAAGCCGGCCTGATGGATTGAAGGTCGTTCTAGAATGGGGATTCCCTCATGGCCCCTTCGAAAAATTTCCCATTTGGGAAACATTTCGCTCTAAGTATGTCTGCCCACAAGCCAATCACCCCTTGTGATAGCTTCCAGATCCACTTACACATCAAGGCGATGTTTTGGAGTCTAGTGTCAGTGATCAGAAGTCCTCCCATGGACTTGGGTCGGCAAACAACAACCCATTTTACAATGTGGTATTTGCGTTTGAGTCCCATTCCTTCCCAAAAGAATCGGGATCGAGGCATGTCCATTTTAGCATGAACCCTTTAGCTAGGGGGAAGAGGCCCATGGCAAACATGAGTAGTGATGGGAGGCTCAAATTGGTCAGCACAAGGCTAGCCGCGGAGGAGAGAAACTTACCACACCAAGGGCACTCCCGCCCCCACCTTTGAGCAGAGCGGCTCCCAATCATATATCATGATCATTTTAGTGGCTAAGGGTAGGCCTAAGTAGGTGAAAGGGAATTTCCCTACTTTACAGTTTAACAAGTCCGCAATGCGACGTCCCTTGTCGCTATCTACCCCCATGGATAGAACTTCACATTTTTGGAAGTTGATTTTTAGCCCCGACAAAATTTGAAACTAAGTAAGAGTGCCTTCACTGTAGCTATGCTTTGAGGGTCAGGCTAGAAAAGAAGCAACATGTCATCTGCGTACTGAAGGTAGGAGACCTCCCTGGGATTAGGTGACCAACCACCCCTTTTATGTGGCTGGCGGCCGTGGATTTCCGCAGCATTGCCGCGAGGGCATCAACCACAAAGTTAAACAGAATCGGGGACATAGAATCGCCCTGATGTACTCCGCGTCTGTTATGGAAGAAGTGCCCTACTTCCACGTTAATCGAGATTGCAGTCTGCCCCCCCCCCCCCCGAGGCTAGCTGCATCACTCGGAGAACCCAAACCGCCAAGAAGCCACGACTTAAAAGTAACCGACGCATGAAATCCCAATTTACCCGGTCGTACGCATTCTCGAAATCTAGTTTTAGCAAAATGGCCGGTTCCTTCGTGCGTTTCAGCTCGTGAATGATCTCCTGAAGGGCTAGTGGGCCCTCCAGTATATTATGTCCACGAGTGAAGGCTGATTGCATGCGGCTAATCGTTCAGTGAGAGATCAAGACCAAACGGGTTGTACACGCTTTAGAACAGATTTTGGATGGAATGTTAATGAGCGCAATTGGTCTAAATTGGCGGATGTTGTCGGCTCCGGCCACTTTGGGGATTAACAAGAGAATGCCAAAGTTGAGATGTGCAATGTCTATGGTGCCTCGCATAAAACCGTTGCACACCTAAAAATGGGGCCCCTCAGCAGTGGCCAGAAGTGCTTGAACATGGCCACTGGCCACCCGTTCGGGCCCAGCACCGTGACTCACAAACCGATAATAGTACACCTACATAGCATTTTACGCAACTTTAGGTAACCCTTCCAAACAATTTAATCTCTCCCCCTGATTTTCGGGGGGTGGGCCTCTCTCTCTCCCTACACCCAATAATAACCCCCACGTTGGACAACCGTTTAGTTCATGTACCTTTTTCTACGTAGGTATAGCATTGCCCGTGGGCAAACCATCTGCGTCCTGGCCCCGACGAAGTGCAAGATGCATGTATGGTTAGCCATGAAGCGGTGCATCTAGACCACCGATCAGGTCTTGTGCCATGGCATGGAATCCCATGTGGCTTGTCCACTTTTTGATCAGGAAGATGAGACCGCACATCATATCACCGTACAATGCACCCTGATTGACAAAATCTGGTCCAGGGCTGTATATGCCAAGGACCCTATTGACATTCTTAACATCAAGCTAAAAAGAATTAAAACTTACATCAAAGGATGTGGGTGTAACAAGATTGGTCATGATAAGAGAAGGAAAGATGATTTAAGGCTGGAGTTATCCTTGTTAGAAGAGTTGGAGAAGGATGGCCCCTTGACTCCTGAAATGTATAGTAGAAAAATAGAGATTAACTTTGAGCTCCATGAACTCCTTGTGATTGA
Organism: Triticum aestivum; assembly: GCF_018294505.1. Taxonomy (NCBI): domain Eukaryota; kingdom Viridiplantae; phylum Streptophyta; class Magnoliopsida; order Poales; family Poaceae; genus Triticum; species Triticum aestivum. The sequence continues at coordinate 469,642,121 of NC_057798.1, read as the reverse complement.
GGAGATCTTTTGGTTACAACAATCACAGGAGCGCTGACTGCTCAAAGGTGATCTTAATACCGATTATTTCCACAAGATTGCAAATGGCGTAAAAGAAAAAAAATACTATACATACGCTTAAATGTGGGGAGGTGGAGATTTGAAGGCCCTGAGAACCTTATTTCTCATGCTACTAAATATTATAAAACTCTATTTGGACCTGCTCCAGGTAACCAATTCCATATGAATCCTGATATATGGAATGATGATGAAAAACTCAATGGTGAAGATAATGATGACCTAACTAGAGCATTCTCTAAGGACGAAGTGAAAGACACTCTTTTCGCAATGGAGACCAATAGGGCTCCTTGTCCAGACAATATACATGTAGATTTTTATCAACACTCTTGGGACATCATCAAAAATGATATCATGCAACTGTTCGTCCACACGTGGGGGGGGGGGGCTTGATGTTTAGCGGCTCAACCATGGGATTATAACCCTGTTAACCAAAGTTTCAAGGATGGATCGTATTCAAAAATGTATCCCAATATGCCTCCCTAGATGCCCATATAAGCTCATCACAATGGTCTTGGACCACAGAGTAGAGAAATATGCTGATAAACTCATCAGCCCTACTCAAAATGCCTTTGTCAAAAGCATAAATATTATGGATGGTATTATGTCACTTCATGAACTTCTCAACTATATCCATGTTAAGAAACACGTGGGTGTCGTACTTAAGCTCGATTTCGAGAAATCATATGACGATGTCAATTGGGAGTTCTTGTTCGAGTGTCATAGACTTCGAGGATTTAATAACACTTGGTGTGATTGTATTAGGCAAATCTTATACAATGGCATAGTGAGCATCAAGCTTAATAACTCTGTTGGGCCTTATTTCCAAAGTGCTAAAGGGGTTCGCTAAGGAGACCCCCTCTCGCCTTTTCTCTTTATCCTTGCAGCTGATTGCCTAACTAAAATGATAAAAATGCCCAACAAAATGACCTCTGTTATGACCGATGTCACTTATAGCCGGAGGAGACCCAATGGCACGTCTAGTTAGGGGCTTAGCCCAACTTATATTTATTTTTTATTAGCACCGTGAGGATTATATAAACACTTGTAAGGCCACGTTTTGGAATTAAGCAATAAGTCATAACTATTGCACGGCTTCCTTCAAGAGCCGAAACCCTAACTCTAGCCGCCTCCTGCGCCATCTCCTCCTCCTCAATCGCGCGACCATGGCACTGTCGCGCCGCTGCTCGTGCCCAACTCCTCGCCACCCTACCTTCCACCGCTACAACCTAAGAGCTAGGCCTGTTAGGATCCCAGCTCCTATCAATCTAGTATCAGCTGTCTCGGGATTGGTCATGTCTACACCTCTTCCCACCACCACCCTTCCGCCACCGATCACCAACACTCCGTCGGCCACCTCCGCAGCTGGGGTGCCGCCCTTGTCGGGCCCGATGTCATCTGCCGCCGACCACCAACACGCCATCGGCCACCTCCGCAGCTACGGTGCCGCCCTTGTCGGGCCCGATGTCCTCCACCGCCTGGACGCCACCGATCGCCACCCCCGTTGTCTTCACCCCAGAGGAGATGTTGGCTGCCCTTTGATGACCCACAAGTGTAGGGGATGTATCATAGTCCTTTCAATAAGTAAGAGTGTCGAACCCAACGAGGAGCAGAACAAAATGACAAGCAGTTGTCAGTAAGGTTTTCTCTGCAAGTACTGAAATTATCGGTAACAGATAGTTTTGTGATAAGGTAATTCGTAACGGGTAACAAGCGATGAAAGTAAATAAGGTGCGCAAAATAGGGTGTGGGACCCCTGATGTTGATTCTTTCACCAACATTTTTTATTAATTCCAAAAATGACTTTCATGGAGTTTCAGGACTTTTGGAGCTGTGCAAAATAGGTCTCCAATATTTGCTCCTTTTCCAGCACAGAATTCCAGCGGCCGGCATTCTCCCTCTTCATGTAAACCTTGTAAAATAAGAGAGAATAGGCATAAGTATTTTGACATAATGTGTAATAATAGTACCTAATGCAATAAATATCAATATAAAAGCATGATGCAAAATGGACGTATCAACTCCCCCAAGCTTAGACCTCGCTTGTCCTCAAGCGGAAGCCGATATCGAAAAGTATGTCCGAATGTTTAGAGATAGAGGTGTCGATAAAATAAAATACAGACATGAGGGCATCATGATCATTCTTATAACAACAACATAAATTTTATCATATGATTTCTTATACTTAAAGTAACAATCTATTCACAATGTCAAGTATGAATCAGAAACTTCATTGAAAACTAACAAACTACAATCTTGGTCATTGAAGCAATTGCAATTTATCATAACATAGGAAAGAGTCAACATAAGAGCTTTTCATAAAGTCCACATACTCAACTATCATTTAGTCTTTCACAATTGCTAACACTCACGCAATACTTATGGGTATGGAGTTTTAATCGGACACATAGAAAGATAGGGGCTTATAGTGTTGCCTCCCAACTTTTTACCTCAAGGGTAATGTCAACAATAATAGTTCATGCTAACTCACATCCAATTGGATATATATATATATATATATATATATATATATATATATATATATATATATATATATATATATATATATATATATATATATATCAGGATCTTTCCAACACAAGGTGCTTGCCAAAGGATAAAATGTAAAAAGGAAATGTGAAGATCACCATGACTCTTGCATAAGGTATTAAGACAAAAAGTAAAAGATAGGCCCTTCGCAGAGGGAAGCAGAGGTTGTCATATGCTTTTATGGTTGGATGCACGAAATCTTAATGCAAAAGAACGTCACTTTATATTGCCACTTGTGATATGGACCTTTATTATGCAATCCGTCGCTTTTATTGCTTCCATATCACAAGATCGTATAAAGCTTGTTTTCTCCACACTAATAAGTCATACATATTTAGAGAGAAATTTTTATTGCATGCAACATGACAACTTACTTGAAGGATCTTACTCAATCCATAGGTAGATATGGTGGACTCTCATGGAAAATTGGGTTTAAGGATATTTGGAAGCACAAGTAGTATCTCTACTCGGTACAAGGAATTTGGCTAGCATGAGAGGGAAAGGCAAGCTCAACATGTTGGATGATCCATGACAATATACTTTATTTCAGATATAAGAAAACATAACCCATTACATTGTATTCCTTGTCCAACATCAACTCTTTAGCATGTCATATTTTAATGAGTGCTCACAATCATAAAAGATGTCCAAGATAGTATATTTATATGTGAGAACCTCTCTTTCTTTATTACTTCCTATTAATTGCAACGATGACCAAAACTATGTTTGCCAACTCTCAACAACTTTTATTCATCATACTCTTTATATGTGAAGTCATTACTCTCCATAATATCAATGTGATCTCTTTATTTCTTTTTATTCTTTCTTTTATTCCCTCAAGACCATAGCAAGATAGCAACGCCCTTATGTATTCCTCCGGGGTTACGGTTTCAATAACATTAGTTTCAACATTTATGGGATTACCTGAGATATAATGTTTGATCCTTTGACCGTTCACCACCTTCGGATTTGTGCCTTGGAAGTTGTTGATTTTTATGGCACCTGAATGATAGACCTCCTCGACAACGTAAGGGCCTTCCCATTTAGAGAGAAGTTTTCCTACAAAAAATCTTAAACGAGAGTTGAAAAGCAATACATAATCACCTACATTAAACTCACGCTTTCGTATCCTTCTATCATGCCATCTTTTAACTTTTTCTTTGAACAGTTTGGCATTTTCGTAGGCTTGGGTTCTCCATTCATCAAGCAAGCTAATGTCAAATAACCTCTTCTCGCCGGCAAGTTTGAAATCATAATTGAGCTCTTTAGTATCCCAATATGCCTTATGTTCTAGTTCGAGAGGTAAGTGACATGCTTTTCTATAAACCATTTTATATGGAGACATTCCCATAGGATTTTTATATGCAGTTCTATAAGCCCATAATGCATCATCAAGTTTCTTGGACCAATTCTTTCTAGATCTATTAACAGTCTTTTGCAAAATTAATTTAAGCTCTCTATTACTCAATTCTACTTGACCACTAGACTGTGGGTGATATGGAGATGCAATTCTATGATTAACATCATATTTAGCAAGCATTTTACAGAAAGCACCATGAATAAAATGTGAACCACCACCAGTCATTAGGTATCTAGGGACTCCAAACCTCGGAAAAATAACTTCTTTAAGCATCTTAATAGATGTGTTATGATCAACACTACTAGTTGGAATAGCTTCTACCCACTTAGTAACGTAATCAACAACAACTAAAATATGTGTATACCCATTAGAGGAAGGAAACGGTCCCATATAATCAAAGCCCCAAACATCAAAAGGTTCAATAACAAGAGAATAATTCATAGGCGTTTCTTCACGTCTACTAATATTACCAATTCTTTGACATGCATCACAAGACAAGATAAACTTACAGGCATCTTTGAAGAGAGTAGGCCAATAAAATCTAGATTGCAATACCTTATGTGCAGTTCTATCTCCAGCGTGGTGTCCTCCATATGCCTCGGAGTGACACTTGCGTAGGATCTGTTCCTGTTCATGCTCAGGAACACAATGTCTAATAACAGCATCTACTCCTTTGTAAAGGTGTGGGTCATCCCAGAAGTAATGTCTTAAATCATAGAAAACCTTTTTCTTTTGCTGGTATGTGAAACTAGGTGGTATGAATTTAGCAACAATGTAATTAGCATAATCAGCATACCATGGAGCAGTACGAGAAGCATTTATGACAGCTAATTGTTCATCAGTAAAGCTATCATCAATAGGTAGTGGGTCATCAAGAATATTCTCTAACCTAGACAAGTTGTCTGCAACGGGGTTCTCAGCTCCCTTTCTATCGATAATATGAAAATCAAATTCTTGTAGCAAGAGAACCTATCTAATGAGTCTAGGTTTAGCATCTTTCTTTTCCATAAGATATTTAATAGCAACATGATCAGTGTGAATAGTTACTTTAGAATCAACAATATAAGGTCTGAACTTATCACAAGCAAATATAACTGCTAAAAATTCCTTTTCAGTAGTAGCATAATTTCTCTGGGCATTGTCTAGAGTTTTACTAGCATATTGAATAACATTTAGTTTCTTATCAACTCTTTGTCCTAGAACAGCACCTACAGCATAATCACTAGCATCAAACATAATTTCAAAGGGTAAATTCCAATCAGGTGGCTGAACAACAGGTGCAGAAATCAAAGCTTTCTTAAGTATTTCAAATGCTTCTACACAATCATCATCGAAGACAAAAGGAATATCTTTTTTTAATAGATTAGTTAGAGGCCTAGAGATTTTAGAGAAGTCTTTAATGAACCTCCTATAAAAACCGGCATGACTAAGGAAACTTCTTATACCTTTAATGTCCTTGGGACACGACATCTTTTCAATAGCATCAACTTAGCTTTATCAACTTCAATACCTCTTTCAGAAATTTTATGCCCCAAGACAATGCTTTCATTAACCATAAAGTGGCACTTCTCCCAATTCAAGAGAAGACTGGTATCTTCACATCTTTGTAACACTCGATCAAGGTTGCTCAAGCAATCATCAAAATAAGATCCATAAACGGATAAATCATCCATGAAAATCTCACAAATCTTTTCACAAAAGTCAGAGAATATAGCCATCATACATCTTTGAAAGGCAGCAGGTGCATTACATAAATCAAAAGGCATACGTCTATAAGCAAAAGTACTGAAAGGGTAAGTAAAAGTGGTCTTTTCTTGATCTTCTGCTGATACATGTATTTGAGAGAAACTAGAGTAACTGTCGAGAAAGAAAAAATGTGTATGTTTGGATAATCTTTCTAGCATTTGACCAATAAAAGGTAAAGGGTAATGATCCTTTTTAGTAGCTTTATTTAATTTTTGTAAATCAATTACCATCGTATAACCTGTAACAATTCTCTATGGGATCAATTCTTAGGGACACAATGGACAGGACTTACCCACTTACTATCAGCAACGGGATAAATTATACCTGCCTATAGGAGCTTTAGTATTTCCTTTCTTACCACTTGTTTCATCTTAGGATTAATCGTTGTTGGTGATCAATAACTGGTTTGGCGTCATCTTCCAATTTTATTTGTGTTGACATAGAGTGGGACTAATGCCCTTAAGATCATCAAGAGTATATCCAATAGCAGCACGGTGCTTCTTCAGAGTTTTGAATAATCTCTCCTCTTCTTGCTGTGAAAGGTTAGCACTAATAATAACAGGATAAGCATATTTAAGAGTATCAGGTAATGGTTTAAGCTAAAACACGGGATCACCTTTGGGTGGAGGAGGATCCCCTAGGATTTCAACAAGCAAGTTGTGTTTCAAAATGGGTCCCTATTTAAAGAATACTTCATCTATATCCCTTCTTTCATTCATGAACATACGATTTTCATGGTCTAGCAAATATTGTTCTAAAGGATCATTAGGAGGCACAGCAATAGAAGCAAGACCAATAATTTCATCCTTACTAGGAAATTCTTTATCATGGGGTTGTCTATGAAACTTAGCAAAATTAAACTCATGAAACATATCTCCCAAACCAATAGTAACAACATCTTTTCCGCAATCTATCTTACCATTAACAGTATTCAAGAAGGGTCTACCAAATATAATGGGACAAAAGTCATCTTGTGGGGAACCAAGAACAAGAAAATTAGCAGGGTATTTAACTTTCCCACACAAGACTTCAACATCTCTAACAATCCCAACTGGTGAAATGGTATCTCTATTGGCAAGCTTAATTGTAACATCTATTTCTTCTATCTCAGCAGGTGCAATATCATGCATAATTTCTTTATATAAGGAATGAGGTATTGCACTAGCACTAGCATCCATATCACATAAGCCATGATAACAATGATCTCCTATTTTAACAGAAATGACAGGCATGCCTACAACAGGTCTATGTTTATTTTTAGCATCAGGTATAGCAATTCTAGCAGCTTCGTCATAGAAATAAATAACATGCCCTTCAATATTATCATCCAAGAGATCTTTAACCATAGCAATAATAGGTTCAACTTTAATTTTCTCAGGTGGTGCAGGTGTTTTAGTATTACTCTTACGAACCACAGTTGAAGCTTTAACATGATCTTTTATCCTAACAGGGAAAGGTGGCTTCTCAATATAAGTAGTAGGAACAACTGGATCATTATAAGTGATATTCTTTTCTTCAACTTTAATAGGTGCAACTACTTTTACTTCAGTGGGAGGATTATATTTAAACCACTTCTCCTTAGGGAGGTCAACATGAGTAGCAAATGATTCACAGAAGGAGGCTACTATCTTAGAGTCAAGTCCATATTTAGTGCTAAATTCACGAAAGACATCGGTATCCATAAAAGATTTAACACAATCAAACTTAGATGTCATACCTAACTCCTTACCTTCATCGAGATCCCAATCTTCAGAGTTGCGTTTAATTCTTTCCAATAAATCCCATTTGAATTTAATAGTCTTCATCATAAAAGACCCAGCACAAGAAATATCGAGCATGGAGCGACTGTTGAGAGAAAGCCGAGCATAAAATTTTTGACTAATCATTTCTCTTGAGAGATCATGGTTGGGGCATGAATATAACATTGACTTAAGCCTCCCCCAAGCTTGAGCGATGCTTTCTCCTTCGCGAGGCCAAAAATTATATATATAATTGCGATCATGATGAACAAGATGCATAGGATAAAATTTCTGATGAAATTCCAATTTCAATCATTTGTAGTTCCATGATCCATATCATCACATTTCCTAAACCATGTAAATGAATCTCCCTTCAAAGATAAAGGGAAGACCTTCTTCTTGACAACATCATCGGGTATACCTGCAAGATTATATAATCCACAAACTTCATCCACATAGATTAGGTGCAAATCAGGATGCAATGTTCCATCTCCTGTAAAAGGATTAGCTAGCAGCTTCTCTATCATACCCGAAGGAATTTCAAAGTAAACATTTTCAGTAGGTTCAGTAGGTTGAGGAGCAACTCTTTTCTCTACTGGTCGGGGTGAAGATACCCTGAATAAGCCCCTCAAAGGATTATGTTCCATAGTAACAAGTGACAGTAAATTTCAGCACACTATATAAATATTTCCTTACCAAGTTCCACTTACCAAAGGTGCTTCACTCCCCGGCAACGGCGCCAGAAAAGAGTCTTGATGACCCACAAGTGTAGGGGATCTATCATAGTCCTTTCGATAAGTAAGAGTGTCAAACCCAATGAGGAGCAAAAGGAAATGACAAGCAGTATTCAGTAAGGTTTTCTCAAGTACTAAAATTATAGGTAACAGATTGTTTTGTGATAGGGTAATTCGTAACGAGTAACAAGCAATGAAAGTAAATAAGGTGCAGCAAGGTGTCCCAATCCTTTTTGCAGCAAAGGACAAGCCTGGACAAGTTCTTATATAGAGAAAAGCGCTCCCGAGGACACAGGGGAATTTTTGTCAAGCTAGTTTTCATCACGCTCATATGATTCGTGTTCGTTACTTTGATAATTTGATATGTGGGTGGACCGGTGCTTGGGTACTGCCCTTTCTTGGACAATCATCCCACTTATGATTAACCCCTATTGCAAGCATCCGCAACTACGAAAGAAGTATTAAGGTAAACCTAACCATAGCATGAAACATGTGGATCCAAATCAGCCCCTTACGAAGCAACGCATAAACTAGGGTTTAAGCTTCTGTCACTCTAGAAACCCATCATCTACTTATTACTTCCCAATGCCTTCCTCTAGGACCAAACAATGGTGAAGTGTCATGTAGTCAATGTTTACATAACACCACTAGAGGAGAGACAACATACATCTCATCAAAATATCGAACGAATACCAAATTCACATGACTACTAATAGCAAGACTTGTCCCATGTCCTTAGGAACAAACGTAACTACTCCCAAAGCATATTCATGTTCATAATCAAAGGAGTATTAATATGCATTAAGGATCTGAACATATGATCTTCCACCAAACAAAACAACTAGCATCAACTACAAGGAGTAATCAACACTACTAGTGACCCACAGGTACCAATCTGAGGTTTTGAGACAAAGATTGAATACAAGAGATGAACTAGGGTTTGAGAGGAGATGGTGCTGGTGAAGATGTTGATGGAGATTGAACCCCTCCCGATGAGAGCATTGTTGGTGATGAAGATGGTGATGATTTCCCCCTCTCGGAGGGATGTTTCCCCAGCAGAACAGCTCCGCCAGAGCCCTAGATTGGTTCCACCAAGGTTTCGCCTCGTGGCGGTGGAGTTTCATCCTGAAAGCTTGCTTATGATATTTTCCAGGTTAAAAGACTTCATATAGCAGAAGATGGTCACCAGAAGGCTGCCAGGGGGCGCGCCCTAGGGGTGAGGGCGTGCACCCCCACCCTCGTGGACAGGGTGTGGGCCTCCTGACATTGATTCTTTCGCCAATATTTTTTATTAATTCCAAAAATGACTTTCGCTGAGTTTCAGGATTTTTGGAGCTATGCAGAATAGGTCTCTAATATTTGCTCCTTTTCCAGCCCAGAATTCCAGTTGTCGGCATTCTCCCTCTTCATGTAAACCTTGTAAAATAAGAGAGAATAGACATAAGTATTGTGACATAACATGTAATAACAGTCCCTAATGCAATAAATATCAATATAAAAGCATGATGCAAAATGGATGTATCACCCTCTGGGACCTCACCCAAGCGGTCGCGGGCATCCGCACCTTCACCGCGAGCCCCTACGGGCCGCAGCCGCCTCGGCCCTTCTCCACCGCAGCTGCCGCTGTGGTAGCCGCCCCCTCGGTGACCCCCTTCACCCCCACCACGCAGTAGCCGCCATGGCAGCGGCCACCCGCGGCGCACATCCGTGCCTCCACCATGTAGTAGCCGCAACAGCCCTCAGTCACACCCGCCATGGTGCTGCCGCACCAGTAGCTGCAGCAACCACCGCCAGCTACCTCGGCCCAGGGCGCCCCAACGACGGATCAGGGGGTGCCCATCCACCTGGTCCGGTTCCCTCCATCGCCATCACCGCTACCGGCCTGGCTCGCCTGGTCCCTCGAGCCAGTCTACACAACAGCCTTTGGACAGTCGCACATGCTGCCCCCGCCTGTGCCGCCCTCAGCCATCCAGTTCGGCGAGCCCTCGGGCTTCGCCGACCCCTACACCGGCATCGACGGGCCCCTGTTCCAGGGTGGCTTTCTGATACCAACCTACTCAGCACTATTGTCCTCGCTGCTCCACGCCGATGAGGTGTACCCCGCCGTCGCCCATGGCCAGACACCGCCGCACTTCTCCAAGTTTGAGTTTGCCACCTACGACGGCATGATATGTCTCCATCGTATCTACTATTCCAAACTCTTTTGCCCCTTTTTTGGACTCTAATTTGCATGATTTGAATGAAACTAACCCGGACTGATGCTGTTTTTAGCAGAATTACCATGGTGTTATTTTTGTGCAGAAATAAAAGTTCTCGGAATGACCTGAAACTTCACGGAGAATACTTTTGGAATAAATAAAAAATATTGGCAAAATAATCAACCAGAGGGGACCCACCACCTATCCACAAGGGTGGGGGGGGCACGCCCTACCCCCCTGGGCACACCCCTGGCTTGTGGGTCCCACAAAGGTCCACCGACCTCAACTCCAACTCCATATATTCACGTTCGGGGAGAAAAAATGGGAGAGAAGGATACATTGTGTTTTATGATACGGAGCTGCCGCCATCTCCTGTTCTTCCTCGGGAGGGCAGATCTGAAGTCCGTTTTGGGCTCCAGAGAGGGGAAATCATCGCCGTCGTCATCATCAACCAGCCTCCATCACCAATTTCATGATGCTCACTGCCGTGCATGAGTAATTCCATCGCAGGCTTGCTGGATGGTGATGGATTGGATGAGATTTACCATGTAATCGAGTTAGTTTTGTTAGGGTTTGATCCCTAGTATCCACTATGTTCTAAGATTGATGTTGTTATGACTTTGCTATGCTTAATGCTTGTCACTAGGGATCGAGTTCCATGATTTCAGATCTGAACCTATTATGTTTACATGAATATATTTGTGTTCTTGATCTGATCTGGCAAGTTGTAGTCAACTACTACGTGTTATGATCCGGCAACCCCGGAGTGACAATAATCGGGACACTTCCCGGTGATGACCATAGTTTGAGGATTTCATGTATTCACTAAGTGCTAATGCTTTGGTCCGGTTCTCTATTAGAAGGAGGCCTTAATATCCCTTAGTTTCCATTAGGACACCTCTGCCATGGGAGCGTAGTACAAAAGATGTCATGCAAGTTCTTTTCCATAAGCTGACTATATTCGGAATACATGCCTACATTATATTGATGAATTGGAGCTAGTTCCATCTCACCCGAGGTTATAACTATTGCATGATGAATGCCATCCGACATAATTATCCATCATTGATCAATTGCCTACGAGCTTTTCACATATTGATCTTTGCTTAGTTACTTTTCCGTTGCCACTATTACGATTGCTATGAAACTGCTACTGTTACTTTTGCCACCGTTACCATTACTTCCATATTACTTTGCTACTAAACACTTTGATGCAAGTCTTCCAGGTGTGGTTGAATTGACAACTCAGCTGCTAATACTTGAGAGTATTCTTTGGCTCCCCTTGTGTCGAATCAATAAATTTGGGTTGAATACTCTACCTCGAAAACTATTGCGACCCCTTATACTTATGGGTTATCAAGACCTTTTTTGGCACTATTGCTAGGGAGCATATCTCTATTCTCTGAGCCACTTGGGATTTATATCTGTTGATATCTATGAGGAATTTGAAATATACTAGAACCAAGATCTATCCCTCTACTACGAGGGGAGGTAAGGAACTGCCATCTAGCTCTGCACTTGATTCACCTTCTGTTTTGAGTAAACTTGCAACACCTACACCTGCTATTGATTCTGATATTTCACATGTTATTGATGGTGCCACTTATGCTATGCATGATGCGTATGATGATACTACTTGTTTGCTTGATAATACTGTGCCACTAGGTGAATTTCTTGATGAACAACTTGCTAGGGTTAGAGAGAATAAAATTATTGTAATTGATGATATTATTGAAACTGAAGATTATGGTTCTCCCCCAAGATATGAGTTGCCTGTTGTACCTGAGGGCTTATGGATGAAGAAACTGCTAGAGACTTTCTTGCTTGCAATGATAGAGATGATCTTAAGAAACTGTTAGCTAAGCTGAAAGAAAAAGAATGCAATATGATCCTAAGTTTGCTACTTCACCTATCTTTGTTACTGATAAGGATTATGAATTCTCTGTCGATCCTGAGTTAATTACTTTGGTTGAATCTGATCCTTTCCATGGTTATGAATATGAAACTGTTGTGGCACACCTTACTAAATTGAATGATATAGCCACCCTATTTGCTCATGAGGAAAAAAATCCGCTATTACTATATCCTTAAGTTGTTTCCTTTCTCATTAAAGGGTGATGCTGAGATATGGTTTAATTCTCTTGCTCCTGGTTGTGTGCGTAGTCCGCTAGATATGATTTACTCCTTCTCTGCAAAATATTTTCCTGCTCATAAGAAACAAGCTGCCTTACAGGAAATATTTAACTTTGTGCAAATTGAAGAAGAGAGTCTCCCACAAGCTTAGGGGAGGCTTCTCCAATTACTTAATGCTTTGCCTGATCATCCTCTCAAGAAAAATGAAATACTTGATATCTTTTATAATGGACTTACCGATGCTTCTAGGGACCACCTAGATAGTTGTGTTGGTTGTGTTTTCAGGGAAAGAACTATTGAGAAAGCCCAATTGCTATTGAATAATATATTGACTAATGATAATGATTGGACACTTACTGAACCAACTCCTAAGCAAACTCCAAAGAAAAGAGGTATTCTATTTCTCAGTCCTGAAGATATGCAAGAGGCAAAGAAATCTATGAAAGAAAAAGGTATTAAAGCTGAAGATGTTAAGAATTTACCGCCTATTGAAGAAATACATGGTCTTGATAACCCGACACAGGTAGTAGAGGTAAAATCTATCTATAGATTTGATGAAGGTGATATCCCTCATAATAAGTCTGCTAGTCAATGCTTGGATGAGTTTGATAATTTTATTGTTAAACAAGAAAAATTCAATGCTTATGTTAGTAGACAATTGAAACATAATGCTCACATGCTTGACTACTTGGGTAATTATATGAGTAGAACTGTTAATGATCTTAAGCTTATTAGTAAACATGCTTCCATGGTTAGAACTCAAGTAGAACAAGTACTTAAGGCACAGGATGATTTGCTCAATGAGTTAAATAGTAAGAACAATGATAATGTTATTAGGGTTATGACTAGAGGTGGTAAAATGACCCTAGAACCATTGTATCCTGAGGTTCATCCTAAGAGAGTTTAGCAAGATTCTCAAAGAATTAATACTGATGCACCTAGTCCTCGTAAAAAGAAGAAGAAAACTGATAGGACTTTGCATGCTTCTAGTGAACCTGTTATAGACACACCTGAGAATCCAAATGATATTTCTATTTCTGATGCTGAGATACAACCTGGTGATGAACATGAACCTAGTGATATAGTTAATGATGATGTTCATGTTGATTCTCAACCTAGCAATGATACAAAAAATTCAATGTCATTACGATATTAGGAAATACTTGCTCCAATTCATGACTGAAATAAATGTTCTACATATATCAACACATAGGGGAGTAACAAAAGAACTATTGTCCATTTCCAGACAAACCCCGAGCCGAGGTTGGAACAATTCTTTATTTTCTTGTTGGTTCCTTCTTTATTATTTATTCCAAGTTTTTCTCTTCCATTCGATTCATTAGCTTTAGGAAAAATAGAAGTTGTGGAAATGCTCGCTTCTAAAATGCTTAAAGGCTCTTCTTTTCGTTGTAAGCAAACAAAGAAAGTCACTAATTATTTACTTTGATAACATGAGTGGATTCGAGAATGTGGTCCCTCCTCTCTTTTGACCAGTCCTTGGCTTCTTTGTTTGATGATGGCGATAGCTCTTCTCTAGCCCGGCTAGATAACAAAACAATGAAATAGCACACCACTGGGGTGATAAATCTTCTTGATGTATATAGAGACTGAACCTGTTGTTGATCTTGATAACCCACAATCAAATAATCAACCTTATGATAAGAGAGACTTCATTGCTAGGAAACATGGTAAAGGAAGGGAACCATGGGTTCAAAAACCCATGCCCTTTCCTCCTAAGCCATCCAAGAAAAAGGATGATGAGGATTTTGAACGCTTTGCATAAATGATTAGACCTATATTTTTGCGTATGCATTTGACTGATATGCTTAAAATGCCTCCTTATGCTAAGTATATGAAATATATTGTTACAAATAAAAGAAAGATACCAGAAGCTGAAATTTCCACCAGCTTGCTAATTATACTTTTAAGGGTGGAATCCCAACAAAACTTGGAGATCCAAGAATACCAACTATACCTTGCTCCGTTAAAAGAAACTATGTTAAAACTGCTTTATGTGATTTGGGAGCTGGTGTTAGTGTTATGCCTTTCTCTTTATATCATAGACTTGATTTAAATAAGTTGAAACCTCCTGAAATCTCTTTGCAAATGGCTGATAAACCAACTGCTATACCCATAGGTATTTGTGAGGATGTGCCTGTTGTGGTTGCAAACGTTACTATCTTAACAGACTTTGTTATTCTTGATATTCCCGAGGACGAAAGTATGTCGATCATCCTTGGTAGACCCTTTTTGAACACTGTAGGGGTTGTTATTGATTGCAACAAAGGCAATGTTACTTTTCATGTTAATGGTATTGAGCATACGGTACACTTTTCGAAGAAACAACCTCAAGTTCATAGTAACAATTCTGTTGGAAAAATTTCAACGGTTACTATTGGAGGTTTTGAGTTCCCTCTCCCTACTGTCAAAAAGAAATATGATATCCTTATTGTTGGGGCCATGCATATCCTCATTGAGGTAACTTAGTGTTATTCAAAAATTCTCCGGTTTCATGTTATCCGAAAGAAGTTTGTTAATAAGACTTGATCAACCCTGTTAACGGATTCCTTTTGATGAGCATGAGATGGATGAATTTAGAAAGCACAACTTTTAGTACCTACTTTTTATTTTCTATTATTTAGATTAAATAAAGCAAAAATAGTATTATCTGTGTGTTTTCTGAATTATCCATGCAATAAAAAATGCCCCAAAAATAAAAGTTCTCCAAATGCCCTGAAAATTTAGTATGATTTTTTATAGAATACTTTTGAATCTCTAGCACTGAGAATGCACCAGGGGCTGCACCAGTGGACCACAAGGGTGGAGGGCATGCCCTACCCCCTGGGCGTGCCCTCTGCCTTATGGGTCCCACATGGGCCCCCTTCACTTATTCCATCACCCATCCACTTCGTCTTCCTCCAGAAAAAATCACCCCGTAGCTCAAACCCGTGTTCTAGCTCATTTTGCTACCATTTTCGATCTCCTTGTGCAAAGCTCCATTTGCAAAACTGCTTTGGGGACTTGCTCTTCGGTATGTGACTCCTCCAATAGTCCAATTAGTTTTTGTTCTATTGGTTTATTTATTGCAAATTCTTGCTACTTAGGTGACCCTATTCTTGAGCTTGCATGTCAAATTTATATGGTCCAAAGTAGTTTTGATGCATGATTTAGCCTCTAGGCACTTGTGGGAGTAGTTGCTATCAATCTGGTTGAGTTTGGTTCACTTTTATTTTGAGTCACTAAAAATTTCAGAATTTTTTCAGAGGGAGAAAATGATGAGGAGATTGTTGATAGGCTCTTCAAGCCGGGGTTCGAAGGAAAAAGAAAATGAAGAGAAGGAAAAGCCCAAGTACAACCTTCCTCGCACTGTGGAGGTTGGGTCATGTGAATGGCCATGTGATGCATTCTTGGAGGCAGCCGGAATGTATGAGAATTTCTATTATTTGGCTGAGAATGCAGGCATCACCGACTTTCTCCATGATAAGTTTGATCAGTACCTCCTACTCACTAATACTTTCGTGCAAAATTTTCACTTTCATGGTAGGAGATCACCACCCATGGTAGAATTTTATTTATATGATGAGCATAAGGAGATGACGCTTTATGACTTTTGTGAGGCTTGCAAGTGACCTCATGAGGGCAGCGTCGACGAGCCACGTCCTAGAGATGTGGAAGATTTTATTGATGAAGTTGCCATAGGGGAAAAGAGAAAGGTGTCGGAAGCAAGAGTGTCTAGTTTACATTTTCCTGTTTTGCGCTACTACTCATTATTTGCTAGGAGATGTTTAATTGGCTGCGGGGAGAGTGGAGGCATTAGTGCTCCTGACCTTGCTATTTTACGCCATGCTTTACTTCGTTATAAAACTTGTAGTTTGGGTGCTTTGATTGCTCAACGGTTGAGCTTAAATCGTACGAAGGGTCCTATATTTGGAGGTATCTATGCCTCCCGCCTTGCTAAACGCTTATAGACCCATTAGGCACGATGGAAAAGAGGAGAAGTTGCTGCCCACTATATACTTAGATTATGACAGTATGGTAGCACACAATTTTATTAAGAAAGACGATGACAAGAGACTCATCTATAACCTGGTATTTAGCGAGAAGACTTGTTAGATTATTACCTTTCCTACACCTTCTTTGTTTGATATTCATTCAGGCAGGTACTTCATTTTGCCCGCGGGCATCTACGCATACTGGGAGGGGATGCGGTCCCCGGTTCCTGAGCCATCACCTAATCCATATCAGGAGTGGATTTAACAGTGGGAGCCGCGGGAGCTCACTAACCAGTGGAACCCCCAGGATCCTCCTCAGTACACCGGAGAGGGCTACTTTGATCCATGGGCATAGACCAACTTAGGCCAAAAGCCTAAGCTTCGGGGAGTACGTATTTCTCATCGATATTACATTCATGTTCACACACTCATTCTAGTTGTCGGTGTTCATACCTTTTCATTGTATTATCCATGTTAGTTTATTTTCTTTTTCTCGCTTTCTTCTTGTGTGTGTTTGAAAAACTTTGAGAAAAACCAAAAAAATTAGTTGTAGTTTAGTTTACTTTCCATGTTTATGTAGTAGTACTAAAAAAACCAAAAAGATTTCTCGTTCTTCTTTTGCTTGTTAGAAGCTTTCCCGTGTAAATAGTTTTTCTCGTTCTTGTTTTACTTTCTTTAGAAAAACAAAAACTCCAAAACCATTTCCGTGTGTTTCTTTGAAATTCTTTTCTTTTCTTTGATAGTCGAGAGGAGAAGACCACGATGAAAATGTTGAGTGGCTCTCATATGCATTATTGTTAATCTAACAAAGATCCCATATTACCTTGTCTTCTCCTTTGAATAAATGATTGCATATTCCAGCTTAGTCCAATGCATGTGCACTATTATTATTATTATTATTATTATTATTATTATTATTATTATTATTATTATTATTATTATTATTATTATTCACACCGTTCGGTCGTGCAAGTGGAAGGCATTAATGACGATATACGATGAAATGATTGAGATCAGGAAAAACTGGTATGAACTCGACCTATTTTGTTTTTGTAAATATGATTAGTTCATCATTCCTGATTCAGCCCATTATGAATGAAACATGTTTGCAATGACAATTAGAGATTATAGTTACTCATGCCATGCTTAATTAGCTAGGAGTTTATAATGGTTTACCTTGCGTGCTAACATGCTTTTAAAATGGTTGTGATGTAGTATGATAGGATGGTATCCTCCTTTGAATGATTCGAGTGGCTTGACTTGGCACATGTTCACACATGTAGTTGAAACAAAATCAACATAGCCTCCACAATATTTATGTTCATGGTGATTTATATCCTACTCATGCTTGCACTCAGTGTTGGTTAGTCTCAATGCATGTTTATGGCTGTTGTCGCTCTCTAGTTGGTCGCTCCCCAGTCTTTTTCTAGCCTTCACTTGTACTAAGCGGGAATACTACTTGTGCATCCACTTCCATAAACCAAAGTTGTTCCACATTAGTCCACCATACCTACCTATATGCGGTATTTACCTGCCGTTCCAAGTAAATTTGCATGTGCCAAACTCTAAACCTTCAAATAATAATCTGCTTTGTATGCCCGAATCGCTCATGTAGCGACTAGGGGATGCCAGCTTTCGTGCTAGGTTGGTTATTCTCACGATGAGTGGACTCCGCTCATCATTCACGAGAAAATGGATGGTAATCGGGATGCCCAGTCCCATGCTCAAATCAAATCAAAATAATTGCAAACAAAACTCCCCCAGGATTGTTTAGTTGGACGGTACGCGTTTGTTTGGACCAGCAGTGGAATGTGCTTGTTGGTGGCGGGGGAGTATAAACTTTTCCATTCTGTTTGGGAACCGCCTATAATGTATGTAGTATGGAAGATACCGAGATCTCTTGGTTGTTATGTTGAAAATGAAAGCATACCACTCAAAATATTATTTATCTCTGTTTTAAAAGCTCGAGCTCTGGCACCTCTACAAATCTCTGCTTCCCTCTGCGAAGGGCCTATCTGTTTACTTTTATTGCTGAGTCATCATCCTCTTATAAAAAGCACCAGTTAGAGACCACCACTGTCATTTGTATGCATTGTTATTAATTGATATTGCGTATGACTGTTACTGGATCTCTTTTACCATGAATTACAATGTCTACTCAGTCCTTGATCTTCAAGGGTGCTCTGCATTTATGTTTTGCAGCCTTAGAAAGGGATAGCGAGATACCATCTTGTTATATCATATCATGATTGTTTTGAAAAAGTGTTGTCATCCGAGATTTATTATTATTGCTCGTTAGCCAATTATGCCATTGATATGAGTAAATGTGAGACCTAAATGTTATTGTGAATATGGTTAGTTCATAATCTTTGCTGAAAACTCGAATGCTGGCTGCTGAATTGCTTGAGGACAAGCAATGGGTTAAGCTTGGGGGAGTTGATACGTCTCCATCGTATCTAATTTTCCAAACTCTTTTGGCCTTGTTTTGGACTCTAATTTGCATGATTTGAATGAAACTAACCCGGACTGACGCTGTTTTCAACAGAATTGCCATGGTATTATTTTTGTGCAGAAATAAAAGTTCTCGGAATGACCTAAAACTTCACAGAGAATACTTTTGGAATAAATAAAAAATATTGGCGAAATAATCAACTAGAGGGGACCCACCACCTGTCCACAAGGGTGGGGGGCGCGCCCCTAGCTTGTGGGTCCCATGAAGCTCCATCGACCTCAACTCCAACTCCATATATTCACGTTCGGGGAGACGACACTGTGGACCCCTGGACTGGCTCAATCAATGCTACTGGTTTTTCAGGGGGAAACAACATGCCCCCATGGGAGCTTTTCCATGAGCTTTGCATCTTGTGCTTCGGGCTGTAGATACGCGAGAGACGGCTAGCGGAGCTTGGGCACCTACCCTTCACCTCTACGGTGCAGGACTTCGCCGACCGCTTCCAGGCCCTAGCGTGCCACGTGCCCGGCGTGACGGCTCGCCAGTGGGCCGAGCTCTTCATTGGCGGTCTGCCGGATCATATCCACGTGGACGTGGAGATGCGGGGACCACAGGACCTCCAGACGGCCATGTACTATGCCCGCACCTTCGAGCGTCACGCAGTGTCCATGCAGTAGGCATCATCGTCCCGAGGCGCCCGACAGCCTACCCGTCCGTCACCAACACCACCAGCGCCGGGATGTCCAGCCCAGGCCGCCGCAGCGCCCAACGCGCTGGCCGTGACGCGGCCCTTCCGTCGGCTGACCCCGGCCGAGTAGCTCGAGCGCCGCCATCAAGGGCTATGCTACAACTGCGACGAGCCCTACATCCCAGGACACGTTTGCTCGCACCTGTTCTACTTGGAGGCCGCAGACTAAATTGAGGAGGACGCCGCTGCCACCGGGCTGGGTGACCTGGCCCCTCCATTGGTCGACGAGATTCCTCAGGGGCTGGCCCAGGCAAACACCCTTGTTGTCTCCCTCCATGCACTCGCGGTCATCCGGACGGAGAAGACCATGTGCCGCCCGGCACTGCAATTGACCGCAGAGAGTAGTTACGTGTTACCATGGCCAACGGTGACCGTCTCCACTACCAGGGTATTGCTAGGCATGTCCCCATCATCATCGGCGCCAAGCACTTCACCGTCACCTGTGTCGGCATCGACTTGGGCTACTTCGACTTCATCCTCGGCGTAGACTTCTTGCGGATGGGTCCTGTCCTCTGGGACTTCGACGCCATGACGATGATTTTCTAGTGACTGGGTCGCCGCGTTCGGTGGGAGGGTGGTGGCGGCGCCTCCACGGTGGACCCTCAGCCCCAATTGATGGCGGCCGCCGTCGATGCTGAGCATCCCATGTTGGCTAGCCTATTGTAGTAGCATAATGACCTCTTCGACGAGCCGCAGGGCCCGCCACAGCCCGGCCCTACGACCACCGTATCCACCTACTGCCGGACAACGCTCCTATCGCTGTGCGACCGTACCGCTACCCCCAACTGCAAAAGGACGAGCTAGAGTGACAGTGTGTGGTTATGTTCACCCAGGGAATCATCCGGATCTCGACGTCCCCATTTTCTGTGCCGGTGCTCCTTGTGTGCAAGGCCGATGGTTCGTGGCGTTTCTGCATTGACTACCATGCTCTGAACGCCAAGACGTCCAAGGACAAAATTCCTATCCCCATCGTGGATGAACTCTTGGACAAGCTACATGGGGCATGCTTCTTCACCAAGCTCGACATCCGTTTGGGATATCACCAGGTGCGGATGCACTCGGACGATGTCGCAAAGACAGCCTTCTGCACTCATCATGGCCACTTCGAGTTCTTGGTGATGCCCTTTGGCCTCTCCAATGCCTCGATGACATTCCAGGCATTGATGAACGACGTGCTCCGCCCCTACTTGCACCGGTTTGTGCTTGTTTTCTTTGATGACATTCTTATTTACAACTCATCATGGGCGGAGCACCTGCATCACATGACTATCGTCTTCAACGAGCTTTGAGCACACCATCTGCACCTCAAGCGCTCCAAGTGCTCGTTCGGCACGACATCAGTCGCCTATCTTGGCCATGTCATCTCGGTGGAGGGCATCGCTATGGATGCCAACAAGGTTGTGGTGGTCGCGGCTTGGCCAATGCCGCACTCGCCGCGGCCCCTTCGTGGTTTCTTGGGCCTTGCTGGATACTACCAGAAATTCATCCAGGAGTTCGGCCTCATCGCAACCCCGGTTACGTGCATGCTGCACCGCTACGCCTTCTCCTAGGATACGGAGGCGACCGAGGCATTCCAGAACCTCAAGCAGGCTCTGACGACGGGGCCCGTTCTCCAGATGCCTGACTTCGACAAGCTTTTCATGGTGGACTGCGACGCCTTGGGCGCGGGGTTTGGCACCGTCCTCCATCGGGGCAATGGGCCACTTGTGTTCTTCACCAGGCCCTTCACCGCGCGCCATCACAAGCTCGCGGCCTATGAGGGGGAGCTTATCGGCTTGGTGCAAGCTGTGCGTCACTGGCGGCCGTATCTTTGGGGCGGCCATTGCGTATTCGCACGGATCACTACAGCCTCAAGTTCTTGTTGGACCAGCGCCTCTCCATCATGCTGCATCATCAGTGGATCAGCAAGCTCTTTGGCTTCGACTTCACCATCGAGTACCATCGAGGCCGCATCAACACCATGGCCAGCGCATTGTCATGCCGTGACGCCGCCCATGATACCGACACCGTCGACCCCGCGGGGGCGGCCCTCTGCATCTGCTCGGGGTCCTCCTTCTCCCTCATCGATGACATCCGTCGGGCCACCACGAGCGCTACGGATGCGCAGATCTTTTGGCAGTGCCTCAAGGTCGGCAACCTGGAGGAGCCGTGGCGCATGGCTGATGGCCTACTCCTGCACAGGCGCCGGCTCTTCGTGCTAGATCACGGCGGACTCCGTCACCAGGCCCTACTGCTGGCCCACTCGGTCGGCCACGAGGGCATGCAAAAGACCCTCCACCGCTTCCAAGCAGATTTCTACATCCCCGGCGAGATAGGGTGCGGTCTTGCATGATGTTCCAGCGCAACAAGACAGAGACACTATGGCCGACGGGGCCGCTACAGCCCCTTGAGGTGCCCTCTCAGGTCTGGGACGACATCTCCATGGACTTCATCGATGGCCTTCCCAAGGTGGGCAGCAAGTCCATCATCCTTACGGTGGTCGAACGCTTCTCCAAGTATGCGCACTTCATTGCGCTCGGCCATCCCTACACCGCCGCCTCCGTGGCACGTGCCTTCTTCGACGACATCATCCGCCTCCACGGGTTCCCCTCTTCAATCATCAGCGACCGTGACCCGGTGTTCACTAGTCATGTCTGGCGCAATCTCTTCCGGATGGCGGGCGTGAAACTGCGCCTGAGTACGACATTCCACCCCCAGACAGACAACCAATCAGAGGTGGTCAACAAGGTGATTGCTATGTATTTGCGTTGTGTTACAGGTGATCGTCCTCAGGCTTGGGTGGACTAGCTCGCTTGGGCGAAGTACTGCTACAACACCTCCTACCACTCCGCCCTTTTGAGGTGGTCTACAACCACCCTCCACCACCCATCCTGCCGGTTGACCCCGGGACGGCCCACATGGAGGCGGCTGGCAACCTTCTCCGCAGCAGGGATGAGATCCTCGCCGAGGTGCACCAGCATCTTCTCCAGGCCCGGGAACTGTCCAAGAAGTACAATGGCGGCCACCACCGTGAGGCGGAGTTTGCGGTGGGTGAATGGGTGTGCTTGTCGCTCCTTCACCATTCCACGCAGTCGGATCCGCGCGCTAAGCGCAAGATGGCCCCTCACTACGCGGGACCGTTTTCCGTGATGGAACGCATCGGCAAGGTCGCATACCGACTCCAGCTTCCGCCCGGCGCTCGCATCCACGACGTCTTCCATGTGGGCTTGCTGAAACCTTTCTGCCGGCGGCCGCGCCGGCGCTTCCTCGAACCTCTGATGGATGTCTTCTTCTAGGCCCAACGAAGGTGTTGAAGGCCTAGCGGCACCACAGAGTGCGGCGTTTTTTGATCCAGTGGCAATGCCTTCCGGAGGAGGACGCCACTTGGGAGCAGCTCAAGGAGTTCCGCTAGCATTTTCTGGACTTCCAGCTCGAGGACGAGCTGTTTGCGCAGGCGGGGAGAGAAGTTATGACCTACATCACTTATAGCCGGAGGAGGCCCAATGGCACATCTAGTTAGGGGCTTAGCCCAACTTATCTTTATTTTTTATTAGCACCTCAAGTATTATATAAACACTTGTAAGGCCACGTTTTGGAATTAACCAATAAGTCATAACTATTTCCCGGCTCCCTTCAGGAGCCGGAACCCTAACCCTAGCCGCCTCTTGCGCCATCTCCTCCTCCTTAGCCGCGCGACCACGGTGTCGCTCGTGCCGCCGCTCGCGCCCAACTCCTTGCCACCCTACATTCCACCCCTACAACCTAAGAGCTAGGCCTGGTAGGATCCCAGCTCCTATCAACCTCATTATTGGGTTAGCTTTTGATCTTATTCCTAAAGGTGTGGTGGTCTTAAAGTATGCAGACGACACCATAGTATGTCTTGAACATGACTTAGATAGAGCTGTCAACCTCAAGTTGTTGTTATACTTGTTTGAGATGATGTTTGGATTAAAGGTGAATTTTCAAAAGAGTGAGATTCTTACCATTGGGGTGATGAAGAGATTGTTAAAGAGTATGCTAAACTCTTTAATTGTAAAATAGGTCAATTCCCTATCAAATACCTTGGGGTGCCAGTGAGTTTTACCTTCCTTAAGATTCTATTTGGGAGTTTCTTGTGGGGAAATATCTCAAACATTTTGATGATTGGGTGGGCAATGTAGCATCTATGGGGGGAAAACACTCTCTTCTGAATTCTGTGTTTTCCCAATTATCCTTATATCATATGCCGATGTGGCTTACGAGCAAGACCTTTATGGAAAGGTTGGATAAACATAGGAGAAAGTTCCTTTGGCAAGGTTGTAACAAAAAAAGATACTACCTTGTCAAATGGAATAGGATTTGTACATCGAAAGAAAAAAAGGTTTGGTGTGAAGGACCTTAGAAAATAGAATATTAGCCTCATGGTGAAATGGTGGTGGAAACTTGAAATGCACATGTGGATTTGGCAAGATATATTGAAAGCCGGATATCTTTCTAATAAGTTTGTGGCTAATGTGAGCCCTAAATTTTCCGATTCCCATCATTGGAAGCTCTCATGAAGGTCAAAGACATGTATATGGTCGGTGGGAAAATAAAAATTGAGTTTGGCAATCTTACTAGAGTTTGGAAATATTTTGTTAATGGGTTGATCCCATTTAACATACAATTCCCTCAATTATTTGAATCTGCATGGATCAAGACTGCACTATTGATAGGTTTGGTGTGCTTGAGGTATCCTCATTTTTAGACGCTGCATATGTCCAGTGCTTACTATGCAATGGCGAGAGATTTGTGACGATATCTCCAAGATACGACTCAAGACTGAAAATAATGGCTATTGATAGGTTTTGGGGGGTTTAAGCAAGAGTGCTTATTTTTCGATCAAATCTATGTACAAGTGGCTAGAAAGGCCTCTAAGTGGTTTAACTTTAACTGGATCTCGGAGGCCAAAATCCCTCTCAAAATCCAAATCTTTGTGTGGCAGTTAGCCCAAGATGTCGTTCTCACTAGACAAGTAATGAAAGGAAGAAATGTTATGGTAATCATGGCTGCTCCTTTTGTAATGAAATTGAGACTGTCACCCACCTATTTTTTACTTGTACATTGGCCCGAGTGTTTGGAGATCTGTGGGGGTGGTGCTAGGGACTGACTAAGCCCTGATAACTTGTGGAGACCGGTTTTCCGGGTATTAATTCCCAGAAAATGGCCCTTGTGCTCATCAGCCCCAGGATTTCTGTTAGCTGATGAGGCACCAACTTGATATAGAAAATCCAAGCAAAACACAAAATATGTAGTACAAGACCATTCTGCTCTGTGAGTACAACAAATGGTTTCTAGTGGTTGATGGCGGAAGCGGGTTGTGAATCATCAGTGTCTATGGGACTCCATTTCCCACAGGAATAGCTGACCAAGATAACTCCTATCTTTGCGAGGCTGCTATCGCCGTTGCTTAGGTTCCGGGGCTGTCATCACGGTCGCTCCTCTCCGCACAAGAAATCTGGCCAAGACAATAGCCAGTGACAAGCCAGTGAGTACTTTGAATGTACTCGCAAACATTATGAACACGGGTATAATATAACAACGATGTTCTGAAATATTTTATGCTCACGATGTCAGTCACAAAAGATAATAAAAACTCTGATGCATGCAAGCAGGTTATTTATGAATATGCAATAACATATTAATAATAAAATGCACCGATCGGGTGTATGAAGTGACACCTCGAAAGGTTAGTAAACAAAGAGAAATGCCTCAGTCGGGCGTCTGAGCGACACCACATAAAGGGCTTATAAAGAAAATAAATAACAACATGCCACAGTCGGGCGTCTGAGCGACACCGCATAAAGGGCTTATAAAGAAAATAAATGACAACATGCCACAGTCGGGCGTCTGAGCGACACCGCATAAAGGGCTTATAAAGAAAATAAATAACAGCATGCCACAGTCGGGCGTCTGAGCGACACCACATAAAGGGCTTATAAGGAAAATAAATAACAGCATGCCACAGTCGGGCGTCTGAGCGACACCACATAAAGGGCTTATAAGGAAAATAAATAACAACATGCCACAGTAGGGCGTCTGAGCGACACCACATAAAGGGCTTATAAAGAAAATAAATGTAGTGAATATCCAGGAGGTAAAACCATCCCAGGGATACTCAATACTTCAAATAATATAAAGGGGTTCGTCCATAAATAAAAATAATCATAATCATCATAAGTCTCAAGTCATGATACCAGTTCTGGTTTAACAGTTTTCTCCTCCGAAGACAGACACTAAGACCGACACTTGACCCATCCCAGACTGTAATCCTTAACCATGGACACGGCTATTCGAATAGGTTTAATCTCTACAGAGGGTGTACTCTTTACCCACGAGTAACAGATTCCTTTAGTCCATCGGGACTAATTCCGTCTACGGCCATTTAGTTGAAAACACACTTAACTTGCACACACTAGCTTAACTCACATGTGTCTGGAATCACCCACGACACTTGTTAAGCAAAACTCTAAGTGGGGAGGCAACAACATCGTGTAGCATGGGATCAAATTTATATCACGCGCTCTAAGGGGTGGCCTCCCCTCTCGGTCTCAACCGAAAACACCCATGCCCCCGGACCAGGTGGCCTGCCTACCAGCTACAACCGATATCTTCCACCATGGCCTCTCTGTACGGTGTGTGCTAGAAAGAGGTTGACAACTTACTGAACCGTACTCTACTTGTTGTAGAGACGAGTGGTAGTACGAAACAAGTATGGGGGTTACTAGAACAAGACTCGATCTATGGTCGACTCAGGAGGTTTTAAGTATTCCCTGCATGATTAGCATAACGAATATATTTCATCCAACAGACAGAGTCACCCCTCATCATACCCCTCATACCATGCCCGACACACTCGTCTCGACGAGGGACTAGGGACAAGCTTGGGTCTACCCAAGACAGAGACTTTCCCGTTTTCCTTCCGGTAGGCACGAAAGGCATATGAGGATGATCATCATCACAAGCATGTCCATTTCCAACATCAAGTAAATTTTCAATAAACATTCATGCAAACGATCACATCACCACATAAAATAATGAGTTCCACGCATTGAGGTGGTGTCATGATCGTGTCAAACAATGCATGCAAAATATTATTCCAGGGTTCAGAATGCTTGCCTTCAATGTGTGGAAAGGCAGGGTGCACTCCAAAACTTTTGAAAGTTTGCTTCTCTCTCTCCAAAGTCCTATTTTAAATAAATTTGAATTAACACACAAATTCAAAACAGCACAAAAAAGTTGTTTGTAATTTTTTCAAATAAATCTTAAAATAAACTAGATTAAATTTGAGAGAGGTAGGAAAAAGAATCAATCCATTTGGAGTTATATTTAAAAAGTTATAGCCAGTCAAAGTTTAGTCAAATTCCTGGTTTTTAAATAAAACAGAAAAATAAAAGAAAACGTTTCGAACAGGTACACGTCGAAGACGTACTTTGAGAGTTACGTCTTCACTTAACCCACGTGGACTGGGGCTGGGCCACTGACAGTGGGTCCAGGGGGCCCACTGGTCAGGTTTGACCAGTCCATCTCTCTCTCCTCTTCCTCTGCCCGAACGGAGGCGAGGCTACGGCGATCAACGCCGGCGAATGGCTGCTCTCCGCGGGCTCCAGAGGGTTGGGATGGATCCGCAAGACCGGGGCGGTCCTCCCGGTGGTCGTTGGGTCGGGGGGGGGGTGGAGGGAGTCGCCGACGGTGAGTTTCGCGACGGAGGAGACTTCGGGAGCAAAGTGGTTTTGGGGCTGCGGTGGTTCCCGATCAAAATCGAGCAGGAGGAATGGTTCACGGGAGGAAGAGAGAGCTTCTGGTGGAGAGAATGGAGAGGGGGATGTCCTGGTGGCGCCGGAATGGTCGGGGCTGTGGCGGCGGCAGGAGTTGCCGGAGAGGAAGAAGACGACTCCCCTGGTGTTCCTACTGCTATGGGTGGGTCGGTGAGGGAGTGAGAGAGGCTGCGTGAGGCCTGGACGAGCTCGGGTGCTTCTTATATAGCATGGCCATGGTGGTTACGCGGCCGAGGATAAGGTCGTTGGCGAACCGACATTCTGTAGCTTGCAGGGCGATGTGGAGGCGATGAGAGCTAGCCGACGAGCGAGGGGATAAGCTTGCACAGCTCCCAGGGGCAGGTGGCAAGCCGAGGTGGCTCGGGCGGCGCCGACCGTGGCAGAGGCGCACTGCGGATGCCAGCGTGCCACCAAGAGTGCCCTGACGGCGGCGTTGTAGGCTGCCAGGGCGGCTTGGCGTGTTGTGGTGAGAAGGGGAGTGCGTGGCGCGGCTCTGTGGTGTGGGCAAAACCGGGGGCGCGACGTGGCGGCTCGGGCGCGGCACGTGCAAAACGCACGCTCTGCTCGCGCCCAGAGCACGCACGGAACATGCTCGACGAAAATGCCGGGGCCTGCTAGAGGTCTCGGGTGAGGCTGGCAATCACCAGACCTAGGTTAGGAGTAGCTAGGAGTCTATTGGACATGGTGGTTAGGTCAGGTGGCCAAGTTCACAATGCAAGCTAAGACTCATGTCAAAACTGGTCATGCCTGCAGGGTGCTCGACAGAATGCCACATGCACCTAGGCATTTCTTGGAGTGGTCAAATCTTCCAGAGTGGGGTCTCTTTAAATGCACAAGAGGGTGATGAGGTTAGTTTGCCAAAAGGAGAAACTTGCTAGTGCAAGTTTTGCAAAACTTCAGTTCTGGACAAGAGGTAAATGGCATCATCTCATGAACCAAAAGTATTCCAATGGTTGCATGCTCCTGGACTTAGGGGTTTTGTAGGGTGGTCTACAAGCAGGGGAAAGAATCAAGGGCCAAAGAGCAAGCAAGAATATGGATGCTGTACAAACCATCATGTTGGACCAGAATGAAGATGAGGATGGTTCACTCAATTTTTCCAAAGAACATCACTAGGCTTTTGCAAAAAAGTTGAATCATAAGCTACTACCAGCATCCCATAATTTTGGTGGAGGCTAGAAAGAAGTATTTAAATGAGTTGTAGTACAAAATTGCCCACTGGACCAAAGAAGAAAATTGGGTGTAGAGCTCAAAATATTTCATGAATAAAATATATTTTTGCATAAAAGTGATTTAAAAACATCACCTGACATCTCCAAATTTTGGTTGGAATTTTAAGTGAATTTATCAAATGGTTGTAGTTCAAATATGGCCATATAATCTTGGAAAACCATTTTTCAAGAAAATAAAGATCAAGCAAATTAATTATGTAATTAGTTCTACTAATAAAAGAAAAGTTTTTCTTGAGAAGTTAAACAAGTCGAATAACATATTTGAAAGGTTTTCTTTTTGGGGAAAACTCCATAATAACAAGAGAGAAAAAAAAAGTTCAAAAATCAAAAGGGAGCCCAGAAAATAAAATTTTTAATTTCCTGGCAAAATTTTAATTAATAAAACAAGGTGAAAATTTTGGGGTGTCACAACACTACCCCCCTTAAAAGAAAATCTCGTCCTCAAGATTTGTTAAGAGTTGTTTGGAAAGAACCATCCCTGTTAGTAGAAACTAAAAATTTATTTATAGCACAAATTATTGCGTCGTCGCGGTTGGCAACTACGCCCGGGTTAAAAAAATGCAATCGTACACCAACATACTCATGTATGGCCACTATTAAAAACAGGGGCGCACAATCAAACAACATTTAATGATGGCGGTACAGGGTCACACAGTTACAAGACGAGGATATATTAAGACTCGGTACTACTCGAGCGGCTTTAGTCTACCTCGTTAATATCTAATCGGGCTTGCCTCGTGGACATCAAGGTTTCTCCATGGTTTTCACCGTCGGGATTAGCTGGAAGGGATTGAGGAACTGCAGGGTCGGGGTAGCGATGATGACCATCTCGGGGATTGTTGGCCACACTCTCGTTGGAGTGTGTTCCCAAAAGGCGACGAAGCACTTCTGGGGTCATCGAGGCACCTTGGTTGATGGTTGGGGCTGACCTCAGGGTCTCGATTGGGTGTCCGAACAGCACGACTGGGTTGTCGGCATCGGGCTCGTCTTCTCCTCTACTCGGGGCTCGACGAACCAGCTCTCCACGAGCTGCGATCAGATCAATGGTGATTTGATCGAATAATGCCTCTAGTGCACCTACATAGCGCACTAGGTGCAACAATGCAGGATCCGTCTCGTGATCTCCGTTGGCAACTTGGGGTGGTCTACCATACCCTTCACGCCTGGGGTAGTAGTAGAACGAGCGACAGTTAACTCTGGGCGACAACTGCCGGAGTTGAACTATAGCCTCTCGAGCAGCTAGCTGGATGGCTTGTGGTTCGAAGGAAGTTATCCTTCCGATGAACCTGTAGGGGCGTTGTGGCGACAGACCCCTACCGTAGACGTGCACAGTGGCCCAGAATTGATGGCTTTCACCGCCCATGGGTCCTTGGTACACAACATATTCTGGGGGCTCTTCTAACGCATAGGCACGACGGGTGAGGTTTGCGAGTATGGTCACAAAACCTCTAAGGTTGGGTGCTGTGGTCTCATTGTGCACGACGGGACCAGGCATTATGGCTCAGTTTGGGTAAAGGCTGTGCTGTGCTGGGTTGAGGCTAGCATGCCCTTTTTATAGAAAAAGGGAACAGAGTCTTCCTTCGCACGCTTGCGAATGAGACATTATAAGCATCGGTCACTGGCGCGTGATCGACAGGCTAGGTTGATAGGTTGGGCACCGACTGCCAAAAGTGTCGGAGTCATTGTGTGGCTATCTTGCACGAGAAGCTTGGCTGGGTTTTGGTTAAGGTCTGGTGGTTTGGCTTACCTAGGTTTTTTGACCTGGCTAAGATAGGATTAGCCAATGGTCAGCCTGGCTCTGATACCAAGTTTGTGGCGACCAGTTTTCCGGGTATTAATTCCCAGAAAATGGCCCTTGTGCTCATCAGCCCCAGGATTTCTGTTAGATGGTGAGGCACCAACTTGATACAGAAAATCCAAGCAAAACACAAAAATATGTAGTACAAGACCATTCTGGTCTGTGAGTACAACAAATGGTTTCTAGTGGTTGATGGCGGAAGCGGGTTGTGAATCATCAGTGTCTATGGGACTCCATTTCCCACATGAACAGCTGACCAGGATAACTCCTATCTTCACAGCTGACCAGTATCCCAGCAATCAGGGGGGCGAATCGTTTTTTTGCTCGGACGCACTTTCTTGCATGCGAAGGTGTAGCTGGTGGGTCCCAGCAGTCAGCGGGAAACATTTTTTTGGGTCCCTACTGTCAGGTGGAGGAATCATTATTTTCCGCGTAATAAGGAGGCACTTCCTTACTGCGGTCGTGGACCCAGCTGTCAGCCTCTCCATGTACAGTCCATGTCCGATGGAAGTCGTTCCTTGACCACGTTGACCACGCCGCGCCGAGAGCACCAGGGCGGTGGACGACGGTGAGGCCTAGGAAGGGGACGACGCGGAGCCGGTGAAGACGCGGCAGTGGATGCCCATGCGGAGAGGATTATGAGGGTTCACTAATTCTGTTGCGGTGTGAGGCTGCCGTCGCCGCAGGGCCTGGCCAGCGGTGGGAATAGTAGGGGGCGGTGAGGCCTCCGCGGCAGCACAGCCGTCCATGGGAGGCAGGAGCAGGCAGCACGACCGATGCTGCTTTGGGCGGCTGGAGCAAGAAGACCAGAGGTTGAAGAAGCACTACGACCGTTGGATGGACATCGTGCGGTCACTGGAGCTAGAATCATTCATATTGAATAAGTTGACAAAGCCCTCCGCCCCGTCAACTTAGTAGGCCCACAAGTCAGCCTCCCACCAAGGTGGGTCCCAGCTAGCAGGGGGAGTATTCATTTTTTTGTGCGTAATAAGGAGGCACTTCCGGTGGGTCCGAGCTAACAGCGGGGGGAACGTTTTTTTTGTGAAATACGGTGGCCCATCCGGTGGGTCCCAACAGTCAGGGGGGAAATGTTTTTTTCGTGAAATAAGGTGGCCCGTCCAGTGGGTGCCCGCTGTCAGGTGGAGGAATAATTATTTTGGGCGTTATAAGGAGGCAGTTCCTTGTGGCCACCGTGGACCCAGCTGTTAGCCTCTCCACGTACAGTACTCTTTCGATGGAAGTCGGTCGTTGACCATGTTGACCACGCCGCGCCGAGAGCACCAGGGCGGTGGACGACAGCGAGGCCTAGGAAGGAGTCAACACGGAGCCGGGGAACACGCAGCAGTGGAAGCCCACGCGGAGAGGAGTACGAGGGTTCACTGGTTCGGCTGCGGTGTGAGGCTGCCATCACCGCAGAATAACAGGGGGTGTGGGTGAGTGGAGGGATGGCCTGGCCATCGGTGGGTGTAGTATGGGAGCGGTGAGGCCTCCACGGCAGCACAACCGGCCACGGGAGGCAGGAGCAGGTGGCACAACCGGCGCTGCTTTGGGCGGCTGGACCAAGAAGACCAGAGGTTGAAGAAGCACTACGGCCGTTGGATGGACATCGTACGGTCACTGAAGCTAGAATCGTTTATTATTGACTAAGTTGACAAAGCCCTTGGTAAGCTCCAACTCAGTAGGCCCACAGGTCAGCCTTCGAAACGGTGCGCCCCAGATGTCAGGGGGAGGAATCATTTTTTGGGCGACCAAAGCTAAGAATATCCGAGATTGAAGAAGAAGCATGGCATCCGTTGGATAGACATCCAACTGCCACTGCTGCTAGAACCGTGTGTTGACTATAATAATTTGACAAAGCCTTGCATATGCGTCAACTTATATTTTTAGGGGACGCGTCACTTAGTAGGCCCACAAGTGTGTGGCAGAGAACTTATAGCCCATTTGCGTTTTGTAAGAATGTACAGCCCATTCTTGAATTCTAATGGAATTTACAACAGCCTATTTACAGTTTGTTAAAAGTACAGCCCATTTTCTAGCTAGGACAACAATTAATAATTTCAACCAACCGTTGAAGACAGAATTCAATAAAATTTCCCACATTTTGATGGGATCAGAAATATTTTTATCCCGAAATTTCTAGTCAGATTAAATGTAAATTTGTATTACGTAAAAATCCAATGAAACATTGCGCGTGCAACAATGAAAATTTAAGATTTTCAAAATCCATAAATAATATTTTATAAACTAATTTCGTGTTTTGTGCATTTTTTATAGTTACTGCCCAGTTTTTATAATTACATCCCATTTATTATTTTTTAAAGCCCATTTTCCTGTTAAGCCTAATGCATCCCTCCTAGGAAAGATTTGCAGCCCAACGGGGCGGAGAATAACAAGTTGACCTTGCCTGGGTATTCCTCAAAAAGACGTATAGCTCGGCTAGCCATTTTCATCTGGAAAAAATTAGTATCTGGGTTGGATATCTGGCCTGGGCTAGACGGGCCACAACCCGCCCAGTTAATACCATGCTCTCCTCTGAACAACAACGAAATCATCGCCAAGAAAAACTCTGCAATGCTCACGCCTCAAAAACACAAATACTGCTCGAGCTGCTTGGTCCCAGCTGTCGGCCGCACCTTGTGCAATTCTCTCATTTATATTGACTACATATGTTGACAATGGTGTGGGACCGTGATGTCAGGAAACCAGGAGAAAGCAAAAAAATATAGTTGTACATAATAAGGAGGCACTTGCGTATGTACAACTATGGCCCTAGTGGGTCCCTAGTGTCATCCAGTCAAAATAAAGTCATTTCCTGAATCCTCATGTTCGTTGACGATGTTAACAATGCTCGACGCCACGGCGAGCACAACAACTCGAAGGACAACGGAGAGGGCCTCGCAGGCCCTACGGATGGTCTGATACAGCGCCCGCTGCTCATTCAGGAAGCCAGGATCATCGGACACCTATGAGGACCTCCGAGAAACTAAGACGGCATAAAATGGTAAGGCCATGCTTGGGAGCTCTGGTTTATTTCAAACCTGTATTAACATACACAAGTGTAATTTACTCGTCATCGGAAACAACGTGTAAAATACAGGCATAATGAAACCGAGGGCCCGAGGTCTGCAAGTAAAACCGGCGGGTTACGCGTGTAATTTGAGAGACCAGTGTATATTTTACGAGCACTGCTATATGGACGACATTACTAGATGATACATGCACGACGTGCGTATCATGCCATCCATAGGCAAGGCTGAAACAGCAGCTAACGACTGGATTAGCAATCATCCAAGTGTCGTTCAATGTTTTTATCGTATGTGAAGTACTTCCGATATTTTACTAGTCGAAATCAACCAACCAAGCGCCTTCGCCCGAGACCATCTACTTTAATTTACAAGCGTTAGTTTTACAAGCGATTTTGGTTGGAAAACGACGATCCAATCATGGCCTAATATCATGAGTTGGTCGGAAGATCATATGGTTTTACGTCTAACCTACCCGACTTGTCGTATAGGCTATGAATGAAACATCAGATGATGAACTTCTTAAGCACAGAACAACAGAAGAGGATGATCTTCTTAACAAGCAAATCACTAGCATTAGATCGACATGCAAAACAATACAAAGCATTATTCTCAGGAGGCACGGTGAACAGCTCGTGATGCCGCATGCCACAATATTCCAAGCTCAATTTTGCAATCAAACACAAGGCCTGGCATTACATAGACAATATTCAGAACAGACTCTTAACACAGGAATATCTCAGCAGAGTAACTATTTACTTCTACACTACACAGGAATAGGAAAAAACACTCGATGCTGCTCACAGCAAGGGCATCCCACTCAAAAATATCAAATGCATGTCTTCTGGCTAACATCAATGAGCAAATTTTGACAAGGTTTTCCAATTCCAGTATATTAAACTAACGTCTTCTTGCTAACATCAATGATTAAACTTTGACAAGCTTTTCCCATTCAAAATATGTAATGCCTATGATCGTGGAGTCCTATCGTAGCTTCTTAAATTGCCAATGGTCTCTGCAGACTGGTCATGTCACTGGTGTCTAATAATACTCTGTAAAGCTTCTCGGTCATTCCTTCTGTAATGTAGCACAAATAATGATTGCTTCTTTCTGCAAAGTGGAACAACCAACTGGACCCAGTAATGCAGCAGTTTGCCTTGGACACATTGGCTCCTTTTGTGCAGTTCAACTAAAATCAAAGTCGGAATAAAACCGAGCTTTAATTTTGATATCCCTGTAAGCAACAATAGGTATAAGGGAAACAATTACTGAGAAATAACGGTTGATGACTTGTACTCCCAGAAGAAAAGCATCTACTAATCTACGTTATCTTAATGGGAAACAAAGCAGGAGAGTAGCAATTCTCCATCAGTGTGATTCATTCATATTGACTGAGACATTATCTTAACAATGCCTTGTTTCAACATGTATAAAGAACGACAAAGCAGAAAAGTACCATTCCTAAAACAATGCAACTGATTCATTTTAACAGATACATTATCTTAACAATACCTTGGTTAAACATGTAGAAAGAACTATAAAGCAGGATAGTACTATTCCTAACAAGTGTTGCAGTTTTGAACTAAGATTCAGTAGTTAATTAATTCTGAGAGTGGCATTGCTTAATTTTACCAACGGCATTAGATTAACTACTTAATGGGAAAAGACAACAATACAATAGCTTCAATTCAACATTTATTTAAAACAGTACCAAAACAAGTAGCACAACATCTCAAAGCACACTGCACATCATGTGGATGAGACCAAGATTTGAAACAACTCGCCACGAAGACTGGAAACAAATCTCAATCTCCTTTTGTGCAGTTCCACCAAAATTAAGCAAAGTCACCGGTGTGACATTCAAGTTGAACTGCACAAAACACTCTTAAAACATAAGTGTTTCGAGTAGCGAAGCAAAATGTTGCAATAGCAACAAGTTGAATTGATACCCCTGTTTTAACAGAGGCAAAAAAGGAAACAATTACTTGCTGACAAAGGAGGATGAAACAAACGGTGACAAAAAGAAGCATCTAACTTATCTTGGATGGAAAATAAAGTAGGATAGTAGCATTTCTAAAATGGTTACATTGATTCATATTAACAGAGACATTCTCTTGAAACAACATTCGTTAAAAAATGTAATTTACTTTTAACAGTGGCATTGCTTCAATTTTCCGGCGGCATTCTTAGATTAACAACAGCAAAATAGCTGTATGGGACATGCCAGCACCATGTGCGTCCACACGTGTAAATGGGTGATGCAGAGTATGTAGCCAAGTAGCCTATATGCGTTGGTCCCATATTTGTTCTCTTTGAACCTTTTTCCTATGTGAGGGCAGCAAATCTAGTCCTGCACAAACTACCCGACCCCCCAGTTTCTTTCCCTTTTCAACAAAGAGATTGATTCCTTACAGATGTGTGTACTGGGTTACCCCCTTTTCCCTTTTCGACCTACAAAGCGGCTGGATAGCCAGTCTATACTACTTTCCGCCCCTCCTTTCCTCATTGAACCACGTCCTAGATTCTTGCTCCAGCCCACCGCACCCTTCTTTCCTCTTTGAACCAAGACCTAGATTCGACTACAGATCGAAAAAGATCCACATGCAGCTAGAGCAACGACGGTTTCAAAGAAACTTATACCTTAGGGTCATCGGGATGTGGCAAGGCATGCGGCAGGAGGCCAGATCCGCCCACACTACATACGACAGCAAGGAAGAAGGGGTCGGTGGCCCTCTCGCACAGGTGCTGGGTGAAAGAGAACAGTGCAGCCGACAGTGGATTGCCTCCCTCGCCGAAGGCGATAGAGTGAACACTGCACCTCCTCCCCTTCCCGGTGCGATGGGATTCAGACGTATCCTTCACCAGCTGTGAGGGGGGAGAGAGAGACAAGAGGCCAATGCAGTCTTGTCTAGATCTGGTGAAGAGAGGGTGAGAGACTGTGAATATAGCAAACCCTAGCAAATGAACGGCGAGCCTCCAGCGTGTAACATATATGTAGTGCGGCAAGCGTGTGGAGAGTGCAAACCCTAGCGAACAAGCGCTGAGGCTCCCGCTTATATATATACTACTATAGTATGGACTGAGCTCCGGTGCCTTCACTGCACCTGCTTTTGCTGTATGACAGGTGAGCCAGCCACATTTTGGGCCCACTTGTGATAAACCCAAAGGCAGGTGCACTAAGTCAATGAAGCTGCGTCCATATAGTACTCTCGTGTATACGACTAATATATGGTGGAGTGGTTTTCTTATTCTCTCCATAACAATCATTTTCAATTGTGTAAGTACGAAACGAAACTCTTTATTTAATGTACAGTGAATAAAACTAGTACTACTACTTCCGATGAACTAACGATCCACGCCCACGCGTCCTGGTCGCACTTCCTGTCCTTCACGTGTGGTACACTACCCTCCCTTAAGTGAACAACCACACATGCGCCAAATTATCAGAAACGTGTGAGAGTGTGTACAAATAAAGAATTTTAATTTCAATTATCGGAAAGGTTTGAGAGTATTACAAAGTTTGACTTCAGCCAAATCTAATATGCAGAGTAAATAAAAATGGAGGGATACTACGTCCATCCGGGTTTTTAGTCCACACCATTTTTTAAATCAAAGTTAATAGCTAGACAAATAAAATTACATGGGAGCTGGAGACAAAGTTGTGAGAAGGCTTAGAAATAAATACAAAACTTATGCTCTTAGTACCAGTGTCGATCCTTCTTCGAGGAAACATTTGGTTCATAGCCAATTGTGTGATAAAATTGCACCAAAGTGAAAGACGACTGCGTCTCCAACGCAACCAAGGTGAACTGACGAAGGATATCATCTTTGTGCGTAACAAGCAAAGAGCACTGATGTAAGACCATTTGTTTTTCATTGAAAATCGATCAGCTTCACCAGCCGACGCAACCATGAGGCGCAACCATGAGCATCGATAGGTCATCGTGGTGATGCATTATCCATTTGGCATCAAGTTTGGGTGAGGCACCTATGAAGTTTGACAAATCCTCACTCTGGTCTGTTTCTTCTCAGTAATCAAGCTCGAGGAAGGAAGAACCACGTGGCAGAGGACAGTGAGGCGGAACAACAATGGCCATCCAATTTTGTGCAGTTCCACTAAAATTGAGGAAGACATGCCCGGGTATGGAGACACGCATCACTGTTTCCTAAAATATAAAAAAGGGTTAGCAATGACACCTCAATTGTCAATAAGAATTAATGAAAAGTACACCAACAAACAGAAGCATCATAATTATCTTGATGGGAACTAAACCAGGATAACCAAGAATAAAAGCATTTCTTCATTTAACCAGTGATAGTACTACCACCATATGGACAATGACCGCACAACCACCATGTACTTTTTTTCGAAACAACATATATACCTCCACCGAGGCATAAATCAGGACAACTTTTCGAGTGGCATTTCTTGCCAATGGGAACTTCTAGGCCGACCATCTATGATCTGATGCCTCTGGTGGATCGTATTGAGTGCCGTTTATCTGCCTCTTCATGCTTACTAAACCAAGGGAGCCGACTGCAACTTCTTCAGTTGGTGTTGTGCTCCATGCCTATATATTTTTTGTGCACATTATCTCTCCCAAAGGGCATTATACTGCAGTTGGAGCGGATCATGAGGCAGTGCCTGTGGATAGGTAACACGGATAACCCACGACAATCTCTGGCTGCTTGGGATTTAGTCTGTCGCCCTAAGTGTTTTGGAGGTTTGGGTGTTCTTAATTTGGCCACCCAAAATGAAGCTTTGCTACTTAAGCATCTCTTCAAGTTTTTCAATAAAGTGGACGTGCCTTGGGTATCTTTAATCTGGGACACGTATTACACATTGTCACCACCCCAAAGCACCAAGGTCTGTGGTTCATTTTGGTGGCGTGATATCATGCGTTTATACCCAAAATTCTACAATCTGGCGGTTCCACAAGTTCATGCTGGTGACACGATACTCTTTTGGCTCGACCATTAGCAGCTGGGAAATCGTGCTGTCTTGTTGCACGACTGTTTTCCGAGGCTCCATTCTTTTGCTGTGGATGATGCAATCACAGTTAAAGACTTTATTGAGCAACCTAATATCTTGGATCATTTCCATTTACTACTATCGCAGGAGGCCTTCTCAGAATTCACACAATTACAGTCCCTCCTACCTTTGATCAATTTGAATGGTGAGAGCAAGGACATTTGGATGTGGCCTTCAAAGTCTGGCGCCTATATGGCAAAGATATACTATGATTCTTGCTTCTCGCACCTGGTGGTGGATCCCATACTCAAGTGGATTTGGAAGTGTGCATGCACGCTAAAGATCAAAGTTTTTGGTTGGCTCCTGTTAATTGATCGTTTGAACACCAGGGATATGATGCAACGTAGGCAATGGATCATCCAGGATGGTACTTGTGTTCTATGCAATCTTGGACAACATGAGGATCGGGCTCACCTTTTCTTTGCTTGCAATTTTAGCCAAAGGGTTTGGAACTATCTTGGGATTTCTTGGACTGTTCAACCGAACCAAACCACATATGATATGGCACAAGCAGCTAAGAAGGATTTTGGTCACCCTTTCTTCTCTGAGGTTATTTTCACTGCTACTTGGAATATTTGGATACAAAGGAATGGGAAGATCTTCAAAAATGAACAACCTTCATTTAGAGCTTGGAGAAGAAACTTTATACATGACATCTCTCTTCTGTCTCACAGAATTAGATGTATATTTAAAGATAGTTTTCTAGCTTGGATAGCTAACCTTACTTAGTCTTTCTTTTGTAAGCATCTCTTCGCTTCTTTGTACATTTGTAAAGTTGTAACTTATCTTCTTTTAATTAATAAAGGACCGTGAGGCTGTTGCCTTGCAGTACATAGTCAAAAAAATAGTACTAGTAGGTGACGTTGGACCAGCCGACGAACCCTATCTACTACTATGCATGGGGAGCTGGGGAGTAGTCGCATAGAAGAAAACCCACACACAGCAACCTGGGGAGCTAGACTAGTACAAGAAGTTATACCTCAGGTGGGCGAGATGTCGTTTAGGCGGGCGGGCGGGATCTGCCCACACAACGGCAGCGAACAAGGGCATGGAGGATCTTCGTCCGTGCCAGTGCCGGCTCCGAGAGGACGATGCGCATCGGCTTCCTCCGTCGCCGACGGAGACAACGTCAATGCTGCACCTCCTCACCTCTCGCAGCAGACGGGATTCGGCTGGATCTATGACCACCGGTGAGGAGAGAGATAGAGTGGACACTATCATCTTGTTTTGATATGGAGAGGGTGAGAGAGCGAGACGCGAGAAACTCTATCAAACAAGAAGCTATAATGGAGTAAAAAAATCTCTCCATAGCAGTGGTTTTAAATATAATAGTACGCGCGTTCCCGGAAAAAAGAAACGAAAACTGGCGGACAATTTTTTAAGGGTCTGTATAGGACACATCTAGATGTGACATAGTTATGTCACATCTAAGTTGATGTCAACTCTATTTGTGGTCTATTTTTTTTGTTTCTTGTTGCTACTCCCTCCGTCCAGGTGTGTAGGGCGTCTAAGGAAGGGCAGCGTGATTCCCTCAAAAAAAGGGAAGGGTTGTGTGATCTAGGCGTGAGTGGAGTGGGCGAAGGGAAAATTTAAACCAGGAAAATAGCTAGTTACCGAGCAAGTTTAGCCCTTAATTCTCGCTGGTAAATATCGCTAGACACGCCAATTTATTGCCTGGCCTTTCCCTTCCTCAACGAGCTGCGCATGCATGCAACAATACTCGCGCTAGTTAATTGCCTTCCGATTTTTTCGCTCGGGCTGACCAATAATCAATTAACTAATTATGCATGCATTGGCCTAACACATACCGCGGGTCATCAGTTTTGATTAACACGGCATTTAAAAATGGTTGCACTAGGAGCTAGAACAAGAGATTGTAAAACGAGGCTGGTTTAACTACCTATATGCGACTAAAACTTTTGGAAAAAATGGACTCTCTTAGACGCCCTACACACCTGGATGGAGGGAGTACATTATATACTTGTGGGAGATTAGATGTGATATCCTTAAATAACATCTAGATGTGAATTAGACAAACTGATTTTCTAACGTACCAAGAAAGAAAACTCGAGCAAAAACACGCCCCCGCTTCCAGGTCGCGAGAGTCGTCGCGCACACACACATAGACATAGACATGCATATCCATGTTTACATAAAATTCCATTTCCATCTCCATCTCCAATCATATTTGTCCAACTGGCACATTATTTACGTTGTTAATTATATACGCAGCAATATTAACATACAACATCTCTTGCGCATGTCCGGACCGCTGCCACGGCCGGTCCTGACCAACCCGAACCCTCTTCATCACCTACGCGTGCTTCCCGCCCGAAACGGTCAGTGCCGCATTCATGCCCGGCCAGAGCGGACGCAACCGCTCACTGGCGCCGGCATTGAAGCGGCGCGCCGGCCGAGAGAGCGTCGCCCGCGCCGCTTTTGGGTGCACGCGGCTGCTCTGCATTTAAAGGTCGCAATAACCGGCTACAACATGCATGTAAAAAGTTCTTGGGAGTCCGTGCTACAGCTAGCTGTCCTCCCCCAACTCGTCAATCTCTTCTAGTAGTGCTAGTACTCCATGGTGCGGTCCATCGACAAGCAGGCGGGAAAGTTATCATATACTACTCCCTGCGTCTAGGTGAGTAAGTCACCTTACCAAAATTAGATTTCCCAAAATGTTTAGGCTCTGTTCATTAACTTTCCATCTCGATGCCCACCCTGCCTTGTTCGCCAGCGAGCGCTTCCACCTCTGGCTCATTGTCTCCCGTGGAAACCCCTTTCCTCCCTTTTTTTGCTCGGGCAAGAACCAATGCATGCAGCACGTCCGTGCGGTTATTAGGAAAGAAATAAAAGTGCTTTGCATGCTATGAATTACGAGGGCATGCATGGGTAGCTAATAAGGCATCCTCTTAACTGCTGTGATTAAATGTTGTGTTTAGAAGAGAGAAATATTCTTCTTTTCCACCAATCTGCTTGCACCTAGGTC
The DNA here is from genome assembly GCF_018294505.1 of Triticum aestivum. Taxonomy (NCBI): domain Eukaryota; kingdom Viridiplantae; phylum Streptophyta; class Magnoliopsida; order Poales; family Poaceae; genus Triticum; species Triticum aestivum. Next base: position 469,600,566 of record NC_057798.1, on the reverse strand, counting down.
GTGATGCACCTTCTAATATGACTTATTCACCTAGACGGAGGGAGTACTCGGTTTGCGGTGAGTGGCATGCCGAGCGACCGTGTGGGGTCGAGCCGTGGAGGAGGGTGAGACATGAACATGACAGACGTGATTTAAACATTGGTTTTGCTCGATGGTGCGATCCAACGAAATGAAACGTTGGTTTCTCTCCATTTCCATTTTTTCTCCGAAAAACGGAAACTTTCCACTCCATTTTCATTCCTATTCGAAGGTTGCCCCGTTACAACATTCCATCAAATACAAAGGAAAACTAACACGCATGCTGATGGATCTCAATGATTCACAGATCATAGCCAATATTTACTTCACAAGTAAAGAAAAAAGTTGTGAGAGCGTGTACGAAAGAAAAACTACTGATGGGGTCACTACGACTTAAACCCTAAACCCTAAAAATGATTTAATTTCCTGGCCAGGTAGAACCTGTAGAAGGAAACATGGCTGGCACCCTTGGATCATACGATGCTTTTGTGCAGTTCCACTAAAATCGCCCTGAGCATCCCTGATGGCAAAGATATTGAAGAAGTGTGATTAGAATGATAGTACTGGCACTAGTTCATGAGACATAAACTCATCACAAGTAGAAGCCGGTAGAAGTAGAGAAAGATCGACATGGAGATGGAGCTACGACAGTGGAGCAAGCCGGCTCCAAAAGGAAGATGGACCATACCTGGGACGTCGGGCTATAGCTAGAAGGGCGGTTGGGACGTGACATCGGCCCATACCGCGGTGACCCCCGATTGGGACACACCGACTATGGGTTTTCTCCCTCGCCGATGTCGATCACGTCTATGTAGAACATTGTTCCCTTCCTCCAGCTGCGGGATCAGGCCCGTCGTTCTATGCTTGTGAAGAGAGCAACCTAAGCAAGCAGGCTTGTAGCTTAGGCTCCTGCTAGTGTATATATAGTGGTTTTCTTTTTCTCTCCATATCAACCATTTTATATTGCGTACGTGTCATTCAAGAGTGAAATGATGGTTGCTACTTCCGAATAACTTACTATGTGATTCGACTGCTCGTTAGTAGCCCCTACACGTACTCCCCCTACGTGTATGCAACAGTCACACGTACACATGGACGCAAAAACGCGCGCGACGGCCTAATGCATGCATGTCCGAGCACACGATGGAACACACACGGTCACGCTCAAGTGCTCAACCTACACGTGCATGCACACACATACTCAATCAGGGTGAGCTAGTGACCGTATAAACACCGGAAAATATATATATTGAGCGCAATGAGCGTATTATGAAGTCCAACGACCAGTGTCTTGGCTGATCGTCCTAAGAATGCTTATATATGAATAAAGCTCTCTCATTTACCCGCAAAAAAGATTAAGCCATATTAAACGGAAAGGAGGGAGTATGGACTAGCACTACTTTTTGGTGTGTCTCGTCAACTCGCAGAACAAGGAGAAGCTTGCAGGACAAGGTGAAGCCCGCTTGCGCCTTTTGACTAATGCAACCTATCCTCGGTGGACATGCATCAGTCCATTCGGTGTCAGATTGTCAGAGGCATACACTTTAGTACCCAACATGCGGAGTACCATCATTGTTCGACTTCACGAAGAGGCGAAGAGCCAAGCGTAGTAGTACGAGTAGTACTACTACTAGAACCGCATGGTGGAGCGTCTGTACTCTTATTTTTTTATCTTTGATGAAGTACACGTTTATTCCAGAGAAGGGCGGAAAACGGCAGCCCGACATGTAATGAATGATATTGGTCAACCAACCATGCTCGAATATATCTTGGCCTCCGTGCGAGCCCGTCTGTGTGTTCTCGCTCCTCGCCTCTCTCAAGGAACGGCATGTTGGCTCTTTGTTGTCAATTGAGATCGGTTTGCTCACACTCCTGTCCCACATGTCAGTGATATGCCAAGAGGAGGTGCGTTGACCAACTGGCCATACGCGTACCTGGTTTTGCACCTTCATACTACTCCTCCCTCCGTCACAGTTTACCGGGCGCGCTTCATTATGATGCATTTCTCTCAATGCATTTCCACCACCAGAGAGACTTTAGATGTGTTTGGTTTAATGCTCAATTAATTAGGGCATGGAAACCACAATCAAGTCCACAATTTTCTCTCCATGTACTCTGTACTACTACGGAGTGGAGTAAGTGCATGCATGTGTGTACCCGGGGTGGAAGCACTTCATGCATGTGTGTACGCATTATTCCCTCTAGTAATAGACGCCGTGCTATAACTACCAATGCTATTTTTCAGGCCGATCGCTAGTCGCCTTGGTCCCACAGATTTTTCTTTTCTTTTTTCTGAAGCGCTCTGTATAAACAGTGACAGATGTAGTATGAGCGGATTCAAAGAAGAGTGTATTGATGGTTGCTTCTTCAGAGCAACTTACAGTGGGAAAGGTGGGGCTTATGATTTGACTGCTCATTACTCACTATTAATGCGTCGCAACGACCGGGTTGAGTCTCCCATGCGGTTGTGCACTACCCCCTCGGTTCTTAAATATACTCCGGAGTATTTGTCTTTCTAGAGATTTCAACGAGTGACTACTCAAATATTTGTCGTTAGAGATTTCAAATGGACTGGCACATACAGATGTATATAGACATATTTTAGAGTGTAGATTCACTCATTTTGCTCCGTATGTAGTCACTTGTTGAAATCTCTAGAAAGACGAATAGAATATTTAGGAACGGAGGGAGTACACATACGAAGCAAAATGAGTGAATCTACATAAAATATGCCCGTTTGAAATTTGTAAAAAGACAAATATTTAGGAACGAAGGAGTATAATTTTGTGCATGGCACATGGACCCGGATGATGAAGAGGCTTCTGGCAATACTATCAAGCTTCCATCCTTTGCTTAAATAGTTGACGTACTATACAAATAATTTTCCAGCAACATGAAATTGTACAATGGTGTGAGCTTTCAGCTTTTGTTTTGTGTGTCTTGCCATTGATGCTCTTTTGGAAACAATAAAAAACTAACTTCCTTGCTAATGCATGTCAATTATTAGCAGACCAGAGCTAATAATTACATCACAACTGAAAACAGAGTTGTGAGAAGGTGTTAAATTAAAATTGATCCATGCTTTCATTGGCAGCAACGTCCCCCCAGCTCTGTCTAAATCAACAAGGCATGTTGGGAAAAAAGTAGCTGTCTGGAGCATGCAACATTCCGATCATTTTGTGCAGTTCCACTAAAATAGAGCTGAGCGTCCCTGTTCCAAAGATATTAAGTGTGATTACGATAATAGAGGACTGCTGATGAAACAATAAACACACAAATACAAGTCGGTCACCTTTGCAGTCTCTCTTAAGACTAACTAGTTGGAGAAGATTAGGCTCGGAGTTGGATGAGGAGGATAGAGCAAAACCAATCTCCCTTTTTGCAGTGTAGAGACGTTGCCCGTGTTACATTTTAGTACAACTGCACAAAACACTCTTAAGAAAAAAGTGATTTGTGCAGTTCACCAAAAGGTCGCAATAGCAACGAGGTGAAATGGATAGCCCTGTTTGCAAAAAAGAGGTAGAAAGGAAATAATTACTGGCCAATAACAGTTGATGACACATGCGACGACAAAAAAGAAGCATATTCCTTGTCCTAAGGGAAGATAACAGAACGGTTGTGTTTGTCTAAAACGGTGTGAGGACAAGAATGCAATATGGAAAGTACGCCAGACGAGCTACATTTTCGGCAAAGAACTATGGAAGATCCACATGCAGCGATGTGGGAAGACGGGCAGTGGAGAAAGGCCGGAGGGGATACCTGGAGGTCGTCGGGACGTAACTAGGTGAGCGATGGCGGGCGGAATCTGCGAGCAGGTGGTGTAGGCCCTGCCGCGCCGGAGCTTGGTTAGAGAGAACAACATGTACCGCAGATCGGGATGTGCTGCCTTGGCGCCGTCGAACGGAGAAACGATGCACTTGCTCCCTTTCCCCCGACGGACATGATGCGGCCGGATCAGTGACCAATAGTGAGAGAGAGAGGCCACCACACTCCCTTTCCCCTGGCGGACGGGATGCGGCCGGATTAGTGACCAACGGTGAGAGAGAGAGAGGCCACCGCAGCCTTGTGTGAGATACTCTAAAGAGCGACAAACCAGGCAGACATGCTCCATTGTATATAGTGAGCGGACTACCTTTTTCTCCATAAAAATCATTTTATATTCTGTGTACGTGCCATTGAGCACTATAACTTTATTTAAAAATAATGCGGCAACGCGTCAAGTCGAACTTTGTTTCGTGCACGCGTGGTACACGACCTCCCTAGGTAAACAACCGCTACAGGCGTTCAAATTAGCACGTGGGCTACCATTTCGTAAAGAAATGAGCTCCACCGTGTACCCACGCGGGTGTGGCTGGGCACGAAGCGTGAGTACATGCACGATGCACCTATTCTCTTCTTGTATACGTACGCCACCTACGTGGGGTTGTGTGAGAGAGATACAAACCTAGAGAGATATAGTGTGTGTGGGTTCTTGAGAGTTTTTTTTGGGGGGGGGGGGGTCAATCAAAAAATGTAACATATGCAATGTGTGTGAAATAGAGTCCTGGATATAACATGTATATAGAGGGGGCGATCCACGAGAAGAGAGTGGAGGTATCATCGGCTTCAGGTGTCCATAGAATCGAAGAGAGGGATGATGTGTGTGTGTGTGTGCGCGCGTGATCGATAAAGAGTGCCATCGAATTTGTGTGTGCCCACGTCAAAGATATAGAGTGGCTGGCCTACTGGAATGTGAGAGGGGACTTGTCCAGTTTGTCTCTATGGCATGGATACATACTTGCAACGCTCGACTATCGGTGTGTGGTGGGGGAAGAGGGAGGCCCAATTAACTATAGAGGTACAATGGCTGGTATATGTGTGGAGGAGGAGAGAGGCCTACCTCATGTATTAAGGAGATCGATCTGCCTCATGTATTAAGGGAGATCGATCAGCATCCATGCATACGTGCAGGAGAGGAATAAGGTTGGGAGAGAGAAAGAGCTAGAGTGTTGGTGGGGGTGGTAGTGGAGTTGCTTCTAACAAATGGTGGGATAGGCTTGCTAGACAGACGGAGGGCACACCCGCAATATCAATAAGAGAGGAGATGGCTGCTTGTTGTCTGTGCACGTGCATGTGAGAGATAGGTCAGGAGGCATGCACGAATGATGAGGGGGGACGATGTGGCTGTGGTAAGCAGACGTAACTACATAGGAAGATCAATCACCCTTTGTTAGAGAAAGGAGAGACATAACTTGTGAGGTACGTCGATCGATGGGGGGGGGGTAGTTAAAGTCGATCTAGGTATATGTTGGGAGATCGATCGGTATACATGCATGTGTGTGTTAGAAGCAAATGAGGCACGAGGAGAAGGATAGAGAGAGAGGGATGCATGTTGGAGGTGGTACGAGAGGCATACTATATCGAGGGGGGAGGAGTGTGCAAGTACAAGAATGATGAAAAGAGTGGTGGGAGTGAGGCATGGACGGTGACAAGAGAAGAGGGGAAGCTTGTGTTTGTGCTAGGCACACCTGGCTAGAGAGGCATATCGATCGATGTGTGCCGTAAAGAAGGAGCTGGGGGGCCTACACACATCATGGGTGAATGACCTAAAGTGAAAAGACGAATTTGCGCGATGGAGCTAGAGAATGCTGAGGGAGGGTGAGAGGGATGCGGGCGTGTGCATGCACAAGAGAAAGTTAGCGCTAGCTACAAAGATAAGAGGGTTGTGTGGGTGTAAAAGACGAATAGAGATCATATATACTTCATTATAAAAAGCGAATTCGGATATTTGAAGAATTTATCATAGTGTTTTAAACCGACGCATGTGTGAATATATATAATGGTGATACACATGGTGTGGTTATGAACATGTTATACTACATTTAATATATTTTATCTCTACTCTTATAAAAAATGGAGTTGTTGATGATGGTGTGCCTGCCATCCTGCATTATAGGCCGTCCGATTTATATCTGGCTGTTAGCAAGGAAACTATGATGGTTGAAGTTGGCAACAATCATTATTGTAGATTCTTATTGAAATAGAGAAACGAATTCAAGTTTAGTTCGAATTGCAGCGGTAGTATAGGCATTCGGAATGCACTAAAATGTTGGTATGAGTAGGTTACATGCATTATACAGCAAGCGAAAAAATTTAATCGGACATAGCTTTGAATAACATTTGTATAGTAAAACGGGGCAAGACTCTCTGTTTGTGTGGTGTGAATAGTTTTATTTTTTTCTTATTTTCTTTTTGGTTGAGATAAGTGCGAATTGATTTGGTACGTACAAGTACAATATTACTACACGTTAGGCTTGTCCCTAAAATTCAACCCGCATCTTGTTATATCTCGAAAATTCAGATATCGTGCTCTCAAAACTGGCGCCTTCACAACCCGTGCCTTGCTATCCCGAAAATACAACGCACACGAAAACTCCCTCCAGCTGCCAAATCCCGACACGCGAAATCCCCCTTCTAACCCTGAGCCGAAAGGGCCGCTAGTTCAAATCGGTGGGGGGGGGGGGAACTTTTGTAACACACCCTACATTTTGGACAAGCGCGTCCCTAAGTCATGCTTCACCCCCTCCCATCGCCCCCTTTTCGCCATTCGAAATCCCAGGCCGCCATAACCTCTCCGCTCCAGCTGCGAAAACCCACCCTCCTCCACCCGCCACGTCACCCCTGCCCCAGCCAGAGCCTCTTCCCCGACGACGTCATCCACCGCAACAGCTCGACGTGCCTCGTCCACCTCCCCGGATGAGGATCCGTCGTCCATCTCGCCGTCCCGCCGGTTCATCCGCCCCGTCCTCCACCTCCAAGGAGTTGCTCCGACGATCGCCTCATCTATCGCGGCTGCTGCATCCTCACAGCGCCGCCTTAACCTGCTCCACCGGAACCGCATCATCCTCACCGACTCCCCGGACGAAGCCGAGGCCTACTCGGCGCCACCAAAGAGGTTGTACACTCATCACATTGCACCTTATCCTTAACTCGACCTCCCAGCGCTGACGGTGCTCCATCCCGCACCCCCATGGAGCGGCTACCTTGAATCCGACGCCGCGGGCGACATCTCCATGGTGGCTCTCCCCCAGTGTGAGGCCCCTTCGACGGCGGCGTCCATACCAGCCGGATCTGCTGCTGCTGCTGCTCCGGCTCTCGCTCGCTCGCTCGCGCTGCTGCTGCTGTTCCGGCTCTCGCTCCATCGCTCGCTCGCCCAGCTGCTGCTGCAGCTCTCCCCCTCACTCGTGATGCTGCTCTACTCCGATTAAGCCACACTTAAGTCAACTGGATCGACTTTTGGGTCAGTTGATTTTCAGGGGTTGGGGGGGGGGGCTCGCCGGAGTTAAGGAAGAACCACCCGCAGCAGGGATGGGGGCTCGCCGAAGAGGTACCCCACTATCTATCTTAGGGTTTAGGGCAGGGGGCGGGGGGCCTAGAGGGCTGGCTGGGGCAGCGGTGGCAAGTTGTTTCGGGGCTGCGAGGCGGCGCTGGGGCCGGCGGTTCGGCCGGTGGTGGCTGGCGGGTCAAGGGGGGGGGGTGCAGGTTGAAGATGAACTGCAGGCCCTCCCTAAACTACATGTCAAGTGCCTCTTTGCTACCATTGCGTTCAATTTTGACAGTAGCATTCAGATTCCACAGTAAATTTCAGTTTTGACAGTTAAGTTGAGAGTCAACAGTTTTTACCTCATCTGTTGTAGTCAAGTGGTTTTTGGTGATGTTAATTTTACATCCATTTTACATCATCTACTGGAGATGCTATTAGAATCCCACTTGAGATTGACGATGTCTGTCTTGTGCTGCTTCAGCCTTGACGTCTTACGGCTCATCGGAGCTGCTCCAACAACAGAACGATCCATCACAACAGAGCAGTGCCCTGGACGCCGTCTACAGATTCCTCAGATCTTCCTCCACACCTCCGACAGCCACCTCTGCCTCAACTGCTTCAGCGACCAACCCAATGATGTTGAGCTCGACACGGCTACGGCAAAGAGGCTGTACACTTGTTGCATCACTTATTACTACACATTCACGTCGATCCATTAGGGCTACTTTGGTTCAACGGAAAAACATAGTGTTGACACCAGATTTTGGCACGGTCAAGAACTTATTTAAGATGGCTTCAAATGGAGAAGTGTTCTACATGAAAGAGTTCCATATTGTTGATATGAACATCTTTGAAGTCTGGGCCATCGTCGTCCGGTTTCATCTCGAAGGCCGAGACTATGCTCAAAGTACTAAGATCTTATATTCATAGTACAGTTTGGCCAATTAGGCCCCCAAGAAGACCTCAACTGAAATAATTATCTACACGAATTGTCTTCGTCTCGTCGAAACGGTCGATTTTGATATAAAAATCATCCCAATCCGAGTTCGTATACAAAAGTTAGAGCCGAAAATGCGCGGCTGCATCAGGATGGCCAGACACTCCGGGAATGATCATCCGGGTTTTGGGTTTCTCCGAGGACAGCCGGACAGTCCGGGGTTGTTTGTCCGGGTTTTGGATTTTTCTGCCACAGACTTCGGAAAACAGCCTAAAACCCCCTCAAGATGGCCTCTGATCAAAAAACGTTCAACATGAAAGTTGTTCGTCTCGTCGAAACAGCTAAGATTGCTTTTAGGCTCGTTTCCATCTGAGGTCGTTTACCACCAGAAAAAAGACCCACAAGGTGCAGCCAGTTTAAACCGAACAGTTTTGGAAAGTTCGGACAAAACCAATCCGAATTTGACTAGGGTTTTGGACGTGAATCCAAGCCTTTTCCTTGCACGGGAAGTCCAGCTGCCTCTTATATATCTAAGGGGCGACGGCCGATTGAACAACACCAGTCGAACAAACACATCTACTACTTTTTCGTGTTCATCTACTTTTGTCTCTCCCCTTGTATCTTTCTTCCCGTTCTTCGTCGTTCTTCAAGATTGGAGGCTGCGAATCCACGAGGCTCTAGGGGCGGTAAGGCCGACCTCGAGCAGCCAATCGTCGCTGCGAGCCCTGACGGGGTCCCTCCCGGGCGAGTGGGGCGTCTGGTGCCAAAAGCGTCGGCTTGCTGTCTTGCGTATCGCGCTAGAAGTCGGCCTCCCGCGGTGTGAGTTGCGGAGCATCTCCCTCGGCGCCGTGGTACACATCGACGTGTTCGTGTGACGCGTTCCAGCGTCAACACACTTTTTGGTGACTCCGCTGGGGACGAAGCTTCGAACGGTCTCCAGCCCGTTCTTGCTACGAAGAGATCGTCATCAAGTTGCTGCAGTCTACAAAGGTAATATGAATACCCAATCCTCCTTTGTAGATGCAAATAATTCATATGTTGTTGCTAGATCACCTAATGAGCATAATGTATCGGCTAGCCCTAGTTTTATCAATCATGCATCTAATTATGCGCAAGGGCCAATGCAAAACAATTTTCATGCTTCAAATTCTTATAATTTTAGCAACATGCAACATATGTATCCCAACTCCCATGCATCGGCAACTCCACAAATTTATATGTCGATGAATAACATGATGAGTTCGGTTAATCAAGTTGAGACACCCTATCTAGGAACTTCCAATGGTATGCAACAAAGTGTTTCAAGTTCTTATTCATCGGCAAATAACTTGCAGTACGTTAATCCAAATGTGCCGGTGGATAGGGGAATTGGCCATGTTACTACTAGTTATTTGGCCAATTACCCTCAAACATCATATGCTACACCTAATGCTACTAATTTTTTGGCACCATATGCTACTGTTGATGTCCATAATTCAGCTCCGCACGTTCATGGTCATGGCCGAATAAGTGAAACTTCTGCAGGAGCACAAATGCCTTCACCTACTACCATGGTATATCATGTACCCCCTACACAATTACAGAATTTCGGCAACATCTCATTGCCGAAAGAGTCTAAAAGCATTGAGGGGCAACCATATCCAGACTGGGTAATTAAGAACAAGCTTACGTTCTCTTGGGATATGAGCAACTCTATTCGCAAGGAACTAATAGAAGGCGGGAAGCCTCATGATTTTGCTGCTGTAAAAGCTAGAGTTGTGCAAATGATGTAGTCGCCCAGTGCTGTACCATCCAGTGTACCACCTAAACAATCGCAAAGTTTCGGCACCTCATTGCCGAAAGAGTCTGAAAGTATTGGGGGGCAATCTCATGACGAGTGGATGGAAATTGAGATGAAAAAGTTTAAAGCTCACCAAGCTGAGATGTGGGCTAAAATTAGACGAAAGCGAGAAGCCTCGCAAATTCAAAAAGATAAAGTTGTTGATTCGGGTACAAAGAAAATTCGATTATTAGAAAAGCCGAATCAAGTAGTATATATTTTGAGTTCATCAAATCCAAAGAGGCAAGCATTATTGAGAAAGGGCATGGAAAGCATAGCAAAATAGTCATACTTGATTTTTCCGAAGTCAATGGAACCTACTTCCTGCCCTATGAGTTTCGTGCCATAGAAATTGACAAGCCTCAAGGACAAGAACAAGTAGCCGAACAAAGTTCGGCTGACATGGATCTTCAAAGCAATGATGCACGGAATCAAGAAAAAAATGTTTAAAAGGTGTTGGGGAGCCATCCAAAGACGGAGCAAGATGTTCTTCAAGTAGCACCACCATCATATTCTCCCAACAGATTTGAAGAGGTATGCATAGAGAGTAATTTACCTATTTTCAGATTTGGTCGCGACTTCATCATTGATGCATCTATAAGAAATATTCTCATAAGTAATTTTGAAAGACCAATGAAGAAGGGTAATTTACTTGTTAGCAATAAACTTGTTATGAAGCATATCAGTCAACACATTACACCATTCAGAAAGACCGATAGCGAAAAATTATTGCAGCCAAGGCTTTCCCCATTGCTTTGTCTAAAATTCATATCTAATTGGGTAGCCTTGCTTATTTCTTACTTGGCTTACACTTGGTCTCAATTGAGACATGTATGTTCTAACTGTTTTCGTTTCAGAAATTGAAAGCCAAGGTTAAAATCTTCTGAGCAAACCGATGCAAGTATAGTTTCTTATCTAATGACATCGGTAAGAGAATGCAAAATAAAATTCATAGCCGAATGGAGAGATACAAAATCTGAATCATTCGTTTGCTTAACTCCAAAGCCGTTCTCACAGCAAGATCGGCTAGAAAATAAAAAGTTTGCCTTCAATTCAAGAATGTGTGATCAAATATTTGATTTGTTGCTAAAAAATAATTACATAAGAATTTTTGATCACCATGTCAAGCCATCAATTCAAGGACAAATGTATTGTAGGTTGCATCATTCGTTCAAACATAACTTTGAGGATTGCAATATGTTTCGTCAAATAGTTAAATCGGCCATTGATAAAAGGACGATTGAAATTTGTTGAGACACCAAGAGATGACCAGTCTATTACGATTGGTCCCTGTCGGTGTCAAAACCGGCGGATCTCGGGTAGGGGGTCCCGAACTGTGCGTCTAGGCGGATGGTAACAGGAGACAAGGGACACGATGTTTTACCCAGGTTCGGGCCCTCTTGATGGAGGTAAAACCCTACGTCCTGCTTGATTGATATTGATATTGTGGATGTTTACAAGAGTGGATCTACCACGAGATCAAGGAGGCTAAACCCTAGAAGCTAGCCTATGGTATGATTGTAATGGTTGTTATTGTCCTACGGACTAGAGCCATCCGGTTTATATAGACACCGGAGAGGGCTAGGGTTACATAGAGTCGGTTACAATAGTAGGAGATCTACATATCCGTATCGCCAAGCTTGCCTTCCATGCCAAGGAAAGTCCCATCCGGACACGGGGCGAAGTCTTCAATCTTGTATCTTCATAGTCTTGGAGTCCGGTCGATGATGATAGTCCGGCCGATGATAGTTCGGCTGATGATGGTAGTCCGGCTATCCGGACACCCCCTAATCCAGGACTCCCTCAGTAGCCCCTGAACCAGGCTTCAATGACGATAAGTCCGGCGCGTATATTGCTTGGCATTGCAAGGCGGGTTCCTCCTCCGAATGATAGAAGATTGTGAACACCAGGATAGTGTCTGGATCTGCAAAATAAATTCCACATTCCACCGTAGAGAGAATAATATATACACAAGTTCAATCTGCTGACGTTTTTTGCGGCATGACGTCATGCCACTACCAAGCCATTACTTGAATCGTTTTTTACTCTACCACCTCAGCGCATTTAGCGAAGCGGTTTCCTTGATACGTCTTGTCAAAGCAGAGACCGTGTTCCCCCTTAATCCAGGATTCTCATCAATATGGACGTGGGTAACCCAACCGCGCCTGTCGCCACACCCCCTCTATCGAAGGTGAGCCCCAAACGGTCACGGAGACGGCTCTTGGTATTCTCCCTCTTTATAACGGGACCAAGGCTCGTTTCTTTTCTTCAATCCTCCATCGAATCCTCTCCCCGCTCCAAGTTCCAGCACCTAGAGCTCCAGATTCGAGCGCTTCAGACCTTCAACGATGTCCGGTTCTGACCTCCAGGGCCGGTGGATGCCCTCCTCCGTCACGGAGGAGGACATGCTAAAGCTGCGGGAGGCCAAGTACCTGTCTTATGAGATTTCGCACAGGTTGCCTGCCGAAGGGCAGGCCATCCCCACCCCCGAGCCCGGCGAGTATGTCGTCTTTGTATCCCACCTCCGTCGGGGTTTAGGCTTCCCGATGGATCCTTTTGTGAGAGGGCTCATGTTTTACTATGGGTTGGAATTCCATGATTTGGCTCCGGAGTTCATCCTCCATATTTCCGCATTTATTGTTGTCTGTGAAGCCTCCCTCCACGTTGCCCCTCACTTCGGCCTGTGGCTGAAGACCTTCAATGTGGCGCCGAAGATGATCGGGGGGCATCAAGCGGAGTGCAGCGGGGCGGCCATAAGTAGGAGGGCCGATGCCCCGTGGCCTGCTGGCTCCTTCCAAGAGGAGCTCGGCCCGTGGCAGCAAGAGTGGTTCGATATCACCGTTCCGAGGGGCCGCAGACAAAAGCCGCCGCCCTCATTCCGCCCGGGACCTCCACGACGGTTGATGTCGTGGGTCAACCAAGGGCTCAACTGGGGGCCGTCAAAGGACGTGCCCCAACTGCAGGGCCGGATTCGAGATCTCCAAACGAGGGAGGTCGATATGGTGGTGGTAATGCAGGTTATGCTGATTAGGCGTATCCCGCCCTGCAAACGCCGCCCACTCCGGCTGTGGGAGTTCAATCTGGAGGGCCCACGGATTCTTCAACACTTCATGGGTATGACACCCCTGGAGATGTACAAATTATTCTTCGGATCACAAGAGGCGCGTCCGGAATTGACCGAGGATGCTGGCCTAAGCTGCAATCGCCCGGATACTCAAGTAAGTAGTTCCAAGTCCGGACGTACCGTTTGTTTTCCTTTTGATAATTCACCTTATGACCAACTTCCTTCTAAACAGGAGTGGATAGCGGCAGCAAAATTGATACGGTGTCCGTCCCCCCTCCCCGAGACCGCGCCGGATTCCGTGCTGGTTCGGATGCTTGAGGTTGCGCCTCTAGAGGAAGGCGAAGGGGAAAGCAGGAAAGCTACTGCCTCACCTAAGGAGGCTCTTGAAAGAGGGGGGATCGAGAATCCTCCCTCCAAGGGGAGAAGAGGACTGCCTCCGAGGACCCGGGGGCAAAAGCCCCTAAACGGGGGAAGAAATCTTCGCCAGAGGGTCCTGCGTCCGGGGAGGCCCCGGCCGCACAATCTCCCTTAAAGAGTTAGCCCTCCAACGAGCCGCGAGTAGAAAGAAAGGAGTTTTATAATAAGGGACATCCCTATTTGTGCTTCTGAGGATAACTAAAGTTTTTACCTTGTAGTTCGGATCTCCGTCCTTCGCAAATGAGCTCGTCTTCGGAGGACCTTCATCCGGAGAAGATGGAGAGTGAGACGCCTCCGTCCGGGGCGCCGTCGGATAGGGCGGACGAGCCTGAAGTGTCGTCACGGAGGGAGCCCCCTGGTTTGGCAGAGCCGGATAGTTCGGCGCCAACTGGTGTACGGCTGAAGGATCTGCTTGAGAAGGCGTCTATCTCAGAAGATCACCACGCATTGATGAGCATGGTGATTGAAAGGATTTTGTCCGCCGAAGGCGGGTTGCATAATGCCATCAGGAGTTTGCTGGCGGGGTTTGAGGTGCGTAAAAATGACACACCTTTTAACAGTTTAGCATATAGAATGTGCCCTGTATAGATAGTAGTCCCTGAGACTCGGTAGGTTGTCGAAATCGACAGCATGCCGAGGATCAAAATCACATGTTTAAATTTCCGACGTGCCGATGCAGGTGGCGGGTCGTCCGGGGGCCAGCCGGACTGATGGAGTTGCTGAACTAAAGTGGCAACTCGCTATTGCGGATGCGGACATCACGCTAGTCAACAGACGACTTGATGAGTCGCAAGGTAAGTGTTTTTGTGCGGTCACTTGGTAAGGGGGCCGAAGCCAGCTCCTTACAACATGTGCGTGAAATGCAGATAGTGCCGCTGCTGTGGAGAGCCTTCGGGCCGAACTTGCTCAAGCCAAGGAGCAGGCCAGAAGGAGTAATGCGGCGGCCTCGAGGGCGGCCGAGGAGTTAGCGGCAGAAAGGGCCGCACACTGCCGGAGTAGGGAAGAGATGGCCGAAATGGCCGTGAAGTTAAAAGATGGTACCGACCGCAATGAGGCTCTTGGGAAGGAGCGCCTAGCGGGGCAAGAAGACCTGGAGAAGGCCACCGCCGAAGTCAAGGATGCCCGCTCTGCAATGCGGGCTATAAAGGAAGAGCTGCGCCAGGCCGGGGAAATTGTAGCTGGCAAGCCTTTTCTACTGTGCCGAAGGTTCACGGATCCAAAGTATGCTCAGCTGGGCCAACTGTGGGGTCCGGAGGACCCTTATATGGACTTAGCAGCGAGTGCGGAGGATGCCGTTGTGCATTTTCGAAGCCAGAAGGATCACAAGACGGAAGAGCTGAATTGGTCTCAATTCCATAGTCCGGAGCGTTCACTTCCGCTGACCAATCGTTTGGCCGAGTGGGCTGAGCTAAATAGGTTGTCCGGGCTTGCTATGAAGGATATAGTGACCCATGTCCGGCCGGATAGGCCCGAGCCGAAGAGTTACTTTGGCTTATTGCAGCAATTTCTTGGGGCGGTGCCGCATATCAAGGCGATGAAGCGGTCGGCCTGCATAGAGGGTGCGCGGATGGCACTCGCTCGTGTGAAGACACATTGGACAGAGATGGATGCCACCGCTGTTGCGACCCCAGGTTCGGATGATAACCGGTTACCCGCCGAGCACTATTTTGGCGAAGTGCTGCGTGGTGCTCGTGTAATAGAGTCGCAGTGCTCAAAAAATGTTACGTTCGAATGAACGTTTTTATGATGTAAAACAATATTTAAGATGTAAGCGCCTTTTATACTTGTGCATTCAAGTAATAGAATATCTCCTATGCGGCCGTTCATGTATACGTGTGTATAACCTGAAAGATGGCAGTCGTCGGCTTCAGCCCCCATGCACAAGGTGCGGGGGTGTTCGCAAAAAATAGCGTGTTTTCACACTTAATCTGATGTCTCGGTCCTGTACAGGAGGTGGTAGCGTAGCAAACGAGGCAACCAGACTATAATGCTTTATCACTTTCACTTAGCCATGGAGTTCGAGGGTGGGGCTACGACATAGCCCCTGGGGGTACCGCGCTCTCCGAATTTGGGGCGCGTATGTGCCTGACCGGGAAACGGCCCTTCGTCAAAGCGGAGGAATTCTAAACATTCCCATGGTCGATCGAGTGGTTGACCAGTCTCTCGCTGTATCATGACAGTCAGTTTTCGGCTTTCTCTACTGAGGTGCTCGCCCAGCCAAACTGGGGCACAATCACAGTAGTTCTCCTGGTGCCGCGTTAGCCGATGATACGGAATGTAAGGCAGCAAAACACAGGAGCCGGGCAAACCCAACATTTGACCAAAGACATGATTCGGAGTTGATGCATATAAGGCCTAACTCGAGACGCCGAACACTCCCGAAGGTGTTCGTTCTTTACAATAGCGGGCAAAACAATGCCCTAAGCCCCTTGTGTCCAGGTACGGGCAAGTTCTTCTGGTGCAGCCGATGCCAAAACGCCAGGCTCCACTCTGGTTATAATGAGAAACCAGGGGATTATAGCAACAAGAGACAGTAAGAAAGGTTTACGTAGGGTCTTAGTCTGAAAAGAGTCCTTGCAACGGGTCCCTACTGCACGTCTGCGCCTGTGTCTCCGTTGTGCCGTATCCTGGACGGGTGTGCACGATGTTCATCTGTAAAAAGAGAGGAACTTAGTTTGGAAAAGAAATCGTGCGAGAAAGTGCATAAAAAATTGAAATGTAGATTAATAAAGCCGAGCCTATGCTAGCTCATTATGGCTTATATGTACAAACCCTTGTGAAGGGGTGTGCGGCTAGGTAGCCCCTAGCTTATTCATTCCGGACTCGTCCAGCCGTGTCCGAGGTCTCAGGCGACCTTTTAATGAAATGATGCCACATGGACCGGGCATTTTAAGCGTAAGAGACGCGTAATGTGGTATTGCATTGAAGCAGATGAAAGCTTCCCGTCCCAGTGATGCTTGATAGCTACTTTTGAATGGGGCGACATGAAAGGTTAGCTTTTCTCGTTGGAAGTTGTCAGGTGACCCGAACACAACTTCTAGTAGTAATGAACCTATGCACCTGGCGTAAGGGCCTGGCGCCACTCCTTTGAAGGAAGTGCGGCTATGCCGAACTGTAGTGGGGTTTATCCCGACTTGCGGATTGTGTCCGGATATAGCAGGTTTAAGTTACTGCCGCCGTCCATCAAAACCTGCGTGAATTGCAGTCCGTCTATTATGGGATCCGATATCAGGGCAGTCTGTCCTGCGTTCCGGATACTTCTGGACTAATCCAGATGGTCGAAAGTGATTGGTTTTGACATCCAATCTCGGTGTTCCGCTGGGGTGGACCGTGCGACACTTGTCTTAGCGAGTGCCTTGTTGGTTTTCCGTACTATCACATGAAGTGAGTTTACTGTTTTGACTTCTTGTGGGAAAGTCTTTTGACTGCCGGTGCTCTGCTGGTGGGGTTCGTCATCGTCCTCGCTTGGCGCATCGAGCCCCTTGTGTCCGGCGTTGAGTCTGCCGGACTGTTTAAAAACCCAACAATTTCGGTTGGTATGGTTTGCAGGCCTTCCGGAGGTACTGTGGATTTGACATATCCGATCTAAGATTTTGTTTAAATTTGATAGCTCGTCGCTGTTGTCCTTAAGAGGCAGTGTTTTATTGTTTGGCCGCGAGCTTTTGAATCCGGCGTTGACCGCCGTGCCCTTTGGGCTTTTTTCTTTATTCCGGTGCTGATCTTTCCTGCGCCATGATTTTCTGTTTCCATCTCTGATCTCGGATGTACTCGGGTCGCTGGTGCTGCATCTTGCTAGCCAACTGTCTTCTCCTGCACAAAAGCGCGTCATGAGGCTTGTTAGCGCGGCCATTGTTCTTGGCTTCTCTTGGCCGAGGTGTCTGGCGAGCCATTCGTCTCGGACGTTGTGTTTAAAAGCTGCTAAGGCTTCCGCGTCCGGACAGTCGACTATTTGGTTCTTTTTGGTAAGGAACCTGTTCCAGAATTTGCGCGCTGACTCTCCGGGCTGTTGGGTTATATGACTCAGATCGTCTGCATCCGGAGGTCGGACATAAGTCCCTTGAAAATTTGATCTAAACGCGTCCTCAAGCTCTTCCCAACTTCCAACAGTGTTTTCTGGGAGGCTTTTGAGCCAATGCCGAGCTGGCCCTTTGAGCTTGAGGGGTAAGTATTTTATGGCGTGGAGATCATCTCCTCTGGCCATGTGTATGTGTAGTATGTAATCTTCTATCCAGACTCCGGCGTCTGTTGTGCCGTCATATGCCTCTATGTTTATGGGTTTGAACCCTGCTGGAAATTCATGATCCAGCACCTTATCGGTAAAACATAGCGGGTGTGCGGCGCCCCTGTATTTGGGTGTGCCGCTGTCTTCGAACACTTGTCGTGTTGTGTTACTTCCTAGGGCCCTCCTTTTTGGCCCGTAGATGGACCTAGTTGGGCCGTCCGTTTTCCCAGGATCATAAGTCGGCTTGTGTGCGGTACCGCTTGTCGCTTTTGGCCTGTCATCTGGCCGTCTATCCGGCCAGGCGGCCTCTTTATTTTTTGGCTGTGAGGGCTCTATGGCTTCCTCGTCAAATTCTGGCAGCAGCTTGCGCTTCGGGTAGCTCTTTGTTTGATGGCCATTGCCATATTTGTCTGCGGACTTGAGTATTTTGCTCCACTTCATTCTGAGCATGTCTTCCGCTGTTTTGAGCTTCCTTTTTTCCTTCTTCAAACTTCTTGCAGTGGCGACGAGTCTTTTGTGAAGGTTCTTATGCTCCGGTGGTGTGTCCGGACTGTTGATTGCTCCGTGAAGGGGTTGATTATCTGGTTCGTCCTGTTCGGATGGTTGCTTGGTTGTATGTTCGTCGTCCGCTGGTTTGACCTGCTCTATCGCTGGGTCGTTAGGAATGCTGCTTTGATCGAGGCGGGACTTAGGGCGGTGTTTACGTCGCCGTTTTGGTTGTTTATCGGCGGGATTATCCTCTGTCGCGTCCCGTTGTTCCTCGGTATTGCTTCCCCTTGGGGTGTCCACCATATGTATGTCATGTGATGAGGTGGCCTTCCAGTGCCCTGTGGGCGCTGGTTCTTGATCGTCTCCGGCATCGTCGTCCATACCGTTGATGTCTTCGGAGTCGTAGTTTAGCACGTCGGTTAGATCGTCGACGGTGGCTACAAAGTGGGTGGTGGGTGGGCTCTGAATTTCTTCATTGTCCGCGTCCCGACCATCCTGGCCGTAGTTCGGCCAGGGCTCTCCGGATAGTGAGAGATGCTTCAGCGAATTTAAGATATCCCCGAAGGGTGAGTGCTGAAAGGTGTCCGCAGCGGCGAATTCCATGATCGACGCCCAGTCAGATTTGACTAGCAGGGGCGCAGGAGGTTCGGAGTCCGGCAGGGGGTCCGGCACCTCGGAGTCATGGGCTTTATGCGGGACAAGATAAGTGTTCGGCTCCATCGCCGTAGAAGTTGCAGCTCCCGAGGCGGTGTCCAGCCATCCGTCCTCGATCTGAGCGATCGGCTCCGGACTATGGGTCGGAGCGGATTCGTGTGCGGCCTCCAAGGTGCTGTCCGGCGGCAGAGTTAGGTCGTGCCCATCATGATAGCACGGCACGCTCGGCTGTGGCTCAGATCCATCGAAGATCAAGTCCCCGCGGATATCGGCCGTGAAGTTTAGGCTTCCAAACCTGACCTGACGGCCAGGGGCGTAGCTTTCGATCTGCTCCAGATGGCCAAGTGAGTTGGCCCGCAGTGCGAAGCCGCCGAATATGAAGATCTATCCGGGGTGAAAAGTCTCACCCAGGACTGCGTCGTTGTCAATTGAAGAGGCCATCAAGCCTATCGGTGACGACACAGAGGAACTCTCAATGAAAGCACCAATGTTGGTGTCAAAATCGGCGGATCTTGGGTAGGGGGTCCCGAACTGTGCGTCTAGGTGGATGGTAACAGGAGACAAGGGACACGATGTTTTACCCAGGTTCGGGCCCTCTTGATGGAGGTAAAACCCTACGTCCTGCTTGATTGATATTGATATTGTGGATGTTTACAAGAGTGGATCTACCACGAGATCAAGGAGGCTAAACCCTAGAAGCTAGCCTATGGTATGATTGTAATGGTTGTTGTTGTCCTACGGACTAGAGCCATCCGGTTTATATAGACACCGGAGAGGGCTAGGGTTACATAGAGTCGGTTACAATAGTAGGAGATCTACATATCCGTATCGCCAAGCTTGCCTTCCACGCCAAGGAAAGTCCCATCCGGACACGGGGCGAAGTCTTCAATCTTGTATCTTCATAGTCTTGGAGTCCGGTCGATGATGATAGTCCGGCCGATGATAGTTCGGCTGATGATGGTAGTCCGGCTATCCGGACACCCCCTAATCCAGGACCCCCTCAGTCCCGATGGCAGAAAGTTTTTGCATCGACTGCTTCAAGCCGATCCATTTAAAGAGAAGGTAAAAACTGCAGGTGATGGGATCAAGCTTTCAAGTAAAGAAGTTGTTGAAGAGCATAATGAACATAATCTTGAGGGCGAAAATTCCATCAAAGCTACAATGGAGACGCCAAAGACTGGGGGGAGCAAGCAAATCCAATGATCGATGAAAGCAAACAAAAAGAAAACAAAGGCCAAAGTAAGTGCAATTGTAAGAGGTCAAAAATCACTTTCGTTGAACTATTGGATAAATATCAAAAAGAGTGAAGAGAAGAATGCTTATCGGCCAAATCATGCAAAGAAACCAAGATCACCCCCAAGGCGCAAATATGAGGATCGGTATTGGCAAAGTGATAATTTTAATGCAAGAAATTCATATCCTTATTTTGGGCCGCCAATGCCAATGCCGTGGATGCCTCCCTATGCTCATGTTGATTCATATCCATCATGGGACATGTATGATACAAGGGCACATTCTCCATCTTATTTTAGACCATCTCACCAATATTATGCAGCTCCGAGAAGATCAACATTTGAACAGTCGCATATTAAAGACCGTTTCAATCATAAGGAATCGGTCCAGAGCTCAAGGAAGAAGAAAGAGGTGGTAAAGCAAGTTTACCACATGAAAAGAGATGGTCGTAAGTGTGCTACTTCAGATTTGATCTCAGATAACAAAGATCCAATTAAAGTGTTGACATTGGCTACAAAAGGCAAAGAAGTGAAACAATCAATTGATAAAAATCAGAGTGCCAAATCTGAGAAAAAGAAGTTGAGGGTGCACAAGTCCCAAAAAGAGTTGCCGTTGGTTGAAACAAAATCACAGTCTAGCTGCTCACTCGGCTTATCATATTGGCAAAAGAAGGAATTACAAAATCTTAGTGCACAAGAGCTGAGAAAGAAGAACATGGCATGGGTTCCCAAGAAGATCAATCAAAACAAAAATGATGTGCATGTTTCTATTGCAACAAGTACAATAAAAGTGAAGAAGGAAAAGAATGAACGCAACAAACAATTATGCCGAAGGTGCGCATCACAACATCAAAATGTTCGGTTAGCACATCATCCATTTTCTTCAACCATGTCCTTGATGCCTTTACCATGGAATTCATCCCTAGGTATGATCAATTACCCTCCATGGATTCATGTTGGTCCATGGATGCAACATAATTTTCTATATCATGAGAGGGTATTACCAAATCACTATACATTTGGTTAGTTTCATTTTTGTTGCTAATACAAAGGGGCTGAAATATTTTATTGCTATTTTATTTGTTTATTTCGGCTATACATGCTTTAGTGGATGAATTCTACTTGGACCTCATGGTAATGGCCGATACTTAACTATCGTCCTAAGAAACTATCTGATCATGGCCGGTGTGGAATTCTAACATCGTCCTTAGTTCAATTGGAGACCGAGACAAGGTACATGTTAAGTGATATTAGCATTATCTCTCTAGTACTATCGAGATTATATTTTGATGGTTTAATTCGTAGCTATGGCCAAAGTGTCAGTGTTGTTCATATATCTCCATATGGTGTTATTTTGTGAAGCCTCATGCCACTTAAAATATTTTTGCACAATAATCAAAGCCGAATATGAAATTTTATTCGGTTTGGAGCTTTTGGTGGCTATAGGTGCTATACAGATTGAGGCTTTCAGTGATTCGTTATAAATAGTGCAACAAATATCCAAGGGTTATCAATGTTTTGACGAATCACTTATAGTTTATCTTGGGATATGTCTAGATGCAAAATTTACCTTGGGTTACTTTAATATCCTTCATATATCTCAACATGACAACTGGAGAGAGTTGGCATAGCAAGCATCCGGCTACCATGCCCGTCATGGTATATTGCACATCTATCAACAGCCGATGCTTATCCTTGCCAACGTAGGTAAGGCCGAATTGGAGCTCACCACCTCGGCCACTCATGAAACTTTTATATAGGCAAAGCAAGGATTTGAGGAAGTTCATTATTGATTATCGGCAAAATCCTAGCGAAAGGGTGAATAATATGGTTCAGAGGATGGCTTTGAGATGCATATGTATGGAACCTTATCATCGGATTGTTATATAAGTTGAGAAGTTTTCACCCAAGTTGCATCAAGAGGTTCAAACAAGCAATGGCTGATATATACTTATTGTCCTAAGCACATAAAAATGGCCGACTGAGTGTTGACATCGTCCTCAGAGTAAGATATGTGCAAATTATTTTTCGGCACACAAGTTTTGCCGAAAAACAGGGGGGCATGTATTGACACCAGATTTTGGCACGGTCAAGAACTTATTTAAGATGGCTCCAAATAGAGAAGTGTTCTACATGAAAGAGTTCCATATTGTTGATATGAACATCTTTGAAGTTTGGGCCATCGCCGTCCGGTTTCATCTCAAAGGCCGAAACTATGCTCAAAGTACTAAGATCTTATATTCAGAGTACAGTTTGGCCGATTAGGCCCCCAATAAGACCTCAACTGAAATAATTATCTACACGAATTGTCTTCGTCTCGTCGAAGCGGTTGATTTTGATATAAAAATCATCCCAATCCGAGTTTGTATACAAAAGTTAGAGCCGAAAATGCGTGGCTGCATCAGGATGGCCACACACTCCGGGAATGATCATCCGGGTTTGGGGTTTCTCTGAGGACGGCCGGACACTCCAGGGTTGTTTGTCCGGGTTTTGGATTTTTCTGCCGCAGACTTCGAAAAACAGCCTAAACCCCCCTCAAGATGGCCTCTGATCAAAAAACGTTCAACACGAAAGTTGTTCGCCTCGTCGAAACGGTTAAGATTGCTTTTGGGCTCGTTTCCATCTGAGGTCGTTTACCACTAGAAAAAAGACCCGCAAGGTGCAGCCAGTTTAAACCGAACAATGTTGGAAAGTTCGGACAAAACCAATCCGAATTTGACTAGGGTTTTGGACGTGAATTCAAGCCTTTTCCTTGCACGGGAAGTCCAGCCGCCTCTTATATATCTAAGGGGTGACGGCCGATTGAACAACACCAATCGAACAAACACATCTACTACTTTTTCGTGTTCATCTACTTTTATCTCTCCCCTTGTATCTTTCTTCTCGTTCTTTGTCGTTCTTCAAGATTGGAGGCTGCGAATCCACGAGGCTCTAGGGGCGGTAAGGCCGACCTCGAGCAGCCAATCGTCGCCGCGAGCCCTGACGGGGTCCCTCCCGGCGAGCGGGGCGTCTGGTCCCAAAAGCGCTGGCTTGCTGTCTTGCGTATCGCGCTGGAAGTCGGCCTCCCGCGGTGTGAGTTGTGGAGCATCTCCCTCTGTGCCGCGGGTACACATCGACGTGTTCGTGTGACGCGTTCCAACGTCAACACATAGCAATAGGGAATTTTCCAATGGCACTCTACTATTCAATTATTCATGCATTTTGTTGAAAGGAATGAAGCAAAACATCCACCTGGACCTACTTTTCAAAGTCCTATGCATGAAAACAAGACCAAGTGCATTAGTGCCAGAATAACATTCTAACTGTACACGCTTTCATATGGTTTCACTTTATTTTGGCCATGTTTCTTTGCATTCCTTTGCTCTTCCAATTCCTGTAAACCAAACACCCAAGTTGACAGAAATCCTATGTTTACAAATGCTCTGTTTATCATGTGCATTTTCCTATCCTATTCTGGTGTTTTTCTATCTCTGCGTTTTAAGAATTATGCAAGCCAAATGAGCCCTTACAGAATTACTTCAGTTACAGGTACGTGTTGAAGGGAACTTTGTGTGGTTTGTCCTGCTCCTGCCGCGATGTTGTCCACCTCACCTGAGCTGCTCCATCGACAGAAACATCCACCAAACAAGACATCACGACTCCTGACCGTCTTTCGCCGCCTCAGGTCTCCTTCCCTGCCGCCGGCACCCACCGCGACGGCATCAGCATCATCGACTCAGTAGATGAACCTGAGGAGTACACGGGTCCACAAGAGAGGTTGCACTCAGGTCCAAATTAATGTTCAAACTTGAGTTCTAAATTAGTTGTGGGGCACATATCGAGGCATCAATGAATAGTATGTCTGTCTAATATCTGGTTCACCTAGGGTATGCCTATGTTGTTCATCTTGAGTGGGAAACAAATAGTAAAGCAATCACCATCTGTCTTTTTATTAATTTAAAGCAATCATCAGCCTGCTATCATTATTTTTGGATCCATCCACTGGTTATTACCATCACTCTAAATTTCTGCATGCTCTCCTTACATAATCTCACCATATTTTTTCGTATGCATGTCAGATATTGTACACAGTCATGCTGAACATGTAGAGAAAAAGAGAAGAGTTTTGCGCGGCAATACAATGTCATGCAGACATCGCTCCATGGTGGGTTCAATGGAAAACCCTCCCCACCCCTCTCCAGATTGTAATCCAGAGGAAGATATCTGCTCTAAGGTGGATACAGACGCCGCTGACCACTCCTATTTACCCCCCAAGGTGTTTGCTCTACCTTGGCATGATGATGTTAGTCATATCATGCATATGTTGCCTTGCAGTGCCTACTTTTGACATCATATATGTCATCTTCTTAGTTTAGACATGTTCTGTAATGCCACCTATTTAGTTTTCATATCATATATGGGAATTATGCAGTTTCATGTCTTTTAGCCAGCCATAATATATGTGAAATGTGCAATGCCATCCTATTTAACCAGGCATCATATATTTGAATGATATCTTGCCCATCCTTTTCTTCATTACATTTCCATTTGTCAACAATGTTTGTACATTAAACTCCTGTGAATCATCCATTTAGGTGGGAGATGGAAAAATCTGGAGTGAAAACAAGGCCTTTAGAGCAGACAGTGCTACCTGTCGAAGCAGATCTCTTGTTGGGTCCCGATAGCTCCTCATAGATGGATTCAGAGACAGATGACCAGTCCTATTCCCCCACTGAGGTGTATGCTCTAACTTGGCACGGTTATACTGCTCATATCATGCATACGGTGTCTTGCATTGCATAGTTTAGACATCATATACACAATATTCAACACCATGTTCTTAGTTCAGACATCATATCGAATGCCCTCTGTTTAGCATATAAATCACATATGTGAATTAAATGATGCGATCCTGATTACTTAGATAACATGTAGGTGAATTATGTCATGCGATCCTGTTTAGTTATTCATCATATCTTTGAATTATGTTATGCTATGCTATCCAGTTTAGATAGACATCATATATGTGAAATTATGTCATGCTATCCGTTTTAGTTAAACAATATACATGTCAACTATTTCATGCCCTCTTTTTTCCACACTATCTATTGCACCTGTCTCTCATACAATGTCTATACATTCAACTATGTTTCCTGTTTATAAGCCATTTGAATTGGAGCGGGTGATGCCAGTATCTAGCGGACTAAAAACACGGTCTTCAAATAAAACAGTGCTACCTCTTGGTGGAGATAGCACCCCGGTTGTACATGCACAAGAACCAGCCCTACCACACATAACCCAAACTCTCGCAGATTGTACCCCTACTGCGATGGATAGAGAACCAGCTTCACCCAATCTAACCCCAACCCCAGCCGATAGTAACCTAGTTCCTGTTGACACAACACCATCTCCACCACAGAGCTCCCAAACAAGAGCAGTTAGTAAGGCAGCTCCAGTGCCCAAAGGGCCAGTACTATCACGGCGAACCCCAACTCCACCAGTTAGTACGCCTATTCCTGTGGAGGAAGCACAACCACCTAGTCGTAGTTTAGCATCTATCGCATTTGATGTTGTTAAATCGTATGTGCGTATCTTCCCATCTTGGAAATATTATACTGAAGATGAAGGAAAATGCCAGTTGCAGGTGTTTGTCTAGGAGTTATGTGTAAGTAATGTTATTCATGGCAATTACTTTGCTTCGTCCCATACATCCTACCTCCATGATGGTTATAATACAGTAAATTTTCCCATTTTTCTCTATAGAGAAGGACCGATTTGGAAACTCAGGATGAGGTAACCTGTGCTAATACCTCTGCTATCTTCAAGAATTCTTGGTGGCAGTATCGTAATTACTTGAAGAAAACATACTTCACCAGCAAAGAAACTCATCAAATTCCCTTACGTTCTCCTGAGACACATTTACTGGACGATGACTGGGAACGCCTTGTTCTGTACTGGTCCCTAACCAAGAATGTGGTAAGGTCTATGAACTCATTTTCTATTTTTAAGTATTATATTCTTGCATCTTACTGTACTCTATTCATGTAGAACAAGTGCCTAAACCTTAAGAACAACTGTTCTAATTTAAGATTCCATTGCTACCATAGTTCAAGAAAGAGCTAGGCGTTAATTGTGCGTTTTGCCACCGCCTTGCGCTTTACTGACCAAAGCGCATGCTTATGCGCAGTTATGCACAGATTAAGCATAGTTATGCGCAATGCGTTTTGCCAACGCCTAGAGCCTAGGCGCGCTGAAGCGCTCGCTTAGGCGCGCCTTTTTTTAACTATGATTGCTTTGCTCTTGTATCATTGTATTTACTCATACAAACTTATTTTTAAATTGGAGGATCCAATCGAAACTCCAATGGCACAGCAGGTATGTTCACGCATGTTTGTTTAACATGTTTGCTCTTATCAATAGCTCTTTTGATTTCAATTTCAATTGTGTATACAGTTGACTTTCATATCATGCACATTACTAGCATCACAACAGAGCCAATAGTGTTGTTGTACATGTAGACCCGTGATACCCATCTGAAATCTTGTTGTGCCGTGTAGTTTCCCACGCTTTGTATTCTTTCACTGCTGCTTTGTCTTGAACTGATATGATTTGAACCGTGTCTCTATTTTGATTTGGCAAGACAATGCAGTGACCATAGGACATAGATATATGTTTGTTTGATGCTTTTATTATGTACTAGTACTTGTCAATAGAAGACTTGGTAGTTTAATCATGTCCACCTTACTAATGAACTGGTTCACCGAAATGAGTTTCATATACTAGTACATGCTAAACTTGTTATGTGTCTGTTTGTTTCTTCATTTAGAATGCTGACAGAATATTGGGGAAGAGTGTCTTATTAAGCAATGGTAAAGGAAGTAATGCATATAAGGTTCAGGATAGTGACACATCCTTGTTGGTCTCCAACAAAGCTGATAAAACAGCTAAGGAAGACTATCTTGAAGACAGCGAGACAACCCCAAAATCCTGTCTTGGTTTAGTGTTCGAGTTACTGGCCACTACCACTTGCACAAGCTATTCAAACTCACTGTCTGAATAAGTTCAGGTTCTTGAGTTTCAACTGCAAGCTGAAAGACATCGATCAGCTGTGCTGCTACAAGAAGTGGAAGGACTGCGGAAGTCCCTGGAGCATTCAGATGCATACTTTCTGGTGCAACAGCAAGCGTTGGAGGATTTTAGCGCCAAACAGGACAAAGCTAATCAACTTGCTAAGCTTATTGCTAGCATGGTGGATACCCAGGATAACGATTCTTGAGCTCTTCTGAAGTTGTTTCAGTTATACTCTTGTTTTGCTGCCGCGTTTATTTGCACTGGTGGCCAATTTTGACGGCCAGTGTATGTAATGTGCTGCTTTGATCCCTATATTTGCACTGGTGGCGAACTTTGATGCCTAGTGGATGTAATATGTGTAATAGCGGTAATAGGCTAGCGTTAATTGCTTGCTTATTTATTTCCTTATTGTCTTGTTTTATTGTTTGCTTGTAGTCACTGCAGTTCTTTTTCTGTGTTTTTCTAGTGGCCACAATAGCATATTTTTGGTAACTAGGCCAAAATAATCATGGCAACACACGGACTGTTGTAACCATGGGCCTCCTGCAGGCCGTATGATCCATGGGCCTTCTTCCAGCTGTAGGATCCATCGGCCTTCTATATGGGCCTTAGGGTCCATGGGCCTTCTACGGGGCGTAGAGTCCATGGGCCTTCTATGGGCCGCAGGGTCCATGGGCCTTCTACGGGCCGTATGATCCATGGACCTTCTACGGGCCATACTATCCATGGGCCTCATACGGGCCGTAGGATCCATGGGCCTTCTATGGGGCGTATCATCATTTCGCCAATCATGGGCCATACTATTCATGGACCATAACGGGCCGTTAATAGGCCATATTTGATAACTCTATGAAAACAGCCCAACGGGTTTTTTTTCACATGAAAATTTCCCAACGTATTAACGGTCCGCAAACGGGTCGACTGTAACGATGGGTTGAATTTGGCCCACAAGCAGAAAATGACAGTAACGGGCCGTATGTAACCGAATGCTGCAAATGAGCCCAAGAATCAATGGGCCCTGAGAAGGCCGAAAGATAACTTGGGCTGGAAACGGCCCAATGGAATAACGGGCCGTTAATGGATATAATGTGATGCACTGTTCATTACGGGCTAGTTTCACCACGGGCCATTAATGGGCCAAGAGTTACAAAGGGCCTCATATGGGCCTAAAGAAGTCATGGGCCACACATTGGCCGGAAGTTAAAACAGGCTGGAATCATATTGGACGGCCCAGATGACGCTACTGGGCCTAATTCGGATAGGGCGTAACGGGCCCTGGGTTAGCGGGTTGTAAATGGGCTATATGCGAACATGCCGTTAACAGGCTTTCTGTGGGCCGGCCCGCCACCTTTTGACCAAGTCAAACGGGCTGGCCTTTTCACAGGAATGGGCCTCTATTGGGCCGTGCCACGTGTCGCCGTATCATAGGCGCCTTCGGTCCAATGAGCGGATGACATCTGTCCCAGCGGTGAGCTGACACGTGTTTCCTCCAGCCATTGATGATTTTACACGTGGAAAATCCCCATTGGTCGGGGCTGTTAACGGGTTATCGGATCCAAAACCCGACCCGATAGCTTAACGGCGGATGCCACATGTCAGTCACCCTTGACGAAAGCACTTCTGTGACGCGCGATTTATCGTCATGGAAGTGGACACTTCCGTGATGATCATTTTGGTAATGTCATGGAACACTTCTACGACAACACAGGTATGACTAGCTAGATTCTGTCATAAATTTGTCATGGATGTACATGCATGACAAAAAACGCGACCTACTATGACAAACACGTATCATCATGAAAGTGTATTTTTTTTGTAGTGTGAACAGTCTGGGATCCGGATATGTTGCTGATTTGTCACGCACTTGGCCTTTTGCTACTGTTTATCGTCTTTGGTCTCCTGTACTTGATGGTCCCTTTCCGTCCCCACTTTGCTGGGAATATTTCCCCGACCCTTGGGCTTGTAATAGGGCTAGTTATTTTGGTGCTGTTAGGTTTTCGTCCCATAGCATTAGTTTTGATGGCAGCCAATGTGGTGGATTTCCTCATAGTGTGTTGGACTCGCTACCTCTCTTTCCACTCCTCCTGGATGTTTGCTGGACATAAGTATTTATGTTCTATGTAATGGAAAGGGGGTCAACCTAGTTCAAAAAAATATCGCCGCTCAATGCGTCTTTGCCCGTGAGGTTTGGCACTCCACTCTCTCCCGATGCAGCCTCGCCAATTTCGCCCCGATCCCAGATTCCACCCTTGTGGATTGGTGGTCGTCATCTCGCACGCTTGTGCCACCGTCAACACAGAAAGGCTTCATCTCTATCGTGCTCCTCACTTTGTGGTTGCTGTGGAAGGAGAGAAACACCCACGTCTTCGAGCGCTCTGCCGTAGTCGGTCGGGACCTCTATCGGCAAGCCGTCGCTGTGGCAGAGCTGTGGATGTTCTCTGAGGCATCATCGCTGATTCGTATCTTGCGATAGTTAGAGAATCTATAACCGGGCACCCCGAACCCGCCTCAAACGTGAACAGCCTGAACAGTGGCTGGTGAAAGAAAACCCGACCAAGACGGGCACCTCAAACAGGTCTCAAACGCCTGGACTGACCGACACCCCTCATATCCAACCCAAATATGGGGCGGATATGGGGGCACCCGGGCGCGTCCACTACATTAGGCAGACGGCCGGTTCCCACATGGAATCGCCCAAAAAACAATAGTACGATGGGCGTATCCTTCGCTAGGGGTGTGAACGCCGCATGGCGCCGCTCTGGATCGCCGCCCGAGGCCAACTCCGGCTATTTAAGCCAGTCGGCGTCCCCAGCCCTAGTCGCATACTCTTCCTCCCTCTCCTTGCTGCCAACCCAAGCACATTTCTCTCCATCTCCATCTCCCTCTTCCCTCGTTGCCTGATATGGCCTGGTAGAAGAAGAACACCTATGATATGGTAACTCCAGAGCATCGCTTCAAGATCGAGGAGGAGATCCGGGCGAGGCGCGACACCCGGATCGCTGCCTGCCTCCGAACTTGCCAGAGCCAGAGAACGAGGGGGAGCTATTGTGAGAGTAAGTGGGATAGTAAGAATAGGGGGTACGTAGGAGGAGGCAAGGTCCTAGCTATGGTGAGGTTGTACACGCAAGTTTACGAGTTCAGGCCCGTCCCAGAGGAGGTAAAAGCCCTACGTCTCGGTGGTCGAAGGGTGTGTCGACTAGATTATGTGTGGATGTTCGGGATGTGAACCCTTGTGTCAGAGGAGGGGGTGGCTTATATAGAGTGCGCCAGGACCCTCTTAGACGTCCATCACACATGGTTCAATGTGAGTTAAGATTGGGCGTTACTGGTAACGCCAGCCATAAATGATCTTTAAGACTACAGAGTGAACGCCTGACTGTTGCCATCCTGGGGTGACTTTAGATCTTATGTACTCTGAGTGGTTCTCTATATGGTCGAGTGACTATGCTATGGTCGAGTGGAATTGGGGTATCCTAGTGGAGTCTTCTGTTGAGTGGATCGCACTTCGGGGTGATTCCAATCGGTACTTTCTGTAGATCCTTGAATGTCTTTGACTATAGGTCAGTGTCCTTGGGTGGGGCGTCTAGGTCAGGCCTAAGACCCTACCCTAGGTACATGTCCTCGTCATTAGCCCCCTAATGGATTGAGATCCGAGTGAAGAAAGGTTGAAGTTGATTCCGACTCAATTCGATGCTCCGGAGGCATCTCCTAGAAGTCTGGGAAGCACATTGGTACTTCCAATCTTGCTTCAGTTGGCTCGATTGATTCTGGTAGCTTGAAGTCGCCGAGTGAATAAATGTGGTAAGCTTTCGAGTGAATTAGGATGCGAAATCTTAGACATGATTGACTGCCCTACGGTTTCTGGATTTTGTGGGATTCGAAATTTCGGAGAAGCGCGCCGGACGGGGCGCGGTGGAGTAAACAAAACGTATAGGATGGGGACTCCTCGATTTTCATGCCGCATTTTTCACCATGTATCGAGCCTGCGCCTGCGATAGGATATGCTTTGATCGCTGGGGGCCACCAGTCAGCCACTCGGAGCCGCCCTCATAAAAGGCGTCAGAGCCGATGCGAGGTACAATGCCTTCAATTGATCCCTATTCTCTCTTCTTATCCGCCTCCTTTCTCTCTACTCCCCATGCCTCTCCTCGGCCCTCCCAAGCTCCACGCAATGGTGAAGGAGAAGACCGCGGCACTGGAGCGCATGAAGAAGGCAGCTGCGGCGGCGAAGGGGAAGAAGACGTCACGGGGCTTGTCGTCATGGTCCGGTCTGCCGCCCGGTTGGATCCAAGGGGATTGGACCCATTCTACAGTTGCGCATGAGGACTTGGAGAACCTCGCCCATGATGGCTTGATTTCTCCTGTGTCCTGGAGACTGCCTGGGGATGAATTTGAGCCTCAGCCGCGCGATGGTGAGTGTGTTCTCCTCACCACCCATGTCGAGCATGATTTTTCTTTGCCTCCGCACCCATTCTTTCGAGGATTACTGAACTTCTTCGGAGCCTAGATTCACCACTTCCCTCCCAACACAATCTTGTACCCTGCTGCATTTATTTCCATGTGCGAAAACTTCTTGGGATGTTACCCGCACTGGGGTCTCTTCAAGCATATATTCACTTGTCAATATCAGTCGGTGAAGAAAGCTAACCCAATTGACCAGAAAACGCACTTGATCTAGATGTGTGGGGGGTTATGGATCCAAATGAGGGGTAGGAACTTCTTCCCCCTGTGACTTTTCCCGAATCAGTTAGAGGGTGGCACTCGACCTGGTTTTACTGCAAGGATGTTCGGACTCCTGGTCAGTCGACTGGCCTCCCTCCTTTCACTATGGAGATACTCTGCACCCCTTGCTCACTAGTGGTAGCTCCGGAGGAGAGGGAGGAATTGCAGATGATGGTTGCGGCCATTGTTGAATTGGTAAAGGAAGGAATGACGGGGATGGATCTGTTGAAGGTGTATCTCAGTCGACGGATGCAGCCCCTGCAAGCCCGTGAACAACCTGATACATCTCCATCGTATCTACTTTTCCAAACACTTTTTCCCTTGTTTTGGACTCTAACTTGCATGATTTGAATAGAACTAACCCGGACTGACGTTGTTTTCAGCAGAACTACCATGGTGTTATTTTTGTGCAGAAATAAAAGTTCTCAGAAAGTACATGAAAATCCATGGAGCAACCTTTTGGAATTAATAAAAAATATGGGTGAAAGAATCAACATCAGTGGGCCCACACCCTGTCCACGAGGGTGGGGGGCGCGCCCTCCTGCCTCGTTAGTTAACAAGACTTGATAAACCTTGTTAGTGGATTCCTTTTGATGAGCATGAGATGGATGAAGTTAGAAAGCACAACTCTCTGTACCCTCCTTTTACTTTCTGTTATTTAGATTAAGTAAAGCAAAAATAGTATTTTTTTCTGTCTGTTTTCTAAATTATCCTTGCAATAAAAATACCTCGAAAATAAAAGTTCTCCAAATGTCCCGAGAATGAAATATGATTTTTTTTCTAGAATATTTAAGAATATTTGGCACTGAGAACACACCAGAGGGGGCAAGCACCTGGCCACGAGGGTCCAGGGTGTGCCCACCCACCTGGGGTGCACCCCCTGCCTCGTGGGCCCCTGGTGGCCCCCTCCACTTATTCCTGTAGACATGCTCTTCTTCTTCGTCCCAAAAAATCACCAACCAGCTCAAGCACGAGTTCTAGCTCATTTTGCTGCCATTTTAGATCTCCTTACTCAAAGCTCCACTCACAAAACTGCTTTGGGGGATTGTTCTTTGGTATGGGACTCCTCCAATGGTCCAATTAGTTTTTGTTCTAGTGCTTTATTCATTGCAAAAAAATTCTACTAAGGTGACCCTGTTCTTGAGCTTGCATGTCAAATTTATTTGGTCCCAAGTAGTTCTAATGCATGATATAGTCTCTAGGCACTTGGTGGAGTAGTTGCTATCAATTTTATTGAGTTTGGTTCACTTTTATTTTGAGTTACTAAAAATTTCAGAAAATTTCAGAAAATGATGAAGAGATTTTTGAGGGGCTCTTCGAGCCAAAGCTCGAAGGATAAAAAAATAAGGAGAATAAAAAGTGCAAGTATAATCTCCCTCGCACCATGGAGGTTCAGCCGTGTGAATGGCCTTGTGGTGAGTTCTTGAGAGCAGTCGGGATTCATGATGATTTTTATCATTTGGCTGAGAATGTAGGCCTCACCGACTTCCTCCACGACCAGCTCGGTTAGTATCTCCTACTCACTAATACTTTCATGCAAAAGAATTACTTTCATGCTAAGAAATAACCACCTTCAGTGGAGTTTCATTTATATGATGAGGTTAGGGAGATGTCACTATTTGATTTTTGTGGGGTTTGCAAGATACACTTTGTGGGCAGCATAGATGAACCACATCATAGTGATGAGGATGGATCGCTGTAGGGGAAACAATGAAGGTATCCGATGCAAGAATTACTAGCATACACTTTCCTGTTCTACGTTACTTTGCAATATTTTCTAGTAGATGCTTAATTGGTCGCGGGAACTGTGGAAACCTTAGTGCCCCTAATATTGTTATTATGTGCCATGCTTTGTTTTGCGATAACACTTTTAGTTTAGGCGCTATTCTTGCCAAACGGTTGAGTCTGAACCGTACAAAGGCCCCATCTTTGGAGGCATCTTTGCTTCACGCCTTGCTAAACACTTTAGGATACCTATTAGGCATTATGAGAAAGAGGAAAAGTTGTTGCCCCCTATTTTTCTAGATTATAAGAGTATGGTAGCACATGAATTTATTGTTAAAAATAATGAGATGATGCTTAAGTATGATTTGAGATTTAATAAAACTCACAGTGAGACTATTATCTTGCCTGCACCCTCTTTGTTTAACATACTTTCAGGCACATACCTCATCTTGCTAGAGGCCTTTTATGCATACCACAGCCAGACACCAGCTCCAGAGCTTGAGCCGGAACCACCACTTGACCCTTATCGACAGTCCTTTTATCAGTGGGATCCGGAGGAGATCGCCAACCAGTGGCACTCAGATGACACTCCTGAGTACACCAGAGAGAGTAGCTCTGACCCATGGGCATAAACCAACTTAGGCCAAAAGCCTAAGCTTGGGGGAGTATGTATTTCTCACTGACATTACATTCATGTTCACACACTCATTATAGTTGTCGGTGCTCACACTTTCTCATTGTACTATCCATGCTAGTTTATTTTCTTTTTCTCGCTTTCTTCTTGTGTGTTTGAATAACCTTAAGAAAAACCAAAAAAATTAGTTGTAGCTTTTAGCTAGTTTACTTTCCATGCCTGTAGTAGTAGTGATTAAAGAAAACCCATAAAGATTTCTCGTTCTTCTTTTGCTTATTGGGAACTTTCCCGTGTATATAGTTTTATTTCTTTGGGGGTCGAGAGGAGAAGACCATGATGAAAATGTTGAGTGGCTCTCATATGCATTATTATTGATTTAACCAAGAGCCCATATTACCTTGTCTTGTCCCTTGAATTGAATGCTTGTAGATTCCAGCTTAGTCCAATGCACGTGCACTATTATTATTATTATCCACACCGTTCGGTCGTGCAAGTGAAAGGCAATAATGACGATATATAATGGACTGATTGAGATGAGAGAAGCTGGTATGAACTCGACCTATCTTGTTTTTGTAAATATGATTAGTTCATCGTTCCTGATTCATCCTATTATGAATAAACATGTTTGCAATGACAATTAGATATTATAGTTGCTTATGCCATGCTTAATTAGCTAGGAATTTATAATGGTCTACCTTGCGTGCCAACATGCTATTAAAATGGTTGTGATGTGGTATAATAGGGTGGTATCCTCCTTCGAATGATTCGAGTGGCTTGACTTGGCACATGTTCACACATGTAGTTGAAACAAAATCAACATAGCCTCCATGATATTTATGTTCATGGTGGATTATATCCTACTCATGCTTGCACTCAATGTCTATTAATTTTAATGCATGTTCATGACTATTGTCAGTCTCTAGTTGGTCGCTCCCAGTCTCTTTCTAGCCTTCACCTGTACTAAGCGGGAATACTGCTTGTGCATCCAAAATCCATAAACCCCAAAGTTATGCCATATGAGTCCACCATACCTTCCTATATGCGGTATCTACCTGCCATTCCAAGTGAATTTGTATGTGCCAAACTCCAAACCTTCAAATGAAATTCTGTTTTGTATGCTCGAACAGCTCATGTATCAACTAGGGCTGTCTATATCTTCCATGTTAGGCGGGTTGTTCTCAAGAGGAGTGGACTCCGCTCCCCACTCACGAGAAAATGGCTGGTCACTGGGATGCCCAGTCCCTTGCTCAAATAAAATCAAAATAATTGCAAACAAAACTCCCACAGGATTGTTGTTAGTTGGAGGCACCCGTTGTTTCGGGCAAGCCATGGATTGATGATTGTTTGTGGTGGGGGAGTATAAACTTTACCATTCTGTTTGGGAACCGCCTATAATGTGTGTAGCATGGAAGATATCGAGATCTCTTGGTTGTTATGTTGACAATGAAAGTATGCCCCTCAAAATATTATTTATCTCTATTTCAAAATCGAGCTCTGGCACCTATACATATCCATGCTTCTCTCTGCAAAGGTCCTATCTATTTACTTTTATGTTGATTCATCATCCTATTATTAAAAAGCACCAGTTGGAGAGCACGGCTGTCATTTGCATGCATTACTATTAATTTATATTGAGTATGACTGGATCTCTTTTACCATGAATTACAATGTTTAGTCAGTCTTTGATCTTCAGGGGTGCTCTGCATTTATGTTTTGCTGTCTCAGAAAGGGCTAGCGAGATACCATCATGTTATATCATATTATGAATGTTTTGAGAAAGTGTTTTCATCCGAGTTTTATTATTATTGCTCGCTAGTTGATTATGCCATTTATATGAGTAAACATGAGACCTAATTGTTATTGTGAATATGGCTAGTTCATAATATTTGCTGGAAACTTGAATGTTGGCTTTACATATTTACAACAACAAGAGCAAATAGTGTTTGTAAAAGTTTTTCTTATCACTTTCAGTTTGTCAAATGAATTGCTTGAGGAGAAGCAAAGGTTTAAGCTTGGGGGAGTTGATACGTCTCCATCGTATCTACTTTTCCAAACACTATTGCCCTTGTTTTGGACTCTAACTTGCATGATTTGAATAGAACTAACTCGGACTAACGCTGTTGTCAGCAGAACTGCCATGGTGTTATTTTTGTGCAGAAATAAAAGTTCTCAGAATGACCTGAAAATCCACGGAGCAACTTTTTGGAATTAATAAAAAATATTGGCGAAAGAATCAACGTCAGGGGGCCCACACCTCTCCACGAGGGTGGGGGCGCCTCCCCTAGGGCGCGCCCTCCTGCCTCGTGGGCCCCCTAGTGCTCCACCGACCTCAACTCCAACTCCATATATTCATGTTCGGGGAGAAAAAACCCAGAGAGAAGGATTCATTGCGCTTTACGATATGGAGGCTGCCGCCAAGCCCTAAACTCTCTCGGGAGGGCTGATCTGGAGTCCGTTCGGGGCTCCGGAGAGGGGAATCCATCGCCATCATCATCATCAACCATCCTCCATCACCAATTTCATGATGCTCACCGCTGTGCGTGAGTAATTCCATCGTAGGCTTGTTAGACGGTGATGGGTTGGATGAGATTTACCATGTAATCGAGTTAGTTTTGTTAGGGCTTGATCCCTAGTATCCATTATGTTCTGAGATTCATGTTGCTATGACTTTGCTATGCTTAATGCTTGTCACTAGGGCCCGAGCGCCATGATTTCAGATCTGAACCTATTATGTTTTCATGAATATATGTGAGGTCTTGATCCTATCTTGCAAGTCAATAGTCACCAACTATGTGTTATGATCCGGTAGCCCCGAAGTGACAATAATCGGGACCACTCCTGGTGATGACCGTAGTTTGAGGAGTTCATGTATTCACTAAGTGTTAATGCTTTGGTCCGGTACTGTATTAAAAGGAGGCCTTAATATCCCTTAGTTTCCAATAGGACCCCGCTGCCATGGGAGGGTAGGACAAAAGATGTCATGCAAGTTCTTTTCCATAAGCACGTATGACTATATTCGAAATACATGCCTACATTACATTGATGAACAGGAGCTAGTTCCGTGTCATCCTATGTTATAACTATTGCATGAGGAATCGCATCCGAAATAATTATCCATCAATGATCCAATGCCTACGAGCTTTTCACATATTGATCTTTGCTTAGTTACTTCACCGTTGCCACTATTACAATTACTACAAAACTGCTACTGTTACTTTTGCTACTGTTACCGTTACTTCCATACTACTTTGCTACTAAATACTTTGCTATAGATATTAAGTTATCCAGGTGTGGTTGAATTGACAACTCATCTTCTAATACTTGAGAATATTCTTTGGCTCCCCTTGTGTCGAATCAGTAAATTTGGATTGAATACTCTACCCTCGAAAACTGTTGCGATCCCCTATACTTGTGGGTTATCACCACCCCATGTGGATGTACTCGGGCCCAGAGGACACCGCTCGTACCCACCCGGAGGAGGTTGATGAGGACACGGTGGCCCAGTGGCTCCGAAGCGTTACTGGCAACAAGGACAACCCAAGGGGGGCCAGAAGGATTCCGCCATTCGACGCCAATAATGCTGCAGGATAGGTCAGGCTCACATATCTGAGTGCTTTTTTCTTTCTTTTCTCTTTGTTGAGTGGTTGTTCTTGAATCCGACTCACATACACAACTGGTGTCTTGTAGGTTTTCACCAAGCCGCACTCGATGCCCAACGGAGAGCAGTACCAGGAAGGGATCGACATCGACAGTGAGGGCAGCGACAACCAAAATATGCCGAAGACAGTGAAGATGAGAGCGAGGATTCGAGCAGCAGCAGCGAGGAAGTCGACTCACCACCCCGCTCCGAGCATCGATCCAAACAATTGCAAGACCTTGCAGGGGGACATGGCAAGGTTGTTGCGTCGCGTGGGGAAGTCCCGAAGCGCACTCGCACATCGACTACAGAACCGACAAAAATGGTTGTAAAGCAAGCCAAAGTTGCCCCGCCCAAACCTCGGAAGGCCCTGCTAAAGATCAAGGTGACTGTGCCCGTGACTTCAATGTAAGCATTTATTTCTTGTGTTCTTCTATGTTATCATGAACTCATTGGCTTCTTTGACCGAGTGAAATCTGCAGCTTTCAGTGCCGCTACTGCGTCTGCGACATCCATGGACATTGACGAGGAAGGTGGTGATGCGGAAACTGTAGATGCAGCCACCTCTTGGGCAGGTATGGTTTCATGACTGCGCCTGTGTTCTGTTAATGAATCTTTGCTTCGACTGAAATTCCAATTATCAAGTGTTTACAGCATCAATGAATATTATTCAACTCCCTGATGATGATGATGATGATGATGATGATGATGATGATGATGAGGATGTGCTTCCGAAGAATACCGGGAGAAGAGGTTGAACTTTGAGCAGGAGGGTGCCCAGATCCAGGACGCCTCGCTCATCACTTGAGCCTATGGTCCAGCCCCTCAACGATCCAGTACGGGCTTCAGTTTCCTTTGCTAATCCTCTGTCGATTGACCAGCCTTCAGTGTCGACTGCTCAGGCTTCAGAGCCCATCGCACAAGTTCAGGCTTATACTCCACCGGCCCCGTCGTCCGCTTTGTCATCTCGCATGTTTGCTACTTACCCCATCCTAGAGAATCAAGTAGAAGCTGCTAAGGAGGCCATGATTCGGGTGGGTCTGATGATGGACTGACTGAAGGTGGTATATGATACTAGTAAGGCCGCATACGACCCCAGCTCTGCTCTTCAAGCTAATGTCCAAGTAAGTGGAATTGTAAGTTAATTTCCGATTGGATTTTCTGTCCTGGCCTTTGTTCTGTTCAGACATGCTCTCTGCATACTGGTGCTTTATTATTCGTAAGATGTTCATACATCTATCTTAAATTTTGCAATTTGCGTCTGTTCACCCACTGGGTGTTTTATTCTGTAGCTCTTTCACTTTAGTCAACCAAGTCATGTCGAATGCAAACCTTGGTCCAGTGGGGGCACGCTAAGTGCACCCACTGGGTGTAGTCCCCGAGACCGCTGTCGAATGATTGATTTGGCAGGGGTCTTATTGAAATATTTGCTTATAACACTTCCACTCGAGCTAGACAGGTCTTGTAGAGTGGGAACTTAATCAGTGGGGGCACGCTAAGTCCACCCACTAGTTGTAGTCCCCGAGACCACAGTCGACTGCGGGTAGTCGGCGGTGGTCTGAGACCCAAAATATGTCATTGTAGTTTTTTTACTCCTTCCACTCGACCTGGGCTGACCATGCTAAGTGGGAAATGAAACCAGCGGGGGCACGCTAAGTGCACCCACTGGGTGTAGTCCTTGAGACTGCTGTTGGATGTTTGATTCAGAAGTAGTCATAGAACTCTTTTGTTATGTAATTCATTCTTGTATCTTTCCATTCGGAAGTAACTGTCGACTGACTTGTCAAGCTGTTATTTGCAGAAATCTTGCGAACTTGGGGCCCAATACGCCACTATAGAGCAGGAGACAAACCAACTTAAGCTCGACCTAGAACTGGCTAAGGTGAACTTGAGGAAGGCCCAAGAGGAAGTGGCAATTATGGGAGGTAACCACTTGCTGACTATATGCCTTGTCATTTTCCATATCTATCCTTTGAACCGAGTGATTCCACTCGAATAGATGTGCGTAGTGAAAATCGTCAACTCCAAGCACGTCTGAGGAATGTTATTTATTTAGACAAAATGAAGCAGACCCTGGAGTAGAAGGATCTTGATCTTGCTGCAGCATAGTGGACGGCCCATGGGAAGACTGAACTTGCTGACCGGAAGTTGGCTTCAGTCGGTAAATTAGAAGATGAGAATGCCAAGCTGAAGAAATGTCATTGATGAAGCGAAGAAAGAAACCGTGCAACTGAAGGAGGAAAAACCGGCTCTGACCAAGAAGAGGGACGAACTGGAAGTTTATCTGACTCGTCTTGCCAAGAAGATGTTCCTTAAGCTTGAAGTTATTCCCTTTCATCCGACTGAAAAAACTTTCCTACCCGTTGCTGTTGATTCACTATCTTTCCATGCTTACAGAATTCTGTCAGAACTTCGAGGAGGAGACCGGGCGGATCGAGACTAGACTGGATCCCATCAACTCCCCTATCAAAGATGAGGCTGTGATGAACGCGATGCGACTGGAAGCTTGACTTGCTAGCATCTTGGACTACATCGCCTGCCTGAAGGCTGCAATGTCTCTGATCGATAAGGAGCTCTGGCCAGAGGTTGTGCTTCAGAATGACCTCGAGTCACTGATGACTCGACTCAACAGCATCCCTCACCGAGCGCAAGTGTGGAAGAAGTCAACTGTGCCTTGTGGTGCTGATGTCGCTTTATCACTCGTCCGCATTCACTGTAGGGACGTCAAGGAAGAGAAGTTGAAGGCTCTGCAAGTAGCCAACACCAAGAAGCATCAATTCCAATCCTTCATGGGGACCTTCGTCGACACGGCCACTCGCATCGCAGATAGCATCGACTTGGATGCATTTGTCGAGCCAGCCAACCCTACTCCTGATGAGTGAAAAACTTGATGACTTTATTTGCCTCAGAATGCCAAGTGGATTTTGTAATCGCTAAAACTCCTTCGACCCTGATGCTCGAGTACTTTTGTTTGAGATGTTTGAACCTTGCTGGATTTACCCAAACTTGGTTGCTTTATTCAAATGCAGTTGCTTCGTTTCCACTATTCTTTGGATTTTCTTGGTTTGAGTGAATCTGGGATCACAACTGTTCCTCTGAGTGAGAGGGTTGCTCTATACTCAGAGTCGACATTGTACTTGTGCGCAGCTCAGAGTGCATCCAGAGGTTGTACTTGTGGCACAGCTCAGAGTGCGTCCAGACATTGTACGTGTGGCGCAGCTCAGAGTGCATCCAGACGTTGTACTTGTGGCGCAGCTCAGAGTGTGTCCAGATGTGTTTTTAACTTAGGCGAGTACGGGGTCGCATCTAAGCCTCCGAGTGAGAGGATTGCTCCTCACTCGGAGTGTTTTTAACTTAGGCGAGTACAGGGTCGCAGCTAAACCCTCGAGTGAGAGGATTGCTCTTCACTCTGAGTGTTTTTAACTTAGGTGAGTACGGGGTCGCAACTAAGCCCCCGACTGAGAGGATTGCTCTTCACTCGAAGTGTTGTTAACTAAGGCGAGTACAGGGTCGCAGCTAAGCCCACGAGTTAGAGGATTGCTCTTCACTCAGAGTGTTTTTAACTTAGGCGAGTACAGGGTCGCAGCTAAGCCCCCGAGTGAGAGGATTGCTCTTCACTCGGAGTGTTTTTAACTTAGGCGAGTACGGGTTCGCAGCTAAGCCCCCGAGTGAGAGGATTGCTCTTACCTCAGAGTGTTTTTAACTTAGGCAAGTATGGGGTCGCATCTAAGCCCCTGAGTGCGAGGATTGCTCTTCACTCGGAGTGTTTTTAACTTAGGCGAGTACGGGGTCACAGCTAAGCCCTCGAGTGAGAGGATTGCTCTTCATTCGGAGTGTTTCTAAGTTAGGCGAGTACGGGGTCATAGCTAAGCCCCCGAGTTAGAGGATTGCTCTTCACCCAGAGTCTTTTTAACTTAGGCGAGTACGGGCTTACAGCTAAGCAGTGAGAGGATTGCTCTTCACTCGGAGTGTTTTTAACTTAGGCGAGTACGGGGTCACAGCTAAGACCCCGAGTGAGAGGATTGCTCTTCACTCGGAGTGTTTTTAACTTAGGCGAGTACGGGGTCGCAGCTAAGCCCCAGAGTGATAGGATTGCTCTTCACTTGGAGTGTTTTTAACTTAGGCGAGTACGGGGTAGCAGCTAAGCCCCTGAGTGAGATGATTGCTCTTCACTCGGAGTGTTTTTAACTTAGGCAAATCGGGTTCGCGACTAAGCACCCACTGGGTGATTTGAGCACAAGTATATGTGAAAACAATCAATTTGTGACTGCGGAAATCATGTCTTTGCTAAACAATCTGAAAAGTACTTCTCATTACATCTCGTCCATCCGAGTGTTTTCAGGTATAAAAGCGGCGGAGTAGATATGCGTTCCAGGCACGCGGCTTGTCCATCCTCTTGGTCACGTTGTAAAGGTGATACGCTCCATTGTGAAGTATCTTGGTGATGATGAAGGGGCGTTCCCAGGCAGGGGCGAGCTTGTGAGGCCGTTGCTGATCCACTCGGAGCACGAGGTCTCCTTCCTCAAATGCACGACTCCTAACATTTCACACATGGAATCGACGAAGATCTTGCTGATAATGGTCGACCGGATCAAAGCCATCTCTCTCTCCTCTTCCAGAAGGTCAACAACGTCTTGACATGCTTGTTCGGCTTCGGCTTCTGAGAAGAATTTCACTCGGGGCGAACTGTGGAGCAAGTCACTCAGAAGCACTGCTTCAGCTCCATACCATGAAGAAAGGAGTCTGGCCAGTCGACCGATTGAGGGTCGTCCTTAATCCCCATAGAACGGAGGGTAGCTCCATCACCCAGGCGCCTACTGCATTCTTGAGGTCACGCATCAATCGGGGTTTCAGCCCTTGCAAGATCAAACCATTTGCTCTTTCTGCTTGTCCATTCGACTGCGGATGTGCTACGGATGCATAGTCGACCCGAGTGCCTTGGGAAGCACAGAAAGCTCTGAATTCATCGGAATCAAAGTTTGAACCATTATATGTGATAATGCTGTGCGGAACTCCATATCTGAATATTAGCTCTCTGATGAAAGTGATGGTTGTGCTCGAGTCGAGGTTCTTGATAGGCTTAGCTTCAATCCACTTAGTGAACTTGTCGACTGCCACGAGCAGATGGGTGAAGCTGCTTCTGCCGGTCCTCAAGGGTCCAACCATGTCGAGTCCCCAAACAGCAAATGGCCAAATGAGTGGAATAGTCTTGAAGGCCGATGCAAGTTTGTGACACATGTTCGAGTAAAACTGGCAACCTTCGCACTTCTCGACTATCTCCTTAGCCATTTCATTTGCTCGTGGCCAATAGAATCCTGCTCGGTATGCTTTGTCCATGATGGTCCGTGAGGACGCATGGTGACCACAGGTCCCCGAGTGTATCTCATTTAGGATCAGTCGACCCTCTTTCAGGGTGATGCACCGCTGAGCAACACCAGTCACACTTTCTCTAAAAAGCTAATCACCTATCACTATGAAGGCTTTGGATATGTGAACGATCTGACGAGCTTCATCTTCATCCTCTGGGAGATCTTGCCTAAGCAGGTATGCAATGTACGGCATTGTCCAATCGGGGATGATCACTAAAACCTCCATGATTAGGTCGACAACTACTGGGATTTCAACTTCAGTTGGATCAGTTGAACTTATCGGTTGTGGGGGCTCCTCTGTAAAGGGATCTTCTTGAACTAACGGGGTGTGGAGATGCTCCAAGAACACATTATTGGGGATAGGCTTCCGAGTGGAACCTATTTTTTCCAGATCATCAGTCGTCTGATTCTTGAGTCGGGGTATGTGGTGGAGCTCCAATCCTTAAAACTTGTTTTCTAACTTTCTCACTGCATTGGAATATCCTGTCATGGCTGGGCTC
Organism: Triticum aestivum; assembly: GCF_018294505.1. Classification (NCBI taxonomy): domain Eukaryota; kingdom Viridiplantae; phylum Streptophyta; class Magnoliopsida; order Poales; family Poaceae; genus Triticum; species Triticum aestivum. The sequence continues at coordinate 469,556,774 of NC_057798.1, read as the reverse complement.
CTGATATCCCGCTCCTTCATCACTTGATTCACTACCAAATCTGAGTCGCCGTAAACCATCAGGTGGCGGATGCCGAGTGAGATGGCCATACGCAACCCGTATAAAAGCGCTTCATATTCAACTTCGTTATTAGAGAAATCAAATGAATCTGGAGAACGTAACTGAGTTTATCGCCTCTTGGGGACACTAGGACCACTCCAGCTCTGGAATCATTCAACATCTTAGAACCGTCAAATAACATGGTCCAATGCTCCGAGTGAACTAGAGTCGGTTGCTATTGCTAAATCCACTCGGCCACGGAATCTACAATTGCTTGAGACTTAATTGCCTTCTTTGCTTTGAACTTGATATCAAGAGGAAGAAGTTCAATCGCCCACTTGGCCACTCGACCAATCGCATCTCGATTATTGAAAATCTCTAACAATGGAGCATGACTGATGACTGAAACCGAGTGATCTGCAAAGTAATGTGCAACTTTCTTCGTGGTCAGATAGACTCCATAGACAAGCTTCTGGTAATGCGGATACCTTTGCTTGGACAGAGTCAAAACTTCAGAAATGTAATACACAGGGCGTTGAACTTTATAGGCTTTGCCTTCTTCCTCCCGCTCGACTGTGAGCACTGTGCTGACAACCTGTCTAGTGGCTGCAATATATAATAATAGAGGCTCCTTGCTGACTGGAGCAGCAAGCACCGGCTGGGTGGAAAGCAGGGTTTTGAGCTCTACAAACGCTGCTTCAGCTTCAGGAGTCCACTCGAATGTATCAGACTTTTTCATCAATCGGTAAAGAGGCAATGCCTTTTCACCGAGGCGAGAAATGAATCGACTGAGTGCAGCCAAACAACCCATAAGCTTCTGTACATCATGCACATGCACAGGACGTTTCATTCGGACGATTGCTCCAATCTTCTCAGGGTTTGCGTCGATTCCTCGTTCAGAAACAAGAAAACCGAGCAACTTCCCTCCTGGGACCCCAAATGTGCACTTGGATGGATTAAGCTTGATAACATATCTTCTTAGGTTGGCAAAGGTTTCAGCGAGGTCAGTCAGTAGGTCAGAACTCTTGCATGACTTGACCACGATATCATCCGTGTATACTTCCACGTTCCGACTGATTTGAGTGAGCAGGCACTTCTGTATCATGCGCATGAACGTGGCTCCAGCATTCTTTAGACCAAAAGGCTTGGTAACATAGCAAAAACACCATAATGGGGTGATGAAGGCTGTTTTTATTTCATCAGGCCCATACAGACGGATCTTTTGGTACCCGTAATACGCATCCAAGAAGGATAAACGCTCACACCACACTGTCGAGTCAACTATCTAATTGATGCGGGGGACAGGAAAATGATCTTTCGGGCAGGCCCGATTGATATGTTTGAAGTCAATACACATACAAAGTGAATCATCTTTCTTAGGGACCATGACGACGTTAGCGAGCCACTCGTAGTGGTAAATCTCGCAGATGAACTCAGCGGCCAAGAACCGAGCAACCTCCTCGCCAATCGCCTTTCTCTTCTCAATGGCAGACCATTGCAGATGCTCTTTGACTGGTTTTGCTTTTGGGTCGACACACAAACGGTGCTCAGCCAGCCCCCTGGGTACACCCGACATGTCAGAAGGTTTCCATGCAAAGATGTCCCAGTTCTCATAGAGGAACTGGATGAGCACGATTTCCTATTTGCTATCAAGTGTCGTTGATATGTGAGTCGGAGCTGCATTGTGGTCCTCCGGGTGGATATGAACATGTTTTGTTTCTCCCGCCGACTGAAATGCAGACTCCGAAGTAGGCTTCTTGGACCGCAGCAAATCACTCGGATATGTAGTTTTCTGGTATTCCTGCATCTCTACAGCTGCCATCTGCTCATCTGCAATCTTGCAGCCCTTTTGAAGGCACTCCTCTACTTTGTGCATGTTTCCTGTGACTGTGATCACACCTCTAGGACCGAGCATCTTCAACTTGAAATATACGTAACATGGTCGAGCCATGAAACGAGCATATGCAGGCCTGCCCAGAATGGCATGATAAGCACTTTGGAAATCTACCACCTCAAGTGTCAACTTTTCCTTGCGGTAATTCTTGGAATCACCGAAAACCACATCAAGAGTAATCTGCCCGAGTGACTTTGCCTTTTTCCCAGGAATGACACCGTGGAACTGCATATTGCTCTCACTGAGTTTAGACATCGGGATGCCCATCCCCTCAAGGGTCTCAGTGTACAGAATGTTCAGCCCACTTCCACCATCCATAAGGACCTTGGTCAGTCGGTTGCCCCCAACAACTGGGTCGACCACTGTCGACGTCCTAGACTTGGGGGTATCTAGTCCTGCCTGCCTGCGGCCCACCGCATGGCTCCATCGATGGCCTGGTATGGCCCATCTTCAGCATCAACACTACAAGACCCTCGTGAGGGGCCAAGCCTCACGAGGTGGACGACTCCAAGACCACCGAAGGAGTTGGCCTCCTCAGGAGGGCTCCTGAGGGACGGAGAGTTCTATGCAGCTACCTCATGGGGCTCAGCTGATGTGAGCCATGACGACCAAGGCCAGGCGGGCACCAGGCGGGCACTAGGCGGGTGTAGAGCGTAGGTTTCCTCTTTGGTGCAAGGGAGGCAAGCCGCAGGCGCAGAGTCCCAAGGAATCAGCCAAAGGTTTCCATTCTGGTGCAACAAGACCAAGACCGCCAGGACGGCAGGACGGAGGTCATCACCGAGCCCACCGCAGCATCATGACCGGAGGATTTTCATAGGCGAAGACTAATTTTGTCAGGATAGACTGTACTACTTGTCCCTTTCAAATCCCGCTGTTGTGGAATCCCTTCCCGCTCATATTTGGGAAGAGGACCAAGGCCACTATATATAGGACTTAGCAACCACCATAGTGAGGGAGAGAGATCCATTCCAACCCGAGCACCACACCAGCTCAAGAACACCTCACCTCCCGAGGCTTGTTCATCCTTGTACTAGTTCATCCATAGCCCCTCGAGGCAATCCACCACATCACACTGGATTAGGGTATTACACCACAACGGTGGCTTGAACCAATATAAATCTCTGTGTCTTTGTGTCTTTGTGAGCTTGACACGCTAGGCTAGGGAGGATTGCGAGTAGATAGGCTAGGCAGGTTGAGATCTCCGCACGCACCCCAGAGTTCAAACCTATCAAGGGTTGCCGGATCCCGAAATCCGACATTTGGCGCGCCAGGTAGGGGTGCATCGGATCCTCTCTTCCGTTGTTCGATCCGGCACCGCTCCGACACCTCCATGACCGACGCCCCGAGAGCCCACGTCGAGCACTGGGTCGTCCAGACCTCTTCGGCAGCACCCACTGGTGAAGAACACCTCCACTCAGCCCTGCTTGCGGCCCGTGTTCCGCTGGGTCGACCGGCGATGGGGGCACGCGGCGCAGTCTTCCCCTCTGGCGCCGCGCCGCAGCCGCGTGATCTGTGAACTACGCTGCAGCAACTGCTCCGCACTCGCACAGGGAACAACCGAACATGTGGGCAGCGGTCATTGTGGCCCGTGAGCTCCTGCGGTACAGGCTACTTGAGAGCAGCCACAACGCCTTGTTGGAACAGGTCACTGAGCTGCTGGATGTGGCATGCAGGGGCGGCGCTGTTCTACACCCTCCCCACGTCACAGATGATGGTGGGGGCACGCGCTCAACCCTGACACAACCACGCGCCCCCTCCCACGGGCCATGGAGAGCCTCTCGACACCAACCAGCCTCGTGGAGCAGCACACGCCGCCCCGAACATGCCCCCTCCACACAGGGCTGCTTCAGAAAACACCACCAGGGGCCGCGCTGGAGTGCCGGCCCTTGGCCAACAGGACCAAAGGATGGCAGAAGAGAGCGGGAGTGTTAGGCCACCAGGTGGCGCCCCAGGCGCGAACAGCCCGGAAGCCTACGTTCCCGTCGTGACGGATCCAAGGCACGTGCTAGGAGAAGCCCCCAGCCGATCCCCCACGCCAGGCTGGGTGCTGGACATACATGAGGCCGAGCTCTCCTTTGAACCACCACCAAGCCCTGTCAATGTCCCCAACAGCGGAACCTCTGGGTATAGTTAAATCTGCAGGGGCACGCTTGCACTGACCATGGATCGCCGGTAAACCAGGACGCGGCGACCACTAGGACCCTCAGGACGGCGGACCCACCCCAGGAGCACAAAGGACGTTGGGAGCAGCACGGGGGGAAGCCCAACGGTGGTGCCCTCCTTGCGCTGCGCGAAGCAGGATCCAGCCTGGAGGTAGGTTCCCTGTCGGGGAAGGCGCCGGCGAGCCCTTCCCCTTGGCAGGGGGCCTACGGTCGCTGAGGACACCGCCAGCATCCCCTTGGCCCCTTGGTCTTGTCCTGGTTTCCGGTCTCCCCAACGGTGGTCAGTGGTGGCGCACGATGGGATCCTCGTCGGGCAACATGAGGCAAGGCTCCGGCCTATGAAGGTCTCCGCTCGTGACACTCTCACGTAATAATGAGTGGGTCTGTACACGCCCCGGAGTCTCCTGAGTGACGACCTGGGGCCTCACGGGGGCTCCCACCCACGTCCTAGTGGAAGCACCATGCTCCGCGCTGGCCGTCGACATTGTCCCCAATGACTATCCCAGCCAGTGGAAGCACTTAGCTCCGTGCTGGTGAGAAGACCGAAGACCGAAGATTGAAGACCAGTAAGGCGCCGGACGCGGCCGCCTGCTTTTTGCCTCTCCTTTTTGTACTTGCTTGCCGACTTTTTGAAGCAGTTTGTTTTCTGTGTGTTTATAAAACAGGGGAAGTTTTCTTTTCTCGTTCGTGTCACTCTCTTACTTCAGTTCTTGTGTTCCTTTCTTGGAGGTCATGACCACTACCCTGCCCTCTAGCACCTCGCGAGCGGGGGTTAGGTATGGTGTACGTGCTGGTGCTGATCGCTCCCCTTGGGGGCTCGAAGATGCGGCCGCTCCGTGAGCCCACCTTGCCACAATCTGGTAGTTGGCTCCTCGCGAGGCACTCCACGGCAGGCCAGCAGGCCCCTCGAGAGGCACAGGGCCTCGTGAGCCAGCAGCAGGCTTGCCTCAGGAGAAGGGGCGCTGCCGCGACACCAGGCCTCCCTCAGGACCCACAAAACCCAATATAAGTCAAAAACAACTCTCCCGCTCAGCATCCCGCAGCCCTGCGGGGCCCCGCTCCGGGTGTTAGTTCAAAAGCATTTAGAAATCTCATACATCATAAGGGGCACCCCTTTCCAAAATGCTCCCACAAGGATGCGCTCGAGTTTTCGTCATACAGGTCAAAGCAAAAGAAACACGGGCCTAGCTAGACGCCCCTTCTTCATCACCTCCATCCGCGCTGCTTGCGTCGAGCCTGTCGTCCTCTTCGTCATCACCATCCGCGCCAACTTCTTCGGCCGCGATCACAACCATGTCGTCCTCCGGGGCAAATTCTGCTACCAAGGCATCCATGTGGTCATCTATCCATCCGGCCAGGTTGTCCTGGATAACCGGGGGCATGGGAACCAACGCAACATCAAAGTCAAAGTGGGGATCACGGTTGAGGAGATAGCTGAAGACACGTGAGAACACGCGCCCCAGAAGACCACGGCTCCTCTCCACTACAAGATCGCGAGACCTTGCAGCCCGAGCCTCCAGGCGGGTCATGATGTCAATGAAGAAGCTCAGGTGGCTAGCATAGTCGTTCTCGTGCGGGTGAGGAGCGCTCTCATTGCAGATGGTGCCTAAGGTGGAATTAGCTCTGAGTATGAGGTCCTTAAGCATCGACGCGTGTTCGCGCTCTAGCTTCTGGCGGAGATTCGCTTCATCTGTAGTCCTCTCCACCAGGGACGTGGTGTCCTTGATTTGCTGCTGAAGCGAAGACAACTCGGCTCGGATGGAGGCCAAGGCAGATTCAGAAGATACCAGGGCTTCTCGAGCAGCGCCCCCATGCTGCTCTGCAGACTGCAGCTCAGTCCTCAGGACGGAGGTCCGGCCCTCAAACTCAGCCTTAAGCAACTCCATGTCCAGGCGATGCCTTCCATCTAGCTCGGCACGTGCCTTCGCCACCCTCTTCTCCACCTCCACTTGGACCTGAGCTTCTCGGGTGGCGACAGCGTCCTTAGCAACGGCGGCCTGATGCTCCCTCACCTCCAGCCTCTCCAGCGCCAAGCTATGTTCCACGGCCTCCAGCGCCAAGTCCTCATGGCACCTCAGGAGCTCCGCCTCGGCAAGGGCCACCTCACTTGGAGAGGAGGCCAGCAGGGCACGGCGCTCCTCGACTTCGTGCAGCAGGGCCGCATTTGAAGACAGGAGATCTCGCTCCCGCTCCTCAGCCGCCTCACGATGATGGTTGTCTACCTCGGCCTCTTCCATGGCGTGGGTGCAAGCTTCACGAGAAGCCGCGAGCGAGACCACGGCGCATGCTTTACCCTCATCAGGTCAAAGCTTCCCAAGATTGATGGCCACCTTCAGCCGCTGCCACTCATCCTCCAAGCAGCGGTTCTTTGCCTTGAGCCTGGCGTTAACATTGGCAAGCTCCCCGCCAAGATGGACCATCGCATGCATCACCTCACCAAAAAGCCCGAAGCGCACCGCGCTACGCCCGCGGGCAAACACGAGCTCCTCGCCAAAATCTTCACCGGCTCCGGAAGTCGCTCGGGAGGCGCTGGGCGCTCCGCCGGTCGCCGGCCGGGGGCTGGCTAGCATGGCCCCATAGTTTGAAGATGAAGGCTGCCCAGAGGACACCCCCTGCCGGCAGCGATAAGAGGGAGGTTCCCCGGCGCACCCCTTGCCTCAAGGGCAGAGTCGCGGGGGAGAAAACATGGGGCCCGGCTCCGGGGCACCCTCGCGGCGTCGTGCTGGATGGAGTTGGACTCTCACCCTACACAGGCTCGGGTGCTGGGGGCTGCGCGCGCGCGCCGAGCTGGAATCCTTGGAGGTGCCCGCCTCGTGAGGTTTCGTCTTCATGGAGATCCTGCAAAAACCCCAGCCATGAGAAAACGCGGCGCGCTTGGGGATCAAGAGCGAAGATACTTACTCATCGGTGGCCACGTATCTACTCGACTTCAGCGGCCGACAGGTGCCATCATCATGACATGGGGATCTCTTCCTCTTCAGGAGTTACTCGAGGCAGAGACGGCGTCGACCCGGTCCCGACGGGCGATCCTTGGGAGGGGGAGCGCCCAGCATGGCACCTGGAGCAGGGGTCCCAAGGGCAGGGGCACTGTCGTGGTTCTAAGGCTGACAGTAGAAAGGGGGGTAGGTATGGAGAGGCAAGATCTCAGCTATGGTGAAGGTGTACACACGAGGTTTACGAGTTCAGGCCCTTCTCGGAGGAAGTAATAGCCTTACATCTCGGTGCCCGGAGGCGGTCGATTGGATTATATGTGTGTGATATTACAGGGGGTGCAAACCCTTGTCCCAGAAGAGGGGGTGGCTTATATAGAGTGCGCCAAGACCCCAGCAATCCTCCATTACAAGGAGATTAATGTACATAAAGTAGGGGCTTTACTGATAACGCCAGTCCTAAGTGCTATTAATGACCTTAAAGGCTACGGAGTGAACGCCCGACCGTTGCAATGCTGAGTGACTCCTGATCTTCGGTAGGTCGAGTGATTCCTTGTATGGTCGAGTGACAACCAGTAAGAGGGGTATCCGAGTGGTATGATTAGTCGAGTGGATTGCACTCGACACCTTTGACCGGGGGTCCTTTGTTGCCTCTTGGGCTTCTTATCTTCTAGGGTAGTGACCTTGGGTAGGACATATAGGTCAGGCCTATGACCCTATCCCAGGTCTGTATCCTCATCAGTAGCCCCCGAATGGATTAAGGTTCGAGTAGAAAGTAGGATGAAGTTGAACTTGTTCTGAACTTTGCATCTCGCGAGTGTTTTTTGCTGGATGGAAGACTCATGTTGGTGCTTCAGCGTTGATTCAGTCGCCTTGATCCATTTAGAAAGTTGTCGACTAAACTTGTGGCATCATCTGCCGAGTGCTGTCTTGGGGTGTAGAACCTTTGGCGCGATTGATCGCGGTGTATCGCGGATTTCACGGGATACGAAATTTCGGGGAAGCGCGCGGGATGGGGCATGCCGAAGTAAGCGGGCGGATAAAAAGTAGGGCCTCGATTTCCATGCCACCTTTTTTGCCACGTACGTTGCACGCGACTGTTGTGGGATTTGACAGGATCGCCTGGTCCCACACGTCAGCCACTCGGAAGCAGCCCTTTATAAGGTGATGGGGCCGAGGCGTCCACACTATGCACGCCTACTTTTCTTTCTTCTTCCTCTGCTTCTCCTCCACATCCAGTTCTTATGCTCTCGACGCTGCCGCTTCGCCGCCATGGTGAAGGACAAGACGGCGGCGTTAGGGCACGTGAAGAAGGTGACAGGGGCGGCCAAGGGAAAGAAACAGAACCGCAGGTCATCGTCGAGGGCGGGGCTGCCGCCAGGCTGAATCCAGGGCGATTGGATCCGACAAACTGGAGGAGTCCGGGCTAATCGCCAAGGGTGTAGCAAGGCTGCCTGAGGAGGATACAGAGCCGCAGCCTCGACCTGGTGAGTGTGTACTGCTCGCCACCCACGTCGACCGGGGTTTTTCTCTCCCTCCGCACCCCTTCTTCCGGGGCTTCCTGAACTTCTTCGGTGCCCAACTCCACCATTTTTCTCCCAATAAAATCACGTACCTTGCTACATTCGTGTCGATGTGTGAAAACTTTTTGGGGTGTCGACCGCACTGGGGCCTTTTCAAACAGATCTTCACCATCCGTTCCCAGTCGGTGAAGAAAGCAAAAGCAAGTGACTCAAAGACCCATGTCATCCAGATGTGCGGGGGTTTGGGTATCCAAAAGATACATAGGAGTTCTTTCCCTGCTATGACTCTCCCTAAATCGGTTAGGGGCTGGCAGTTGACCTGGTTCTACTGCCAGGATGTTAAAACTCCAGGTCAGTCGACTGGCCTTCCCCACTTCAATTTCAACTGTGTCCAGACTCCTTCTCCGCTGAAGGTGACTGATGCTGAGAGCATGGAGACGAAGATGTTGGTTGAGAAAGTGGTCCACCTGATTAACAAGGGTGTCACTGGCCTGGACCTGTTGGAAGTATTCCTCAGTCGATGCATACAGCCTCATCAGGCTCGTGACCATCCCATGTGGCTGTACTCCGGGTCCGACGACACCGCTCGGGTTCATCCAGAGGAAGTGCCGGCCAAGACTGTGGCCGTTTGGTTGAAGGGCATCACAGGCAACCAGGACAACCCCATAGGAGCTAGGCGAGTCATCCCCTTCAGTGACGACAATCAGCCCGACAAGGCATGCTCTTTATTCTGATTGTCTTTGCATACATATTCCGACCGCGCTTGATCTCGGCTGACTTTACTTCACTTTTTATCTTGTAGGTTTTCACTGATATGTACTCGATGCCCAATGGTGAACAAATTCTGGAGCAGGACCAGGAGGGAGAGGCCAGTGCAGAGGAGGGTGAATGGGAATCTTCGGATGAAGACAAGGAGGAGGAGAGTGATGAGTCAGATGACGAGGAAGAAGTCGACTCGCCACCGCGCTCTGAACGCTGATCCAAGCAATACTATGACTCGGCGGGCGGGCGTGGAAAGAACATGGCTCCAAGTACCCAAGCACAGAAGCGCACTCGAACGTCAACTCCGGAGCCAACAGAGAAGGTCGCCAAGCAGCCCAAGGTTGCTCCTTCAAAGACTTGGAAGACTCTGCCGCAGATCAAGATGGACGTCCCTGTTGCTTCGGGTTGAGTATCTTGCTTGCATTTATCTAGGCAACTGAAGTTTTTGTTCTGACCGACTAGATCATGTATCTTTCTAGCCCCACCTCTACTGCCATTGACATGGACATCGACAAGGCCCCAGGAGATGAGGAGAACGACGATGCGGCCACTTCTTGAGCTGGTAAGTCTGTTCGACCAGAGCTCATTTAGTCGATTGGATTGTCAATCTATTGAATTTACAATGTTTCTCTTTCTCTGCAGTTTCGCGAGAGGTCGTCGTGCTTCCTGATGATGAAGAAGAGGAAGTGCCTCTACAGGAAAGGAGGAGGAGAGGTGGAGGCTCGAGCAGGAGAAAACTTGAAGTTCAAGTCCCTCAGTCGGCGCCGGTGCTTGAGGCGGTGGTCGAGTGTTCCGGAGATCCGGTTTGGACCAATGTCACATTTGCCAGCCTGTTGATGACTAATTGTCCATCGGGGTTGACTGCTCCAGTTACTGCCACCCTAGTGCAACTCCACTCATCTGACCCAGTAGCTACTTCAGCTCCCTTGGAGCCATCAATCTTCGCTGCATATCAGACCCCCGACGATTCGCCAAGTGCTGCCAGGGAGGCTCTTCGCTAGGTGAACCTTGTCATGGAGCAGGTGAAGGTGATGCACGAGGCAAGTCAGGTGGCTTATAACGCTAGCACCGCCCTGCAGACCAATGTTAAGGTCAGCGAACTCCGACTGAACTTTTTGAATGTTGTTTTATATTCGATCACCCACTGGGGTGTGCCTGTGTTTAGAGTTTAGGAAATCTCCACTTCACTCGACTCATGCTGAGTCTTAGTAATCTGTCAGGATCAGTGGGGGCACACTAAGTGCACCCACTGGGTGTAGTCCCTGAGACCACGGTCGACTGCTGGCAGTCGACTGGGGTCTTAGAATCTTCTCTCTCTTTTTTTTGACTCGCGCTGGGCAAACCCTGCCGAGTGTTGATCTGAACTAGTGGGGGCACGCTAAGTGCACCCACTGGGTGTAGTCCCCGAGACTACTGTTGAATATTTGATTCAGCAGTAGTCTTAGAGTAACTTATCACTGTCATTGTCTCTTATTTTTGTTGACTGACATATCTCTCTCGCTGACTGCAGAGGTCTTGTGATCTTGGAGCTCGACTTTCTGAGTTAAAGAAGAAGCATATCAGCGTTGAACTTGATCTTGAACTCACAAAGAAGAGCCTCAAGGCTGCTCAAGAGGAGACGGCTATCATGGGAGGTAACCGATCGACTCTTGCCCACTTAGTAGCTCGCATCTTTCACTGTTTTTTCTTTCAGTCTCTTTGAACCGAGTGACTTCACACAAGCAGATGTGCATAGTGAAAACCGTCAACTTTAGGCTCGTCTAAAGAGTGTTGTTTCTTTAGAGAAAATGAAGGAAGCTTTGGAGAAGAAGGAACAGGACCTTGCTGCTGCTCAGAAGGAAGCACGTGAGAAGACAACGCTTGCGGACAAGAAGCTGGCATCAGTCGGTAAGTTGGAAGAGGAGAACGCGAGGTTGAAGACCGCCATCTCTGACGCCAATCGGGAAGTTGAGCAGCTGAAGAAAGATAAGGAGAACATGACCAACGAAGTCAGAAGCCTTAGAGCCAAAACGGGTGAGCTAGAGTCCTATCTGGGATAGCTTGCTGCAAAATTGGTCCTAAAACTTGAAGGTATCGTTGCTAGACTGATTGATTGCTGCCGATTGGAATATCTTGTTATGCCATCGACTCACTATTTTCTTCGATTGTGCAGAATTTTGTCAGGACTTTGAGGCCGAGACTGGGCGGGTTGAGACGGGCCTCGACCCCATCCACTGTCCTGTTAAAGATGATGTTGCTATGAACTTGCTGCGGTTGGAATCATGGATGGATAGCGTAGTTGCTTATGTGGTTGGACTGAAAGCGGCGATGACTCGGGTTGCACTACAAAAAAATACACTTCCGTGATGACACGTGTTTGTCATAGTAGGTCGCGTTTTTTGTCATGCATGTACATCCATGACAAATTTATGACAGAATCAAGATAGTCATACATGTGCTGTCGTAGAAGTGTTCCATGACATTACCGAAATTATCATCACGGAAGTGTCCACTTCCATGACGATAAATCGCGCGTCACAAAACTGCTTTCGTCAAGGGTGACCGACACGTGGCATCCACCGTAACGGAACGCCGTTAAGCTATCGGGTCGGGTTTTGGATCCGATAACCCATTAACAGCCTCGACCAATGGGGATTTTCCACGTGTAAAATCATCATTGGCTGGAGGTAACACGTGTCGGCTCACCGTTGGGACAGATGTCATCCACTCATTGGACAGAAGGCGCCTATGATACGTCGACACGTGGCACGGCCCAACAGAGGCCCATTCCTGTGAAAAGGCCGGCCCGTTTGACTTGGTCAAAAGGTGGCGGGCCGGCCCACGGAAAGCCTGTTAACGGCTGTTCGCATATAGCCCATTTACAGCCCGCTAACCGAGGGCCCGTTACGCCCTATCCGAATTAGGCCCAGTAGCGTCATCTGGGCCGTCCAATATGATTCAGCCCGTTTTAACTTCCGGCCCATGTGTGGCCCATGACTTCTTTCGGCCCATATGAGGACCTTTGTAACTCTTGGCCCATTAACGGCCCGTTGTGAAACTGGCCCGTAATGAACAGTGTATCACTTTATACCCATTAACGGCCCGTTATTCCATTGGGCCGTTTCCAAGCCCAAGTTATCTTTCGGCCTTCTCAGGGCCCATTGATTCTTGGGCTCATTTGCAGCATTCGGTTACATACGGCCCGTTACTGTCATTTTCTGCTTGTGGGCCAAATTCAGCCCGTCGTTACAGTCGGCCCGTTTGCGGACCGTTAATACGTTGGGCCGTTTTCATGTCAAAAAAACCCGTTGGGCTGTTTTCATAGAGTTATCAAATACGGCCTATTAACGGCCCGTTATGGTCCACGAATAGTACGGCCCATGATTGGCGAAATGATGATACGCCCCGTAGAAGGCCCATGGATCCTACGGCCCGTATGAGGCCCATGGATGGTACGGCCCGTAGAAGGCCCATGGACCCTACGGCCCGTAGAAGGCCCATTGATCCCTAAGGCCCGTATAGAAGGCCGATGGATCCTACGGCCCGTATAGAAGGCCAATGGTCCTACGGCCGAACGAAGGCCCATGGATCATACGGCCTGCAGGAGGCCCATGGTTACAACAGTCCGTGTGTTGCCATGATTATTTTGGCCTAGTTACCAAAAATAGGCTATTGTGGCCACTAGAAAAACACAGAAAAAGAACTGCAGTGACTACAAGCAAACAACTAAACAAGACAATAAGGAAATAAATAAGCAAGCAATTAAGGCTAGCCTATTACCGCTATTACACATATTACATCCACTGGGCATCAAAGTTCGCCACCAGTGCAAATATAGGGAACAAAGCAGCATATTACATACACTTGGCCGTCAAAATTGGCCACCAGTGCAAATAAACGCGGCAGCAAAACAAGAGCATAACTGAAACAACTTCAGAAGAGCTCAAGAAACGTTATCCTGGGTATCCACCATGCTGGCAATAAGCTTAGCAAGCTGATTAGCTTTGTCCTGTTTGGCGCTAAAATCCTCCAACGCTTGCTGTTGCACCAGAAAGTATGCATCTGAATGCTCCAGGGACTTCCGCAGTCCTTCCGCTTCTTGTCGCAGCACAGCTGATCGATGTCTTTCAGCTTGTAGTTGAGACTCAAGAAACCGAACTGATTCAGACAGTGAGTTTGAATAGCTTGTGCATGCGGTAGTGGCCAGTAACTCGAACACTAAACCAAGACAGGACTTTGGGGTTGTCTCGCTGTCTTCAAGATAGTCTTCCTTAGCTGTTTTATCAGCTTTGTTGGAGACCAACAAGGATGTGTCACTATCCTGAACCTTATCTGCATTACTTCCTTTACCATTGCTTAATAAGGCACTCTTCCCCAATATTCTGTCAGCATTCTAAAAGAAGAAACAAGCAGACACATAACAAGTTTAGCATGTACTAGTATATGAAACTCATTTCGGTGAACCAGTTCATTAGTAAGGTGGACAGGATTAAACTACCAAGTCTTCTATTGCCAAGTACTAGTACATAATAAAAGCATCAAACAAACATATATCTATGTCCTATGGTCACTGCATTGTCTTGCCAAATCAAAATAGAGACACGGTTCAAATCATATCAGTTCAAGACAAAGCAGCAGTGAAAGAATACAAAGCGTGGGAAACTACACGGCACAACAAGATTTCAGATGGGTACCACGGGTCTACATGTACAACAACACTATTGGCTCTGTTGTGATGCTAGTAATGTGCATGATATGAAAGTCAACTGTATACACAATTGAAATTGAAATCAAAGAGCTATTGATAAGAGCAAACCTGTTAAAGAAACATGCGTGAACATACCTGCTGTGCCATTGGAGTTTCGATTGGATCCTTCAATTTAAAAATAAGTTCGTATCAGTAAATACAGTGATACAAGAGCAAAGCAATCATAGTTAAAAAAGGCGCGCCTAAGCGAGCGCTTAAGCGCGCCTAGGCTCTAGGCGTTGGCAAAACGCATTGCGCATAACTACGCATAATCTGTGCATAACTACGCATAAGCATGCGCTTTGGTCAGTAAAGCGCAAGGCGGTGGCAAAATGCACAATTAACGCCTAGCGCTTTTTTGAACTATGATAGCAATGGAATCTTAAATTAGAACAGTTGTTCTTCAGGTTTAGGCACTTGTTCTACATGAACAGAGTACAGTAAGACGCAAGAATAAAATACTTAAAAATAGAAAATGAGCTCATAGACCTTACCACATTCTTGGTTCGGGACCAGTACAAAACAAGGCATTCCCAGTCATCGTCCAGTAAATGTGTCTCAGGAGAATGTAAGGGAATTTGATGAGTTTCTTTGCCGGTGAAGTACGTTTTCTTCAGGTAATTCCGATATTTCCACCAAGCATTCTTGAAGATAGCAGAAGTATTAGCACAGGTTACCTCATCCTGAGTTTCCAAATTGGTCCTTCTCTATAGAGAAAAATGGGAAAATTTGCTATATTATAACCATCATGGAGGTAGGATGTATGGGACGAAGCAAAGTAATTGCCATGAATAACATTACTTACACATAACTCCTGGACAAACACCTGCAACTGGCATTTTCCTTCATCTTCAGTATAATATTTCCAAGATGGGAAGATACGCACATACGATTTAACAACGTCAAATGCGACAGATGCTAAACTACGACTGGCTGGTTGTGCTTCCTCCATAGGAATAGGCGTACTAACTGGTGGAGTTGGGGTTCGCCGTGATAGTACTGGCCCTTTGGGCACTGGAGCTGCCTTACTAACTGCTGTTGTTTGGGAGCTCTATGGTGGAGATGGTGCTGTGTCAACAGGAACTGGGTTACTATCGGCTGGGGTTGGGGTTAGATTGGGTGAAGCTGGTTCTCTGTCCATCGCAGTAGGGGTACAATCTGCGAGAGTTTGGGTTATGTGTGGTAGGGCTGGTTCTTGTGCATGTACAACCGGGGTGCTATCTCCACCAAGAGGTAGCACTGTTTTATTTGAAGACCGTGTTCTTATTCCGCTAGATACTGGCATCACCCGCTCCAATTCAAATGGCTGATAAACAGGAAACATAGTTGAATGTACAGACATTGTATGAGAGACAGATGCAATTGATAGTGTGGAAAAAAGAGGGCATGAAATTGTTGACATGTATATTGTTTAACTAAAACGGATAGCATGACATAATTTCACATATATGATGTCTATCTAAACTGGATAGCATAGCATAACATAATTCAAAGATATGATGAATAACTAAACAGGATCGCATGACATAATTCACCTACATGTTATCTAAGTAATCAGGATCGCATCATTTAATTCACATATGTGATTTATATGCTAAATAGAGGGCATTCCATATGATGTCTGAACTAAGAACATGGTGTTGAATATTGTGTATATGATGTCTAAACTATGCAATGCAAGACACCTATGCATGATATGAGCAGTATAACCGTGCCAAGTTAGAGCATACACCTCAGTGGGGGAATAGGACTGGTCATCTGTCTCCGAATCCATCTCTGAGGAGCTATCGGGACCCAACAAGAGATCTGCTTCGACAGGTAGCACTGTCTGCTCTGAAGGCCTTGTTTTCACTCCAGATTTTTCCATCTCCCACCCAAATGGCTGATTCACAGGAAGAGTAGTTTAATGTACAAACATTGTCGACAAATGGAAATGTAATGAAGAAAAGGATGGGCAAGATATCATTCAAATATATGATGCCTGGTTAAACAGGATGGCATTGCACATTTCACATATATTATGGCTGGCTAAAAGACATGAGACTGCATAATTCCCATATATGATATAGAAACTAAACATGTGGCATTACAGAACATGTCTAAACTAAGCAGATGACATATATGATGTCAAAAGTAGGCACTGCAAGGCAACATATGCATGATATGACTAACATCATCATGCCAAGGTAGAGCAAACACCTTGGGGGGTAAATAGGAGTGGTCAGCGGCGTCTGAATACACCTCAGAATAGATATCTTCCTCTGGATTACAATATGGAGAGGGGTGGGAAGGGTTTGCCATTGAACCCACCATGGAGCGATGTCTGCATGACATTGTATTGCCGCGCAAAACTCTTCTCTTTTTCTCTACATGTTCAGCATGACTGTGTACAATATCTGACATGCATACGAAAAAAATATGGTGAGATTATGTAAGGAGAGCATGCAGAAATTTAGAGTGATGGTAACAACCAGTGGAAGGATCGAAAAATAATGATAGCAGACTGATGATTGCTTTAAATTAATAAAAAGACAGATGAAGATTGCTTTACTATTTGTGTCCCACCCAAGATGAACAACATAGGCATAGCCTAGGTGAACCAGATATTAGACATACTATTCATTGCTGCCTCGATATGTGCCCCACAACTAATTTAGAACTCAAGTTTGAACATGAATTTGGACCTGAGTTGGGAGTCCAAGAGCTGAACAGGACGATAAAGTAGCAGGTAAGTTTAAGCAATGCATAACATAAGAAGAAACAAAAGTGTGTGACCTCTCTTGTGGACCCGTGTACTCCTCAGGTTCATCTGCTGAGTCGATGATGGTGATGCTGTTGGGGTGCGTGCCGGCGGCAGGGAAGGAGATTTGAGGCGGCGAAAGACAGTCAGGAGTCGTGATGTCTGGTTTGGTGGATGCTTCTATCGATGGAGCAGCTCAGGTGAGGTGGACAATGTCGCGGCAGGAGCAGGACAAACCACACAAAGTTCCCTTCGACACGTACCTGTAACTGAAGTTATTCTATAAGGGCTCATTTGGCTTGCATGATTCTTAAAACGCAGGGATAGGAAAAACACCGGAATAGGATAGGAAAATGCACATGGTAAACAGAGCATTTGTAAACACATGATTTCTATCAACTTGGGTGTTTGGTTTACAGGAATTGGAAGAGCAGAGGAATGCAAAGAAACATGGCCAAAATAAAGAGAAACCATATGAAAGCGTGTACAGTTAGAATGTTATTCTGGCACTAATGCACTTGGTCTTGTTTTCATGCATAGGATTTTGAAAAGTAGGTCCAGGTAGATGTTTTGCTTCATTCCTTCCAACAAAATGCATGAATAATTGAATAGTAGAGTGCCATTGGAAAATTCCCTATTGCTATGTTTTTCTGTTGAACCAAAATAGCCCTAATGGATCGACGTGAATGTATAGTAATAAGTGACGCAACAAGTGTACAACTTCTTTGCCGTAGCCGTGTTGACCTCAGCATCATTGGGTTGGTCGCTGAAGCAGTTGAGGTAGAGGTGGCTGTCGGAGGTGTGGAGGAAGATCTGAGGAATCTGTAGACGGTGTCTAGGGCACTGCTCTGTTGTGATGGATCGTTCTGTCGTTGGAGCAGCTCCGGTGAGCTGTAAGACGTCAAGGCTGAAGCAGCACAAGACATACATCATCAATCTCAAGTGGGATTCTAATAGCATCTCCAATAGATGATGAAAAATGGATGTAAAATTAACATCACCAAAAACCACCTGACTACAACAGATGAGGTAAAAACTGTTGGCTCTGAACTTAACTATCGAAACTGAAATTAACTGTGGAATCTGAATGCTACTGTCGAAACTGAACGCAATGGTAGCATAGAGACACTTGACATGTAGTTTAGGAAGGGCCTGCAGTTCATCTTCAACCTGCACACCCCTGAGCCGCCTGCCACCACCGGCCGAACCGCCGGCCCCAGCGCCGCCTCGCCGCCCTGAAACAACTCGCCACCGCCGCCCCGGCCAGCCCTCTAGACCCCCCGCCCCCACCCTGAACCCTAAGATAGATAGTGGGGTACCTCTCCGGCGAGCCCCCGTCCCCGCTGCAGGTGGTTCTTCCTTAACTCTGGTGAGCCCCCCCCCAACCCCTGAAAATTGACTAACCCAAAAGTCGATTCAGTCGACTGAAGTGTGGCTTAATCGGAGCAGAGCAGCAGCACGAGCGAGGGGGAGAGAAGCAGCAGCAGCTGGGCGAGCGAGCGATCAAGCGAGAGCCAGAGCAGCAGCAGCAGCGCGAGCGAGCGAGTGAGAGCCGGAGCAGCAGCAACAACGCGAGCGAGCGAGCAAGAGCCGGAGCAGCAGCAGCAGATCCGGCTGGTATGGACGCCACCGCCGAAGGGGCCTCGCACTGGGGGAGAGCCGCCGTGGAGATGTCGCCCGCGGCGCCGGCTTCAAGGTAGCCTCTCCATGGCGGTGCGGGATGGAGCACCGCCGGCGCCGGGAGGTCGAGTTAAGGAGAAGGTGCGATGCGATGAGTGTACAACCTCTTTGGTGGCACCGAGTAGGCCTCGGCTTCGTCAGAGGAGTCGGTGAGGATGCTGCGGTTCCGGTGGAGCAGGTTAAGGCGGCGCTGTGGGGATGGAGCAGCCGCGATAGACGAGGCTATTGTTGGAGTAGCTCCTTGGAGGTGGAGGACGGGGCGGCTAAACCGGCGGGACGACAAGATGGACGATAGATCCTCATCCGGGGAGGTGGACAAGGGACGTCGAGCTGTTGCGGTGGATGATGTCATCAGGGAAGAGGCTCCGGCTGGGCAGCGGTGATGTGGCGAACGGAGGAGGGTGGGGTTTCGCGGCTGGAGCGGAGAGGTTATGGCGGCCTGGGATTTCGAATGGCGAAAAGGGGGCGATGGGAGGGGGTGAAGCATGACTTAGGGACGCGCTTGTCCAAAATGTAGGGTGTGTTACAAAAGTAACCCCCACCAATTTGAACTAGCGGCCCTTTCATCTCAGGGTTAGAAGGGGGATTTCGCGTGTCGGGATTTGGCAGCTGGAGGGAGTTTTCGCGTGCATTGTAATTTCGGGATAGCAAGGCGCGGGTTGTGAAGGCGCCAGTTTTGGGAGCACGATATCTGAATTTTCGGGATATAACAAGACGCGGGTTGAATTTTAGGGACAAGCCTAATGTGTAGTAATATTGTACTTGTACGTACCAAATCAATTCGCACTTCCCTCAACCAAAAAGAAAACGAAAAAATAAAACTATTCACACCACACAAAGAGAGAGTCTTACCCCGTTTTACTATACAAATGCTATTCAAAGCTACTTCCTCCTTCCATCTATATAGGGCCTAATACGTTTTTTGATGCTAACTTTGACCAAATATTAGAGCAATGATATATGACATGCAACTTACACAAAGCACACCGTTAACTTCATCTGTGAAAGGTTCTTTCAATGATATAATTTTCACATTGTGCATGCCATGTACTATTAATCTTGTCAATAGTCAAAGGCGGTCTTAAAAATCTCATTACACCCTATATAGATGGAAGGAGGGAGTCTGAATCCATGTTATGTCCGATTAATTTTTTTTGCTTTGCTGTATAATGCATGTAACCTACTCATACCAACATTTTAGTGCATTCCAAATGTCTATACTACCGCTGCAATTCGAACTAAATTTGAATTCGTTTCTCTATTTCAATAAGAATCTACAATCATGATTGTTGCCAACTTCAACCATCATAGTTTCATTGCTATCCGCCAGATATAAATCGGACGGCCTATAATGCAGGATGGCAGGTACACCATCGTCAACAACTCCATTTTTATAAGAGTAGAGATAAAATATATTAAATATAGTATAACATGTTCATAAACACACTATGTGTATCACCGTTATATATATTCACACATACGTCGGTTTAAAACACTATGATAAATTCTTCAAATATCCAAATTCGCTTTTTATAATGAAGTATATATGATCTCTATTCGTCTTTTACACCCACAAAACCCTCTTATCTTTGTAGCTAGCGCTAACTTTCTCTTGTGCATGCACACGCCCGCATCCCTCTCACCCTCCCTCAGCATTCTCTAGCTCCATCGCGCAAATTCATCTTTTCACTTTAGGTCGTTCACCCACGGTGTGTGTAGGCCCCCCAGCTCCTTCTTTACGGCACACATCGATCGATATGCCTCTCTAGCCAGGTGTGCCTAGCACAAACATAAGCTTCCCCTCTTCTCTTGTCACCGTCCATGCCTCACTCCCACCACTCTTTTCATCGTTCTCGTACTCGCACACTCCTCCACGCTCGATATAGTATGACTCTCGTACCACCTCCTACATGCATCCCTCTATCTCTGTCCTTCTCCTCGCGCCTCCTTTGCTTCTAACACACACATGCATGTATACCGATCGATCTCCCAACATATACCTGGATCGACTTTAACTACCCCCCATCGATCGTGTACCTCACAAGTTATGTCTCCCCTTTCTCTAACAAAGGGCGATTGATCTTCCTATGTAGTTATGTCTGCTTACCACAGCCACATCGTCCCCCCTCATTATTCATGCATGCCTCCTGACCCGTCTCTCACACGCACGTGCACAGACTACAAGCAGCCATCTCCTCTCTTATTGATATTGCGGGCATGCCCTCCGTTTGTCTAGCAAGCCGATCCCACCATTTGTTAGAAGCAACTCCACTACCAACCCCTCCAACACTCTAGCTCTGTCTCTCTCCCAACCTTATTCCTCTCATGCACATATGCATGGATGCCGATCGATCTCCCTTAATACATGAGCAGATCGATCTCCTTAATACATGAGGTAGGCCTCTCTCCTCCTCCACACATATACCAGCCATTGTACCTCTATAGTTAATTAGGCCTCCCTCTTCCCCCACCACACACCGATGGTCGAGCGCTGCAGGTAGGTATCCATGCCACAGAGACAAACTGCACATGTCCCCTCTCACGTTCCAGTAGGCCAGCCACTCTATATCTTTGACGTGGGCACACACAAATTCAATGGCACTCTTTATCGATCTCGCGCGCACACACACACACATCATCCCTCTTTTCGATTCTATGGACACCTCAAGCCGGTGATACCTCCACTCTCTTCTCGTGGATCTCCCCCTCTATATATATGTTATATCCAGGACTCTATTTCACACATATTGCATATGTTACATTTTTTGGTTGACCCCCCCCCCCTCCGAAAAAAACTCTCAAGAACCCACACACTATATCTCTCTAGGTTTGTATCTCTCTCACACAACCCCACGTAGGTGGTGTACATATACAAGAAGAGAATAGGTGCACCGTGCACGTACTCACGCTTCGTGCCCAGCCACACCCGCGCGGGTACATGGTGGAGCTCATTTCTTTACGAAATGGCAGCCCACGTGCTAATTTGAACGCCTATAGCGGTTGTTTACCTAGGGACGTCGTGTACCACGCCTGCACAAAACAAAGTTCGACTTGACGCGTTTCCGCGTTATTTTTAAATAAAGTTATAGCGCTCAATGGCAGGTACACATAATACAAAACGATTTTTATGGAGAAAAAGGTAGTCCGCTCACTATATACAATGGAGCCTTGTGTGCCTAGTTTGTCGCTCTTCAGAGTATCTCACACGAGGCTGCGGTGGCCTCTCTCTCTCTCACTGTTGGTCACTGATCCGGCTGCATCCCGTCCGCCGGGGGAAAGGGAGTGCGGTGGCCTCTCTCTCTCTCACCGTTGGTCAATGATCCAGCTGCATCCCATCCGCCGAGGGAAAGGGAGGAAGTGCATCGTTTCTCCGTTCGACGGCACCGAGGTAGCACGTCCAGATCTGCAGTACACGCCGTTCTCTCTGACCAAGCTCCGGCGTGGTAGGGCCTACACCACCTGCTCGCAGATTCCCCCCGCCGCCGCTCACCTAGTTACATCCCGACGACCTCCACGTATCCCCTCCGGCCTTGCTCCACTGCCCGTCTTCCCACGTTGCTGCATGTGGATCTTCCAAAGTTCTTTGCCCAAAACGTAGCTCGTCCAGCATACTTTCCATATTGCATTCTCGTCCTCACACCGTTTTAGACAAACACAACCGTGTTGTTATCTTCCCTTAGGGCAAGGAATATGCTTCTTTTTTGTCGTCGCATGTGTCATCAACTGTTATTGGCCAGTAATTGTTTCCTTTCTACCTATTTTTTTTTCAAACAGGGCTATCCATTTCACCTCGTTGCTATTGCGACCTTTTGGTGAACTGCACAAATCACTTTTTTATTAAGAGTGTTTTTGCAGTTGTACTAAAATGTCACATGCGCAACGTCTCTACATTTCAGTGCGACTGCACAAAGAGAGATTGGTTTTTCTCTATCCTCCTCATCCAACTCCGAGCCTAATCTTCTCCAACTAGTTAGTCTTAA
This sequence comes from Triticum aestivum, assembly GCF_018294505.1. NCBI lineage: Eukaryota > Viridiplantae > Streptophyta > Magnoliopsida > Poales > Poaceae > Triticum > Triticum aestivum. Next base: position 469,534,338 of record NC_057798.1, on the reverse strand, counting down.
AAGAGACTGCAAAGGTGACCGGCTTCTATTTATGTGTTTATGTTTCATCAACAGTCCTCTATTATCGTAATCACACTTAATATCTTTGGAACAGGGACGCTCAGCTCTATTTTAGTGGAACTGCACAAAATGATCGGAATGTTGCATGCTCCAGACAGCTACTTTTTTTCCCAACATGCCTTGTTGGTTTAGACAGAGCTGGGGGGACGTTGCTGCCAATGAAAGCATGGATCAATTTTAATTTAACACCTTCTCACAACTCTGTCTTCAGTTGTGATGTAATTATTAGCTCTGATCTGCTAATAATTGACATGCATTAGCAAGGAAGTTAGTTTTTTATTGTTTCCGAAAGAGCATCGATGGCAAGACACGCGAAACAGAAGCTGAAAGCTCACACCATTGTACAATTTCATGTCTCGCTGGAAAATTATTTGTATAGTACGTCAATTATGTAAACAAATGATGGAAGCTTGATAGCATTGCCAGAAGCCTCTTCATCATCCGGGTCCATGTGCCATGCACAAAATTATACTCCTTCATTCCTAAATATTTGTCTTTTTACAAATTTCAAACGGGCATATTTTAGAGTGTAGATTCACTCATTTTGCTTCGTATGTGTACTCCCTCCATTCCTAAATATTCTATTCGTCTTTCTAGAGATTTCAACAAGTGACTACATACGGAGCAAAATGAGATAATCTACACTCTAAAATATGTATATACATCTGTATGTGCCAGTCCATTTGAAATCTCTAAAAAGAAAAATATTTGAGTAGTCACTCGTTGAAATCTCTAGAAAGACAAATATACTCCGGAATATATTTAAGAACTGAGGGGGTAGTGTACAACCGCATGGGAGACTCAGCCCAGTCGTTGCGCCGCATTAATAGTGAGTAATGAGCAGTCAAATCTTAAGCCCCACCTTTCCCACTGTAAGTTGCTCTGAAGAAGCAACCATCAATACGCTCTTATTTGAATCCGCTCATACTACTCCATCCGTCACTGTTTATACAGCACACTTCAGAAAAAAGAAAAAAGATCTGTGGGACCAAGGCGACTAGCGATCGGCCTGAAAAATAGCATTGGTAGTTATAGCACGACGTCTATTACTAGTAGAGGGAATAATGCGTACACACATGCATGCAGTGCTTCCACCCCGGGTACACACATGCATGCACTTACTCCATTCCGTAGTTACATGAAGAGAAAATTGTGGACTTGATTGCGGTTACCACGCCCTAATTAATTGAGCGTTAAACCAAATGCGTCTAAAGTCTCTCTGGTGGTGGAAATGCATTGAGAGAAATGCATCATAATGAACCGCGCCCTGTAAACTGTGACGGAGGGAGGAGTAGTATGAAGGTTCAAAACCAAGTACGCGTATGGCCAGTCAGTCAACGCACCTCCTCTTGGCATATCACTGACATGTGGGACAGGAGTGTGAGCAAACCGATCTCAATTGACGGCAAAGAGCCAACCCGTTGTTCCTTGAGAGAGACGAGGAGCGAGAACACACAGACGGGTTCACATGGAGGCCAAGATATATTCGAGCCTGGTTGGTTGATCCATATCATTCATTACATGTTGATGTTCGGCTGCCGTTTTCCGCCCTTCTCCGGAATAAACGTGTACTTTATCAGAGATAAAAAGAAATAAGAGTACAAACGCTCCACCATGCGGTTCTAGTAGTAGTACTACTCGTACTACTGCGCTTGGCCCTTCGCCTCTTAAGTCGAACAATGATGGTACTCCGCATGTTGGGTAGTACTACAGTGTATGCCTCTGACAATCTGACACCGAGTGGACTGATGCATGTCCACCGAGGGTAGGTTGCATTAGTCAAAAGGCATAAGGGAGCTTCACCTTGTCCTGCAAGCTTCTCCTCGTTCTGCGAGTTGACGGGACACACCAAAAAGTAGTGCTAGTCCATACACCCTCCTTTTCGATTAATATGGCTCAATCCTTTTTGCGGGTAAATGAGAGAGCTTTATTCATATATAAGCATTCGTAGGACGATCAGCCAAGACACTGGTCACTAGGAAGCGAGGTACCCCGCAAAAAAAGAAGTAGGAAGCGAGGTGTTTCATCAAGCCAGCTCTCGGCCACATTCAAAGTGCAGCAAGCACGGTTCGCACGAAGATGCGCCGCAAGGTTTGCTGACATGTTTACATGCTGAATAACAAAAAAAGAGGAAATATTACCGAGTGCTACTATTTGTAACAGGATATGAGCCAGAATTAAGCGAGACTTGTGGCGAGTGTTCCATGCAATCAACTACCATTATCACATGCGAGAACCCTTGAAGATAACCAAATGTGTTGAAGATTGCTTTATCACATTTTAAAATTATAATAAGAGTGCAGACGCTCCTCCATCCGGTTCCTAGTACTAGTATAGTACGTACCTTTATAGACTATATTAGTAAACTTTGCGCTTGGTTGTTCGGCTATTCGGGAAGTCGAACAATAGTAGCACTAGTAGTATAGTGTATGCTTCTGGCAATCTGACACCGAATTAACTGTTGCACGTCCACCGCCTGAGCGAGGGAGAGCTTGCATTAGTCAAAAGTTTCTCCTTGTCCTGCGAGCCACCGCGCACAAGTAATGCTAGTCCATACTGCCTCCTCTCTGGTTAATATGGATTAATTTCAAATGAGATAAATACACTCTCTGTCACTGTATATTTGTAAAAATACGGTCAGTGGACTTCATAATACGCTCATTGCGCTCAATATATATATTTTCCGGTGTTTATACGGTCACTAGCTCACCCTAACTGAGTATGTGTGTGTGCATGCACGTGTAGGTTGAGCACTTACGGTGACCGTGTGTGTTCCATCGTGTGCTCGGACATGCATGCATTAGGGCGTCACGCGCGTTTTTGCGTCCATGTGTACGTGTGACTATTGCATACACGTAGGGGGAGTACGTGTAGGGGCCACTAAGGAGCAGTCAAATCACACAGTAAATCACGTCTGTCGTGTTCGTGTCTCACCCTCCTCCACGGCTCGACCCCACATGGTCGCTCGGCATGCCACTCACCGCAAACCGAATATACGATAACTTTCCCGCCTGCTTGTCGATGGATTGCGCCATGGAGTACTACTAGCACTACTGGAAGAGATTGACGAGTTGGGGGAGGACAGCTAGCTGTAGCACGGACTCCCAAAAACTTTTTACATGCATGTTGTAGCCGGCTATTGCGACCTTTCAACGCGAAGCAGCCGCGTGCACCCGAAAGCGGCGCGGGCGAAGCTCTCTCGGCCGGCGCGCCGCTTCAATGCCAGCGCCAGTGAGAGGTTGTGTCCGCTCTGGCCGGGCATGAATGCGGCACTGATTGTTTAGGCCAGGAAGCACGCGCGGGTGATGAAGAGGGTTCAGGTTGGTCACGACCGGCCGTGGCAGCGGTCCGGACGTGCGCAAACAAGATATGTTGTACGTTAATATTGCTGCGTATATAATTAACAACGTGAATAATGTGCCAATTGGACAAATATGATTGGAGATGGAGATGGAAATGGATATGCATGTCTATGTCTATGTGTGTGTGCGCGACGACTCTCGCGACCTGGAAGCGGGGGCGTGTTTTTGATCGAGTTTTCTTTCTTGCTACGTTAGAAAATCAGTTTGTCCAATTCACATCTAGATGTTATTTAAGGATATCACATCTAAGCTCCCACAAGTATATAATGTAGCAATAAGAAACAAAAAAAACTAGGACAAAAAAATAGACCACAAACTATCGATGCTCATGGTCGCGCCTCATGGTTGCGTCGGCTGGTGAAGCTGATCGATTTTCAATGAAAAACAAGCTGTCTTCCATCAGTGCTCTTTGCTTGTTATGCACAAAGATGATATCCTTCGTCAGTTCACCTTGGTTGCGTTGGAGACGCAGTCGTCTTTCACGTTGGTGCAATTTTATCACACAATTGGCTATGAACCAAATGTTTCCTCGAAGAAGGATCGACGTTGGTACTAAGAGCATAAGTTTTGTATTGATTTCTAAGCCTTCTCACAACTTTGTCTCCAGCTCCCCTGTAATTTCATTTGTCCCACTATTAACTTTGATTTAAAAAATGGTGTGGACTAAAAACCCGGATGGACGTAGTAGCCCTCCATTTTTATTTACCCCGCATATTAGATTTGACTGAAGTCAAACTTTGTAATACTCTCAAACCTTTCCGATAATTGAGATTAAAAATCTTTATTTGTACACACTCTCACATGTTTCCGATAATTTGGCGCATGTGTGGTTGTTCACTTAAGGGAGGGTAGTGTACCACACATGAAGGACAGGAAGTGCGACCAGGATGCGTGGGCGTGGATCGTTAGTTCATCGGAAGTAGTACTCCCACTGTACATTAAATAAAGAGTTTTGTTTCGTACTTACACAATTTAAAACGATTGTTATGGAGAGAATAATAAAACCACTCCACTATATATTACTCGTATACACACGAGAGTACTATATGGACGCAGCTTCATTGACTTAGTGCACCTGCCTTTGGGTTTATGACATGTGAGCCCAAAATGTGGCTGGCTCACCTGTCATACAGCCAAAAGCAGATGGAGTGAAGGCACCGGAGCTCAGTCCGTACTACATTAGTATATATATAAGCGGGAGCCTCAGCGCTTGTTTGCTAGGGTTTGCACTCTCCACACGCTCGCCGCAATACATATATGTTACACGCTGGAGGCTCAGCATTCATTTGCTAGGGTTTGCTATATTCACAGTCTCTCACCCTCTCTTCACCAGATCTAAACAAGACTGTGTTGGCCTCTTGTCTCTCCCCCCCCTCACAGCTGGTGAAGGAGGCGTCTGTATCCCGTCGCACCGGGAAGGGGAGGAGGTGCAGCGTTAACTCTATCGCCTTCGGCGAGGGAGGCAATCCACTGCCGGCTGTGCTGTTCTCTTTCACCCAGCGCCTGTGCGGGAGGGCCACTGACCCCTTCTTCCTCGCTGCCGTACGTAGTGTAGGCAGATCCGGCCTCCCGCCGCACGCCTTGCCACATCCCGACGACCCTAAGGTATAAGTTTCTTTGAAACCGTTGTTCCTCTAGCTGCATGTGGATATTTTTCGATCTGTAGTCGAATCTAGGTCTTGGTTCAAAGAGGAAAGAAAGGTGCGGTGGGGTTGAGCATGAATGTAGGACGTGGTTCAATGAGGAAAGGAGGGAGGAAAAGTAGTATAGACTGGCTATCTAGCCGCTTTGTTGGTCAAAAAGAGAAAAGGGGGTAACCCAGTACACACATCTGTAAGGAACCAATCTCTTTGTTGAAAAGGGAAAGAAACTGGGGGGGGGGGTAGTTTGTGCAGGACTTGATTTGCTGCCCTCACATAGGAAAAAAGTTCAAAGAGAACAAATATGGGACCAACACAGATATGCTGCTTGGCTACATACTCTGCATCACCCATTTATACGTGTGGACGCACATGGTGCTAGCATGTCCCATACAACTATTTTGCTAGAATGCCACCGGAAAATTGAAGCAATGCCACTGTTAAAAGTAAATTACATTTTTTAACGAATGTTGTTTCAAGAGAGTGTCTCTGTTAATATGAATAATGCTACCGTTTTAGAAATGCTACTATCCTACTTTGTTTTCCATCCAATATAAGTTAGATGCTTCTTTCTGTCACCGTTTGTTTCATCCTCCTTTATCGGCAAGTAATTGTTTCCTTTTTTGCCTCTGTTAAAACAGGAGTCAATATGAATGAATCACACTGATGGAGAATTGCTCCTCTCCTACTTTGTTTTCCATTAAGACAAGTCAACAACCGTTATTTCTCAGTAATTGTTTCCCTTATACCTATTGTTTCTTACATGGATATCAAAATTAAAGATCGGTTTTATTCTGACTTCGATTTTAGTTGAACTGCACAAAAGGAGCCAATGTGTCCAAGGCAAACTGCTGCATTACTGGGTCCAGTTGGTCGTTCCACTTTGCAGAAAGAAGTAGTCACTAGATGCGGTACATTACAGAAGGAATGACCGAGAAGCTTATACAGTATTATTAGACACCGGTGACATGACTAGTCTGCAGAGACCATTGGCAATTTAACAACACGTGGAGTGCCCTGGGCAAAAAGGGCCCAAACAAGTACAAGAAGCTAAGACATGACACGATCATAGGCATTACATATTTTGAATGGGAAAAGCTTGTCAAAGTTTAATCATTGATGTTAGCAAGAAGACGTTAGTTTAATATATTGGAATTGGAAAACCTTGTCAAAATTTTCTCATTGATGTTAGCAAGAAGACGTTAGTTTAATATATTGGAATTGGAAAACCTTCTCAAAATTTGCTCATTGATGTTAGCCAGAAGACATGCATTTGATATTTTTGAGTGGGACGCCCTTGTTGTGAGCAGCGTTGAGTGTTTTTTCCTATTCCTGTGTTCCGTTTAGAAGTAAATAGTTACTCTGCTGAGATATTCCTGTGTTAAGAGTTTGTTCTGAATATTGTCTATGTAATGCCAGGCCTTGTGTTTGATTGCAAAGTTGAGCTTGGAATGTTGTGGCTGTTGGGGAATGTTACAGAAAATAAAAAAACTCCTACGGTTTCACCAAGATCAATCTATGAGTTCATCTAGCAACGAGAGAGAGGAGTGCATCTACATACCCTTGTAGATCGAGCGGAAACGTTCAAGGGAACGGGGTTGAGGGAGTCGTACTCGACGTGATCCAAATCACCGGAGATCCTAGCACCGAACAGACGGCACCTCCGCGTTCAACACACGTACGGTTGGGAAGACGTCTCCTCCTTCTTGATCCAGCAAGGGGGAAGGAGAGGTTGATGAAGATCCAGCAGCACGACGGCGTGGTGGTGGATGCAGCAGTGATCTCGGCAGGGCTTCGCCAAGCTTCTGCGAGAGGGAGAGGTGTAGCAAGGGGAGAGGGAGGCGCCAAGAGCATGGGTGCGGCTGCCCCCCTCCCCCCTCTTTATATAGGGCCCCTAGGGGGGGCGCAGGCCCTAGGAGATGCAATCTCCTAGGGGGGCGACGGCCAAGGGGGTGGCTTGCCCCCCAAGGCAAGTGGAGGCGCCCCCACCCCTAGGGTTTACAATCCTAGGCGCAGGGGGGGCCAAGGGGAGCGCACCAGCCCACCAGGGGCTGGTTCCCCTCCCACTTCAGCCCATGGGCCCCTCCTGGATAGGTGGCCCCACCCGGTGGACCCCCGGGAACCTTCCGGTGGTCCCGGTACAATACCGGTAACACCCGAAACTTTCCCGATGGCCGAAACCTGACTTCCTATATATAATTCTTTACCTCCGAACCATTCCGGAACTCCTCGCGACGTCAGGGATCTCATCCGGGACTCCGAACAACTTTCGGTTTACTGCATACTCATATCTCTACAACCCTAGCGTCACCGAACCTTAAGTGTGTAGACCCTACGGGTTCGGGAGACATGTAGACATGACCGAGACGCCTCTCCGGTCAATAACCAACAGCAGGATGTGGAAACCCGTGTTGGCTCCCACATGCTCCTCGATGATCTCATCGGATGAACCATGATGTCGAGGATTCAATCAACCCTGTATTCAATTCCCTTTGTCAATCGGTACATTACTTGCCCGAGACTCGATAGTCGGTATCCCAATACCTCGTTTAGTCTCATTACCGGCAAGTCACTTTACTCATACCGTAATGCATGATCCCATGACCAGACACTTGGTCACATTGAGCTCATTATGATGATACATTACCGAGTGGGGCCAGAGATACCTCTCCGTCATACGGAGTGACAAATCCCAGTCTCGATTCGTGCCAACCCAACAGACACTTTCGGAGATACCCATAGTGCACCTTTATAGTCACCCAGTTATGTTGTGACGTTTGGCACACCCAAAGCACTCCTACGGTATCCGGGAGTTGCACAATCTCATGGTCTAAGGAAATGATACTTGACATTCGGAAAAGCTCTAGCTAAACGAACTACACGAGCTTTGAGCTATGCTTAGGATTGGGTCTTGTCCATCACATCATTCTCCTAATGATGTGATCCTGTTATCAATGACATCCAATGTCCATAGTCAGGAAACCATGACTATCTGTTGATCAACGAGCTAGTCAACTAGAGGCTCACTAGGGACATGTTGTGGTCTATGTATTCACACGTGTATTACGATTTTCGGATAATACAATTATAGCATGAATAACAGACAATTATCATGAACAAAGAAATATAATAATAACCATTTTATTATTGCCTCTAGGGCATATTTCCAACAGTCTCCCACTTGCACTAGAGTTCAATAATATAGTTACATTGTGATGAATCGAACACCCATGGAATTCTGGTGTTGATCATGTTTTGCCTAAGGAGAGGTTTAGTCAATGGATCTGCCACATTCAGGTCCGTATGTACTTTACAACTCCATCTTGAACATTTTCACGAATGGAGTTGAAGTGACGCTTGATGTGCCTGGTCTTCTCGTGAAACCTGGGCTCCTTGGCAAGTGCAATAGCTCCAGTGTTGTCACAGAAGAGTTTGATCGGCCCCGACGCATTGGGTATGACTCCTAGGTCGGTGATGAACTCCTTCACCCAGATTGCTTCATGCGCTGCCTTCGAGGCTGCCATGTACTCCGCTTCACATGTAGATCCCGCCACGACGCTTTGCTTGCAACTGCACCGGCTTACTGCCCCACCATTCCAAATATACACGTATCCGGTTTGTGACTTCGAGTCATCCAGATCTGTGTCGAAGCTAGCGTCGATGTAACCCTTTACAAAGAGCTCTTCGTCACCTCCAAAAATGAGAAACATATACTTAGGTCTTTTCAGGTACTTCAGGATATTCTAGACCACTGTCCAGTGTTCCTTGCCGGGATAACTTTGGTATTTTCCTACCAAACTTACGGCAAGGCTTACATCAGGTCTGGTACACAGCATGGCATACATAATAGACCCTATGGCTGAGGCATAAGGGATGATACTCATCTCTTCTATATCTTCTATCGTGGTCGGCAATTGAGCCGAGCTCAATTTCACACCTTGCAATGCAGGCAAGAACCCTTTCTTGGATTGATCCATATTGAACTTCTTCAATATCTTATCAAGGTATGTGCTTTGTGAAAGACCTATGAGGCGTCTCGATCTATCCCTATAGATCTTGATGCCTAATATGTAAGCAGCTTCTCCAAGGTCCTTCATTGAAAAACACTTATTCAAGTAGGCCTTAATGCTGTCCAAAAGTTCTATATCATTTCCCATCAAAAGTATGTCATCTACATATAATATGAGAAATGCTACAAAGCTCCCACTCACTTTCTTGTAAACGCAGGCTTCTCCATAAGTCTGCATAAACCCAAACGCTTTGATCATCTCATCAAAGCGAATATTCCAACTCCGAGATGCTTGCACCAGCCCATAAATGGATCGCTAGAGCTTGCATACCTTGTTAGCATTCTTAGGATCGACAAAACCTTCCGGCTGCAGCATATATAGTTCTTCCTTAAGATAGCCGTTAAGGAATGCCGTTTTGACGTCCATCTGCCATATCTCATAATCATAGTATGCGGCAATTGCTAACATGATTCGGACGGACTTCAACTTCGCTACGGGAGAGAAAGTCTCATCGTAGTCAACCCCTTGAACTTGCCGATAACCCTTAGCGACAAGTCGAGCTTTATAGATGGTAACATTACCATCCGCGTCCATCTTCTTCTTAAAGATCCATTTGTTTTCTATCGCTCGCCAATCATCGGGCAAGTCTGTCAAAGTCCATACTTTGTTTTCATACATGGATTATATCTCGGATTGCATGGCTTCAAGCCATTTGTTGGAATCTGGCCCCGCCATCGCTTCTTCATAGTTCGAAGGTTCACCGTTGTCTAACAACATGATTTCCAGGACAGGGTTGCCATACCACTCTGGTGCGGAACATGTCCTTGTGGACCTACAAAGTTCAGTAGCAACTTGTGACGCCCCGATAATTAAGCTACAGTAGTCCCACGCTAATGATGCCACGTCACCTCGGTTACGGTTGATAAACTCTCGATAGTTCAAAATCGAAACAAGTTAAAAATTTAATTAAAGGCAAACATCAAAGTTTTCAAACATTAAAAATAAAATGTTCGGGTTGTGCCAAATAATGTTTAGATATTTAAGGTGAAGGAAACACACTTTTACAAAATGCATAAATATATTAAATTGAATTAAAACATAAAGAAAATAAATAAAAGGAAAGAAAAAAACTAACAAAACTAAAGAGAAAAGGAAACAACCCCCCCCCCCCCCCCGTTGGGCCAAGTGGCCCAGCTGGCCTCAACCGCCCGAATGGGCTGGCCCAGCCCCCCCCCCATGTGGTCCCCTTCCCTGTTCCCCCGACCAGGTCCGAACAGGGGCACGTCCCAGCCCGACCACCTCGCCAACGCCGACGCCGGGAGAGGATAAGGCCACCCCGATGCCTCGGCCTCCACCCCTCTCTCCCACTTGCCCCCTCACGCTCCCTCTCGGCCTCTCCCTCTCCCCTCATATCCACCTCGCCGCTCCTTGCTCTCCGCCATGGCCGAGCGCCTTCCTCGCCACCGCTCGCAGTAGACGCGACCACCGTCGCCCGTTCACCTCTCCGACGAGTCCAACAGCTCCGCCTCGCTCCTCTGCTTCGATTACACGACTGGATCGAGCCCCGCAACGCCCACGACGCTGTCGTCTTCCTCCTCTGCTCCGACGAGCTTCGCCGCTGTTCTTCACCAACTCCGGCGACGCCCCTCTGCTGCTACTAAACCATTCACCGGCCTCCGTGTGTGCCGCTCGGTGAGCATCCGAGGCCGGGCAAGTTGGTATCAGAGCCGACTGCCTGTAGGAATCCCCCTTCATAACTCCTTGGCCGAAGTTGAGTCTAGTCATTACAAAACTTTTACTAACATGGTTGTGCGGCCCTTGGGCCCACGTCGTCATTGGGTGGTATTAGGATCTTTTATTGCTCGTCCATGCTCTGGGAATCTGATCTCTCTTCTATTCGGGTTAAGTGATTTTGAAAAGAAAAAAAACTAACTAACATTAGGTTCTCGAAAATACTTCTCCCGGAGAGCCCCTTCAGTCCAGATGATCGCCTGCTGCACCAGAAAATTTTAAAGATACTCTTCGATGTTTCCCCGAGACCCTTGTGCCCTTCGTCGTTGCAATTCCATACCACTGATAAATTCTTATGGAAAGCTTCATACACTTGTCGTCCATAACTTCATTTCCAATTTGATCTTGTTATTACAAGATACCCTGAAATACCTCGGATATTCTGAGGATCGTTTGTGTCTGCTGCCTTGCAGCTCCTTTTCCTCATGAATACACCTGCAAATAATTCCTCACACTTACCGAGTATCCGCTCATTTCCAATTGTTCATGTGTTTCACAAAAGTCTTCGAAATACTATTCGATCCTCTGATAATACTTAGCAGCTTGTTGCTCTACAAATACCTGACTACTTACATTATGGATGCTTTCCATATTGCTGGCAGTCTTCTTTGACACCGTCAATTTAATCCTATTTATTCAACATGAGCGCGAATGCACGCAATCATCGGTTGATCCTTTTAAAATTATCTTTCCGGCTGAGATGTCATTTTGAACATGAGCTATTTATCGACCAACCAAATTGTCATCGATTATTCCCCTAAACCTACTCGGCTTATCCATCCTTAATCAGAGCCCTTGCTCCTGATCCCTTGAATTGGAAATCTTAATTCCTTTGCCTTTGAGCTTTGAACTAGTCATTTGTTTCTATAATCAAAAGCCCTTGCTTTGTTTCGTCCTCTGGTCGTGTGTCGATGCCCACGTCAGCCCTATTATGGACCGTCAGATCCTTTGTTGAATTAGCATCCGACAGTGTCCTTCATATACAAAAACCTCAAGAAGTTCTTTCTCTGATACGTAATGCCATTCGTAAAACATATTCTCCGATTTGGCCAACCATGCTCTGCTTTCGAGTTGGTGATAATTACTCTCAAAGCTTGTGGTATATGTTTCTAAGATGCCCCGATGGGTTGAACCTATGCCTTTCTTAATCTAAGTGAACCCGAAAGTTTTTCAAGGTTCATACTCCTCTAGTAATTCACCAAGTAGGTCTTCGCACTCAAATCACTTTAATAGAGCAGTGAATGAAAGGTTATGCATTGAAGATGTGGGAGTCGACCTTGAACTCTCTGTTCATGCCCATGGACACGATGTAGATCTTATCATTAAAGCTTCTCTTACAGTAATTATTCCCTTGGTATTAGTTCATCTTAAATCTGGGATCTGACCTTTTTGCAGTCGTGGTTCCGACCACGTTCTCCTTTAATTACCATTTCTCGTGCAAGTTTAATCACTTGTCTTCTGCAGAGCAATACCCTAGTCCAACCTCTACTTTGGTCTGTTGTCGAGTATTACCCCCTGATATCTCGAGATTATCATGAAACTGCATAACTTCTTATGAGTTCTTCATCAAGTACTACGTTCTCACTGATTCAATTTTTTAATGGGCTCTGAGTTATTAAACACTCAGTGACACCGAAAACTGAATTGAGTCTGCACTGTGATTCAACAACTCTTAGCAATCTTCATTGCTTACGAGTTGTACTCGATCATGTCATTCCCAGCTAATTGACTACATCATCATCCTCAGGCTGACTGCTTGACCATTCTACCTATGTCCTTCATCTCTGGGACATAATTCCAACAATGCTCTAAGATTACATCGACTTTCAGCATCATTTTGTTCGTCTTAAGAGACAACTCTGAATTCTGATGTGGCATCTTATCTATGGTTATAATAACATTTTGCTTCACCATCCCCTTGGCTTGATGTTGTCGCCGGTCGATTACATCTTTTTGAAACCCCTCGACAAATGTGTCGTGATCATCGTCAGCATTTTAACGTCTTCCGAGACATACATTGAGTTCCTGATGAGAAATTTCATGCTTGCCCCCTTGATGGCTTGTGTTGTCATCGACCACTTTATTGCCTTCCCTCCAACACAAACTTGTTCTTGTTCTGTGTTATACCTTGAGATTCTTGCTATCCAGTATTTTTTCTCCTTTACCTTGGAGTATTACCATCTTTTATGTCAAGAATGTTGTGAGAATTTCACCACCTCTTAAGAGTTCTTGGTATAGTAATACTTCTTGCCATGCCAGCTCATTCCTGGGTCCCCGTGTTGTTTTTAACCGGGATACAAATATGCTAACGATGTTGTTTGAGTTCTGTACTTCTAGCAACCCTATTGCTTTGAAGTCAACGCTCGACAGTTCATTCTTAGACTGTTGGTTATTGAATCGTCACTTTAACATTGATCTTGCTGCCCAAGGTCATATTTCGGGCACACCTTTCAACTAATGATTGATGGTGTATGTTTTCCTCGAGCATACAACATTATATCATTTGAATTGACAATTGTCATCTTCTTGTTCACCTTATTGTGGAAATCCATCCGTTTAGGAATTCTCGATGAATTGTCGCTAAGCCCATCAGCCACCTTCTCATCCCCTCATTGGTTTAATGATGAAGTATTGCTTTAGGAACCCGCTCCCATAGTTCATTTCTCGAGAATCTTGCAATGTCATTTCATTGATTTGTGCTGCACCTTTTCTTCTCGGACATCCTGAGTCTGAGGTATCATGACACCAACCGTATCTGAATCTTGGTCACATATGATGGTTGGGACAACTTTCCAGGAGTTATGATGTTGGTCCTTTGATGACCAGGTAATATGATGTCATGCCTAGCACCCCCTGGCTGGAGGACCTATCATTATAATTTCTTTTGCAAGGATAACCATTCTTCCTGGAGGAAATTGCAAGACTTATTTTATAAGTTGCTCTAGATGGATCATTGGTGTATCAAAGTCCGGCCCTTGATTGAAACACCATATCATTGCTACCTCGAAGCATGACTATGATACCCTGCTCATCAACAAGAACATTGGAGGCGCGATACTAAATGTTTCTTGGTGAGTTATCCGAACATCGTTGTATGGGTAACATCTTGATTAATCCTTGCCTCTTATCTGAATGGTTGGGTACTTTCTCTCCTACCCTATATGCCATGCTCTGCTTGTACATGGGAAGGATATACTCCTTATAATTGTGTGTAACCACAATTTTCCTTTCCATTCTTTCGTTTAACCTTTCCTGAATCTGACTTAACTAAGTAGAGATAATTCCCTGCTTAGGTAGGCACCTTGTTGTACCATTCTGTCTGTAAGATCCTGTTACTATTATTGATGACATTCCGGTAACCACCGATGGGTGATAACTTTGCCAATTGGTTCGCCTCGTTCAACAAGCAGGAAAATTGCTCTATTAGTTCCCCGTCCTTGGTACCGACATTGTTACCGACATAGCTGACAAGCTATTCACTGACATGCCTCCCTGTCGCGACTGTGCAAGATGTCACCACCCTTCCTACTTGCAACCCACATGGTGGGCCCATAACCCACAGGTCCACTGGATCGAAACTTGGCTCTTCTTTACAACTCGGATTCTAATGTATCCTTTGCACCTGGCTTCGTATGCGATTCACGAGCTAAATGCTATACCGTTATTCATCCTGGAATCAAACACCATGTTATTTTCGTTGTTCAAACCCCCATTCTAGTTTATGTCTAGTCATCGAATGATTGCCTGCCCGTTTGAAACTTTGGTACCATCGTATATTGCACTCAACGAATTCATTGAAATACAACTCGTGGGGTACCTTGAGTATTTCCCATTGAGTTCACCGTCAGATGCCCAGCTTTGTGGAGACGCGTTCTTCCGGAGTTTTTCCCCTTGGTCGCGTTCGTAGGACGATGGAGACCCTGAAGGAAGGATGATGACTTGATCATGGTGACTTGAAGCAAAGAAATGAAGACATCAACAAAAGGGATCAACATCTTCGAAAGGGCAGCCGAGACCGAGAAGACTCGTTAGGTTTTTCGCTACCAGCACCTTCCCCCCTTACTCCACCGCTTAAATCTCGGGACGAGATTTCTTGTAGTGGAGGAGAATTGTGACGCCCCGATAATTAAGCTACAGTAGTCCCACGCTAATGATGCCACGTCACCTCGGTTACGGTTGATAAACTCTCGATAGTTCAAAATCGAAACAAGTTAAAATTTTAATTAAAGGCAAACATCAAAGTTTTCAAAAATTAAAAATAAAATGTTCGGGTTGTGCCAAATAATGTTTAGATATTTAAGATGAAGGAAACACACTTTTACAAAATGCATAAATATTTTAAATTGAATTAAAACATAAAGGAAATAAATAAAAGGAAAGAAAAAAAACAAACAAAACTAAAGAGAAAAGGAAACAACGCCCCCCCTCAGATCCACCTCGCCGCCCCTCTCTCTCCGCCATGGCCGAGCGCCTTCCTCGCCACCGCTCGCAGTAGACACGACCACCGTCGCCCGTTCACCTCTCCGACGAGTCCAACAGCTCCGCCCCGCTCCTCTGCTTCAACTACACGACTGGATCGAGCCCCGCAACACCCACAACGCCGCTGTATTCCTCCTCTGCTCCAGCGAGCTTCGCCGCCGTTCTTCACCAACTCCGGCGACGCCCCTCTGCTGCTACTAAACCATTCATCGGCCTCCGTGTGTGCCGCTCGGTGAGCATCCGCATCTCTTTCTTCCCCCATAGCTCGCTCCCCGTGCTGTTTCCGCCATGACCGAAGCTCCTCGTCGCCGCCACACTAGCTGTCATCGCTACCATCGGTTTCATGCTCGACCGAGCATGGGAACGTGCTTAGGCCGTCACGCCGAAGCCGCCCGTGCCCTCCGCACATCCTCCCGACTCCCCTTTCATCAGATCTGACCGCGCCCGTACTCCAACGACCGCCGCGGTCAAGGTTGCCCCCGTGACCCCCGTGGCCGCAGCCCTCGTTTGAGATCGCTGTCGTGCTCAGAACGCTCGCAAGAGCCAGTGGCAACCACCAGTGCCCCCTCCCGTGCCTCCTAGCGCCGGCTCCGACCTGCCCGTGCTTCGGCCGTCGCCTGGGCTAATCTCCGACGCCGTCTCCGGCGGCCCCAACTCCGGCCAGCATCACCACTCGACGCGACATCGACTCCCCGTTCGAACGCGACCCCCCGCGTCAATTTTGGTGGCCTGTAGGCAAATCCCGCGGCCTCCAGTGCGCCGCCGCCGCGTTTCAGGCCGCCTGCGGCTAAACACCGACACCGCTGACATGGCTGGCCCTGGGGCCAACCCTGGGTCCTTGCAGGTGGGTCCCGTGGGCCCTGTTGACCATGTTGACTTGGTCAACATGCTGACTGGGCCGCCCAGTACCACAGACAGATGGGTCCCACCCCTTTAAATTAACCAAACCACATTTTAGGATAATTTATTTAATTAGTTTAACCTAATTACCCCGTGTCAGGTGGACCCAGTAGGTTAGTTGGCTAATTTAGATTAGTTCTTAACACTGTTAACCCCCCGCTGTCATTGACAGGTGGGTCCCGGGCGTCAGCTTGACCAGTCAAACTGGCTGGTTGACTGCTGATGTCAGGGTGACGTCATGCTGACGCAATAAGCATTTTTGAATTAAATTAAATCTGTTATTTCTAGAAATTGATACAATCTATAAAAATTCATAGAAAATAAACCGTATCTCGGATGGAAAAACTTTGTACATGAAAGTTGCTCAGAACGACGAGACGAATCCGGATACGCAGCCCGTTCATCTGCTGCACATCCCTAGCATAGCAAACACGCAACTTTCCCCCTCCGGTTCATCTGTCCGAAAATGCGAAACACCGGGAATACTTTCCCGGATGTTTTCCCTCTTTCGCCGTATCACCTACTACTGTGTTAGGGCACACCGAACACCGCATATTGCCTTGTTACGCTTTGTGATGCTTTGATTGCTCTGTTATTTATTGTGTTCCCTCTCCGTTACTTCTTTCTGGTAGACCCCGAGACTGCCGGCGACCCCCAGTTCGACTACGGTGTTAACGACTCGTCCTTCTTGCCAGAGCAACCAGGCAAGCCCCCCCCCCCCTTGATCACCAGATATCACCTATTCTCCTCTATGATGCTTGCATTAGAGTAGTGTAGCATGTATTGCTTTCCGTCAATCCTATTCTGATGCATAGCCTGACATTGTTGCTACATCTGTTGATACCTTACCTGCAATCCTAAATACTTAGTATAGGATGCTAGTTTATCATCATTGGCCCTACATTCTTGTCAGTCTGCCTTGCTATACTATTGGGCCGTGATCACTCAGGAGGTGATCACGGGTATATACTATACATACATACATACTATACAGATGGTTACTAAAGTCGGGTCAGCTCGTTGAGTACCCGCAAGTAATTCAGATAAGGGGGGCTGAAAGGACAGGTGGCTCCATCCCGCTAGAGTTGGGCCTGGGTTCCCGACGGCCCCCGACTGTTACTATGTGGCGGAGCGACAGGGCAGGTTGAGACCATCTAGGCGAGAGGTGGGCCTGGCCCTGGTCGGCATTCGCGGTTACTTCATAATAACACGCCTAACGAGATCTTGGTATTTGATTTGAGTCTGGCCACTGGCCTATATGCACTAACCAACTACGCGGGAAAGATATGGGCACTCGACGTCGTGGTATCAGCCGAAGCCTTCTTGACGTCAGCGACAGAGCGGCGCGCGCCGGATTGGACTGGAACGCCTACTCTTGTATAAGGGAGGCTAGGTCTGCTTCCGGCCGTCCTCGCAACGTGCAGGTGTGCAATGGGCAATGGGCCCAGACCCCTGCGCGCATAGGATTTAGACCGGCGTGTTGACCTCTCTATTGTGCCTAGGTGGGGCTGCGACGTGTTGATCTTTCGAGGCCGGGCATGACCCAGGAAAGTGTGTCCGGCCAAATGGGATCGAGCGTGTTGGGTTATGTGGTGCACCCCTGCAGGGAAGTTTATCTATTCGAATAGCCGAGTCCCTCGGTAAAAGGACGACCCGGAGTTGTACCATGACCTTATGACAACTAGAACCGGAGACTTAATAAAACACACCCAGACAAGTTCCACAGACAACCCGGTGATCGCTTTTCCACAGGGTGACGAGGGGAGGATCGCCGGGTAGGATTATGCTATGTGTTGCTACTTGGAGGACTTCAATCTACTCTCTTCTACATGCTGCAAGATGGAGGCTGCCAGAAGCGTAGTCTTCGATTGGACTAGCTATCCTCCTCTTATTCTGGCATTCTGCAGTTCAGTCCACTCATATTGCCTCCTTACACATATACCCATGCATATGTAGTGTAGCTCCTTGCTTGCCAGTACTTTGGATGAGTACTCACGGTTGCTTTGCTCCCTCTTTTCCCCCGTTTTCCTCTTCTTCTCGGATGCCGCAACCATACATTGGAGTCCAGGATCCAGACGCCACCGTCGATGACGACTACTACTCCGGAGGTGCCTACTACTACGTGCAGGCCGCTGACGATGGCCAGGAGTAGTTAGGAGGATCCCAGGCAGGAGGCATGCGCCTCTTTTGATCTGTATCCCAGTTTGTGCTAGCCTTCTTAAGGCAACTTGTTTAACATATGTCTGTACTCAGATATTGTTGCTTCCGCTGACTCGTCTATGATCGAGCACTTGTATTCGAGCCCTCGAGGCCCCTGGCTTGTATTATGATGCTTGTATGACTTATTTTACTTTTAGAGTTGTGTTGTGATATCTTCCCGTGAGTCCCTGATCTTGATCGTACACGCTTGCGTGTATGATTAGTGTACGGTTGAATCGGGGGCGTCACACAACTTGATCCGAAGTACCTTGATCATCATCATTAATTTCCTCTCCAGTCGGTATAGGCACCACAGGAATATCTTCATGAGCTGCGCTACTTACCGGTTCAAGAGGTAGTACTTCATCAAGTTCCACTTTCCTCCCACTTACTTCTCTCGAGAGAAACTCTTTCTCCACAAAGGACCTGTTCTTGGCAACAAAGATCTTGCCTTCGGATCTAAGGTAGAAGGTATACCCAATGGTTTCCTTAGGGTATCCTATGAAGACGCATTTTTCCGACTTGGGTTCGAGCTTTTCAGGTTGAAGTTTCTTGACATAAGCATCGCATCCCCAAACTTTTAGAAACGACAGCTTAGGTTTCTTCCCAAACCATAATTCATACGGTGTCGTCTCAACGGATTTAGACAGTGCCCTATTTAAAGTGAAAGTAGCTGTCTCTAGAGCGTATCCCCAAAAAGATAGCGGTAAATCGGTAAGAGACATCATAGATCGCACCATATCCAATAAAGTGCGATTACGACGCTCGGACACACCGTTACGCCGAGGTGTTCCAGGCGGCGTGAGTTGTGAAACGATTCCACATTTCCTTAAGTGCGTACCAAATTCATGACTTAAATATTCTCCTCCACGATCTGATCGTAAGAACTTCATCTTTCGGTCACTTTGATTCTCTACCTCATTCTGAAATTCCTTGAACTTCTCAAAGGTCTCAGACTTGTGTTTCACCAAGTAGACATACCCATATCTACTCAAGTCATCAGTGAGAGTGAGAACATAACGATATCCTCCACGAGCCTCAACGCTCATTGGACCGCACACATCAGTATGTATGATTTCCAATAAGTTGGTTGATCTCTCCATTATTCCGGAGAACGGAGTCTTGGTCATTTTTCCCATGAGGCATGGTTCGCATGTGTCAAATGATTCATAATCGAGAGACTCTAAAAGTCCATCAGCATGGAGCTTCTTCATGCGCTTGACACCAATGTGACCAAGGCGGCAGTGCCACAAGTATGTGGGACTATCGTTATCAACTTTACATCTTTTTGGTATTCACACTATGAATATGTGTAACATCATGTTCGATATTCATTAAGAATAAACCATTGACCATCGGGGCATGACCATAAAACATATCTCTCATATAAATAGAACAACCATTATTCTCGGATTTAAATGAGTAGCCATCTCGTATTAAACGAGATCCAGATACAATGTTCATGCTCAAAGCTGGCACTAAATAACAATTATTGAGGTTTAAAACTAATCCCGTAGGTAAATGTAGAGGTAGCGTGCCGACGACGATCACATCGACTCTGGAACCATTCCCGACGCGCATCGTCACCTTGTCCTTCGCTAGTCTCCGCTTATTCCGCAGCTCCTGCTTTGAGTTACAAATATGAGCAACGGCACCGGTATCAAATACCCAGGAGCTACTACGAGCACTGGTAAGGTACACATCAATTACATGTATATCACATATACCTTTAGTGTTGTCGGCCTTCTTGTCCGCTAAGTATTTGGGGCAGTTCCGCTTCTAGTGACCCTTCCCTTTGCAATAAAAGCACTCAGTTACAGGCTTGGTTCCATTCTTTGACTTCTTCCCGGCAGCTGGCTTACCGGGCGCGGCAACTTCCTTGCCGTCCTTCTTGAAGTTCTTCTTACCCTTGCCTTTCTTGAACTTCGTGGTTTTATTCACCATCAACACTTGATGTTCCTTTTTGATCTCTACCTCTGCTGATTTCACAATTGAATATACTTCAGGAATGGTCTTTTCCATCCCCTGCATATTGAAGTTCATCACAAAGCTCTTGTAGCTCGGTGGAAGCGACTGCAGGATTCTGTCAATAACCGCGTCATCCGAGAGATTAACTCCCAGCTGAGTCAAGCGGTTGTGCAACCCAGACATTTTGAGTATGTGCTCACTGACAGAACTATTTTCCTCCATCTTACAGCTGAAGAACTTGTCGGAGACTTCATATCTCTCGACCCGGGCATGAGCTTGGAAAACCATTTTCAGCTCTTCGAACATCTCATATGCTCCGTGTTGCTCAAAACGCTTTTGGAGCCCCGGTTCTAAGCTGTAAAGCATGCCGCACTGAACGAGGGAGTAATCATCAGCACGAGACTGCCAAGCGTTCATGACGTCTTGGTTCTCTAGGATGGGAGCTTCACCTAGCGGTGCTTCTAAGACATAATCTTTCTTTGCAGCTATGAGGATGATCCTCAGGTTCCGGAACCAGTCCGTATAGTTGCTGCCATCATCTTTCAGCTTGGTTTTCTCTAGGAACGCGTTGAAGTTGAGGTGGACATGAGCGTTGGCCATTTGATCTACAAGACATATTTGCAAAGGTTTTTAGACTAAGTTCATGATAATTAAGTTCATTTAATCAAATTATTTAATGAACTCCCACTCAGATCAGACATCCCTCTAGTCATCTAAGTGATACATGATCCGAGTCGACTAGGTCGTGTCCGATCATCACGTGAGACGGACTAGTCATCATCGGTGAACATATCCATGTTGATCGTATCTTCCATATGACTCATGTTCAACCTTTCGGTCTCTTGTGTTCCAAGGCCATGTCTGTACATGCTAGGCTCGTCAAGTTAACCTAAGTGTTTTGCATGTGTAAATTTTTCTTACACCCGTTGTATGTGAATGTTAGAATCTATCACACCCGATCATCACGTGGTGCTTCGAACGATGAACTTTCGCAACGGTGCACAGTTAGGGGGAACACTTTCTTGAAATTTTATTATGAGGGATCATCTTATTTACTACCGTCGTTCTAAGTAAACAAGATGCATAAACATAATAAACATCACATGCAATTAAACAGTGACATGATATGGCCAATATCATATAGCTCATTTGATCTCCATCTTCGGGGCTCCATGATCAACTTCGTCACCGGCATGACACCATGATCTCCATCATCATGATCTCCATCATCGTGTCTCCATGAAGTTGCTCGCCAACTATTACTTCTACTACTATGGCTAACGGTTTAGCAATAAAGTAAAGTAATTACATGGCGTTAAATCATTGACACGCAGGTCATACAATAATTAAGACAACTCCTATGGCTCCTGTCGGTTGTCATACTCATCGACATGCAAGTCGTGATTCCTATTACAAGAACATGATCTCATACATCACATATATATCATTCATCATTCATCACAACTTTTTGGCCATATCACATCACAAATCATATGCTGCAAAAACAAGTTAGACGTCCTCTAATTGTTGTTCCATGTTTTACATGGCTGCAATAGGGTTCTAGCAAGAACGTTTTCTTACCTACGTGAAAGCCATAACATGATTTGTCAACTTCTATTTACCCATCATAAGGACCCTTTTCATCGAATCCGCTCCAACTAAAGTGGGAGAGACAGACACCCGCTAGCCACCTTATGCAACTAGTGCATGTCAGTCGGTGGAACCTGTCTCACGTAAGCGTGCGTGTAAGGTCGGTCCGGGCCACTTAATCCCACAATACCGTTGAAGCAAAATAAGACTAGTAGTGGCAAGAAAGTTGACAACATCTACGCCCACAACAAATTTGTGTTCTACTCGTGCAAAGAGAACTACGCATAGACCTAGCTCATGATGCCACTATTGGGGAACGTTACAGAAAATAAAAAAATTCCTACAGTTTCACCAAGATCAATCTATGAGTTCATCTAGCAACGAGAGAGAGGAGTGCATCTACATACCCTTGTAGATCGAGCGGAAGCGTTCAAGAGAACGGGGTTGAGGGAGTCGTACTCGACGTGATCCAAATCACCGGAGATCCTAGCGACGAACGGACGGCACCTCCGCGTTCAACACACGTACGGTTGGGAAGACGTCTCCTCCTTCTTGATCCAGCAAGGGGGAAGGAGAGGTTGATAAAGATCCAGCAGCACGACGGCGTGGTGGTGGATGCAGCAGTGATCTCGGCAGGGCTTCGCCAAGCTTCTGCGAGAGGGAGAGGTGTAGCAAGGGGAGAGGGAGGCGCCAAGAGCATGGGTGCGGCTGCCCTCCCTCCCCCCTCTTTATATAGGGCCCCTAGGGGGGCGGCCCTAAGAGATGCAATCTCCTAAGGGGGGCGGCGGCCAAGGGGGTGGCTTACCCCCCAAGGCAAGTGGAGGCGCCTCCCACCCCTAGGGTTTCCAACCCTAGGCGCAGGGGGGCAAGGGGGGGCGCACCAGCCCACCAGGGGCTGGTTCCCCTCGCACTTCAGCCCATGGGGCCCTCCGGGATAGGTGGCCCCACCCGATGGACCCCCGGGACCCTTCCAGTGGTCCCGGTACAATACCGGTAACACCCGAAACTTTCCCGATGGCTGAAACCTGACTTCCTATGTATAATTCTTTACCTCCGGACCATTCCGGAACTCCTCGTGACGTCCGGGATCTCATTCAGGACTCCGAAAAACTTTCGGTTTACTGCATACTCGTATCTCTACAACCCTAGCGTCACCGAACCTTAAGTGTGTAGACCCTACGGGTTCGGGAGACATGTAGGCATGACCGAGACGCCTCTCTGGTCAAAAACCAACAACGGGATCTGGATACCCATGTTGGCTCCCACATGCTCCTCGATGATCTCATTGGATGAACCACGATGTCGAGGATTCAATCAACCCTGTATTCAATTCCCTTTGTCAATCGGTACGTTACTTGCCCGAGACTCGATCATCGGTATCCCAATACCTCGTTTAATCTCGTTACCGGCAAGTCACTTTACTCATACCATAATGCATGATCCCGTGACCAGACACTTGGTCACATTGAGCTTATTATGATGATACATTACCGAGTGGGCCCAGAGATACCTCTCTGTCATACGGAGTGACAAATCCCAGTCTCGATTCGTGCCAACCCAACAGACACTTTCGGAGATACCCGTAGTGCACCTTTATAGTCACCCAGTTACGTTGTGACGTTTGGCACACCCAAAGCACTCCTACGGTATCCGGGAGTTGCACAATCTCATGGTCAAGGAAATGATACTTGACATTTGGAAAAGCTCTAGCTAAACGAACTACACGATCTTTGAGCTATGCTTAGCATTGGGTCTTGTCCATCACATCATTCTCCTAATGATGTGATCCCGTTATCAAATACATCCAATGTCCACAGTCAGGAAACCATGACTATCTGTTGATCAACGACCTAGTCAACTAGAGGCTCACTAGGGACATGTTCTGGTCTATGTATTCACACGTGTATTACGATTTCCGGATAATACAATTATAGCATGAATAACAGACAATTATCATTAACAAAGAAATATAATAATAACCATTTTATTATTGCCTCTAGGGCATATTTCCAACAGTGGCATGCGGCATCACGAGCTGTTCACCGTGCCTCCTGAGAATAATGCTTCGTATTGTTTTGCATGTCGATCTAATCCCAGTGATTTGCTTGTTAAGAAGATCATCCTCTTCTGTTGTTTCCGTGCGTAAGAAGTTCATCGTCTGATGTTTCATTCATAGCCTATACGACATGTCGGGTAGGTTAGACGTTAAACCATATGATTTTCCGACCAACTCATGATATTAGGCCGTGATTGGATCATCGTTTTCCAACCAAAACCGCTTGTAAAACTGACGCTTGTAAATTAAAGCAGATTGTCTCGGGCGAAGGCGCTTGGCTGGTCGATTTCGACTAGTAAAATATCGGAAGTACTTCACACACGATAAAAACATTGAACGACACTCGGACGATTGCTAATCCAGCCGTTAGCTGCTGTTTCAGCCTTGCCCATGGATGGCATGATACGCACGTCGTGCATGTATCGTCTGGTAATGTCGTCCATATAGCAATGCTCGTAAAATATACACTGGTCTCTTAAATTACACGCGTAACCCGCCGGTTTTACTTACAGACCTCGGGCCTTCCGATGATGAGTAAATTACACTTGTATGTTAATACAGGTTTGAAATAAACCAGAGCTCCCAAGCGCGGCCTTACCGTTTCATGTCGTCTTAGTTTCTCGAAGGTGAGCATAGGTGTCCGATGATCCTGGCTTCCTGAATGAGCAGCGGGCGCTGTATCAGACCTCCGTAGGGCCCGCGAGGCCCTCTCCGTTGTCCTTCGAGTTGTTGCGCTCGCCGTGGCGCCGGGCATTGTTAACATGGTCAAGAAACATGAGGATTCAGGAGATGACATTATTTTGACTGGATGACACTAGGGACCCACTAGGGCCATAGCCGTACGTACGCAACTGCCTCCTTATTATGTATAACTAATTTTTTTGCTTTCTCCTGGTTTCCTGACATCACGGTCCCACACCATTGTCAACCTATGTAGTCAATATAAACGAGAGAATTGCACAAGGTGCGGCCGACAGCTGGGACCAAGCAGCTCGAGCAGTATTTGTGTTTTTGAGGCGTGAGCACTGCAGAGTTTTTCTTGGCGATGATTTCGTTGATGTTCAGAGGAGAGCAGGGTATTAACTGGGCAGGTTGTGGCCCGTCTAGCCCAGGCCAGATATCCAGCCCAGATACTACTTTTTTCAAGATGAAAATGGCTAGCCCAGCTATACGTCTTTTTGAGGAATACCCAGGCAAGGTCAACTTGTTATTCTCCGCCCCGCTGTGCTGCAAATTTTTTCCTAGGAGGGATGCATTAGGCTTAACAGGAAAATGGGCTTTAAAAATAATAAATGGGATGTAATTATAAAAAATGGGCAGTAACTATAAAAAATGCAACAAACACGAAATTAGTTTATAAAATATTATTTATGGATTTTGAAAATCTTAATTTTTCATTGTTGCGCGCGCAATGTTTCGTTGGATTTTTACGTAATACAAATTTATATTTAATCTGAATAGAAATTTCGGGATAAAAATATTTTGGATCCCATCAAAATGTGGGAAATTTTATTGAATTCTGTCTTCAACGGTTGGTTGAAATTATTAATCGTTGTCCTAGCTACAAAATGGGCTATACTTTTAACAAACTGTAAATGGGCTGTTTCAAATTCCATTAGAATTCAAAAATGGGTTGTACATTCTTACAAAGCGCAAATGGGCTATAAGTTCTCTGCCACACACTTGTGGGCCTACTAAGTGACGTGTCCCCTAAAAAAATAAGTTGACGCGTATGCAAGGCTTTGTCAACTTATTATAGTCAACACATGGTTCTAGCAGCAGTGGCCGTTGGATGTCTATCCAACGGATGTCGTGCTTCTTCTTCAATCTTGGATATTCTTAGCTTCGGCCGCCCAAAAAATGATTCCTCCCCCTGACATCTGGGGCGCACCGTTTCGGAGGCCGACCTATGGGCCTACTAAGTTGGAGCGTACAAAGGGCTTTGTCAACTTAGTCGATATAAACAATTCTAGCTTCAGTGACCGTACGATGTCCATCCAACGGCCATAGTGCTTCTTCAACCTCTGGTCTTCTTGGTCTAGCTGCCCAAAGCAGCGCCGGTCGTGCCGCCTGCTCCTGCCTCCCGTGGCCGGCTATGCTGCCGCGGAGGCCTCACCGCCCCCATACTACTCCCACCGCTGGCCAGGCCATCCCTCCACTCACCCACAACCCCTGTTATTCTGCGGCGACGGCAGCCTCACACCGCAGATGAACCAGTGAACCCTCGTACTCCTCTCTGCACGGGCTTCCACGACTGCGTCTTCCCCGGCTCCGCGTCGTCCCCTTCCTAGGCGTCGCCGTCGTCCACCGCCCTGGTGCTCTCGGCGTGGCGAGGTCAACGTGGTCAACGACCGACTTCCATCGAAAGAGTACTGTACGTGGAGAGGCTGACAGCTGGGTCCACGGCGGCCGCAAGGAAGTGCCTCCTTATTACACACAAAATAATTATTCCTCCACCTAACCGCAGGGACCCGCCGGACGGGCCACCTTATTTCGCGAAAAAAACCTTCCCCCCTGACTGCTGGTACCCACCGGATGGGCCACCGTATTTTGCAAAAAAAATGTTCCCCCCGCTGTCAGCTCGGACCCACCGGAAGTGCCTCTTTATTACGCACAAAAAAAATGAATACTCCCCCTGCTAGCTGGGACTCACCTTGGTGGGAAGCTGACTTGTGGGCCTACTAAGTTGACGGGGACGGAGGGCTTTGTCAACTTAGTCAATATAAATGATTCTAGCTCTAGTGACCGTACGATGTCCATCCAACGGCCGTAGTGCTTCTTCAACCTCTGGTCTTCTTGCTCCAGCCGCCCAAAGCAGCGCCGGTCGTGCCGCCTGCTCCTGCCTCCTGTGGCCGGCTGTGCTACCGCGGAGGCCTCACCGCCTCCATACTACTCCCACCGCTGGCCAGGCCATCCCTCCACTCCACTCACCCACACCCCTGTTATTCTGCGGCAAAGGTAGCGCAGCCGAACCAGTGAACCCTCGTACTCCTCTCCGCATGGGCATCCACTGCCGCGTCTTCCCAGGCTCCGCGTCGTCCCCTTCCTAGGCCTCGCCGTCGTCCACCGCCATGGTGCTCTCGGCGCGGCATGGTCAATGTGGTCAACGACCAAATTCCATCGGAAGAATACTGTACGTGAAGAGGCTGACAACTGGGTCCACGGCAGCCGCAAGGAAGTGCCTCCTTATTATGCGAAAAATAATCATTCCTCCACCTGACAGCAGGGACCCACTGGATGGGCCACCAGTATTTCATGAAAAAACATTTGCCCCTGACTGCTGGGACCCACCCGACGGGCCACCATATTTCACGAAAAAAATGTTCCCCCTGCTGTCAGCTCGGACCCACTGGAAGTGCCTCCTTATTACGCACAAAAAAATGAATACCCCCCTGCTAGCTGGGACCCACCTTGGTGGGAGGCTGACTTGTGGGCCTACTAAGTTGACGGGGACGAAGGGCTTTGTCAACTTAGTCAATACAAACGATTCTAGCTCCAGTGACCGTACGATGTCCAAACAACGGCTGTAGTGCTTCTTCAACCTCTGGTCTTCTTGCTCCAGCCGCCCAAAGCAGCGCCGGTCGTGCCGCATGCTCCTGCTTCCCGTGGCCGGATGTGCTGCCTCGGAGGCCTCACCGCCCCCTACTATTCCCACCGCTGTCCAGGCCCTGCGGCGACAGCAGCCTCACACCACAGCCGAACCAGTGAACCCTCGTACTCCTCTCTGCGCGGGCTTCCACTGTCGTGTCTTCCCTGGCTCCCCGTCGTCCCCTTCCTAGGCCTCGCTGTCATCCACCGCCCTGGTGCTCTCGGCGCGGCGTGGTCAACGTGGTCAAGGAACGACTTCCATCGGACGTGGACTGTATGCGGAGAGGCTGACAGCTGGGTCCACGGCCGCAGCAAGGAAGTGCCTCCTTATTACGCGGAAAATAATTATTCCTCCACCTGACAGCGGGGACCCACCGGACGGGCCACAGTATTTCGCGAAAAAAAACGTTTCCCCCTGACTGCTGGGACCCACCAGCTGCACCTTCGCACGCAAGGAAGTTCGTTCGGGCAAAAAAAAATGATTCGTCCCCCTGACTGCTGGGACCCACCAGCTATATCTTCGCACGCAAGGAAGTGCGTCCGGGCAAAAAAACGATTCGCCTCCCTGACTGTTGGGACCCACCAGCTACATCTTCGCACGCAAGGAAGTGTGTCCGGGCAAAAAAACAAAATGATTCGCCCCCCTGACTGCTGGGACCCACCAGCTACATCTTCGCAGGCAAGGAAGTGCCTGAAAGTCGGGACCCACCTGGTCGAAGCGTACGTGCCATTGTCATTCTGGTCGCGAACGTGTACGTACATATATACTGGTGGATGTAGAGGCGCGCACGTGTCGTAGTAGAGGCGCGCACGTAGCATGTACACGTACGTACAATGGCGAGGGTGCAAGAAAGAAAATACGGCCACGTACGTACATACAGGCAGGGTCTCTAACGCCTATCGCGCATACGTACATGGCTGGGACGGAATGGAGAAACAGCATCGTCGTTGTGTTCATGGGGAGCTGACCGGCTGGGTCGGAATGGAATGTGTGGTCGTGTTCATCGGGAGGGCTTGGATGGAACAGGCGATGGAAACGAGGCCTGGCGTACCACACAACGGAGGAAACGGCCTTGTGTTCAACCGGCCACGTTCGAAACGGGGTCCTGTTGACCGGGAGGGGCCTGGTGTACCGCAAAACGGAGGAAACGGACCTCCTACGGTCGAAACGGGGGTCCTGTTGATCGGGAGGGGTGTGGCGTATTGCAAAACGGACAAAACGGACTTGTGTTGGAGCGCTACGGTCGAAACGGGGGGGAGGGGTGTGGCGTACCGCAAAACAGGACTCCACGGGATACTGTTCATCTCCACCGTCGACCTCCTCCAGCCTCCACGGGCTACCGTCGACCTCCTCCAGCCTCCACCGGCTACTGTTCAACCACCCCTCCACGGGCACCCCTCCACCGGCTACTGTTCTACCACCCCTCCACGGGCACCCCTCCATCGTCCACTGTTCATCCAGCCCTCCACACCACGGGGTCCTGTTCAACCACCCCTCCACGGCCACCCCTCCACCGTCTACTGTTCATCCAGCCCTCCACACCACGGGTTCCTGTTCATCCAGGGGCAACGCCACCGCTCACTGTTCATCCACCCCCCCCCCCCCCCGCAAGGCTCACTGTTCATCCCAGAGGCAGCATCGATCGGCTTCAGTTAGCAGCAGTAGCGAAGGAATCGCTCCATCGGGTTCAGTTAATAGCCATCGATCGATCGCTCGG
The DNA here is from genome assembly GCF_018294505.1 of Triticum aestivum. Taxonomy (NCBI): domain Eukaryota; kingdom Viridiplantae; phylum Streptophyta; class Magnoliopsida; order Poales; family Poaceae; genus Triticum; species Triticum aestivum. The sequence continues at coordinate 469,504,977 of NC_057798.1, read as the reverse complement.
GTTCAGTAACGTGTAGCCTGCAGTGCAATCGCTCAGGTTTAGTTAGAGCCCAACGCCTCGCTCGGCTTCAGTTAGAGCCAACGCCTCACACACACGCGCGTACGTACGAGAGAAACGCGCATCGCTCCGCCCCCGACCTCCCACCGTAACCGGCAACTCCCCGAAATTTTCCTCCCCCTCGCTTCTACCACGGTTTTTTCCGTCATGGACGGCCCAAAGAATGTCATGCAGCTGCGTCTCCGGCCCGCCTAGGACGAAAAGCCCATTTTTTGTCATGATTTTTTGTCATAGAAGTAGGAGCCCACCACATCTATGATGATACCGGGTTTTGTCACAATTATCGTCATAGAAGTGTCATATGTATGACAGAAAAAAAATTCGTTCAGCCCAAAATGTCACGGATGTGTCTTTTTTTTGTAGTGTTGATGCCGAACTCTAGCCCCAGGCAGAACTTCCACAGGGTCTCGAGTCACTGATGACTCGACTAAACCAGATCCCTGGCAGAGTGCAAGAATGGAAGAAATCTGCCGCTCGCTGTGGTGCTGATGTTACCCTGTCATTGGTCTGAATGCACTGCAAAGACGCTAAAGAAGAGAAGCTGGCGGCCCTCAAGGTTGCGAACACCAATAAGCACACCTTCTAGTCCTTCATGGACACCTTCCTCGAGGCTGCCACTCGCATTGCGGACAACATTGACCTTGACAGCTTCTATGATCCAGCCAGCCCTTCTCCCGTCGAGTGATCGAAAAAAACATTATGCTTCACCCTTATTTGCCTCGGAATGCCGAGTGATTTTGTAATCGTTGAAACTCCTTCGGGCCTGACGCCCAAGTACTTTATGCTTCACCCTTATTTGCCTTAGAATGCTGAGTGATTTTGTAATCGTTGAAACTCCTTCGGGCCTGACGCCCGAGTACTTTTAGTTCATGGTTAGAAACCTTTGGATTTATCTGGACTTGGCTTATCTTCGAATATGTTGTGTTTGTGCTCTTGATGCAGCTTCCGAGGAAGGGGCCGCAGTCGACCTATTGGACAAGCCTTGAGCGGTACTGATCAGCTCATCAGCAAGGCACTCGACAATGGTCTTGACGTGCTGAAAGCGGCTAGCTGTTGGATGAGCCTTTGGCAGCATTGATCAGCTCATCAGCGTGGCATTCAGCAATGGTCTTGTCATCCCTGAAAGCAGCTCGCCCTGGCGTCAGTTCACCTCGGCAATGCGCACAATCTCGTCCTTCTTCTTGACGGTGCAGCCCCGGGGGGAGGGGTCATGATCGACCCGTACCACTCGCCACTCGGTAGGATTTTTTAACACTTAGGCGAGTACCGGACTGCAGCTAAGCCTCCGAGTGAGAGGCTTTCTCACCACTCGGTATGATTTTTTAACACTTAGGTGAGTACTGGACTGCAGCTAAGCCTCTGAGTGAGAGGCTGGCTCGCCACTCGATAGGATTTTTAAACACTTAGGCGAGTACTGGACTGCAGCTAAGCCCCCGAGTGAGAGGCTGGCTCGCCACTCGGTAGGATTTTTTAACACTTAGGCGAGTACTAGACTGCAGCTAAGCCCCTGAGTGAGAGGATTGCTCGCCACTCGATAGGATTTTTAGATACTTAGGCGAGTATTGGACTGTAGCTAAGCCCCCAGTGAGAGGATTGCTCGCCACTCGGTAGGATTTTTAGATACTTAGGCGAGTACTGGACTGCAGCTAAGCCCCCGAGTGAGAGGATTGCTTGCCACTCGGTAGGATTTTTAATACTTAGGCAAGTACTGGACTGCAGGTAAGCAGTGCGCACAATCTCGTCCTTCTTCTTGACGGTGCAGCCCCGGGGGGAAGGGTCACGGTCGACCCGTACCATTCAGTAGGATTTCTTAAACTTAGGCGAGTACTGGACTGCAGCTAAGCCCCCGAGTGAGAGGCTAGCTCACCACTCGGTAGGATTTTTTAACACTTAGGAGAGTACTGGACTGCAGCTAAGCCCCCGAGTGAGAGGCTGGCTCACCACTCGGTAGGATTTTTAAACACTTAGGCGAGTACTGGACTGCAGCTAAGCCCCCGAGTGAGAGGCTGGCTCACCACTCGGTAGGATTTTTAAACACTTAGGCGAGTACTAGACTGTAGCTAAGCCCCCGAGTGAGAGGCTGGCTCACCACTCAGTAGGATTTGTAAACACTTAGGCGAGTACTGGACTGCAGCTAAGCCCTCGAGTGGGAGGCTGGCTCACCACTCGGTAGGATTTTTCTTTTCAACTTAGGCGAAACGGATTCGCAGCTAAGCCCCCGAGTGAGAGGCTGGCTCACCACTCGGTAGGATTTTTAGACACTTAGGCGAGTACTGGACTGCGGCTAAGCCCCCGAGTGAGAGGCTGGCTCACCACTCGGTAGGATTTTTCTTTTCAACTTAGGCGAAACGGATTCGCAGCTAAGGCACCCACTTGGGGATTTTGGAACATGTAAAAAATGAATCAGCAATCATTTGGAAGACTGTAAAATCATGTCTTTGATAATCAAACTAAAAGGTACTTCTTATTACATCATTCTGAATGCTTAAGAGTAAAAGGGGTGAAGCATTTCCGCATTCCAGGTGCGTGCCTCATCTTTATTGTGCTCGACGTTGAAAAGAAGATATGCTCCGTTGTGGATCACTTTGGTGATGATGAAGGGGCCCTCCCTAGCAGGAGCGAGCTTGTGTGGTTTCTGCTGGTCCACTCGAAGAACCAAGTCTCCCTCCTGAAAAGCCCGACCCCTTACATTTCCGGCATGGAATCGATGCAGGTCTTGTTGATAAATGGTCGACCGGATCAAGGAAATCTCTCTTTCTTCTTCCAGGAGATCGACTGCATTGTGTTGAGCCTGTTATGCTTCTGCTTCTGAGAAGAGCTCGACTTGGGGCGCATTGTGGAGCAGATCACTCGGGAGTACGACTTCAGCTCCATAGACCAAGAAGAATGGAGTTCTTCCAGTCGACCGATTAGGAGTTATCGTTAATCCCCAATTACTGATGGAAGTTCATTGACCCAGGCACCTGCTGCATGCTTGAGGTCACGCATCAATCGGGGTTTCAGTCCTTTGAGAATCAATCCATTTGCTCTTTCATCCTGCCCATTCGACTGAGGATGGGCGACTGAAGCGTAATCGACCCTCATGCCTTGGGAAGCACAAAAGGCTCTGAACTCATCAGAATCGATGTTCGACCCGTTATCTGTGATGATGTTGTGAGGAACACCATATTTGAATAATAATTCTCTGATGAAACTCACAGCCGTACTCGCTTCAAGGTTTTTGATGGGCTTGGCTTCGATACATTTGGTAAATTTGTCGACTGCTACCAGCACATGAGTAAACCCACTCCTGCCGGTCCTCAGAGGTCCAACCATGTCCAATCCCCAAACAGCGAAAGGCCAGACGAGTGGAATAGTCTTCAGAGCTGATGCAGGCTTATGGGACATGTTGGAGTAAAACTGACAACCTTCACATTTGTCTACTATTTCTTTCGCCATCTCGTTGGCATGAGGCCAGTAAAATCCGGCTTGGTATGCTTTGGCCACGATGGTCCGAGAGGACGCATGGTGGCCACAGGTCCCCGAGTGAATATCATTGAGGATCATTCGGCCTTCTTCTGGTGTGATGCATTTTTGGCTGACTCCAGTTACACTTTCTCTGAACAACTGTCCTCTTATCACTGTAAAGGCTTTGGATCGTCGGACGATCTGTCGAGCCTCTTCTTCATCCTCTGGAAGTTCTTTCCTAAGAATGTATGCAATGTATGGTACTGTCTAGTCGGGAGTGATGACCAAAACCTCCATGATCAAGTCGACCACGGCTGGGACTTCGACTTCAGTCGGATCTGTGGCACTCTTAGGCTGTGGGGGATCTTTAGTGAAGGGATCCTCCTGAACTGAAGGCGAGTGAATATGTTCCAAGAACACATTGCTAGGGATGGTCTCTCTCTTGGATCCTATCTTTGCCAATTCATCTGCAACTTGATTTTTCAGTCGGGGTATATGGTGAAGCTCCAACGCCTCAAACTTCTTTTCCAGGTTTCTTACTGCATTGCAATAACCAGTCATGGTTGGGCTCCTGACATCCCATTCTTTCATCATTTGATTAACCACCAAATCCGAGTCACCGTAAACCATAAGGCGTCAGACGCCGATTGAAATGGCCATGCGTAACCCGTACAAAAGTGCTTCATATTCAGCTTCATTGTTGGAAGAGTCAAAATGAATTTGGAGAACATAGTTAAGCGTGTCTCCACGGGGGGATACCAACACTACCCCAGCACCGGACCCATTCAACATCTTGGAGCCATCGAAGAACATGGTCCAATGCTCTGAGTGAACTTGAGTCGGCAGTTGTTGCTCGATCCACTCGGCAAGGAAATCTACGATTGCTTGGGACTTGATAGCTTTCTTTGCCTCAAACTTGATATCCAATGGAAGGAGTTCAATCGCCCATTTCGCCACCCGACCAGTTGCATCTCTACTGTTCAGAATTTCAGATAATGGTGCGTCACTGACAACTGTAATGGAGTGATCAGAGAAATAGTGTGCAACCTTCTTCATGGTCATGTAGATTCCATAGACAAGCTTTTGATAATGTGGATATCGTTGCTTGCATGGAGTCAAAACTTCAGAGAGATAATATACTGGGCGCTGAACTTTGTAAGCTTTTCCTTCCTCTTCCCACTCGACCATGAGTACTATACTAAAACTTGTCCAATGGCTGCAATATAAAGCAGTAAAGGCTCTTTGCTGATTGGCGCAGCCAGCACCGGCTGGGTGGAAAGCAGGGTTTTGAGCTCTGCAAACGCTGCTTCAGCTTCGTCAGTCCACTCGAACTTATCAGATTTTTTCATCAATCGGTAAAGAGGTATGGACTTTTCACCGAGACGAGAAATGAATCGACTCAAGGCGGCCAAACAACCAGTAAGCTTCTGAACGTCATGCACACGCACGGGGCGTTTCATTCAGAGGATGGTATCAATTTTTTCTAGATTTGCGTCGATCCCTTGTTTGGAAACGAGGAAACCGAGTAACTTTCCACCTGGAACTCCGAATGTGCACTTTGACGGATTAAGCTTGATATCGTACCTTCTTAGGTTGGCAAAGGCTTCTGCGAGGTTAGTCAGCAGGTCGGAACCTTTGCGTGACTTGACCACAATGTCATCCATGTATGCTTCCACATTCCGACTGATTTGAGTGAGCAGGCACTTCTGAATCATCCTCATGAATGTGGTTCCGGCATTTTTAAGACTGAATGGCATGGTGACATAGCAAAAGCACCCGAACGGGGTGATGAAAGTCGTTTTATTTCATCGAGACCGTACAGTCGGATCTGATGATACCCGGAATATGCATCCCAAAAAGACAAGCGCTCGCACCCTGCGGTCGAGTCAACAATTTGATCGATGCGGGGGAGAGGGAAATGATCTTTTGGGCAGGCCCGATTGGTATACTTGAAATCGATGCACATACGGAGTGGTAGATCTCTCAGATGAACTCTGCTGCTAGGAGCCGAGCCACTTCCTCGCCAATTGCCTTTCTCTTTTGCACGACGGACCGCCGAAGATGCTCTTTGATAGGTTTTATCTTGGTATCGATGCGCAAACAATGCTCAGCCAGTCCCCTGGGTACACTTGGCATGTCAGAAGGTTTCCATGCAAAGATGTCCTAGTTCTCACGGAGGAGCTGGATGAGTACTTCTTCCTATTTGCTGTCGGGTGTTGTTGAGATATGAGTCGGTGCGGCATTGGGATCGGTCGGGTGAATGTGAATCGGCTTCGTTTCACCCGACAACTGAAATGCAGAATCTGTGGCAGGTCTCTTAGTTTGGAGTAAGTCGCTCGGATCAGCATTCTTCTAATATTCTTGAAATTCAACCACTGCCATTTGCGCATTGGCAATTTTGGAACCCTTTTGAAAGCATTCCTCCACCTTTTGCCGATTGCCAGTAACTGTGATCACACCTCTAGGACCAGGCATCTTCAACTTGAGGTACACGTAACATGGTCGAGCCATAAAACATGCGTAGGCAGGCCTACCCAGAATGGCATGATAAGCACTTTGGAAATCCACAACTTCAAATGTCAACTTTTCCTTACGGTAATTCTTGGAATCACCGAAAACCACGTCAAGGGCGATCTGGCCGAGTGATTCGACATGCTTTCCAGGGATAACGCCATGGAAACTCATATTGCTCTCACTAAGTTTGGACATCGGAATGCCCATCCCCTTCAAGGTTTCAGCATAAAGGATATTCAGACCGCTACCACAATCCATTAGCACTTTGGTTAGTCGAGTGCCTTCGACCACTGGGTCGACCACCAGCGCTTGCCTCCCAGGGTTGGCTATACGCGCAGGGTGATCGGACTGGTCGAACGTGATGGCTGTTTGGGACCATTTCAGGTATGCAGTCGTCATTGCCGGAGCGACCATATTCACTTCTTTGTTGATAACTTTCAATCGACTCCTGCTCTCAACATCAGCAAAAATCATCAAGGTGGAATTGACTTTGGGATAACCATCATCTTCTTCCTCATCCTCGTCTCTTTCCGACTCTTTTCCCTTTTCACTAGGTTGATTCTCTCGGAACTGCTGGATCAGGAGCCGACACTATCGAGTAGTGTGTTTAGGGTAAATCAGATTACCCTCTTCATCCTTCTTTGTGTGAATATGACACGGCAAATCGAACACATCATTCCCTACTTGGTCTCTTACCTTCTTAGGGTTCCAGGGTCCCTTAGGTTCTCCTTTAGACTTTCCTTGAGCCACTGCCGCAATTTCACCGGGTGCTGCGGGCTCGGCCTTTCGCTTTTGTTTTCGATTGCTTCCGCCGGCGTCCTGGCCAACTGGTTTGCTCGTTCCGCTGCAGAGTCGATCCTCTTCCTCTCCGTTCGCGTACCGGGTGGCCATCTCCATCATCCGAGTTAGAGTCATATCTCCAGTCCGACCAAACTACAGGACCAGCTCTCGGTATTTAACACCTTCCTTGAAGGCACACACTGCTTGATGTTCAGATACATTTTCTACTGTGTGATACAAAGTGGACCATCTCTGGATGAAATCTCTCAGAGTCTCACTCGGTTTCTGCATGCAATGCTGCACTTCTGTCAACCCCACTGGCCGCTTGCAAGTGCCCTCAAAAGTCCTAACGAACACTCGAGCAAGTTCTTCCAACTGTATATACTGTTCGGGGCTAATTGAGTCAACCACGCTCTGGCTGATCCTTCCAACATCAAAGGGAGATGCTTCATTGCCACTTCATCATTCCCACCCTCAATCTGCACAGCCACTCGGTAGTCTTCAAGCCAAGTTTCAGGCTTGGACTCCCCGGTGAACTTGCTGACTCCAGTCGCCAACCTGAAGTTGGGGGGGAATCACTGCAGCCCTGATGGCTCTGCTGAAACACTCTGGACCTGAAACATGAACCCTGCTGCCAGTCGGGTGATCTCTGCCAAGGTCATCCCTGTGCACCATGTTCCGGTCGACCAAACCCTGAACGAGAATAGATCTTGCATCAAAGCCTAGCTCCCTTGGGTCGACTGGTGCTCTAGATTCGCCGTTGTGAAGGTGTCTATCACCGTACTGCCAAGGCACATATGATGTACTCCTCGGAGGAGGTGTGGGCATCCGACGACGGTTGTCACGGTCAAGTTGGTGGTCATACTGCCCGAGGCCTTCACACCGCAGGGGCGATCCTGGACTGTGGGCCGACTGGATAGTATCCGCCACCACGGATCTGCTATGAATCCTATCCCGCGACTGAGACACCGCTGTGTTAAGATCTCCTGCCGACCGGAGTAAGGCCCGGATCTGCATCAAACCTCTGCCAGTCTCTAACTGGGAAGGTTGGATTGACTCTGCTATTCGGGCTGCAGCTTTGAGATTTTGAATCGGAGTGCTGTATACCTTAGGTGGGGGTGGGAAAAGCTGTCGTCGACTGGACTCGAGAATCCGTTCTCGAGCACGCTCATCGAGAGCGCGCTGGAGGTTTTCCAGTCGAGTGTGCTCAGCCAAATTAGCCAAATGCACCGCTTCCAAAGCCCGAGCCTCGGGGGTTTATCCAATAATGGGTGTGTGGAGTGCATCCATGTTGCGGCCACAAAGCTCTTCCCTCTGCTGTGAAGAGAGGAGTTCGGGATGGTACTCCTCGTGGACGCGTGAAGGATCGCTGCCCCCGTCCCCGCCATCTTCACGGCGGAAACCAGGCGGAATGTGTGGTCCGTCGACCATCAAGACTTCAGTCACAGGATCGCTGCTATCGCACTCGGATGCGGTCTCGACGGAGCCAGTCGACAGATTGAACGGGCCATAGAGAGTTTCTTCGGGCTCGATTACCGCTGGAGCCATGACCGACCGGATCGCTTGCAGCGGTGAACAGCGGAGGGAGACGACGTTGTTGGAGCCGACCGATACTGAGTCGATGGCTGTCGGAGAAGGACGCCGAGAACGCACGCAAGAAAGTGCGTCGCCCTCGGACGGGGAGCACCTTGACGTCAAGGGGAGCTTCTTGAAGCCAAGCAGAGTCGTCGGCGATAAAAATGAGTGCGCCGAGACGGATCTCGCGCCCCTTAGCCAAATCACTGCCGGAAACCATGATGACGGGGATAGGAAAAATTGCAACTTCACCAACAAGTTGCTAAGACACCGGCCCCAAGGTGGGCGCCAACTGTCGTGGTTCTAGGGATGATAGTACAAAGGGGGGTAGGTATGGATAGGCAAGATCTCAGCTATGGTGAAGGTGTACACACGAGGTTTACGAGTTCAGGCCCTTCTCGGAGGAAATAATAGCCTTACGTCTCGGTGCCCGGAGGCGGTCGATTGGATTATATGTGTGTGATATTACAAGGGGTGCAAACCCTTGTCCCAGAAGAGGGGGGTGGCTTATATAGAGTGCGCCAAGACCCCAGCCATCCTCCATTACAAGGAGATTAATGTACATAAAGTAGGGGCATTACTGATAATGCTAGTCCTAAGTGCTATTAATGAACTTAAAGGTTACGGAGTGAACGTCCAACCGTTGCGATGTTGAGTGACTCCTGATCATCGGTAGGTCGAGTGATTACTTGTATGGTCGAGTGACAACTAGTAAGAGGGGTATCCGAGTGGTATGATTAGTCGAGTGGATTGCACTCGACACCTTTGACTGGGGGTCCTTCGTTGCCTCTTGGGCTTCTTATCTTCTAGGGTAGTGACCTTGGGTAGGACGTATAGGTCAGGCCTATGACCTTATCCCAGGTCTATATCCTCATCAGGCACCTAGCAAGATTTCTTGGCTCACGACTCCGGGGCCATTGGCGGGCTCCTCACCGCCAGTGGCCACTCTGGAGCCACCGTCCCCGGCGTCAGAAGATCCTGCCTCCGGAGCCTGGGGTTGCGCAGGCTCTGCAGCAGGCCCCTCCGGGACCCTAGGAGTCGGACGCTCCTGAGCCTCCGGAGGATCTCCCGACAGTTGACGGAGGCGCCCCCTCCCCTTGCCTCCACACTTGGGGCGCGCGCGACAGGGTCGATTAGGAGAGGAGCCACAAAGACGGGGTTCTTGCAGCCCCCCAATGCCCTCAGGAAGTAACCCCCAGCCATCAAACAGAGGCATCTGCCCCACGAAGGCCTCCTTGTTTGAGCACAGATAAAAAAGACAGCCACCCCCCGGGAGGTCAGCAGTCTCGGGCTCACCAGTCAGGAGCTTGAGCACCACGCTCAAGGTATCAGCAGCAAGCGATGGCTTCTGCAGCCTCATTGGATCCTTGGCGCCGGTGAAGTCCCACATCAGGCGAGCATGGCGTTGGAGGGGAGCAATGCGCTGCTTCACGAATTCCTTTACCACCATTGGCGCCGCCACCCCCAGCTCTTGGAGCCTCGCAAACCTCTTCCAGACAAAAGCAAGACACCGGTCGGTGAGCCTCTCATGGCACCAGCCAGAGCTCGGCGAAGCCGATGACCCAGGAATCATGAGCAGGGGGCTGAATGCATGGGCGTCCATCAGGAGCCACTGCTTCTGGAATCCCTTCGCGGCAGGCGAGAGCTCGAAGTCAACCCCCGAGCCAGCGGTCGTGGCCATGGCCTCAAAGGTCGCGCACCCGGAGATTTGGCGAGCGTCTGCCAGCCGGAGCAGGAAGAAGTGTCGAAACAAGGCCATGGAGGGAGTGATGCCCACCATGCCTCGCAGAGGAAGGTGAAGACGGCGAGGAGGATGATGGAGCGAGGGTCCAGATGCAGCAGATAAATCTGGTAGTGCGACATCACGGTGTTGAAGAAAGGGGAGAAGGGAGGAATCAACCCAGCAAGGAGAGCATGGAGATAGATGGGAATCTCAGTGGCACTCAGCTCTCTGGTACACCAAGATGCAGGAAGGACAACCATTGCCTTCCCCTCATTGGAACCGGCGGTGAGCGCATGGCGAACCTTGTCCAGCCCTTCCCTATTGATCACCGTCGACTGCTTGAGGGCCGGCTCTAGGGCCAGTAGAGGACCGGCCGGTGCGTGCGGTTGCCCCTTCTTCTTCCTCGGTTTGGGAGCCATGACGAACACCAAGAGAGGGAAAAGGGCTGACACCAGATCTATGGACGCGGCGACGATATTGGGAAGGAGGAAACAAGAGCCGGGCATAGTACTCTGCGAAGGGTGAGTGCACTGACAACGGGCGGCTGCTGGGTCTACCGGATATCAAGGAAGCGTGGGGAAGTGGAGACGCCCACGTCCCATCAACCGCCACGTGTCTTCAGGGCCGCAGGCCGATGGGGCCCGCGGTGCTCCGCCCTTGCCATTTGGCTTCGCCTGGAAGCCAAGTCTGAGCGCGCCTTGGGCCCGGGGGCTACTGTCGATGTCCTGGACCTGGGGGTATCCAGTCCTGCCTACATGCGGCCCACCGTGTGGCTCCATCAACACCGCACGACCCTCAAGTCCAAGTCGTCCTGCCTACATGCGGCCCACAGCTTGGTACGGGCCAGCTTCAACATCAACACCGCACGACCCTCGCGAGGGGCCAAGCCTCGCGAGGCGGACGACGCCAAGACCCCCGAAGGAGTTGGCCTCCTCAGGAGGGCTCCTGAGGGGCGGAGAGTTCTATGCAGCTACCTCATGAGGCTCAGCTGACGTGAGCCATGATGACCAAGGCCAGGCGGGCACCAGGCGGGTGCAGAGCGCAGGTTTCCTCTTTGATGCAAGGGAGGCAAGCCGCAGGCGCAGAGTCCCGAGGAACCAACCAAAGGTTTCCATTCTGGTGCAACAAGACCAAGACCGCCAGGACGGCAGGACGGAGGTCATCACCGAGCCCACCGCAGCATCACGACCAGAGGCTTTTCGCACGCGAAGACTAGTTTTGTCAGGATAGACTGTACTACTTGTCCTCTTTCAAATCCCGTCATTGTGAAATCCCTTCCTGCTCATATTTGGGAAGAGGACCAAGGCCACTATATATATGACTTAGCCACCACCATAGTGAGGGGGAGAGATCCATTCCAACCCGAGCACCACACCAGCTCAAGAACACCTCACCTCCCGAGGCTTGTTCATCCTTGTACTAGTTCATCCATAGCCCCTCGAGGCAATCCACCACACCACACTGGATTAGGGTATTACACCACAACGGTGCCCCCAACCAGTATAAATCTCTATGTCTTTTGTGTCTCTGTGAGCTTTACGCGCTAGGCTAGGGAGGATCGCGAGTAGGCAAGCTGTCCAGCTTGAGATCTCCGCACGCACCCCAGAGTTCGAACCTATCAAGGGTTGCCGGATTCCAAAATCCGACAACCACCAACGCTTGCCGCCCAGGGGTAGCAACGTGTGCCGGGTGATCTGATTGGTCGAATGTAATGGGAGTCTTCGACCACTTCAAGTACATCATAGTTGCTGGAGCAACCATATTCACTTCTCTGTTAATGACTTATAGTCAACTTTTGCTTTCTACATCAGCAAAAATCATCAAGGAGCATTGACCTTAGGGTAACCATCATCTTCCTCTTTCTCATCTTCTTTATCAGATTCGTTTTCACTGGACTGATTCTCTCGGAAACTCTGAATCAGAAGTCGGCACTGCCGAGTGGTATGCTTGGGTTGAATCAAGTTACCCTCTTCATCTTTCTTCGTGCGTATGTAACACGGCAAATCCAGGACGTCCTGTCCTAACTGATCTTTCACCTTCTTGGGTTTCCACTATGGTTTGGGTTTTCCTTTGAACTTTCCTCCTCCTGCATTAAGGACTGCAGCCTCAGCAGAATCTATAGGTTCAGCTTTACGCTTCTACTTCTGACTGGAATTTCCAGCTCCGAAGTCCTGGACGACTGTTTTCCCCTTGCCGTTGTGGAGTCAGACTTCCTCTTCACCATTGGCGTACCGAGTGGCTATTTCCATCATTCGGGTCAGAGTAATGTCTCTAGATCGACCGAATTTCAGGGTAAGATCTCTTTACCTAACACCTTCTTTGAAGTCACAAAGCACGCCTGGTGATCTGACACATTTTCCATCGTATGATGAAGGGTGGTCCATCTCTGGATGAAGTTTCTCAAAGTTTCATTCGGCTTCTGAACACAATGTTGCAATTCAGTCAACCCAGAAAGTCGCTTGCAAGTGCCCTCAAATGTTTTGATAAACACAGGCCAAGTCATCCCAGCAGAAAATACTCCCAGGAGCTAACTGAGTCAACCAAGCTCCGGCCGAATCCTCAAGCATTAGGGGGGAGGTGCTTCATAGCTACATCATCATTTCCACCACTGATCTGTACAGCCACTCGGTAGTCTTCCATCCAGGTATCTGGCTCTGATTCTCCGATGAACTTACTCAAGCCTGTTGCCAACCTGAAGTTGGGAGGGACCTCAGCTGATCGAATGGCCATACTGAAACATTCGGGCCCAGAAATGAATGCTCTGTTCCTAGTCGGACGATCTCTTCCTTGCCCTTCTCTGTTCGCTCGGCCTCTATTGACCAAACCTTGCACAAGGAGTGATCTTGCATTGAATCCCGACTCTCTTGGGTCGATTGGGGCTCTTCGCTCGTCATCATACGGGTGCCTATCATCATAATGTCGGGCCTCATACGACATGCCCCTTGGAGGGGGCATAAGCACTCGACGATGATCATCGCAGGAAAACTGATGATCAAACTGTCTGTGGCCCCGCTCCAGGTACTGGTCATGGCGGGGACCACGATCTTCCCGACACCGAAGTGACCTCGGACTATGTGCCGACTGAACTGTGTCTAGAACCATTGATCTACTATGAATTCTGTTGCGCGACTGGGAGACATCAGAATTCTGTTCTCCAGAGGCTTTATGCAATGCTCGGATCTGCTCTAAACCTCTACCAGCTTCTGAACGTGACGGCTGAATTGACTATGCTATGCATGCTGCTGCTGCAACATTTTGAATTTGAGTACGGTATACCTGAGTTTCAGCCGGAAACAACAGCCGCGCCCATCGACTGGATTCGGGAACCCGCTGACGAGCATGCTCGGCAAGTGCCTTCTGCAGATTCTCCAAACGCGTACACTCAGCCAAAGTGGCCAAGCGCGCAGCCTCCAGGGCCTGAGCCTCGGAGGTCTCCCCAATGATGGGGGTCTGGAGAGCCTGAACATTGCGACGATGTCACTCTTCCCTCTGCTCCGTGGTGAGGGCCTTGGGGACGTACTCATCATGCCCTTGTGACGGGCCAGTGCCGCCATCGCCGCCACCATTGCAGCGAAATCCGGGTGGGCCATGCTGGGAAGTGACCACAAGAAATCCTGCCGCTCGACCGCTCTCACACTCGGAGAGATAATCAGAGTGACCAGCCGGCAGATCGAACAGACCATAAAGAGATTTGTCGGGCTCAATCACCGTGACTTGGAGGGTGGTCGATTGACAAGCCACTGCATGCTTCACCCACCGTTGGAGTCGCAAACGGCCGAACTGCTTGCAACCGTGAACAGCGGGGAGCGATGATGTCACCAGGGCCGAATGATACTAGGTTGGCGGCTGTCGAAGAAGAACACCGCAAGCACTCGCATGGAAGTGCGTTGGCCTGCGAATGGGGAGGGCCTGGAGCTTCTTGAAGCTATGCGGAGTCGTCGGCGATGAAAACGAGCGCGCCAAGATGGATCTCGCGGCCCAACGCCAAACCACCATCGAAAACCATGTTGTCAAAGAACGAAACTCACGACCTCACCGAAAGTTGCTTAGACGCCTGCCCCATGGTGGGCGCCAACTGTCGTGGGAGTAAGTCTGACAGTAAGAATATGGGGTACATAGGAGGAGGCAAGGTCCTAGCTACGGTGAGGTTGTACACGCAGGTTACGAGTTCAGGCCCCTCTCGGAGGAGGTAAAAGCCCTACGTTACTGTGCCCGGAGGCTGTGTCGACTGGATTATGCGTGGATGTTACAAGGGATGCAAACCCTTGTGCCAGAGGAGGAGGGTGGCTTATATAGAGTGCGCCAGGACCCTCTCAGACCTCCGTTACACAGGGTTCAATGTGAGTTAAGATGGGGCATTACTGGTAATGCCAGCCATAAATCATCTTTAAGACTACAGAGTGAACACCTGACCGTTGCCATCCTGGGGTGACTTTAGATCTTCTGTACTCTGAGTGGTTCTCTATATGGTCGAGTGACTATGCTATGGTCGAGTGGAATCGGGGTATCCTAGTGGAGTCTTCTGTCGAGTGGATCGTACTTCAGGGTGATTCCAATTGGTACTTTCTGTTGATCCTTGAATGTCTTTGATCGCAGGTTAGTGTCCTTGGGTGGGGCATCTAGGTCAGTCCTAAGACCCTACCCTAGGTACATGTCCTCGTCAGGAGCAGCAGCTGGAGCCCATGGAGGGGTGGATCCGGAGGAGGCGGACACCATGGAGCCGGAGAAGCCGGTGCCGGTTGTGGGCTTCACCATGGAGGAGGCCATGGCGGAGTTTGTCGTCGCCCAATCGATGGAGCAGACAACCATCCTGGTGTCCATCCAGGATGCGGTGTACGTGGAGTCCAACCGGCGCTTCCTCCAACAAGAATAGGCGAAGACTAGCATGTTCTTTGACAAGGTGGAAGCAGAGATGGAGGAGGCCTAGGCTGAGCCAGAGGAGAAGCCGAAGTTGCGTCTGCGCACCATTTACCTGGAGTCTGGAACGGAGATAGTAGATATCTCCAACGACAACGAGTAGCGTTGTCGAGGATTGGTTGATCTATGTACTACGTAGATGTTTTCTTTGTATGGTTTTAAGATTTCATCTATAAGGTGTTTGGATGCAGAGATAGTTATTTGAGGAGTGTCCGGTTAGTGTCCATGGACGCGTCGGGGCGAGTCCGCGGGAAATCGAGGGGTCGGATTTGATGACCGCATGTGTAGATGATCTACAGTCGGGCGCCGCAAACCCGCCACAAAAGCCTGGGAGTACGGCCCGGTCACTGATTGTCTACAAAAATGCGACCCAGATGAGCGCCTCAAATGGGCCTCAAACATCGGGCTGACCAGCACCCGTCATATCCAGCCCAATCTTGGACGGATATGAGGCGCCCGGGCACGCCGCCATGTCGGTCCCGGCCCACTCGATCCCACATATATTCCTCCCCATCCGCTCACCGAATTAAACTCTAGCCACTTCACTCCACTCCTCTCCACTCCCCTCCGCCACCCAAACTCCCGTCTGGCGATCTTTGGCCTTCTCTAGCATGGTGAGCAGCGGATGGCAATGCCTATAGCTGCGCTGTCGATCGGAAGGGGAAAGGGCCGACTAGGAAGTGGTGAAGATCCGCCTTCTACACTTTAATTTCAAGTTTTTAGATGTAGTTTGAACTTGCCCTTTGTATTATGTTCATTATTTGAACATTGACGATCTTTTGAAGATCCGACTGTGATCTTTTGGTGAACGTATTGTGCATTTGTATGCATGTTTGTATGTTCGCTCATGATCGATGTTGTTTTTATCGATGTTGCATGGTTGAGTATGGATATAGGGGATCGGTGGAGTGGTCGATTAGTGCCCGCGGACATGACCGGAAGCGTCCATGGGCATTTGAGAGGCCGGATTAGCCATGTCCGGCTCTAGATGCTATTAGCTGCTATTTGTTTTTGTCTGGGCACTGTCCTGTTTTGTACGTCATCCATGCGAGCCCAGGCATGATGATCTCTCATAGTATATCGACACACAAGCCTTTTGTGGGTTAGCAAAAATAAATGGAAAAAAGTCATACATTGTTTTTTAAACGAGGCAAGCGATCATACATACACGCATACACTCACCCTATGAACACAGACACGCACATCCTATCCTTATGAGCAGCTCCGACAGACTGAGCCGACATATCATCTTGAGATTTACAAAGTCACTGTACGCGCCTCCTCGTCGACGGGAACATCTTCGTCCACTAAAAGTTCATCGCCGGAAATCCTGAAATACGGTTCCTCTAACCATCCAACCACATGTTGGTTAGTAAAAAAAATTTGAACGGACCAGCTGATGGCTGGCATATATTGATTTCATAGCAGGAGCAGGCGGGAAAAACAATAGTTGGTGTTCGATTGAGCGGTCAACGAGGAAAAAGAGAAGAACTGAAAAAACCACAAACTAGCCGGGGGCTAGACTAGTGCGTTTATTCCTCAGGGAGGGTCCCAGAATGCGTGCTCTAGGTGAGTTGCTCCTGCTTGGTGCCATGATTCAAACGTCCTTCTGATGCTCGCCATGGTTTCAGTCGGGTTTGCTATCTTATGTCTGAAGGTGCACTCATTGCGCTGCTGCCAAATGTCTCCCAGCACCAAAATGATCATTATCCTGACTCCCTTCTTGTGCTCGGGTCTTGCTCCATTCAGCATCTCGGCTATGATCTCCACATCTTTTCTCTTGTGCTGCCAAGTTTTGGGATGCATGGAATTGCATCCGTTCCCTTGAGCAGTTCTTGCCCAGATTTCAGCTGAAAAAGGGCAATGCCAGAATAGGTGTTACGAGGTTTCTAGATTTTTGAGACAAAGCTGGCAGAAATACTCATTTGGCAATCCTCTTCTTTGGAGCCGATCATTGCACCATAATCTATTCTTGAGGAGTAGCGAGACCATAAATTTTAGCCGGACCGGTGCCCAAACCTGCCATGGCATCTTTCTAAAATTAGTCTTGATCATCCCTTGGAATTGGCAGTTGTATGCCGAGCTGGTGGAGAAGGATCCCGAGGCCGTGTGCTTCCACTGAATTGTGTCTCGCACCTGGTCGTTTAGACTTAAATTCTTCAAGATGAGCCAAATGTTCAGGCGGATAACCTCTGGCCATAGTTGTTGCGTGTTCCCGTGAGCTAGATCCACAATCCAAGTGTCATTGAGGAGTGCAGCATGAACAATCACGTTCTTTCTTCTTGAGTGCTTATGGAGTTCTGGGAATTCCATTTTTAGTGTTCTTCCACCAGTCCAAGAGTTGTCCCAGAACATGGCCGTCTTTCCATCTCCCAGTGTCACCGTTGTTGAGGCGTTGAAGAGATTCTTGTCTCCTTGGTCGCATGGCAGCTGCATACCCACCCAAGGCCTGTTGGGTGTGATCCAAGAGAACCAGAGCTACCTGAGTCTGAGTGCACGGCTGAAATGGTGCAAGTTTGGAATGCCAAGTCCACCATTGTCGATCGGAGTGCACACTACAGTCCGGCTTACTTTGCATTTCCCGCCACTGACCTCTTCTTCTTGAACCCATAGGAAATGTCTTCTGATCTTGTCCACCTCGGCTAGGAGCTTCTTCGGCACCTTCAAAACGGTCAGTGCAAAAGCGGGGAGTGCACCCAACATGCTTCTGACGAGTACTCGCCTCCCTGCTATGGACAAGTGTTGTCCCTTCCAGCCTGCCAAACGCACTCTGATTCGGTCTAGTATGAACTGCAAGTGGACTATGCACAACCTAGAGATGGTTATTGGCAGTCCAAGATAACGCAGGGGGAATTGAGCTTGCTGTCCTCCAAAATTCTGAAGCACATGCTGCAAGTCAATGTGGTCGCATCTGATAGCAGCGACTGAAGATTTCAGCAGGTTCACTTTCAGTCCCGAAGCTTGTCCAAAATTGTGGATGATGCTCATTAAAGTGTCGATCTCCTCCTTCACTGGGTTAGCAAAAATGGTGGCATCGTCTGCATAGAGACTCACATGCAGCGAGAGGTCCCTGCCTGGTAGCGAGTCTAGCTGGCCTAGCTCCATGGTGCATTGGAGGAGTCAATGCAGGGGGTCTATGGCGATGATGAAGAGGAGCGGGGACAGGGGGTTGCCCTGCCTGAGTCCTCGGCAGTGAAAAAAATTTCTTGCCCGCCGCGCCATTTAGCAAGAAGGAGGAGTTCGATGTCGATAATAGCATGTTGATCCAGTCTCGCCATCTCGCCGAGAAGCCTAGGTCTTGAAGGAGCTCGAGTAGATACTCCCAGGATACATTATCGAATGTTTTTTCTATGTCAAGCTTGATCAAGAGCGCGGGTGTTTTTCTTCTGTACAGAGATCTAACTGCATTTTGGACGTAGAGGAAACCGTCATGTGTACTTTTCTTTGCCAGGATGGCAGATTGTGCCGGTGAGATTATGGAGTCGATGATGTTAGAGAGCCGCATGGAGAGAACTTTGGTGATTAGCTTAGTTACGGAGTGAACTAGACTAATTGGTCTGAAATCTGAAACTGTTGCCACGCTGTCCTTTTTTGGGATCAAAACTACCAGGGTGGAGTTGAGTGCAGCAAGGTCGTCACCGGCTATGCTATAGAACTGATGGAAAGCCTTCATGACGTCGTGTTTTATAGTATGCTAGCAACTACCGAAGAAAACTCCTACGAATCCATCCGGGCGCGGAGCTTTTTCTGCAGGCGAGGCCTTGATCGCCTCCCAATCCTATTCCTTGGAGAAGGGGTTGTCCAGGCCACCTCCTCTAACTATGGGCAGCTAGAGCTGGCTCCAGTCAATGGCTCTAGGCCGAGCTCCTTTAGATCCGAGGACGGAGTTAAAGTGCTCGAAGATGGCTTCCTCTTTGTCCTAGTGTGACATGGCGATCCCGTTGCTTGTCTGCAAGCTGTGGATGAAGTTTTTTCTTCGTCGCGAGTGCATCTTGCATGGAAGAACTTGGTTCCCGCACCACCCAGCTTGAGCCAGGTTAGCCAGGAGGCTTGTCGCTTGCGCGCATGCTCGATCGCGGCGAGGCCGAGCAATCTCTGCTTGAGGAGTCGCCGGAGATTGAATTCTAGCGTGGAGAGGCTGCGGGATTCTTGGGCTATGTTGAGGCGCAGGATGATCTCTGTTGCTATGTGGAAAGCTTAGCATCATTGAAGAGGGAGGAGCTCCAGATCTTCAGGTCTCTTGTAGTATGTGCCAGCTTGATCGATAGGCACTTGAAAGCACATGTGCTTTGCAGTGGTCTATTCCATGCATGATCGGCCGTCTCGTGGAAGCTCAGGAACTGTGGCCAGAAGCTTTCAAATTTGAATTTGGCGCGAAGGCGGGGATAGCTGCATCGGCTAGGAGCAGAGGGCAGTGGTCAGAGCACGTCGTGGATGCTGCCATCAGCATACTTGAGGGGAACATGTCTTCCCAACTGCAGTTGCAGAAGAATTTGTTGATGCTGACGAGTGTCGGGTTCTCGCACTCGTTACTCGAGGTGAAGCGGCGATTCTTGCACTTAATCTCTTTCAGGCCGGCGTTGTCGATGGCTCGTCTAAACATGCCCATGATCTTGCGGTTCAGATGGTGGTTGTTCTTGTCCCTTGCCTCGTAAATCAGTTTAAAATCACCGTTGATGAGCCATGGATCATATGGTGGGGGGCGTTCAAGCTAATTCTACTAGGAAAGCATTTTTTTCTAGCGTCGTCTGCTGGACCATACACAGTCGTGAGCCAAAAGCTTTTGGATTGCCAGAGGAGTGTCACTTTTGTAGTGATCGCGAATTCACCTACAGCGTGCGATGCAATGCTGACCAGGTCTCTATTCTAGAAGATAGCAGCTCCACCGCGGGAACCGATCGCAGGGAGGATGACACATTCAGCCAGGGTAGCGCTACCGATTTCCCTGACGAAGCTTGGTGTCCAGATATCTATCTTAGTTTCCTGTAGGCACATGATTGCTACTTTGTTTCTTGTAACTACCTCACAGATTGCCGCGCGTTTCGCCGGCTGGTTAAGGCCGCGGACATTCCACGACATGATCAGGAAGAAGCTTTCACTCATTTGGAAACAAAGGTTGCTCCGATGACTGAATGATTCTAAATGGCCTCAGGCCCAGTACAAACACAACCGAACAAGCAAGGGCACGTCGGCGTCCACCAATAGCGCCCAATTCACACCGGCGAGAAGCTGTCCACTCTACTAAAATAGGGGAAAGGAAACCTAACTCTACCCGGCGATAGGCTGGCCGCCACCGGATACTATAGCATAGACGTACTAACATGACTAAAGAGTGGCCGCGGCGGCTGCTCCCTCAGGCCCTGCCAGGCCTGCAGCGACGAGGAGGGAGTCCTTGTCGAGACGCGTCAGCTTGGCGATGACGGCGATGTCGTTGTCGGTGAGCGGCTCATCGAAGCGAGGATGAGGGCTTTGGCGACCTCCTTGGTCATCTTCTCCTTTGGCCCAAGCAGCCCGAGCTCCTTGACGATACGGAGGGAGGCACGCTGCGAGACCGACGTCTTGGAGTTGTAGGCTACCTGGCGAGCACTCTGCCTGGTAGGAGCCACAGCCATACGTACCTTGGGTGGTGCAAAAGGACGACGCAAAGGGGCATTGGCGATGATCGGCGTAGGGGCATCGAGGAACATGCGACGAGAGGCTGGGGGGCACTTTCTTCATTGACGTTGGCAATCTCAAGCTGGCAGACATGGGTGGTGACCGCGCCAAGCTGCATCTCCATTGTATAGGCATGCGTGGGGGTGCATCTATTGAACTGACCGGAGGCTTGGGGGGTGGCGGCGAGTGTGGGGCCGAAAGCGTCCAGCTGCGCCTCCGTCTCGGCGTCCACCATCTGCATGCCCCTGTCGAAGTCCAGGGGAGCTGCAACCACGGCATCGGCAGCGGTTTGAACGTCTGCCGCTGAGTTGTCCATGATCACCGACGCGAGGATGGGCCGCCTTGCCGACCTAAAGAAATCATCAACCGGGTTCTTCCCTTTGTTGTTGTTGTTGTTGGCGTCTTCTGCCGCCCTTGAGCCTGACGTCGTCTGTGGCGAACGGGGAGCGGATGGCCTACGTTGGTGTTGCTGGGCGTCTCCTATTGACAGCCTTCTACCGCCTGTACGAAGGCCATGCGCGTTCTTGTGGTGGCGCTTGGCAGGAGGGGAGCGACCGCGGTGGCGCAGGCAGGCGCCGGCACCGACAGGGTCGGCATGCGTCCCCGGCGCAGCACGCCCCCCGCCACCAGCTCCACCAGCGTCGTCGTGGTCGCCCCGCCGCGTGGCATGCCACAACAGCCCAGGTCGGCTACCGGTGCGCGCCCAAGGCGCTGGAGGCGATCTCCCCGTTGGCCGTCCTCGACCTCCATGGTCCAAGAGGCAGGGATCACAGTAAAGCGGGGCCGGTCGTCAGTGTTGGAGTCGGATGACGGCAGCCCGCTTGGGGCGGAGTGCGAGGAACGCGGCGATGGAGGCGTCCAATCTTCAACCCTGCCGACGTGGATGAGCATGGTGTAGTCCGTGGTGCCTAGCAGAGGAGCGACGCGTCGGCCGGGCAGTGAGTAGCCCTGCATCTCCTTGATGCGCCCCGCGCCGCGCGGCAGGACCCCGAGCATGTGCTTGGTGGGGATGTGGGTGACGTCGTTGGTCCAGACCAAGCAGGCAAATCTCTTCGTGTGCCCGCGCTCCTGCGTCCCGCTGTCAAGGTGGTCGACGCGCACCTTCTTCCCGAGGATCTCCTCGATCCCCTCCAAGGATTAGTACTGCATAGGCACCTTCCCGGTGACGACCCAGACGTGGACCTGGAGCATGTCGAAGGAGGCGTGGTCGTGCTCGTGCCACGACGCGATGTTGAAGACGGCGTCGTCGACCCTGATGGAGCCTCGACGGACAGCGTTGACGTGGTGTGCTGGCTGGCTGAAGATGACGAGGTAGTGCTCCGGGTGGTGAGCCATGACACGGAGCTGGCTCACCGGGACGGCAAGCTGCGCCTCGAGCGCAGGGCCCACCGCCATGGGGGATGTGGCGTTGACGCTGTCGGTCGCGCTCATGGTGACGGTGTGGTTGCGCAGGAAGAAGATGGCATGCTCCGTCACCGGGGAGGACATGGTCAGCGAATGGCTCTCTCTGGGGCGGCGCGAGGGGTCGATGTGGCACTGCATGGCGGGGGTGATGGTGGGCATGGTGGACGCAGCGGGTGACGCGAAGCAGATGCGCGAGTGGATTGGCGCCGGCGGAGCGGCTAGACCGGGCCTGCTACTGGCACCTCTGGAGCGGGGGTTTGGGGGGCACTGCTTTTCGATGTTCCCGGGCTGCTCGCAGAGGATGCAGTCGGTGGGATCACGGCAGTCAGCACGGCGGTGCTTCTTGTTGAGGCAGCGGAAGCAGCGCCCGCGGAAATGGCTTAAGAAGGCCTCGCGAGCAGCGTCCGCATTGAAGCCTCTATGGCGGTCCGGCCGCTGCACCCCGGGGCGCGCTCCGGAGCCCGGCAGATTTAAGGCAGGGCGCTTGCTCTTCTGGTGGCTAACCTCGGTCCACCCACCGCCCATCCCCGAATCAGAAATCTGGGCAACTGGGGGGGACGGGGCGACGATGATGAATTTAAGGCGTTGGGTAGGGGGCGGCGGTAGCTTGGCCGCACATGGAGGCGACTCGGCCGGCAGCAGCGAGGCGTGCTGCGGGATTTGCGGCTGGTCGGCAGGATCGGGGAAAGCCTCGAGCTGTGTTTCCGGCACCTCAGATGGATCGGGGAAACATGGGTATCCCACACAGATGGATCCGGTCCGGAGCTTGAGCCCGCAGCTGGAGATGGTGGGGGAGTCGAAGCCATAAAGGCCGGTGGGTGGCCGCCGCGGCCGGAGCGGCCAGCGGCGCAGGGGAGGTGGGGAGAGCATGTGTCAAATGGTGGTTCGTAAAATTTCATAGACTGTTAGAGCATCTCCAACAGTCGCGATTCGCGCCGCGCACAGAAAACATGTTTGCTGCGCGCGCTTCGGCTGGTTTAGCGCGGCCGCCAGCGCTGACTCCAGCAGCCGCGCTATAATGCAGCGCGCGTGCGTTGCTCCAGCAGCGCGCAAAAATACAGCGCGCGCGAGTCGCCAGGCATGGCATTTTAGACACAAAATGAGTTTGAAACATTCATCAAAATGCAATGAACATGTGAAATTTGTCACAAACAAGTTGATGAAAATAAAAGTTCATGCCCACAAGTTCATCCAACCAAGTTCAAAATGCAAACTAAAGTTCAAGACATAAATGAAAGACACATCAAACATCTTCCTCGTCTTCGTCCTCATCTTCCGAAGACGATTCTTCCGCCTCCGAAGATGAATCTTCCTCCCTAACCTCATCACGCATCGCATCACGTGAAGCTCCGACGGTGTTGGCAAGATCTTCAACGGAATCTTCATGGGAATGTGTGTGAGGAGGCACATCGAAAGACATTCCACCCATGGCCGGAGGTGCACCCCTGCCTCCCATAAGAGAAGAGAAACTCATGCCTCCCATGGCGGCCATAGCGTTAGAGGGTGCTCCAAAGCCACCCATGCCTCCCATGGCGGCCGGAGGTGCACCCATGCCTCCCATGGCTCCCAAGCCACCCATGCCTCCCATGGCGCCAAGGCCACCGCCACCCATGCCGCCGAGGCCACCGCCACCCATGCCGCCAAGGCCACCGCCACCCATTGTGCGGATCATGGCTCTTTTTTGGATCAAGACTTCTTCACGGGCAAGGTTGACATATTCCTTTTGCGCACCATTGAACAAAGATGTGTCCAAGAAGAACAAGTGCTTCTCCCATTGCAACAACCTAGATCGCTCCTCCATGCCCACCTTCCTCTCCTCCAATGCCACTTTCCTCTCCTCGGCGGCCACCCTCCTCTCCTCGGCCGCCAACCTCCTCTCCTCGGCCGCGGCATCTTGGTTCCTTGCCATTTTCCTCACCTCGTTGGCTTCTTTTCTTGCCTTCACAATAGCTTCCATAGCATTTTTGAGCTCATCATCTCCTTTCCTCTTCTTCTTTTCGGTTTTGTCTTTCTTGCACCCATCCGGTCGTTTTGGCTTCAAGTATGAAACCGAGTTGGGTGTGGGGCTTCTCTTGCCGTCATCACTTGATGCATCCTCCTCCTTATCATCATCATCCAACTCAATTGTTCGCTTGCGTTTGTTGCTCAAATGCAAATCATCCAAACCATCACGCTTCTTCCATTTCTCATCATCCTTTAACACTTCATAGCAATGAGGCAAGGTAAAGACCCTTCCTTTCTTGATCTTCCCCTTCTTGGTTGTCCTCGTCTCTTCTTTGAACAAGTTTTGTGCAATGTTGAACTACAAGAAAAACAAAACAAGTTAGCACTTCGGACACCAAAAACAAGTATGAGATGAACATATATGAGATGCCACTTACTCTATCATCCTCATTTGTGCCACTTGGGTTAATCTTGTCAACTGCCTTTTATGCGGCCGCCCACTTTTGACAATCCGAGTTGATTGTGAACCATCGGGACCGAAGTGATCTCTCGGAGCGGTCAATTCCATTCACGTTGTGATCATCAAAGTATTTTTTTTCATTCGCCCCCAATACGCATCTCTACTTTGATCACCTCCAATGGATGGATCCCTCGACACTTGCAAATAAGTATTGCATAGTAACTTGTCATCGTTGGTGCTGTAATTGCCCGCTCTTCCTTTCGGCGCGTCGACAATGCCCTCACCCTCCTCGTCCACCTCAAACTCATGGTCTTCCAAATGGATGTCATTGGTTTGAGACCAATGCGAATTGTTGGACCCAACACCCATAGTTGACATGTATGCATCATCGTTGAGACTACAAAGTTTTTTGAACAATGCAAATAAGCTATCTATATGTGATGATGCATTGAAAAAATAACAAGAAAATAAAAGTTGGAATTTTTCTCACCTTGGGGGCATTTCGTCGAACACGTGGCGGCCGGCTCAACGAGTGAGCTCGCCGGCGCTTCGGTAGCCGCCGCGGCCGTCGAACGCCCTGCAAGCTTCTTTCCCCTCGCCTTCGTGCTGCCGGAGCCGTCCGCCGCCTTATTCTTCTTCGCCGAAGTTTTGCCCTTCTTCGGCCGCGCCGCATTGGGGAGCTTCGACGGTGCGGCGGCGGCACGGGACGGCGCCGGCGCGACGCCACCCGTCGCCGTGGTCATCCGCGGCGGCAAGAAGAGGCTGCGCGCGAGGCCGACGCTCGGCGGAGCTCCGGCGGTGGCGACGCCAACGCTCCCCGCGCTAGGGTTTCCGGCGGCGGCGGCGGCGGGGGGGGGGGAGGGGGTCGCGGCTGTACAACGGTGTGAGCGGGGTGCCGGTGTGCGCGTCCATGGGTGGCAGGGCGCCGGCGCCGGCGCGCGCGGGGCGTAGGAGGAGGAGAGGAGAGAGTGCGGCGCGAGCGCTCGAATGTGCCGCGCGCGGAAGCGGGCGCCCGAAATACACCGCGTGGGATAGTGCTTCCGACCGTGCGCCTAACTCGTTATAGAGCGCGCGCCGTTTTTGCGCGCCCGCTGGAGCGACCCGCCGCGTTACGCGCACGCTAAAACGGACTAATTTACGGCGCGGCGCTAGTTTAGCGCGGCTGTTGGAGATGCTCTTACTCAGTGCTGACACGTAGACGAAGGACTCGAGTGTCAGTCCCCAACCACGTCGCTCTCAGTCGAGATCACTTGACTTGTCAGACGCTCTTCACCGTTTCCTTGAGGACTGGGCGGGATATCTTCCCCTCGGCACACCTTCAGATTTCTTCACCGTTCCAGTCGACTTGCGAGCTTAAAATTTTCCCTATTAGCTAGCAGGGCAGAGGAATCTGACATATATATCGGCGATCGATCGATCGAACGTCCTAATGGCGGAGATCGTAGCTTCCGCGGTCGTCAGCGAGACGCTCAGCAGGTTCTCCTCCTTCCTCATCGACAAGTACCGCGACCGGAAATCAAGCGAGAGAGACGACACGGAGAGGCTGGAGATGGCGCACATCAGGATGGAGACCGCGCTGGAGGCGTCCGGCAAGTGGCCACCGGCCACAGACGTCCCGCTCCTACGCTGGCGGAACAAGCTGAAGCGCGCGGCCGACGAGTGCGACGCCGTCCTCCGCCGATGCAAGCGCCGCACCGTTGAAGACCAAGGGGTAAGGCAGTGCTCTTCCTTCCCAGCACGGATCGCTCACGCCACGAGATCCTTCTTCTGCTCGTCCTCGTCCTCCCCCTCTGGCCACAACGACGGCGAGCCGTCGATCGACTGCTCGGAAGCCGTCGTCCGGAGGTACGAGAGGTTCGCGGACGGCGCCGGCGAGTTCCTGAGGTTCGTGGAGCACGGCAGCGTGCGCCGCCAGATGTTAATCCTCGATCCTCTCGCGGGGCACCTCCTCGCCGGCAGAGCTTTCCAGTACGAGGTCTCTCAGGGAAACCGGCGCTACTACTTCGCGGGGCGGCCCATGAGTTCCACGGAGAGAGGGTTAGAGGGCGGGGTGCTGCTCCGGTGCCGAGACCACGAGGCGCCGGAGGGCAGCTTCGTCCTCGGAATTATTAT
Source organism: Triticum aestivum (assembly GCF_018294505.1). Taxonomy (NCBI): domain Eukaryota; kingdom Viridiplantae; phylum Streptophyta; class Magnoliopsida; order Poales; family Poaceae; genus Triticum; species Triticum aestivum. Next base: position 469,478,389 of record NC_057798.1, on the reverse strand, counting down.
GCGCATCACGGAGAGCACGGACGTGGCCGCGGTCGTGGCCGAGTGCTTGGTGTCGCGGTTGCTCACCCCTGATCTGAAGCCCGTCGCTGATGTCGCCACGCAAGAGCTCGACCGGGTGCACACCCGGGGCATGTATTGCTATCCGTTTCTTGCCTCTACCGACCCGGCGTATTGGAACTTCCACTTGTTAGAGACCCGACGGGCTCGCCCAGAACCACTGTGCTGCAAAGGAGGACACGACCACAAAAACTCCATGACGAGATTGGCAGGTGCATTTCCAGAACCGGTGATCAAATTGTTCGTGCAGCGCCATGTCCCGGCAAGGGAGCGGAGGCAGAGCACGAGGAGGAAGAAGAAGACATCGCCGTCGGTTGATGTTGGTAATGGCCTGCAGCTTACAACCGTCTTCGCGCCACACATGCCCACAGAGGAGCTGCCTTCTGGAGTCGAGAGCATCGTGGCCGAGGTGATCGACGGGAGACGGAATGAGCAGGTCTGGCACGAAAACGTTGGGTTGCACCAGCTGGAAGAGTTGCTGCTGCCGGGCGCGATTCGGCGTCTCTGCCACGGGGATGCAGCCGCACAAGTATCGCCGGCGCATGAGGTGTTCTGGAGGTCTGGACATGGCGTGGCCTACCTATGCGTCGAGAAGCCCGGCACCGACATGGCGATGTGCAGGGCAACCCAGTGGCAGTTTTGAAGATAGCTTTCTTGAACAACAGCATTAAGACTTGATATTGTACTTTATGTATGAGAGATAAAGTTTAAGCATGGTGCCCTTCTTTGCATCTACCAAATGTTGTGGATCATAGCTTGAACAGCCGACATTCAGTTTATTGGAATGGTAAGCTGGCCTGAACTAATGTTGGTGGTCTGGCTGGAGGACCAGAGCCGAAGCTAAAGTCAAGTTTTGCTCTGGTTAGTCTTCCAAAACCGTGTGTGGACTGCTGATCGTCTGGCTGCTATGGGATGACCTCACTCGGACCGCTGCACCCTCTGTGATCAGGAGATGGAGACATCGGCGCACCTAATCTTGGGCTGGTCATTCTCTCCGGCTATCTGGGTTGCCCTGGACTCTTCGCAGCCAAGGGATTCTGTGCTGGTCATTGGGCCTCGCTCGCTTATTGGTTGGTGGAACAAAACAGCCAAGCAAATGAAGAACCCTGCGAGAAGAAACATGATCTCCATCACAGTGTATGTCGCCTGGAACATCTGGAAATAGAAGAATAGGAGGGATTTTTTGAGGATTCGCACCTTGGCATTGACGAGGTGACCACCCCTGTTCGTGCTGATATCCAGTTTCTTGGATTGGCTTTCCGCGAGTAGTCGGTGTTTTCTAGGTTTTTTTTCCTTCTACTTTTCTCTCTTGTTTTGTTGTTATTCTCTCCCTGACGATTTTGTCATGTACACTTACTCCTCCTTTCTACTCCAATATTGAAAAGGCAGAGACTCCTGCCATAGCCCGTCAAAAGAAAAAAAAAATGTTGTAGAAGCATAGGCCAGTGAAGTAATTAACACCATCGCCGTACTTTTTTTTTTTTTGAAACTTTGAAGTAACATGGCGATATGGAGACGACCGTGTAGAGAGATAAGTTGATGGTCGGAATCCTAAGTTTACTAGTATAACGCCCGTGCGTTGTCACGGGCTCTTCAAAATTTATAATCAGTATCTTTCATTTATCATCCCCTCATATTGGGTGATTATGGGGTGCTCTAATTAAAAACACAACAATCAAATATTAGAAAATTTCACCGAACGAACAACAACGAATAATACGATATCTATCAAACGAATAAAATGAGGTCATATTTTTGGTCCGTCATGCACTTCTGTTGAAAAGTGCCTATCCCTTTTAGAATCAACCCACTGTTTGCTCGCACGCAAAAAAAATACATCTCTAAAGTGGGGAACCGATCGGTGCCAAAAAGAACTCAAACTCCTATCCAATCTCGACTTCGTGCTCTTCCACTTCCATTGATAAAGATGGGACGTCAAGGGTTTCATCATGATGACCTCGAGCAGCCGCCGACATCCCTCCCCACATCTACCCCTACCCCCTGCTGCCGCTTGCACTGTCCTTGCTCCTCGAGGGAGCTAGGACACAATGTTCTCTAGGATGGGCATGACCAGATCCACGAGGAGGCCACATTCTTCCATGGGAACCCAACCAAGCACACCACCCTCCGCAACCATCCAATCCCAGCCTAACAAAGTCAAGACCCGCCATCGATCCACAAATCAGGCTCGCCGCATCCAGGTTCACTGCAAGTCTGCGACGAGTCTGTAGTCGACATCTTGACTTTGGCTATCCCCACGGAAGAATCATCGGATCCTGCTTACTTTTACCATCACTTCGTCTCTTCCCAAGGCAGCGACACCACCCAGCCAATCACCACCACCGCTTGCGGCTTGCCTACATAAAATCATATGAGAAATCCCCACGGCGGTGCTGTAAGATCACCTTGGCGACCTCGACAGTGACCGACTGGTCTAAGATCTAAGCTAGCCGCTCTTTGTAGAAACCAATAGAAGTAGGCATGTGACTCAGATTTGTTCTTTGGTGTGCATGCGTTTCTTGCTGCCCACCAGCTCTTGTCTACAACTCGCCTATATCTGTACCAGCTCTTGGTCTACAACTCGCCTATCTCCATGCTCGAGAATCTGGAGTGTAGTAGTTAAAAAAAGACCGACTTTATACTCATTTGATAATTCAACGTGCATGGGAATGCACCGGATGGAATTCACGCTCTATGTAAAATCTGGAGTGTAATGACCGTGGTTGATGAATGAAAGTCTTATTTCCGCAAAAAAAGAAGTTAAAGGTGAATATATTCCTCATGTGTAGAGTACAAACAGAGCATATAGTGGTGACCTAGTTTCTTTTGATTGAGGTGAATACATGCCAGTACTAAAATCTTCTAATTTCTTTTGATTGAATCCAAGTTGTCTCTTTTCGGTTTGAGCTTTTTTTCGCCCTGGGCCAAGATGGCCGAATTCGGCCATTTTCAAAAATTTCAGCTGAAATTTGATCAAATTTTAACTGCGATTTGACTTAAATTTGACCAAAATTTATCAAATTTGAGCAATTTCGGCCTAAATATACTTTTCGCCCCAGGCCGAGATGGCCGAAATTCGGCCGAAATCCATTTTTTCGGCCGAAAATCAAAACACAGCCTTGCAGTAGGCGGTCGCGCTCGTGACGGCCTCCTCCCTCGCCCGGGCGGTGCCGTCCTCGCCGGCGGCGACCCTCCCGTCCGGCTTCGTCGCCCGGCCCTTCCGTCTCCCGCGCCCGTCTGGCCGCTCGTCCGCAGCACCGGCGCGCTGCAGATTTCTGGCGAACCTGCGCAGGCACCGCCTCAGCGCGTGGCCCTTCCGTGCGGCCGTGTCACCGCCCTCCCTCACCAGTGAGCGCGCGCTGTTCGACGAGCTGCTTCGGGCGCCGAGCATGGAGGAGGAGGTGGACGACCTCGACGCCGGGGAGGAGCCCGGGTCGGAGGCCACCTTAGCGTCGCCAGGGCCGAACGCCGGCGACGAGGAGCTGCCCTGCTCAACGCTCGAAGCGTCGTCCGTGGTCGCTGCCGTCGCCACGGCCGGCGCCATCGCCGCCCACACGGCGCACGGGAACATCCACGCCATGACGACCTGGAAGAAATGCATGGTGATCAGGAGCACTGGGGTTTGCTTGCAGGCCCTTGCGCACGTAGTACGTCCTTGTATATATATACACGTCACGATTGCGATCGCGTTCGCCTCCGACTCCGGCGGTGGTTGCAGGGGGGGCGCGTGGCCCTTCCGTGCGGCCGTGTCACCGCCCTCCCTCACCGGTGAGCGCGCGCTGTTCGACGAGCTGCTTCGGGCGCCGAGCAAGGAGGAGGAGGTGGACGACCTCGACGCCGGGGAGGAGCCCGGGTCGGAGGCCACCTTAGCGTCGCCAGGGCCGAACACCGGCGACGAGGAGCTGCCCTGCTCAACGCTCGAAGCGCCGTCCGTGCTCACTGCCGTCGCCACGGCCGGCGCCATCGCCGCCCACACGGCGCACGGGAACATCCACGCCATGACGACCTGGAAGAAATGCATGGTGATCAGGAGCACTGGAGTTTGCTTGCAGGCCCTTGTGCACGTAGTACGTCCTTGTATATATATACACGTCGCGATTGCGATCGCGTTTGCCTCCGACTCCGGCGGTGGTTACAGGGGGGGCACGGCGGCGTCTGCGGGCGCGTGATTTCGGAAATCCGAGATGCCACAGCGAGATTGCCAAAATCCTGTGGCTAATCTATGGAATACTCCGGCGGTTCCTTCCATATACGGAGGGAGTACTAATTACTGCACGGTTTAATTACTCGATCGCTGATTTATCGGATGAGCTAGTAATGCGGACGGATCGCTGATTTATTACCATATTCGATATTTCCCGAGTTATGGCCTTACCATACCTGGATTGATAGCCTTTGGTGTAACTTAAATTTATTACCATATAATTACCATATTCAAAATTTCCTGAGTTATGACCTTACCATACCTGGATTGATTTATTACTATACGTGGATTAATTATGATTTATTACTATATGTGGATAGCCTTACCATACCTGGTGGTAATTTAAATTTATTACCATATTCGATATTTCCCGAGTTATGGCCTTACCATATCTGGATTGATAGCCTTTGGGGTAATTTAAATTTATTACCATATAATTGCCATATTCAAAATTTCCTGAGTTATGACCTTACCATACCTGAATTGATTTATTACTATACGTGGATTAATTATGATTGATTACCATAAATACGTTGGGTATTGCCGGTCAGACGAGAAAAGAGAAAAACCGGTGGGAGGGGCTGGTGGGAGGTGGGACGAAGAAAAACCGGTTGAAAATAAACCGGTTGAAAGTGGGGGGACTATTCAACCAATTCGTCCATTAGGAGTAGAGATTTTCTTGTTGTCACAACTGGCCTAAATCGGGTAAAATGACTATACACCTATTCTATTGTTGGACCGACATCTAAACCGGTTATAAGTATTCTGTACAAGCGTCAACCAGCGCTTGCACCCAATATCCATAAGCTCCATGTGGTCCACATGGCTGAGCAACGACCGCGTACAGGTCCAAACAGACCTTCGAGGATAACCTGCAAAAAATTGTGATTGTTTGTTTGTTAAAGGTGACATCATTTTGTCAATTTTATATGGCCCAAAGTAATGCACACACTCTTACTCGAATATGTGTCCCTATCTTAGGCTATACCCCATTTTACCATATCCCAAATAAACTGGATAAAGTGGTAGGAGGAGAAACGTTAAATGACGCATGGATGGTGCGCCATAATAACTTAGCTAGTGGGCATTGAAGAAAAAGATGTTGTATTGATTCGTCATGGTCACAAAAACAACACCGTTTAGTACCTTCCCAACTACCCTTTTCCAAGATATCCTTCATCAAAATTACTCCCTTGTGTACAAACAACATAAGGACCTTAATTTTCAACAGCACCTTGACTTTCTAGATATGAAGTGATCTTGGGATAGGCCCGATGTTTATCAAGTCTGTATACATGGACTTAACCGAGAAGACACCTGACATGGACAATCTCCAATGTAATGTATCCGGTGCTTCAGAGAGGTTAATCTCCATCAACCTATGCACAAGATGCAACCACCTACCACATCTTTCCCCCACCAGCACTCGCCTGAACTGAATATTAAGATGATCAGACCCTAGTACGGTACTAACAAACGCATCCTTCTGTTATACAATGTTATATAGAGAGGGATACTGTAAGGCTAGGGGTGCGTCTCCCAACCAAGTGTCTTCCCAAAATCTAGTATTATTTTCGTTCCCAACTATGAATTTACTCCTGTTAAAGAAGGTAGCCTTTGTCCTCATTAGCCCCTTCCAAAATGGAGAATCATTCGGCTGTGTCGTGACTTTTGCCAGGGTTTTGGAGTGTAGGTATTTGTTATGCAACAATTTAACCTCAATACATTTCCACTCTTTGTTGGTTAATCTACAATGATGAATTGGTATTTCCAGATATCTAAAAGGCAACAATCCAAGCTCACATATGAACAATTGCCTGTAAGTTTCTTGTTCTTCCTTGTTGCGTCCAAAGCAGAACAACTCACTTTTAGTTAAACTAATCTTTAGACCGTACAATTGTTCAAAAAGACATAAAGCTAGTTTCATGTTGCTTGCCTTTGCCAAATTATGTTCCATAAAATGATAGTGCCATTCGCATATTATAGTATGGCCACCCACCATCCATTAGATGCGAGATTAGACCACCTATCTGGTCGTCCTCTTTAGCTCTACCAATAAGAACAACCAGCATATCAATGACTACATTAAACATGATAGAAGACATCGGATCCCCATGTCTCAAACCTTTTTGCGTCTGAAAATAATAACCTTTGTTGTCATTAACCTTGATCCCTACGCTACCTTCCTAAGTTTACTCATAGTTCTCATAGCTTAATTTTTCCAACGTGGTGTGTGGGCTTGGCCCTGAGTGTTTCAATGTTTGGGAGTGGGTTTAGCCCTTGTTGTTTCAGTTTTCGCCTATTTTCATAATTAACTAGGTAACGGTCTTCTTAATCGGTGAAATGGGCAATGCTTTTCCCTCATGTTTAAAACAACTTTTTCTCATAGCTTGATTTTTTCATGCTCATATTCTTTTTAACTCAAATAACAATAATATATTGATATATATATATATAGTACATGCTTTACATTTATATTACATGATATTGGGCCCAATTATCATTGACTATAGTGATACTAGATGCACTAGGTGTCTTCATTACTTGATCCCCACGTGGTTCTCGACATAGTGCACAACATGTCTATTTATACATCAAAACTGAAACACTTCATCCATCAATTCAAGCTTATTGTGTGATACTTTTTTACTTTGGATTTTGTAGGCTCCAAGAGTAAGCAGGGAAGAGGAAGAAAGATAGAGCATAAGAGCACTAGGAATGGGAACATGGAGGAAAGCTTAACTTATTTGTTTTCACCTCTAATGTTGGAGGTGCATATATTGTTTTGTGCTTTTCTGATGTCTCCCATTTCTATGGTTCTTGAGCACTCCTTCCTCTCCCCTTTTGCTTCCGCAGTAGATTAATGCATAAATCATAAATATGTGTGCACATAATTAGATAATTTGAGATCTAGAAGGCTAGTCAAGAAGAGGAAGTAAAGAGAACCTGAGAGTAGTAGGAATGGGAACATGTAGGAAAGCATAACCTGCTTTGTTTTCACCTCTAGTATTGGAGGTGAGAATTCAGTTTGGTATTTTCCGATGCCTCCTATTCCTATTGTTCTCAAGAACTCCTTCCTTTTCTTATCGGCTTGCTTGCTTTAGCGTAGATACCATATACATGTGCACATATTCGATGTGAGATCTCAAAAGTGAGAGAGAGGGAGAGAGAGAGAGAGAGAGAGAGAGAGGGGCTAAAGAGCTGCGGGGATGAGAAAATAGAGGAAATCGAAAGCCTAACTTATTGGTCTCCACATCTTTTGTTGAGGTGGAAATTTAGAGAGAGAGGGGGGCCTAAGAGTAGTGGGAATAAGAAAATAGAGGAAATCAAAAGCCTAACTTGTTGGTATCCACCTCTTGTGTTGAGGTGGAAATTTTAGTTTGATGTTTCTCGATGCCTCTCATTTCTATCATTCTTATGCACTCCATCCTCTTCCTTTTTGTTTGCTTAGTCACATTAACAGAAAAAGGACATATATGTGCACATATTCTGGTGATATAATATGCTCACTATGAGATGGGAAGAGAAAGAAAAGAGAGCCTAAGAGTGGTGGGCATGGGAACATGATGGAAGGATAAAGACCTCATGATGCGGAGCATCCCACGTTCATCCCCATGTACACTCCGACTACTCTCCAAGCCCCAAGAGGACATATGACGAGACCTCAACTATACACCATTGGACACAAGGTGAACTCGCTCCTCTCCGAACCTTCATTTTCTACATGTGAGACATGGCTACTACCTCCAACGTGTGTGCTATGCATGATCAGGTACTTAGAGGAAAGCCACGGAGCCACCACATTCAAGGAAGAACTAGCGAGGATGCCAAGTACAAGGACCAAGAGAAGAAGCTACCCGAAGCTACATGCTCCAAATGACCGGCCCAGCCCAGACGCCCGACCCGTGGAGGTCACAATAGCCCAAGGAAACCAGGCCAGCAAACGCTACAGCGGCCAGACGTCCGACCAGGACCGGATGTCCGACACACTCCAGGCCCCGGACGACCGAGCACCCCCGGACAACCGAACCCACGGTAACAGAAGCTAATTTACGGAAATCCGAAGAACTACGGAAGTCCAGACCCCCGTGAGCCCCCGGACGACCGACGCCTCACGGACGTCCAGGCCTTGGCTGCGTCCAATTTCGGGCTGAAGCCCATGTACCCCTCCACTTCGCCCCTCTTTTGCACTAAGACTATAAATAGACCTCTCCCTCCTCCTACCTAGGGTTAGCGTTGATTTAGCTCCTTTGTGAGATAGAGCCTCGCTCATCCATCCGGATCTACTCCTCGTGAGGGACCGACACCTCTTCGAAGAAGATCCACCTGGATTCAAGACCTCCATCTGGAGAAGACCATCATCAAGACCTCCTCACAGAGAAGAACCAGTTACCCTATGTATCGTCCTTTGTTGGACTTGGATCTTGTACCTCTCCTTGTGTTTCGATGATCTAGCGCATATGTGACTTTATTCTTGTTGGTTGAGTGTTTTTCTCGTGTTTTCCTCTCGTTCCCCTCCTCGTGTTCTTCGTGTTCCTCGTAGGGATTCTCTCCAAATGTGAAAGATTGGCCTCTAGGGTTCTATCCTACATCATCTTGGATCAGAGCAAGGTTGATCCCGTTTTTTGAGCCCCTACCCCTCTTTTTTCTAGCCTAATTTTGTTGTGTTCTTCCCTAAATTCGAAAATCCCCATCAAAAATAGCCCCAATTTTTTTGTGATTTGTTGGTTCGATGATGTTTTGTTGATTTTGATCCATGGATTTGCTTGGTTTCGAGTGGATATAGCATCTCCCCAAGTTTCCCCATCTTTCATGCTCGAAATCTATCAATTTTGACCCCGAAATCTCCAATTTCCGCCAAAAATCGCGCCCCCGAACTCGCATCTCGCGTTGACCCCGACCCACCGGATGACCGGCATTTTACAGACGTATGGACCCCCCCTCGAAGCACCGGACATCTGGACATTGCCGGACGTCCGGAATCCCATTACAGAACAGAATGTATGGATTTCCGAGCCCTACCGGACGTCCGGCGACACGACATCCGTCCATTTTATGGACGTCCGTAACCTGTAGTTTCAGACTTCGGCTGATTTTTGTTTTGTCCATAACTAATTCATCCGAACTCCAATTTTGATCGTTCTTTAGATCGTTTTGAAGCTATTGACATCCCCCATCCCACAAAAATACTACCATCACCATTTGACTCCATCAAATTTCCGAAAATTTGGCAAGTTTTCCTAAGCCCTCCACCATATCATCCGCATAGCCACCACTGACTCCCGCAACCTAACCATTTTTGTTCACCATAGCATTAGTGGTTGCTTGAGTAGTGATTCGAGTCTCCTAAGGTGTTTCGGCTACTTCTTCATCAACCACCACCACCACTTCCGCATAACCTTGCCCACCATACCCTTCCACCACCCAAACTTAACCCAATTTTTGTTTGAGCTTGTTTGAGTTGTGGCTTGTGTCTCCTAGGTGTTTAGGCTACTTAGGGACGACAACTTCAACTTCGACTTGCATATCCCATCATTCCACTTCCGCATTGCCGAGTGCAAACCACCACCGCTTTCTGCTACCATCTTTTGACATTTGCCTTTGGAGATTTTCAGTTTGCGGTTTTTCCGTTTCCTAGGGTGTTTCGGCTAACTAGGAACGGGTCGACATCGGCAACACCGCCTCTCACCATCACCAAGGACTGTAACCTCGATGACACCATTGTATATTCCACTTGCAATTGCATTGATAACCCCTAGCCCATTTTGTGTTACTTGCCTATCGAGACTAGCCATTTGAGTATTGTCGGCAATGTTACTTGTGCACATTAGTGATCATACTTCCATAGCATACATACCATATCATCGTGGTGCATATATTGGTATCATATCTTGTGTCACAAGTTTGTTCCCATATATACACAATTGCTATCTTGGTTTGTGCATTGTGCAAAAGTGGCCATAAAAAAGAAATAAAGCTTTTAAGCAAAAGAAAGAGAGCAAAGAAGCTTGTAAGCAAGTGCCATAGCATCATACCACATTGCACATAAGATTGTCATATCCGATCATGTTAAATCATTTTGAGAGAAACACCGGGAACCATACATACATAGCATACTTGGATAGAAAGTTTATCCATTTTGCATCTTATAGGTTGGGCACAAGTGTCGTATCCGCCTATTGAGCAATCGTGCTAGCGTCTCTCTTGAGTTGTGCAACACGAGCGTTTTCCATGGATTCCACATTTTGTGCTCATTCCTTGGTTGCACGACCCCATTTATCTATTAGTGTGTGTGTTTCCGTGTACCTTTCATTGCTATTGGTCTACTTGTTTTGCTTGCGAATTTGTGAATCTCTTTCAACATGATTGACTCTTGCTAACATTTTGCATCAAATTTTTTGTGCCACTATCCTCACCGAGCTCCACCATAAGCCTTACTTGTGTAGGTGTGAGAACCGACAAGAATTGGTACCGATTGTGCTATTTCCTTGTTACACATTTGATTGATCATTGATCCATCTTCAACATCGGTCAAGGTACATTTGGTCTAGTTCTTGTCTTTCTCCCACTCATATTTGCTCGAGTCTTGTGATGGATAAGCAAGGCATTTCCTCTCCGGTCTTTGATCTACAACGACAAATGCAAGGCGCACAATCAAGATTGCGACAATGCATCGAGAACATCTCCATCGAGATTGGTCACTCCGAAGCAAGGAAAAGGGACTACATCGACAAGAAGCTTTCCGCGCATAAAGAGGAGCCAGATGCAAGGATGGAGGAGATTCGGGCCTTGATCAAGTCTTCTCCCCCTTCGTCATCTTCAAGGCGGCGACGTTCAAGACACAAGTCTTCGAAGCGCGAAAATGATGCAAGCGCAATTCGTCCACGTCCACATCTTCGTGATGACCACCGTCACAATCGTGATCAACATCATCATGAAGGGCAAGTCACCTCCAAGCAACATGTGCACGACGATGATGAACGAAATCTACTACGAGCTCAAGCATGACAATGACATCATCATCATGAAGATGCTCCACAAGCGAACATGTACAAATCCGGACAAGCCCTACTTCACGCCAAGTCCAAGCTTCAAGAGCACAAAACAAGACCACGAGACGAGCACCACCAAGATGGAGCTACGGCAACCGCCACCACTTCGGCATCTTCGCCAAGTGCTATCACGACATCTTCGCCTTTGGACGCACGACATCTTCGCCTACTTCCCATGAGTACGCCTACAACAACTTCATCAAGTCCAAGGCGACCACCTACAAGCGAGGGCGACACTTCCATCTTCGGAAGCCCCTCAAGGAAGATGGCCGAGCATGGGAAATTCCCTTCGGTCATGGAGATGAGCTATGAGGTGTAACATCTTAGGGGCCTCCAACAACAAGACGGCGACAAGAATGTCGAGTAAGGGACATCCCCTTCGACCACGGCGACGAGCGCGAACCTCTTCAACAACATGAAGATGGCGCCCATATTGGACTCATACTCCGAGTCAAGCTATGCGATCGCGCATGGAGACATTTGCACCTACACCTCTCCGACACCCACATATGTTGAGATGCCCCATTTGTCATGTGAGGAGAGCCACCACCCCATGAGAGAGATGAGTGACTCCAACATATGTGACATTGAGAGCATTTCATTTGAGAGGATGAGTGTGACCACCACTAGCCCCATGCTACCTCTTGAGCACTGCGTTGGATTTCCCCGAAGAGGAGTTGATGATGTAGTAAAGTAGCGTAAGTATTTCCCTCAGTTTTTGAGAACCAAGGTATCAATCCAGTAGGAGATCACGCACGAGTCCCTTATACCTACACAAAACGATAGCTACTCGCAACCAACACGATTAGGGGTTGTCAATCCCTTAACGGTCACTTACGAGGGTGAGATCTGATAGAGATGATAAATAATATTTTTGGTATTTTTGATATAGAGATGCAAAGTGAAAAGTAAAAGGCAAAGTAAAAACAAAGCAAGTAATAAAGTAATGGAGATTGATATGATGAGAATAGACCCGGGGGCCATAGGTTTCACTAGTGGCTTCTCTCAAGAGCATAAGTATTCTACGGTGGGTGAACAAATTGCTGTTGAGCAATTGACAGAATTGAGCATAATTATGAGTATATCTAGGTATGATCATGTGTATAGGCATCACGTCCGAGACAAGTAGATCGAAACGATTCTGCATCTACTACTATTACTCCACTCATCGACCGCTATCCAGCATGCATCTAGAGTATTAAGTTAAAAACAGAGTAACGCCTTAAGCAAGATGACATGATGTAGATGGATAAATTCATGCAGTATGATAAAAACCCCATCTTGTTATCCTCGATGGCAACAATACAATACGTGCCTTGCTGCCCCTGCTGTTACTGGGAAAGGACACCGCAAGATTGAACCCAAAGCTAAACACTTCTCCCATTGCAAGAACTACCAATCTAGTTGGCCAAACCAAACGGATAATTCGAAGAGACTTGCAAAGATAACTCAATCATACATAAAAGAATTCAGAGAAGATACAAATATTATTCATAGACAAGCTGGATCATAAACCCACAATTCATCGATCTCAACAAACACACCGCAAAAAGAAGATTACATCGAATAGATCTCCACAAGAGAGGGGGAGAACATTGTATTGAGATCCAAAAAGAGAGAAGAAGCCATATAGCTACTAGATATGGACCCGAAGGTCTGAAGTAAACTATCCACACTTCATCAGAGAGGCTATGATGTTGATGTAGAAGCCCTCCATGGTAGATGCCCCCTCTAGCGGAGCTCCGGAACAGGCCCCAAGATGGGATCTCGCGGATACAGAAAGTTGCGGTGGTGGAATTAGGTTTTTGGCTCCGTATTTGATCTGTCAGGGGTAGGTAGGTATATATAGGAGGAAGGAGTACATCGGTGGAGCAACAGGGGCCCCACGAGGTAGGGGGGCGCACCCTAGGGGGGTGCCCCCACCCTCGTGACCGCCTATTTTGTTCCTTGGAGCAGGGTCCAAGTCTCCTGGATCACGTTCGGTGAGAAAATCACGTTCCCGAAGGTTTCATTCCGTTTGGACTCCGTTTGATATTATGTTTCTTCGAAATACTGAAATAGACAAAAAAACAGCAATTCTTGGCTGGGCCTCCGGTTAATAGGTTAGTCCCAAAAATAATATAAAAGTGGAAAATAAATCCCAATATAGCCCAAAACAGTAGATAAAGTAGCATGGAGCAATCAAAAATTATAGATACGTTGGAGACGTATCACCCCACACATGAGAGCATGCCACACATCCTATGTGAGGTTGAGCACCATTTGAGTGACTCCACCAACCATATGAGTGAGTGCACCCTTGAGGGAGTGAGTGAGCCACAACACTTAGAGAGTGAGGTAGTTGACGCGGCATGTGAGGCCACTATGATTTCTAACGACTTAACCTCTACCCCTAGTGTGTTTTCTTCTTTGGTGCTAGGTCTCCTATATGATGACATGCCTATCGTCGACGAGTCCATCCCTCCAATGGAGACGATGATGGCCATGGTGGACGATGATGCACCCCCCACATGGTTCCATCAAGATGAAGATGACAACGAATGGATCTTCGACACCTCACCTACAACACATGAGCGATGCTCCAAAGGTAACATAGGTGATGGTACTTCTCTTGTCCCACTAGTGGACTATCTTGACATCGATTGCTCCCATGATGTTGACCCACCTATTCCCATGCTTCATGCTAGTGAGACTTCTTCATGCCTCGACTTACCTATTTATGATGAATATGATGATGAGCATGTTGAGTTGCCTAGTTGTGATGCTATGCTCCATAGGATATCATGTGAAAATTCTTCTGGTCACATCATGTTTGACAAACCTTTGAACTTGTCATATGCTATGAGTGAGATCTCCCAATTGCATCATTTCAATCTCAATATAGTAACTATGCATGCCCCATTAAAATAAATCCCATTTGCACGTATGGCATAGATGACGAGATAATGGTCATTGGCTTTTGTTTTTCATGTGATGATATTGCCATGTTTCCTTTACATGATTTGCACAATTAATCTACTATGCCATGCCATGATCACATTTTTTCAAATATGCATTGTTTTGGATGTTGTCAATATTCTCCATGTGATGTTTCCATTAATGCTCATGAGGAGACCCCCATAGTTTCCTTGTACATATTAGGAGATTTTGATGCATTCCATATTTTGCATGATTCCCATAATTGCGTGCAACATATACATTCTATGAATAACAATGCTCCAGATATCTCTCATGATGCATTACATCCTTTGAGTCTCCATTATGCCATGCATAACAACAAACCTATCATGATGGATGACATGTTTCTATATCACGCATCTCATTTATTTGAGCATTGGATATTTTGTGCTAACCAACACATGCACGTGCGCATCATGATGGATGATGTGTACATATATCACGCACATACAATTTTCCCTTTATTTTTGTTTTGTGTAGGTACTCATGTATACTCGTCAACATCTCAATCCCAAGAGTTGACGAAACAAGCTCTTGAGAGCAACGATGCTTTGGGATCACATGAATTGTCCTTACCACCGTTCTCTTTGTGCAACGACTACGCACATCTCTTTTACTTGTATCTCACACGGCTATGGGCTATTTACCACTTGTCACCTTATTCTCATTTTCCCATGTTCACTTGGCATGTTATCCTTGCTTCTATGCCTTTGCCATGCAATTGTGACCCTTGTTTGCATCTACCCATGATTCACCATTATGCTACTTCTATGTGTATTTGCATGCTTGGTGGAGATACTTGTTGCTATTGCCATGATTTCTTTGTGCACCATTTTATTGATGCTTGTTGTGTTGGGAGAGTCATGATGTCCCATTGCTATTTACATATGGCCTCTCGCCAATACATTGATGATATTTTTCTCATATCTTGCTTTCATGCTTGTGCTATGTCATGTGAATTATTCATGCACACTATTTGCACCAATGACATGTTTGCCATGATTCATTCTAGTATGTTGCATCTTCGCACTACTAGCTTGTTTGACTTGATCACTATGATTGCTTGCTTTGTTGCATCACCCATGTTCCACTCTTACTCGCTTTCTTGGGTTGATGACATATATGTTCATGCCTCTCACATGATATATCTTGTTCATTGTCGCTTGTTTCCAATAGTTGCATCTATGTTTATTGATCTTGGAGACTTGGACATATTAATTGTGACGCATGCTTGTTTACTTGAGCCTATTGTATTTGGTTATTCTCGCATCATATGCCTCCATACTATGCAATACTCCCTTGTTCTTTCTTATGATGAGCATGATGCATACACTTGTTTGGTATCTTACCACACGAATGATAGGTTTTGCACTTTCGCTAACCTCATTTGTTTTTCCAAGTGTTTGTCATGTTCTTTCATTTTGAAGGATCCACAAGGCGGTACCGTCATGCGACAACTTGGTCATGCGAAGGCCTACACGATGTGCGACACCAATATTTTCACCATCCTCATAAAGGTGAACTCCTTACCTTTGAGCCACCCTCACATATGCATATTGGATGGGTCATTCTTTCATTGTTGTTTCCTTCTTGTTGTCCACATGCTCCATCTCGCGAACGGAGGAGCGACATTGGAGATTGGATCTATCGACCTTCACATTGAGGAGCGCTCGCACTTATTGGATGCACCTTCAGAACTCCACTCTTGCCACAACATCAAGCATTAGTACACCAACACCTCCATATTTGTTGATTGTGCTCATACATGTCATGTTCGATGGACATATCATACTTACCACAAGTTTGCACCCCATGCATGGATTGACTCACATTATGATTGCCTTGTTGCATCTTGTATTCCAATGTCATCCATGATATATGAGCTTGTGCATTTCCTTAGCAAATTTGTTGTGATCTTTCTTGATGGCATATTCGTACATCATGATCATATTGTACACCATCAATTGCATGATAGCATACACATATTGAGCATCCATTGCCATCTTAATGCTATTGATGAACCACTCTCTATGGTATCATTTTGCACAATGGTAGAATTTTTCACTTTGTGCACCATGCTTTGGTTCCCATGAACGCTTTGCATACCTTCCTAGAACATCTTGATAAGCTTCAAGCGCTTTTTCATGCACATTCTTGCCGAACGGACTCATTCCTACATGATGGACACTTTGTGTCTGCTAACGATTGTATTTCCAAGTGTACTTTGTGTTTCTCATTTTGCATGTACCACATACCGGAGACACCTTGGAGTACTTGGATTGCGCAATGCCTTCATCTATGTACAACTACAAGTCCGTCCACGACAATCGTTTCCATGGTGATGAGGATCACGATCCGAGGTCGGATCTTTCCCAAGGGGGGGGGGATGATCTGACTACTCTCCAAGCCCCAAGAGGACATATGACGAGACCTCAACTATACACCATTGGACACAAGGTGAACTCGCTCCTTTCTGAACCTTCACTTTCTACATGTGAGACATGGCTACTACCTCCAACGTGTGTGCTATGCATGATCAGGTACTTAGAGGAAAGCCACAGAGCCACCACATACAATGGAAGAACTAGCGAGGACGCCAAGTACAAGGACCAAGAGAAGAAGCTGCCCGAAGCTACAGGCTCCGGACGACCGGCCCAGCCCGGACGTCCGACCCATGGAGGTCACAATAGCCCAAGGACACACCAGGCCAGCAAACGCTACAGCAGCCGGACGTCTGACCAGGACTGGACGTCCGACACACTCCAGGCCCCGGACGACCGCGCACCCCCGGACAACCGAACCCACAGCTACAGAAGCTAATTTACAGAAATCCGAAGAACTATGGACGTCCGGACCCCCGTGAGCCCCCGGACGACCGGTGCCTCACAGACGTCCGGGCCCTGGCTGCTTCCAGTTTTGGGCCGAAGCCCATGTACCCCTCCACTTCGCCCCTCTTTTGCACTAAGACTATAAATAGACCTCTCCCTCCTCCTAGCTAGGGTTAGCGTTGATTTAGCTCATTTGTGAGATAGAGCCTCGCTCATCCATCCGTATCTACTCCTCGTGAGGGACTGACGCCTCTTCGGAGAAGATCCACCTGGATTCAAGACCTCCATCCGAAGAAGGCCATCATCAAGACCTCCTCACAGAGAAGAACCGGTTACCCTATGTATCGTCCTTTGTTTGACTTGGATCTTGTATCTCTCCTTGTGTTTCGATGATCTAGCGCAAGTGTGACTTTATTCTTGTTGGTTGAGTGTTTTTCTCATGTTTTCCTCTTGTTCCCCTCCTCGTGTTGTTCGTGTTCCTCGTAGGGATTCTCTCCAAACGTGAAAGATCGGCCCCTAGGGTTCTACCCTACATCACCTTTGTTCCTCTTCTAACATGGAAAGATGCTTTTTTTTCTTTCCTGATGGCTCCCATGACTATTGTTCTTTGGTGTTCCTTCCTCTTCCTTCTGAATCACACAACATAATAAGGATTCATAATATAATGTGAATTCATTCAAGATCATAACCTTGCATAGTATATTGCTATTTTCTATGTTTCTTTCTTTCTTTCTTTCTTTGGCATGCATCAATCCATTCATATGATAAGATGTCAGCTTAACAACGCCACTGGTGTATACTTGATAGTTTAGTAGTTCTATACTTCATTTTCAGGTTCTACTAGCACCACAAAACACACCAAGACATGTAATTTACCCGTCTAATAGTGTATATACATATGAAGTACACATCACTATATCTAGAAAAGGGCCAGTTAGTCATAGAACCATAAACATGCACACTCTCAGACCTATTCAGATGAGAGAGACCCAAAACTTTAATACATATAATGATACAGATTGTTCACCGGCTCCCTTTTGTTGAACTCATGTCGTAGAAAAAATCATAGCAATGATAGACAACTATTAACCATTGTATTTAAGAGTCATAGTAGAAATTCAAGTGAGAAAGATGATAATTAGCTAACAAAACATGTAACAATACATGCATTGTAGATTTCGTTACCATCATGTATTTTCCTCGTAAGGGTTGCGGCTGATGGTTTCCTTCGAGATATGTTTCCCTATATTTCACTCCCTCCATGTATGTCGTTCTGTACAACCTTCAGAATTTTGATAGTAAATTACTTACAGAACAATAGCCCTAGCCTTGTACACATTGTTTCTATCGATAAATTGTCCTACATACAATTGGTTTGGCTCACATGAGGTCCCTAGGATATGGGCTAATCATATTTGTCATTTGTAATAGTGCATCTCATCTCTGAAGTACCTTGCTTACCAATTTATTGTCACTTCAGGCTTCCTTCCCTAATGTTCTGTAATCTTTCACAGTTTAGTTAGAGGGTTTAATTTTTCCAAGTTCATAGTACTTTTATCTCATAAGTTCTTATTGATACACATTTCCATACTTTATAAATGTCTGTTGTTACAAATATTATGTACCTCTTCCGTATATGGGTAATAAAGGTAAGTGGAAGAGATCTTGACATAGGTGCCCTAAATTAAGAACAAAGGACAATAGGACATGGTGAAAGTGCAACTATCCCTAGGGGGTTTTGGTAATTCCTAACAACATATAGCTCATTGAGCTAATGCTATCCCAAGATAAATATTTCAGGAAAGCTCAATGATTGGCATGGCATGGATGAGAAAAGTGGACCCCTCAAAATGCTAAGGACAAAAGGATTGGCTCAAGATCAAAGCTCAAGACTCTGCATTTTCTATTTTAGTGATCCAAGATCACATTGAGTCTATAGGAAAAGCCAATACTATCAAGAAAGGATGAGGTGTTTCTTAATGAGGTTCTTGCTCAAAGTGCTTAGTGATATGCTCAAAATCCCTCAACTACTTTCTCACATCCACATATGACCTAAACCAAAAGTCAAACTCGGCCCCACCGATTCTTTCTATCCGGCGCCACCGAGTTCAGATGTCATAGCCACTGCCACAAACCCTAGGCAAACCGGTCTCACCGATAGGGATCTCGGTCTCACCGAGATGGGATTGTAATCTCTCTGTTTCCCTTCGTAATGTTTTGGTCCCACCGAGATGAGCGATCGGTCTCACTGAGATTGCAATGTAAACTCTCTGTTTCCCCTTCATAACGTTTCGGTCCAACCGAGATGAGCGAATCGGTCCCATCGAGTTTACCTGACCAACTCTCTGGTTAGCTTATTACCAAAATCAGTCTCGCCGAGTTTGTGTAATCGGTCTGACCGAGATTACGTTATGCCCTAACCCTAACCATATCGGTCCTACTGAGTTGCATGTCAGTCCCACCGAAAATCCTAATGGTCACTAGTTTTACTGAATCAGTCTGACCGAGTTTCTCAGTTCGGTCCCACCGAGATTGGTAAGTTGTGTGTAACGGTTAGATTTTGTGTGGAGGCTATATATACCCCTCCACCTCCTCTTCATTCGTGGAGAGAGCCATCAGAACATGCCTACACTTCCAACTTCCATTTTCTGAGAGAGAACTGTTGGGTTTCGTAGTAATTTCAAAAATTTTCCTACGCACACACAGGATCATGTGATGCATAGCAACGAGGGGAGAGTATTTTCTACGTACCCAACGCAGACCGACTGCGGAAGCGATGACACGACGTAGAGGAAGTAGTCGTACGTCTTCTCGATCCAACCGATCAAGTACCGAAACTACGGCACCTCCGAGTTCGAGCACACGTTCAGCTTGATGACGATCCCCGGACTCCGATCCAGCAAAGTGTCGGGGAGGAGTTTCGTCAGCACGACGGCGTGGTGACGATCTTGATGAACTACAGCAGCAGGGCTTCGCCTAAACTCCGCTACACTATTATCGAGGAATATGGTGGCAGGGGGCACCACACACGGCTAAGGAATAGATCACGTGGATCAACTTGTGTCAACTTGTGTGTTTAGAGGTGCCCCTGCCTCCGTATATAAAGGAGGAGAGGAGGGGAGGCTGGCCGGCCAAGGGGGGGAGGCGCAGGAGAGTCCTACTCCCTCTGGGAGTAGGATTCCCCCTCCAATCCTAGTCCAACTAGGATTCCTCGGAGGGGAAAAGAGGAGGAGGGGGCCGGCCACCTCTCCTAGTCCTAATAGGACTAGGGGAAGGGGGGCGCGCAGCCCAACTAGGGCAGCCCCTTCTCTTTTCCACTAAGGCCCACTATGGCCCAAATAGCTCCCGGGGGGTTCCGGTAACCCTCCCGGTATTCCGGTAAAATCCCGATTTCACCCGGAACACTTCCGATATCCAAATATAGGCTTCCAATATATCAATCTTTACGTCTCGACCATTTCGAGACTCCTCGTCATGTCCGTGATCACATCCGGGACTCCGAAGAACCTTCGGTACATCAAAATGCATAAACTAACTGTCATCGTAACCTTAAGCGTGCGGACCCTACGGGTTCGAGAACAATGTAGACATGACCGAGACACGTCTCTGGTCAATAACCAATAGCGGGACCTGGATGCCCATATTGGCTCCTACATATTCTACGAAGATCTTTATCGGTCAGACCGCATAACAACATACGTTGTTCCCTTTGTCATCGGTATGTTACTTGCCCGAGATTCGATCGTCGGTATTCAATACCTAGTTCAATCTCGTTACCGGCAAGTCTCTTTACTCGTTCCGTAATACATCATCTCACAACTAACATATTAGTTGTAATGCTTGCAAGGCTTATGTGATGTGTATTACCGAGAGGGCCCAGAGATACCTCTCCGACAATCGGAGTGACAAATCCTAATCTCGAAATACGCCAACCCAACATCGACCATTGGAGACACCTGTAGTACTCCTTTATAATCACCCAGTTACGTTGTGACGTTTGGTAGTACCCAAAGTGTTCCTCCGGTAAACGGGAGTTGCATAATCTCATAGTCATAGGAACATGTATAAGTCATGAAGAAAGCAATAGCAACATACTAAACGATCGGGTGCTAAGCTAATGGAATGGGTCATGTCAATCAGATCATTCTGCTAATGATGTGACCTCGTTAATCAAATAACAACTCATTGTTCATGGTTAGGAAACATAACCATCTTTGATTAACGAGCTAGTCAAGTAGAGGCATACTAGTGACACTTTGTTTGTCTATGTATTCACACATGTATTATGTTTCCGGTAAATACAATTCTAGCATGAATAATAAACATTTATCATGATTATAAGGAAATAAATAATAACTTTATTATTGCCTCTAGGGCATATTTCCTTCAGTCTCCCACTTGCACTAGAGTCAATAATCTAGATTACACTGTAATGATTCTAACACCCATGGAGCCTTGGTGCTGATCATGTTTTGCTCGTGGAAGAGGCTTAGTCAATGGGTCTGCAACATTCAGATCCGTATGTATCTTGCAAATCTCTATGTCTCCCACCTGGACTAGATCCCGGATGGAGTTGAAGCGTCTCTTGATGTGTTTGGTCCTTTTGTGAAATCTGGATTCCTTTGCCAAGGCAATTGCACCAGTATTGTCACAAAAGATTTTCATTGGACCCGATGCACTAGGTATGACACCTAGATCGGATATGAACTCCTTCATCCAGACTCCTTCATTTGCTGCTTCTGAAGCAGCTATGCATTCCGCTTCACATGTAGATCCCGCTACGATGCTTTGTTTAGAACTGCACCAACTGACAGCTCCACCGTTTAATGTAAACACGTATCCGGTTTGCGATTTAGAATCGTCCGGATCAGTGTCAAAGCTTGCATCAACGTAACCTTTTACGGTGAGCTCTTTGTCACCTCCAAATACGATAAACATATCCTTAGTCCTTTTCAGGTATTTCAGGATGTTCTTGACCGCTGTCCAGTGATCCACTCCTGGATTACTTTGGTACCTCCCTGCTAAACTTATAGCAAGGCACACATTAGGTCTGGTACACAGTATTGCATACATGATAGATCCTATGGCTGATGCATAGAGAACATCTTTCATATTCTCTCTATCTTCTGCAGTGGTCGGGCATTGAGTCTTACTCAATTTCACACCTTGTAACACAGGCAAGAATCCTTTCTTCGCTTGATCCATTTTGAACTTCTTCAAAATTTTGTCAAGGTATGTACTTTGTGAAAGTCCAATTAAGCGTCTTGATCTATCTCTATAGATCTTAATGCCTAATATGTAAGCAGCTTCACCGAGGTCTTTCATTGAAAAACTTTTATTCAAGTATCCCTTTATGCTATCCAGAAATTCTATATCATTTCCAATCAGTAATATGTCATCCACATATAATATCAGAAATGCTACAGAGCTCCCACTCACTTTCTTGTAAATACAGGCTTCTCCGAAAGTCTGTATAAAACCAAATGCTTTGATCACACTATCAAAACATTTATTCCAACTCCGAGAGGCTTGCACCAGTCCATAAATGGATCGCTGGAGCTTGCACACTTTGTTAGCTCCCTTTGGATCGACAAAACCTTCTGGTTGCATCATATACAACTCTTCTTCCAGAAATCCATTCAGGAATGCAGTTTTGACATCCATTTGCCAAATTTCATAAAATGCGGCAATTGCTAACATGATTCGGACGGACTTAAGCATCGCTACGGGTGAGAAGGTCTCATCATAGTCAATCCCTTGAACTTGCCGAAAACCTTTTGCGACAAGTCGAGCTTTGTAGACAGTAACATTACCATCAGCGTCAGTCTTCTTCTTAAAAATCCATTTATTCTCAATTGCTTGCCGATCATCGGGCAAGTCAACCAAAGTCCATACTTTGTTCTCATACATGGATCCCATCTCAGATTTCATGGCTTCAAGCCACTTTGCGGAATCTGGGCTCACCATCGCTTCTTCATAGTTCGTAGGTTCATCATGATCTAGTAGCATGACCTCCAGAACAGGATTACCGTACCACTCTGGTGCGGATCTTACTCTGGTTGATCTACGAGGTTCAGTAGTATCTTGATCTGAAGTTTCATGATCATTATCATTGGCTTCCTCACTAACTGGTGTAGGTGTCACTGAAACAGTTTTCTGTGATGAACTACTTTCCAGTAAGGGAGCAGGTACAGTTACCTCGTCAAGTTCTACTTTCCTCCCACTCACTTCTTTCGAGAGAAACTCCTTCTCTAGAAATGATCCATTCTTAGCAACGAATGTTTTGCCTTCGGATCTGTGATAGAAGGTGTACCCAACAGTTTCCTTTGGGTATCCTATGAAGACACATTTCTCCGATTTGGGTTCGAGCTTATCAGGTTGAAGCTTTTTCACATAAGCATCGCAGCCCCAAACTTTAAGAAACGACAACTTTGGTTTCTTGCCAAACCACAGTTCATAAGGCGTCGTCTCAACGGATTTTGATGGTGCCCTATTTAACGTGAATGCGGCCGTCTCTAAAGCATATCCCCAAAATGATAGCGGTAAATCAGTAAGAGACATCATAGATCGCACCATATCTAGTAAAGTACGATTACGACGTTCGGACACACCATTACGCTGTGGTGTTCCGGGTGGCGTGAGTTGCGAAACTATTCCACAGTTTTTCAAATGTACACCAAACTCGTAACTCAAATATTCTCCTCCACGATCAGATCGTAGAAACTTTATTTTCTTGTTACGATGATTTTCAACTTCACTCTGAAATTCTTTGAACTTTTCAAATGTTTCAGACTTATGCTTCATTAAGTAGATATACCCATATCTGCTTAAATCATCTGTGAAGGTGAGAAAATAACGATATCCGCCACGAGCCTCAATATTCATTGGGCCACATACATCGGTATGTATGATTTCCAACAAATCTGTTGCTCTCTCCATAGTACCGGAGAACGGTGTTTTAGTCATCTTGCCCATGAGGCATGGTTCGCAAGTACCAAGTGATTCATAATCAAGTGGTTCCAAAAGTCCATCGGCATGGAGTTTCTTCATGCGCTTTATACCGATATGACCTAAACGATAGTGCCACAAATAAGTTGCACTTTCATTATCAACTCTGCATCTTTTGGCTTCAACATTATGAATATGTGTATTACTACTATCGAGATTCAATAAAAATAGACCACTCTTCAAGGGTGCATGACCATAAAAGATATTACTCATATAAATAGAACAACCATTATTCTCTGATTTAAATGAATAACCGTCTCGCATTAAACAAGATCCAGATATAATGTTCATGCTCAACGCTGGCACCAAATAACAATTACTTAGGTCTAATATTAATCCCGAAGGTAGATGTAGAGGTAGCGTGCCGACCGCGATCACATCGACTTTGGAACCGTTTCCCACGCGCATCGTCACCTCGTCCTTTGCCAGTGCCCGCTTATTCTGTAGTCCCTGTTTTGAGTTGCAAATATTAGCAACAGAACCAGTATCAAATACCCAGGTGCTACTGCGAGCTCTAGTAAGGTACACATCAATAACATGTATATCACATATACCTTTGTTCACCTTGCCATCCTTCTTATCCGCCAAATACTTGGGGCAGTTCCGCTTCCAGTGACCAGTCTGCTTGTAGTAGAAGCACTCAGTTTCAGGCTTAGGTCCAGACTTGGGTTTCTTCTCTTGAGCAGCAACTTGCTTGCCGTTCTTCTTGAAGTTCCCCTTTTTCTTCCCTTTGCCCTTTTTCTTGAAACTAGTGGTCTTGTTAACCATCAACACTTGATGCTCCTTCTTGATTTCTACCTCCGCAGCTTTCAGCATTGCGAAGAGCTCGGGAATAGTCTTGTTCATCCCTTGCATATTATAGTTCATCACGAAGCTCTTGTAGCTTGGTGGCAGTGATTGGAGAATTCTGTCAATGACGCAATCATCCGGAAGATTAACTCCCAATTGAATCAAGTGATTATTATACCCAGACATTTTGAGTATATGCTCACTGACAGAACTGTTCTCCTCCATCTTGCAGCTATAGAACTTATTGGAGACTTCATATCTCTCAATTCGGGCATTTGCTTGAAATATTAACTTCAACTCCTGAAACATCTCATATGCTCCATGACGTTCAAAACGTCGTTGAAGTCCCGATTCTAAGCCGTAAAACATGGCACACTGAACTATCGAGTAGTCATCAGCTTTGCTCTGCCAGACGTTCATAACATCTGGCGTTGCTCCAGCAGCAGGCCTGGCACCCAGCGGTGCTTCCAGGACGTAATTCTTCTATGCAGCAATGAGGATAATCCTCAAGTTACGGACCCAGTCCGTGTAATTGCTACCATCATCTTTCAACTTTGCTTTCTCAAGGAACGCATTAAAATTCAACGGAACAACAGCACGAGCCATCTATGTACAATTAACATAAACAAGCAAGATACTATCAGGTACTAAGTTCATGATAAATTTAAGTTCAATTAATCATATTACTTAAGAACTCCCACTTAGATAGACATCCCTCTAATCTTCTAAGTGATTACGTGATCCAAATCAACTAAACCATGACCGATCATCACGTGAGATGGAGTAGTTTTCAATGGTGAACATCGTTATGTTGATCATATCTACTATATGATTCACGCTCGACCTTTCCGTCTCCGTGTTCCGAGGCCATATCTGCATATGCTAGGCTCGTCAAGTCTAACCTGAGTATTCTGCGTGTGCAAAACTGGCTTGCACCCGTTGTAGATGGACGTAGAGCTTATCACACCCGATCATCACGTGGTGTCTGGGCACGACGAACTTTGGCAACGGTGCATACTCAGGGAGAACACTTCTTGATAATTTAGTGAGAGATCATCTTATAATGCTACCGTCAATCAAAGCAAGATAAGATGCATAAAAAGATAAACATCACATGCAATCAATATAAGTGATATGATATGGTCATCATCATCTTGTGCTTGTGATCTCCATCTCCGAAGCACCGTCATGATCATCATCGTCACCGGGGCGACACCTTGATCTCCATCGTAGCATCGTTGTCGTCTCGCCAATCTTATGCTTTCACGACTATCACTACCGTTTAGTAATAAAGTAAAGCATTACATCGCGATTGCATTGCATACAATAAAGCGACAACCATATGGCTCCTACCAGTTGCCGATAACTTGATTACAAAACATGATCATCTCATACAATAAAATTCAGCATCATGCCTTGACCATATCACATCACAACATGCCCTGCAAAAACAAGTTAGACGTCCTCTACTTTGTTGTTGCATGTTTTACGTGGCTGCTACGGGCTTAAGTAAGAACCAATCTCACCTACGCATCAAAACCACAATGATAGTTTGTCAAATAGACTCCGTTTTAACCTTCGCAAGGACCGGGCGTAACCATACTTGGTTCAACTAAAGTTGGAGAGACAGTCGCCCGCAAGCCATCTCTGTGCAAAGCACGTCGAGGGAACCGGTCTCGCGTAAGCGTACGCGTAAGGTTTGTCTGGGTCGTCTCGTCCAACAATACCGCCGAACCAAAATATGACATGCTGGTAGGCAGTATGACTTGTATCGTCCACAACTCACTTGTGTTCTACTCGTGCATATAACATCAACATCAATAACCTAGGCTCGGATGCCACTGTTGGGTTTCGTAGTAATTTCAAAAAATTTCCTACGCACACACAGGATCATGTGATGCATAGCAACGAGGGGAGAGTATTGTCTACGTACCCAACGCAGACTGACTGCGGAAGCGATGACACGACGTAGAGGAAGTAGTCGTACGTCTTCTCGATCCAACCGATCAAGTACCGAAACTACGGCACCTCCGAGTTCGAGCACACGTTCAGCTTGATGACGATCCCCGAACTCCGATCCAGCAAAGTGTCGGGGAAGAGTTTCGTCAGCACGACGGCGTGGTGATGATCTTGATGAACTACAGCAGCAGGGCTTCGCCTAAACTCCGCTACACTATTATCGAGGAATATGGTGGCAGGGGGCACCGCACACGGCTAAGGAATAGATCACGTGGATCAACTTGTGTCAACTTGTGTGTTTAGAGGTGCCCCTGCCTCCGTATATAAAGGAGGAGAGGAGGGGAGGCTGGCCGGCCAAGGGGGGGAGGCGCAGGAGAGTCCTACTCCCTCTGGGAGTAGGATTCCCCCTCCAATCCTAGTCCAACTAGGATTCCTCGGAGGGGAAAAGAGGAGGAGGGGGCCGGCCACCTCTCCTAGTCCTAATACGACTAGGGGAAGGGGGGGCGCGCAGCCCAACTAGGGCAGCCCCTTCTCTTTTCCACTAAGGCCCACTATGGCCCAAATAGCTCCCGGGGGGTTCCGGTAACCCTCCCGGTATTCCGGTAAAATCCCGATTTCACCCGGAACACTTCCGATATCCAAATATAGGCTTCCAATATATCAATCTTTACGTCTCGACCATTTCGAGACTCCTCGTCATGTCCGTGATCACATCCGGGACTCCGAACAACCTTCGGTACATCAAAATGCATAAACTAACTGTCATCGTAACCTTAAGCGTGCGGACCCTACGGGTTCGAGAACAATGTAGACATGACCGAGACACGTCTCTGGTCAATAACCAATAGCGGGACCTGGATGCCCATATTGGCTCCTACATATTCTACGAAGATCTTTATCGGTTAGACCGCATAACAACATACGTTGTTCCCTTTGTCATCGGTATGTTACTTGCCCGAGATTCGATCGTCGGTATTCAATACCTAGTTCAATCTCGTTACCGGCAAGTCTCTTTACTCGTTCCGTAATACATCATCTCACAACTAACATATTAGTTGTAATGCTTGCAAGGCTTATGTGATGTGTATTGCCGAGAGGGCCCAGAGATACCTCTCCGACAATCGGAGTGACAAATCCTAATCTCGAAATACGCCAACCCAACATCGACCATTGGAGACACCTGTAGTACTCCTTTATAATCACCCAGTTACGTTGTGACGTTTGGTAGTACCCAAAGTGTTCCTCCGGTAAACGGGAGTTGCATAATCTCATAGTCATAGGAACATGTATAAGTCATGAAGAAAGCAATAGCAACATACTAAACGATCGGGTGCTAAGCTAATGGAATGGGTCATGTCAATCAGATCATTCTGCTAATGATGTGACCTCGTTAATCAAATAACAACTCATTGTTCATGGTTAGGAAACATAACCATCTTTGATTAACGAGCTAGTCAAGTAGAGGCATACTAGTGACACTTTGTTTGTCTATGTATTCACACATGTATTATGTTTCCGGTAAATACAATTCTAGCATGAATAATAAACATTTATCATGATTATAAGGAAATAAATAATAACTTTATTATTGCCTCTAGGGCATATTTCCTTCAAGAATCTCAAGCCAACGGAGGTCATTGGAAGAATTGTTGCTCATGAGATGTCACTCAAGGATAAGGAAGATCTCCATAACAAGTCAAGTGGTGCTTACAAAGCCTCTTGTGAATCTCCCACATCATCAAGTGAGAAACAAACCTTCAATGAAGAATTGAGCTTAATGGTGAAGAATTTCAACAAGTTCTACAAGAGTAGGAGCAAGGAAAGAAGTTCCAAGTCAAGGTCCTACAATGACAAAAGATCTTCGAGTCGAGAGCGTAATTGCTACAATTGTGGAAGACCCAGACACTATTCCAATGAGTGTATGGCTCCCTACAAGAGAAGAGAAGAATCACCTAAGAGAAGAAGCAGAAGAGAAGAATCACCACAAAGAGAGAGAAGGAGTAGAGATGATCGTTATGAACGAAGAACATCCTAGAGGAGCAAGGATTCGGAAAGGAAGGACAAATCATCAAAGAGCTACACAAAACAAAGACATCAAGCTCATGTTGGTTAATGGGTATCCGGCTCCGACTCCGAACATCACTCCGAAAGAAGCTATCACTCCGACTCGGAACATACTCAAGATGAAGGTGTTGACGGTCCAGCACTTGTGTCAACCAACTCCTAAGACATATTTGATTCACCAAATGAAGGACTTGGAAGATGCTTCATGGCTAAAAGCCCTAAGGTATTACACCCCGAGTATGTTGATTTCAACAGTGATGAAGATGACTTGCTAGGTCATGATGATTTACTTGTTGACAACTCTAGTGATGAATGCTATGATGAAACGTCAATTAATCATGCTAATCAAGATAAAACGAATGACAATGATAAGGAGAAGATTGAGCTTCTAACTAAAGAACTAAACACTCTTAAGTTAGCTCATGAAACTATCTTAGAAGATCATCGAGAACTTTTAAGGACTCATGAGAAATTACATTTTGAAAAGCTCAACCTTGAGCAAGAACATGAGTTTTTAAAAGCTATCAATGATGATATTCGCAAGAAAAGTTCTTCTTACATTGCCAAGAGTTTACTCTTATCTACTTACATGCCTCAAGTCAAGTCTAGTAACAAGAACAAGAAAGATTCTTCCTCTAGTAGTAACAACAATCATCATGCTAAATCCAATGTTGTTGCTTCTAGTAGTTCTCTTGATTCCACTAATGATTCTCGTAGCCAAGTTACACTTGAGCAAGAAAACAACTTATTAAAGGGAATTATAGAGAAAGGTGTTTACAAGAGCCTTGCCGGAAGTAAGAAATTCGAGGAAATTGTACGCAAGCAAGGAAGGCACCGGAAGAACCAAGGTGTTGGTTTTGAACGAAAGTTCAATGCCAATGGAGTTGAGTGGGAAGAAGATCATTACCCCAAGATGAAGTTTCTTCCTCAACAAGAGAAGTATGATCCTAGTTCTTTCAAAGGGACACAAGCACAAGATGATCTTCCACCACAAGATCACAAGCAGAAAGGCAAGGACAAGCTTCAAGAGGATATTGATCCATTTGAAGAAGCTCCTAAGGCCTTGGTCAAGTGGATTCCCAAGACTACATCAAGTTCCACTTCATCAAGTACAACTACAACTCCGAGGATTCCCATCAAGATGGTGTGGATCCCGAAGAAGAACTAGAGAGTTCTTGAGGGTGACTCTGCCAACATACTTCACTCTTATCATTTTGGCGAGGACAAGTGCAACCAACTTCCACATATTGCACTAGTTCATGGAGTCACAAAACCTCATGTTGGTAAGACAAGGGACAAGGTAACCCAATGCTTTCATAGACATCATCGTATGTGTGCATCACTCTATGTATATGGATATCCTTGTTTGTTCCTTATGGGAACAACCCGTGTAGGTACTGAAAGTGCAACTCACTCCAAAGGATTGCTCCAAAAGATCTACATCAACATAGAGCATCCACATCTTCAACACCTACATGAAGTCAACATCGACAAAACCCAAGGTTAGTTCATCCCTCTTTGGGGGGATCTCACATCTAGGGGGAGCTTTACTCTAAGAATTGAGCCAAAACAACTCTAATGATGTGAACACATCAATGCATTATGTAAAAGTGGCAACCCCACTTAAGCTTAAACGATGAGTATGACCTATGATCAAATGTTCTCATTTGACTCCTAAGTCAAAATACTCATATATAGATGACCTAGTCATCGCCAATTGCTTGATAGATGCTAGAATTGGTTGTGCATGCTTTGTCACATATTTTATCTGCTATTTTATTGTGTGGGAAGGTCATTTGCATATTTTACTCATTCGAGGATATCCACTTGTTGTTTTGCTTGTTTGGCTTCTTTTCTTTTTGCCAAGTGGATGGACAAGAATGCCTAAGAACCCTCTCTAGCTATCTATGCTATTCTTGTATCAAACTCTATTCATGCTACATCACAAAGTTTGATCAAGTCAGATTCGAACCACTCTGTGTGAGGAGCACTCGGAGTCCCCGATTCGTCACAGACTTAAACTTCCAAAACTTGTTTGTGCGTTTCGGTCTGACCGATTCATCCTTTTCGGTCATACCAAGATCACTAAGTCGATGTAGGTTTTCAATCTCGGTGCAACTGATTTGAAATTTTCGGTCACACCGAGTTGCAGCAACTGCTTGCAATTATGCATCTCGGTGCCACCGAGTCGTTCCACTCGGTCATACCGACAGGGTCAAGCTATAATATACCCTCGGGCCAAAATTTGGAAATTTCTCCAAATCACTTTGCCCGCGCTCATCCTGCTCTACCTCCCCGGGTCTCCGGATCATCCTCCTTGTCACCAGCCGCCTCCCGCCGCTGGTCTCCGCCGCCGTCAACGGAAATCATCTCCGCCGTTGCCGCTGTAGCAAGTCCACCGCCGAACTTAGGGTATGGACTTGATCCTTGTGCTAATTTCATTCCAATTCCTAGCACATTGTTTTGCCATGTATCTTGCCACAATTGAGATCGTCCTATCCAGTGAAATAGATTAGTTTCGATTAAGAATTTAGGGTTAGGTTTCCGCCAAAATCATCTCGGACTGACCGAGTTGTAGAAATCGGTTCCACTAATTTGGCTCAGGCCAGTGCACATGTGATTCTTGGTCTGACCGAGAATTGCAAATCGGTATTACCGAGTTCAGGACTTTGTGAAACCCTAGCAGTCTCGGTGCCACCGAACTGTGACTCGGTCTGACCGAGTTCACTAGTTTAGGTTCCAAAAGCTGCTTCAGTATCACCGAGTTTACAAATCGGTAGATCCGAAATGCTTTCTGTGGAAAACTAAAACTAAGTTTTTAACTCATTCTTTTGCAAAAACCTCTGTGCTTTGTGATGCTCATCCCCTCTATCTCATCTATATCTATTCACAGGGTCTGTTGTTAGAATTTGCACTATGTCAGATCAGAGTGACAGCCAGAACAGAGATGAAGAGCAAGTTCACTTGAGTGAGGGCACTAGTCCCTACAGTACCTCAGATGAGGGCAGCAGGAGCACACCCAGCAACTTGCCAAAGGCTGCCACTAGGGCCAGAAAGAAGAGAACCTCAGATTCTGAGGATGAAGACTATGTGGCAGAAGAGGATGAAGCCACATCCAGGAAGGTGCTGAAGAAAGAATACGGCACAGCTGCTGCCACCAAGCCTGGCATGAACAGGAAAGTTCCAGCCAAGAGAACACCTATGTTGAAGGTCAGAGGATCGACTCAAGAGATTGTGACATCTGAACCCAAAGAGCCAGAAGTGGCTGAAAAGAAAAGGAAAGAAAGAGCTAAGAAGACTATGGCCAGAGTAGTTAGAAAACCCTCTATGATGGAAGTAGAGGAAGAGGTTGCTGCACCAGCACCTAAAGCTCAAAAGCTTATGGAAGATGCTATAAGATCAGGGGCTGCTCCATCTAAGCCCAAAGAAGCTCCCAAGGCAGCTGCACCTAAGCCTAAAGCTGCATCCAAGAGAAACACCAGGAGTATCCCTGCTGCAGAGAAGAACAAGGCCCCAGTGCCTGAAGCTGCTGATGAAGAAGAAGATGATGAGTCACATGTCTTGAGGAAGTTGAAGCCCAAAATTCCAGATCACAATGATGCTCATCCAGTAGCTGAGGACATGAAGCTCAAGAAGGATGCAGGACTCAGACAATGGAGAATGACAGATCCCTATTGAGGGAGTCCTGGATTAGGGGGTGTCCGAATGGCCGGACTATGACCTTTGGCCGGACTCCCGAACTATGAAGATACAAGATTGAAGACTCCGTCCCTTGTCCGGATGGGACTTTCCTTGGCGTGGAAGGCAAGCTTGGCGATACGATATGAAGATCTCCTCCCATTGTAACCGACTCTGTGTAACCCTAGCCCTCTCCGGTGTCTATATAAACCGGAGAGTTTTAGTCCGTAGGACGAACAACAATCATACCATAGGCTAGCTTCTAGGGTTTAGCCTCTCTGATCTCGTGGTAGATCAACTCTTGTAATACCCATACCATCAATATTAATCAAGCAGGAGTAGGGTTTTACCTCCACCGAGAGGGCCCGAACCTGGGTAAAAACATCGTCTCCCTTGTCTCCTGTTACCATCTGCCTAGACGCACAGTTCGGGACCCCCTACCCGAGATCCGCCGGTTTTGACACCGACATTGGTGCTTTCATTGAGAGTTCCTCTGTGTCGTCGCCGTTAGGCCCGATGGCTTCTTCGATCATCAACCACGACGCGGTCCAGGGTGAGACTTTTCTCCCCGGACAGATCTTCGTATTCGGCGGCTTCGCACTGCGGGCCAACTCGCTGGGCCATCTGGAGCAGATCGAAAGCTACACCCCTGGCCATCAGGTCAGGTTTGGAAGCTTAAACTACACGGCCGACATTTGCGGGGACTTGATCTTCGACGGATTCGAGCCACGTACGAGCGCGCCACACTGTCTCGATGGGCATGATCTAGCTCTGCCACCGGACAACGCCCAGAGTGCCGCTCAGGAGTCCGCTCCGACCATTAGTTCGGAGCCGACTGCGCTAACCAGGGACGGACGGTTGGACGCCGCCCCAGGAGCCGCAATCTCTACGGTGATAGAGCCGAATACCAGCCTAGTCCTTTGCAAGGCCCGTGACTCCAAGGTGCCGGACTCCGTTCCGGACTCCGAATCTTCCGCACCCCTTCCGATCGAACCCGATTGGGCTCCGATCATGGAGTTCACCGTCCCGGACGTCTTTTAGCACTCGCCCTTTGGCGATATCCTGAACTCACTAAAGTCTCTCTCTTTGTCAGGAGAGCCCTGGCCGAACTACGGTCAGCATGGTTGGGATACGGATGACGAAGAAATTCGAAACCCACCCACCACCCACTTTGTAGCCACTAGCGACGATTTAACCGGCATGCTCGACTTTGACTCCGAAGACATCGACGGTATGGACGCCGATGAAGGAGACGACCAAGAACCAGCACCTATAGGGAACTGGAAAGCCACCTCGTCATATGACATATACATGGTGGACACCCCCAAAGCAGGGGATGGCGAGGAAAAAACAGAGGATGACCCCTCTAAGAAGCAACCCAAGAGCCGACGTCAGCGGCGCCGCTCTAAATCCCGCCAAAGCAAGAACGGCGAATCCGGCACCGGAGATAACAACATGCCGGATAGTGCCGAAGATAACCCCCTCCAGCAGGATTCAGTGTAGGAGGACGAAAGAGCCAGCCCTCATGAGAGAGCGGCCGACAGAGAGGTTGAGGACGATAACTATATGCCTTCCTCCGAAGACGAGGCAAGCCTCGACGACAAAGAATTCGTCGTGCCAGAGGATCCCGTCGAACAAGAGCGTTTCAAACGCAGGCTTACGGCCACGGCACGCAGCCTCAAGAAAAAACAGCAGCAGCTTAGAGCTGACCAAGACTTGCTAGCCGACAGATGGACCGAAGTCCTGGCGGTCGAAGAGTATAAACTCGAGCACCCTTCCAAGAGCTACCCAAAGCGCAGGCTGCTACCCCAACTTGAGGAGGAAGCAACTAAACCTACATCACCAGCGTACGATGCGCCCGATCGGCCACCCCGTGGCCGCGACAGAGAGGCCTTCAGGCCCTCAACCCAAGCCGCACCCCGTCACCGCTCAAAACATGCCAGAGTACGGGGAGACGCAACAGACCTGCGAGACATATTGGAGAACAAGGCAAGGCAAGCAAGATCGATCTACGGATCGCATGGGCGCCCCGCATCACGTGATGATAACCGTCACACCGGATATGATAAATACGGCCAGGCCGAATACAACAGACCAAGCTCATCCGAGCTGCGCCGCGATATAGCCCAGTACAGGGGCGCCGCACACCCACTATGCTTCACAGACGAAGTAATGGATCATCAAATCCCCGAGGGTTTTAAGCCCGTAAACATTGAATCATACGACGGCACAACTGATCCCGCGGTATGGATCGAGGATTATCTCCTTCATATCCACATGGCCCGCGGTGATGATCTACACGCCATCAAATACCTCCCGCTCAAGCTTAAAGGACCAGCGCGACATTGGCTTAACAGCCTGCCAGCAGAGTCAATTAGTTGCTGGGAGGACCTGGAATCCGCATTCCTTGACAACTTCCAGGGCACTTATGTGCGACCACCAGACGCCGATGACCTAAGCCACATAATCCAGCAGCCAGAAGAATCGGCCAGACAATTCTGGACACGGTTCCTAACCAAGAAAAATCAAATAGTCGACTGTCCGGACGCCGAGGCCCTTGCAGCCTTCAGGCACAATATCCGAGACGAATGGCTTGCCCGGCACCTGGGACAGGAAAAGCCGAAATCTATGGCAGCCCTTACGACACTCATGACCCGCTTCTGCGCGGGCGAAGACAGCTGGCTAGCTCGTAGCAATAACATAACCAAGAGCCCTGGTAATTCGGATACCAAGGACAACAATGGCAGGTCACGTCGCAACAAGCACAAGCGCCGCATTAACGGCGACAATACCGAGGATACGGCAGTCAACGCCGGATTCAGAGGCTCTAAACCCGGTCAGCGGAAGAAGCCATTCAAAAGAAACCCTCCGGGCCCATCCAACTTAGACCGGATACTCGACCGCTCGTGCCAGATACACGGCACCCCCGAACAACCAGCCAACCACACCAACAGGGATTGTTGGGTGTTCAAGCAGGCAGGCAAGTTAAGTGCCGAAACCAGAGACAAGGGGCTGCGTAGCGATGACGAGGAGGAGCCCCGGCCGCCGAACAACAGAGGACAGAAGGGATTCCCCCCGCAAGTGCGGACGGTGAACATGATATACGCAACCCACATCCCCAAGAGGGAGCGGAAGCGTGCTCTCAAGGACGTCTATGCGTTGGAGCCAGTCGCCCCAAAGTTCAACCCATGGTCCTCCTGCCCGATCACATTTGATCGAAGGGACCACCCCACTAGCATCCGTCACGGCGGATTCGCCGCATTGGTCCTAGACCCAATCATTGACGGATTTCACCTCACCAGAGTCCTCATGGACGGCGGCAGCAGCCTGAACCTGCTTTATCAGGATACAGTGCGAAAAATGGGTATAGATCCCTCAAGGATCAAACCCACAAAGACAACCTTTAAAGGTGTCATACCGGGTGTAGAAGCCAGCTGTACAGGCTCAGTTACACTCGAAGTGGTCTTCGGATCCCCGGATAATTTCCGAAGCGAAGAGTTAATCTTCGACATAGTCCCATTCCGCAGTGGCTATCACGCCCTGCTCGGACGAACCGCATTTGCAAAGTTCAATGCGGTGCCGCACTACGCATATCTCAAGCTCAAGATGCCAGGCCCTCGCGGAGTCATCACGGTAAATGGAAACACCGAACGCTCTCTCCGAACGGAGGAGCACACAGCGGCCCTGGCGGCGGAAGTACAGAGCAGCCTCTCAAGGCAGCTCTCCAATCCGGGTATCAAACGTCCGGACAACGTCAAGCGCGCCCGAAGCAACCTACAACAGAGCCGGCCGGCACGATCCGAGCAAGCATAGCAGTGCGGCCCCAACCCCAGCCCTCGTCAGATGGTGCTATCGGTACCACGCGTACATAATTACGCTTTGAAAATACCATGGGCATAAGGGGAGGGGCACAACTACGGCACGCCCAGAATGCGGCTCAACCGCACTTAGGGGCTCCCTATTCGGCCGTTTTCCTTTTTTTATATATACTTTCAGGACCCAACTACTCAGAAGGCCTGTCCGGCAATACACTCGCCGAACACACGATGCAACAGCCAGGGTGAGGACAAGCCGCGTCGAATGTCCAGGTGGCCTCTATAACGAGTTAAATACCTGTTTTTACTTACAAAACCCGCAGCTTGCCCCTGGAGGGGGACATGTCAAATAATCCCATCTCTTGCTTATCGCACTATTTGTATCGTTCTGCTTTCATAGCAGCCCCTTAATAATAAACAATACATAGCTTCTATCTATTATTGTATTCCTTTTTATATATATGTTCAGTCATGACATTATGCAGCCATACACTTTGGTACGGCCAATACACCAGGGGCTTAAGCACCCCATAACATGGTGTGAGAAGACCGAACACTCTCATGAGTGCGGCACCCCGAACTTATAGCACTATATGCATCGGCTCCGAATCATGTCTTTGGTCAATAGTTGGGTTTGCCCGGCTCCCATGTTTTGGTACCTTACGTTCCGCATTGTTGGCTAAGGTAGCGCTGGGAGAACTACTGCGATTGTGCCCCAGTTGAGCTGGGTTAACACCTCAGTAGAGAAAGCTAAAACTGACTGTCATGATAGTGCGAGAGACCGGTCGCTGTTCGCGAGGTTTTTCGAGTCCTTAAAGACTTATGCCGCTTAGAGCGAGGAACCGGACTTATCCGGCCTAGGCGTGGATAGCGCCCCGAACTCGGTCTTCCGAATACTAGGGGCTTCGCCGAAATTTAAAATTATAGAATTCTATGGCTAAGTGAGAGTGATAAAGCATTATAAGTCCGACGGCCTGGTTCGTTGTGCTGAGCGCCTCCCTAGATGGACCCAAGAATGGGAACAAGAGCGCTCAGGTTTATCCCGAACACCCCAGCACTCGTGGCATGGGGGTCGAAGCCGACGACTTGCATCTCTCAGATTTGATAAACGGCCGCACAGAAGGTAATATTTTAAATTAACAAGCGTTGCTTAACGCATATGAACAAAGTTTTCAGCGTACAGGATAACAGATGCGAGCCTACTCAAAAATTACATCTTTGGAGCATTCGTCCGCTATACGGCGAGCACCCTTCAGGACACCCTTATAATACATCTCGGGCGTGCGATACTCCTTGCCCGGCGGTGGCGCGTCCGTCAAAAGCTTCTCAGCGTCCAGCTTGCCCCAGTGCACTTTAGCACGGGCAAGGGCCCGACGGGCACCTTCGATGCAGACGGAGCGCTTGACGACCTCAATCCACGGACACGCGTCCACCAGCCGCCGCACCAGACCGAAGTAGCTCCCAGGCATGGCTTCTCCAGGCCACAGCCGAGCTATGAGGCCCTTCATGGCCTGTTCGGCCACCTTGTGGAGCTCGACCAGCTGCTTCAGCTGGTCGCTCAGGGGCACCGGATGTTCGGCCTCAGCATACTGAGACCAGAACACTTTTTCCGTCGAGCTCCCCTCTTCGGCTCGGTAGTATGCGGCGGCATCAGACACACTACGGGGCAGATCGGCGAACGCTCCTGGAGAGCTCCGGATTCGGGTAAGTAGCAGATAATTAACTTTTATATTCTTGCTTTGCATAAAGAATGCCTTACCCGCCGCTATTTTCTTCATCGCCTCGATCTCCTGGAGGGCCTTCTGGGCTTCGGCCTTAGCGTTTTTGGCACTCTCAAGAGCCAAGGCGAGCTCGGACTCTCGAGTCTTCGAGTCACGCTCCAAACTCTCGTGTTTTTCCACGAGAGCCTGGAGCTCTTGCCGCACCTCCGCCACCCGCGCCTCCTGCTTCTCTCGCTCGGCGCGCTCCAGGGCCGCACTGTTTTCGGCCTTGGAGACCGCCTCCTTCAGGGTCGCCACCTCGGCCGTGGCCCCTGCAACATTTAAGTTGGTCCTGTCATTATTTGCAACCAAGTATTTCTATATACATTTACATGCGGTATTACATACCCTCCTTGTCCTCGAGCTGCTTCTTGGCACGGCCGAGCTCGTTCTCGGACCGCTCGAGGCTTCCCTTCAATGCATTGACCTCCGCAGTCAGTGCGGCAGAGGTCAGCAGCGCAGCCTGCATTCCCATATCGACATATTTTTATTAGACTCCTGCGTATATCTTTTTAGATCCTCAGCTCGGCTTTTCTTTCCGAACGCCGAACCGAGCATCAGGGGCTACTGTCTATGCGGTAACATTTTTATATGTTTTGAACACATACCTCAAAGCCTGTTAACAGACTTGTACAGGCTTCTGTCAGCCCGCTCTTGGCGGACTGAACCTTTTGAATCACCGCACTCATAACAGTGCGGTGTTCCTCGTCGATGGAGGCGCCGTTAAGCGCCTCCAGCAAATTGTCCGGCGCCTCCGGATGGACGGAGGTCACCGGCGGCGTAGGCTTGCCCTTCTTATGAAGGCGCCGCCTGTTGGACTCTGGAACCGTTGGTGGTTCCGGAGCATTGTCCGGCCCGGGGCCGGACTTAGACCCCTCCCGGACTTTACCCCCTTTGGGCCTGGAGTCCGGGAGGTCGCCTTGGGGCGCCTCCAGGACCGCCTCCTCCTGGTTCGATCCCTTTTGGGACTCCACCTCGGCGTCGTCCGCAGGGAGCGGGGAGGAGGCCATCGGAAGTGAAGCGCTATTCACATCCGACGAATTCAGGGAGCCGCTCGACGAATCGCCGAGCTGAGCTCTGGGTGGACTACATAATTAAAATTCGGTGTCAGAAGCTATCGAATAACTGAGGAGCACCATGAGTCATTCGGGTAACCGGACACTTATGATTTTGCCAGGGGCTTGACCCTGGATGGCCATTCCTCCCCGCCGTCTTCGGCATCGGAGGCATAGTCCGGCAGAAGGGTCTTCCCCTTCTTGGACCCTCTGGCCTCCCCAGTTGGGGCGGCCTTCCTTTTCTTTCCTCCCCCCGTTGGAGGGGGAGAGGCTTCTTCTTCTTCTTCCTCCTCCTCGTCTTCCGAGGCGGAGGGTGCGTCGGGGTTGTCGGGCGATGAATCCGACACCACCAGGCGCCGGGAGCTCTTTCGAGTCCCCGTGGCCTTCTTCTTGGCCTTCTTCTCCGGCACCACGTGAGGTGCCGGAACCAGCAGCTTCGTTAAACGAGCGTCCGCTGGGTCTTCGGGCAAAGGAGCCGGACAGTTGATCTGTCCGGCCTTCTTCTGCCAGTCCTGTTAAAGGGATGGGGGTTTAGATCCCGCATAGAATCAAATCTATGGAAAACAGATACCCCGTAATGGGAAAATTAGCTCACCGCGCTGGCTTGGCGCTTGGCGCAGAATCCGCGATCCTCGGTGACGGGAGGGGAGACCTCGGAGCTCTTGAATAGCACCTTCCATGCATCCTCGTGCTTTGTGTCAAAGAGCCGGGACAGAGTCTGGTGCTGGGCCGGGTCGAACTCCCACAAGTTGAAAGCCCGTCGTTGACACGGGAGAATCCGGCGGAAGAGCATGACCTGGACTACGGTGACAAGTTTAACCTTCCTGCTGATCAGGTCTTTGATGCAGGTTTGAAGTCTGGTCACTTCTGCCGAGTTACCCCACGACAGGCCCGTCTCTTTCCAAGACGTGAGCCGTGTGGGAATGCCAGATTGGAATTCGGGGGCCGCTGCCCATTCAGGGTCACGCGGCTCGGTGATGTAGAACCACCCCGATTGCCACCCTTTGATGGTCTCTACGAAGGCGCCCTCGAGCCATGTAACGTTGGGTATCTTGCCCACCATGGTGCCTCCGCACTCCGCTTGGCGGCCGCCCACGACCTTCGGCTTGACGCTGAAGATCTTCAGCCATAGGCCAAAGTGAGGCTGGATGCGGAGGAAGGCCTCGCACACGACGATGAACGCCGAGATGTTGAGGATGAAGTTCGGGGCCAGATCGTGGAAGTCCAGGCCGTAGTAGAACATGAGCCCCCGGGCAAACGGGTGAAGAGGAAAACCTAGTCCGCGGAGGAAATGGGGAAGGAAAACAACCCTCTCATGGGGCCTGGGGGTGGGGATGAGTTGCCCCTCATCTGGAAGCCGGTGCGCGATGTCGTCAGACAAGTATCCGGCCGTCCTCAACTTTTTGATTTGCCCCTCCGTGACGGAGGAGGCCATCCATCTACCTCCCGCTCCGGACATGATTGGAGTAGGTTGAGGTGGGAAGTGCGGGCTTGGGCGTTGGAGCTCGAGCGCGCAGGGACGAATAAGCAAAGGAGGAAGAAGGCGTGAATGGAAAGGGCGGATTCTTATCCCCTTATATGGGCGGCCAAAACTACGAGCCCCCACCGGCCTAATAAAACTCGCTTATCTCCCAAGCGCCGCGGTTAATGGCGCGGTTGGGTTACCCACGCCCGTATTGATGAGAATCCCGGAATAAGGGGACACGATCTCTGCTTTGACAAGACGTGCCAAGGAAACTGCCTCGCTAAACGCGCTGAGGTGGAACGGTAAAATGAATAAAAGCCTGGCCGTGGCGTGAGGTCACGCTATGGAATACGTCAGCAGATTAGATTGGTGCAAATGTTATTCTCTCTATGGTGGCATGTGGAACTTATTTTGCAGAGCCGGACACTATCCTGGTGTTCAACATCTTCTATGAAGTATTCGGAGGAGGAACCCGCCTTGCAATGCCGAAGACAACTTGCGCGCCGGACTCGTCGTCATTGAAGCCTGGTTCAGGGGCTACTGAGGGAGTCCTGGATTAGGGGGTGTCCGGATGGCCGGACTATGACCTTTGGCCGGACTCCCGGACTATGAAGATACAAGATTGAAGACTCCGTCCCGTGTCCGGATGGGACTTTCCTTGGCATGGAAGGCAAGCTTGGCGATACGATATGAAGATCTCCTCCCATTGTAACCGACTCTGTGTAACCCTAGCCCTCTCCGGTGTCTATATAAACCGGAGAGTTTTAGTCCGTAGGATGAACAACAATCATACCATAGGCTAGCTTCTAGGGTTTAGCCTCTCTGATCTCGTGGTAGATCAACTCTTGTAATACCCATACCATCAATATTAATCAAGCAGGAGTAGGGTTTTACCTCCACCGAGAGGGCCTGAACCTGGGTAAAAACATCGTGTCCCTTGTCTCCTGTTACCATCCGCCTAGACGCATAGTTCGGGACCCCCTACCCGAGATCCGCCGGTTTTGACACCGACACCTATGCTATCAGGAGAAGGATTGTTGTGGACTACAGGTTCCATACAAAGGAACAGCAAGACTTCTATGAGACAGTGCTGCTTGATAAGAAGCCAATTGTCTGTGATATGAGATGGGTGGACTGGGAGTACATCAGGAAAAATGAAGAGCATTATCCAGGAGTTTATAACAGCTTCAAGTCTTGTGGGGTAGATGACTTTGTTGGGCAGAAGCTCACAAAAGTGGAATGATGAGCTTATTATGCAGTTCTACTCCACAAGTCATTTCTACCCAGATGGAAGGATTGTTTGGATGTCTAAAGGTACTGGGTACCAATCAACTATTGAAGAATGGGCAAAGTTGATCAATGCTCCTAAGGAGAATGAAGATGACTTGGATGTCTATGCCAAGAAGAAGAAGGATCACAACTCCAT
The DNA here is from genome assembly GCF_018294505.1 of Triticum aestivum. Lineage (NCBI taxonomy): Eukaryota > Viridiplantae > Streptophyta > Magnoliopsida > Poales > Poaceae > Triticum > Triticum aestivum. The sequence continues at coordinate 469,436,271 of NC_057798.1, read as the reverse complement.
GGCACATATGTATAGAGAGATCCCAGATGCTGCTGTTGAGACACACAAATTTGGATCAGTACATTACCTTCTGTCAGGTTTGCCAACAGTCAACTGGATCCTCAGGCATACTCTGTTGCCAAAGTCAGATGATCACAAGATGATCAGAGGCCATGCAATTAATTTGCTTCACATATTTGATGTGCCTCAGAAGTTCAAAGTCATGAGCTTACTTGTTGAGACTATCAAGAGGACAGCTGCTGACCAGAAGAGGAGTTGTGGGTATGCCCCATAGATTTAGGAGCTCATCAACTCTAAGATGGGCACATGCACTTACCTCTTAGATAAAGAACACCTGCCCATCTACCCAGACTTTGAGGACAACACTGTAGTGATGGATGAAAATGAACCATCTTCTATGCAAGCACAAGAGAAGAAGGAGAAGGCAAGGACTGAAAATGCTGCTAAGATGCCAACTGCTGAAGAGGCATCTCAGTATTTTCTGAAGAGCAAGCAAGATCAGCTTGGTTACTTGATTGCCTCCACTCTGAGGATTGAGAAGGGTTTGGCCACCCTGACACAAAACCAGGAGAGCTTGGAGAGAATCATGGAGCAGAAGTTCTATGATTTAGATGTGAAGGTCCCTGAGATACAGTCAGTTGTTGAGCAACTTCAGGATGAAGTGTAGGAGAAGAAGGGCAAGACTACCACTGATGCATTTGCTAGAGTGCCCAGAAGTCAGAGATCTGCTGCAGTGCCAGTTACAGACATCAGAGCAACTCACCTGCACCAGCAACAGCTTCAGTACCACCAGCTCTAGTTGCCACTCCACCAGCTCAATCAACCTCAACTGATGCCTTCGTCCTTGGAGTCATTTCTACACCACCACATCAAGACCAACCCTGAGAGTTGATTTAGCACTATGCATTTTTTATGAACTTTTTGGTAACTTGTTGCCAAAGGGGGAGAAAATGTATAGATCATAGGCTTCGAGAGAGAGTGTTGCTTTTGTTCTCTTGTTTTTGGTGGTTGAACTTTATTTGTTTGCTTGTTTGAGATACATTTTGCATTTGTGTGATACTTGGATGATCATGTGTTTGAGCATATGCTATGCTACATTAATGCTTGTTGGATGATATTATCTCTTATATCCTCATATGATCATTCACTTTGCTTGGTGATGAGTGCATGTATTTAATTATTATCATTTTGAGCGCTCCACCAAGATGTATGTGACATGGAAGAGTAACCCATGATCCTAATTCATTGTGCATTTGCAGTCCAAAGCAAATCTTAAACTATGCACAAATTTAGGGGGAGCTCTTGTTTTTCACATACTTCTCAAAGCGACAATGTTTTCAATCTTATTATCATTTGTCGAAGCTTTGATCTATATGTTGTCATCAATTACCAAAAAGGGGGAGATTGAAAGTGCAACTATCCCTAGGTGGTTTTGGTAATTCCTAACAACATATAGCTCATTGAGCTAATGCTATCCCAAGATAAATATTTCAGGAAAGCTCAATGATTGGCATGGCATGGATGAGAAAAGTGGACCCCTCAAAATGCTAAGGACAAAAGGATTGGCTCAAGCTCAAAGCTCAAGACTCTGCATTTTCTAATTTAGTGATCCAAGATCACATTGAGTCTATAGGAAAAGCCAATACTATCAAGAAGGGATGAGGTGTTGCTTAATGAGGTTCTTGCTCAAAGTGCTTAGTGATATGCTCAAAATCCCTCAACTACTTTCTCACATCCACATATGACCTAAACCAAAAGTCAACCTCGGCCCCACCGATTCTTTTTATCCGGCACCACCGAGTTCAGATGTCATAGCCACTGCCACAAACCCTAGGCAAATCGGTCTCACCGATAGGGATCTCGGTCTCACCGAGATGGGATTGTAATCTCTCTGTTTCCCTTCATAACGTTTTGGTCCCACCGAGATAAGCGATCGGTCTCACTGAGATTGCAATGTAAACTCTCTGTTTCCCCTTCGTAATGTTTTGGTCCAACCGAGATGAGTGAATCGGTCCCATCGAGTTTACCTGACCAACTCTCTGGTTAGCTTATTACCAAAATCGGTCTCACCGAGTTTGTGTAATCGGTCTCACCGAGATTACATTATGCCCTAACCCTAACCATATCGGTCCTACCGAGTTGCATGTCGGTCCCATCGAAAATCCTAACGGTCACTAGATTTACTGAATCGGTCTACCCGAGTTTCTCAATTCGGTCCCACCGAGATTGGTAAGTTGTGTGTAACGGTTAGATTTTGTGTGGAGGCAATATATACCCCTCCACCTCGACTTCATTCGTGGAGAGAGCCATCAGAACATGCCTACACTTCCAACTTATATTTTCTGCGAGAGAACCACCTACACTTGTGCTGAGGTTAATATATTCCAATCCTACCATATGAATCTTGATCTCTAGCCTTCCCCAAGTTGCTTTCCACTCAAATCTTCTTTCCACCAAATCCAAATCCTATGATAGAGAGTTGAGTGTTGGGGAGACTATCATTTGAAGCACAAGAGCAAGGAGTTCATCATTAACACACCATTTGTTACTTCTTGGAGAGTGGTGTCTCCTAGATTGGCTAGGTGTCACTTGGGAGCCTCCGACAAGATTGTGGAGTTGAACCAAGGAGTTTGTACGGGCAAGGAGAAAGCCTACTTCGTGAAGATCTACCCTAGTGAGGCAAGTCCTTTGTGGGCGACGGCCATGGTGGGATAGACAAGGTTGCTACTTCGTGGACCCTTCATGGGTGGAGCCCTCCGTGGACTCGCGCAACTGTTACCCTTCGTGGGTTGAAGTCTCCATCAACGTGGATGTATGATAGCACCACCTATCGGAACCACGGCTCAAAAATCTCCGTGTCTCCAAATTGCGTTTGCCTCCTCAAACTCCTCCCCTTTACCTTAATATGCAATTGTGTTACTTTCCACTGCTATACTCTAGAATTGCATGTGTAGGTTGATTGCTTGACTTGTTCTAAGTTGCTAAAACCTACCAAGAATTAAAATTGGGAAAAGGCTAAGCTTTTATTTTGTCAAGTAGTCTAATCACCCCCCTCTAGACATACTTTCGATCCTACACATGGCCAGTGATTATGTAGCCCCATTATCGGTGACTATAGAAGTGTGCCCACATCCACAAGGTGTCTTCACTGTTTTCTCCTCTAAGGTTCTGCATATTCAGCACCACCTATTATTTATACCTTAAACCTGAAATACTTTGTCCATCATTTCAAGCATTGTCTTCGAGAGTTTTGTTTCGTTATATTTGTAGGCACTATATGTAAGCAGTGAAGAGGAGAGATCCCAAGAGCAGTGGGAGTGGAAACATGGAAGAAAGCCCTGCTTGTTTGCTTGTACCTCTAGTGTTGGGATGCAAATATTTCGCAGGGATCCTTTCCTGATGCCTCCCATTCCTACCATTCTTGTGCACTCCTTCCTCTTCATTTTGGTTTACGTGATATCTCTGATGGAGAAACCATAGACATGTGGCGACATATTTGGATAACATGAGACCTTTAAGGCATGCCTGAAAGAGGAAGAATAAATGGCCTCGGAATGGGAACATGGAGGAAAGCCTAACGTGCTTTGTTTTGACTTCTAGTATTGGAGGTGATAATTTAGTTTGGTGTTTCATGATGCCTCCCATTCTTATTATTCCAAATCATTTATTCATCTTCCTTTGTTGGCTTGGTTGATTGCTTATGCTTAGAAACCAACTATATGTTTGCACACATTTGATGAAAAAACTCAAAATCAAGCTAGGAAGAGGAAGAAAGAGAGGGCGTAAGAGCACTGGGAATGAGAACATAGAGGAAACCTAACTTACTAGTTCTTCACCACTTGTCTTGAGGTGGCAATTCAGTTTGCCACTTTCCAATGCCTCTCATTCCTCTTCTTCTTAGGCGTTCCTTCCTCTTCCTTTTTGTTTTTGAAAGGATCGAGAAGAGGTGTCTAGAGGGGGGTGATTGGACCCTCAACAAGTAAAGGTAGCAGTTATTAAGTTTTTCAAGTTGAGGTTGGAGATTAGCACCGTTTCAAACGTTCATGATACATTTCAAGCAACCATGGCAAGAGTATATGAGCAGTGGAAAGTAAAGTATGCAAGTTGCAAGAAAGTAAAGGGATGGGATTGGAGTGTGCAAACGAAATTGGAGACATGGAGATTTTTGGCGTGGTCCTGATAGGTGGTGCTATCATACATCCACGTTGGTGGAGACTTCAACCCAAGAAGGGTAACGGTTGCACGAGTCCATGTCACCCACGAAGGGTCCACGAAGAAGCAACCTTGTCTATACCACCATGGCCATCGCCCACGAAGGACTTGCCTCACTTGGGTAGATCTTCATGAAGTAGGCGATCTCCTTGCCCTTACAAACTCCTTGGTTCAACTCCACAATCTTGATGGAGACTCCCAGGTGACACCTAACCAATCCAAGAGACACCACTCTCCAAAAGGTAATAGATGGTGTGATGATGATGAACTCCTTGATCTTGTGCTCAAATGATAGTCTCCCCAACACTCAACTCTCTCTCTCTCTCTCATAGATTTGGATATGGTGGAAAGATGATTTGAGTGGAAAGCAACTTGGGGAAGGCTAGAGATCAAGATTCTTGTGGTAGGATTGGAATGTCTTAGTCTCAACACATGAGTAGGTGGTTCTCTCTCAGAAAATGATTAGTGGAAGTGTAGGCACGATCTGATGGCTCTCTCTCAAATGGAGAAGGGGGTGGAGGGGTATATATAGCCTCCACACAAAATCTAGCCGTTACACACAATTTACCAAACTCGGTGGGACCAAATAGTGAAACTCGGTCAGACCGATCTGGTTCAAAATGTGAACGTTAGAGTTTTCGGTCGGACCGACAAGGTCAACTCGGTGGGACCGATGTGCTAGGGTTAAGGCAAAACCTCATCTTGGTGAGACCAATTGCATGAACTCGGTGAGACCGATTTCAGCAATAAGCAAACACATACTTGGTCAAGCAAACTCGGTGCGACCGACTGCACATTTTGGTGAGACCGAAATAACTGCAATAGGTAATAGAGAGTTTACACAGCCATCTCGGTGAGACGAACTGATTAGGGTTTCTGGCAGTGCCTATGTCAAGTTAACTCGGTGGCACCGCGTGAATCAAATCGGTGGGGCCGAGTTTGACTTTGGGTTTAGGACATATGTGGAAATGAGAAAGTGGTTGAGGGTTTTGGATCATATCACTAAGCACTTTGAGAAAGCAAGCCACTAAGCAACACCTCATCCCCTTTCAATAGTATTGGTGTTTCCTATGGACTCAATGTGATCTTGGATCACTAAAATATAAATGAAGAGTCCTGAGCTTTTGCCAATGTTTGTCCTTAACATCTTGAAGGGGTTCCACATCCTCTAGTCCCGCCACTTCAATGTTGAACTCATCTGAAATAAACTAGATGAAAGTATTAGTCCAACAAGAGATATGTTGACATTAATTACCAAAACCACCCAGGGAGAACTTGTGCTTTCAATCTCCCCTTTTTGGTAATTTATGACAACATACATCAAAGCTTTGGATAAAGATATTAAGAGTATCAATTAAAGCTTTGGAAGGACATGTAACATGCATTGGCTCCCCCTACATGTATGCAACCATGTGAAGATAGACTATGAAAGCATGTGAATGCATAAGCATGTCAGAGCAAGCGATGAGTTACATGTATCTTGGCTATATGAATCAGAGCAAATGATGTGAAATGCAGAAGATGTACCTTCATGTTCATGAGTCCTTCTTGCAAACAATATGTACCTCAGCAAGAGATCATCATGCACATGAGTGTGATGCATATACTTACCTTGTGGTCTTGAGCTGACTTGGGAAGAGATGAGCCTAAGAAAACAGGGTTAGATAACACAAGAACATCTACTAATCAGAGCAAGAACAGGAAACCACAAGAGTACCAAGACTGGGAGGACATGTAGTGAGTGAGTACTTAGTACTCTGGTTGGATATAGACATGTCCCTAAGGAATAAAGATATGCTATGAATTCCAAAGATTTTCTTCCCTTAGACATGAACTCTTTTGCCCCCTGAATCTAATATTGGATAATGGGAGAAGATATGGTAATAGAAAATCATAGCAAAGACACAAAGAAACATCTACTAACATGTCTTTCCCCTCTTAAAGACATGTGACTTCTCTCCTCTTTGAATACCAAGCATCCGGGAAGACTAAGAAGTCTCTCTCTCTCCCATAGGGTCTGTTTTTCCCATAAAATAAGCTTTGATGTGATCTCTCTCTCTCCCCCTTTGACATCAATTTCCAAGAAGGGATCTTCTGGAGCATGAGTCAAATAGGTTTGTTCCTTGAGTCACATGACAAAGCAGCATGTATATTATGATGCGGGTAGAGGATAAGAATCATCGACTGGAGATGGAAAAGATATGCAGGATGCAAATGGCAAAAAGTTTTTTCAGTAGTAAATCAGTAACACCGAATCTTTTACATCGGTGACACCAAGTTGGTTCGGTCTAGCCGATAAGAAAAGATCGGTGAGGCTGAGTTCAACCACTACTGTAGGATGGTACTAACGCAGCACTACGATCAGAGACCCTTTGACGAAACTATGTGCGATGCAACAATCGCAAATGGTGGTGTAAAAGATCCGTCAAAAAAGGTGCAAAACGTTTGCAATGATGGATGCATCAAACACAGTTCAGATTTTACTTGTGTGTGTGATGCTGGGCATACAGTTGATCTAGCAGAACTGTTTGCAATGAGGAAGAACAACAGAAACGGGCAGCCATATCAATGTGTGTGCGATATATGACATACAGTTTGCTCCGATGAACCATTTGTGATGATTGACATGAACACAAACGATTCAGTGTAACAAGATGTGTGTGATACCCGGCAAACAGGTCGGTAATCATAATTGTGTGCGATCATTATAGACAGCCCATACGGTCGCTTTTTGTGAATTGTGTGTTCGTCAGGGCATACAATTCAATAAACCAACATGTGGGCAATAATGTAGAAGATCTCTGTCGAATACATATTACTAACTGTCTGCGATGAGATTGACAGGATAAACAAAGATATATACAGTCTGCTTAATTTAATCCTTCTTGTTATTGTTGTTGTTGTTGTTGGATGGCCTCGCGACATTGTCTTGGCGAGGACGCTTCTTGCTGCTAACCGTTGACTTTTCATTACCGCCACCGTCGTCATCGTCATTGTTGTCCTCGTCGTCCTCCTCCTCGTTCGACCATTCCTCATCATCATCATCGTCGTCCTCTTCTTCATCCTCTGACGGCTCCTCGCCCGTCTAGCTGTCGTCTAACGACTCCAGAGGTGGCGTCCCTTCCATGAACCGGATTAATCGAGGTCTGGGCTCGACGCCGGACTCATGCAAGATGAGCGGGATGATTCCGATGTTGACCTATCATCGGGCGCCAGACTGCTGGCCGAACTGTTGTCCTCGCTGTCGCTCGACATGGCTGCAGAGTGTGTGCCAGTGACGATGAAGATGGTGGACACTCAAGCGATGTATGCAGAGAAGAGGAACTGCAAATTGAAGCGGGGTTTTTTTTTTGCGCGGGGGTGGGGGGAGGAATTGAAGCGGTGGTTGACCTATTATCTAACCACTGATATAATCAACCGCAATTATTTGTACCTAGTGGCTCCAAATTCCCGGGGTTGCGTGGGACTCCTATTGGCTATTTGGCTAGTTTCCTTTTTCAGGACAAAAACAAGGAACAAGTTTTGGGATTATGCACCGGTAATGGTACGAACGGAGTAGGACGGTTGGCAAGCAATACATTGAGCTCTTCTTATTGATAAAGCCAGTAATAATCAAACTAGAAAGGAAAAGAAAAAAGACAAAGAAAAATATATGCACAAATCTTCACGTAACATCAATGGCATAGGACCTAGATGTATTACTTAGAGCACATCTAGATGTGCTTTAACAATACTGTCAATCAAAACCCCTAATCATCATTGAAAATAGCGCATAGAACATGGCTAATGCGACAACCACAACTACACATGCTAGTTCCTTCTTTTCTCTTGCTTTCATCTGTGGCCTGTGATTGATTCTTTGTTGCTTCATCATACTGATTGTACATTCCAGATCAGCCAGTTTCTTCTTCAACTCAACGTTATCTTCTGCGAGCTTGGTGATAACACTCCGAGCCCTGCCATGCCATTCTTCGTCCAGCCAGTTAACAAAGGCACAAGCCTCATATCCCTGCCAATGTTAAATAGTATTCAAGATGAGCGGTGGCATTAACTCAACTAACATGATGAACTTAGCACTAACCTCTAAGGGGCAACTAAGAAACCGCCTGCCAATGTCGAATTCCTCCGTGCATACACGTTGAGCAGGAGTGTGCACGTGCACACAACTCAACTTTTGGTACTTCTCGGTGGCGCAAAACTCGGAGTCGAACTCGTGTTCCGGGAGTCTAGAATCATGCTCCGGATCCGGTGGCAGATCACTTTCCATGGGGGGGGGTCAATTCAAGACGGATTCAGCAAGGAGCTACTTTGGACATGCTAAAAAAGATCGGGATAGATTGGAACCTGACAGGACAATTCGGGTCCGTAGTACACTTGCCTTCTGATGACCTTAGGCAAGTGCTCGGTGGTGACCGCCGCCGTCGTGGCGGCGGTAGGAGCAGGAGCAGCCGCACCGAAACCATCAGCACAACTCGCCCGCATTCCCCCAATGTCAGCTCCACGCGAGGGAATTTGGAGGCTATGTAGGGATTTGGGGAAAATGGGGAAACTGTGGGGATAAGCTAACGGTAGGGAACTACTTATGGCACTATATATGTTGGAGTATACGGCACACTGTTTATACATGTCGTTTGTGTCAGGTATTACAACGTCACACACGATTTGCACACCAAACCATGTGAGAACACAAGGTAGGTGAGACACGGTTGCCGTTACATAACCGTGTCGGTGTACTAAAATAGGGGCACTCTTTTGTACCCCTTATTTGTGCACGGGCAATCAGAGCCGCGCCCACGACCACACTTGAGCAGGGCAGAGACAGGAAATCAGAGCCACAACACAGAATCAAAGCAACGCCAAGATAGAAGCATAAAGAACAAGAAGGCGAAGTGTTTTCCCTCGGCAAGGTCCTTGCCGGGGCAGCCCCCATGGCCCCGGCAAGGCCCTTGCCGGGGTAGCCTACCTGACGCCAGCAGGACGCGCCTCCCTTGGGCCACGTTTCTCCAGCGTCACCAACCACGCTGGAACGTAGGCTCGGGAGGCGCCTCCATGGTGGCATGCATATCTTTGTGAAGACAAGGAACACTCCAAATCAGAAGAGTAGAAGATGACGAACCTCGGCAAGATCCAGGCTGAGGAAACCCACAAGACCCCTGGGGAGACCCTTGCCAGGGACGACCGTAACACCACGGCAAGACCCTTGTCGGGGCCTCGGCCAGGCACTTGCCGAGGGCGTCCGTGAGGCCACGGCCAGGCCCGCACCCGCAAGCTCCTGCCGCCTCTCCCATGCAGCTGCCAGCCCACCAGCTGGGCAGGCACCTACGTGTCGGCATGAGGCTTCTCAGCCAACTCAGTGCATGCCTACGTGGTGGCATGCAGATTTTTGTGAAGGCCCCACCACCGCGCCACCTCAGCAGCCTGCCAGCCTACATGGCGCTGGCCGCCTCGCTGGCCCAGGCGCGTGTCGAGATGGGGCGAAGCGGCGGTAAAGTGAAGGGGACATGTCAGAGGCGCATTAAATGCGTCTTGTCCCGTAATAGCTAGCGATAGGCTTAACCACAGTACCCAATGCCACCTCCTGTGTGCCACTGTGGTGACCCCCTTGCCTATAAAAGGAGGCCCAAGGCGTCTAGGAGGAGGATTTAGACTTTTGGACAAGTTACGCCCGTTGTAGCTAGTTCAAGAACCTCAAGAACACAAAAACACACATCAAAGCAGGACTAGGGTGTTACGCATCTCTGCGGCCCGAACCTGGGTAAACGATCCACGTGCTCGTACTGACTGCTGATCCTGCTCTCCTCACCACCCAGCGCCCCGCAACCGTAGTAGGGATCCTTGTGATCCCATAGGTGTCATTTCCCACCGACATCTTTGGCGCGCCAGGTAGGGGGCGCAACAGTGAGCATCTGGTTTAGCAGCTAGTAGCACAGCTTTTCACCGCCATGGCTTCCGAGGAAGAAGGCGACCAAGCGAGCAGCCCCGTCAGCGAGTGCGGCGAGCGTTCCCGCGACGACTAAAAAAGCTAAGTCATGTGAAAACTTTGAATAATTTCTTCTTATATAAGGTTATCTTCCTCGGAGATCTTTCCTCTGTAAGGGAAACATGCATGCAGTGGGGCCCCTCCGTTATCGACAACGCTCTTGGTCTGTTTCGAGTCCGCTCAACAGATCGAGCGGCTGCGTTGAGAGTGCCAGGGTGGCCTTCCGCTTCCAGCAACGCTCTTGCTCTGCCTCGAGTCCGCTCGGCAGTTCGAGCAGCCACGCTGGGAACAACAAGGTGGTTTGCACAGTGGCAAGCACGCCCTGCCGACCGCTAAAGGATCCGTCCTTCAAAGCGCAGCAGTTTGGGTTTACGCGCCGGTAAGCATACCCAGTAAGCGTAGGGTAGACGTAAAGAGGAAGGTTAAATAGGGAAATAACATGCGTCATATTAAAAATACTATAGAGTTATATTACACCAACTGTTGTTGTGGTTCTAACTAAAGATGTGAGTTGTCTTGGTCATGAACCTGCAGCGGCAACAAGAAATGGGGCACCTAGTCCCGGCGCTGGCCCTCCAACCTCTGGATCCCGGTGACGCAGCTGATGATGGGCTCGATGCACTCCTTGACCCTCGAGAGGTCTGCATCGCCCGGCAAGCTATCCAGCACGGTGTCAAAGTCGAGGTCGGGGTTCCAGAATGCCCGCTTGGTGAGAACCTTGGTCATGGCACCCTAGAAAATCATCCGGGACTCGTTGGCCAAGGAGCTCGCTCGGTTGGACTCGAGCTATTCTAGGGCACCAAGAACGCCCTCGAAGAACAAGGTCATCTTGGCGTGGGGGCTCGTGCCCGGCTCCGGGGCATACCTCACTTCCGGCATCTTCATGTCGGCCAGTTGCTTAGTGATCCTGTTGGCGACGTCGGTGAGGCGGTCGGTCCAGATTTTGTCGCCCTTCACGGAATCTGCATGGTTGGCGGCATCATTCTTCCGCAACTGTTTCTCCTCCACCAGGCTCTTAGTCAGGGCCCCTTCACGGGTCTGGGCCTCCAAAAGCGCCCCCTCAAGGCTCACCAGCTTGAGCTTCAGGTCCTTTATGGATTCATTGGCGCGGGAGAGCTGCTCGGCCTTGGCCAGGTTTTCATCCTGCACTTGCAACAAAGTGCAGTGGGCCGAATCCCTCTCCTCCACCAGCAGATCAGCTCTGGCCTTCAAGCCATCCCGCTCCATCTCCATCTCCTTCGTCTTGTTGTCGTGGGCCAGGGCCTGGGCATCGAGCGCCTCCTTGTGCTTGCACTCCAGCTCTTGGGTCCGTGCCGCGGCAAGCTTTTAGACCTCCTCATCCTTGCCGTGGAGTACGGCAGCAAGCTTCGCCTCGCGGTCGGCAAGGTCCTCCTCCTGGGAGTTCATCTTGGCCTGGCGCTGGGACCGGACGGCCTCGGCTTTGGAGGCCTCCTCCCTCGCCTCCTCCTGGGCCTTCCCGATGTCGGCCTGCTTCAGGAGGAGCTCCAGGTCACGCTGCGCCAGCTGGTCTTGGGCGGCTTTCAGCTCCTCGTGGGCCTGGCGGAACCAAGCCTGCGCCTCGGCGACGCGCTCCGCAAGGTCTGCTTCCACCTTGTGCGCCACCGCCTTCTTGCATTTCACCTTGTCCAGACGGGCGCGGTGGAGCACCTGAAGCTTGTGGAAGCTGGCACTCACGGCCCGGAGGAGCCGCTCCTCTTGGGTGCCGCCACCAGCACTCGGCTCGTCGATGACCTCGAGCCTGGCGGCGGCGAGCACTTCGTCATCAAACACCTCCCCCTCGGCTGGCGCCCTGGTGCTTGCCGACCCTGGGAGGTGGACGAACATGTCGTCGCTCACCTTCAGGTACTTCCCTGAGCCGGAGGCAGCGGACGAGGAGGGTTGGTCGTCGACCACCTCATCCTCGGCAGAGGCCTTGCCGGCCTCCTCCTCGCCAGCGGCCTTGCCGGCCTCCTCCTCAGCAGCTCCCTTGTCGGCCTCCTCGGCAGCGCCCTCGCCAGTCTCCCCGGCAAGCCCCTTGGCGGCATCCTCGGCCGCGGTCTCGGCGGCCTCCTCGGTGGCGACCTTCTCTACCTCAGCCACGGTGTCCGCGGCAGCCTCCTCGATAATGGTATCGGTGTCCCCCTGGTCCGTTGGGGGGGGGGAACTGGATGCCAAAGGAGGGAATAAGGCAGGGCCAAAGCCAAGGTTCAGGAGAAAAGAAAGAAAAGCGAGGGAGAACAAATGACTCACCCGTGCCAGGCTGGGAAGATGTGGCCTCCTCCCCACCAACATCTGTTGCCGGGATGGAGCCGCCAGCACCCAAGTCTACCCCCTCCTCCATGCGCATGGGCTCGGTATCTGGCGCCCTTGCCGGGGACACCCCTCGGGGCGGTGTGGTTGATTGGGTGGCATGGTGAGGGAGGCCTTTGGTGGCTCCTCCTGCTGCCGTTCATCTCCTGCAAACCGTGGCAAGGTCAACGACAAGAGAATCGGGCCCCAGCAAGAGTTGGCAGAAAGTGCTTGGTGAACTTACATTGGGGGCAGAGCCGGGTGCTACGCCGCGGGCTACTGTCTGGGCTGCTCTCCACTACCAGCGGTGCCTTTGAAGTACCCATCGGGGGCAGGCTGCCCATCGAGGCTCTGGCTCTCTTCACCGCCCGTTGAGCCAGTGTCTCCGTCTCCCTGCGAGAACAAGTCAAATCAAGGAGGGCGGCATGATTCGTAAGGATGGAAACAGCGAGGGGCAGAGAGATTACTCGTCCTCCACCTCCTCCTCTGCTGCCTTCCTCTTCCCCCTCGGGCTGAGGGATGAGAATTCAAAGCCGATGTCCGTGCCGGCGCCTGTGGGGCGAGGGGGGGGCGAAGGTGTCCGAAAGTGTTTGGATGAAGAAGAGGCGGGCGTCTTCTTCTTCGCCACCGTGGTCTTCTTCTTCACCGCCGCGGCCTCTGTCTTAGCCGCCGCGGCCCTCGTCATGCGCGCAGCCTCCCTCGGAGTCCCTTACCCGTCGTGGCCTTGCCGGGCTGGACCGGCACGCCGGAGCGGGCCCGACGTAGGACGCGCCTCTTCTGCGTGGTCGGGGGCTCGCCGGCCTCGACCTCCTCCTCGGATGACCCTTCGCCCATGCCTTTGGCAGGAGGGCCTCTGTGCTGGAGCCGTCCGGCTCCTTGACGGCCTTCACCCATGCGGCGAGCTCCTCCTCCTCTGCGGCCATGGCGGCTTCGTTCTCCATGACGTTGGTCTCGCCGGCAAGCCCGGCGAGCTCTGCCTCCATCGCCCTAGCAGCGATATAGCTCAGCTCCTCCTGGGTGGTGTCCTGGATGAGCCGCGGTTCCTCGTGGTCGAGTTCTTCAACCAAATTAGCGAAGAACTCCTCCACCTCTCATGCCGGGGGCTCGATCCAGGACGGGTCGAGACTGTGCGTGTTGAAGGGCGGCATCATGGCCAAGATTTCGGCCTGCCAGGAGTTGTTGCTCAAAGGGACCACTCCCGGCGGCAGCCCGAACAAGGGCCCCTTGACAACCTTGCCGGACTTTGTAGCCTTGCCGGTGCTCCTCACCTTGTTTTCGGCGTACTCCTCGAGCTGGAAGAGCCTCCGACAATACCAGGAGTGCCCCAGCATCGTGAGGTTGTTCTGCAGGCCGGTGCGGAGCCTCATGATGTCAACTGTGTTCCTGAAATCTCAGGCCGGCCTTCCCTTCTTGTGTAGCGAGGCGATTCAGCGATGGATGAAATCCGCCGCGATCATCTCGAGGGTGAGCCCGGCCTCGGAAAGGCGGCGGATCCTGGTCCAGTTCGCGCTGCGGGGCAGCGGCTTCTGACGAACGCCTCGGCAGAACTCCGGCGGGTCCTCCTCCACGATCCAGCACCACCGGCCCCGCCACTCTTCCCACCTCTCCTTCGTGGCGTCGTCTGGGTACGCGCCTCTCTCCTGAATCCTCGGGATTTAGGCGACGGTCCCAGACAGAGCGCCCCCAGATTGGACGCGGGGGAGAAGTAGTGGAGGAAAAGTGACGTGTTGGGCACTACTCCGGCGAAACCCTCGCAAAGATGGGCGAAATACGCTATGTGCGCCACGGCATTCGACATAAGATCCAGCAGGTGGAAGCCAAAAGTACGCATGATGTCATTGAAGAAATCAGAAAAAGGGGGTTGAGCACGCAGAAGAAAAAGTCGATGAAGAATGGGTACCATTTTTGGTCGCCTCTCTTGCATTCCGCGGGGAGGGCACGTGTGGCAGGGTGTGCTGACGTCGCCGCCCCCCACAGCGGCTTATAGTAGTCCCTGAGCTCGAGGACGTCAACGGACAACGGGACGAAGTAGGCGGTCTGCGCCCGCCGCGCCGCCGCCTCGCTCTCCGGCGTCTCCTTCTCCCTCATATCCTCGGCCATGCCCTTGCCCTTGCCATATTTGGGGGCCATGGCAGCTGGGAAGGGAGCTAGAAGCTGGGGGCGGTGGGAAGCACAGCAGCGGCGAGCAAGAGCGGAGGAAGGAGATGGGAACGGTCATGGCGAGATTGGGGAAAGCACAGGGGGTAAATGAGCCGCGCGCCCGCGGTTATTCCTTTTTATGGGGAAGGCACGGGCCGCCTCATTTCCCATTTATTGCGACATGATGCATGCCTGATGCAACCGCCCCACGCATGCCCCCCACGTCACGCATGCCCCCACATCGTGCATTCCACGCGGGTCTTGGGGAAGTGAAGTGGACGGAAAGTTACCATGGTAAAACCCGCCCCGCCTTCCCGCGCACCGTTTTGGGCCTGGCCCAACAACGTGTCGCGCGTATGTGTGACCCAGGCCCGGGGGCTCCTGTCGGTGTACTAAAATAGGGGCGCTCTTTTGTACCCCTTATTTGTGCACGGGAAATCAAAGCCGTGCCCACGACCGCACTTGAGCAGGGCAGAGACAGGAAATCAGAGCCACAACACAGAATCAAAGCAACACCAAGACAGAAGCATAAAGAACAAGAAGGCGAAGTGTTTTCCCCCGGCAAGGTCCTTGCCGGGGCAGCCCCCATGGCCCCGGCAAGGCCCTTGCCGGGGAAGCCTACCTGACGCTAGCAGGATGCGCCTCCCTTGGGCCCCAGTTTCTCCAGCGTCACCAACCATGCTGGAACGTAGGCTCAGGAGGCGCCTCCATGGTGGCATGCAGATCTTTGTGAAGACAAAGAATGCTCCAAATCAGAAGAGTAGAAGACGACGAACCTCGGTAAGATCCTTGCTGAGGAAACCCACAAGACCCCCGGCGAGACCCTTGCCGGGGACAACCGCAACGTCACGGCAAGACCCTTGCCGGGGCCCCGGCCAGGCCCTTGCAGAGGGCGTCCGCAAGGCCACAGCCAGGCCCACACCCGCCAAGCTCCTGCCACCGCTCCCGTGCGGCTGCCAGCCCACCAGCTGGGCAGGCACCTACGTGTCGGCACGAGGCTTCTCAGCCAACTCTGTGCATGACTATGTGGTGGCATGTAGATCTTCGTGAAGGCCCCGCCACCGCGCCACCTCAGCAGCATGCCAGCCTACATGGCACTGGCCGCCTCGCTGGCCCAGGCGTGTGTCAAGACGGGGCGAAGCGGCAGTGAAGTGAAGGGGACACGTTAGAGGCGCATTAAATGCGCCTTGTCCCGTAATAACTAGCGATAGGCTTAACCACAGTTCCATGATGCCACCTCCTGTGTGCCACTTTGGCGACCCCCTTGCCTATAAAAGGAGGCCCGAGGCGTCCAGGAGGAGGATTCAAACTTTTGGACAAGTTACGCCCGTTGTAGCTAGTTCAAGAACCTCAAGAACACAAATACACACATCAAAGCAGGACTAGGGTGTTACGCATCTCTGCAGCCCGAACCTGGGTAAACGATCCGCGTGCTCGTACTGACTGCTAATCCTGCTCTCCTCACCATCCAGCGCCCCGCAACCGTAGTAGGGATCCTTGTGATCCCATAGGTGTCGTTTCCCACCGACAAACCGTATGTGATGTACTACCCTATACATATAATTGAGTTAAAGTGATACCGTGTAAACAGCCGCTCTGCGGATATCCATAAAAAACAACTGGTACGCATCTAGAGATGGCAGCGGCGGCCTAGGCAAGGGCTACTGGAGAAGAGGTCAATCCTCGTTCGGTGGGCGGTGGCAGCATCATAGGAGGTCAATCCTCGGTCTGCGGCAGGAGATAGGAGGAGCTCAACCGTCGAGGTCGGCGGCGGCATGATTCGAGCACATCCATCATGGTCGATCGCGGGATAGCGGAGGTCGAACTTCAGACGGCAGCTGCACTAAGCTTTGCTCCTTGACCCTGCTGTCTAGGCGTGTCGCCGCATCACGCTTCTCTGTCTGTTGGGTGGAGGTCGCCGCGCGGCTACTTAATTAAGGTATTCTTTTCGTGAGTGGCTTAATTAAGGTATCCAATTCCTCAGGGTAGTTTTGTACTACTACTCTGCGTGTAAATTGACTGGCCGTGAATTTTTGTCATTGCGCGTCTGGATAACAATATGGAGCGCCCTCAGTAATTATGAAAATAAAGCCTTGTGATTTAAGCACGCATCATTGGGCAGCAGTTAATCCGTGTATCGATGTTGTTGTTTTGTTTTTAATTACCATTTACGTGGTGCAGATGGAACAATCTGAATGGATGAAGGATCAGAATACCACAGATTTTATCAGTGGCGTGACAGAGTTCATGAATTTGGCTGAAAGTACAAAGAGGAGAATTGGTGATGCGGATTACATCCTGTGTCCATGTGCTGATTGTGCCAATATAGAGTCACATGTAGTTGCAGATGTCTAGTGGCACTTAGTCTCTTCAGGATTCATGGATGGATATACATGTTGGACCAGACACGGTGAAGACGAGGTCATGGAAGAAGATACCCAAGGTTGCGAGATGCCAAACCTCGATCAGTGCCACATGGATGTTGAATCTAACATCGGGGCAGAGGCGTCAAGCTACCAATGGAATACCGGAAAGCCGAAACGCCCACTGGAAAACCAAGACATCGACGCAGATGACGATGATCTTGATATGCCAGATTTTGCCGCTATGATTGCAGATTTTTTTGACTGGAAACTTTGAGGCAACAGCCCCATAGTACTTCATTAAAACCCGACCAACAAAATACAAAAGGTTCTGGAAAGAAAATCTAGAATTACTACTTACCTACGCGCATATGTACATATATACATGCCAATTACATATTTATAGGGAAAACATAGCCAACTAGGGCATGGAATTAATCCAATGTAACAACAAAGGCTTCTTGCTAGACTTGAATTTGTGGGACAGCAGGGTAATATCATGTATAAAGCTCCTCTTCCATGCTGCAAAGGTGGGCCTCTCATGTTTGAAAATTCTTCCATTCCTTAACAACCAGATGTTCCATGCTGCCAGATAAACAACTTCTTTAAAGAAAGGATGGCCAAAGCTTTTCCTTGCAGCAATAAGACACTCAGAGGGAGACAGACCAGTGATAACCCACAAGTATATGGGATCAATTGTAGCCCCTTTCTATAAGTAAGAGTGTCAAACCCAACGAGTAGCTAAAGGTAGAACAAATATTCCCTCAAGTTCTATCGACCACCAATACAACTCTACGCACGCTTGACGTTCGCTTTACCTAGAACAAGTATGAAACTAAAAGTACTTTGTAGGTATTCTTGGATAGGTTTGCAAGATAATAAAGAGTGCATAAATAAAAAGTAGGGGCTATTTAGATAAGTAAGAAAAAAGGTTAGTTTTAGTAGAGAGCTTTTTGTCACAAGAAAGTTATTTGTCCCTAGGCAATCGATAACTAAACCGGTAATCACTATTGCAATTTTATTTAAGGGAGAGGCATAAGCTAACATACTTTCTCTTCTTGGATCATATGCACTTATGATTGGAACTCTAGCAAGCATCCGCAACTACTAAAGATCATTAAGGTAAAACCCAACCATAGCATTAAAGTATCAAGTCCTCTTTATTCCCATACGCCATGACTCACGTATGTGTGTTTGTGTTTCATTCACTCACGCAGCATACCATGAACATATTGCAAACCCTACAGCAGGGATCCCTCACTCTTACGCAACATGGGGAGCACCATAGGACAACACCAATAATAAAACATGCAACTCAAACCAATCACGATCATCAATTAACCCATAGGACAAAACGGATCTACTCAAACATCATAGGATAGCCATACATCATTGGGAAATAATATATAGCGTTGAGCACCATGTTTAAGTAGAGATTACAGTGGGTAAAAGAGGGGTTACACCGCTGCATAGAGGGGGGAAGAGTTGGTGATGAGAGCGGTGAAGTTGTTGGTGTAGATTGCGGTGATGATGATGGCCCCGATGGCGTTCCGGCGCCATCGGAAGCGAGGGGGAGAGAGCCCCCCTCCTCCTTCTTCTTCCTTGCCCTTCTCCCAAGATGGGAGAAGGGTCTCCCCTCTGGTTCATGGTCTCCATGGCATGGGAGGGGCGAGATCCCCTCCGAGATTGGATCTGTCTCTCTGTCTCTCTCTGTTTCTGCGTTCTTGATTCTGCCCTTTCACCATTTCTTATATATCCAGAGATCCATAACTCCGATTGGATTGGAACCTTCGCCACGATTTTTTTTCCGAAAATTAGCTTTCTTGCAGAGAAAGAAGAGCAGCAACCGCCTGACGGGATGCCCACGAGGGTCAGGGGCGCGCCTGCCCCCCTAGGGCGCGCCCCTGCCTCGTGGCCCCCTCGGGCACCATCTCGCGTTGATTCTTTTCCCAAATATCATAAAAATTCCAAAAATATTCTCTGTCCGTTTTTATGCCATTTGGACTCCGTTTGATATGGGTTTTCTGTGAAACATAAAACATGCAACAAACAGGAACTAACATTGGGCACTGGATCAATATGTTAGTCCCAAAAATCATATAAAAAGTTGCCAAAAGTATATGAAGTTGTAGAATATTGGCATGGAACAATCAAAAATTATAGATGCGATGGATACGTATCAGCATCCCCAGGCTTAATTCCTGCTCGTCCTCGAGTAGGTAAATGATAAAAAAGATATTTTTTAATGTGGAATGCTACCTAGAATAATCTTGATCATGTAATCTAATCATGGCATGAATATTAAGACATGAGTGATTCAAAGCAATAGTCTATCATTTGACATTAAGACGATAATACTTGAAGCGTACTAGTAAAGCAATCATGTCTTTTCAAAACAACATGGCCAAAGAAAGTTATCCCTACAAAATCATATAGTCTGGCTATGCTCCATTTTCACCACACAAAGTATTTAAATCATGCACAACCCAGTTTTAGCCAAGCAATTGTTTCATACTTTAGTATTCTCAAACTTTTTCAACTTTCACGCAATACATGAGCGTGAGCCATGGATATAGCACTATAGGTGGAATCGAATATGATGGTGGGGGTTATGTGGAGAAGACAAAAAAGGAGAAAGTCTCACATCGACGCGACTAATCAACGGGCTATGGAAATGCCCATCAATTTATGTCAATGTGAGGAGTAGGGATTGCCATGAACCGGATGCACTAAGAGCTATAAGTGTATGAAAGCTCAAACTAGAAACTAAGTTGGTGTGCATCCAACTTGCTTGCTCATGAAGACCTCGGGCATTTGAGGAAGCCATCATCGGAATATACAAGCCAAGTTCTATAATGAAAATTACCACTAGTATATGAAAGTGACAATATAGGAGACTCTCTATATGAATAACATGGTGCTACTCTGAAGCACAAGTGTGGTAAAAGGATTGTAACATTGCCCCTTATCTCTTTTTCTCTCATTTTTTTTATTTTCTCCCTTTTTTGGATGGGCTTATTTGGCCTTTTTTATTTTTCATAAAGTCCGGAGGCTCATCCCGACTTGTGGGGGAATCATAGTCTCCATCATCCTTTCCTCTCTGGGGCAATGCTCTAATAATGATGAACATCACACTTTTATTTACTTACAACTCGATACTAGAACAAAAGTATGACTCTATATGAATGCCGCGGCGGTGCATCGGGATGTGCAATGATCTAGCGTAGCAATGACATAAAAAACGGACAAGCCATGAAAACATCATGCTAGCTATCTTACGATCATGCAAGGCAAATATGACAATGAATGCTCAAGTCATGTATATCATGATGATGGAAGTTGCATGGCAATATATTTCGGAATGGCTATGGAAATGCCATGATAGGTAGGTATGGTGGCTGTTTTGAGGAAGATATAAGGAGGCTTATGTGTGATAGAGTGTATCGTATCACGGGGTTTGGATGCACCGGCGAAGTCTGCACCAACTCTCGAGGTGAGAAAGGGCAATGCACGGTACCGAAGAGGCTAGCAATAATGGAAGGGTGAGAGTGCGTATAATCCATGGACTCAACATTAGTCATAAAGAACTCACATACTTATTGCAAAAATTTATTAGCCATTGAAACAAATTACTACACGCATGCTCCTAGGGGAAGGTTTGGTAGGAGTTAACCATCGCGCGATCTCGACCTCCACACAAAGGATGACAATCAAAAAATAAATCATGCTCCAACTTCATCACATAACGGTTCACCATACGTGCATGCTTCGGGAATCACAAACCTTAACACAAGTATTTCTACTAATCCACAGTCACCCACTAGCATGACTCTAATATCACCACCTTTATATCGCAAAACTATTTCAAGGAATCAAACATATCATATTCAGCAATCTACAAGTTTATGTAGGATTTTATGACTAACCATGTGAATGACCAATTCCTGTCATCTCTTTAAATAGATATAAGTGAAGCAAGAGAGTTTTCTACAAATGGCGGTTTTCTATGTGAAGAGAAACAGGCAATCCAAACTTCAAAAGATATAAGTAAAGCACATGAAGCATTCTATAAAGCCATACTCAAAAGATATAAGTGAAGTGCAATGAGCATTCTATAAATCAACCATGGATTATCTCATACCAGCATGGTGCATAAAATAAAAGTGAAAAACTAAATGCAAAAGATGCTCCAAGATTTGCACATATCGCATGAACGAAATGCATCCGAAAACATACCAAGACTTGTTGAAGAAAGAGGGGATGCCTTCCGGGGCATCCCCAAGCTTAGATGCTTGAGTATACTTGAATATTTACTTGGAGTGCCTTGGGAATCCCCAATCTTGAGCTTTTGCCTCTCTTCCTTTTCCTCATATCGAGACCTCCTCGATCAAACACTTCATCCACACAAAACTTCAACAGAAAACTCAGTAAGATCTGTTAGTATAATAAAGCAAATCACTACTCTAGGTACTATTGCAAACCAATTAATATTTTGTTTTTGCATTGTGTATACTGTAATATAACTTTTCCATGGCTTAATACACTGATAGAAATTGATAGTTTCATCAAAACAAGTAAAGTATGCATTAAAAACAGAATCTGGCAAAAACAGAACAGTTTGTATCAATATGAACATTAACCACACTTATAGTTCCCAAAAATTCTACAACAATTAGGAAAAATAAAAAATTTGTACATCAAGACAGTGCAAAAAGTTTCAGAACCATTTGACGTTCCAGTAAAAAATGTAAAATCGCACACTACAGACAAAGTTTCTGTCCTGCACCGTACAAACCAACAAGCATTGTAAACATCCTAAAGGCAAACCTTGGCACATTATTTTTATAATACAATGGAATTGTACAAGGGGATAATTATTTTTGATGAAAAGTTTCTGTAATTAAGATTCACAAAGTTTCTGTGAGCATGAACGAAGTTCAAGGAGCTCTCACACTTCAACAATGCTTGTCTTTCTCACTTTCACTTTCCTTTTTGAAAAGTTTTGGGTTCCCCTCTTTATTTTTTTGTTTTTAGACTATATAAAATCACTCAACAGAAATAAATGACTCTCTAAAACTTCCGGGTTGTCTCCCTGGCAGGGCTTTCTTTAAAGCCATTAAGATAGGCATATAGTGCTCAAGTAATGGATCCACCCGGATCCCAAGGAATATCAAAGCCTATTTTAATTAACAATGATTTGTAATTTAGTAGTGAGAACAAAGTAACATATATCATGCAACAACGAAGTCTAACTCTTTTCCTATGCATCGGCATGTCATAAAAGAACAATTCATGCACACCAAGTAAAGGCCAATGCATAGTATAAGCAGTTTCTTGCAATTCCATCATATTGGAAACATAGAGAGGTGGAGATATAGTTACTCTCTCATAATAATTGCATGTAGGAGCAGCAAGCACTTGCATATTACATTCATCAAAATTATCATGTGTAGTAGTAAAACGCAACCCATCAATATAATCCTTAATAAGCACAAACTTCTCAAATATAGTGTAGTTTGGAGAATTCAAAAAGATAATAGGACTATCATGTGTGGGTGCAATAGCAACAATTTCATGTTTAACATAAGGAACTATAGCAAGTTCATCTCCATAAGCATAATTCATATCGTCATCTTGGCCACAAGCATAGCAAACATCAAGTTCATCAAAAAGGGATATTTCAAACAAATTTAAGGGATCATAGCAATCATCCTTCGGTAAGCACGAAGGGAAATCAAACAATGTATGAGTTGAAGAGTTACTCTCATTAGAAGGTGGGCACGGGTATCTAATCCGCTCTTCCTCCTTTTGTTCTTTGCTCTCCTCATCATCTTTTTCATCCAATGAGCCCACAGTTTCATCAATTCCTTCTTCCATAGACTCCTGCAAAATATTAGTCTCTTCTTGGATAACAGAGACTTTCTCAACAAATGCATCAATATTGGAATTGTATTCATAATTCTCATAAAAATATTTAAGTATAGCAAAATTTTCAGGTCTGTAAACAGCATCATCAAGATTTTCACACTCTTTAAACAAAGATTCAATTTCATAAGCACCCATAAAAGCAACGAATTCTTCTATTTGTTCCACATCATAGTAATCATATATACCATTAGCATAAGAAGCTAAGGTTTCATTATCATTAAATTTGCATGTAAAGGGAAGGTGTGGAGCCTCCATCCTAGAGCAACAAGTATAATCATATCTCAAGCATAATTGCCTAGCATATCAATACAACATATAAATTTGAACCCATAATAGTTTCCCTTTTTGTGTCAGGTGATAATCCCTAAAGTATTCACGTTGATCCAACGTGTCTCCCATAACATAATTGAATGGGGTTTTCTCAGGATTATCAAAGTAGTACATAATATCTTTCACATAATGAGCATCGAGGGTTTTAGGAGGTTCCCCATCTCCATGAGTAGCAAGTACACCTTTTTTTTGGTATTTCGTGTTCCATATCCATAACTAAAGATAGAGAACAACTTAGAACAGCAAATAAAAATTACTTAGTGATAAAGCAAACAAGCACACACGAGAAAATTCACCCCACGCTATGACTCCCCGGCAAGGGCGCCAGAAAAAGGTCTTGATAACCCACAAGTATAGGGGATCCATTGTAGCCTCTTTCGATAAGTAAGAGTGTCGAACCCAATGAGGAGCTAAAGGTAGAACAAATATTCCCTCAAGTTCTATCGACCACCGATAAACTCTACGCACGCTTGACGTTCGCTTTACCTAGAACAAGTATGAAACTAGAAGTACTTTTTAGGTATTCTTGGATAGGTTTGCAAGATAACAAAGAGTGCGTAAAAAAGTAGGGGCTGTTTAGATAAATAAGCAATAAAGTTAGTTTTAGTACAGAGCTTTTTGTCACGAGAAAGTTATTTGTCCCTTGGCAATCGATAACTAAACCGGTAATCACTATTGCAATTTTATTTGAGGGAGAGGCATAAGCTAACATACTTTATCTTCTTAAATCATATGCACTTATGATTGGAACTCTAGCAAGCATCAGCAACTACTAAAGATCATTAAGGTAAAACCTAACCATAGCATTAAAGTACCAAGTCCTCTTTATTCCCATACGCCATGACCCACTTATCAGTGTTTGTGTTTCAGTCACTCACGCAACATAGACAATAAGCAAACCATGAACATATTGCAAACCCTACAGCGGGGATCCCTCACGCTTGCGTGACACGGAGAGCACCATAGGATAGCACCAATAATAAAACATGCAACTCAAACCAATCATGATCATCAATTAACCCATAGGACAAAACTGATCTACTCAAATATCATAGGATAGCCATACATCATTGGGTAATAATATATAGCATTGAGCACCATGTTTAAGTAGAGATTACAGTAGGTAAAGGAGGGGTTACACCGCTGCATAGAGGGGGGAAGAGTTGGTGATGAGGGCGGTGAAGTTGTTGGTGTAGATTGCGGTGATGATGATGGCCCCGGCGGCGTTCCGGTGCCACCGGAAGCGAGGGGGAGAGACCCCCCTCCTTCTTCTTCTTCCTTGACCTTCTCCCTAGATGGGAGAAGGGTTTCCCCTATGGTCCACGTTCTCCATGGCGTGGGAGGGGTGAGAGCCCCTCCGAGATTGGATATGTCTCTCTGTCTCTCTCTGTTTCTGCGTTCTAGATTCTGCCCTTTCAACGTTTCTTATATATCCGGAGATCCGTAACTCCGATTGGATTGAAACCTTCGCCACGATTTTTTTTCTTCCGAAAATTAGCTTTCTTGCGGCCAAAGAAGAGCAGCAAATGCCTTATGGGTGCCCACGAGGGTCAGGGGAGCGCCCCCTGCCTCGTGGCCCCCTCGGGCACCGTCTCGCATTGATTCTTCTTCCCAAATATCACAAATATTCCAAAAATATTCTCCATCCATTTTTATAACGTTTGGACTCCATTTGATATGGGTTTTTTGTGAAACATAAAACATGCAACAAACAGGAACTGGCACGGGCACTGGATCAATATGTTAGTCCCAAAAATAATATAAAAGTTGCCAAAAGTATATGAAAGTTGTAGAATATTAGCATGGAACAATCAAAAATTATAGATACGATGGAGACGTATCAACCATCAACCATTGGATTTGCAGATAGTTCCAGATCCTTGTACTGAATTGACAAGTGAAAAAAGGTGGTCTCTGTCGTCATGAGCTTGGGCATGACATAAGGGACATGTATTGTCCGCCTAAGGAGATCTCCAATGCCTCCTGGCCAGCATATCTCTGGTGTTAAGCCTGTCATTGAGCATTAACCATGCAAATACCTTGATTTTCATTGTTGACCTACTTTCCCAAATCCATTTAGCCGGTGCATGATACGTCTCCAACGTATCTACAATTTTTGATTATTCCATGCTATTATATTATCTGTTTTGGATGTTTAATGGGCTTTAATATGCTATTATATTATTTTTGGGACTAACCTATTAACCGGAGGCCCAGTGCTAGTTTCTATTTTTTTTGCCTATTTTAGTGTTTTACAAAAAAGGAATATCAAATGGAGTCCAAACGGAATGAAACCCTCGCGAGGATCTTTCTTGGACCAAAAGCAATCCAGAAGACTTGGAGTTGAAGTCTAGGACTCTACGAGGAGGCCACGAGGCAGGAGGCCATGACCAGGGGGGTAGGCACGCCCCCACCCTCGTGGGCCCCTCGTAGATCCACTGACGTACTTCTTTTGCCTATATATACTCTTATACCCTAGAAACATCAGGGGGAAACATGAAAACACTTTTCCACAGCCGCAACCTTCTGTACCCGTGAGATCCCGTCTTGGGGCCTTTTCCGGTGATCTTCCATAGGGGGAATCGATCACGGAGGGCTTCTACATAAACACCATTGCCTCTCCGATGAAGCGTGAGTAGTATACCACAGACCTTCGGGTCCATAGTTATTAGCTAGATGGCTTCTTCTCTCTCTTTGATTCTCAATACCATGTTCTCCTCAATGTTCTTGGAGATCTATTCGATGTAATACTATTTTGTGATGGGTTTGCTAAGATCCGATGGATTGTGGATTTATGAACTTGATTATCTATGAATATTATTTGGTTGTTCTCTGAATTCTTATATGCATGATTTGATATCTTTGCAAGTCTCTTTGAATTACCGGTTTAGTTTGGCCTACTAGATTGATATTTCTTGCAATGGGAGAAGTGCTTAGCTTTGGGTTCAATCTTGCGGTGTCCTTTCCCAGTGACAGTAGGGGCAGCAAGGCACGTATTGTATTGTTGCCATCGAGGATAAAAATATGGGGTTTATATCATATTGCTTGAGTTTATCCCTCTACATCATGGCATCTTGCTTAATGCGTTACTCCGTTCTTATGAACTTAATACTCTAGATGCATGTTGGATAGCGGTCGATGTGTGGAGTAATAGTAGTAGATGCAGAATTGTTTCGGTATACTTGACATGTTACGAAAGATCAATTTTCTGGCCTTCCTAGTGAAGATGCCGCAACCCATCTAAACAACTTTGTTGATTTGTGTGATATGAAAAATAAGAAAGATGTGGATAATGATATTGTTAAATTGAAGCTATTTCTATTTTTGCTTAGAGATCGTGCTAAAACTTGGTTCTCTTATTTGCCTAAAAATAGTATTGATTCATGGAATAAGTGCAAAGATGCTTTTATCTCTAAATATTTTCCTCCCGCTAAGATCATCTCTCTTAGGAATGATATTATGAATTTTAAGCAACTTGATCATGAGCATGTTGCACAAGCTTGGGAGTGGATGAAATTAATGATACGTAATTGCCCTACACATGGTTTGAATTTGTGGATGATTATACAAAAAATTTATGCCGGATTGAATTTTCCTTCTAGAAATCTTTTAGATTCGGCTGCGGGAGGCACTTTTAAGGAAATCACTTTAGGAGAAGCTACTAAACTCCTAGACAATATTACGGTTAATTATTCTCAATGGCACACCCAAAGATCCACTAGTAAAAAAGTTCATGAGATTGAACAGATTAATGTTTTGAGCGGAAAGATGGATGAACTTATGAAATTGTTTGCTAATAAAAGTGTTTCTTCTAATCCTAATGATGTGCCTTTGTCCACTTTGATTGAGAATAATAATGAATCTATGGATGTGAATTTTGTTGGTAGGAACAATTTTGGTAACAACACGTATAGAGGCAATTTTAATTCTAGGCCGTTTCCTAGTAATTCCTCTAATAATTATGGTAATTCCTACAACAACTCTTATGGAAATTTTAATAAGATTCCCTCTGATTTTGAGAATAGTGTTAAAGAATTCCAATGCTTTGATTGAAGAAAATTGCTTAAGATTGAAGAGTTGGCTAGGAACGTGGATAGAATCTCTTGTTGATTCTTTGAAACTTAGATCTATTCCACCTAAGCATGATATCAATGAGTCTCTCAAATCCATGAGAATTTCCATTGATGAGTGCAAAGAAAGAACCGCTAGGATGCGTGCTAAAAAAGATTGCTTTATGAAAGCATGTTCTTCTAGTTTCATGATAATAATGATGAAGATCTAAAAGTGATAGATGCGACTCCTATTAAATATTTGTTTTCCAATATGAACTTTGATAAATATGGGACTTGAGATGAGTCTACTTTAGTTAAAAGGCGTCCCAATGATTCGGAGTTTTTAGATCTTGATGAAAAAATTGATAGAAGTGGGATTGAAGAGGTCAAAACTTTAAGTAGCAATGAACCCACTCTTTTGGATTTCAAG
Organism: Triticum aestivum; assembly: GCF_018294505.1. Classification (NCBI taxonomy): domain Eukaryota; kingdom Viridiplantae; phylum Streptophyta; class Magnoliopsida; order Poales; family Poaceae; genus Triticum; species Triticum aestivum. Next base: position 469,408,548 of record NC_057798.1, on the reverse strand, counting down.
GGATTTAATTATGATAATGCTCTTTTATAGATTGTATTTCCTTGTTTCAATCCGTGTTAAATTCTCCTCATGCTTATAATCAAAATAAAGCTTTTACTAAACATATCGTTGATGCTTTGATGCAATCTTATGAAGAAAAGCTTGAACTAGAAGTTTCTATCCCTAGAAAACTTTATGATGAGTGGGCACCTACTATTAAAATCAAGATTAAACATTATGAATTCTCTGATTTGTGTGATTTGGGTGCTAGTGTTTCCACGATTCCAAAAACTTTTTGTGATGTGCTAGGTTTCCGTGAATTTGATGATTGCTCTTTAAATTTGCATCTTGCGGATTCCACCATTAAGAAACCTATGGGAAGAATTAATGATGTTCTTATGGTTGCAAATAGTAATTATGTTCCCGTAGATTTCATTGATCTTGATATAGATTGCAATCCTACATGTCCTATTATTGTTGGTAGACCTTTCCTTAGAACGATTGGTGCAATTATTGATATGAAAGAAGGAAATATAAGATTCCAATTTCCATTAAGGAAAGGCATGGAAAACTTTCCTAGGAAGAAAATTAAATTGCCTTATGAATCTATTATGAGATCCACTTATGGATTGCATGCCGAAGATGGCAATACCTAGATCTATTCATGTTTTTATGCCTAGCTAGGGGCGTTAAACGATAGCGCTTGTTGGGAGGCGACCCAATTTTATTTTTGTTCTTTGCTTTTTTTCTCCTGTTTAGTAATAAATAATTCATCTAGATTCTGGTTAGATGTAGTTTTATGTTTTAATTAGTGTTTGTGCCAAGTAGAACCTTTGGGAAGACTTGGGTGAAGTCTTTGCGATCTTGCTGTAAAAAAACAGAAACTTTTGTGCTCATGAGAATAGCTGTTATTTTTTACTGGAGAGTGCTTTTAGGTCGATTATTTTTGCAGATGATTAATAGACAAATTCCTCACGTCCACCATTTTATGTAAGAATTTTTAGAGTTACAGAAGTATTCGAAATTTACAGATTGCTACAGACTGTTCTGTTTTTGACAGATTCTGTTTTTCGTGTGTTGTTTGCTTATTTTGATGAATCTATGAGTAGTATCGGGGGTATGAACCATAGATAAGTTGGAATACAGTAGGTTTAACACCAATATAAATAAATAATGAGTTCATTACAGTACCTTAAAGTGGTGGTTTGCTTTCTTACACTAACGGAGCTCATGAGATTTTTCTGTTGAAGTTTTGTGTTGTGAAGTTTTCAAGTTTTTGGGTAAAGATTTGATGGATTTTGGAATAAAGAGTGGCAAGAGCCTAAGCTTGGGGATGCCCAAGGCACTCCAATATAATTCAAGGAAAACCAAAAGCCTAAGCTTGGGGATGCCCCGGAAGGCATCCCCTCTTTCGTCTTCGTCAATCGGTAACTTTACTTGAGGCTATATTTTTATTCACCACATGATATGTGTTTTGCTTGGAGTGTCTTGTATGATTTGAGTCTTTGCTTTTTAGTTTACCACAATCATCCTTGCTGTACACACCTTTTGGGAGAGACACGCATGAATCCGAATTTATTAGAATACTCTATGTGCTTCACTTATATCTTTTGAGATAGATAACAATGCTCTAGTGCTTCGCTTATATCTTTTTAGAGCACGGTGGTGGTTTTATTTTATAGAAATTATTGATCTCTCATGCTTCACTTATATTATTTTGAGAGTCCTTTAGAAAATCATGGAAATTTGCTTTGGTTATAAAATTAGTCCTAATATGATGGGCATCCAAAATGGGTATAATAAAAACTTTCATATAAAGTGCATTGAATACTATGAGAAGTTTGATTCTTTATGATTGTTTTGAGATATGAAGATTGTGATATTAGAGTCATGCTAGTAGAGTAGTTGTGAATTTGAGAGATACTTGTGTTAAATTTTGTGATTCCCGTAGCATGCACGTATGGTGAACCGTTATGTGATGAAGTTGAAGCATGATTTATTTATTGATTGTCTTCCTTATGAGTGGCGGTCGGGGACGAGCGATGGTCTTTTCCTACCAATCTATCCCCCTAGGAGCATGCACGTAGTACTTTGTTTCGATAACTAATAAATTTTTGCAATAGGTATGTGAGTTCTTTATGACTGATGTTGAGTCCATGGATTATACGCACTCTCACCCTTCCACCATTGCTAGCCTCTCTAGTACCGTGCAACTTTCGCCGGTACCATACACCCACCATATAACTTCCTCAAAATAGCCACCATACCTACCTATTATGGCATTTCCATAGCCATTCCGAGATATATTGCCATGCAACTTTCCACCGTTCCATTTATTATGACACGCTCCATCATTGTCATATTGCCTAGCATGATCATGTAGTTGACATCGTATTTGTGGCAAAGAAACCGTTCATAATTTTTCATACATGTCACTCTTGAATCATTGCACATCCCGGTACACCGCCGGAGGCATTCACATAGAGTCATATTTTGTTCTAAGTATCGAGTTGTAATTCTTGAGTTGTAAGTAAATAAAAGTGTGATGATCTTCATTATTAGAGCATTGTCCCAGTGAGGAAAGGATGATGGAGACTATGATTCCCCCACAAGTCGGGATGAGAGTCCGGACTAAATAAAAAAAGAGGCCATAAAAAAAGAGAAAGGCCCAAATAAAAAAAGAGAGAAAAAGAGAGAAGGGACAATGTTACTTTCCTTTTACCACACTTGTGCTTCAAAGTAGCACCATGATCTTCATGATAGAGAGTCTCCTATGTTGTCACTTTCATGTACTAGTGGGAATTTTTCATTATAGAACTTGGCTTGTATATTCCAATGCTGGGCTTCCTCAAAAGTGCCCTAGGTCTTCGTGAACAAGCAAGTTGGATGCACACCCACTTAGTTTTCTTGTTGAGATTTCATACACTTATAGCTCTAGTGCATCTGTTGCATGGCAATCCCTACTCACTCACATTGATATCTATTGATGGGCATATCCATAGCCCATTGATACGCCTAGTTGATGTGAGACTATCTTCTCCTTTTTGTCTTCTCCACAACCACCATTCTATTCCACCTATAGTGCTATGTACATGGCTCACGCTCATGTATTGCATGAAGATTGAAATTTTTTGAGAACATCAAAAGTATGAAACAATTGCTTGGCTTGTCATCGGGGTTGTGCATGATTAAATACTTTGTGTGATGAATATAGAGCATAACAAGACTATATGATTTTGTAGGGATAGGTTTCTTTGGCCATGTTATTGTGAGAAGACATGATTGCTTTGTTAGTATGCTTGAAGTATTATTATTTTTATGTCAATATTAAACTTTTGTCTTGAATCTTTCGGATCTGAACATTAATGCCACAATAAAGAAATTACATTGATAAATACGCTAGGTAGCATTCCACATCAAAAATTCTGTTTTTATCATTTATCTACTCGAGGACGAGCAGGAATTAAGCTTGGGGATGCTTGATACGTCTCCAATGTATCTATAATTTTTGATTGTTCCATGCTATTATATTATCTGTTTTGGATGTTCAATGGGCTTTAATATGCTCTTTTATATTATTTTTGGGACTAACCTATTAACCGGAGGCCTGGTGTCAGTTTCCGTTTTTTTGTGCCTATTTTAGTGTTTTATAGAAAAGGAATATCAAACGGAGTCCAAACGGAATGAAACCTTTGCGAGGATCTTTCTTGGACCAAAAGCAATCTAGAAGACTTGGAGTTGAAGTCTGGGACTCTACAAGGAGGCCACGAGGCAGGAGGGCGCGCTCAGGGGGGCAAGGCACGCCCCCCACCCTCATGGGCCGCTCGTAGCTCCACCGACGTACTTCCTTCGCTGATATATACTCTTATACCCTAGAAACATCAGGGGGAGCCACAAAAACACTTTTCCACCGCCGCAACCTTCTGTACCCGTGAGATCCCATCTTGGGGCTTTTCCGGCGATCTGCCGGAGGGGGAATCAATCACGGAGGGCTTCTACATCAACATCATTGCCTCTCCAATGAAATGTGAGTAGTTTACCACAGACCTTCGGGTCCATAGTTATTAGCTAGATGGCTTCTTCTCTCTCTTTGATTCTCAATACCATGTTCTCCTCGATGTTCTTGGGGATCTATTCAATGTAATACTCGTCTGCGGTGTGTTTGCTGAGATCCGATGAATTGTGGATTTATGAAATTGACTATCTATGAATATTATTTGGTTGTTCTCTGAATTCTTATATGCATGATTTGATATCTTTGCAAGTCTCTTCGAATTATCGGTTTAGTTTGGCCTACTAGATTGAAATTTCTTGCAATGGGAGAAGTGCTTAGCTTTGGGTACAATCTTGCAGTGTCCTTTCCCAGTGACAGTAGGGGCAGCAAGGCACGTATTGTATTGTTGCCATCGAGGATAAAAAGATGGGGTTTATATCATATTGCTTGAGTTTATCCCTCTACATCATGTCATCTTGCTTAATGCATTACTCCATTCTTATGAACTTAATACTCTAGATGCATGCTGGATAGCGGTCGATGTGTGGAGTAATAGTAGTAGATACAGAATCGTTTCAATCTACCTGACACGGACGTGATGCCTATGTTCATGATCATTGACTTAGATGTCTTCATAATTATGCGCTCTTTTATCAATTGCTCGGCAGTAATTTGTTCACCCACCGTAATACATGCTATCTTGAGAGAAGCCACTAGTGAAACCTATGGCCTCCGGGTCTCTTTTCTATTATATTACATCTCTTTTATTTACATCGCATCTCGTTTAGTATTTTGCAATGTTTACTTTCCAATCTATACAACAAAGATACCAAAAATATTTACTTTACTATCTCTATCAGATCTCACTTTTGCGATTGGTCGTGAAGGGATTGACAACTCCTTTATTGCGTTGGTTGCAAGGTTCTTGATTGTTTGTGCAGGTACTAGGTAACTTGTGTGTCGTCTGTCCTACTGGATTGATACCTTGGTTCTCAAAACTGAGGGAAATACTTACGCTACTTTGCTGCATCACCCTTTCCTCTTCAAGGGAAAACCAACGCATGCTCAAGAGGTAGCAGTGCATCTGTAGGAAGATGAGCATGCATCAATGTATAGTACCTCTTGGCAGAAAATTTCCCTTTACCAGGTGTCCAAGACCAAATATCATTAATGCTCTCATCAGCATTTATCTCCAAGAGGCCGGACTATACAGTGATCATTTCCTCCATTCATTCAGGTGACAAGGGAAGATGGAAAAGCTCAAACATATCCAGAGTATTAAGAACATATCTCAAAGATACCTTATCATCAATGGCAAAAGAGAAAAGCCTGGGAAACCTTTCCTTGAGAGGAACAGATGATCCTAAAAACATCTAAGCATCAGACCAGAAAAGGGCAGAATCTCCCATATTTATGGTAATCACAGAATGCAACCTGAAAGCTTCATTGATTTTCATGATGTCCCTCCACCAATAAGAACCACATAACACTATTCCATCGGGTGCAACTCCATCATAATATGTATTCCAAATGAGGGAGACCCAAGGAATGTCTGCCTTGTTATAGAACTTATAAAGATGCTTGGTGAGGAGAGCTCTGTTCTGGATGCTAAGATGAACAATTCCCATGCTTCCTTTATCTCTAGGCCTGAAAACTAGAGGCCGGGCAGCTAATGACTGTCTAGGAGTGTCAGTATTTCCTCTCCATAGACACTGCCTCATTATTCTTTCAATTTACTTGATAATTCCATCTGGCAGGCATAAATTGTAGAGAAAATATATGGGCAGAGAAGACAAAATCAATTGTAGCAATTGCAATCTAGCTCCTTGGTTCAGGATACATGAACTAGCAGACAGCCTTCTTTCAACTCTATCCACCAGATGGATTAAATCCTGAATCCTTGGCTTTGTGGTGCCAATGTATAGCCCAAGATATGTAAATGTAAGAGTTCCAACTTGGCAACCAAACACATCATCTAATCTTATAGTTTCGGCTTCATCCACATTTATAGGCAAAGTACATGACTTATGAAAATTAACTCTGAGACCAGTGGATGCATGGAAATCTTGCAGCATTTCCTTGAGAGCCAAAAGCTGGGATTCCTCAGCGGGCACAATGAGTAGAGTATCATCAGCATAGTGGATTATAGGAAAATCCTTATCATGAGTTTCAATAGGCAATGAAATCTCTCCATTTCTTAGCATATTATTAACCAAAGTTTGCAGTAGGTCAGCTGCAAGGAAAAACAAAAGAGGTGAAAGAGGGTCACCTTGCCTAACTCCCCTTTTACAAATGAATTGTTTTCTAGGCACTCCATTCAGAATGAAAGAAGAAGTGCCAGAGGAAAATAGCTCTTTGATCTAGCCAATCCATTTGCTATCAAAACCTTTGTGATGTAACAGCTTTAGAATGAGGTCATGCTCAACTGTATCAAAAGCTTTGGCAAATCCAACTTGACAATCAAAATGGGCCTTTAGACTTGTGGCATTGGTTATATACTCAAGTGCCCAAGAAATGCAATCTTGAATAGACCTAGACTTCAGGAACCCATATTGGTTTTTGTGAATGCACTTTGGTATAACCTTCTGCAATCTATTAGCTAGAAGTTTAGTCAGATACTTTAAGCAAGTATTTGTCAAAGAGATGGGTATAAAATCAACGATGCCCTCAGGTGACATCTTCTTTGGAATTAAGGTGATCAAAGACCCCTCTTATGCTGCTAATTGTTATCTTTACATCATAGAAGTCCTGGAAAAGCTGCAAGAAGTCATGCTTGATAATATGCCAGCATCATTTGACAAACAAACTAGTGAAACCATCAGGGCCAAGTGCCCTGTCAGTAGGCAAAAAATTTAGAACTTCATTTATCTCATCCTTAGTGAAAGGATCAGACAGATTATCAAGTCCATCCACTAAGTCTATCAAAGATGCTAAATCAAATTTCATATCAATCCCCTCAGTAACACCCATTCTATCTCTGAAAGTGCCCCATAATATACCAGCCATTTGCTGATGATCAGAAACAATCACTCCATCATCATTTTGCAGAGAAGAATTAGTGTTCTTCCTAAATCTTTCAGTGGCCATTGCTTGGAAAAACTTTGAGTTTTCCTCACCAACTTTGATCCATCTAATGGTGCATCTTTGTTTCCAATAAATGAACTGAAGATGGAGAATTTCCTCAATATGAAGCTTTAAAATTTTCCTGAAATTAAATTCAGCTCTTGTTAAGGGCCTTAATTCCTCAAGGTTATTAGAGAAAAGAACCACCTCATTGCAAGCCTGAATGGCCTTCTTAAGCTTGGATAAACTGATATACCAGTGCTTGAGAGTATATATAAGCCTTTTGAATTTTTCAGTTAGTCTAGCTGCATAATTTTATTTAGTTGTGGGAGAATTTCATGACTGCTCCACACAATCAAAGAAGCCAGGCAAATCCACCCAATAATTCTCAAATATAAAGACTTTTAATTTGGGTATTGCTGTAGAAATGGAAACTACATAGGGCACATGGTCAGAGGCAGTTCTTGCTAAAGGATGAACCATAGTAATGGGATAATCATTGATCCAAGTGGAGGAGGTGAAAACCCAATCAAGTTGCTCAAGTAGAGGGTTTTCCTGCATGTTAGACCAGGTACATGATCTTCCTTTTAGAGGCAGCTCAAGAACGCCAAGATGGCGAATTATCTCATTGAAAAGGAAAATATCATTTATGTCCCCTCCAGGAAAATTTCTGTTATCAAGAGATCTTATAAAATTAAAATCTCCCACAAGAAGCCAATTATCATCCACTGGGATATCCAAATTGTACAGCCATTGAACAAAATCGTCTCTAGGTGGTCCTTGGCTGGGTCCATAAACATTAACCAAGGTCCGTTGATTTGCATTGTGCACAGAAGTGAAACAGACACTAATACCACAAGGTTTAGTATCCACTAAAATGCCAGAGAAAACATTAGAGCACCACAACACAAGGATTCCACCAAAGGCCCCAACAGGCGGCGAATAGACAAAATTATCAAACCGTTTAGGACAAAACTTTCTAATTGCTCTTTGATCAAAGAATTCACATTTTGTTTCTTGCAAACGAATGATAGAGCATTGACTTTCCTCAATTTTGGTTCTAACACTTCTTTGTCTATCCTCAGAGTTTAGGCCTCTCACATTCCAACAAAGCACCTTCCAATCTCTTGTTTGTTTTGAATTCATTAATCATAAAAGGCCATAGTAATAGTTCACCGCATAACAGTGAAACAAAAGTGTAAAGCTTAACCCAACATCCAAGGGCAGAGTGCATGTAACAAGCAAAAGAGAAACAAGGTTCAGATAACTGACATGACAAGGGACATGCCTCCCTATAGAACAATAAAAAGTTTTAATCATCTTGAGAAACTAGAGGCTTGGGGGCAGCATCAAAAGAAGCCATAAGCTTCTCCACAGTCATCTTCTGAGGAGAGACTCCAAGGGCTACTCCAATCTGTTGAAGCAAAGCAATTGGCGTCAGAGGTGGAACTTGTTCCTGAGAACTTGCATCTTTGGGATGAGCCTGATTTCTTGGATTCACAGCCTGCTTGTCAGATTTCAGCTTCTTAGCTCTAGGATGCCTGAGTGGTTTAGGCTTAGGTGACATAGGAGATGTAGGCTTAAAGCCTTGGGATTTTGCAACACTCCTAGTCATCCTTCTGTCAGAGAAACCAGGAGCAGCTTGAACCACAAAACTCTTGAGCTTTCTGGTACGTGACTTCCTGGCTTGCTTAGCTGAAGCAGAGAAGGAGATCATACTAGCAGGTGGTTCAGCAGACTAAAGAGGAGCTTCAGAGTAAACAACACTAACATCTGGCCCTGGCAATGTGACTTGGCTGCTGTTGTCCTCCAAAAACAACCTTCTAGCAGTATGTTGAGGGAAATCAAGCCTTGGAGAAACATGAAGGCTGAAAGAAACTGGTGGATCAAAAGCATCATCCCAAGATCTCTTGTGCATGCTAAATGTGGCAGGTGGAGGCATGGCCCTAGGAATCTATGCTGTCAGAAAGGTAGGCATGAGAGACTCAAAATATCTCCATATAAATTCAGGTGGCAAAGCTGGCCCCATAACAATTCTAACAAGCCCCACATGCAAAGGAGGAGGTTGCATCACAATTGGGTTATATGGGATTATTGCAAGGTTGTTTTGAACCTGCTCTTGTCCATCAGCTGGCATGACCATCTCATGATCATGTTGTGGATCTTCCATGGCCATCATCTGCTCAGGTTGGACCAAAAGCTGCTCTGGGTCTTGCACATGTGGGCCAGCAGCTTGAAAATGCTCCTCAACCAGGATTGGGCCCTCAACCATGATTGCAGATTTTGAGGGCCCGGACAAGGATATTATTGGGTATAAGGATCTGGCAACCATTGATGTGGACTCCAAGAAAGAATTGTATCCAGGTTGCAAAAAGAAATATTCTAGGTTGAGTGCCACCCTAGCGCTTCTCAGATTTAAAGCAGCAAACAGTCTATCAAACAAGGGCTTCACATAGATGTTAGGTATTTTCAAAGAAATTCTTTCGGAAGATAATGTGCTCCCCAGAAGCACGAAGGAAGCGAAGAAATATGTTTGCCCATTGGAACTTGAAGTACAGAAGATACACGCTTGTGTGAATGATTGTATATTGTACCGTGGTGAGTACAAAGATTTGCGTGCATGTCCCGAATGCAAGCATGCACGATACATGCACGATACAAACCCTAGAGAGGCAAAGAGGTTGCGGTGGCATCATGATGAGTGAATTGTGGATAAGTATATGAGGTACCCGAAAGATGGGGCTCAGTGGGAATTAATCGACAACAAGTTTGAAGACTTTGCCAAGGATCCTAGAAGTATAAGGCTCAAGGAGTGTACTGACGGGATGAATCCTTTTGGCATTATGAGCACCAATCATAGCACATGGCCGGTGCTTCTGTTCATATATAACCTAGATCCTTGGTTGTGTATGAAGAAAAAATACATTATGATGTCAATGATTAACCAAGGCCCGAAGCAACCTGGAAATGACATCAACATTTACTTTCAGCTACTGGTAGAAGAACTGTTGATAGTGTGGATAGATGCACCTCCTGTAAAATGTTATGATGCTTACAAAAAGGAGATTTTTTATCTACATGCGATGTTGGTGCACACCTTTCAAGATATGTCGGCATTAGGCAACACATCGGGGCAGAAAACAAAGGGAGATGTAGGGTGCGTCACATGCATGGATAGGACAACTAGCAGAAGACTTTCCAACTCGTGCAAAACCGTGTATTTGTGTCATCGTGGGTTCTTACGGAAAAATCACCCATACCAAAATATGAAAGCTGAATTTGATGGTATGGCAGAGGTAGAAGTGGGCCCAAGACCCTATGATGGGGAGGTGGTCCACAACATGGCTAAACAAACTAATGTTGTGCTTGGCAAGAATCACGCTAAGACGGTGAAACAAACACCCAAGGGTCAAGTGTTTAAGAAGAAATCGGTGTTCTGGAAATCACCTTACTGGGAGATTCTACGTGTACGTCACTACATCGATGTCATGCACGTAGAGAAGAACGTATGTGAAAGCATCCTTGGTACTCTGCTCAAGATTAAAGGTAAAAGAAAGGATGGTGAGGGTTCACGGCTCGATATGCTTGCTGATCAACAAAAGGCAAGAGTGAAGCAGAAGATGATGACAAATTCATCGAAGCTCGCCAGAGTTACAGTTTTAGTACAAAAGAAGCAACACAGTTCTTCACCTATTTGTTGTCAGCTAAGACACCCTCTTCCTACTCCGCAAACATCAGAAGTCTCGTGGATGTGAGCTCAGGTAAAATGAAGTTGGGACACATGAAGTCACATGATTGCCATGTAATGTTGACACAAATCCTCCCGATGGCCATCCGGAATCTGTTGGACAAAGATATAAGGAACACACTCATTGAGCTCTGTGATTTCTTCAACCAACTATGGCAGAAAGTTGTAGATCCTGAAGAGCTGGATCATATGCAAGATGATATTGCAAGAATATTGTGCAACCTAGAGATGTTTTTCCCACCGTCATTCTTTGATGTCACGGTCCATCTCATTGTGCACCTTGTCGACGAGATAAAGTATTGTGGTCATGGGTTTCTTTGCAACATGTATCCCTTTGAGCGGTTCATGGGAATAATAAAGCGCTTTTGTCGGAACCGAAACCATCTAGAGGCAAGCATCCTACAAGGTTATACTGCAGAGTAGGTGGTTGAGTTTTGCACCGAATACATGAAACAATGACCTATAGGTTTGCCCCTCTCTCGCCACGAGGGAAGGCTGGAAGGTAAGCCGGTCCTTGCTGGCACACAAATGGCTGCACCCAGAGAATTGGCAGGGAAAGCCCATTTTGATGGTACTGCTTAACAATCCACTTCTCACCGCTTACGCCGAAGAACACTTGGTGGAGATACGCCAAAGCTTCTTACCAATGGTGCCTTCATCATATGTGGAGATGAAGGAGCACACAAAGAACTACGCCGAATGGCTGAAGAACCGTTTGGCACAAGGATCCATCGATGACATTGCTACGTGGTTGGCACAAAAGCCATCACCAACGGTGTTGACGTACCAAGCATATGACATAAATGGATACACGTTCTACAATGATGAACGTGATGAGAAGACCTCATATCAGAACAGCTCTGTTCGAATAGAATGCATGACTCTAGATGAAGCTGATAAAAGGGTATACTATGGAACCATCAAAGAGATTTGGGAGCTTGACTATGTGAAAGGTAAGGTGGCATTATTCAGGTGCTCATGGATCCCTCTTGGTCAAGTAAAGGTTGATGATTACAGGAAGACTTGTGTTAACAGGACAATGATGGCATATCACACGGACCCGTTCATTCTTGCCAGCGATGCTAGACAGATTTTCTTTGCGGAAGACCCTTTGCATAAGAACGGACATGTAGTGATGCATGGGAAGAGGAGGGTACTGGGTGTCGACGATGTTGCCGATGAGGACGAGTATGATGAATTTGATGAGTTGCCAGCCCAGGGATCACGCTACCCTGTAATATAGAAGCATAAAATCATCAGAAAACCCAAGTTTTTTTGACTATATAGAAAACCCAAGTTCATTCAGGGTCAACTTAATGATCCGAGTTCCCCCATGTACATGGGAATTAAGTCGTAAGACTAGTCTTCATGCCTACCATGTAACTTAATTCGTTCAATTTAGAACTGTCGTGTGTGCTGAATTTGTGAGTTATGCCCGGTTTTCTGTTGATGTAAGAACCGTTAATATGTTGACCTTGATATGTTGTCATCTCAGGCAATGAATATGAACTATTTTTTGTTATTATTATTATTATTATTATTATATCATAGAGGTAGCACACTCAATTGATCTCACTATAGTATGTGTGAAGAAAAATATGTATGCAATCTAGTTTGTGAATAGCACACGGTTCGTTGATCAAAGACGTTTGCTGACAAAACCCCGCCCACGATCTGAGTCGTGTGTTCTGATTGGCCAGAATCCAAACCCCATGGATCCTACGTCTGCACCGTTGGATGCTCCCAGATCGAATGGCTATCCTCATCTCTTTCGACAGCACATGCAGTTCCGGTTGTAATTTTATTTTTATGGACAAAATGCATGTTAAACTCAAAAAAATGTCTTAAATATAGCTAACGATACCCGAAATGGGCCAGAAAATAAAACCCGTGGTATAATAGTGATTGCATACCAAGGAAATATTTATGAGGCCAAACGATGAAGTCACCGGCCACAGGATTTTGAATTGACACGTCTCCTTTGGGAAACCATGATCCTTCATGTGAGATGCTCCGGTTTGGAAGGAACGTTCGTCAAAACTTGTGCCAAACTTTACCAATTTTTTCACGGGGTCATGATAGCACGCCACGGGCACACATCGATTTTGATGATGTCCGGACTCCATCTGAACTTCCTGTAATTAAAATACCAACTAGGCCTACGCCAGTGGCTGCACCTCGCAGCCGAAATGTTTGAAACTTCTCCCCGCTTCTCGAACAAATGGATGAAAACTCGCAAAGCGATGCACAAATGATCTGTAAACCTTCTTTGCTAGGATGGTCGTAATGGGATATCATAGCTAGTATCATGCCAACTAGCCAATTTTGATGAGCTGTCATAGAATTACATGAAGAAAGAGAGGATTAAGTATCATATCATGAAACTGTGTCATAATAAATGCTGCTACTATGTGTCATGCATGATACTAGTATATGATCGATAGTAGCTAGCTACCTCTGTAATGCGCGCATAGTATCATAAGTTAGACTACCCAAAGTGGGAGTAAGACTAGCCACAGTGGGAGTAACTTCAGCAGTAACATCGAGTCCAACTCAACAAATTTGCTTATGTGGCAATGGGTTAATGAGGAGAGAGGTAGTTATAGTAACTTAGCTAGTTACTGTAACATCACATGCCCCAATGCAATATGAGTCTATAACCTAATAAATGAAGCTTTTCATGTTACCACACTTATGTTACTACCTACTATGAAGGCAGTAACAGAGTCTAGGGATATGTGTATGTTACTAGTGTATGTTACTCACCATTGTGGCTAGTCTAACATAGGTAGTAACATCACACATATCTAGATAAGATAGATGATGTGGCAAGCAATAAATGAAGAAAGAGAGGCATGTGGTAACATAGCTAGTTACTAATAGTATGAGTAACATCACACATATCAAGGCAAGATGAGTCTATAGCTTAATAAATGAAGTGTTGCATGTTACCACTCATATGTTACTCCCCACTATAGAGGTAGTAACATGGAGTAGTAACATGGGCATGTTACTACTCTATATTACTACCCATTGTGGCTAGTCTTAGTATCTTAGGTTGCCTTATTAATTGTCATGCATGACGCAAAGTAGTACAACATTTAATATGTGATACAGTATATCATGATATGATACCCGGCCCACACCCTCTCTTCCCTCATTTAATTGTGTGCCACATCATCCAAAAAGTCTAGTTGGCATGCATATGATACCGCTTGATACTCCCATTACGACCAACCTTAGGGTGGCCATAGTGGGGGTATCATAGCCGGTATCATGCACTTGAGAATAGCAAATATGATGATGTGTGGCAAAGAAGAAGTGACATAGATACTGTAACATATATAATATATATGCTATACTATTTTGTCATGCACATGACCATAAATACGGTCATCTATGGTATATATGTACAAGCTCTATGATACTATATATATGCACTATATGAAGGTACATACGTAGTATCATACACTATATAGTATCATATGCATGATACTATAGTATATATATGATACTTCCCTACTATACAAAGGCTGGCCATAGTGGTGGTATATATCATAGCCGACGATACCATGCACTCGGAAAAATAGCATATGGCCTAAATGGGCCGAAAAATCAAACCAAGGGTATATCCGCGATTATTTACCATGATTTTTTTCCGATGCGGAACGATGTAGAGTAACTAAAGATTTGTAGTCGAAGTGTCGTGTCTCCTTTTTGGAAACTATGATCCTTCTTGTGAGATGCTCCGGTATGGAAGGTGCGAGCACCAAAACTTGTGCCAAACTTTACCAAAAAAAATTCCATGCGATCGTGAGGGCACGCCACACTGGCATAATGATTTTCGTTATTTTTGGGACTCTATATGCATTTCCTTAAATTAAAATACCAACCAGGCCTACGCCTATGGTCGCACGCTGCGGCCGAACTGTTTGAAGTTTTTCCCCGTTTCTCGCACAATGAATGAAAACTCGCAAAGTGACACCCAAATGATATGAGTCGTGTGTCCACTAAACCATGGCCGATGCCCCCTGCTACGCGCGTGATCTGAGTCGTGCATTCTGATAGGCAGAATCCAAACCCCACGGATCATACGTCTGCCCCATTGGATGCTCCCAGATCAAACGGCGATCCTCAACCCTTTCGACAACAGATGCAGTTCCGGTTGTGATTTTTTATGCGGTTCCTCCTCCGACTCCGACTCCTTCACCACTTGGGTACGTTGTTAATTAATGTAAATGTTTTCAAATAGCACACAATTCACTCACGAAAGCCGTGTGCCTACCAAACTGTGGCCGATGCCCCCCCCCTTTGCTGCACGCGCAATCTGAGTTGTGCGTTCTGATTGGCCAGAACACAAACCCCACGGATCGTACGTCTGCACCATTGGATGCTTCCAAATCAAACGACAATCCTCATCCCTTTCAACAAGAAATGCAGTTCGCCTAGGAATTGATTTATATGCCAAAATGCACGGTAAATGTCAAAAATTGTCTTACATATAGCACACGAGACCTGAAATGCGCGAGCAAATCAAACCCGTGGTATAATGGTTATTGCTTAACGTGGGAAAAGTTTAGAGGCGAAACGATGAACTCACGTCTTCATTTCAAAATTAGTATGTCTTCATTTCAAACAATTTTTTCTTTATGTGCACACGAGCACTTAGAGGCAACCATTTGCATAGGCCTTTCCGCGCGGCGACCGGGGATATTTTCCACCCTTTTCACCTAGGCCGCCAACACCCCCCCCCCCCCCCACGGCCCGCCCGGGTTTCACTCAACTAGTCCACCCAATCTACATCGCCAGCTCCCCCTCCTCCAGATCCATAGCAGAACCCTCTCCGGTGCCGGCGTGCTCACCCCGGCCATGTTCCCGCTCTTCGGTGTCAAGCCTACCTCCACTACTGTTCCCAACACGCGGCTGCTCGTGCCTCACCGTCTTTGTTTGCTCGACAGCCACCCTCGAGCATATCAACGCTATAATCCTCGCGCCCTCCTGTGGTCCAGCCGGGTTTGCATTATGAAGCATGTTAGTTATTGCTCTCCATCGCGGTGAGGCATATTTCCTCACAATCCCTCTTCCTATTTCATTCCGTATGTTCCCATATTGGCTATAAAATAATAAAGAGCGTATATATGTTAATTATCTACCTTCCTAACTAGTACATATAAGTTGTATTTGTTCCAATAAGTTACTGCCGATTTATAGATCGCGGGCGCCCGAGTCACGCAAACTTAACAAATTAGCCGTTGCATGACATGTTTAGGAAGCTTGATACCAAGTTATTAGTTTTATGCTTATGCTCCTTTCCTGAGTTTCGCATGTGTTCTCTGTAGATGTCGAATAGCAGCGACAACACTGATGCTTCAGGTGATGTATCTTCATCTGATTCCAACAACCCAAGCTCTTCAGAAGATGGTGAGGGACCAAGTAATCTTGAACGGAATAGAGCTGCAGCAGTTACCCTTCTAGTCAGGACACGAAGGTACGCTCCAAGGAAGCCCACACACCAGCCTAAAGGTGTAAAAGAAGTAACTGAGATCGAATTAAAGTCTTGGGCTCCAACTAAACCACATAAAGCACGCACGAGGTTCATAAGTGTGTGTGGATTTGTTGGCAGGGCCAGGCTCAACATAAATCTGCCGGGGTTTCGGAAGGCTGACACAGAAACATGGCGACGGATAGTCCGGGAGATCATGGATCACTTCAACGTTCCAGAGCAGTGGAGAATGCGGGTGGAACACGCTGCATTGAAGAAGGCTAGGGATGCTTGGAGAAACTGGAAGCACGTGTTGTACAAGTACTTGAGTGAAGGCAAGGACCCAATTCCCAGATAACCCCAAATTACAAAGGCAGACTGGGCAAAATTCAAAAGGGTCAGGGAAACTAAAGAGTTTGCTGAGAAGAGTTTCAAGCAATCAGAAATTTAGAAGAAGAACACACACACACACACACATACTGTATGGGTGTGGCAGGTGAAGGAAATATGCCCTAGAGGCAATAATAAAGTTATTATTTATTTCCTTATTTCATGATAAATGTTTATTATTCATGCTAGAATTGTATTAACTGGAAACATAATACATGTGTGAATACATAGACAAACATAGTGTCACTAGTATGCCTCTACTTGACTAGTTCCTGAATCAAACATGGTTAAGTTTCCTAGCCATAGACATGAGTTGTCATTTGATTAACGGGATCACATCATTAGGAGAATGATGTGATTGACTTGACCCATTCCGTTAGCTTAGCACTTGATCGTTTAGTATGTTGCTGTTGCTTTCTTCATGGCTTATACATGTTCCTATGACTATGAGATTATGCAAATCCCATTTACCGGAGGAACACTTTGTGTGCTACCAAAGGTCACAACATAACCGGGTGATTATAAAGGAGCTCTATAGGTGTCTCCGAAGGTACATGTTGAGTTGGCATATTTCGAGAGTAAGATTTGTCACTCTGATTGTCGGAGAGGTATCTCTGGGCCCTCTCGGTAATGCACATCACTATAAGCCTTGCAAGCAATGTATCTAATGAGTTAGTTACGAGATGATGCATTACGTAACGAGTAAAGAGACTTGTCGGTAGCGAGATTGAACTAGGTATTGAGATACCGATGATCGAATCTCGGGCAAGTAACATACCGATGACAAAGGGAACAACGTATGTTGTTATGCGGTTTGACCGATAAAGATCTTCGTAGAATATGTGGGAGCCAATATGAGCATCCAGGTTCCGCTATTGGTTATTGACCGGAGACGTGTCTCGGTCATGTCTACATAGTTCTCGAACCCGTAGGGTCCGCACGCTTAAAGTTAGATGACGGTTATATTATGAGTTTATGTGTTTTGATGTACCGAAGATAGTTCGGAGTCCCGGATGTGATCACGGACATGACGAGGAGTCTCTAAATGGTCGAGACATGAAGATTGATATATTGGATGACTATATTCGCACACCACAATGGTTCTATGGGTTATCAGATGAATATCAGAGTACCGGGGGGTTACCGGAACCCCCCGGGGGGTTAATGGGCCTCATGGACCCTAAGTGGAGAATAGGAGGGGCGGCCAGGGTAGGCTGCGCGCCCCCTCCCCCTCTAGTCCGAATAGGACAAGGAGGGGGTGCGGCGCCCCCCCTTTCCTTCCTCTCCTCTCTCCCTTCCTTCCCCTCTCCTATTAGGAATAGGAAAGGAGGGGGTCCTACTCCCGGTTGGAGTAGGACTCCTCCCTGGCACACCTCCTCCTAGCTGGCCACCCCCTCCCCGTTGATCCTTTATATACGGGGGTAGGGGGCACCTCTAGACACAACAATTGATCCTTGAGATCTATTAGCCGTGTGCGGTGCCCCCCTCCACCATATTCCACCCCGATAATATCGTACCGGTGCTTAGGCGAAGCCCTGCATCGGTAGAACATCATCGTCGTCACCACGCCATCGTGCTGACGGAACTCTCCCTCAAAGCTCGGCTGGATCGGAGTTCGAGGGACGTCATCGAGCTGAACGTGTGCTGAACTCGAAGGTGCCGTACGTTCGGTACTTGGATCGGTCGGATCGTGAAGACGTACGACTACATCAATCGTGTTGTGCTAATGCTTCCACTTTTGGTCTACGAGGGTACGTGGACAACACTCTCCCCTCTCGTTGCTATGCATCACCATGATTTTGCATGTGTGTAGGAATTTTTTTGAAATTACTACGTTGCCCAACAGTGGCATCTGAGCCTGGTTTTATGCGTAGATGTTATATGCACGAGTAGAACACAAGTGAGTTGTGGGCGATACAAGTCATACTGCTTACCGGCATGTTACACTTTGGTTTGACGGTATTGTTGGATGAAGCGGCCCGGACCGACATTACGCATACGCTTACGCGAGACTGGTTCTACCGACGTGTTTTGCACATAGGTGGCTAGCAGGTGTCAGTTTCTCCAACTTTAGTTGAACCGAGTGTGGCTACGCCCGGTCCTTGAGAAGGTTAAAACAACACTAACTTGACGAACTATCGTTGTGGTTTTG
This sequence comes from Triticum aestivum, assembly GCF_018294505.1. Classification (NCBI taxonomy): domain Eukaryota; kingdom Viridiplantae; phylum Streptophyta; class Magnoliopsida; order Poales; family Poaceae; genus Triticum; species Triticum aestivum. The sequence continues at coordinate 469,389,740 of NC_057798.1, read as the reverse complement.
ATGCGTAGGTAAGAACGGTTCTTGCTCAGCCCGTAGCAGCCACGTAAAACTTGCAACAATAAAGTAGAGGACGTCTAACTTGTTTTTGCAGGGCATGTTGTGATGTGTATGGTCAAGACGTGATGCTATATTTTATTGTATGAGATGATCATGTTTTGTAACCAAGTTATCGGCAACTGGCAGGAGCCATATGATTGTTCCTGTATTGTATACAATGCAATCACCCTGTAATTGCCTTACATTATCACTAAGCGGTAGCGATAGTCGTAGAAGCAATAGTTGGCGAAACGACAACGATGCTATGATGGAGATCAAGGTGTCGTGCCGGTGACGATGGTGATCATGACGGTGCTTTGAAGATGGAGATCACAAGCACAAGATGATGATGGCCATATCATATCACCTATATTGATTGCATGTGATGTTTATCCTTTATGCATCTTATTTTGCTTTGATTAATGGTAGCATTATAAGATGATCTCTCACTAAATTTCAAGGTATAAGTGTTCTCCCTGAGTATGCACCGCTGCGAAAGTTCTTCGTGCTGAGACACCACACGATGATCGGGTGTGATAGGCTCTATGTTCAAATACAACGGGTGCAAAACAGTTGCACACGCGGAATACTCAGGTTAAAATTGACGAGCCTAGCATATACAGATATGGCCTCGGAACACTGAGACCGAAAGGTCGAGCATGAATCATATAGTAGATATGATCAACATAGTGATGTTCACCATTGAAAAACTACTCCATCTCACGTGATGATCGGACATGGTTTAGTAGATTTGGATCACATGATCGCTTAGATGATTAGAGGGATGTCTATCTAAGTGGGAGTTCTTAAGTAATATGATTAATTGAACTTAAATTCATCATGAACTTAGTACCTGATAGTATTTTGCTTGTCTATGTTTGTTGTAGATAGATGGCTCGTGTTGTTGTTCCATTGAATTTTAATGTGTTTCTTGAGAAAGCTAAGTTGAAAGATGATGGTAGCAATTACACGGACTGGGTCCATAACTTGAGGATTATCCTCATTGCTGCATAGAAGAATTACGTCCTGGAAGCACCGCTAGGTGCCAGGCCTGCTGCAGATGCAACTGACAACGTTAAGAACGTCTGGAAGAGCAAAGCTGATGACTACTCGATACTTCAGTGTGCCATGCTTTACGGCTTAGAACCGGGACTTCAACGGCGTTTTGAACGTCATGGAGCATATGAGATGTTCCAGGAGTTGAAGTTAATATTTCAAGCAAATGTCCGAATTGAGAGATATGAAGTCTCCAATAAGTTCTATAGCTGCAAGATGGAGGAGAATAGTTCTGTCCGTGAACATATACTCAAAATTTCTGGGTATAATAATCACTTGATTCAACTGGGAGTTAATCTTCCTGATGATAGTGTCATTGACAGAATTCTTCAGTCACTGCCACCAAGCTACAAGAGCTTCGTGATGAACTATAATATGCAAGGGATGAACGAAACTATTCCCAAGCTCTTCACGATGCTAAAAGTTGCAGAGGTAGAAATCAAGAAGGAGCATCTAGTGTTGATGGTCAACAAGACCACCAGTTTCAAGAAAAAGGGTAAAGGGAAGAAGAAGGGGAACTTCAAGAAGAACATCAAGGAAGTTGATGCTCAAGAGAAGAAACCCAAGTCTGGACCTAAGCCTGAGACTGAGTGCTTCTACTGCAAGCAGACTGGTCACTGGAAGCGGAACTGCCCCTAGTATTTGGCGGATAATAAGGATGGCAAGGTGAACAAAGGTATATGTGATATACATGTTATTGATGTGTACCTTACTAATGCTCGCAGTAGCACCTGGGTATTTGATACTGGTTCTGTTGCTAATATTTGCAACTCGAAACAGGGATTACGGATTAAGCGAAGATTGGCTAAGGACGAGGTGACGATGCACGTGGGAAATTGTTCCAAAGTCGATGTGATCGCGGTCGGCACACTACCTCTACATCTACCTTCGGGATTAGTTTTAGACCTGAATAATTGTTATTTGGTGCCAGTGTTAAGCATGAACATTATATCTAGATCTTGTTTGATGCGAGATGGTTATTCATTTAAATCAGAGAATAATGGTTGTTCTATTTATATGAGTAATATCTTTTACGGTCATGCACCCTTGAAGAGTGGTCTATTTTTATTGAATCTCGATAGTAGTGATACACATATTCATAATGTTGAAGCCAAAAGATGCAGAGTTAATAATGATAGTGCAACTTATTTGTGGCACTGCCATTTGGGTCATATTGGTGTAAAGCGCATGAAGAAACTCCATACTGATGGACTTCTGGAATCACTTGATTATGAATCACTTGGTACTTGCGAACCATGCCTCATGGGCAAGATGACTAAAACGCCGTTCTCTGGAACTATGGAGCGAGCAACAGAAATCATACATACTAATGTATGTGGTCCAATGAACATTGAGGCTTGCGGTGGGTATCGTTATTTTCTCACCTTCACAGATGAATTGAGCAGATATGGGTATATCTACTTAATGAAACATAAGTTGAAACATCTGAAAAGTTCAAAGAATTTCAGAGTGAAGTGGAAAATCATCGTAACAAGAAAATAAAATTTCTACGATCTGATCATGGAGGAGAATATTTGAGTTACAAGTTTGGTTTACATTTGAAACAATGCGGAATAGTTTCGCAACTCACGCCACCCGGAACACCACAACGTAATGGTGTGTCCGAACGTCGTAATCGTACTTTACTAGATATGGTGCGATCTATGATGTCTCTTACTGATTTACCAACTATCATTTTGGGATTATGCTTTAGAGACAACCGCATTCATGTTAAATAGGGCATCATCAAAATCCGTTGAGACGATGCCTTATGAACTGTGGTTTGGCAAGAAACCAAAGTTGTCGTTTCTTAAAGTTTGGGGCTGCGATGCTTATGTGAAAAAACTTCAAACTGATAAGCTCGAACCCAAATCGGAGAAATGTGTCTTCATAGGATACCCAAAGGAGACTATTGGGTACACCTTCTATCACAGATCTGAAGGCAAGACTTTTGTTGCTAAATTCGGATCCTTTCTAGAGAAGGAGTTTCTCTCGAAAGAAGTGAGTGGGAGGAAAGTAGAAGTTGATGAGGTAACTGTACCTGCTCACTTATTGGAAAGTAGTTCATCACAGAAACCAGTTCCTATGACGACTACACCAATTATTGAGGAAGCTAATGATATTGATCATGAAACTTTAGATCAAGTTACTACCGAACCTCATAGGTCAACCAGAGTAAGATCCGCACCAGAGTGGTATGGTAATCCTATTCGGGAGGTCATGTTGCTTGACCATGGCGAACCTACGAACTATGAGGAAGCGATGATGAGCCCAGATTCCGCAAAATGGCTTGAGGCCATGAAATCTGAGATAGGATCCATGTATGAGAACAAAGTGTGGACTTTGGTTGACTTGCCCGATGATCGGAAAGCCATCGAGAATAAATAGATCTTCAAGAAGAAGATTGACGCTGATGGTAATGTTACTATCTACAAAGCTCAACTTTTTGCGACAGGTTTTCGACAAGTTCAAGGGGTTGACTATGATGAGACTTTCTCACCCGTAGCGATGCTTAAGTCTGTCCGAATCATGTTAGCAATTGCCACATTTTATGATTATGAAATATGGCAAATGGATGTCAAAACTGCGTTCCTGAATGGATTTCTAGAAGAAGAGATGTATATGATGCAACCAGAAGGTTTTGTCGATCCAAAAAGTGCTAACAAAGTGTGCAAGCTCCAGCGATCCATTTATCGACTGGTGCAAGCCTCTCAGAGTTGGAATAAATGCTTTGATAGTGTGATCAAAGCATATGGTTTTATATAGACTTTTGGAGAAGCCTGTATTTACAAGAAAGTGAGTGGGAGCTCTGTAGCATTTCTGATATTATATGTAGATGACATATTGTTGATTGGAAATGATTTAGAATTTCTGGACAACATAAAAGGATACTTGAATAAAAGTTTTTCAATGAAAGACCTCGGTGAAGCTGCTTATATATTAGGCATCAAGATCTATAGAGATAGATCAAGACACTTAATTGGACTTTCACAAAGCACATGCCTTGATAAAGTTTTGAAAAGGTTCAAAATGGATCAAGCAAAGAAAGGGTTATTGCCTGTATTACAAGGTGTGAAGTTGAGTCAGACTCAATGCCCGACCACAGTAGAAGATAGAGAGAAAATGAAAGATGTTCCCTATGCTTCAGCCATAGGCTCTATCATGTATGCAATGTTGTGTACCAGACCTGATGTATGCTTAGCAATAAGTTTAGCAGGAAGGTACCAAAGTAATCCAGGAGTGGGTCACTAGACAGTGGTCAAGAACATCCTGAAATACCTAAAAAGGACTAAGGATATGTTTCTCGTTTATGGAGGTGACAAAGAGCTAGTCGTAAATGGTTACGTTGATGCAAGCTTTGACACTGATCCGGACGATTCTAAATCGCAAACTGGATACGTGTTTATATTGAACGGTGGAGCTGTCAGTTGGTGCAGTTCTAAACAAAGCGTCGTGGCGGGATCTACATGTGAAGCAGAGTACATAGCTGCTTCGGAAGCAGCAAATGAAGGAGTCTGGATGAAGGAGTTCATATCCGATCTAGGTGTCATACCTAGTGCATCGAATCCAATGAAAATATTTTGTGACAATACTGGTGCAATTGCCTTGGCAAAGGAATCCAGATTTCACAAGAGAACCAAGCACATCAAGAGACGCTTCAATTCCATCCGAGACCAAGTCCAGGTGGGCGACATAGAGATTTGCAAGATACATACGGATCTAAATGTTGCAGACCCGTTGACTAAGCCTCTTCCACGAGCAAAACATGATCAGCACCGAGGCTCCATGGGTGTTAGAAACATTACTGTGTAATCTAAATTATTGACTCTAGTGCAAGTGGGAGACTAAAGGAAATATGCCCTAGAGGCAATAATAAAGTTATTATTTATTTCCTTATTTCATGATAAATTTTTATTAGTCATGCTAGAATTGTATTAACCGGAAACATAATACATGTGTGAATACATAGACAAACATAGTGTCACTAGTATGCCTCTACTTGACTAGCTCGTGAATCAAAGATGGTTAAGTTTTCTAGCCGTAGACATGAGTTGTCATTTGATTAACGGGATCACATCATTAGGAGAATGATGTGATTGACTTGACCCATTCCGTTAGCTTAGCACTTGATCGTTTAGTATGTTGCTATTGCTTTCTTCATGACTTATACATGTTCCTATGACTATGAGATTATGCAAATCCCATTTATCGAAGGAACACTTTGTGTGCTACCAAAGGTCACAATGTAACTGGGTGATTATAAAGGAGCTCTACAGGTGTCTCCGAAGGTACATGTTGAGTTGGCGTATTTCGAGATTAGGATTTTTCACTCCGATTGTCGGAGAGGTATCTCTGGGCCCTCTCGATAATGCACATCACTATAAGCCTTGCAAGCAATGTAGCTAATGAGTTAGTTATGGTATGATGCATTACGTAACGAGTAAAGAGACTTGCCGGTAACGAGATTGAACTAGGTATTGAGATACCGACGATCAAATCTCAGGCAAGTAACATACTGATGACAAAGGGAACAACGTATGTTGTTATGCGGTTTGACCGATAAAGATCTTCGTAGAATATGTGAGAGCCAATATGAGCATCCAGGTTCCGCTATTGGTTATTGACCGGAGACGTGTCTCGATCATGTCTACATAGTTCTTGAACCCGTAGGGTCCGCATGCTTAAAGTTAGATGATAGTTATATTATGAGTTTATGTGTTTTGATGTACTGAAGATAGTTCGGAGTCCCGGATGTGATCATGAACATGAGAGGAGTCTCGAAATGGTCGAGACATGAAGATTGATATATTGGACGACTATATTCGGACACCGGAATGGTTCCGGGGGTTATCGGATGAATACCGGAGTACCGGGGCGTTACCGGTACCCCCCGGGGGGGTTAATGGGCCTCATGGGCCCTAAGTGGAGAAGAGGAGGGGCGGCCAGGGTAGGCCGCGCGCCCCCTCCCCCTCTAGTCCGAATAGGACAAGGAGGGGGGGCGGCGCCCCCCCCCCCCTTCCTTCCTCTCCTCTCTCCCTTCCTTCCCCTCTCCTACTTGGAATAGGAAAGGAGGGAGTCCTACTCCCGGTGGGAGTAGGACTCCTCCCTGGCGCGCCTCCTCTTGGCTGGCCGCCCCCTCCCCCTTGATCCTTTATATACAGGGGCAGGGGGCACCTCTATACACAACAATTGATCCTTGAGATCTATTAGCCGTGTGCGGTGCCCCCCTCCACCATATTCTACCTTGATAATATCGTAGCGGTGCTTAGGCGAAGCCCTGCGTCGGTAGAACATCATCATCGTCACCACGCTGTCGTGCTGGCGGAACTCTCCCTCAAAGATCGGCTGGATCGGAGTTCGAGGGACGTCATCGAGCTGAACGTGTGTTGAACCCGGAGGTGCCGTACGTTCGGTACTTGGATTGGTCGGATCGTGAAGACGTATGACTACATCAACCGCGTTGTGCTAACGCTTCCGCTTTCGGTCTACGAGGGTACGTGGACAACACTCTCCCCTCTCATTGCTATGCATCACCATGATCTTGTGTGTGCGTAGGATTTTTTTTGAAATTACTACATTTCCCAACAGCAGGATACTACGACATGAAACCGATATGGGACCAGGAGGACAAAGAATCAGTAGCGGCGGGTGGGGAACCGGCCTTTAGTGAAATCTGGGGCGAACGTGCCAGAGACTACTTGCGGGCACGTGCAATGAGGCATGATGACGAAACTTATTACTTTAAAAACTCACATGACGAAAAATTGTATCAAGTGATGGTAGAGGCTTCCAAGGTCAGGTTCTATAGGAACTCGGGGCCATATGACATTCTGTCCATTGCTATGGAAACAAAACAGCCCCCTGGTCGTGCATGGGGTATAGGTGTTAATGTACCGCACAAGAGGGCTTTCACACTCAGAAAAGAAGTGAGGCTCGGCATGAAAAAAGCAAAGAGTGAAATGAAGAAGAATGAACTGTATGAAAGGTTGAGGAAGGAAATGTATTTGACTGTTCAAAAGGATCTTGAGGACAATGATGATTGGGAAGACTCTAACACTGATAGATAGGCAGCAGATGGGAGGGGAGGCAGGCATGGAGGAGGATGCTTATTGCGCGACAACACAGCACAAGAGTAGTTGTGCATTAGCTGACCCCAGCGACACTGAGACTGCAGCTGCTCGTGATGATGCTATATCTGATCTATCTGGAACGAAAGATAGACTGAAGGGCGTGCTTACACATTATGAAGGTACATTAAAATATGCAACAGCCTGGGTTTGCCCACCCTTCTTGGAAGAGGGCCTCTTGTTGGACAATGTGTCATTGAAGCCGGGATGTGTGAAGTGCTACATGACTGAAGTAAAGCCTGGATTCAATGAATTTGCCCTCAAGAATGTCCTAGGAGACTTTGATGAGCAAAGGACCTTGGGAGAAACACTGTTACATCACATCCAGTGGCCACAAAAGGATAGAGTTCATCGATGAGATCCCTGAAGCCCCGCCAAGAGAAACCAATGTCGCCCCTCAACCGGTGATGCTCTCCTTGCCACTACAACTCTCGCATGCTTCGCCCAAAGAACCTAATACTCGTAATCTGACGGCTGATGCATCAACCTGTGATCAGTCGGCCTGACTTTGTGGCGTACAGGCATGTCATCCTCCGCCCCAAAGCAGCCAGTGGCAAGGCCTACAACTGCTGAAGACGCACCACTGATTTAGATGTCGGCCGCTGAAGCAGCGGGGGGAGACCCAGCTGCAGCACATGCTTAGCAGACCAACCTAGTGGAACGGACTGCTAAGCAGTCTGATGCTTCGGAACCGCCTGCTAAGCAGTCTGTAGGTCCATAACCGACTGCTCATCAGTCCGTCGGTCCGTAGTCATGTGATCAGCATACCAATGTGGCAGCACTTCCTGCTCAGCAAACCAACGCGTTGGCATGGCCTCCTCAGCACACCGACAAGTTGGCACCACCTGCACAGAAACTGTTCTTAGCTTCAATGCATGGTCAGTAGTCAGATGCCTCTACTCCTACAGCCCAGCAGTCCGTCACAGCAGCACCGCCAGCTCAGCGGTCCGACAAAGATAAACCATCTGCTAAGTAGTCCATCAAAGCTTCACCATCTGCAAGGCAGTCTACCTTGCAGGCAACCAGATGTTCTACCAGAAATGCTTCAAATACCAAGAAGGAAGTGGCCAAAAAGCCTACACCCGCAAAGAAGCGCGGTGCAAGAGTGAAGAGGAAAGAGAACGAATGCCTCTTGCTTAAAGCACTCATCGCCCGGAACCAAATTAACAACAGGTTGTTCGAATCGGGGAGTAATTATTTCTGATGGCATGGATGATGAAGAAGTAGAATTGGTGCCTGCTAGAAGTAAAGTAGACGTACTTGAAGTACGCAATTACGTCCATGGCCAGCCATTTCTTGTTGGCGCATACTTTGATGAGTGCAGCTCCAGTTGCCACAAGTTACATGAATATTACATGGATCAATTGTCACCAGGTCATCATGGTTTGCTAGTCCACTTCAACAGAGATCATTTCCGACAAGATTTTGGTTCATTCGATGTGAGTTTCGAGGACTTACATCTCTTCTTCAACCTCAACGAGCTTGATGCCACTCTTGTTAGATGCCTGATTTTGTAAGTACTTAACAAACTATGATCAACTTCTCCATACAAGGTTGTAAATGATAAACAGCTAACTGCATTTTATTCCTCTAAGAGGATTGAACGCACAGAGAAGAAAAAGGAAGAGTGTGTATTTCATAGATCCTGCATTAGCAAATGGCACAACATTACATGGTAAGGACAAACAGGACTGGGCCGTTAACACGGTCATCCGTAACTTCGAGAACACGTCCCATGCAGAATCATTTCTCTGGCCATATCATGAAAGGTGAGTCAAGTAAACAACCACACATACACTGATTGTCTTTCAGATTTCGACATAATTCACAAGTTCATGGCTTTCTTAATATGTAGTGGTCACTGGATATTGGTATTCATTGTTCCAAATAAGAACATAGTTTACTACATCGATTCTCTCAGAGAGTCAACAAATGGTCAGGATCTGACGCATCTTCAGCAATTCATGGATAGGTATTGAATTCTATGATGTTGAAATTAATTTGCATTCATATATGGTTCAATAATTGATGTTGTCAAAATTCATCTTCATTTTGCAGTGTGCTCGCATTGTGGGAAACTAAACCAGGGAACCTGTTCAAGAGGGAACTACCTCTACAGCACGAGATCGTTTCTTCGGTAACACACCAAAATCCGTTATTTTTGGAAAATTTATCCAATAGTCTGCAAATACCTTTTCTTATGCTAGTCAAATGTTCAAGCTTGTAAATAAACCTCTTTCTATTATGTCCAAAGAAAAAATAATAGATCTAACACCGGTTAGGATGTTCCTAATAGTACAAATACATGACTAATTATGTACAAAAAAATTCAGTGTCCTCAGCAAGAAGTAGGGACCAACCTTTGTGGATACTATATTTGCACACGCATGATCTCCATCTGCAAATCTGCTGATAGTTGTGATGATCCTTGCGAATTAGTACCAGTAAGTCTATCTTAATTAATATCTTCTACTCCACTCATATGGCACATTCTGATCTTAAAAATACTGTAGCTCATCTTAGAACTAAGGATCCCTGAACCGCTCCCGGCTGGTGAATTGCTGATGGTTCGGAAATTTATCAGTGACTTCTTCCTGAATCACTACATCTATCCCCCTGGTGATAATAAAGATTTCAGCATGTCTTCTCCTGAAATATTGAGTAAGAGTTAGCCGCTAAACATATATGCATGGATCCATTGCTTTCCATCTGATGAGGTCTTCGTATTTCGTACACTATGATTAAATATGTAATGCATATATGTGTGCACAAATCATTGAAATTTAGCTACCATATGTTCAATTGCAATTGTTGCGAAATCTAATGAATGTCCTTCCTGTGGACACTATTTCTTCAATTGAATATTGTGGCAAATTTGCTTTTTGCGTGCCGATTCAAAATGGGATATTCTTGTTTATTTGTTCAAATGAATATTGTGGCCATTTTGCTTTATGCGTGCGGATTCAAAATGGGATATTTTTGTTTATTTGTTCAATTGAATGTTGTGGCGAATTTGCTTTTTGCATGCCGATTCAAAATGGGATATTTTTGTTTTAACCTGGCAATTGCTCCGCACACGGTTCAACTAAATGAGTGTGTGCGATCCACATCGGAAAGCATACGTCAGTCATAGTGGAACCGTCGGTGATACACAGCAGATCGCAAACGATTTGCAGCGCTACTACGTGTGTGTAGGTGATGTCTACTACACAACCTTCTCCTTGTAGACGTTGTTGGGCGTCCAAGTGCAGAGGTTTGTAGGACAGTAGCAAATTTCCCCCAAGTGGATGACCTAAGGTTTATCAATCCGTGGGAGGTGTAAGATGAATATGGTCTCTCTCAAACAACCCTGCAACCAAATAACAAATAGTCTCTTGTGTCCCCAACACACCCAATACAATGGTAAATTGTATAGGTGCACTAGTTCAGCGAAGAGATGGTGATACAAGTGCAATATGGATGGTAGATATAGGTATTTGTAATCTGAAATTATAAAAACAACAAGGTAACTAATGATAAAGGTGAGCACAAATGGTATTGCAATGCGTTGAAACAAGGCCTAGGGTTCATACTTTCACTAGTGCAAGTTCTCTCAACAATAATAACATAATTGGATCATATAACTATCCATGCAACAAAGAGTCACTCCAAAGTCACTAATAGCAGAGAACAAATGAAGAGATTATTGTAGGGTACGAAACCACCTCAAAGTTATCCTTTTTGATCGATCTATTCAAGAGTTCATAGTAAAATAACACAAAGCTATTCTTTTCGTTCGATCTATCCTAGAGTTCATACTAGAATAACACCTTAAGGCACAAATCAACCAAAACCCTAATATCACCTAGATACTCCAATGTCACCTCAAGTATCTATGGGTATGATTATACGACATGCATCACACAATCTCAGATTCATCTATTCAACCAACAAAACGAACTTCAAAGAGTGCCCCAAAGTTTCTACCGGAGAGTTAAGACGAAAACGTGTGCCAACCCCTATGCATAAGTTCACAAGGTCACTGAACCCGCAAGTTCATCACCAAAACATACATCAAGTAGATCACGTGAATATCCCATTGTCACCACAGATAAGCACATGCAAGACATACATCAAGTGTTCTCAAATCCTTAAAGACTCAATCCGATAAGATAACTTCAAAGGGAAAACTCAATCCATTACAAGAGAGTAGAGGGGGAGAAACATCATAAGATCCAACTATAATAGAAAAGCTCGTGGTACATCAAGATCATGCTAAATCAAGAACACGAGAGAGAGAGAGAGATGAAACACATAGCTACTCGTACATACCCTCAGCCCTGAGGGTGAACTACTCCCTCCTCATCATGGAGAGCGTCGGGGTGATGAAGATGGCCACCGGTGATGGATCCCCCCTCTGGCAGGGTGCCGAAACAGGGTCCCGATTGGTTTTTGGTGGCTACAGAGGCTTGCGGCGGCGGAACTCCCGATCTAGGTTATTTTCTGGAGGTTTCTGTATTTATAGGAATTTTTGGCGTAGGTCTCACGTCAGGGGGGTCTTCGAGTCGTCCATGAGATAGGGGGCGCGCCCAGGTGGGTGGGCATGCCCCCCACCCTCGTGGGCAGCCAGAGACTCTTCTGGCCCAACTCTTTTACTCTGGGGGCTTCTTTTGGTCCATAAAAAATCATCAAAAATTGGCACGTCAATTGGACTCCGTTTGGTATTCCTTTTCTGTAAAACTCAAAAACAAGGAAAAAACAGAAACTGGCACTAGGATCTAGGTTAATAGGTTAGTCCCAAAAATCATATAAAATAGCATATAAATGCATATAAAACATCCTAGATGGATAATATAATAGCATGGAACAATCAAAATTATAGATACATTGGAGATGTATCAGTAGGCTCTCCGGAACTATTTGTGATATCAAGTTATCACACACGAGAACTCGGAGTAAACCGTGCCCAATGTAAAATACAATCCCAGTCGTAATTTTTTCAGGAAACGTGTGGGATCCCAAACGAAAAGCACACATCACTCTAGCCGCAACCGTCGGTGATACACAACAAACCACAAATGGTCTGCAACACTTGTATGTGTGCGAAGGGGCTCCTGAACCGTTTGTGATAGAACATTATCGCAGACGGTAAATGTTGGGAGAACGTGTGCGATGGAGTCTTGCATGGCAGACGGGTTCCACAGAAAACTCGTGTGTGATAGGGCACATATCACACACAGTTCATATGTTGGCTCGTGTGCCTTAGATATTGTTTCCCAAATGGTTCATTACGACACACCGTTTGGTTTCATTGCGTCATTAGAAATGTTTAAACACCGGTCCTACACATGCGAAAGAATTTAGTGTGTGCTGCATCGCACACGATTACGTTTCGCAATGCCTCTGGATCACGGCTCCATATCCCTGACAGTTTCTAGGTCGTGTGGGAAGGACCCCCTATCGCCCACACTCACTTGGCGACGGTTCCAAATGTCATCGTGGAAAGGGGTTTAAAACCATTTGTATAGCACCGACGCGTACCGATTGAAAACATGATGCAAAACGGACGTATTAGGTATAAGCCATGGAGAAGTAAGGATACAGTAGGTATAATGAAAAAAAATGAATGGGTTTGTAACGGTACTTAAAGTAGTGATTTGCATTATTATACTAACGGATCTCACGAGTTTTCTGTTAACTTTTGTGTGGATGAAGTGTTCAAAGATCGAGGAGGTCTGGATATAAGGAGAAGGAGGAGAGGCAAGAGTTCAAGCTTGGGGATGCCCAAGGCACCCCACATAAATATTCAAAGAGACTCAAGCATCTAAGCTTGGGGATGCCCCGGAAGGCATCCTATCTTTGTTCAACAAGTATTGGTATGCTTCGGGGTTTTTTTGTTCACATGATATGCATAAATCTTGGAGCGTCATGTGCTTTTATTTTTCTTTTAATAATGCACCATGCTAGTATGAGATAGTCATTGGTTGATTTATAGAATGCTCTTTACACTTCACTTATATCTTCCGAGTATGGCTTTATAGAATGCTTCATGTGCTTCACTTATATCATTTGAAGTTTGGATTGCCTGTTTCTCTTCACGTGGAAAACCGTTATGCTATTTTGCTTCACTTATATTTATTAGAGCGTGGGCAAGTCTTTTGTAGAAAGAATTAAACTCTCATGCTTCACTTATATCTGTTTAGAGAGTCAACGGGAATTGGTCATTCACATGGTTAGTCATAAAATCATACATAAAACTTGTAGATCACTGAATATGATATATATGTTTGATTCCTTGCAATAGTTTTGCGATATAGAGATCGTAATATGTGGAAGGTACAAGTGCATGATTGTGTTTAGTAGGAATATTGGTGTTAAGGTTTGTGATTCCCGAAGCATGCATGTATAGTCTCTCGTTATGCTAAGAAATTGGAGCATGATTTATTATTGATTGTCTTCCTTATGAGTGGCGGTCGGGGACAAGCGATGGTCTTTTCCTACCAATCTATCCCCCTAGGGGCATGCGTAGTAGTACTTTGCTTTGAGGGCTAATAAACTTTTCCAATAAGTATGTGAGTTCTTTATGACTAATGTGAGTGCATGGATTATACGCACTCTTATCTTTCCGCAATTTGCTAGCCTCTTTAGTATCGTGCATTTCCCTTTCTCACCTTGAGAGTCAGTGCAAACTTCGCCGGTGCATCCAAACCCCATGATATGATACGCTCTATCGCACATAAGCCTCCCTATATCTTTCTCAAAACAACCACCATACCTACCTATTATGGCATTTCCATAGCCATTCCGAGATATATTGCCATGCAACTTCCATCATCATCATATACATGACTTGAGCATTCATTGTCATATTGCTTTGCATGATCATAAGATAGCTAGCATGATATTCTCATGGCTTGTTTGTTTTTGGATATCTTTGCTATGCTAGATCATTGCACATCCTGGTACACTGCCAGAGGCATTCATATAGAGTCATACTTTGTTCTAGGTGTCAAGTTGTAATTTTTTGAGTTGTAAGTAAATAGAAGTGTGATGATCATCATTATTCATTATTAGAGCATGTCCCAGTGCAGAAAGGATGATGGAGACAATGGTTCCCCCACAAGTCGGGATGAGACTCCGGACAAAAATAAGAAAAGGGGGGGAGTGAGGCCAAAAAGAGCCCAAGAAAAAAATGAGAGAAAAAGAGAGAATGGGCATACTAATTGCACACTTGTGCTTCAAAGTAGCACCATATTTTTCATATAGAGAGTCTCCTATGTTGTCACTTTCATATACTAGTGGGAATTTTTCATTATAGAGTTAGATGCACGCCCACTTAGTTTTCAGTTTGAGCTTTCATACACTTATAGCTCTTAGTGCATCCATTTGCATGGCAATCCCTACTCCTCGCATTGATGTCATTTGATGGGCATCTCCATAGCCCATTGATTAGCCACGTCGATGTGAGACTTTCTTACTTTTTTCTCTTCTTTATATTTACCCCTATCATCATACTCTATTCCACCCATAGTGTTATATCCATGGATTGCACTCATGTATTGCGTGGGAGTTGGAAAAGTTGAAGCACGTTAAAAAGTAGGAACCAATTTCTCAGCTTGTCATTGGGGATGTGCATGATAAATACTTTGTGTTAAGAAGATAGAGCATTACAAGGCTATACGATTTTGTAGGGATAACATTCTTTAGCACTGATATTTTGAAAGACATGATTGTTTCTTGGTATTCCTGAGTATTGATGTCTTTATGTCAAATTATAGACTATTGCTTTGAATCACTCATGTCTTAATATTCATGCCATGACTAGATTATATGATCAAGATTATGCTAGGTAGCATTCCACATCAAAACTTATCTTTTCTTATCATTTACCTACTCGAGGACGAGGAGGAATTAAGCTTGGGGATGCTAATACATCTCCGTCGTATCTATAATTTTTGATTGTTCCATGCTAATATTATACAACTTTCACATAATTTTGGCAACAATTTATATGATTTATTGGACTAACATATTGATATAGTGCCCAGTGCCAGTTCCTGTTTGTTGCATGTTTTTTGTTTTGCGGAATATCCATATCAAACAAAGTCCAAATGTGATAAAAAATTATGGATAATTATTCTGGAATATATGTGATTTTTGGGAGGTGGAATCAACGCAAACGGAGGCCCATGGCCTCCACTAACCACCAGCCCCCCCCCCTAGAACATGGTGGTGCCTAGTGGTCACCCCACAAGTCGGTCGGTGCTCTTCTTCGGGCGCGTGGAAGCTTATATCTGGGGAAAATCATGTTAAAATTTCAGCGCAATCGGAGTTATAGATCTCCGAGAATTTAAGAAACGATTTCGGCCAGAAAACGGGGACGTGAAACAAAAGAGAACATAGAGATAGATCCAATATAGGAGGGGCTCTCGCCCCTCGGAAGAAGAGGAAGGAGGGGGCTCTCTCCCCCTCTCCCCTGGTGGCGCCGAAGTGCCGCTGGAGCAAGGATCATGACAGCAATCTACATCAACAATCTTCCTACCGTCAACATCAACTTTCTCCCCCTCTATGCAGCAGTGTAACACCTCTTCTCCTCGATGTAATCTCTACTTAAACATGGTGCTCAACGCTATTTATTATGATCCAATGATATGTGGCTATCCTATGATGTTTGAGTAGATATGTTTTGTCCTATGGGTTAATCGACGATTGTGGTTGGTTTGAGTTTTATATTTTATTTTGGTGTTGTCCTATGGTGCCCTCTGTGTCGCGTAAACATGAGGGATCCCCGCTATAGGGTGTTGAAATATGTTCATGATTCTCTTATAGTGGGTGGCGTGAGTGAGTGAAACACATACCCGAGTAAGGGGGTTGTTGTGTATGGGAGTAAAGAGGACTTGATACTTAACGCCATGGTTGGGTTTTACCTTAATGATCTTTAGTAGTTGCGGATGATTGCTAGAGCTCCAATCATAAGTGCATATGATCTAAGTAGAGAAGTATGTTAGCTCATGCCTCTCCCTCATATAAAATTGCAATAATGGTTACCGGTCTAGTTACCGATTGCCAAGGGATAAATCTTTCTCTTGTGTTACAAAAAGATTTCTACTACTAAATTTATTATCTTGCACGTAGTTTCATTCTCACAAAGTACTTCTAGTTTTATTATTGTTCTAGGTAAAGCGAACATTAAGAGTGCGTAGAGTAGTATTGGTGGTCGATAGAACTTGAGGGAATAGTTGTTCTACCTTTAGCTCCTCATTGGGTTCGACAATCTTATTTATAAAAAAAGGCTACAAACGACCCTATTCTTGTGGGTTATGAATATGTAATCCCTATATTTCTTGTCCCAAGAAGTTGTGTACATCCCGCAGAATTTGGATACTAGATTACTTAAAGAAGAATAGGAATATACACATTTTATCTTGATAAAACAAACTAAATAAATTTTGGTTTCTATGATATGAGTGATGTCTTATCATGTGTTAATCACATTCTATCATCTCTAATAGTGCATACGTTCCAATTTATTATCACTTCCGTGGTTCTTTTCCACTGTTGTGTATTTTTCCAAGCTTACTAAAGAGGGTCTAATTTTTTCACTTTCATATTATTTATTTGATCGTAACTTATTATTCCGAAATATTTTGACATTTATAAATGCAGGAATATATAGATATTATTCTAAAAGAAGGTTGGCATTGATATTATGCACTAGTTTTTGATATGGATAATAAAGGTAAGTAGAAGAGATCTCTACGCAAGTGCCCGAAATTAAAAGGTGAGGACCATAGCATAGTGTCTGTGAATATGTGGCCCTATTATCATTGACTATGGAATGGTGGCCACCTTCACCACGTGTCTTCACTCATTTATCCTTCAAGGTCCTGGATATCCTGCACCACCCATTATTTATACCTCAAGGATGAAACACCTTATCCAGCATGTCAAGCTTGTTGTACGAGAGTTTTTGTTTAGTTACATTTATAGGCACTAAAAGTAAGCCGGGAAGAGGAAGAAAGAGAGAGCTGAAGAGCACTCATAATGGGAACATGGAGGAAAGACCTTCTTTTTTCTTTGCACCTCTAGTGTTGGGGGTGCAGATATTCCAGATGGATCCTTTCCTGATGCCTTCTGTTCCTACTGTTCTTGTACACTCCTTCCTCTTCCTTTTGGCTTATGGGATAGCTCTGATGAACAAACCATATACATGTGTCCACATACTTAGGTAATATGAGACCATGATGGCGAGCCTGGAGTAGGAAGAATAGATGGTCTTAGAGTAGTGGGAATGGGAACATAGAGGAAACCCTAACTTGCTCAATTTTCACCTCTAGTATCAAAGGTTAGAATTGAGTATGGTGTTTTACGATGCCTCCCATTCCTATTATTCTAAAGCACTTGTTCCTCTTTATTTTTTGGCTTGTTCTATAGCTTTAGCTTAGAAAATCAACTATATGTTGGCATATATTCGATGAGAAATCTCAAAAGCGAGCTAGGAAGAGCAAGAAAGAGAAGGGTAAGATAAGGGGAATGTGAACATAGAGGAAACCCTAACTTTATTGGTTCTTTACCTCTTTTCTTAAGGTGGAAATTCGGTTTGGAATTTCCCGATGCCTCTTATTCCTATTGTTCTTAGGCGATCCTTCCAATTCATTTTTGTGTCCTAAATAACTTTAGGAAATAAAAGAAAACATGCATATGCATATATTCATATGCTATGAGATGTCCATTGTGATAAATGAAAAGGAAGAAACGGGACCAAAGAGTAGTGAACATGGAAACATGATGGAATGCTAAAGCTCTCTTTGTTCCTAGTGCAACATAGAAAGAGGCACCAGTTGAGTTTTCTTCATGCCTCCCTTGCTTATTATTCGTTGGTGCTCGTTGCTCTCTTTTTTTGGTTGCAGAATGAAACAGATTCATAGTATTATATGATTTGATTGAACTTCATTCACCCTACATAGTTAGATTCCAAATTTCGGTGTTAAATGACACACATGTTTAGTTCCAGATTATTTTGAAAATGGGTTCTTATCATGTAAAAACAATCAACCTACCTTTCAGGTTAATGTAAGTGAAATATACATCTCTATATCTGAAAGAGGGCCTTTGTAGAAATATATACAAGCACATTTTTTAGAGTAAATAAGATGAGTCACACAACTTTAACACATAGAATAATACACTAGTTCATTATGTTGAACTCATGCTTGAGACTAAATCACATTAATGAGTTAACACTATTGACCAATGTAGTAAAGAGTACAAGCATAAATCTAAGTGCAAAACATGGTAATCTGTGCACAATACATGTAACAATAGATGCATTGCAGATTATTTTGATCATCAATTCCTAATGAGTTCACACGTGAGAGCGAACTAATGGAAAGCTAGCAGCAAACAACCTTGAATGCAACAAGATATATCTACATCTTCAAAAATTGTAAACTTTAATGGATTTTGTACACTTGATCATAAAATGGTGTTGTTCTTTTATATATTGTTTTAGTGTGTGGGACAAGGCTTATTTCCCGTCTCTTGAACCTTGCTGGCTATTCGCATATAAACCTGGTGATTTAATACTTGGACGAAATGTGGCCAAGCTACAAGGTTGAACTGAGAAGTACTTCGCCGGGTGGAAGAAGTATCATCCTCTCTTCAGGATCTTGTTCTTCCTGTATCTCTAAACCTTGTTATGGAAATACTATGTGTATAATGAGTTTAATCAAAATATGTGATTACGATACCTTCATGTGATTTCCACCTTGGGATCAAAGGTGATGATTTGTTTGGAAATATGGTTTCTCTATATTTTCTCGTGCCATGAAGTTGCGTACATCCCGCAGAATTTGGATACTAAATTACTTAAAGTAGAATAGGAATATGCACATTTTATCTTGATAAAACAAACTAACTAAATTTTGTTTTTTATGATATGAGTGATGTCTTATCATGCGCTAATCACATTTTCTCATCTCTAATAGTGGAGCTCATGTCTAGAGTACCTTACGTTCCAATTTGTTATTACTTCAGTGGTTCTTTTCCACTGTTGTGTTTTTTTTCAAGCTTACCTAAAAGGGTCTAATTTTTCCAATTTCATATTATCTATTTGATTTTAACTTATTATTCTGACATTATAAATGCAAGTATATACATATATAATTCTAAAAGAAGGTTGGTATTGATATTATGTACTAGTTTTAGATATGGGTATTAAAGGTAAGTAGAAGAGATCTCTACACAAGTGCCCGAAATTAAGAGGTGAGGATCATAGCATATATAGTGTCTGTGAATATGTGGCCCCATTATCATTGACTATAGAATGGTGCCCACATGCACCACATGTCTTTATTGCTTTATCCTTCAAGGTCCTGGATATCCTGCACCACCCATTATTTATACCTCAAAGATGAAACACCTCGTCCAACATGTCAAGCTTGTTGTATGACAGTATTTGTTTAGTTACATTTATAGGCACTAAAAGTAAGCCGGGAAGAGGAAGAAATAGAGAGCTCAACAGAACTCGGAATGGGAACATGGAGGAAAGACCTTCTTTTTTGTTTGCACCTCAAGTGTTGGGGGTGCAGATATTACTGATGGATCCTTCCTGATGCCTCCCATTCCTACTGCTCTTGTGCACTCCTTCCTCTTCCTTTTGGCTTATAGATAGCTCTGATGAAGAATCCATATACATGTGTCCACATATTTAGGTAACATGAGACCACGAAGGTGAGCCTGAAAGAGGAAGAATAGATGGTCTTAGAGTAGTGGGAATGGGAACATGGGGGAAACCCTAACTTCATCGTTTTCACCTCTAGTATCAAAGTTAGAATTGAGGATGGTGTTTCCCGATGCCTCTCGTTCCTATTATTCTAAAGCACTCGTCCATCTTTCTTTCGTGGCTTGTTTTGTTGCTTTAGCTTAGAAATCAACTATATGTTTGCACATATTCGATGATAAATCTCAAAAGCAAGCTAGTAAGAGGAAGAAAGAGAAGGCGTAAAAGAAGTGTGAATGTGAACATAGAGGAAACCCTAACTTTATTGGTTCTTTACCTCTTTTCTTGAGGTGGAAATTCAGTTTGGCATTTCCTGATGCCTCTCATTCCAATTTTTTGGCACTCCTTCCTTTTCCTTTTTGTGTGCTAAATAACTTTATGAATAAAAGAAAACATGCATATGCATATATTTATATGATAAGAGATGTCCATTGTGAGAAATGAAAAGGAAGAAAAGGGACCTAAGAGTAGTGGACATGGAAACGTGATGGAATGCTAAAGCTCTCTCAGTTCTTAGTGCAACAAAGAAAGAGGCACCAGCTGAGTTTTCTTCATGCCTCCCATGCCTAGTGCTCTTTGGTGCTCCTTGCTCTCCTTTTTTGGTTGCAGAATATGAAACAGATTCATAGTAATATATGATTTGATTGAACGCCATACATTCTACATAGTTAGATTCCAAACTTCGTTCTTAAATGACACACATGTTTAGTTCCAGATTATTTTGAAAATGGGTTCTTATCATGTAAAAACAATAAATCTCCCTTCTATATTGATCGGTGAAATATACATCTCTATATCTGAAAGAGGGCCTTTGTAGAAATATATACAAGCACATTTTTCAGAGCAAATAAGATGAGGCACACAACTTTAACACATAGAATGGTACACTAGTTCATTATGTTGAACTCATGCTTGAGACTAAATCACATCAATGACACAACACTATTAACCAATGCAGTTAAGAGTACAAGCATAAATAGAAGTTCAAAACATCGTAATCTGCACACAAAACATGTAACAATATATGCATTGCAGATTATTTTTATCATCAATTCCTAATGAGTTCACACATGAGAGCGAACTAATGGAAAGCTAGCAGCAAACAACCTTGAATGCAACAAGATATATCTGCATCTTCAAAAATTGTAAACTCCAATGGATTTTGTACACTTGATCATAAAATGGAGTTGTTCTTTTATATATTGTTTTAGTGCGTGGGATAAGGCCTATTGTTTGTATCTTGAACCTTGCTGGCTATTTGCATATCAACTGGTGATTTAATACTTGGACAGATGGTGGCCAAGCTACAAGGTTTAACTAAGAAGTACTTCACCGGGTGGAAGAAGTACCATCCTCTCTCCAGGATCTTGTTCTTCCTTTATCTCCGGACCTTGTTATGAAAATACTATGTGTATGGCGAGTTTAGTCCAAATATGTGATTACGATACCTTCATGTGATTTCCACCTTGGGATCAAAGGTGGTGATTTCTTTGGAAATATGGTTTCCCTATATTTTCTCGTGCCATGAAGTTGTGTTCATCCCACAGAATTCAGATACTAAATTACTTAAAGAAGAATAGGAATATGCACATTTTATCTTGATAGAACAAACTAAATAAATTTTGGTTTTTATGATATGAGTGATGTCTTATCATGTGCTAATCACATTCTCTCATCTCTAATAGTGCAACTCATGTCTAGAGTACCTTATGTCCCAATTTATTATCACTTTGGTGGTTCTTTTCCACTGTTGTGTATTTTTCCAAGCTTACTTAAGAGGGGCTAATTTTTCCAATTTCATATTATTTATTTGACCGTAACTTATTATTCTAACATATTTTGACATTATAAATGCATGTATATACATATATAATTCTAAAAGAAGGTTGGTATCGATATTATATACTAGTTTTGGATATGGGTATTAAAGGTAAGTTGAAGTGATCTCTACGCAAGTGCCCGAAATTAAGAGCTGAGGACCATAGTATAGGGTCGGTGAATATGTGGCCCCATTATCATTGACTATAGAATGGTGCCCACATGCACCACATGTCTTTATTGCTTTATCCTTCAAGGTCCTGGATATCCTACACCACCCATTATTTATACCTTAAATATGAAACACCTTGTCCAAGATGTCATGCTTGTTGTATGAGAGTTTTTGTTTAGTTACATTTATAGGCACTAAAAGTAAGCTGGGAAGAGGAAGAAATTGAGAGCTCAAGAGCACTCGGAATGGGAACATGGAGGAAAGACCTTCTTTTCTGTTTGCACCTCTAGTGTTGGGGGTGCGGATATTACTGATGGATCCTTTCCTGATGCCTCCCATTCCTACTGTTCTTGTGCACTCCTTCCTCTTCCTTTTGTCTTATGGGATAGCTCTTATGAAGAAACCATATACATGTGTCCTCATATTTAGGTAACATGAGACCACGAAGGTGAGCCTGAAAGAGGAAGAATAGATGGTCTTAGAGTAGTGGGAACGGGAACATGGGGGAAACCCTAACTTGCTCGGTTTCACCCCTAGTGTCGAAGGTTAGAATTGACTGTGGTGTTTTCCGATGCCTCCCATTCCTATTATTCTAAAGCACTCGTTCCTCTTTCTTTCTTGGCTTGTTCTGTTGCTTTGGCTTAGACATCAACTATATGTTTGCACATATTCGATGATAAATCTCAAAAGCGAGCTAGGAAGAGGAATAAAGAGAAGGCGTAAGAGAAGTGGGAACGTGAACATAGAGGAAACCCTAACTTTATTGGTTCTTTACCTCTTCTCTTGAGGTGGAAATTGGGTTTGGCATTTCCTGATGCCTCTCGTTCCTATTTTTCTTAGGAACCCCTTCGTATTCCTTCTTGTGTACTAAATAACTTTAGGAAATAAAAGAAAACATGCATATGCATATATTCATATGATATGAGATGTCCATTCTGAGAAATGAAAAGGAAGAAACGAGACCTAAGAGTAGTGGACATGGAAACATGATGGAATGCTAAAGCTCTCTCAGTTCCTAGTGCAACCCAGAAAAAGGCGTCGGTTGAGTTTTCTTCATGCCTCGCATGCCTATTGTTCTTTGGTGTTCCTTCCTCTCTTTTTTGGTTGCAAAACATGAAACGGATTCATAGCATAATATGATTTGCTTGAAGTTCATTCACCCGACGTAGTTAGATTCCAGATTTTGGTGTTAAACGACACACATGTTTAGTTCCAGATTATTTTGAAAATGGGTTCTTATCATGTAAAAACAATCAATCTACCTTTCAGGTTAATGTATATGAAATATACATCTCTATACCTGAAAGAGGGCCCTTGTAGAAATATATATAAGCACATTTTAAGAGTAGACAAAATGAGGCACACAATTTTAACACGTAGAATGGTACACTAGTTCATTATGTTGAACTCATCATGGAGACTAAATCACATCAACGACACACCACTGTTGACCAATGTAGTTAAGAGTACGAGCATAAATCAAAGTGCAAAACATGTAACAATACATTGCAAATTAATTTTATCATCAATTCCTAATGAGTTCACACGTGAGAGCAAACTAATGGAAAGCTAGCAATAAACAACCTTGAATGCAACAAGATATATCTGCATCTTCAAAGATAGTAAACTCAAATGGATTTTGTACACTTGGTCATAAAACGGTGTTGTTCTTTTATTTTATTTTTAAGTGTGTGGGATAAGGCTTATTTTTCGTCTCTTGAACCTTGCTGGCTATTAGCGTATCAGCCTGTTGATTTAGTACTTTGATGGATTGTGGCCAAGCTACAAGGTTGAACTGAGAAGTACTTCACCGGGTGGAAGAAGTATCATCCTCTCTTCATGATCTTGTTCTTCCTTTATCTTTGAACCATGTTATGAAAATACTATGTGTATAGTGAGTTTAGAAAAAATATGTGATTACAATACCTTCATGTGTTTTCCACCTTGGGATCAAAGGTGGTGGTTTCTTTGGAGATATGTTTTCCCTATATTTTCTCGTGCCATGAAGTTGCATACATCCCGTAGAATTTGGATACTAAATTACTTAAAGAAGAATAGGAATATACAAATTTTATCTTGATAAAATAAACTAAATATTTTGTGTTTTTACGATATGAAAGATGTCCTATCATGTGTTAATCATATTCTATCATCTATAATAGTGCATCTCATGTCCGAAGTACCTTATGTTCTAATTTATTATCACTTCGGTGGGTTTTTTCCACTGCTGTGTATTTTTTCAAGCTTACTTAAGAGGGTCTAATTTTTCTAATTTCGTATTATTTATCTGATCATAACTTATTATTCTGACATATTTTGACATTATAAATGCAGGTATACACACATATTATTCTAAAAGAAGGTTGGTATTCATATTATGTACCAGTTTCGGATGTGGGTAATAACGGTAAGTAGAATAGATATTTACGCAAGTGCGCGAAATTAAGAGCTCAGAGCTATAGTATAGGGTCTATGAATATGTGGCCCCATTATCATTGACTATAGAACGGTGCCCACATGCACCAGGTGTCTTCATTGCTTTATACTTCAAGGTCCTGGATGTCCTGCCCCACCCATTATTTATACCTCAAAGCTGAAACACTTTGTCCATCATGTCAAGCTTGTTCTACGAGAGTTTTCGTTTAGTTACATTTGTAGGCACTAAAAGTAAGCCATGAAGAGGAAGAAAGAGAGAGCTCAAGAGCACTGGGAATGGGAACATGGAGGAAAGACCTTATTTTTTATTTGCACCTCTAGTGTTGGGGCTGCAGATATTTCATATGGATTCTTTCCTGATGCCTCCCATTCCTACTGTTCTTGTGCACTCCTTCCTCTTCCTTTTGGTTTACGGGATAGCTCTGATGGAAAAATCTTATACATGTGTCCACATATTTAGATAACATGAGGCCACGAAGGCCAACTTGAAAGGGGGGAGAATAGATGGTCTTAGAGTAGTGGGAATGGGAACATGGAGGAAACTCTAACTTGCATGGTTTTCACCTCTAGTATCGGAGGTTTGAATTGAGTATGGTGTTTCCGATGCCTCCCATTCCTATTATTCTAAAGCACTCATTCATGTTTCTTTTTTGGCTTATTATGTTGCTTTAGCTTAGAAATCAACTGTATGTTTGCACATATTCGATGAGAAATCTCAAAAGCGATCTAGGAAGAGGAAGAAAGAGAAGGCGTAAGAGTAGTGGGAATGAGAACGTAGAGGAAACCCTAACTTTACTAGTTCTTTACCTCTTTTACTGAGGTGGAAATTCAGTTTGGCATTTCTCGACGCCTCTCATTCCTATTATTCTTAGGCGCTCCTTCCTATTCCTTTTTTTACAACATAACTTTTGGAAATAAAACAAAACAAACATATGCATATATTCATATGATATGAGATGTCCATTGTGAGACATGAAAAGGAAGAGACGGGACTTAAGAGTAGTGGACATGGAAACATGACGGGATGCTAACATATTGATACATCTCTTATATATATGAAATATACATCTCTATATCTGAAAACAATCAATCTACCTTTCAGGTTAATGTATATGAAATATACATCTCTATATCTAAAAGAGGGCCTTTATAGAAATAAATGCAAGCACATTTTCAGAGTAAACAAGATGACGCGCACAACTTTAACACATAGAATGGTACACTAGTTCATATGATGAACTCATGTTGTAGACTAGATCACGTTAATGACACACCACTATTGACCTATGTAGTTAAGAGTACGAGCATAAATCAAAGTGTAAAACATGGTAATCTGTACACAAAACATGTAACAATATACGCATTGAAGATTATTTTTATCATCAATTCCTAATGAGTTTACACCTGAGAGCGAACTAATGGAAAGCTAGCAACAAACAACATTGAATGCAACAAGATATATCTGCATCTTCAAAAATTATAAACTCCAATGGATTTTGTACACTTGATCATAAAATGGAGTTGTTCTTTTATATATTGTTTTAGTGTGTGGGATAAGGCTTATTGTTCGTATCTTGAACCTTGTTGGCTATTAGCATATCAACTGGTGATTTAATACTTGGACGGATTGTGGCCAAGCTATAAGGTTGAACTCAGAAGTACTTCGCCAGGTGGAAGACGTAGCATCCTCTCTTTAGGATCTTGTTCTCCTTTATCTCTGAATTTTTTTATCAAAATACTATGTGTATTGTGAGTTTAGACAAAATATGTGATTACATACCTCCATGTGTTTTCCACCTTGGGATTAAAGGTGATGGTTTCTTTGGAGATATGTTTTCCCTATATTTTCACGTGCCGTGAAGTTGCATACATCCCGCGGAATTTGGATACTAAACTACTGAAAGAATAATAGGAATATACACATTTTATCTTGATAAAACAAACTAAATAAATTTTGGTTTCTATGATATGAGTGACATCTTATCATGTGTTAATCACATTTCGTCATCTCTAATCGTGCAGCTTATGTCTGAAGTACCTTATGTTCCAATTTATTATCACTTTGTGGTTCTTTTCCACTGTTGTATATTTTTTTCAAGCTTACCAAAGAGGGTCTAGTTTTTCCAATTTCATATTATTTATTTGATCATAACTTATTATTCTGACATAATTTGACATTATAAATGTAGGTATATACATATATTATTCTTAAAGAAGGTTGGTATTGACATTACATAGCAGTTTTAGATATGGGTAATAAAAGTAAGTTGAAGAGATCTCCATGCAAGTTCCGAAATTAAGAGCTGGGAGCCATAGTATAGGGTCGGTGAATATGTGGCCCCATTACCATTGACTATAGAATGGTGCCCACATGCACCACATGTCTTCATTGCTTTATACTTCAAGGTCCTGGATATCCTGCACCACCTATTATTTATACCTCAAAGCTGAAACACTTTGCATGTCAATCTTGTTGTACGAGATTTTTTGTTTAGTTAAATTTGTAGGCACTAAAAGTAAGTCGGGAAGAGGAAGAAAGAGAGAGCTCAAGAGCAATGGGAATGGGAACATGGAGGAAAGACCTTCTTTTTGTTTGTACCTCTAGTGTTGGGGGTAGAGATATTTCAGATGGATCCTTTCCTTATGCCTCCCATTCCTATTGTTCTTGTGCACTCCTTCCTCTTCCTTTTGGCTTACGAGATAGCTCTGATGGAGAAACCATATACATGTGTCCACATATTTAGATAACATGAGACCTCGAAGGCGGGGCTGAAAGACGAAGAAAATATGGTCTTAGAGTAGTGAGAATGGGAACATACAGGAAACCCTAAGTTGCTTGGTTTTCAGCTCTAGTATCTAAGGTTATATTTGAGTATGGTGTTCTCCGATGCCTCACATGCCTATTATTCTAAAGCACTCGTTCCTCTTTCTTTTCTGGCTTGTTCTTTTGCTTTAGCTTAGAAATCAACTATATGTTTGCACATATTCAATGAGAAATCTCAAAAGCGAGCTAGGAAGAGGAAGTAAGAGAGGGCGTAAGAGCAGTGGGAATGAGAACATAGAGGAAATCCTAACTTTACTGGTTCTTTACCTCTTTTCTTGAGGTGGAAATTCAGTTTGACATTTCTCGATGACTCTCATTCCTATTGTTATTAGGCGCTCCTTCCTATTCCTTTTTGTTTGCTAAATAACTTTAGGAAATAAAAGAAAATATACATATGCATATATCCATATGATATGAGATGTCTATTATGAGACATGAAAATGAAGAAATGGGACCTAAGAGTAGTGGACATGGAAACATGGCGGAATGCTAAAGCTATCTCAGTTCCTAGTGCAACACAAAAAGAGGCGTTGGTTGAGTTTTCTTCATGCCTCCCATGCTTATTATTCTTTGGTGTTCATTGCTCTTTTTTGTTTGGTTGTAGAACATGAAACAAATTCATAGTATAATATGATTCGATTGAAGTTCGTTCACCCTACATAGTTAGATTTCAAATTTTGGTGTTAAATGAGACACATGTTTAGTTCCAGATTATTTTGAAAATGGGTTCTTATCATGTAAAAGCAATTAATCTATGTTTCAGGTTAATGTATATGAAATATACATCTCTATATCTGAAAGAGGGCGTTTGTAGAGATATATACAATCACATTTTCAGAGTAAACAAGATGATGAACACAACTTTAACACATAGAATGGCACGCTAGTTCATTATGTTGAACTCGTGTTGGAGACTACATCACATCAATGACACACCACTGTTGAACAATGTAGTTAAGAGTACGAGCATAAATCAAGGTGCAAAACATGGTAATCTGCACACAAAACATGAAACAATATATGCATTGCGGATTATTTTTATCATCAATTCCTAATGAGTTCACACGTGAGAGTGAACTAATAGAAAGCTAGCGACAAGCAACCTTGAATGCAACAAGATATATCTGCAGCTTCAAAAATTATAAACTCCAATGGATTTTGTACACTTGACCATAAAATAGTCTTGTTCTTTTATATATTGCTTCAGTGTGTGGGACAGGGCTTATTTCCCGACTCTTGAACCTTGCTGGCTATTCGCATATCAACCTGGTAATTTAATACTTGGACGGATTGTGGCAAAGCTACAAGGTTGAATTGAGAAGTACTTCGCTAGGTGGAATCAATACCATCCTCTCTTCAGAATCTTGTTCTTCCTTTCTCTCCGAACCTTGTTATGAAAATACTATATGTGTAGTGAGTGTAGAAAAAAATATGTTATTACGATACCTTCATGTGTTTTCCACCTTGGGATCAAAGGTGATGGTTTCTTTGGAGATATGTTTTCCCTGTATTTCTCTCATGCCATGAAGTTGCGTACATCATGCAGAATTTGGATACTAAATTACTTAATGAATAATAGGAATATACGGATTTTATCTTGGTAAAACAAAGTAAATAAATTTTGGTTTTTATGATATGAGTGATGTCTAATCATGTGTTAATCACATTATGTCCTTGGTGCAGCTCATGGCGATGTTCAGGCAACGCAGTGGCTGTTTTGAAGATAGCATAGATAACAGAATTAAGAAGAGTTGGTATTATACTTTCTTTATGAGAGATAAGGTTTAAGGATGGTGCTCTTCTTTGCATTTACCAAATGTTGTGGATATGGACACGACTCTGCAGAAAGAGATAAGTTGCAGTCTAGCGAAACTATATATATAATTGCACGTTTGTGACGGAGGGTACAAAGTCTGATACCAAGTTCCAAACTCAGGACTTGACAACCTAACTGGTGAAAATGTACAGATTTGACCCTTTTCTTAACTTCAGTACCAAAGAAATCAGATCTGAAAATATTCAAAAAAGCATGTTCTTTTTCGGCATTTGCTACAACCCTTGTTCGAGCAAACCATCGGGTTCCTCCACTGGCCCATGAAGCGTGTTTCAAAAACATGTCATTAACCGAAAAAATTCGATACATAAAAAGGTAGAAACGAAACACACAAAGAATAAAATTTGTCATGCTCTAATTTGTAAAACAAATAGAATTGGTCCAATGGAAACTTCAAGAAAAAAATGTTTTATCTGGATAAGCCCGACAAATTTGCCATGGTCCAAACACTATTTTTTATATATAAAAGACAAAAATGCTATCTCTTAATAATAAAAATGCCATATTATTAGTAATAAAACCTTCATGTGCAAAAACAAACTTGACTTGCGAATATTAGAAAATTAAAATGCCATCTGCTTAATAATGAAAATGCCATCCTCTTAATAATAAAAAATAGCATGTTATTAATAGTTAATATGTTGTGTACAAAAATAAACTTGTGAACAATGGGGAAAATATTTAAATTTTCCATGTGATAAAGTTCAAAAGATTCTAAAAACTGGCATGTTATTTTTTTTAAATGCCATGTACCTAAGGAAAAACATATTTTGCAATCTTGTAAAGAAAGACAAAAAAAAGAGGGATCGGGTGCGCGATAGTGTTTTGAATAGGATAATGTTTGCTAGGTTTTGTACCACAGCGAACGAGTTTAAAATCTGACGTTTCTCCTATCCCCTACGCCAAGATTCATGCAACGAATCTGACAGAAGAGAGCATGTTTGCCGGGATTGGCCCCCGGCACACGGTCGTCAGTTAACATTTCCGTATTTTTATGTTATTAATTCATACTTTCCAATTATTTTGTTTTCCCTTTTTCTAACACTTACCAAATATGAGTGTTGGCCGACTTATTACCTCATTGAATCTTTATCCTTCATTAGAAATAACGGACGGTCAATAATAGATGGTTAGATTTTCGGAAAAACTAATGCCCATACGTGTGGGCGTTTGCACATCGCCCACACGCCTCTATCACCACTTATTTTGCCACGTATGAGCAGATGACATCAGCAGAAATCTTTTTGGTTTTTGGCTTAAAATGTTTTATCTCCTAATAAAAAAATGAATTAAAAATCCATTTTCATCATTAAATCCGTCTCTATGAGATCTTCAAAACTAGACCCCATATTGATATGTTTCGACGAATTTTTTTTTTGTTCAAAAGTTGCCATGATGTTTACACTGTAGTTGCCATGGTGCTTAAACTAAAGTTGCCATGTGGCAATTTTAGTTTGTAGATCATGGCAATTTTAGTTTTTGATGATGGCAATTCCAGTACTTTGACCATGAAAATATTTTTTTGCATGAACCATGACAATTTTAAGTGCATGTATCATGGCAATTTTAGTTTATGGTGCATGGCAAGTCTAGTTTCTTAATTCTCCATTTTATAATGTCAAAATTTACTTTTTAATATAGAAGAAAATAGCTGAAACATAACATGACAACTTTAGTGTAAACATCATGGCAATTCATGTGCAATAGGCATGGCAACTTTTAACCAAAAAACAAATTCGTCGAAATATATTGATATGAGATCTAGTTTTGAAGTTCTCGTCGCGAGTAATTTAATGGTGAAAACGGATCTTCAATCGGATTTTTCATTTAAGAGATAAAACATTTTAAAAACTGAAAATCCAAAAAGATTTTCAAATGCATGCATGCGGTGACATGGCGTAGTCTGTATGTTATAGGGCGTGTGGGCGGGTTTGGCTCCCACCACACATGTGGGCGTTAGCGTTGTCCTAGATTTTTTGTGATGGAATCAGTCCATCGGGTTTAATTCCTAAATTTATAGGTCTGCTCCCATATCTCCTGGATTTATTTCATACTCTCTGTGACTATTCTTTCGACTTCTCAATCTTGAAATATGTCAGCCCACCTCTCGAAGGTGCTTGTAGGAAAGAGTATGTGTGTGTCGTGATCATCTGTGTCTATCCTATCTTTCTCAGAAAAAAAGAGGAAAGTAACACGAATTAGCCTCGATCTTCATACCGTTTCTTCCACTGCACAACGTGCCATCAAGTTTTTTTTAGAAAGTTAATGTGTATTCATTCATTCCATCAACTCCTCTCTTGCCGGTCAATTCTTTGGCTCTCCAGCAAGGCAGGTAGAAGGAGATGAGAGGGGTTATGTTAGATATAATCTTGCCCAAACGGACAGTACTACGCAGCCGCCGCCTCCTCTTCTTTCAAAAAAATGTTAGGATGCGTGCCTCTCGTGGATGCCGACGCATGTCCGTCTCATCTTTAGTGGTCCTAGGGTCATGGGGCGTGGCGAATCTTGACGAGGGCCGGTGGAAGGGCTCCGTTGTTAGTTATTCCTTTAAATTTTGATAGGGTTTGTGTCCTGCTCAGGAAGTTGAGACGGCGAAGGCTTCCTGAAGATGAAATAAAGGTCTCCCCGCCTAGCCCCTGTTTCGGTGATGGGTCTAGCATCTTTGGTGGACGTGTGGAGGTGTGTCTCCGGCGGATCTATCCTCGGTGGATTTGTTCGGATCTGGTTGTTGTCCGTCTACGTTCGTGTGTCTTCGGGGTGGATCCTTTTGATCTACGTTATTCTTCATTGGCGGCGGTTGCTGCTCTGGTGCGCTGGTCCTATGGGGCCTTAGCACGACGACTTTCTAACTGTCTACTACAACAAGCTGTGTCCGACTCCGACGAGGGAGGGGCGATGACGGTAGCACGCCTTCGGCTCGCTTCAGTTTTTGTAGTCGTCGCTAGGTAGTCTACGAATCTGGATGTAATTTTCATTATTTTTTATGTTCGTTGTACTGTCATGATAGAAGATGAATAGAGTTCTCGTAAAAAAAATCTTTGGCACTACTTTCTATTCATTTGAGCACACGGCGTTTTCGATCGGAAGAACAAAAGACAGCTTCACGATTCATGGCTCTGTTCGTTCTTGAAAATGTTTGATTTCGTCAGGTTTCAACCTATCTCTAGTTTCTTGTGTACGACACACACCAAGTCTCCACCGCCTAAACTAAGTTCACTGACGAGACGATACAACCAACACACACACACGCATAGCCCAACGAAAAAGAATGACTTGATCGAGCATGGCTACTTGGCTCTCAGACCTTGACATTGCCATTGCCGTCGTTGTGGTCGATCTGCTCGTCGATGTTCCTGACGGGTCCCGTGAACCACTTCCTGGCGTCGACGACCCACCAGAGCATGATCAAACCCAGGACGACGCCGAGCGCGATGGGCGCGTAGTTGAAGGTGTCCATCTTGATGGGGTACACGGTGGGAAGCAGGAAGACGGAGCAGGTGTAGCAGATCCACAGGAACGCCACGAGGCAGACGGGCCGGCTGGCTCCCCGGAGGTAGAAGGGGCCGGGGCGGAAGTCCTCCTCCCGCATCACCATCCGGGCGAAGATGGGCACCGCGTAGCCCCCCACCCAGCCGATGGTGGCGATGGAGGTGATGGCCGTGAACACCACGTTGATCCACAGGATGGGCAGGCCCAGCAGCGCGCACACGGCGGCGCACAGCCACACGGCGTTCCCGGGCACCTTGCGCGTGGGGTGGATCTTGCGCCACACGCTGGAGAAGGGGACGCCGCGGTCGCGCGACAGCGCGTACACCACCCGGGCGGCGCTGGTGGTGATGGAGAGGCCGCCGAAGAAGAAGGAGCCCCAGATGATGAAGAGCAGCACGATGGCGCCCGTGGAGCTGCCGTACCGGCCGTGGAACGCGTCGTAGAGTATCTGCGCCGGGACGAAGGTGCCGGCTGTCTCGTTGGTGGGGTCGTACAGGTAGCTGAAGTCCTGGATGCTGAAGGTGAGGGCGAGGATGTAGACCCAGCCGAAGACGGTGATGATGCCGATGCTGGAGAGGATGGCGATGGGGCCGTTCTTGTCGGCGCCCTTGGTCTCCTCCGTCAGGTGCGCCGCCGCGTCGTACCCGTACAGGGAGTACTGGCTCACCAGGAGGGACAGGACCACCGCGTAGGCGCCGCTGCTGATCCCGGTCACCTCCGGCGTCGTCTCGAAGTGCGTGAACACGTACGACGCCGGCTGCGTCGTCTTCGCCACCAGCGGCAGCATGATCACTATGACCGTGCCGCCGACCACCTGCACAGCATCAACGAAACTGTCATTTTTTCTGCGGTGTACCTCTTTCAGTCGAAAGCATTCTATTTTATGGACAACTTGGGAGGACCTGCCACCACATGGAGATGACGTCGAGGAATGCGATGACTTCCAAGGCGAAAGTGTTGAACACGGCCCAGATGAAGGTTAACCCAAGGTACATGACGAGGAACAGCCAGCGAGGGGCCAGGTAGCCACCGCCTTTGTTGGTGCCGGTGCAGAGCAGGATTATGCTCTGCAGCACCTGGGATCCTGCATAGGCCTGCAACAATGAAGACGCAAAATTGACACAGCAGACAGGAGATTTACTATCTGGTTCAAGCAAATGCTAGAAGAAAGAACAAGAACGAGCAGGCAGGTTTCAGACTTGCAGTTATGATTTCCGGGTTAACATGAAATCAAATTGAATGAGCATACCTGTGTACCAATTCCGGCAATGAGGCCTATGGCCTCCAGCCAAGCGCAGCACCAGGATGCCAATGGACCCCAGACCGGGCCAGCGAGATGAGCAGCCCAGAAATAGAGAGAGCCAGTTGTCTGTTGTCAAACAAGAGAAAAAAAAAACAGGTTGAAAGCAGAGCACGTCAGCCGTGATCAGAAGCAACGAGTTTTTTTTACCCTGAATATAACACAAGTCATACGGCACAGCTACAGGAAAATACATTCAAGATACGGTCATTGCGACAATGCCACTCGAGAGTCAGAACTAAATTGCAAGAATTTTGCGGCAATAGTATAATTTTGACTAACCAAACCCAACTGAATTCTACAAGCAGAGCATAAACCGAGCACCAAAATCCTTGAATCTGGGAACGGTGGCATGCAGGGAAGTTCCGGGAAGGTGTACGTGTGCTTACGGGGAAGGAGGAGCAGATCTCGGCCATGGCGATGCCGACGAACCAGGTGAAGAAGGAGACGACGACCCAGCCCCATACGAGGCTGGCCGGCCCGGCGTACTGGAGGCTGCTGCCGTACAGCGGCGTGATCCCCGTGAAGAGCGTCATCGTCGAGAAAGAGATGGCCAGCGTCTTGAACAGCGTCTGCACCAACAACACATGCAACGAAAGATCTCCATCTCTTGAGAAACCAGGAAAAATAGAAGGCGGCAAAACGAAACGCAATTGGCAAGCCGGTCATGCAAGATCACATCACGCCCTCTACGGCACGGACGAAGAAAATTAGCCAACGCCGCCGCCGCCACAGTTTTACCGAAACACGCAATGTAACCAGCATCTCATCTCATCGGAAAACACAGGTGGTTGCAAGCCGCAAGCGGCGAATCCTCCTCGCCGTCGCCGGCGAGTCCATCTTTGCCACAGATACGTAGAGAGCCGTACAAACCCATTTTGCGGGGTAGAGAAAATGGAAGAAATGATGAGGGGCCGTATAGTACGTACCATCTCCCTCCGGAGCTCCTGCTTGTAGCCGAGCTCATTGAGGCGCTTCTCGCCGGAGTCCACCACCTGTGCCCCGGCCATGGCGAGTACCTACCACCCCCGCCGCCCTTCTCCAAGGTTTCCCGGCCCCTCCTCGATTTGACCAGTACGCGGTGATGCCTGCCTCGGGACTCCGTGTATCGGGAAGGGTGCGGAGGAGCAGGGAGGGAGGGGGTGAAGGGAGCGGGCCTATATAGGCTTTGCGGCGGAGCGGCAGAAGTCGGTCCTCTCGTGACAAAGCTCCCTTCCCTCTCCCTCTCGTGTGCTGGGTAAGAGAGGAGCGTGGGCTTCGGCGTTCGTTGGCTTGGTGGTTCGTTCGCGTTCGTTTATATGATCCGTGTGCTGCGCTGAATTCCTTGCCTTGGCTTGGTTTGTTTATAGGGTTTCGGGCTGTTTGCCCGACTCTATCAACTCTCTCAGTTGACTGCTAACGGGATTCTCGGAGTCGGAGGCAGCTATCCTCTCTCCCTCTTGTGTATACTCGGAAAATGGCATGTGCACCACACTGGCATTGATTGTCTCTAAGTTAACTGCAAAAAGAAAAAAACAATGGGGTTTTGCTCTTAAAACATGTGTAAATATATGTTGTACGTGTATTTCTAACAAAAGGCGCATATTTCACTCCATATATGCTCTACTAGCGTATACGTACGTGTCAAGTGCTAGCAATTATAAAAATAATTCTGGTGCCAGTCTGTTAGAAAAAGAAAACTGGAAGGTGCATATGCTCCTATAATTTTCTGTATTAGTAGTTAACATTGTAAAACTTTCCTTATATGATTTTCTGCTTTAATGTCGCTATATTTACCTCAGGAAAAAAATCGCTATATATATTTTCCTTTTTAGGTCTTTGTCTGCAGAGATGTAAAGTATATACTACCCCCACGCGGTTGAATGAGGTGATGGTGATATTAGCCATTGGAACATAACAAATCAATGGCTCGTATCATCAATCATGAACATTTTTCCCCGAAACCCTAAAACATGTGGTGGCGCCTACGGCGACTAGGGTTTGACGCGAACCATCTTCCGGCGGCTTCCATCTACCGATGGCCTCTTGATCGTTGGTAGTGAGGGGGTTGTTGGACACCACGCATTCAGATCGTGTAGCTTTACATTTTACTGGTTAGTAGCTTCGGTTCTTTTGCCATTCGACATCATGGCTTAGGCAAGGGCGACGACGGTGCCAACTAGCAAAGCTTTGCGACACGGCGTTCTGCCCTTTGGTGGGTAATGGATCCTACTGCTAGTTTGTTCAAGTGGGGATTGTGTGGCGGAGGCAATCCCTATGCTAGACTTGTGTCCTTAGGCTCCGCCGTTGCGACGACGTTTGCTCCAGTGTCGGTGTGGAGCTTGAGAGGTAGTGCAGAAGTGGATGTAGACAATGGTCTACGTCGATGGCAACTGGAAGACGGTGGATCATATATTTGGGTTGTGGTTGGTGGCTGGCCTATATGGTTTTCTCCTCCGACATCATCGTCAAGTAGGGTGCCAAATCTAGAGTTCGATGGTGTGTCTGGTTTGCTACCCGGCTAGATTCTTTCAACGGTAATGGCTTCGTCTTTGGTAAGCTAGTTTGGAGATCAAAAAAGGTGCATATTAGCAATGGAGCTGCGTGGAGCTTAGTGAAGAGGTGCTATGACACATTTCTTTTGGCGGTTGTTGCGGTGGTGCCGGAGGCAGGTGCATGCTACTCTTTGGTCTTGATTGTGTTTTGCTTTCTTGGTTGGTGGTCCTTTGTGCAAAGGTTAGAGTTTGATTATCTTTACAGTTTTGCCAAGTCAATGTTTACCTGACTTGTAACTTGATATTTATTATATGAATGAGACACGTATTATCATGTAGAAAAACGACTTCTATCATCACACAGTGTCTTAAAAAATTCTTTAAGAAAACATAACAAACATTTCTGCAAAAAGTATAGGAAGTTTGATTTGTAAATAAATGCTAATATGAGTGCACAAGCTAGAACTGAGCCCAGCTAGACAAAAATCATCCATCCATATTTTCCTTTTTTTGTGAAATGACATTGAAGGTGAATACCACAATAGTCACATGCCGCTAGTAGCAAGATCCAGTAACTACCGTGGGAAGATTTGTTCAGGGAAGAAAATCAAGTAGTTGAAAGTACATGTAGTCCCCATGTTTGGTTTTGGAAATTAATGACAATCCTTATGGACTAATGTTTGCATTGAGATATACATTTTTGAAAGTCCCATTGGCAAAGCATGAAGAATATTGGATGAATTGAAGGATGTAATCCATCAACACAAACATATGCATTGAGACTCGATAATGAATGTCAATTCCTACAAAGAAACAATGGTTGAATGGTATCAAGTTATATATGAAGGTTTGTCCCATGGGTAATGCATTAAGAAGATTGAATGAATTCGGAATGAACGCCATCTACATAAAGTTGTTCATCGAGATTGAGGTCAATGACCGAATCATGATGGATCAAGTTCTTGTGGGAATGATTAAAGAGAAGAATTCCCATATGGCTTGAAGATTAGAATCATGATGCTCTCATATGTTCAGTCGTTTATGATTATATCTTGAAGCCAGTAATTCAAGTGAATAATTCATTGTACCTCTCAAGAGTTCAATATGGCCTTCAAGGCATCAAGATTAATCATGAAGCAAAGATAAATGTAACCTAGATGAAGATCGAAGATTGAATCCAAATATGGTCAACAAGAGAAAATGATGTACCACATGGGATTATGTGGTTTGGTAAGTAATTGTCAATTATGCTTGGTGTACTAACCCATACTATGTGTTTTTTATATCTATGTGGGTTAGGTGATTCTCATGGGCTTGCATCAAGAGAAAGATTCCTAGTGTCCATGAGAGGATGACATCAAGTAATGGTGATCATGGTTGACAAGGGCAAGTTCAAGATAAGCATCCTAACGGATTACATGCTTGAAGTTTGTTGATGATCACATGATGGACATGTGAAGATGGAATGCAATGAAATGCTCCCTGCATGGCTTATGGGGGAGTTATTTGTAGTCTTCGCCAAATGTTGTGATCAAACTTATGCTTCCATCTTGAGCTAAGAATAAATCTTAAAATCAAGCTCAAGTGGAATGCTAAAGTCAAAGGTATTAGTTCTGTTGGTTGTAGTTACATGGGTCAACGACCATCGAAAAAGGTATATGCCCAAGAATGGATTTCTAGGAGCTATCTAGTGTAGCCCTTTGAAAGTGCAACTATCCCTGGGTGGTTTTGGTAATTCCTAACAACATATAGCTCATTGAGCTAATGCTATTTCAAGATAAATATTTCATGAAAGCTCAATGATTGGCATGGCATGGATGAGAAAAGTGGACCCCTCAAAATACTAACGACAAAAGGATTGGCTCAAGCTCAAAGCACAAGACTCTACATTTTCCATTTTAGTGATCCAAGATCACATTGAGTCTATAGAAAAAGTCAATACTATCAAGGAGGGATGAGGTGTTGCTTAATGAGGTTCTTGCTCAAAATGCTTAGTGAGATGCTCCAAAGCCCTCAACTACTTTCTCACATCCACATATGACCTAAACCAAAAGTCAAACTCAGTCCCACCGATTCTTTCTATCTGGCGCCACTGAGTTCAGATGTCATAGCCACTGCCACAACCCCTAGTCTTTTCGGTCTCACCGATAGGGATCTCGGTCTCACTGAGATGGGATAGTAATCTCTCTATTTCCCTTCGTAACGTTTCGGTCCAACCAAGATGAGCGATCGGTCCCACCGAGATTGCAATGTAAACTCTCTGTTTCCCTTTCGTAACGTTTCGGTCTAACCGAGATGAGAGAATCGGTCCCACCGAGTTTGCCTGACCAACTCTCTGGTTAGCTTATTACCAAAATCGGTCACACCGAGTTTGTGTAATCGCTCTCACCGAGATTACGTTATGCCCTAACCCTAACCACATCGGTCCCACCGAGTTGACATGTCGGTCCCACCGAAAATCCTAACGGTCACATTATTTACTAAATCGGTTCGACCGAGTTTCACGATTCGGTCCCACCGAGTTTGGTAAGTTGTGTGTAACGGTTAGATTTTGTGTGGAGGCTATATATACCCCTCCACCCACTCTTCATTCGTGGAGAGCGCCATCAGAACATGCCTACACTTCCAACTTACATTTTCTGAAAGAGAACCACCTACACTTGTGTTGAGGTCAAGATATTCCATTCCTACCATATGAATCTTGATCTCTAGCCTTCCCCAAGTTGCTTTCTACTCAAATCTTCTTTCCACCAAATCCAAATCCTATGAGAGAGAGTTGAGTGTTGGAGAGACTATCATTTGAAGCACAAGAGCAAGGAGTTCATCATCAACACATCATTTGTTACTTCTTGGATAGTGGTGTCTCCTAGATTGGCTAGGTGTCACTTGGGAGCCTCCGACAAGATTGTGGAGTTGAACCAAGGAGTTTGTAAGGGAAAGGAGATCGCCTACTTCATGAAGATCTACCCTAGTGAGGCAAGTCCTTCATGGGTGACAGCCATGATGGGATAGACAAGGTTGCTTCTTCATGGACCCTTCTTGGGTGGAGCCCTCAGTGGACTCATGCAGCCCCTACCCTTCGTGGGTTGAAGTCTCCATCAATGTGGATGTACGATAGCACCACCTATCGGAACCACGGCTCAAAAATCTCCGTGTCTCCAATTGCGTTTGCCTCCTCAAACTCCTCCCCTTTACCTTCATATGAAATTGTTTTACATTCCGCCGCTATACTCTTAGAATTGCATGTGTAGGTTGATTGCTTGACTTGTACTAGTTGCTAAAATCTACCAAGAATTAAAATTGGGAAAAGGCTAGACTTTTATTTGGTCAAGTAGTCTAATCACCCTCCCCCTCTAGACATACTTTCGATCCTACAAGTAGTATCAGAGCGTTGGTCTCCATTTTCTTTGATTTCCATAGCTTTTGGTAGTCATAGCCTTGGTTTCACAACCTAGGAGAGTATGGTGTCTAGCGAGGGAAATTACCACCGTAGAGGTCCTTACTTTGATGGTACTAATTTTGCTAGTTGGAAGCATAAGATGAAAATGCATATTCTTGGACATAACCCCGCCGTTTGGGCTATTGTGTGTATTGGCTTGCAAGGTGAATTCTTTGATGGGAGAGAACCGAACCTTGAAGCTACCGCGGAAGAGTTGAAGATGCTGCAATACAATGCTCAAGCTTGTGATATCCTCTTAAATGGATTGTGCCCAGAAGAATTCAACAAAATCAGTCGTCTTGAGAATGCAAAGGAAATTTGGGATACTTTGATTGACATGCACGAAGGTACAAACTCCGTCAAAGAATCCAAATTGGATGTGCTTCAAAGTCAACTTGACAAGTTCAAAATGAAGGATGGTGAAGGCGTCGCTAAAATGTACTCTAGGCTTGCTCTCATCACAAATGAGATTGTCGGCTTAGGAAGTGAAGAGATGACCGACAAATTCATCATCAAGAAGATCCTAAGAGCCTTGGATGCAAAATATGATACTGTGTGCACATTGATCCAAATGCTGCCCAATTACAAGAATCTCAAGCCAACGGAAGTTATTGGAAGAATTGTTGCTCATGAGATGTCACTCAAGGATAAGGAAGAGCTCCACAACACGTCAAGTGGTGCTTACAAAGCCTCATGTGAAGCTCCCACATCATCAAGTGAGAAACAAACCTTCAATGATGAATTGAGCCTAATGGTGAAGAACTTCAACAAGTTCTACAAGAGTAGAAGCAAGGAAAGAAGTTCCAAGTCAAGGTCCTACAATGACAAAAGATCTTCTAGTCGTGAGCGTAATTGCTACAATTGTGGAAGACCCGGACACTATTCCAATGAGTGTACGACTCCCTACAAAAGAAGAGAAGAATCTCCAAAGAGAAGAAGTAGAAGAGAAGAATCACCACCAAGAGAGAGGACGAGTAGAGATGATCATTATGAATGAAGAACATCCCATAGAAGCAAGGATTCGGAAAGGAAGGACAAATCATCAAAGATCTACACAAAACAAAGACATCAAGCTCATGTTGGTGAATGGGTATCCGGTTCTGACTCCGACCATCACTCTGAGAGAAGCTATCACTCCGACTCAGAACATACTCAAGATGAAGGTGTTGCCGGTCTAGCACTTGTGTCAACCAACTCCTATGACATATTTGACTCACCAAATGAAGGACTTGGAAGATGCTTCATGGCTAAAGGCCCAAAGGTATTACACCCCGAGTGTGTTGATCTTAATAGTGATGAAGATGACTTGCTAGGTGATGATGATTACTTATTGACAACTCTAGTGATGAATACTATGATGAAACTTCAAATAATCATGCTAATCAAGATGAAACGAATGACAATAATAAGGAGAAGATTGAGCTCTTAACTAAAGAACTAAACACTCTTAAGTTATCTCATTAAACTATCTTAGGAGATCATTGAGAACTTTTAAGGACTCATGAGAAGTTACACTTTGAAAAGCTCAACCTAGAGCAAGAACATGAGTTTTAAAGGCTATCAATGATGATTTTCGCAAGAAAAGTTCTTCTTACATTGCCAAGCGTTTACGCTTATCTACTTACATGCCTCAAGTCAAGTCTAGTAACAAGAACAAGATAGATTCTTCCTCTAGTAGTAACAATAATCATGCTAAATCCAATATTGTTGCTTCTAGTAGTTCTCTTGATTCCACTAATGATTCTCTTAGCCAGGTTACACTTGAGCAAGAAAATAGCTTATTGAAGGGAATTATAGAGAAAGGTGTTTACAAGAGCCTTGCCGGGAGTAAGCAATTCGAGAAAATTATACGCAAGCAAGGAAGGCACCGGAAGAACCAAGGTGTTGGTTTTGAACGAAAGTTCAATGCCAATGGAGTTGAGTGGGAAGAAGATCAATACCCCAAGATGAAGTTTGTTCCTCAACAAGAGAAGTATGATCCTACTTCTTTCAAAGGGACACAAGCTCAAGATGATCTTCCACCACAAAACCACAAGCAGAAAGGCAAGGACAAGCTTCAAGAGGAGATTGATGCATTTGAAGAAGCTCCTAAGGCCTTGGTCAAGTGGGTTCCCAAGACTACATCAAGTTCTACTTTAACAAGTACGACTACAACCCCAAGGATTCCCATCAAGATGGTGTGGATCCCGAAGAAGAAGAACTAGAGAGTTCTTGAGGGTGACTTCGCTAACATTCTTCACTCTTATCATTTTGGCGAGGACAAGTGCAACCAACTTCCACATCTTGCACTAGTTCATGGAGTCACAAACCCTCTTGTTGGTAAGACAAGGGACAAGGTAACCTAATGCTTTCATAGACATCATCTCGTGTGTGTGCATCACTCTATGTGTATGGATATCCTTGTTTGTTCCTTGTGGGACTAACCCGTGTAGGCATTGAAAGTGTAACTCACTCCAAAGGATTGCTCCAAATGATCTACATCAACATAGAGCATCCACATCTTCAACACCTACATGAAGTCATCA
This sequence comes from Triticum aestivum, assembly GCF_018294505.1. Taxonomy (NCBI): domain Eukaryota; kingdom Viridiplantae; phylum Streptophyta; class Magnoliopsida; order Poales; family Poaceae; genus Triticum; species Triticum aestivum. The sequence continues at coordinate 469,347,449 of NC_057798.1, read as the reverse complement.
TCGACAAAACCCAAGGTTAGTTCATCCCTCTTAGGGGGGGTCTCACATCTAGGGGGAGCTTTACTCTAAGAATTGAGCTAAAGCAACTCTAATGGTGTGAACATAACAATGCTTTATGTAAAAGTGGTAACCCCACTTGTGCTTAAACGATGAGTATGACCTATGATCAAATGTTCTCATTTGACTCCTAAGTCAATATACTCATATATAGATGACCTAGTCATCGCCAATTGCTTGATAGATGCTAGAATTGTGTGTGCATGCTTTGTCACATATTTCATTTGCCATTTTATTGTGTGATCATGTTGATTGCATATTTTACTCATTCGAGGACATCCACTTGTTGTTTTTATTGTTTGGTTTCTTTTCTTTTGCCAAGTGGATGGACAAGAATGCCTAATAACCTTCTCTAGCTATCTATGCTATTCCTGTCTCAAACTCTATTCATGCTATATCACAAAGTTTGATCAAGTCAGATTCAAACCACTCTGTGTGAGGAGCGCTCGGAGTTTCCGATTTGTCATAGACTTAAACTTCCAAAACCTCTTTGTGCATTTCAGTCTGACCGAGATCACTAAGTTGATCTAGGTTTTCAATCTCGGTGCAACCGATTTGAACTTTTCGGTCACACCGAGTTGCAGCAACTGCTTGCAGTTTTGCATCTCGGTGCCACCGAGTTGTTCCACTCGGTCACACCGACAGGGTCAGGCTATATATACTCACGGGTCAAAATTTTGGAAATTCATCCGAAACTCTTCGCCCGCGCATAGCCTGCTCTACCAGATCAGGTCTCCGGATCATCTTCCTCGTCGCCAGCGACCCCCAGCCGCTGGTCTCCGCCGCCGTCGATGGAAATTGTCTCTGCCGTTGCCGTCGTAGCAAGTCCATCGCCGCATTAGGGTATGGATTTGAAGTTTGTGCTATTCTAAACTCCGATTCCTAGCACATTGCATTGCCATGAATCTTGCCACGTTTGAAATCTTCCTATCCAGCGAAAATACTCCATAGATTAATCTTGGATTGAAAATTTAGGGTTAGGTTTCCTCCGAATTCATCTCAGACCGACCGAGTTGTAGAAATCGGTCTCACCGATTTAGCTTAGGCCATTGCACATGTAATTCTCAGTCCGACCGAGAATTGCAAATCGGTGTGACCAAGATCAATTCTCTGTGAAACCCTAGCAGTCTCGGTGCCACCGAACTATGACCCGGTCCAACCGAGTTCACTAGTTTAGGTTCCAAAAGCTGCTTCAATATCACCGAGTTTACAAATCGGTAGCTGCGAAATGCTTTCTGTGAAAAACTAAAACTAAGTTTTTGACTCAATGTTCTCCAAAAAACCTCTGTGCTTTGTGATGCTCATCTACTCTACCTCATCTACATCTATTCACAGGGTCTGCTATCAGAATTTGCATCATGTCAGATCAGAGTGACAGTCAGAACAGGTCAGAGGAGCAAGTTCAGATGAGTGAGGGCACTAGTCCCTCCAGTACCTCAGATGAGGGTAGCAGGAGCACACCTAGTAACTTGCCCAAGGCAGCTACTAGGACAAGGAAGAAGAGAACCTCAGAATCTGAAGATGAGGACTATGTGACTGTTGATGATGAGGCCACATCTAAGAAGAAGGTGCTGAAGAAGGAATATGGCACAACTGCTGCCATTAAGCCTGGTATGAAGACCAAAGCACCTGCAAGGAGAGTTCCCATGTCTAAAGCCAGAGCCTCTACTCAAGTAACTGTGGAATATGAACCCAAAGAGGTTGCTCCGGAAGGAAAGAAAAGGAAAGAGAGGGTCAAGACGACCATTGCCAGAGTTGTTGGAAAGCCCTCAATGATGGAAGAAGAGGAAGAGGTTGCTGCACCAGCACCTAAAGCTCAGAAGCTGATGGGAGATGCTATAAGATTAGGGGCTGCTCCATCTAAGCCCAAAGATGCTCCCAAAGCTGCTGCTCCTAAGCCCAAGTCTGCACCAGCAACAGCTTCAGTGCCACCAGCTCCAGCAGCCACTCCACCAGCTCCAGCTTCAACGACTGATGCTTTCGTCCTTGGAGTCATCTCTACACCACCACCTGAAGATCAAGCCTGAGAGTCGTTTAGCATTATGCATTTTCTATTAACTTTTTGGTAACTTGTTGCCAAAGGGGGAGAAAATGTATAGATCATAGGCTTCGAAAGAGAGTGTTGCTTTTGTTCTCTCTTGTTTTTGGTGGTTGAACTTCTTGTTTGCTTGATACATTATGCCTTTTGTGAGATACTTTGATGATCATGTGTTTGATCATATGCTATGCTACATTAATGCTTGTTGGATGATATTATCTCTCATATTCTCATATGATCATTCACTTTGCTTGGTGATGAGTGCATGAGTTCAATCTTTATCATTTTGAGCGCTCCACCAAGATGTATGTGACATGGAAGAGTAACCCATGATCCTAACTCATTGTGCATTTGCGGTCCAAAGCGAATCTTAAATAATGCACAAAAATTGGGGGGCTCTTACTTTTCACATACTTCTCAAAGCGACAATGTTTTTCAATCTTATTATCATTTGTCGAAACTTTGATCTAATTGTCATCAATTACCAAAAAGGGGGAGATTGAAAGTGCAACTATCCCTGGGTGGTTTTGGTAATTCCTAACAACATATAGCTCATTGAGCTAATGCTATTTCAAGATAAATATTTCAGGAAAGCTCAATGATTGGCATGGCATGGATGAGAAAAGTGGACCCCTCAAAATACTAAGGACAAAAGGATTGGCTTAAGCTCAAAGCACAAGACTCTACATTTTCCATTTTAGTGATCCAAGATCACATTGAGTCTATAGGAAAAGCCAATACTATCAAGGAGGGATGAGGTGTTGCTTAATGAGGTTCTTGCTCAAAATGCTTAGTGAGATGCTCCAAAGCTCTCAACTACTTTTTCACATCCAGATATGACCTAAACCAAAAGTCGGCCCCACCGATTCTTTCTATCTGGCGCCACCGAGTTCAGATGTCATAGCCACTGCCACAAACCCTAGTCTTTTCGGTCTCACCGATAGGGATCTCGGTCTCACCGAGATGGGATTGTAATCTCTCTGTTTCCCTTCATAAAGTTTCGGTCCAACCGAGATGAGTGATCGGTCCCACCGAGATTGTAATGTAAACTCTTTGTTTCTCTTTCGTAATGTTTCGGTCTAACCGAGATGAGTGAATCAGTCCCACCGAGTTTGCCTGACCAACTCTCTGGTTAGCTTATTACCAAAATCGGTCACACCGAGTTTGTGTAATCGGTCTCACCGAGATTACGTTATGCCCTAACCCTAACCACATCGGTCCCACCGAGTTGACATGTCGGTCCCACCGAAAATCCTAATGGTCACATTATTTACTAAATCGGTCCGACTGAGTTTCACGATTCGGTCCCATCGAGTTTGGTAAGTTGTGTGTAATGGTTAGATTTTGTGTGGAGGCTATATATACCCCTCCACCCACTCTTCATTTGTGGAGAGAGCCATCAGAACATGCCTACACTTCCAACTTACATTTTCTGAAAGAGAACCACCTACACTTGTGTTGAGGTCAAGATATTCCATTCCTACCATATGAATCTTGATCTCTAGCCTTCCCCAAGTTGCTTTCCACTCAAATCTTCTTTCCACCAAATCCAAATCCTGTGTGAGAGAGTTGAGTGTTGGGGGACTATCATCTGAAGCACAAGAGCAAGGAGTTCATCATCAACACACCATATGTTACTTCTTGGAGAGTGGTGTCTCCTAGATTGGCTAGGTGTCACTTGCGAGCCTCCGACAAGATTGTGGAGTTGAACCAAGGAGTTTGTAAGGGCAAGGAGATCGCCTACTTCATGGAGATCTACCCTAGTGAGGCAAGTCCTTCGTGGGCGACGGCCATGGTGGGATAGACAAGGTTGCTTCTTCGTGGACCCTTCGTGGGTGGATCCCTCCGTAGACTCGCGCAGCTATTACCCTTCATGGGTTGAAGTCTCCATGAACATGGATGTACAATAGCACCACCTATCGGAACCACGGCTCAAAAATCTCCGTGTCTCCAATTGCGTTTGCCTCCTCAAACTCCTCCCCTTTACCTTCATATGCAATTGCTTTACATTCCGCTGATATACTCTTAGAATTGCATGTGTAGGTTGATTGCTTGACTTGTACTAGTTGCTAAAATCTGCCAAGAATTAAAATTGGGAAAAGGCTAGACTTTTATTTGGTCAAGTAGTCTAATCACCCCCCCTCTAGACATACTTTCGATCCTACACCCTTTTATGTTTCTTGAGTTATAGGGACCCTGCACTATTAAGAGGGGATCAAAGGGGGTTTTGACGGATTTTCTCAAGTCAACATCTTCTATACACAATTCCATTCCTACCATACATTGGAAGGAAAATCCTAAGCCAAAAAGGGTTCCCCAAATTCTATGCTCAAACATTTGTCTTGATTGCATCATCCATTTTGTTTGATGTTGGGTGGTTCTCTATGTGAGGACATGGAGCTTTTCAATAGCTACAAAACGAGCTCAAGATCATCAAAATCTGAGTTCGTATGTAGTAAAAGTGAAGCATGTTTTACTATTGGTATGCTAGTTGTTCTTTGGAGGGCCGGAAGTTTCGTGCTTGACCCCCTAGAAGTTCGGGCTAAATAGAAAGTTTTCAAAATTCTGGCCCAAAGGGAGCCCGGAAGTTCCGAGCATTCCTGGAGGTTCCAGGGGCCAGAAGTTCTGGGCAGGTTACGTGGCAAGTTCTGGGTTAACCAAAAAGTTTGCACATATCTGGACAAAGGTGTGCCCGGAAGTTTTGGGCTGCATTTTTCTGTACATAACAGGCAGATTTGGTGGGGGCACTGTATAAGGTACCCTTCTTCCCCATCAAGGTAGAGCTTTTGGATCCGAGATTTCCCCATTCTTTTGATCTCTCTCCTCCTCCCCAATCCTCAAAACTCCAATCCATTTGGGGGAAAACTATCACACATATCTAGGGTTCATATGTTGACCTCTTGATCCAAAGGAATCCAAGAACACCCAAGTGAATACCTCTCCTTTCTCCTACCAAATCTTAGATCCTAGAGAGATTTGTGAGAGTTCTCAAGAGAGATTTCACCCAAGCATACATCCACAACCCCTCTCTCTTTTGACCAAAGCAATTTGTGATTTGAGCAAGTCTTGAGCATTCTCCCTTGATCTTGTTACTCTTGGAGGTTGGAGACTCCTAGGCGGTAGGAGTGCTCCGGTGAGGAATCAACTTGTGATTTGTCCCCCAGAAAGTTTGTGAAGGTTTGAAGGACGTCTCAAGGTCTACCACTAGTGGTTGGGAATCACCTTCGTGGTGATATCTCAAGGAGAATAGAGTTAGCCTTCATGGCCTGTTGTGCCTTCGTGGTAATGTCCACCTCTCTAACGGTGACTAGCTTACCTCCAAGAAAGTGAACATCGGGATACATCCTCGTCTCCATGACTTCGGTTATCCCTAACCCTATCTCCTTACTTGTGGTTTACTTTGGTCATTTGACCTTGCATTCACTATATCTCGTTATCCTCGGTATATTGTGTTTGTTATTTCCTTGTAGGGATTATTTAGGCCTACAATTTATATTTCGCAATTCATACTTGGTACTATTGATATATGTTGTGATTAGTGTGAATTACTAACTTGTGTCATACACATCCATATCTTGTGATATTGCTCAAGTAAGTTTGTGTAACTTACTTGTGCTAGTTAGTATCGTTGTTGTGCTCATCTTGTTCAGATTAAATTGTTGGTGCACTTAGTCGAGCCTAGTATATTTAGGATTTGTGCTTGAAAAATATCCTTTTAGCTTATTTCTGCATTAGGATTAAGCAAAATCCATAGAAGTTTTTGGAACACCTATTCACACACACACCCCTCTAGGCGACATCGTGGTCCTTTTAGCAACGCAAGCTTGCAATCCTTCACCATAATCCAACGGGTTAGAGCAACCGGACACTGCTGAAGAAGATGTCGAAATCGCCAAAAAAACAGCCAACTGCTTGCCCTGGTGGACACACCAGCCACCAAGATCAGAAGAGAGCCAACAAATCTAACAACACATCCTCGTAGGGCCTTTGCCTGCACGAGATAGGACATCGTCGAGGTAGGGTGAGGCCAGACAGGCCTTATTCCAACGCGTCATCGTCATCACCACCTTGGCGATACCATCGGAAGAAAAAACCCTACTAAAACTAAGATAACAAAAGAGGCGGGACCCACTCCTTTAGCCATCGATGAGGTTGTCGGACGAGACAAAGGATGGGAGTCGAGGCAGTAACATGGAGGAGATCTTGGGTGGTGGTTAGGGTTATTTACTATCATTGGCAAACATCAAGCTATGTCATTCATCCATCCCTAGTTTTGGTGCTGCAGTGCACAATTCATTTCTTTGGAAGCGATTGTCAGTTCAAACAATCTCCCTAGAAAAAGGATGTGATCAGGCAACATCTTCACTTGCCCCACAACAGTACGGTTCTTTTTTCTTTTTGTTAGTTGTGCTTTTTTTCTAAACCAAAATCAAAAACAATCTTGCTAAATCTCAGTCGACTGAGACTTTTGTCTCAGTCGATGCTATATACATGAGATTTTACATTGAGATCCGTGCAAAATACAATCTTTGAATTTTTCTGTTTTCTTTTTTGCTCCCTCCATTCCTATATATAAGTCTTTCTAGAGATTCCAATAGGGATTACATATGATGTATATAGACATATTTTAGAGTATACATTCACCCATTTTTCTTAGTATATAGTCCCTTTTGAAATCTCTACAAAGACTTATACTCCCTCCATCTGGAAATACTCGTCGGAGAATGGATGTATCTAGATGTATTTTAGTTTTAGGTATATTCATTTTTATGCATTTCTCCGACAAGTATTTTCGGACGGATGGGGTATTTAGAAACGAAGAGAGTACATATTATGTCACTTGCCTGAAACTTGATTAAGTTGTCAACTGAGACCTAACCACACTCAATCAAAAATAACAAATGAATACGTGAAGGATCATGGTTTCTACTCTATGTGCGTTATAAGTTGTCTTTTCTGTCTCATGTACTGCACGTGATCAAATAAGTTTCCTCATTTCATGACTTGTAGCCAAAAAATAGACGGAAAAACAAACGCCCACACGTGTGGGTGTTTGCACATCGCCCACACGCCTTCATTATCACTCATTTCGCCACATATGAACAGATGACATCAGCAGAAATCTTTTTGGTTTTTAGCTTAAAAATGTTTTATCTCCTAATTAAAAAAGTGAATTAAAAATCCGTTTTCACCATTAAATCCGTCTCGACGAGATCTTCAAAACTAGACCCCATGTTGATATGTTTCGACGAAAAAAAATTGCCCAAAAGTTGTCATGATGTTTATACTGTAGTTGCCATGGTGCTTAAACTAAAGTTGCCATGTGGCAATTTTAGTTTGTAGATCATGGCAATTTTAGTTTTTGATGATGGCAATTCCAATACTTTGACCATGAAAATATTTTTTTGCATGAACCATGGCAATTTCAAGTGCATGTATCATGGCAATTTTAGTTTATGGTGCATGGCAAGTCTAGTTTCTTAATTCTTCATTTTATAATATGTCAAAATTTACTTTTTAATATAAAAGAAAATAGCTGAAACATAACATGGCAACTTTAGTGTAAACATCATGGCAATTCATGTGCAATAGACATGGCAACTTTTAACAAAAAAAATCGTTAAAATATATTGATATGATCTAGTTTTGACGATCTCGTCGTGAGGGATTTAATGGTGAAAACGGATCTTCAATCGGATTTTTCATTTAAGAGATAAAACATTTTAAAAACTGAAAATCCAAAAAAAATCACATGCATGCATGCGGTGACATGGCGTAGTCTGTATGTTATAGGGCATGTGGGCGGGTTTTGGCTCTGATCCGGCTTGCCTGCTCCCTCCCCATACTCCCATCCGTGCTCCCACTTCATCCTACGGCTGTCCTTTTTCCCTTTTCCTCTCTAATCTAATCATCTCCCCCTGATTTTAAGAAGGTGGGGCCGGGGCTTATTTTGTTCCAATCAAATCATGCCACGTATGCGGGAGCACGGACGGGCGCACGCGGAGGGAGCAGGCAAGTCTCGTCCGTCTGGCTCCCACCACACGTGTGGGCGTTAGCGTTGTCCAAAATAGAAGTAAGATCATCTGCTATATTTCTGTAACATCATACATATTTTAGAATTTCTGTTGAGCCTTGGATGCACGCACGCATGATGCTCTCCTTCAAGGGGAGTTTTGGGTTGGTGCATGATGCTAACTTGCTTAGTAGAGCAAGCTCATTGACTAATCCGTTGATACACGATTAGGTACTAATCTTGGCCATGAGGCCGACACTTTCGCGTCGTCATGAGATTCAAACAGGGTGGGCCAGCTGGGGAGCCAGTTCCGTTCTGTTGACCGGCCGGATCCTTTGGATTGCTATCGAGTATCTTTAAAGTCCTCTCCTGCAAATACTCTACTACTTTTCTCCCTCGTTTTGGCATGCAGCATCTGGTTGTCTGCAACTCGGCATTTAGACGTAGCCGTCTGTTCTCTGCAGAAACATCCAAAAGTTGCCTTTGAAAGGTCCAAGTGATACGCAAGCGAAGGAAATACCATTGCCAGAGTTCTTACGATTGGGGCAGAAATCACATATCTGACCTCAGACAGAAATCAAATCACAAACTGACCTGGTCACGAAAAAATTTCACTCTGCTGACCCTTTGGTGTGGCGCCCGACAGCCGGGCGCGGCACCCTACTGTGCAGCGCCCTTCCCTTAGGCGTCGCACATCCTGCCAGCGTGGCAGCCCTGGTCCAGTTGCGGCCCCACACGCACCTGTGCAACGCCTAAGATTTAGGCGCCACACACCTGTAATGTGCAGCGCCTAGCTCTTGGGCGCTGCACAGTCTGTGTTCCACTTGGACTGGCCCCACCCTCTCTCCCCTCCCACCCCCACCCCACACACCCCCACCCGACCCAAACCCTTAGACTTGCGGCCCTCCTCTCTTCCCCTCTCCCCCCTCTCAAATCCTTCTCAAATCTTGCAAATCCGCCACACACCGTGGATTTCGAAGCCAACCCCTCCCTTAAGGTAATCTCCTCCGATCCCCTCGTTTTCATCCATAGGAATTGTCACATTTGCTCAAATCTTGCTAGTTTGGGGAAACCCTAGATTTTGATAGGATTTGGAAATTTGTGTTGAATGATGTTATATTTCTTTGCTAATTTGGGTTGTTTAGGCTTCCATAGTATGCTAGGGTTAGGGTTATGTGTGTTTGATGTTGGTGTTAGGGTTATGTTGGTGTTAGGGTTGTGGTTATTGTTATGTGGGGGTTAGGGTTATTAATTCATATATATGTTAGGGCATATGTGTGCAAATATTTTTCTTAAGTATTTACTTGATATATGTGTGTTTTTGATTATTGTAGGGTTGGGGAGAACATGTGTTTATGTTCATCATGTGGATAAAGAGGCCTTTTTGAAAGGCAATGTTGAGACGGACCCGGATGAGCTTGACATGGTGTTTGAGAGTAGTCCTAGCTATGCGGAGCTTTTGAAACAAGTGAGGAAAGATTTGAATTGGATGGACCCAAGTGACGTTATTGAGTTCGAGGGAAGGCATAATGTTGGTTTAGGAATGCACATCCGTTGGAAGACAATGCGTGTGAACTCCGAGCAACGTTGGGTTGCATACAAGGAGACGGTTGCGGAATCTCTAGACAAGGCTCTTGAGTTATTTGCCTCCAAGAAGGTTGAGTCTACTTTGAATTTAGACTTGAACCGGAACCCCTCCCCGTTGGTTGCTAGCACTCCCCCACCCATGAACCAAGATCAAATGAGTGAACCTCAATTCACGCAAGAAGATTGGCCAACATTGAGCCCGACTCCAAACAACCAAAATGAAGGTTTTGAAGAGGAGAATGTTGAGTACGAGGAGGATGACAACGAAGTTGACCTCCATGACAACTATGTGGGTGATCTCGACCAATATCATGTGCAAGAGACAATGGACCAATCCATCCCTTTTTCCCGTGCATATGCATCGGACTCGGATGACGATGGTCCTGATGAAGAAGTTGATGAGGAGGGGTTCACACCGAAGGAGGCCGAAGCATTCAAGAAGGTATTCGGGCGGGATCACAAGACACCATTGTTCAAGGATCTTAGTCTCGCGGATGAAGCCGTTGTGGATGGTGGAAAATGCATATCTCTTGGAGCTAGGCCAAGTTCTCACCGTGATTTGGAAGACGGCAAGAACGGGATATATCCCGGTTGTGAGTTTCAATCCTTCTTGGAATTGAAGATGTGGCTCGACAACTACTCGGTTACACATTATCGTCCACATAAAGTGGCCAACTCGGACGTGAATGTGCGTTACACGGTCAAATGTGAAGTGCCAACATGTCCATGGATTGTGCGTGCAAGGCCATGGAAAGGAGGTCCCACTTGGCGCATAGTGAGTTGTCTACCAACTCACATGTGCCGGCACAAGAATGCGGATGGCAAGCTTGTGTACCAACAACACAGACAACTCATGTCTGAGTTCATTGCTTACAGGCTGTCCAACCAAATATCCACACTTCCAACAATGAGCATCAAGAGTGTCATTGACCTTGTGAAAGCCATCTTTCATTACAAGGTGAAGTACGGCAAGGCATGGAAGGCGAAGCAAGCCGCATTCAAGATGTTGTATGGCAATTGGGAGGAAGCATACAACCGACTCCCTAGGTTGTTGTTAGCTATGGCCGCCACAAACCCAGGCATGGTTCACGTGGTTGAGCCTCATGGGCACCAAACATTGATTCATAACGGGAGGACCGTCCGAGTATTTGGCAGTGCATTTTGGGCCTTTGAGCAATGCGTGAGGGCTTTTGAGCATTGTCGGCCCGTCATCGCCATTGATGGCACGTTCTTGACCGGACAATACAAGGGCACTTTATTGGTTGCAATAGCAAGTGATGCCAATAACCGGGTGTTGCCTTTGGCTTTCGCTTTGGTTGAGGTGGAGAACAATGATAACTGGGAGTGGTTCTTGCGTCAACTGAGAACAAGGGTATTACCTGCTGAAAGGGAAATTTGTGTCATATCGGATTGCCATCCTGGAATTCTAAATGCGGTGGTGGTTGACATTCCCGGACATACAAAGTTGCATCATCGATGGTGCATGAGGCACTTTTGTGCAAACTTCTATAGTGCATGTGGTATCAAGGAGTTGGCCGATGATCTTCAGGATTGTTGTCTCGCTTTCACCAACAAGTGGTTTTCCACATTGTTCAATGCATTGCTCAGACACAAGAAACTTGACCCCGGCGGTCAGGAGTTTCTGAATAAGAACATTGCCGAAAGGAATATGTGGGCACGTGCTTTCGATGAAGATGGCCGGAGGTACGGTCAAATGACAAGCAATATGGCAGAATGCTTCAATAAGGTGCTCAAGGGTGTACGTGCATTACCCGTGACGGCAATAGTTCAATACACATTTGACAAGTTGAATGAATACTTTTTAAAGCACTCAATGGAGACTGATAAGCAGATTGCTGGTGAGAACAAGGATAAGCACAAGTACAATTTCCCACCAAAGGTCGAAGAATGGTTGGAATTTCAATCATGAAAGGCAGACTCCGAAGAAGCTGTACTATATGACGACAGCGAGTGGAAGTATGAGGTGAAAGAGCCCGGAGGAACCACAAACGATGGCCGCCAACACGGAGGCCGGGCTTTCAAGGTCTCCCTAACATGGTGTGATTGCAGCTGCATGAGGCCGTCTTTGCTTCATCTCCCATGCTCGCACTTGTTAAATGCATCCCGGGTTAGGAATGTGGACGTCAATCACCCTCTTACCGTGAGGGAGTCCGAGTTCTCAATCATGACGGTAAAGAATACATGGACTCCACGGTTCCAGCCATACTTGGACCAATCACAATGGCCGGAGTATCATGGAGTTCAACTATGGCCGGACCCGGAATTGAAGATCGTTAGACGGGGAAGACGTAAGACAAAGCGTCTTAGAGGTGACATGGACGGATGGGGCCGTGGTGGTGGTGGAGAATACGGCACCGGCCAATTCCAAGAGCCTCGTGAGCAATCCCGTTGTGGGGGCTGCAGTAATGGGGGACACAACACAAGAACTTGTCCCAAACCAAGAAAGAGATCAAAGAAAAATGGTGCAAGCACAAGCCAAACAAATGATAGCCAACCAAGTGAACCAAGGGGTAGCCAACCAAGTCAAACAAGTGGTGGAGTGCCAAACCACTCAAATCAAACAAGCCAACGAGGAACTAGGCAACAAAGAGGGAGTCATCTTGGTCTTAGAAGAGGCCGTGGTGGTGGTCTTGGCCGTGGTGATGGTCTTGGCCGTGGTGGTGGTAGAGGCCGTGGTGATGGTCTTGGTCGTGGTGAAGGTCTTGGTCGTGGTGATGGTCTTGGCCGTGGTGGTGGTAGAGGTCGTGGTGATGATCTTGGTCGTGGTGAAGGTCTTGGCCGTGGTGATGGTCTTGGCCGTGGTGGTGGTAGAGGCCGTGGTGATGGTCTTGGCCGTGGTGAAGGTCTTGGCCGTGGTGATGGTCTTGGCTGTGGTGGTGGTAGAGGTCGTGGTGATGGTCTTGGTCGTGGTGAAGGTCTTGGCCGTGGTGATGGTCTTGGTCGTGCTGGTGGTAGAGGTCGTGGTGATGGTGTTGGTCGTGGTGAAGGTCTTGGCCGTGATGGTGGTAGAGGTCGTGGTGGTGGTCTTGGCCGTGCTGCTGGTAGAGTCCGTGGTGGTGGTGGTGGTGGTATAGGCCGTGGTGGTGGCGGTAGAGGCCGCGGTGGTGGTGTAGGCCGTGGTGATGGTGGAGGCAGTGGTGATGGTGGAGGCAGTGGTGATCTTGGCCTTGGCCGCGGCCATAGTGGAGGAATGTTCTCTTGGCTCAATGGACCATTGCCGTATGTGACTTACTATGATCTTGTTCTTTTGGCTCAATGCTTGTGTTGTCATTTTGTATTGTGTGACTAACTATTATTGCCATTTTCATAGGTATGGAAACAATGAAGGGGGTGGAGGACACGGAGGGGGAAGGTGAGATTCCTTGGTGGTGGGAGGAGGGAGAAGAATAAGAAACTACATGGACCGTGATTTGGACAAGTATATGTGCTATGTGTGTATGACTATGTGAGGGGACTAATATTTCTGTGTATGACTATGTGAGATCCCTATGTGTGTATGACTATGTGATTTGGACAAGTATATGTGCTATGTGTGTATGACTATGTGATTTAGACTACTATTTCTGTGTTTTGGACGCCTGCATTTAATTTGGATATGATTATGTTCCACTTGGGCTGGCCCCACCCTCTCTCCCCTCCCACCCCCACCCCACACACCCCCACCCGACCCAAACCCTTAGACTTGCGGCCCTCCTCTCTTCCCCTCTCCCCCCTCTCAAATCCTTCTCAAATCTTGCAAATCCGCCACACACCATGGATTTCGAAGCCAACCCCTCCCTTAAGGTAATCTCCTCCGATCCCCTCGTTTTCATCCATAGGAATTGTCACATTTGCTCAAATCTTGCTAGTTTGGGGGAAACCCTAGTTTTTGATAGGATTTGGAAATTTGTGTTTCTTTGCTAATTTGGTATGGTTAGGTTTTCATAGTATGCTAGGGTTAGGGTTATGTTGGTGTTAGGGTTGTGGTTATTGTTAAGTGGGGGTTAGGGTTGACCAATAATTCTCAGTTTTGTAGGCATGGCTTCATCCGGTTCCATGACGAGGCCACCGTGTGCTAACCAAGAAGACATGCCGAACAAGTGGGAGGATGCATCTTTGGACAAGGTGAAGGAGAAAGATGTCAACATCCCGCCTTGTTGGTGTGGAGATCTTTGCAAGGTGAAGGTGTCCACCGACCGAAAGAAAGCATGGACGGAAGGGCGGAGATATTTTGTATGCCCGAACTATGCTTATGATCGTGCACTTCCAACTAACGCCTATGACCAACCACCGGTAAGCTCGAGAAGTAAAATGTTACTCTCAAATGTGTGTCAACACTAACAACAAATTTTTATGCAGTCACCGCCTCCTCTATGCAAGTACTTCACGTGGATAGATCTTGAAGTGCCAGAAGATGTGAAAAAGGACCAATACGCAGATTGTCTTAGGCGGCAACGACAGTTCGAAGAATCGTTTCGAAGAGGCTTGGAGGAAGAGCGTCGTCAGAAGGAGAGGATGGAGCGGAAGAAACGAGAGGAGGAGAGGGCACGCCAAGCGAAACTTGCTCGTGAGGAGGAGAGGGCAAGAAAGCTTGCAAAGGCTCGCGAGGCGCAAGAGGAGGACTCGGCACGTGACAAGAAGGGGAAATGGCCTCGCTCTACTCAGTAGGGACTTCGCTTCGGTGCACTCGTCGTCAACTATTTTCTAATGAATGTGTCATGAAGTTGTGAGGGCATGTGAGATGTTGGTGAACTATCTTCTAGGGCAAGCTGCCATTTGTCATTTGTAATGAATGTGTCGTGAACCATGTCGTAGTAATGTTTGAATTGTCTTAAGTTATGAACTCGTCGGCTTAAAATTTATGTTTGTTCAAATTGTTGTGATGCTGCAGTCATTGTAAGTATTGTGGATGTGATGCAAGCCAACTATGGCTCTCTGGATGTGAGATGTTGGAAGTAGTGCAGCGCCTAAGGACAGGGCGCTGCACTATACAGTGCAGCGCCCAATTGTTGGGCGCCACACAGTACAGTGCAGCGCCTATATGTTGGGTGCTGCAGTGCTGCTATAAGCAAAACTGCAGAAACAGATGCCATTTTGGCCTCCTGCAGCAGCACTCACATAATAAAATTACTGTAAACTGCACTAGTAAGAGTTCACCAACATATAACATAATAAAAATACTGTAAACTGCAAAAACTAATAACTTGAACATCATATCATTTAAGACAATTCAACATTACTTCAGGTTCGCAAACACAAATACCACACTAGTAAGAGTTCACCAACATATAACATAACCTCACAAGTTCGTCAACCTAATTAAACGGCTACAATTAACATGAACAAGCACTAATGCCTTCCGTGTGTGTTCCTGGTGGCACGCCTGCAGGCAAGCTTCTTCTTCTTAGGAGCACGAGGATCCTCTTCGTGCACTTCCTCCTCCGCCTCCGCCTCCGACTCCGCCTCCGCCTCCGCCTCCTCCTCCGCCTCATCATCCAAGCTAGCCATCCGCGAGGTCCCTACGATCACCTTTGGGTTGCCTCTGTTGTCATAGTTGTTGGGCGTGTACCGGCGTCTGGGCTGCCTAGGCTTGAACACATATGCGGATCGAGCTTGAGCGTCCGCCAAAATCATGTCATCATCAAGCTCATCGCCCTATCACACAACGAAACAATATGGTGAAGGCCGATGTCGTAATCAAGTGAGAATCACATCTAAAGGATTAGTCATACCTCTTGGGTGATCCCACCCTCATCATCCATATAAGCATATGAGGAACTCACATCGTCCCCCTCATGGTGAGGTGCGGGGTCTGATGGTGTACCAGACCTAGAGGCAGATGGTTCATCATATTCAGGATCACGACAACCGAGAAGGTTCGATAACCGCCTTAACTTCTTGGACTGACGCTGTAACACAAACAAGTGTGTAAGATATCAAACTTCGCAACATAGACTGGCTCTCATAGTGAATGCGATATGTACCTTGAGGAATGCTCGTAGTGAACCATCATCATTGCCAGTTCCAACCGGTGTCTTCTTGTAACGCCCCGAGAATCATGCTACAGTAATCCCCTTCTAATGATGCACTGTCATCATTGTCACTGTTGCTAATCTCACTTTCATTATATTCCAGTCCAAATCTCAATTTCAAATTAAATTCAAAAATTCTTATTTGTCAAATCTGAAAACTAAAATGTTCAAAGTGAGGCAAATAATCTCTAGATATTTGTCATGTGGAAGCCAACATTTTTGGAATTCCCAAATTGCCCCTGGATTATCTTTTGGTGGTCCAGCAACTTTTATCTTTCCTTATTTAATTTCTAAAAATACCTAGTCACTTCCAAATACCTTGAAACATTTTTTGGCAGTTTCATAATTCGCAAAGTATTTATGTGGCCTAGTCCCACATTTTACAAAATCCTTTTTGGCAGCCCAAATATTACCATGTTCTTTTAAAAAAAAGAGAATAGAGCAAAAGTAAAAGAACCCCCCTCCCCCCTCTCTGCTTGGGCCTTAGCCGCTAGGCAGGCCCAGTCGGCCAGCCGGACGGCCCACAGCGCCCCCATGCCTTCCCTGGGCCTTGGCCCAGCCAAGTCGGCCCGACCACTCCCCCTCCCCGGTCGCCTTCCCCCTTCTCCTGTTCGACCGACCCGCGCTTGCGGTCGCCGCCGAACCACCCCGTCGGCGTCGCCCGACGAGAGGATAAGGTCGAGCCTCCCCCCCCCTTGACGCCTCGGCCTCCTCCCCACCTACCTCCACTCCCCTCTTCTGCCTCCCAGATCCACGCGCTCCTCCCCCTCCCTGTCTCACTCGCCCGCCTCACCCGAGCGCCATCGCCGCCGTTCTCCGTCGTTCACGCGGCCACCGTGTTTTCCTCGCGACCTCCTCGTGTCCAACCGCTCAGCCTCCCTCGACTACGCCTCCCCGATGAGCCGCAGGACGCCGGGCGCCCCGGAACGCTGCCCCGGCCTCGTCTTCCACTTCGGATCACAGGAGCTCGCCGGCGTCGATCCACTGCACAGCTGCTACTAAACCTCCGAGGGCCATCGTGCGTGCCGCAAGGTGAGCACCTCCCTCTCCTCCCCCTACTCCCTTGTCGTTTCCCGTGCCCGTAGGCCATCGTTTCCACTGTGGCCGAACTCGTCGCCGCTGCCGAGCCTCTCCGTCTCGGCCACCACCGGCCGAGCTCGCTTTCGAGCACGGCTTCGTGCCCGTAGCGCTGCCAGGAGGCCTCCCAACCGTCCGCACCTCCTCCCGTGCCTCCTAGCGCGATCCCCGTCCGCGCCCGAAGCCGCCGTCGCCGCATTTACTCATCGTCGGCGCTCCTCCGGCCATCCCCGCCCCTGCTGCTTGCTCCATCGGATGCGCTGCATCGCCAGCTACCTGTAGCCGCGAACCGCGCATGTTTTGGTGCCCCGTAGCGCCGAAACCACCTTCGCCCAAAGTCCGGCGCCGCCCGCGGTGGTCGCCGGCGACGTTCCCGGTCGCCTCAGCCGCTCCCGCCGATGTCGTTCGACGCGGCTTCGTCTCCGCGTTTGAACGCGACTGGCCGCATTCGTTTTGATGGTCTATGGACGAATCCCGCGCGTCGCCGCTGTTTCCTGAGGTCGCCGGTGTTGCTCCGGCCGCCATACTGACCTGGCGCCAACGTGGCCCCGTGGGGCCCACCCCAGTGAGGCTGCCAGTGGGCCCGGCGCCCTAGTTCACCACGTTGACTCTGGTCAACGCTGTTGCTTTTCCCCTCCTCTGAATGACATGTGGCCCCTTTCTGTTAATTAGGCTAACTAAATGTTTTTATAAATAAAACTAATTAGTTAACCTAACCAGCCACTGACATGTGGGGCCCAGTAGCTAAATAACCCGCAGTTTATTTTTGAATAAACTTTGTGACGTAAGAGAGGCTGACTGGTTGGACCCACTGGTCAGTTTGACTAGTCAGCGTGTCTGTTGACCTGCTGACGTCATGCTGACACCCTGCTGACGTCATAATTCCTTTTCTGTTAATATTAATAATTCCGGAAAATGCTTTAATCTTTGATAATTCATAGAAAATAAACCGTAGCTCGGATGAAAATGTTTTCTACATGAAAGTTGCTCAAAACGACGAGACGAATCCGAATATGCAGTCCGTTCATCTGTCAAATGCCTCTAACTACCTGAACATGGAACTTTTCCTCTCCGGTCATCTGTCTAACACAGGTCCGGAACCGGGAATACATTCCCGGTGGATTTCCCCCTTCACCTATATCGTGTAGCCATGCGTTAGGTCACACCCGGCACAGCTTATTGCCATGTTATGCTTTGTGATGCTATGCCTGCTTTATATTTATTGTTTCTTCCCCCTCTTCTCTCCGGTAGACCCTGAGACCGATGCTGCCCCTGTGTTCGACTACGTCGACGACGACCCCTCCTTGCCAGAGCAACCAGGCAAGCCCCCCCTTTGATCATTCCGATATCGCCCATTCCATTCTCTCATGCTTGCATTAGATTTTGCTATTGTTATTGTTTGCTCCTATTCTGATGCATAGCCTCCTTTTGTAACCTGCTTATTGTTACCTTACCTGCTTATCCTAAACTGCTTAGTATAGGTTGGTTAGTGATCCATCAGTGACCCCCGCCTTGTCCCGACTGCCCCGCTGGATAATCAGAACACCCGATCAACGGGATCGAAGACCAGGCCCCGACACCGCACATCACTTTCCCCTTAGTTGCTCGACACTACTGGGTTACTATCGAGTGCCGAGGGTGAGACCTCTACAACACTTCTGATGTTAACCCTGTAGTGTGGCTATTCGGTCGTGGTCATCGAGGGTGATTTCCTCTTTAACCACTTCCGATACGACTCTGTCGTGCAACCCCTCAAGTGTGAACCTCGAGGGTGATTCCTCTACGTTCACCTTGATGATTACATTGAGTGGAACCCACCGAGGGTGATTCCTTGGGTTTTCCTCTTGATGTTTGGACACACGGATACTTGGACTTTACAACTGTTACTTGGAAAGTGATGTGGAGACGGGTTGACCTGGAAGGTGCCCGTGAGATAATTACGAGGCGTGGCCGGGCATTCTTAGCCCTTGCCGCAAGTCCTCGAGACGGGGCAACGGGGTCACCTCTTTCGTGAGTCTCTGCTTGTTACCGCGCGTTCCTAATCCACTACGATTTGGATATTTGATCCGAGGGGCCTCTGGCCTAATAGCACTAACCATCACGTGGGCATAGTATGGGCGTTCTGCGTCGTGTACATCAGCCGAAGCTTAATAGACGTCAGCGACGGAGCGGCGCGCGCCGGGTTGGACTGGTAAGCTCCTGCCTTTTTAGGGAGGTAGCTAGGTCTGCTCACCGGCCGCCCACGCAACGTGCAGGAGTTCCCGGGGAGATGGCCCATGACCCCTGGGGGCATAGGTTTAGTCCGGCGTGCTGGCCTCTCTATTAAGCCTAGGTCGGGTTGCGGCGTATTGTTTGGCCGAGGCCGGGCATGACCCTGGAAAGTGTGTCCGGCCGGAGTCAATCGAGCGTGGTGGGTAAGTTGGTGCACCCCTGCAGGGAAGAAAACATCTATCGATAGCCTGTCCTACGGTAACGGACACTTGGAGTTGTATCCCGATCGATACAACTAGAACTGGATACTTGTGATGAGAACTGGATGGTGATGAGGATTTGATTGTGATGATAACTAGATAGTATGGCTCTGGGATTGCTTTCTCGCAGGGAGTCGAGAAAGGATCTCTGGCCGAGGTTGATAACACCACTGCTACTTTACTTTATGCTACTCTACTCCCTCCTGTTTGCTGCAAGAGGGTGGTTTCGAGAAGATGCTAGTCTTCGATAGGACTAGGCCTTCTCTCTATTCTGGCATTTCTGCAGCCCAGTCCACATATATAGCCTTCCTTTGATAATGTTGCATATGTAGTGTAGATCCTTGCTTGCGAGTACTTTGGATGAGTACTCACGGTTGCTCTGCTCCCCCTTTTCCCCCTTCTTTCTTCTTTCTGGTTGTTGCAACCAGACAGGTGGAGTCCAGGAGCCAGATGCCGCCTTTGACGACTGCTGCTACCCCGAGGGTGCCTACTACCACGTGACGGACGCCGACGACCAAGAGTAGTTAGGAGGCTCCCAGGCAGGAGGCCTTGCCTTTTCGATCGATGTTGCTTTTGTGCTAGCCTTCTTAAGGCAAACTTGTTTAACTCGTGTCTGTACTCAGATATTTGTTACTTCCGCTGTCTCGTTTGTATTCAAGCTGATGTATTCGAGCCTTCGAGGCCCCTGGCTTGTAATATAAAGCTTGTATTATTTTAAATTGTGTCTAGAGTTGTGTTGTGATATCTTCCCGTGAGTCCTTGATCTTGATCGTACACATTTGCGTGTATGATTAGTGTACGATTGAATCGAGGGCGTCACACTTCTCCAGAATAGACTGGCTCTCATCAGCTGCTTTCTTGATCTCGGTGCGCTGCGGATGAGAAAAAATGAATGCGTTAGCCATTCAAACATGTGTAATACGGTCAACAGGAAAGTAAAGAGGGGAACACTTTACCACATAGTTAATCACCGGAACAGCAGGGACTCCTTGCCCTAGCCTAACATCTCTGTTGTACTTCCCCTTTGCTAGATCCTCAAAGTTTACGGGTTCTTCAAGAATATTCTCATTATATGCCGGCGGGCATATCTCAACTCGAGTAGTTCCAATAAACCATCGTACGTAGTTATCAAAAGCAAGTGAGTTGTGCTCACGAAGCGGGGCGCGTGCAGTGCTACGAGCTTGCTCCACACAAAGCTGGAAGCGGGTAACATACGCAGAATGATGCTTGGCCCAGTCCTTTATCTTCTGTTGCCTTCTCCTATCCAACCTGCGTGGTATAAAATCAAACATTAGCACAATCAAAAGGAGTCCCGATGATTAGACAATACGCACACATGCTCTCTTACCTATGAAGTGCTTTATCCGTGTCCACCCAATCCGGCGGGTGAGGCTGGAAAAGACCAAACTGACGATACACGCGATGCGGCAAATGAAACTCAACCGCCCAGTTGCATATCAGTAGGCACCGCATAAGCCAGAGATCCTTATCTTGCAAGCACATCGGGTTGAGGCGGAAGTCCGCGGTGTACCCCAAGCTCTCACCCGCGCCATATGGCTGCCATTCCACCTATGAAACAGGGCAACAATGCAAATTTGATAACTATTTTTCAAGCAAGCATGAGAAAGGACTAAAGTAATGACCTCCTTACCTGCTCAGGCGTAATCGTGTCCAACTCGGCAATGTACTTTTGGTACATGAGATTGACATCGTTCGTCATCTCGGAAACGATATCCCACTTGTAAGCCCACGTGGGGCGCCGTAATTCGTCATGTTCATCTGCATACCAAGGATCAAACCTGACGCTCTTCGGGCCTCCAACAGGCAGACGCTCCCAGCTCCATACAGAAAGTAGAAGCAGATTACCACCAATGCCTGCACTAGGTGTGATCCTGCAACACGCATCATCCAGCTACATATGAAAGAAAAACAATGTTAACTTGACAACAAGCTTGCATTGCTAATGAATAAATGAGTTGATCACAAAACAGACCAACTACCTGTCGGTACAAGTAGGCAAGAGTCGCTGAACCCCAACTCCATTTGCTATCGAAGACGGTCAACGCCTTCAGCCACATTCATGGAGCGTTCTTGCCAGTGAAGTCAGGAAACAAAGTCCTCGACACAATGTACCACATATACACACGAGCATGTGTCTAGATCACATCATCAGTTGCATCCGGAGGGCACGTCGCAAAGTTATTTTGAATCCACGTGAAAGCGGCTCCGGCTGCCTTCCTTTCCCTCTTCTTCTTCTCTTCTCCCTCCTCTACATCATCCTCAGCCTCGGTAGGAGCCATACCGATAAGAGCAATCATCTGCTCGCGCCACCCATCAAAATCGGTGCTCATACATAGAGGCCTCCCATCGATAGCAAGACCGGTGATCAACGAGACATCCTCGAGCGTCACGGTCATCTCCCCGGTCCGAAGATGGAAACTGTGGGTCTCTGGCCTCCACCGATCAACAAGAGCGGACACCAGTGGAGCGTTCAGATTCGGCGTGGACCGGCTGACCAACAGAATCCACGGGAGTAGTCCTGCTTGCTTGATGTACGGTGTGTACCGCTCATCGTAAGGCATTGCAGGACCAGAGACCCCGTGATACCGAATCTTCAGAGGTTCAAGCTTCTGCAGAAAACAAGTAATGACAAATCTTAGGGCATGTAAATTTCAACTAAAGGCAAATTTGCAAAATATTTAGATTACTCATTATTACCTTATCCTTCTCGCGCATCATGTAGGCCCGGTGTTGCACGTCGTAGACATCGTCCAGAAGCCAAATCATCCTTACAATTTCAAACAATAAACATATAAAAGTTCATCTTCATCTCAAATAAACTAAACAAAAATAGGCATCTCATATATATCTAAAAAAACTAAACAATCTAGGGTTTCAACAACAAGAATCATATATTGTGAACTAATAAATAACACTACGGTACTACCAATATGAATACACATCCTAAATCGAGCAAACCAAACAAATCGAGGGTTCCATCAAATCATGGACAAATCTCTACAATGGCAACAAATTTACGGACCGAAAGAAAGAGAAGGGAAGAGTTTACCTAGTAGGATGGATTAGGGATCGAATCCACGGATCAAATCTTCAGATCTGAGAGGGATGTGGGGGGATTAGATGGGGGCGCCGCCGCCGCCGCTGCTCTCTGTACAGAGAGCGGAGAGATGAAGAACTGCCTGGTCGGGCTGGGGAAGCCGCGCTTAAGTCACTGTGCAGCGCCCAAGGCCTAGGCGCTGCACGTCAAAGTGTGGCGCCTAGCTCTTAGGCGCTGCACAGGTGCGTGTGGGGCCGCAACTGGACAAGGGCTGCCACGCTGGCAGGATGTGCGACGCCTAAGGGGAAGGCGCTGCACAATAGGGTGCGGCGCCCAGATGTCGGGCGCCACACCAAAGGGTCAGCAGAGTGAAATTTTTTCCTGAACAGGTCAGTTTGTGATTTGATTTCTGCCTCAGGTCAAATCTGTGATTTCTGCCTACGATTGGGTATACTCACTTTGCCCTCCAAAGTCCAAACGCAGCATAATTTAAGAAATATTAGCACGCAATCTAACTGACTCTAAGTACACAACTGTCGCTGGTGATCTACGTGACGTTCAAACATACTTTTTTTTTTGCAGGGTAAACATACTTCATGATTCAACAGAGTGAAGAGATGTTGTGATAAAATTGTTCATTGAATTTCGATTCTCCGGTTTGCATGTTAGAGTTTGTCCTTGAAGATTTACTGAAGCTCTCTCTTCCCCGCTGCCCATAGTGAATGAGTATTCTGTAACCCTTGAACAAAATATACAAAAGAAATTGAGAGACTACACCAAGTAAAACCAAGCCAAGGGAGTATAAGAAAAACAGGTAGTTTCACACACACATAAAAGTGGGGTCAAGAACAATGACTGAGTCATGTTTCCCAGAATGTTTCAAGGCAGCAGCCAAGATGCCCTCCCTCTTGGAAGACAAGAGGAGAGCAAAACGTGGATATGTGTTAAGTGCCCCCGTTGCTAAATCAGGATGTCGCGGGTTTGTATATTATTCCAGGATTGCATGTTATGTCTTGTGCTATCCAGCACGGTAAAATTCAGTATGTTAGGTAACCTGGTCCACATACAGATCAAGGGTGCACTGCATACTAGCCTACAAGGTCAAATTTCATTCTCCTTATCATAGCCTAATGACCGACAAGTAACTGACTGAATCATTTATATTCTATATAGACCACTGATCCGTCCGATCAATCTGGTGGAAGCGGCTTACGATACACAGACTCGGCACAAATTTCAAGTTTTTATTTGCTTTGAATACAAAATACTAGCATTATCACTTGCAGGAAATCTGATATTCCTAACTAATGATGTAAATCTGTTTAATTGTGTGCACATAGGACTATTTGAGCGATTCAGAATGAAAATTACCTGAAGCGTGAAGTTTGGACATTAATTGCATACGCAGGTGTAAACGAGTCAAACGAACAGAGCGTGCAATAGGCAAGTTATTGTTTTTTTTTTTGCGGGGAAATAGGCAAGTTATTAATAGCCATTTGTAGAGAGGATCAGTTGTCGCCCTCACTTCATGAAATGCTGATGTATGGTAATATGCCGGCATGCTCACATTCTGCAGCCTGGAAGTCTCCAAATCCATTCACACCCTGGAAAAAAATAATGCGTTGACTTCAGCTCAGAGAATCAGAACAGCAAGCAACTGCTACATCAGAAGCAATCCCGTATCAGTTAAAATAGTACAGGTTTCCGTTCCTCATGCAGTTCCAACTTGCACTTGACACAATTATGCGACCATGGATGCATAATTGAGTTGCAACTTGCGTAAGCAGAACTTATAAAACTCACTATTCATGTGCACGAATCAGTCGTCATACAGTGTGCCAACCAGCTTATAATATCAGCAAGATAACAGGACAAGTTAGCTCCTATTAGTGCAATCTTTTCGTCAAAAGTGACAACGGAAGTAAACATTTTTGAAAGAGAAGGCAAAGGATAAGTCTTCCTCTTTTGACCTTTTCCCAAGTTCACAGCTGGGAAACATTCACACGTGATTATCTCCCTGGTATAAAGAAGATTACAGCATCTGACCCGCTTGTCAGGGTCTGAATATGATAGTCCAAAGATCCATTTTTTTGGGAAGTAGATTTATTTTATAATTCCATCACAATTAAGGATAATGACCAATGAGGCTATGACATGCAGGTTTCTGGTCACAAACCTTGATTTGAATTATTGCTCATTCAACAGGGCATGTGCAATGAAAATATAGTCAGTTACTCCTTCCGATAATAAAATTCCTTGCAATCATATACTTACTACAAGATATCTTGGTTGCATCCAGAACTACAAGAATTTATAGTGTATTAGGAAGGAAGTTGTATAATTAATATTGGTGGAAAGGAAGTATTTGGCTCGTTACTCTTACTCGTTAGCTTTTACTCCCTCCATTTCTAAATATAAGGCTTTTTAGAGATTTTAATATGGACTACATACAGATGTATAGACATATTTTAGAGTATAGATTCACTCATTTTGCTCCGTATGTAGTCCATATTGAAATCTCTAAAAGGGTATAGACATATTTTAGAGTATAGGTTCACTCATTTTGCTCCGTATGTAGTCCATATTGAAATCTCTAAAAGGGCTTATATTTAGGAACAAAGGTGGTACTATTTTTGCAAAGAACCAATCAACTAGCAGTGCAATTGAAGTTTATGACTAATAGGAACTCTGCTGAGAAGGGTATACCTCTCATGTTTAAGAGATCAGAAATGAAAAATCAGATGGCAGAAGACTTGTTCCAACAGTCCTTTAAGTCTGACTGTCCGATCACTTCACGTGAGGACTATCAGGTCATGCATGCTGCGCACACAAATATTTTTACAAGCAACAAACGGAAGCCGGAAGAACATTGCCATCAACCCAATAGTGCTACTGCTACCAGGTCTCCCTTTTCCAGAAATTACTTCTGTATACACGGAACTTTCCTGTATTTAAGGAAAGGAGCATATGGATGCAACTTTTATGTCCCATCCGTGGATGTCAGCGAAAAAGCATCAGTAAAAAAAATCAGGCACACAATTATTGATTTGCATCATCTTCTTACCGGTTTAAACTTGATCATTTGATTCTGCATTGACTTCTGCAATCTTCCAACTTGTGCAAGTCAGAATAATATTGGGCTTCAGTATTGGTCCACTATTATGAAGTCTTTATTTAACACACATGGCAACTGTAGCAATTCCCATTCTGATGGACGTTTTGTTAGAATGTGAAACCTTATAGGCATGTGATATTGGATTCAGGTCGGTAGTTCAGTTCTCTGTAACCCTTGAAATAATGTTGATTCAAACACTAAAATGTTCCTAACTGAAGTAAAATCACTATGTTAGTACGTTACTTCTGGTATCCTTGCAGGACTAAAAACAGTTTGAGAGCACATCAAAGAAGGAAACCCCGTCCTGGCACTAGACACCAGTAGAACTATGCTACCTCCTGTAGAACACATCATACAGATAACTGATGTTATGCAAGACCGGAAAAGAAGCACACTCTGATCCTTCAGGTTATCAACTAGCTGAAGGCCGAGGTTAGCTTTTGGTTTTAGCCGTTGCTGTGGAGTTACTTGGTTGTGTTGCTGGTTAGCGCTGTTGCCGTGTATTTTGGGTAGCTTTGGATGGTTTGTCTTGGTCATCTGTAATTTCTTGATTGTACTTTCTCTTCTTCTTCTAATGAAATCACATGCAGCTCCCCTGCATGGTTTGAAAAAAGACCGGCATGTTGTCAAGAGCTAACCAGAAAATAATGTGTTATTAGCAGATGAGGCTTCATGAGAGGAAGTATTAAAGTATTATCAATTTCTAACAACTTCAAGTTTCTACTGTAACTGATTGTTGCAGGGTACTCATTGATGTATTACCTGGATGCTCAAGCTGAGGGCAAGGATATGCACCTAACCAAACACGATCTGCGGGCACAACCTGCAAAAACATAAAGTTCCCTGGAACTAATAACCGTACACTTTTATACAACATAGTTCCAGCTCCTAAAGTAAAGTGGCATTCTTAGATAAACTAAAAAACATACTCCCCCCGTCCTAAAATATAAGGTCACTTTTGACACTATGATAGTGTCAAAAATGATCATATATTTTAGGACAGGGGGAGTATAATAATACAGCCTGCTGAAAGAAACTAATAACATTTCAAACTGTATTGGAAGCAGAACATTGTAACCTTTCATAACTCTTTTTACAAATCAACGTAAAGAAGCTTATGTTAGGGTCGAAGTTTGTATAAACAAGAAAGGGAGACATACATGATACATCCCCTGTTAAGAGAAAGAAACTACACAGAATCAAAGGAATGAAGGACTTCCTCCAAAACAAGTCTAGTCTGCTTGTCCAAGGGCTTCTCCTCAGTATCAGAGTAGGCTACATTGAGCAGATAAAGCTTTCTAGAAGCAACAAACGCCGCTGAGAAGATGCGCTTCATCCCTCCCCTGGTGCTATCCAACGAATACTCGATTTCGTACACTGTCAGGCCATCGCGACCTGATCTCTCTCTGGTGGAAATCACCTCTGCAGATTTGGTACTTTCCTGAATCAAGGGAAAGGATTCAAACCAACTGACTATACTAGCACTGAACTTTTCCAAAATGTGGGCACTGAACCTTTATCACCAGTCATTACAAGCAACAACAGAAGGAGCTCAGTTTTCACCATTCATATAAACTATTTGTGTGGATACATTATATGCAATTGCCATAAACACATAGATATAAGGAGGAGAAATGTTATGAACCAGGAACATCCTATGTGCAGTTCATCTAAGTTGCCCGCGGGAAGTAGGATGTCTACACATGGTAAAATTAATAAATGAAGCAAATGTAGCATGGTGCTGGCAAATTGCAATGCCCACGGGGGTGTTCCGGCATTTACCTTTTTCTTCTCTGCCTGTAGAAGCCTGTCAGCGACAAACTGCGGTGTGCCGAAATCCGTCAGCGAGGAGAGGCGAACAGGATTGACGACGACCCCAATATTGTTACTCCCCTTCCCCTCTTGCTGAAACAGCGCCGTCGCGCCCGCCTTTTCCACCTTCCCCAATCACACAATAGCATCAGACGATTCAGAGCCCCAGTCCACAAACCTAAACGCGTCGAAACGCACAAAGCATCCTAGGCTGATGCATCAGATGCGTCTTTACGCTAGGTTGCAGACGTCGCCACAGAGCTTCGTACCTTGGGCCATGAGGCGGGCTTGAGGAGGGTGAACCCCTGGTCCTGGTCTATGTACCGCTCCAACTCCAGCGCCGGTGCGCCTCCTTCTCCTCCCCCGGCTTCTGCCTCCGTTTCCGATGCGGAGGCCACGGGGAGTTGCGGTGACGAGGCGGGGAAAGGGAGGGCGGTGAGGAGCAGCGAGGCGGCGGAAACGGCTCTTCTGGTCAGGCGCGGGGGAGGGAAGTAGATGTCGCATTTGGGCGCAATGGTGCGGGGCGGAGGCCGGCGCTGGGCGCGGCCAGCGAGCTTCAGCGGCGGGCCGTGGCGAGGGCTACCGACGAGTGGCATCGAAGTCGATTTGTACACAGAGAAGCTTTCGCTCGCGGCTATGGCCGCCTCTGCCGCTCAGTTTGTTATCGCCATTCGACGCTGGCTGTGGGCCCGCCGATGGATGAAACTGCGTGTGTACAATTACAACTTTTGTCTCTTTTTTTTTGCGTGCAATTTACAACTTTTTTTGTAAATAACCAAACTTGAAATTGTACATATGCAGTACCAGTCTTGATTTTACGTTTAAAAAAAGGTTTTCTTGATTTCACAATTGGTATTTGCACCTAAAACCTGATCATCCTAAGGGCCGGGCCGGGTTCGGGTCGCGCTTGACAAAGCCCGAAGTCAAAATCCAAGCCTGAGCCCGGCCAGCCCCGGCCCGAAGCACATGAAGAGTGATGTTTAAAAATTAAATTAATCATATTCAAGGTATTAAATCAATATATTAGACCTATATTTCAAATAAAACATCTATTTGTGATCATTTCGGACTTATTCCGGCCTTCGAGACGGCCCTTGGGCGAGAAAGTGGAGCCCGAGCCTAGCTCGGATACCGGGCTTTCGGGCTCGAGCCTTCGGGTCGGGATGTTTATGCGGTGGTCTATTTGCATCCCAACCTCTTAGAAATTGCCTCATGAACCAACTCTAGGTTGCTCATCATCTATTGTAATAACATCTTATATTACGGGACAGAGTGAGTAGTGTTTTATGAAATCAGGCTTGTTTTAGCCACTTAGAAATAACCTTTGGCCCAGCTTTCTCAAATCTTAACATTCCAGATTTATTTGGCATCCCCTCTCTACTATCCAACACAGGAGGGCATTAGTCAGATCCAACTCTAGTAAGAACTGTAATTGTAGCCATAGGAAATCTAGTTTCCCAGCTATTAGAGACTCACACTCTATTCAACCCGGTACCCATTCGCTCGTAGGACTCAAGGCCCTTAGCTAGGGTTTTCCCTGCCGAACCGTCAGTCTGCCTCGTCTCCTATGGACCTAGGACATGGAAACGTGGTCGATCCCGGGCCGTGCCGGCGAGAGGGCTTCGTTTTTAGGTGTTTTCTGGGTGTTGTTAGAGTTTTTGACATGCTCATGAAGACGAGGCGATGGCGGCTTCCTAAATATGGAATAAGGTCCTCCCCGCCTAGCCTCAGCGGTGCTTCTAGAATCGCCGAAGGGCATGTTGAGGTGTGTCTCCGACGGATCTCGTAGGATTCGTTCGACGTTTGTCTTTTGTGCATCCGCTTGGACCTGCTCTTCGGTTGTCTACGTATGTGTGTCTGCAAGTTGGCTCCTTTCGATCTACGCTTCTCTTCATCGATAATGGTTCTTGTTATGGTGCGCTAGTCCTATGAGGCCTTAGCATGACAACTTCCTGGCTGTCCACTACAACAATGTTTGCGCAACTCCGATGAGGAAGGCGGCTCGCCTTCGGCTCGCTCCAGTGCTTGTAGCTGTCACTAGGTGGTCTACCGACCTAGATGTAAGTTTTACTTCTTGTGTTCTTTGTACCAACTTGATAGTTGATGAATAGATAGGAGGTTTCTCGCAAAAAAAGAGACTCGCACTCTATCCAAATTGACCAGCATTAGGTTTAGTTGCTTATTTGTCCATGTATAATTTCCTCAACATTTCCTCAACCCCCTCTAAGGTGGAAAGAATAAATGAAGTCATTATATCTCTACAAGAGCTGGAGATCCATACTGGAATTCTTTTTGTCATCCATCTATTTGATTAGGTTCAAATAACCTCACAGACCATTAGAATGTTCTGTCTTGTGATCTAGTTTCTCTAGGAACCTTGCTACTTGTGAGCTACGTTGGGATTTCCCCAAAGAGGAGGGTGAAGCAGTACAGTAGAGATAAGTATTTCCCTTAGTGAAAACCAAGGTTTATCGAACCAGAAGGAGCACCAACCAAACCCTAGTGAATATCACCTTCACACACAAGAGCAAATACTTGCACCCAACGCGAGCAAGAGGGTTGTCAATCCCCTTGAACTCGTTACTTGCAAGGATCAAATCTTGTATAGGTAGATAGATAAATTGCAAAACAAAATAAAAGTAAATAAATTGCAGCAAGGTATTTTTTCTTTTTATAATATGACTAAAGTAGACCCTGGGGCAATAGTTTTTACTAGAGGCTTCTCTCTCAAAACAATAGCATAGGTGGGTAAACAAATTACTATTGAGCAATTGATAGAAAAGCGCATAGTTATGACGTATTCATGACAATGATCATGTATATAGGCATCACGTCCGTGAAAAGTAGACCGACTCCTCCCTGCATCTACTACTATTACTCCACCAATCGACCGCTATTCAGCATGCATCTATTGTATTAAGTTCATGACAAACAGAGTAACGCCTTAAGCAAGATGACATGATGTAGACAAAGTAACTCAAGCAATATGATTAAACCCCATTGTTTTACCCTTAATAGCAATAACACAATATGTACCTCGCTACACCTTATGTCACTGGGTGAGGACACCACAAGATTGAACCCACTACAAAGCACCTCTCCCACTAAAGATAAATCAATCTAGTTGGGCAAACCAAACGGATGTATCGGAGAGAAATACAAAGCTATAGCAATCATGCATAATAAAGTTCAAAAAAGACTCAATTACTTTCAATGAATAATCTGATCATAAACCCACAATTCATAGGATCCCGACAAACACATCGCAAAAGAAGATTACATCGGATAGAACTCCAAGAAGATCAAGGAGAACATTGTATTGAAGATCAAAGAGAGAGAAGAAGCCATCTAGCTACTATCTATGGACCCGTAGGTCTGTGATGAACTACTCACGCATCATCGGAAGGCGGCAAGTATGATGTAGAAGCCCTCCGTATTGATTCCCCCTCTGGGAGAGTACGAAAAATGCCTCTAGATGGGATCGCAAAGGAACAGAAGCTTGCAGTAGCGGAAAAAGTGTTTCGGGTGGCTCTCTGTTGGTTTAGGAATATATGTGAATTTACAGAGGCGGAATTATGTCATACAGAGCTACATGGGGCCCACGAGCTCAATGGGCACCCCCCAGGGCGCGCCATATGAGATAGTGGCTCTCCCATAGGTCTTATAGCCTCCTCCCGAACTTTCTAGGGTCCCTTCTGGTCCAGAAAAATCACCTTAAAGTTTCATCGTGTTTAGACTTTGTTTGGAATTGATTTTCTGAAAAGCCAAAAACAAGCAAAAAAACAGGAACTCGCACTGGGCACTAGGTTAATAGGTTAATGATATAAAATAGTATAAAATGCATATAAAAGCATCCAATGTTAATAATATAATAGCATGAAACAATCAAAAATTATAGATACGTTGGAGACGTATTAGCATGCCCAAGCTTAATTCATGCTCGTCCTCGAGTAGGTAAATGATAGAAACATAATTTTGATGTTGAATGCTACCTAACATGTGTATCATGTAATCTCTCTATGGTATAATTATTAAGAAACCATGAAGTAGCAATACCAACACAATAATATCCATGAATATAAGAAACATAATCATTACTTTTTCAAAATATACGATCATTAATGAATGTTAACCCTACTCATTTTATCATGTTAGCATGGCATGACTCCGCCTTTACCGCATAAATATAAATCATGAGCACCCCACTGTCAAAACTAGCAATTGGATCGTACTTCTAATGCGCTTCAGCATTTTTAACCCCACCCAATACATGAGCGTGAACTATGGATATAGCACTATAAGTGCCATAGAATGCGGTGATAAAGATCAATAAGGGAAGTCAAAAAGGAGGAAAGTCTCGCATCAATGCGGCGAAAATGGAGAGGCCCATTGATGTCTACTACACAACTTACTCTTGTGGACTCGTGTTGGGCCTCCAAGCGCAGAGTTTTGTAGGACAGTAGTAGTTTTCTCTCAAGTGGATGACCTAAGGTTTATCAATCTGTGGGAGGCGAAGGATGAAGATAGTCTCTCTCAAACAACCCTGCAATCAAATACAAGAAATCGCTTGTGTCCCCAACACACCCAATACAATGGCAAATTGTATATGTGCACTAGTTCGGCAAAGAGATGGTGATACAAGTGTAGTATGGATAGTAGATATAAGTTTTTGTAATCTGAAAAATATAAAAACAGCAAGGTAGCAAGTAACAAAATGTAGCACAAATGGTATTGCAATGCTTAGAAACAAGGCCTAGGGTTCATACTTCACCAGTGCAATCTCCCAATAGTGCTAACATAATTGAATCATATAAAAATCCCTCAATGTGCGACAAAGATTCACTCCAAAGTTCTTATCTAGTAGACAACATAATATGAAGTTGTTTGTAGGGTACGAAACCACCTCAAAGGAATCCTTTCTGATCAATCTATTGAGCTATTCCTATAAGTGTCACAAATAGCCCTAGAGTTCGTACTAAAATAACACCATATGATACACATCAACCAACTCCAATGTCACCTAGATACTCCAATGTCACCACAAGCATCCGTGAGTTGATTATTCAATATGTATCAAACAACTTCAGATTCATAATATTCAATCCAACACAAAGAACTTCAAAGAGTGCCCCAAGATTTCTACCGGAGAAAGTAGGACGAAAACGTGCATCAACCCCTATGCATATATTACCCTAATGTCACCTCAGGAATCAACGAGTTGAGTGCCAAAACATACATCAAGTGAATCAATATAATACCCCATTGTCACCACGGGTATTAATGTGCTAGACATACATCAAGTGTTCTCAAATCCATAAAAATATTCAATCCGATAATAGTGAATCCTCAGAGGTAAAAACTCAATTCACCACGACAAGATAGAGAGGGAGAAACACCATATGATCCAACTATATTAACAAAGCTCGCGGTACATCAAGATCATGCCAAATCAAGAACACGAGGGGGAGAGAGAGAGGGGGGATCAAACACATAGCTACTGGTACATACCCTTAGCCCCGAGGGTGAACCACTACCTCCTCATCACGGTGGACGTCGGGATGATGAAGATGGCCTTCGGTGATGATTTCCCCCTCTGGTAGGGTGCTGGAGAAGGCCTCCAGATGAGATCGCTTCGACACAGAGGCTTGCAGCGGCGGAGCAGAAGTTTTAGGTTTCTTTCTGGGGTTTTCACAATTTATAGGAATTTTTGGCATCGGTCTCACGTCAGGGGGGGTGCCCGAGGGGCCCACAAGCTCGGGGGCGCGCCCTAGGGGGTGCCTCCAGGCTTGTGGCTCCCTCGTCCACTTCTTGGTCCAACTCTGATGCTCCGTGGGTCTCTTTTGGCCCATAAAAATCATCGTAAATTTCTAGCTCAGCCTGAGAACTTTTATTTCTGCACAAAAAAGAACATCATGGTAGTTCTACTGAAAACAACGTCAGTTCGGGTTAGTTCTATTTAAATCATACCAAAACCATATAAAATTGTTGTAAACAGGGCATGAATACTTCATAAATTATAGATACGTTGGAGATTTATCAGCATCCCCAAGCTTAGTTCCTGCTCGTCCTCGAGTAGGTAAATGATAAAGAAATAATTTATGAAGTGTGAATGCTAGCATAGTGCATAAGTATCATCAATGATAATTTCAATCACTTTTTCTAGAATCATAACAACAACTCTTTGTCATAAAACTCGTCATGATAAAGTAACAATCAATTCACATGTTATGGTTCAAAAATGCATTCTCTTCAAACTTAACAACCTATATTTTTAGTCACCAAACAATTGCAATTAAACTTATTTTCAACAAAGTCTAAGTAAGATCTCCACATACTCAATTATCATATAGTCTTCTATGATTTCTAGTACTCAAAGCATATTTTTTAGAACAAATGCCATTCATCGAACACAGAGAAAGATAGGGGTTTAATGTTTCGCCTCCCAACTCATTTATCACAGAGATAATTGTCAACAATAATAATTCATGATCAAATATATTTGAATGGCCATGTGTGCCTAGATCTTTCCCCACCACATGATTCTTGCCAACTAAATAATATGTTGGAATAAGAAGAAATACGATTGACTCTTGCATGAAAGTAAAAACTAAAAAGTAAAAGATAGGCCCTTCACAGAGGGAAGCATGGATTTGTAGAGATGCCAAAGCTCAAGGCAATCACGATATGCTGAGTATTAGTAGGACGGGGGTCATGAGAATATATTTGTGGAATTATTTCATGAATATCCAAAATAGTTCCGAGAGGATCCAGAAGCGTTCCGAGGTCACCAGAAGGATTTCGGTGAGTATCGGGTAATACCGGGTATTACCGATAAATTATATATAGGTGCAAAAAGTTTCTAGAGATGTTAAAATAAATAAATAAATAATATATATATAATGGTCTAGAAGTATGTAGAATATTTTATATTTAATTTAAATATCAAGGGGCCTAAAATGCCAAGAGGTGGAAGGCAACTTGGGCCAAAAAGGCCCAAGTGGGAAAGTGCCTCCTTCCCTAAGAAAGGAGACCGAATTGGGAGAGGGGGAGGAGTCAGACTCCTCCTCCCTAGGCCGGCTGACCAAGGGGGGTATTTCCCCCTTGGTGGAAGCCCCCCTCTCCCCTCTATCCTATATATACGTGAGGATTTGTGGTCTTTTGAAAACACAAGTTTTGGAACCTCCTCTAGTTCTTCCAGTTCTAGTTCTAGTTGGTCCTAGTTGACTAATTAGAGCTAGAATAATCCTCTTGTCCTCATAATTGGAAGCCTAGCATGGTTCAATCTCCTCCCTCTAATTCACCGGCCACGGTTAGCTCTGGACAGTGAAGCGCTGCCGGATCATGAAGGTTGCACGCTTGCAACCAAGTAGAGAGGCTATGCTTTCGGTCTTCAGTTCGAGGGACTCCTCGTGGGTGGTACATAGGTTTTATCATCGATGATTTGCGGGACTCCAAGTATGCTCTACACCAACACGTTATTCTTCCGCTGCAATTCGATGATGGTAACGATCATGATCCCAACCCGTTATGCATCTTCATATTGATCTTGGGTGATCGTAGGTGTGATTTGTTTTGTTTTCTACTACCTTTACCACCACCATATTCCATGAAGGACTCACAAAACTTTCTAGCAAACCTTTACCTTCAAGAAAATGAAAATGCAATTAACCAATGAAGGCGTACTTTGGATCCAAATTCATTTTTTATGATTGTCCTTATACTATTCAAGGAGAAGATTTCGAAGAAGAATTTAAGATGTTGCCGCTAAAATGCTATGATATTATATTGGGAGTTGACTGGCTTAAAAAGTACATCTCACCAGAATTGGGTTGCATTTAAATTCTCATGAGAATTACAACACCTAAGGGAGAGCATGTGATTTTCCATGATGAAACATTACCCAACTCAAATCACAAAAAAAAATGAATATTGCCAAGCTAATGGAATAGGATGATTGTAGTGCTTTTGTCCTAATTTTTTGTGGATACTCATGTTACTGAAGTGATGTGCCCATCAATGTCGTCATTATCCTTCTGGCTGCTGGTTTACTCGGGCCAGCTCCAAGTATTGGACAGGAACCATGTGCGACCCCGAACATGTTACAACTTGGCTCATTTTTCTTTGAGATTTCATCAGTCGAGCCAAAGAAGGACACGATGAAGCCAAACTTCATGACTCCGCCGAGGTGAAATAATATTGGGCTTTTCATGTACGGTGAAGTAGTCCCAAGCGTGCAAGCAACCAAGTTTTTTTTAGTTTAGGCTCATGATCAGAGTGGCCGGAGAGATTAATTAATTTCAGAATTAAAGAGTACTAGTTTAGAAAAGTCATCCACGTACAAGTTAGTTGGCTA
Organism: Triticum aestivum; assembly: GCF_018294505.1. NCBI lineage: Eukaryota > Viridiplantae > Streptophyta > Magnoliopsida > Poales > Poaceae > Triticum > Triticum aestivum. The sequence goes on along the minus strand of NC_057798.1, from coordinate 469,311,836 downwards.
GCTTAAATAAATATCTCTCCGAGATGTAAAAGGAGATGATTGTTTTTTTTGGATTAGTTTCGGTTAGAGTTTTGCACGGACGTACGTACGGCTGGTGGGAGTCGCTATTATATAAGGTATCGTAAGTTAGATCAGGGGGGGAGTTTTGGAAAGTTTAGCTAAACAAAGAACACGGAACGTCTCGAGTGGAGGGGCACCAATGATGAGTTTTTGCAATCCTTCATGATTGGGGATTTGTTGCTGCTGCGCCTCCGTGGTTAACCTTGGGTTAATTTCGGTGCAAGTCTATTCCTTTGGTTTCTTGATATCTCCTTTGATCCAAAGGCCCTTCTTCTTCTTCTACGTGTGCTATTTATTTTCTACAACTGTCGATGCTCGTTGTTGTTTTGCAAGTACCATGAAGGATCGGACCTACCAGTGACTCGTCATCTAGCCGAGTCTCTATTAAGTGGTATTCAGAGCTAAGGATATTCACGGTACTGTGTTAATCAAGATGTCAACCTCGGTCAACAAGAATGATGAGGTTGCTGCTGATTCTGAGGAAATAATACGTCCAGTGTATGCGGATGATATTCCGCAAAATATTCGGGATGGTTTTGACCACACATGCAACTACATCAAGCAATGTCATGATGCGCTTGGCAAAAGGATAGATGTCCTAATCACTCGGTTCGATGGTTTGGCAGACATCATCAATATGCCGGCAACGAATTTTGCACCACCGCAGACTGCTCCGGCTGCTCCACTGTGTTATGCACCACCGGCTCGCGACGGACATGCCGGCGTGCATGATCGCTGTTTGGCGGCACCTCATGTTGGAGATGATGATCTTGGTGACGGCGTTGACCAGGCAGCGGGGTACGCTCCACGACCATGACACTGTGAGCCTCGTCCTGAAACTTCCGCTCATGGTGGAGCGCATGACCGTGTGGGTCAAGCTGTGCGTGTTCCTTTGGATGATGGAATTGGGCGCATAAAATTTTCAATCCCTTCGTTCTCCAACAAGTGTGAACCAGAAGGCTATTTGGAGTGGGAGATGCGTGTTGATCAAATTTTTGACGCCCATCATTATAGCAAGGAGAAGAAAGTTCAACTTGCTGGAATTGAGTTCACCGGTTACGCACTAATTTGGTGGAGTCAAATTTTTCGTTCAAGACATCGCCCAACGACTTGGAGAGGTATGGAAGAATTTATGAGGCGACGTTTTGTTCCCGAGCACTATAAAAGAGATATGTATAACAAGTTGCAGCAGCTCTCTCAAGGCAATATGAGTGTTGATGAATATTACAAGGAGATGGAGTTGCTTATGATACATATAGGGACAACAGAGGATCCGGAGGCAACCATGGCACGTTTCTTTAATGGACTAAATGTTGAGGTGCAGTATCGTGTTGAGATGGTGGTCTACTACAACATACAAGATCTTGTGCACCAAGCTGTGCGTGCAGAACAGCAGATTAAGCGACGCCAAGTTAGCACAGTTTCCAGTACCACTTTGGACACATGGCGACGCTCGCAGCATAAGAGTGAGGATGTCGGCCCTAGCTCCAGGACGACAACATCAAATCGCTCTCATGGTTCTATGCAAAGGATGCTTCAAACTCAGGACTTTTGAGGGTTGATTCTAGTGTGCAGTCGACCACACATACTAGTGGCATAGAGTGTTTCAAGTGTGGAGGAAGGGGACATATGAGGTGTGAATTTCCTAATGAGAAAAGAGTGTTCCTCACAAGAGATGGTTATGCATCCGCGAGTGATGAAGATGCGGTTTCTGACACTTCTAGTGAAAAGTTTGAAGATGTTGAAAAGGTGACTGCTAGTTTTGAAGCTGCCGAATCATATCCATCCTTAATGGTGCAACGAGTCAAGAGGATCATATTGAGGATAAAGGACAGCGTTGGAATATTTTTCAGACTCAATGCAAAATCAATGACACCAATTGCAAGTTGATTATCGATGGTGGAAGCTACACCAATGCAGTCAGCAGAGGATTGGTGGAGTCTTTAGGATTACATGTGTGGAAACATCCACAGCCCCATCGTGTCGAGTGGATGCATCACACTGGAAAACTGAAGGTTACACACAAGGTGCGCATTAATTTTTCGATTGGCGACTATACTGATATGGTGATATGTGATGTTTGGCCAATGGATGCATGCCACCTATTGTTGGGAAGGCCATGTCAATATGATCGTGGTGCCACACATGACGGGAGGTCCAACCTTTATTCATTTTGGAACAATGGTAAATGACATGTGCTGCGACCAATGTTTGCTAATGCCATCAATGTAGATGTTAATGTTTCTCCTTGGAAAAAGATTGCAACGCTTGTTTCGAAACCGAGGACGGCTTCGATTCAAGAGGGAGAGGATGATGTGCCCATCAATGCCGCCATTATCCTTCCGGCTGTTGGTTTACTCGGGCCAGCTCCAAGTATTGGACAGGAACCATGTGTGACCCCCAACATGTTACAACTTGGCTCATTTTTCTTTGAGATTTCATCAGTCGAGCCAAAGAAGGACATGGTGAAGCCAAACTTCAGGACTCCGCCGAGGTGAAATAATATTGGGCTTTTCATGTACGGTGAAGTAGTCACAGGCGTGCAAGCAACCAAGTTTTTTTTAGTTTAGGCTCGTGATCAGCGTGGCCGGAGAGATTAATTAGTTTCAGAATTAAAGAGTACTAGTTTAGAAAAGTCATCCACGTACAAGTTAGTTGGCTAGCTTAAATAAATATCTCTTCGAGATGTAAAAGGAGATGATTGTTTTTTTTGGTTAATTTCGGTTAGAGTTTTGCACGGCCGTACGTACGGCTGGTGGGAGTCGCTATTATATAAGGTATCGTAAGTTAGATCGGGGGGAGTTATGGAAAGTTTAGTTGAACAAAGAACACAAAACGTCTTGAGTGGAGGGGCACAAACAATGAGTTTTTGCAATCCTTCATGATTGGGTATTTGTTGCTGCTGCGCCGCCGTGGTTAACCTTGGGTTAATTTCGGTGCAAGTCTATTCCTTTGGTTTCTTGATATCTCCTTTGATCCAAAGGCCCTTCTTCTTCTTCTACGTGTGCTATTTATTTTCTACGACTGTCGCTGCTCGTTGTTGTTTTGCAAGTACCGTGAAGGATCGGACCTACCAGTGACTCGTCGTCTAGCCGAGAGTTTTGCAAGGCCGTACGTACGGCTGGTGGGAGTCGCTATTATATAAGGTATCGTAAGTTAGACCAGGGGGAGTTTTGGAAAGTTTAGTTGAACAAAGAACATGGAACGTCTCGAGTGGAGGGCACCAACGATGAGTTTTTGCAATCCTTCATATTGGGGATTTGTTGCTGCTGCGCCGCCGTGGTTAACCTTGGGTTAATTTTGGTGCAAGTCTATTCCTTTGGTTTCTTGATATCTCCTTTGATCCAAAGGCCCTTCTTCTTATTCTATGTGTGCTATTTATTTTCTATGACTGCCGCTGCTCGTTGTTGTTTTGCAAGTATCGTGAAGGATCGGACCTACTAGTGACTCGTCGTCTAGCCGAGTCTCTATCATGAAGTCACTTGAAAGCACAAGTGCTTCCTGGGTGATTTTGGTAATTAAAGTCAACATATCTCTTGTTGGACTAATACTTTTGTGTAGTATATTTTAGATGAGTTCAACAATGGCGTGGTAAGGACAAGAGGATGTGGAACCCCTTCAAAATGCTAAGGACACATATTGGCAAAAGCTCAGAACTCTTCATTTCTATTTTAGTGATCCATGATCACATTCAGTCCATAGGAAAGCCAATACTATTAAAAGGGGATGAGGTGTTGCTTAATGGTCTACTTGCTCAAAGTGCTTAGTCATATTGCTCCAAAACCCTCACCACTTTCTCATTTCCAAATAAGTCCAAAACTCAAGGTCAAACTCGGCCCCACCGATTTGATCTATCTGGCGCCACCGAGTCCACTTGACATAGCCACTACCAGAAACCCTAGACAATTTGGTCACACCGATACGGATCTCAGTCTCACCGAGATGGCCCTGCAAACTCTCTCTTTCCCCTTGTAACATTTTGGTCTCATTGAAATGAGCAATTGGTCCCACCAAGTTTGCTTGACCAACTCTCTGTTTGCTCTTTGCTGAAATCGGTCTCACCGAGTTCACGTAATCGGCTACACCGAGATGAGGTTTTTCCCTAGCCCTAGTTCATCGGTCCCATCAAGTTGTTCCAGTCGGTCCCACTGAGATTCCTAACATTCACATTTTGAACTGATTCGGTCTCACCGAGTTCCTCTATTCAGTCTCACCGAGTTGGGTCAAATGTGTGTAACTGTTGGATTTTGTGTGGAGGCTATATATACCCCTCCACCCCTTCTCCATTTGTGAGAGAGCCATCAGAACGTGCCTACACTTCCACTACTCATTTTCTAAGAGAGAACCACCTACTCATGTGTTAAGACCAAGACATGTCAATCCTACCACAATAATCTTGATCTCTAGCCTTCCCCAAGTTGTTTTCCACTCAAATCTTCTTTCCACCACAGCCAAGTCTGTGAGAGAGAGTTGAGTGTTGGGGAGACTATCATTTGAAGCACAAGAGCAAGGAGTTCATCATCAACACACCATTTACTACCTTTTGGAGAGTGGTGTCTCCTAGATTGGTTAGGTGTCGCTTGGGAGCCTTCGACAAGATTGTGGAGTTAAACCAAGAAGTTTGTAAAGGCAAGGAGATTGCCTACTTTGTGAAGATCTACCCGAGTGAGGCAAGTCATTCGTGGGCAATGGACATGGTGGGAGAGACAAGGTTGCTTCTTCATGGACCATTCGTGCGTGGAGCCCTCTGTGGACTCGCGTAGTCGTTACCCTTCGTGGGTTGAAGTCTCCATCAACATGGATGTACGATAGCACCACCTATCAGAACCACGCCAAAAATCTTTGTGCCTTCAATTGCGTTTGCACACTCCAATACCATCCCTTTACTTTCTTGCAAATAGCATGTTTTACTCTTTCCACTGCTCATACTATTGCCATGCTTGCTTGAAATGTATTGTGAATGTTTAAACTTGTGTTAAATCTCCACCTCAACTTGAAGAATTGAAAAAATCGCCACTTTTGCTTGTTGAGGGTCTAATCACCCCCCCTCCCCTAGACCCCTCTTCTCGATCCTTTCAATTGGTATCAGAGCATTGGTCTTCATTGCTTTGATTTAATCGATATTGGAGGAAGATGGATGAGTCTATGATTGAGAGTATTAGACGTAGAGTGCCTATGCTTGACGAAGAGTTCTATAATGCTTGGAAAAATGAGATGCTTGAGATTTTCAATGAATATAATTTGAACAAGTATATTACTTGTCCTTGTGTGCCTCATATTGATCCCTTGCATCCTACCCCCGTTGAGTATCTTGACATAACCGGAACCTACACTACCAAAAAATACACTTCTGTGATGATACATGTTTGTCACAGTAGGTCATGTTTTCTGTCATGCATGTACATCCATGACGATTTTATGACAGAATCAAGATAGTCATACCTATGTTGTCGTACATGTGTTCCATGACATTACCAAAATTATCATCATGGAAGTGTCCACTTCCATGACGATAAATCGCGCGTCATAGAAGTGCTTTCGTCAAGGGTGACTGACACGTGGCATCCACCATAATGGCTCGCCGTTAAGCTATCAGGTCTGATTTTGGATCCGATAACCCGTTAACAGCCCCGACCAATGGGGATTTTCCACGTGTAAAATCATCATTGGCTGGAGGAAACACATGTCGGATCACCGTTGGGACAGATGTCATCCACTCATTGGACCGAAGGCGCCTATGGTACATCGACACGTGGCACGACCCAACAGAGGCCCATTCCTGTGAAAAGGCCAGACCGTTTGACTTGGTTAAAAGGTGGCGGGCCGGCCCACGGAAAGCCTATTAACGGTCTATTTGCATATATCCCATTTACAACCCGCTAACCCAGGGCCCGTTATGACCTATCCGAATTAGGCCCAGTAGCGTCATCTGGGCTGTCCAATATGATTCCAGCCTATTTTTATATTCCGGCCCATGTATGGCCCATGACGTCTTTCGGCCCATATGAGGCCCTTTGTAACTCTTGGCCCATTAACAGCCCATGGTGAAACTGGCCTGTAATGAACAGTGTATCACTTTATACCCATTAACGGCCCATTATTCCATTGGGCCATTTCCAGCCCATGTTATCTTTCGGCCTTCTCAGGGCCCATTTATTCTTGGGCTCATTTCCAGCATTTGGTTACTTACGGCCCGTTACTGTAATTTTCTGCTTGTGGGCCAAATTCAGCCCGTGGTTACAGTTGGCCCGTTTGTGGCCCGTTAATACATTGGGCCGTTTTCATAGCGTCATCAAATACGGCCGATTAACGACGACCCGTTATGGTTGGCCCATGAACGGACGATTCCAACTCTAGCCCGTTTACAACCATAATGCGGTCCGTTATTGGCCCATGTTTGGCCAGTCAATCATACGGCCCGTATAAGGCCCATTGATGATACGGCCCGTATAAGGCCCATTGTGTCTACGGCCCATAGAAGGCCCATTGTTTCTATGCCCCATAGAAGGCCCATTGTTTCTACGCCCCTTAGGAGGCCCAGTGTCACTACAGTAAATATGTAGCCCATCACTACAAGCAAAAAAAGGTTATGTGGCCTAGCTTTAAAAAATAGGTTATTGCGACCACTGGCAAACCGCGGAAAAAGAACCACACTCACTACAAGCAAACAAATAAACAAGACAACAAGTAAATAAATAAGCAAGCAACTTACGCTAGGCTATCACGGCTATTACACATATTACATCCACTGGGCATCAAAGTTCGCCACCAGTGCAAATATAGGGAACAAAGCAGCATATCATATACACTGGTTGTCAAAGTTGGGACTAGTGCAAATAAACACCGCAACAAAACAAGTCCAGAACTGAAACCACTTCAGTAGATCTCAAGAAACAATATCCTGGGTACCCATAATGCTGGCAAGATGCTTAGCAAGCTTATTAACTTTCTCTTGTTTGGCGCTTAAATCCTCCAGCGCTTGCTGTTGCACCAGAAAGTATGCATCTGAATTTTGCAGGGACTTCCTCAGTCCTTCAGCTTCCTGTCGCAGCGCATATGATCGATGTCTTTCAACTTGAAGTTGAGACTCAGCGCTTGTTGTTGCACTAGAAAGTATGCATCTGAATTTTGTAGGGACTTCCTCAGTCCTTCAGCTTCCTGTCGCAGCACATATGATCGATGTCTTTCAACTTGAAGTTGAGACTCAAGAAGACGAACTGATTCAGGCAGCGAGTTCGAAGAGCTTGTGCCAGCAGTAGTGGCCAGTAACTCGAACACTACATCAAGACATGATTTTTGGGTTCTCTAACTGTCGTCAAGATAGTTTTTATCAGCTTTCTTGGAGACCAACAGGGATGTCTCACTATCTTGAACCTTATCTGCATTACTTCCTTTACCATTGCATAATAGGGTACTGTTCTCCAATATTTTGTCCACATTCTAAAAGAGAAACAAGCAGACACATCACAGGTTTACCATGTTGTATATGAAACTCATTTTGGTAAATCAGTTCAGTAGTAAAGTGGACAGGATAACAACATGAAACAAACATATATCTATGTACGATGGTCACTTTATGGTCTATATCATTCTAGTTTTTGTTGCCAAATCAAGATAGAGACACAGTTCAAATAATATTTGTTCAAGACAAAGCAGAATAGACATAATATAAGTGTGGGAAACTATAGAGCAATACCAACACTTGTAATGTGCATGACATGAGAACATAACTGTTTATTCAATTGAAACTGGAATCAACATAGAGCAAGTTACAACAGCAAACCAGTTAAAGAAACAGGTTTAAAACATACCTTTTGCGCCATTGGAGTTTCAATTCCATCCTTCAAATTTGAAAATAGTTGGTATGAGTAAATACAGTGATGCAAGAGCAAAGGAGTATGAAACATAGCTATAGAACCTGACCTGAGAACAAATCTTCTTCTCCTTTAAGCGTTGAGTTGGGATTCGGAGTGATGGTCCTCGTGCTTTGGGCACTTCAGTTCCCTTACTAACTGCTCGTGTTTGGGTGCTCTGTGGTGGAGACAGTGTTGTGTCAAATGGAACTGGGTTACTATCTGCTGGTGTTGGGGTTAGAAGGGGTGTAGCTGGTTCTCTGTCCAACTGGGTAGGGGTACAATCTGCGAGAGTGTGGGTTATGTGTGGTAGAGCTGGTTCTTGGGCAAGTACAACCGTGGTTCTATCTGCATCAACTGGTGGCACTATCTTTTCTGAAGACCGTGTTGTTACTCCCTTAGATACTGCCATCGCCCTCTCCAATTCAAATGGCTGATAAATAAGAAAAGTAATTGAAAGTACAAACATTGTATGATAGACAGGTGCAATGGATAGTGGGAATAAAAGAGGGCATAAATAAATTACATTTATGTTGTCCAACCAAACAAGATAGCATGACACAATTTCACATATATGATGGCTAACTAAACACGATAGCATGACACAATTTCACATTATGATGGCTAACTAAAAAAGATGGAAAGACATAGTTCAAAATATGATGACTATGTAAACAGGATGACATGATATAACTATATAATGTGTTTATTAAATAGGTTGGCATGCCATAATTCAGATACATGCCGCCTATGGAAATATGATAGCATGATATAATTAACGGATAGAATGACATAATTCAAGATATGATGACTGTAAATAGTAAACAAGATGAGATGATATAACTATATGATGTCTTTATTAAATGGGTTGCCATGCCATAATTCAGATAGATGTTGTGTATGTAAACATGATGGCATGATATAATTCAAATATATGATTTATATAGTAAGCAAGTAAGCATATGGCAATCCATATATGATGTAAAAACTAAGCAATGCAAGACAACATGCATGACATGGGTAATATAACCTTGCCAAGTTTGAGCATAGACCTCAAGGGGGAAATAGGACTCGTCATCAGTCTTTGAATCCTCCTCTGAGGAGATCTCTGTAACCAGCAAGATGTCTGCTTCAGCAGGTAGCATTGTCTGCTTTGAATACCTTGTTTTCACTCCAGATACTTCCATCACCGCTTCAAATGCCTGATGCATATGAAGAGTAGTTGGATATACAAACTTTGTCGACAAATGGAACACGTACTACAAAAAAATGATAGCATGATATAATTCACATACATGATGATTGGCTAAACATCATGACATTGCATAATTCACATATATAATGCCTTTGCAACAATATAGCATTGCAAAATTCACATATATAATGTCTTGCAACAAGAAGGCAATGCATAATTCACATATATGGTAATTAGACACTAAACAGGTGGCATTCACACAAAGCATGTCTAAACTAATCAAATGACATAGCAATGCAAGACACCATACGCACGATATGAGCAACATAATGATGTCTACTACACAACCTTCTTCTTGTAGACGTTGTTGGGCCTCCAAGTGCAGAGGTTTGTAGGACAGTAGCAAATTTCCCTCAAGTGGATGGCCTAAGGTTTATCAATCCGTGGGAGGCATAGGATGAAGATGGTCTCTCTCAAACAACCCTGCAACCAAATAAAAAAGAGTCTCTTGTGTCCCCAACACATCCAATACAATGGTAAATTGTATAGGTGCACTAGTTCGGCGAAGAGATGGTGATACAAGTGCAATATGGATAGTAGATATAGGTTTTTGTAATTTGAAAATATAAAAACAGCAAGGTAACTAATGATAAAAGTGATCGTAAACGGTATTTCAATGCTAGGAAACAAGGCCTAGGGTTCTACTTTCACTAGTGCAAGTTCTCTCAACAATAATAACATAACTGGATCATATAACTATCCCTCAACATGCAACAAAGAGTCACTCAAAAGTCACTAATAGCGGAGAACAAACAAAGAGATTATTGTAGGGTACGAAACCACCTCAAAGTTATCCTTTGTGATCGATCTATTCAAGAGTCCGTAGTAAAATAACATGAAGTTATTCTTTCTGTTCGATCTATCATAGAGTTCATACTAGAATAACACCTTAAGACACAAATCAACCAAAACCCTAATGTCACCTAGATACTCCAATGTCACCTCAAGTATCCATGGGCATGATTATACGATATGCATCACACAATCTCAAATTCATCTATTCAACCAACACAAAGTACTTCAAAGAGTGCCCCAAAGTTTCTACTAGAGAGTCAAGACGAAAACATGTGCCCACCCCTATACATAAGTTCACAATGTTACGGAACCCACAAGTTGATCACCAAAACATACATCAAGTAGATCATGTGAATATCCCATTGTCACCACAGATAAGCACGACAAGACATACATCAAGTGTTCTCAAATCCTTAAAGACTCAATCCGGCAAGATAACTTCAAGGGGAAAACTCAATTCATCACAAGAGAGTAGAGGGGGAGAAACATCATAAGATCCAACTATAATAGCAAAGCTCGCGATACATCAAGATCGTATCACCTCAAGAACACGAGAGAGAGAGAGAGATCAAACACATAGCTACTGGTACATACCCTCAGCCCCGAGGGTGAACTACTCCCTCCTCGTCATGGAGAGCGCTGGGATGATGTAGATGGCCACCGGTGAGGGATCCCCCCTCCGGCAGGGTGCTGGAACAGGGTCCCGATTGGTTTTTGGTGGCTACAGAGGCTTGCGGTGGCGGAACTCCTGATCTCTTGTGCTCCCCGATGTTTTTAGGGTATATGGACATATATAGGCGAAAGAAGTTGGTCAGGGGAGCCACGAGGGGCCCACGAGGGTGGGGGGCATGCCTAGGGGGGTAGGGCGCGCCTCCCTGCCTCGTGGCTTCCTTGTTGCTTACCTGACGTATACTCCAAGTCTCCTGGATTACTTCCGTTCCAAAAATAACTCTCCCAAAGGTTTCATTCCATTTGGACTCCGTTTGATATTCCTTTTCTTCGAAGCACTGAAATAGGCAAGAAAACAACAATTTGGGCTGGGCCTCCGGTTAGTAGGTTAGTCCCAAAAATGATATAAAAGTGTAAAGTAAAGCCTATAAACATCCAGAACAGGTAATATAATAGCATGGAACAATAAAAACTTATAGATTCGTTGGAGACGTATCAAGCATCCCCAAGCTTAATTCCTGCTCGTCCTCGAGTAGGTAAATGATAAAAACAGAATTTTTGATGTGGAATGCTACCTAGCATAATTCTCAATGTAATTTTCTTTATTGTGGCATGAATGTTCAGATCCAAATGATTCAAGATAAAAGTTCATAAAACATAAAAATAGTAATCCTTCAAGCATACTAACAAGTAATCATGTCTTATCAAAATAGCATAGCCAAAGAAAGCTCATCCCTACAAAATCATATAGTTAGGCTATGCTTCATTTTCATCACACAAAATACTCCCATCATGCACAACCCCGGTTTCAGCCAAGCAATTGGTTCATACCTTTTCAACTCTTACGCAATACATGAGGGCAAGCCATGGACATAGCACTATATGTGGAATAGGGTAGTGGTTGTGAAGACAAAAAGGGAGAAGATAGTCTCACATCAACTAGGTGTATCAACGGGCTATGGAGATGCCCATTAATAGATATAAATGTGAGTGAGTAGGGATTGCCATGCAACGGATGCACTTAGAGCTATAAATATATGAAAGCTCAACAAGAGAAACTAAGTGAGTGTGCATCCAACTCGCTTGCTCACGAAGACCTAGGGCATTTTGAGGAAGCCCATCATTGGAATATACAAGCCAAGTTCTATAATGAAAAAATCCCACTAGTATATGAAAGTGATAACATAGGAGACTCTCTATCATGAAGATCATGGTGCTACTTTGAAGCACAAGTGTGAAAAAAAAGATAGTAGCATTGTCCCTTCTCTCTTTTCTCTCATTTTTTTCTCTTTTTTTATTTGGTGGGCTTCTTTGGCCTCTCTTGTTTTATTTGGGCTTCTTTGGCCTCTTTTTTTATAAAGTCCGAAGTCCCATCCCGACTTGTGGGGGAATCATAGTCTTCATCATCCTTTCCTCTCTTGGGACAATACTCTAATAATGAAGATCATCACACTTTTGTTGATTTACAACTCAATTACAACTCAATACTTAGAATAAAATATGACTCTACGTGAATGCCCGGCGGCATACCGAGATATGCAATGAACCAAGAGTGACATGTATGAAAAATTATGGAGGTGGCCTTGCCACTAATACGATGTCAACTACATGATCATGCAAAGAGCAATATGACAATGATGGGGTGTGTCATAATAAACGGAACGGTGGAAAGTTGCATGGCAATATATCTTAGAATGGCTATGGAAATGCCATAATAGGTAGGTATGGTGGATGTTTTGAGGTAGGTAAATGGTGGGTGCATGATACCGGCGAAAGTTGCGCAGCATAATAGAGGCTAGCAATGGTGGAAGGGTGAGAGTGCGTATAATCCGTGGACTCACATTAGTCATAAAGAACTCATATACTTATTGCAAAAGTTTACTTGCCCTCGAAGCAAAGTACTACTACGCATGCTCCTAGGGGAATGGTTGGTAGGAGTTAACCATCGTGCGATCCCGACCTCCACACATAAGGAAGACAATTAAAAGAGCACCCGATGCAACAAATTTGTCACACAACTTTTACCATATGTGCATGCTATGGGACTTGCCAACTTCAACACAAGTATTTCTCAATTTCATAATTACCCAACTAGCATGACTCTAATGTTACCACCTTTATATCACAAAACAATTATCAAGCATCAAATTGATCATAGTGTTTAATGCACTTTCTATGATAGTTTTTATTATACCCAACTTGGATGCCAATCATTCTAGGACCAATTTTATAACCATAGCAAATACCATGCTGTTCTAAAAGACTCTCAAAATAATATAAGTGAAGCATGAGAGATCAATAATTTCTACAAAATTAAGCCACCGCCGTGCTCTAAAAATATATAAGTGAAGCACTAGAGCAAAATTATCTAGCTCAAAAGATATAAGTGAAGCACATAGAGTATTCTAATAAATTCCGAATCATGTGTGTCTCTCCCAAAAGGTGTGTGCAGCAAGGATGATTGTGGTAAACTAAAAATAAAAGACTCATATCATACAAGACGCTCCAAGCAAAACACATATCATGTGGCGAATAAAAATATAGCTCCAAGTAAAGTTATCGATGGACAAAGACGAAAGAGAGGATGCCTTCCGGGGCATCCCCAAGCTTAGGCTTTTGGTTGTCCTTGAATATTACCTCGGGGTTACTTGGGAATCCCCAAGCTTAGGCTCTTGCCACTCCTTATTCCATAGTCCATCGAATCTTTACCCAAAACTTGAAAACTTCACAACACAACACTCAACAGAAAACTCATAAGCTCCGCTAGTATAAGAAAATAAAACCACCACTTAGGTACTGTTTTGAACTCATACTAAATTCATATTGGTGTTAAACCTACTGTATTCCAACTTATCTATGGTTCATACCCTCCGATACTACTCATAGATTCATCAAAATAAGCAAACAACACATAAAAAACAGAACCTGTCAAAAATAGAACAGTCTGTAGTAATCTGTATCATTCGAATACTTCCGTAACTCCAAAAATCCTACCAAATTAGGACCAATCCATAGCAAAAAGAATCAGATCAAAAGCACGTTTCTGTGAATTACCAAAACTAATTTACTAGGTGCAAAATTTCTGATTTTCAGCAGGATCAACACAACTATCACCGTAGGCTATCCTAAAGGTCTTACTTGGTACTTTATTGAAACAAAAGATATAAAACATGACTAACATAGTCATGTGAGCACATAAAAACAGTAAGTGTAAATATTGGGTTGTCTCCCAACAAGCGCTTTTCTTTAATGCCTTTCTAGCTAGGCATGATGATTTCAATGATGCTCGCATAAAAGATAAGAATTGAAACATGAAGAGAGCATCATTAAGAATATGACTAGCACATTTAAGTCTAACCCACTTCTTATGCATAGGGATTTTGTGAGCAAACGACTTATGTGAACAATAACCAACTAGCATAGGAAGGCAAAACAAGCATAACTTCAAGATTTTAAGCACATAGAGAGGAGACTTGATATTATTGCAATTCCTACAAGCACATGTTCCTCCCTCATAATAATTTTCAGTAGCATCATGAATGAACTCAAAAATATAACCAACACCTACAACATTCTTTTCATGATCTACTTGCATAGAAATTTTGCTACTCTCCACATAAGCAAAATTCTTCTTATTCGGAATAGTGGGAGTATCATAAGAGACTCGAATACTATAAATTGTTTCCACATTAAAAGAGTAATGTTCAGAAAAAGGGTAATCATAATCATGACAAGTTTTATAAATATAATCATCACTACTTTTTATAGCATAAGTTTCATCACAATAATCATCATAAGTAGCAACTTTGTTCTCATCACAATCAATTGAAACCTCTTCCAAAATAGTGGATTCATCACTAAATAAAGTCATGACCTCTCCAATTCCACTTTCATGAATATTATAAGATTCAACACCCTCCAAAATAGTGGGATCTTTACTTCCTAAAATTGACACTCTTCCAAACCCACGTTCATCAATATAACCATCATAAATAGGAGGCATGCTATCATCATAATAAATTTTCTCATCAAAACTTGGGAGGCTAAAAATATCATCTTCATTAAATGTAGCATCCCCAAGCTTAGGACAAACATTAATTGCAGCAAATATATTCTCAAACATGTCATCCTCATCAAACATAGCATCCCCAAGCTTGGGCCTTTTCATATCATAAGCATAATCACTCTCATCATTAATAGTATGGATAGCACCAATAGTATAGCAATTATCATCATCACAATGAGTAATAGAAGCAACATCATTTGGTAGGGATACCTTTCTACCTTTGCTTCTCCGTCTTTTCTTTTTCTTCTTCACATCATGTGTGGGTTGAACCCTCTTTTTTGAGCTCCTTATTAATGAGATTGGTTGAATAGAAGGCTCCTCCTCGTTACCTGATTCATCATAAGAAATAATAGGAGGATATTGGGAAGTCTCTTCCCTTTTATTAGTATTCTCTTCATCTTCTATTTTCTTTCTTTTCTTTATGTAATTGGCAATATAAGGATTTTCAATGCAATTCACCGCACAATACATATAAATTTCCTCTAGATCAATATCAAGGAATTTCTCAAGGTTATATTCTGGAATATGCTTAGTTGAAGGTTTCAATTATTCATAACCCAAAAGCAAACTAAGTTCATTGTGATGTGCAAGGGAAATCAAGTCATCACAATTTTTGGACACGATTCAATCATGAAACAATTTGCATTGGAGATTTAAATGACCATGTTCATTGCAAAGTTCACAAGTATGGTAAAGAAATTTTAAATTTTCAGCACAAACATCTAGCCTCTCTTGCAACCATTTAGTTTCTAAATACTTATGCCTCTTGCAAAATCTATTTTCCCTATTTGGTGTGTACTTGCAAACTCTATGCACTCCACAAAAATTGACATGCTTATAAGAGACATTTTCATCATGACTAGTGCAATCATCATTAGTACTATGGATATTCAAAGAGTTCATACTAACAACATTACAATCACGCTCATAATTCAAAGATTTAGTGCCAAACATTTTTTATACTTCTTCTTCTAGCACTTGTCACAATTTTCCTTTCCATCATTCTCACGAAAGATATTAAAAAGATGAAGCGTATGAGGCAAACTCAATTCCATTTTTTTGTAGTTTTCTTTTATAGACTAAACTAGTGATAAAACAAGAAACAAAAAGATTCGATTACAAGATCTAAAGATATACCTTCAAGCACTCACCTCCCGGCAACGGTGCCAGAAAAGAGCTTGATGTCTACTACACAACCTTCTTTTTGTAGACGTTGTTGGGCCTCCAAGTGCAGAGGTTTGTAGTACAGTAGCAAATTTCCCTCAAGTGGATGACCTAAGGTTTATCAATCCGTGGGAGACGTAGGATGAAGATGGTCTCTCTCAAACAACCCTGCAACCAAATAACAAAGAGTCTCTTGTGTCCCCAACACACCCAATACAATGGTAAATTGTACAGGTGCACTAGTTCGGCGAAGAGATGGTGATACAAGTGCAATATGGATAGTAGATATAGGTTTTTGTAATTTTAAAATATAAAAACAACAAGATAACTAATGATAAAAGTGAGCGTAAGCGGTACTGCAAGGCTAGGAAACAAGGCCTAGGGTTCATACTTTCACCAATGCAAGTTCTCTCAACAATAATAACACAACTGGATCATATAACTATCCCTCAAGATGCAACAAAGAATCACTCCAAAGTCACTAATAGCGAATAACAAACGAAGACATTATTGTAGGGTACAAAACCACCTCAAAGTTAGCCTTTCTGATCGATCTATTCAAGAGTCCGTAGTAAAATAACATGAAGCTATTCTTTCCGTTCGATCTATCATAGAGTTCGTACTAGAATAACACCTTAAGACACAAATCAACCAAACCCTAATGTCACCTAGATACTCCAATGTCACCTCAAGTATCCATGGGCATGATTATACGATATGCATCACACAATCTCAGATTCATCTATTCAACCAACACAAAGTACTTCAAAGAGTGCCTCAAAGTTTCTACCGAAGAGTCAAGACGAAAATGTGTGCCAACCCCTATGCATAAGTTCACAATGTTACGGAACCCGCAAGTTGATCACCAAAACATACATCAAGTAGATCACGTGAATATCCCATTGTCACCACAGATAAGCACGGCAAGACATACATCAAGTGTTCTCAAATCCTTAAAGACTCAATCTGGCAAGATAACTTCAAGGGGAAAACTCAATTCATCACAAGAGAGTAGAGGGGGAGAAACATCATAATATCCAACTATAATAGCAAAGCTCGCGATACATCAAGATCGTATCACCTCAAGAACACGAGAGAGAGAGAGAGAGATCAAACACATAGCTACTGGTACATACCCTCAGCCCCGAGGGTGAACTACTCCCTCCTCGTCATTGAGAGCGCTGAGATGATGAAGATGGCCACCGGTGAGGGATCCCCCCTCCGGCAGGGTGCCGGAATAGGGTCTCGATTGGTTTTTGCTGGCTACAGAGGCTTGCGGCGGCGGAACTCCCGATCTCTTGTGCTCCCCGATGTTTTTAGGGTATATGGACATATATATATGCGAAAGAAGTCGGTCAGGGAGCCACGGGGGGCCCACGAGGGTGGGGGCGTGCCCAGGGGGTAGGGCGCGCCTCCCTACCTCGTGGTTACTAGTTGCTTCCCTGACATATACTCCAAGTCTCCTGGATTTCTTCCGTTCCAAAAATAACTCTCCCGAAGGTTTCATTTCGTTTGGACTCCGTTTGATATTCCTTTTCTTCGAAACATTGAAATAGGCAAGAAAACAACAATTTGGGTTGGGCCTCTGGTTAGTAGGTTAGTCCCAAAAATGATATAAAAGTGTAAAGTAAAGCCCATAAACATCCAAAACGGGTAATATAATAGCATGGAACAATAAAAAATTATAGAAACATTGGAGACGTATCACATAACCCTGCCAAGTTAGAGCATACACCTCGGGGGGGGGGGGGGGGTAGAACCGGTCATCTGTCTCTGAATCCTCCTCTGAGGAGCTATCCGTAACTAGCGAGATATGCGCTTCGTCAGATAGCATAGCCTGCTCTGAATACCTTGTTTTCACTCCAGAATTTTCCATCACCATGTCAAATGGCTGATGCACACGAAGAGTAGTTGAATGTACTAACATTGTTGACAAATGTAATACGTAACAAAAAAAGGATGGCCTGATATAATTCACATATAAGATGACTGGCTAAGCAGGATGGCATTGCAAAATTCACATATATGATGCCTGGCTAAACAAGATGGTGTTGCATAATTCACATAAACGATGAATAAACTAAACATATGGCATTCACACAAAGCATGTCTAAACTAAGCAGATGACATATTTGATGTATAAAGTAAGCAATGCAAGGCACCATATGCATGATATAACCAACATCAACATGCCAAGTTAGAGCGAAGACCTCAGGGGGTAAATAGGAGTGGTCTTCTCCTTCTGAATCCCCCTTAGAACAGATATCTTCCGCTCGATTACAATCTGAAATGGGTGGAGGGGGGCTGCCTTTGCGCCTACCATGGAGCGATGTCTGCATGAAATTTTATTGCCACGCAAGGCTCGTCTCTTTTGCTCTACAATTACAGTTCCATTGTGTACAATAACTGACATGCATAGGAATAAAACATAGTGAGATTATGTAAGGAGTGCATGTAGAAATCCAGAGTGATGGTAGAAACCTGTGGATAGACCCAAAACCAATGATAGCATGCAAATAATGGCTTCAGTTAAAAAATACAGATAATGGCTTATTTACTGTTTGTTTCCCACCCAACATGAAACTCACACTAGACACCAGAGATTAACCAGATAGTAGATAGATACTATTGATTGCGGCCTCGATATGTACCCCACAACCATTTAAAAACTCAAGTTTGACCATTAGTTTGGAGCTGACTTAGAGTCTAATCGGCGAACATGATGATAAAGTAGCATGTAATATAAAGCGATGCATAACATAAGCAGACACGAAAGAGTGCGACCTCTCTTGCGGACCCGTGTAGTCCTCGAGGTCATCTGCTCGATTGATGATGGTAATGCAGTT
This sequence comes from Triticum aestivum, assembly GCF_018294505.1. Classification (NCBI taxonomy): domain Eukaryota; kingdom Viridiplantae; phylum Streptophyta; class Magnoliopsida; order Poales; family Poaceae; genus Triticum; species Triticum aestivum. The sequence continues at coordinate 469,293,128 of NC_057798.1, read as the reverse complement.
TTCATGGCTGCCGGCGGCGGGGAAGAAGATCTGAGGCGGCGAAAGACAGTCTGGAGGCCGGATCCCTGCTGTGCTGGACCCATCTATCATTGGAGCAGCTGAGCTGGGGTGGACGACGGTGCAGCAGGAGCGGGACAAACCACGCAAGGTTTTCTTTGACAACTATTTGTAAGAGAAGTAATTCTGTAAGGGCTCGTTTGAATTGGAGGATTCTTACAACGCAGGGATAGGAAATAAACAGTAATAGGATAGGAATGCACGTGCAAAACAGAGGATTTAAAAACACATGATTTCTGCCAATTTGGGTGTTTGGTTCACAAGAATTGGAAGATCACAGGATGCAAAGAAGCATGGTGAGATTAAGTCAAACCACAAGAAAATGTACGGTTATAATGCTATTATGCTACTATCTCTTAGTCTTGTGCTTCATGAATAGGAATTTGAAAAGGAGGACAAGTGGATATTAAAATTCCTACAGTTTTTCTTTCAAGGAGACACTAAAGGAACAAATCCTACAGTTTTCCTTTGCGCCATTCCTTTGAACCAAATGCATGAATAGTAGTACCATAGGGAACTTTCCAATTCCTATGTTTTCCTTTCAAGCACTAGCGATTCTAGTAGGCAGGCTTGAGCAAGGAAAAGCCTACACTCAAAAAATGTTTTTGTGCTACTTCTACTACTTAGGACCCAGGGCACTGCCCTACTAGCTCAACTCCCAGGCACATCGACAAATGCACAGCTCAAATGCGTGGAGATAAATAATGATGGTGTTCAAGAGAGTCCATCACGAATAGCTAAGTTGCCTCGTACCTCACTTCTTGTCATATAGTAGGAGAAACTAATCATATTTCACGTTACTGCGTGTGCTTAGTGGACAATATATATAACATGTAGAGTAAAAAAGAGATGCAACGAGTGTACAACCTCTTTGGCGAAGCCATGTTGATCTCAGCATGATTGGGTTAGTCAGTGAGGATGATCCGGCTGACTTGGCTGTCTAAGGAGGGGAAGAAGATCTTAGGCATCTTGAGATGGAGCCCGGGGTACTGCTCCGCTGTGATGGAGGGTTTCATCGTTGGAGCAGCTCTGGTGAGTTGTACGACGCCGAGGCTGAAGCAGGATAGGAGAGACAACGTTAACCTGAGTGGAATTCTAATACCATCTCCAATAGAGGATGTAAAATACATAACCACAAAGTGCTAGATGTAAAATACATCAACCGCTCATCTCTGAACTTAACTGTCAAAACTAAATTTAACTGTCAAAATTGAACTCAACTGTCAAAATTGAATTTTGCTGTCGAAACTGATTTTACTGCCGAAACTGAATGCACTAGAGGTGAGGCTACACGCCAGTCGACTGTCTTTTTCATCTCTAGTCAGTCGATTTTCCAGTTGTTGGATACGAAATCAAGGGCCTACAATTCATCTTCAACCTCCACCACCCTAAGCCGCCAGCCACCACCGGCCAAACAGTCGCCCCCCACCGGCGGTGCGTCGCACCGCCTGCCCTGGAACCACTCCCCACTGCTGGTCCGCCGCCGCCAGCTTTTTCTCTGGCGATCCCCACGCCACCGCCCCACCACCGCCGGTGACCACCGCCCCCACCCTAAACCCTAAGATAGATAGTGGGTACCTCTCCGGTGAGCCCCCTCCCCGCTGCGACTGGTTCTTCCTTAACTCCGGTGAGCCCTCCCACCCCCTGAAAATTGACTGACCCAAAAGTTGATTCAGTCGACTGAAGTGTAGCTAAATCGGAGCAGCATCTCAAGCAAGAGCAAGAGCGGGAGCAGCAGCGTGAGAAAGAGCAAGAGCAATAGCAAGAGAAAACCAGACAGGGGACCAAGATCAAGAGCAGAGCAGCAGCGCGAGCGAGAGCTAAAGCAGCAGCAGCTCCTACTGATGTGGAAGTCACCGCCAAGGGAGCGACGTCGTGGAGGAAGTGGCCGGTGATGCCGCCGTGGATGGATTCACGACGTGTCGGCTCGGCACCGAGCGCCAGCAGCATCGGGAGATTGAATCAAGAAGAAAATGCGGCGATTAGTGTACAACCTCTTTGGTGGCGCTGATTAGGCCGCAGCTTCATGTGTGGAAACGGTGATGATGCAGCTCTTCCAGTGGTGCAGGTGAAGACAGCGGTGTGGGAATGGAGGTGGTGCAAAAGACGATCGGAACATCGGGGCAGCTCCTTGGAGGTGGAGGACAGGATGGCTGAACCGGCGGGACGATGAGATCAACGACGGATCCTCATCCGGTACGGTTGATGAGGGACGTCGAGGTGTTGCTGTGGATGACGTCGTCGCGGAAGAGGCTCCAACTCGGTGGCGGATGGAGGATGGTGTGGGGCTTCATGGGTTTTCGCGGCCTCGGTGTATGAATGGGTGGGCGGATGGGATGCGAGTGGGGAACCATGGCTTAGGGACGCGCTTGTTCGAAATGTGGGGTAAATTACGAAAGTACCCCCACCGATTTGAGGCGGTTCTTTCGGTTCAGGGGTATCATGGGCCTTTCACGTGTCGGGATTTCACAGGAGGTGGGAGTTTTCACGCGCGTTGTAATTTTGGAATAGCAAGGCGTGGGTTGAGATGGAGGGAGTTGTCGGAGCACAACGAGACAAAGATATATCTTAAATATTTCGGGGTAACAAAGGCGCGGGTTGAAATTTCCGGACAAGCCTAACATGTACTGTACCAAATCAATTCGCACTTCCGTCGATGAAAAAACAAAAAGAAATCAATTCGCAACACACAAGAGAGTCTAGTCCCGTGTACTGTACCGAATAAATTCGCACTACAAATGTCATTCAAAACATTGAATTCATGTTATGTTCAATTAAAATATTTTTCTACGTGTATAATGCATGCAACCTACTACTCAAATTCTCCCGCAAAAAAAAAACTACTACTCAAATGAACGTTTTAGTGCATTTCAAATGTATATACTACCGCTTCAATATGAACTAAATTTGAATTTGTTTCTCTATTTTAATAAGATCTACAATAATGATTATTGTGAAGTCAAACCATTTGAATTCGTTTCTCTATTTTAATAAGATCTACAATCATCATTGTTGTCAAGTTAAACCATCGTTTGTGTATTATCTTCACAGCACAACACATGATTACTCTCGAGTTAGATATGAACTATGTGTACTATATGAACTCGAACTCGATTTTTTGAATCCACTTTATGTTTATTTCAAATCACAGTACATTTCAAGCTCTAGCTAGATCTTCATAATCTAAACCATGTCTCATATGTATAATGTGTTTATCACATAATGTATGGTGCCCCGCCCCCTACGCCTACAAGTATTTAGATGTGAGTTGCAAACACCACACATTACCACAAATTCAAATAAAATGTGAGATTGTTCGATATATAGTATTGTTTAGATTGTTCGATTTTAGTTGTAAGATGTAAACACCACACATTATCACAAATTCAAATAAAATGTGAGATTGTTTGATGTATAGTATGGTTTAGATTGTTCGACATTTAGTTGTGAGTTGCAAACGCCATGCATTATCACATTATGGTATAACATGTGCAAAACCACAATGCGTATCACTGCTATATTCATGCATGCATATGTTTATAACACTATGATCTCCTATTCAAATATATGAATCCACTTCAATATCAAATTATGATATTTGTTAGTCTCTTACACCCACACAATCCTCTAACCTTTGTAGCTAGCACTAATTTTCTCTCATGCATGCACACGCCCTCCCCCTCCCTCGGCATTCTATCCATCACACACATTCATTTTTTTCTTTAGGTCATTCTCCCACAGTCTCCACCACTCCTTTCCGACACACACCGATCGATAAACCTCTCCAGCGATGTCTGCCTACCACATACACATGCACCTTCCATTTCCTCCTTTCTGTGTCCATGCCTCATGTCTCTCATACGGTCCCACACACGTGTAAACTCTCGCCCCTCTTTTCATATCTCACAACCGCACACTCCTCCCCCTATCTAGCTAGTAGCTCGGCCTCTCGCACCACCTCCTAGCACCATTCTCTTTGTCTATCCATCTCGCTGGGCCTTATTTGCCTCTAACAAATGGATGTACACCGACCGATCTCCCGCTATACATATAGCTAGCTAGGTCCTTATAACTCGTTTTCCCCCACGCGTCGATCGATCTACCTCATTAGTTATGTCTCTCACTTCCTCGGACAAACAACAATTGATCTACCGATCTAGTTAGGTTTGCTTACCAAACACATGGTTCCCCTTCATCATCCATGCATGCGTCCTGACAGATCTATCATGCACAGGCACACACAGAAACGCATCCCCACTCTTATTGATAATATTGCAGTTCTATCCTCAGTTTATCTAGTAGGCCTCTCCCACCATCTTCGAGAAGCAACTCCATCACCCATCCAGCACTCTACCCCTCTCCCTCCCTCTCTCTCTCTCCTCTCTCTCTCTCTCTGTCCCATCCTACTTCCCGTCCTTTAGTTATGTATGGATGTCGACCGATCTCCCTCAAGACATAGCTGGGTCTCTCCTTGTCAACACATATACGAGTTGTTCTACCTCTCTAGTTAGGCCTCTGCCTCCCCCCCCCACACACTGATACATCGAGCGCTCTAGTCATGTCTCCCTGCCACACACAAACTTGACATGTGCCCTCTGACGTTCGGTAGGTCAGTCGCCCTATATCTTTGACTTGCACACACACAATTTTGATGTCTCTCTTCATCGATCTCGCACCCACCAACTTGATCCTCTCTTCGACTCTATCGATATCTATAACCGCTCCCTCTCTTCTCGTGGATCACCCATCCCTCTATATATGATATGGATAGGCCTCCATTTCACACACATTGCATGCAAAATTTTGTTTGAGATGTCATCGACACATATTCCCACAAATACATTCACGAAATCACCCCCCAAAACAAAAACACTCACGCACGCACACACCATCTGTCTAGGTTTGTATCTCTCATACACACACCCACATAGGTGGGGGACGTGCACGAAGAGAAGAGGTGCACGCACGGCGCACGTACTCCCGTCTCTTTCCCAACCAAACCCGCGCGGGTACAGGGTGGAGCTCATTTCTGTATGAAAAGGCAGCCACATGGTAATTTGACAAGTTTACTGGTTGTCCACTTGATGGAGGGAGGATCGTCTACCACGGGTGAACAAACAAATTGTGACTTGGTGCGTCATGTTAAAAAAGAGGCAAACAATGTGGGGCCTACTTTAGAGGCAAGGCTCTATACACTGGAGTACTTTTGATGTGTCCCGACAACTCGCAGAACAAGGAGAAACTTGCTTAGTACATCGTCTCCCCCGCCCACGGGTGCGATGGCTCGCAGGATGAGGTGAAGCTTGCTTACTAGTACGCCTTACGCCCGCTCCCTCGCCCACTCGCATGGTGGCTCGCAGGACGAGGAGAAAATTTTACTACTCCCTCTGTTTACTCCTCGTCCCTACCTTGGTTAGAGAGATTATCATATTGTTTGGAATATATGTCCTTTAGTACTCCCTCCATTTACTTATACAAGGCCACTATAAAAAAATACATTTTGCATATAGACATATATAGACGTATTTTAGAGTGTAGATTCACTCATTTTGCTCCGTATGTAGTCCATATTGAAACATACATAATAGTACGCACTCTCCCTCGCCTCTCGACCCTTGCCCACATGGTGGACATGCACCAATTCATTCGGTCTCATATAGCCAGAACGATATATACTGCAGTACCATTATTGCTCGACTTCCAGAAGAGGCGAAGAGCCCATCACAACGTTAATATTTTGGAGATGCCAAGCGCAAGGTTTATATGAGAACGAGTAGTAGGTGCTATGTCATTTATAAATAAAGTTTTTTTTCTTCAGTGGCACGTACGCAATGTAAATAGGTTCATATGGAGAGAAAAGGAAACCGCTCCACTATATACATAGTCAGGACGAGCCTACACGGTTGCTTGCTGGGGTTGCTCTCTTCACACTCTTTCGCACAAAACGACTGTCGCTACATCTCTAACATCCCGGCGGATCATGTCCGCCGGGGGAAGGGGTGGATGCTTAGTGTACATGCGGTTGCCGTCGCCAACGGCAAAAACCCACTGTCGACACGGCCCGATCAGGGGTCCCCGCCGTTCTCTCTCACAAAGCCGGTGAGGTTTCCTTCGTCCCTTGCTCACTGCCGCGACGTGGGACGTTGCCACCTCCCGCCTCCCTCCTCTAGGTTGAGCTACATCCCGACATCCCTCAGGTACAACTCCCTTTACAGCCGGCTTGCACCACTGCTCCAGCTGCCCACATCACTACATGTGGATATTTCTCTACTTCTTTGCCCCACACATACCTCTACTGGCTTCTACATACTGTATTTGTGATGAGTTTATGTCTCATCAACTAGTCCCAGTAATCTTATTCTAATCACGCTTCTTCAATTTCTTTGCCACAGGGATGCTCATCTCAATTTTGGTGAAACTGCACAAAATGATCCGATGGTCAAAGGGTTGCAAACTTCATTTCTTGGGAAGCTCCAACGTTGCCAGCAAATTAAAGTCTGGTTATGGTTTATGGTTCAAGGGCTAGGGACTGCATGGATCATTTTTTTCTTTAGATATCTTTGTTCCAAAATAAGTGTCAACTTTAGTAGTAGTACAACTTTGTACTAAAGTTTGCATAAAGTTGAGACACTTATTTTGGAACGGAGGGAGTACATATTGGCTATGATCTGTCAATCATTGAGATGCAATAGCATGCATGTTAGTCTCCTTTGTATTTGATGAAATGTTGCAACGGGCAACCTTGGACACAAGATACATGAAATAGAAGCTGGAAGCTTCATAGCATTGTACAAATTTATCTCGCTGATAAATTACAGTACGTACTATACTAGTACTATGTAAAGAGTTAGGTGTTGCACGGTCTCCAGAAAATATGATGATAGTGTGAGGTGGGCCATGTAATCACTGAGCCTGCGTGTTTTCACTGCTCTCGCACTCCTCCGCTGTAAGAATGGAGAAAATTGTAATCTAGTAGTACCTCCTTTCGCCGAAAGCATGGGACATCCAGCAGTCCTACCACCTCAGTAATAATGACCAATGAGCCGTCAAATCACATAGACCTAGCAGTAAGTTGGATGGACAAATCAACCATCACTCTTGAATTCGCTTCTCCCTTCAACGCAAGCGCTAGTGAGAGGTCGCGTCCGCTCTGCCCGGGCATGAATGCGGCACTGATTCTTTGGAGCGGCACTGACCGTTTTGGGCGAGAAGCGCACGCGGGCGATTGAGGGGCTTTGGGTGGGCCAGGCCGGTCAGGAGCGGGCATGGCAGCTGTCCGCCTATCCCGACCGGACGCCCGGAAATGAGAGGATGCACCGACTCTCGCGGCTAAATCGTACACTACACACCATCTCTCTGTAGGAGTAGGTCAATGGCTCCTCTCTCTAACACACACATGTTGTTAAACACACACACACACACACACACACACACACGCACGCACACGCGCACACACACACACAGGTTCATAGAATAGGAATATCGTGCGAGTGCGAAGCCACAGGAAGCGAGATACAAATGGAGTATGTACAAGAAGAGAAGAGGTGATGAATATTCCATCAAACCTAGACTGAGGAGTAGTACTCCCTCCGTCCAGGTGTTAAGTCATCTTACAGAATTCAGATATTCCCAAAATGTTTAGGCGTCGTCCATTAAATTTACATCTCAATCCCCTCCCGGCCTCGTTGCTAGCGAGCGTTGTTAAATAGGGAGCGTTTGGATCCTTAGCAAGAACAGCTTATAGCCTAGCCTGGCAAAGTTAGGCGTTTGGAACTGTTAAAATATGTTAGCTTTTGTGGGCCAGCTAGCTTGGGTGGGCTAGAAAAACCTTGCTAGCTCAGGAGAGCCAGATCGGCTCGCTTCCGATGGCAAACTTCACGTAGTAGTAACATAGACTAGTAACATATGCATGTTACTAGTCCAAGTTACTCACCACTATGACCAGCCTAAGCAATGTAACCAAATGCTCCTTACTCTGCCTTGTTATCTCCCCTGGAAACCCAATGCATGGAGCACAACTACACGTTGATCAGTCAAGAAATCAAAGTCGGCTTGCATGCGAGTTAATACGTGGCCCTGCATGGTAGCTAAAACGGCATCTCTTAGTTGTTGGGATTAATTTTGTGTTTAGAGACAGAAATCAAGGCTTTGATTGGAGGAAGGACCGGTCAAGTTTCTCCTCCTCCAATCTGCTTGCACCTTGGTCCCGTTGCACCTTCTAACGTGACTTATTACACCTAGACGGAGCGAGTAGTACGAGATACGGTGGCACACTGGCTTAGGTCGAATACAAGTGCCCAAAGTTGTGTGCATGTTATAATAAGGATTCACTTAAAATAGTATGTGAGAGAACAGAGGGATCAATTGGACAGTGTTCACGAGCATTAGCGAGATGTGTGAGGTAAGATACACCACTGGCGCTTTTAATTTTTCTTATTAATTTGTTTGTTTCACCCGATGACTAGTGGGACCCAACGTACTACGTGGAGAGAAGTAAGGCGACTAAGGTTGCATTATTTCTGTACTACCAACACTGCTTTAAATCCCAAAAGACCGTAGACTAGTCACAATGGATAGTAACTTAGACTAGTAACATGCATATGTTACTAGTCTATGTTACTACCTCTATAGTGGGGAGTAACATTGTTTGGTATCATGCAACACTTCATTTATTAGATTGTAGACTCATTTTGTCTTGGTATGTGTGATGTTACAATAAGTAGATGTGGCGAGTAATTGATTACCACATGCCTCTCTTTCTTCATTAATTACTTGCCAGATCATCTATTTTTCCTAAAGATGTGTGATGATACCACCTATGTTGCTCCCACTGTGGATAGTCTTACCACCAAAGCCACATGACACTATTATGATTTAAATCCCAATGACTCCCACGCAAAAAAGAAAAACACGGCATGCTTGTCACACGAATGCAGAAATGTATAAAAGGTTATTTTCCTCTTGTTGAACATAACAGGAGGGTGGTGTAGCTGGTTAGCCTGTTCACTCATCAAACTTGAGGTCTCGGATTCGATAACTACACTTGAGCATAATTTTGTTTTTGTTCGACTTCTTTCTTCCACCCAATGATAGGTAGGCACCGCATGACAGAGAGAGAAAATAATCTGGGCGGTGCCAAGAGGATTCTTTGACTGGTCAAAATGGATGGATACGGAGCTATACAATCTCGTAGTGACCATATAATCACCTCATCACATATACACTGCAGCCTCGGCGCTTGTTTTCTAGGGTTTGCACTCTTCACACACTCTCTCCAGTATATATATACACGCTGGAGCCTCAGTGCTTGTAGTTTCTCTCTTCACACTCTCTCACCCTCTCCAGATCTAAACAAGACTTCGTTGGCCTCTCTCTCTCTCTCCCCTCACTTCTGGTCAAAGAGCTGGCAGGATTCGTCTACCGGGAAGGGAAGGAGGCTTAACGCTGTCGCCGTCGGCGAGGCAGGGAATCCACTACCAGCGCAACTGTTCTCTTTCACCCAACAGTGCGCGGGAGGGCCTCTGACCCCTTCTTCTTTGCCGGCGTACATAGTGTGGGCCGAACGGCCTCCGGCCGCCCACCGAACCACACCCCAAGAACCTTAAGGTATAATTTACTTATTCCACATGCATTGCTCTAGCTGCATGTGGGATTTTTCCGCTTCTGCACTCGAATCTAGGTGTTGGATCAAACAAGAAAGTAGTGGGGAAAGTTGTATAGCATGAATCTAGGACGTGGTTCAAAGAGGAAAGGAATGGGGGAAAGTAGTGGGGAAAGTTGTATAGCATGAATCTAGGACATGGTTCAAAAGGGAAAGGAAGGGGGGAAAGTAGTGGGGAAAGTAGTATAGCATGAATCTAAGACGTGGTTCAAAGAGGAAAGGAGTGGGGGAAAGTAGTGGGGAAAGTTGTATAGCATGAATCTAGGACGTGGTTCAAAGAGGAAAGGAAGGGGGAAAGTACTAGTACAGACTGGCTATCCAACACCTATGTTGGTCGAAAAGGGAAAACAATGACAAACACAGTACGCACATCTGTAACGAACTGATCTTTTGTTTTGGGGGACAAGGCTGTGGAGTTTGAGCAGGACTAGATTTGCTGCGCTCACATAGGGAAAGGTGTCTAAAGATAACAAAACTGGGACCAACACAAATATGTCCTTGGTTGTTTGTTCTTTGTTGCAACAGACTGTGCATCACCCCTTCATACATCGGTAGATGCACATGGTGTTGGTGCGTCCACTGTCCCGTGCAACTCTTTAGCTATTGTTAATCTAAGGCCCTGTTTGGAAAAACTCCCTAGTCCCTACCTGCTTGGTTCCAGGGACTAGACATGGACTAGAGGTTATTAAATGACATGCTAAAAGACCATCTTACCCCTAGTAATGAACTAATAGAGACAAGGTGCGACGCGGGGCAGGGGCAACTCTTGAAAAAGTCCCCAAAAGACTCTCCCTCGGGGTCTTCTTTCTTTAGTCCCAAATGCCCACTTTTAGTCCCTAAAAGTCCCTCCTATTTCATTTAGATGGGACTGACACAGAGTTTTTTTAATCCCTACACCAAAATGTCCCTGTAAACAAACACCCTCTAATAATGCCGCTGGAAATTGATGCAATGTCACAGTTAAATGCAAATTACATGTATCGCGAATTTTATTGTTAATATAATATCTTTGTTAATATTAATCAATGCCACCGTTTGAGAAATGCTAATGTCTTGCTTTCTTTCCCATTTAGATAAGTTAGATGCTTCTTTTTGTTGGCTTATGTGTCATCCACCGTTATTGACCACTAGTGTTGTTTCCTTTGCACCTATGTGTAAACAGGGTTATTGATGTCTACTACACAACCTTCTGCTTGTAGACGTTGTTGGGCCTGCAAGTGCACAGGTTTGTAGGACAGTAGCAAATTTCCCTCAAGTGGATGGCCTAAGGTTTATCAATCTGTAGGAGGCGTAGGATGAAGATGGTCTCTCTCAAACAACCCTGCAACCAAATAACAAAGAGTCTCTTATGTCCCCAACACACCCAATACAATGGTAAATTGTATAGGTGCACTAGTTCGGCGAAGAGATGGTGATACAAGTGCAATATGGATGGTAGATAAAGGTATTTGTAATCTGAAATTATAAAAACAGCAAGGTAGAAAGTGATAAAAGTGAGCGTAAACGGTATTGCAATGGTAGGAAACAAGGCCTAAGGTTCATACTTTCACTAGTGCAAGTTCTCTCAACAATAATAACATAGATAGATCATATAGCAATCCCTCAACATGCAACAAAGAGTCACTCCAAAGACACTAATAGCGGAGAACAAACGAAGAGATTATGGTAGGGTACGAAACCACCTCAAAGTTATTCTTTCGGATCAATCTACTCAAGAGTTCGTACTAGAATAACACCTTAAGACACAAATCAACCAAAACCCTAATGTCACCTAGATACTCCATTGTCACCTCAAGTATCCGTGGGTATGATTATATGATATGCATCACACAATCTCTTCATCTATTCAACCAACACAAAGTAATTCAAAGAGTGTCCCAAAGATTCTAACGGAGAGTCAAGACGAAAACGTGTGCCAACCCCTATGCATAGGTTCATGGGCGGAACCCGCAAGTTGGTCACCAAAACATACATCAAGTGGCACATGATATCCCATTGTCACCACAGATAATCACGGCAAGACATACATCAAGTGTTCTCAAATCATTAAAGACTCAATCCGACAAGATAACTTCAAGACGAAAACTCAATTCATCACAAGAGAGTAGAGGGGGAGAAACATCATAAGATCCAACTATAATAGCAAAGCTCGGGATACATCAAGATCGTGCCATAGAGGGAACACGAGAGAGAACACGAGAAAGAGAGATCAAACACATAGCTACTGGTACATACCCTCAGCCTCGAGGGTGAACTACTCCCTCCTCGTCATGGATAGCGCCGGGATGATGAAGATGGCCACCGGTGAAGGATCCCCCCTTTGGCAGGGTGCCGGGAAGGGCTCCCGAGAGGTTTCTGGTGGCTACAAAGGCTTGCGGCGGCGGAACTCCCGATCTATCTTGATATTCGATGTTTTTAGGTACGTAGGCTTATATAGGCGAAAGAAGTCGGTCGGGGGAGCCTCGAGGGGCCCACGAGAGGGTAGGGCACGCCCAGGGGGTGGGCGCGCCCCCTATCTCGTGGCCTCCTCGAAGATCTTCTGACGTGCACTCCAAGTTCCCTGGATCATAATCTTCCCAAAAATCACGCTGCCAAAGGTTTCGTTCCGTTTGGACTCCGTTTGATATTCCTTTCCTTCGAAATACTGAAACAGGCAATAAAACAGCAATATGGATTGGGCCTCCGGTTAATAGGTTAGTCCCAAAAGTAATATAAAAGTGTATAATAAAGCCCATAATCAGTCAAAGTGGATAATAATATAGCATGGAACAATAAAAAATTATAGATACGTTGGAGACGTATCAAGCACCCCCAAGCTTAATTCCTGCTCGTCCTCGAGTAGGTAAATGATAAAACAGAATTTTTGATGTGTGAATGCTAGAGGTGCACAAGTTTGATCAATGATAATTTCAATCACCTTTTCTAGCATGTTTATATGTCATAACAGTAGTTCATCTCATAAAACTCTTCATGAACAAGTAACAAGTTATTCACATGTTAAAGCATAGACCATAAACTTTCTTGAAAACTAGCAAACTTCATTCTTAGTCATCAAACAATTGCAATTCATCTTATTTTCAGGAAGGGTCTATGTCAGAGCTTTGATTTAGCAAACTCCACATACTCAACTATCATATAGTCTCTACAATTGCTAACACTCATGCAATACTTGTGGTTATGGAGTTTTAGTCAGACACAGAGAAAGATAGGGGCTTATAATGTTGCCTCCAACCGTATTCACCTTTGGGTGATGTCAACAATAATAGTTCATGCTAACGTACATCCAATTGGATATATATATCAGGATCACCCTAACACAAAGTGCTTGCCAAAGGAAAAAATGAAAAAGGGAAAGGTGAAGATCACCTTGACTCTTGCATAAAGTAAAAGACATGAAGTAAAAGATAGGCCCTTCGCAGAGGGAAGCAGAGGTTGTCATGCGCTTTTAGGGTTGGATACACAAAATCTTAATGCAAAAGAACGTCACTTTATATTGCCCCTTGTATATGGACCTTTATTATGCAGTCCGTCGCTTTTATTGCTTCCATAACAAGATCTTACAAAGCTGATTTTCTCCGCACTAATAAGTCATGCATATTTAGAGAGCAATTTTTATTGCTTGCACCGATGACAACTTACTTGAAGGATCTTACTAAATCCATAGGTAGGTATGGTGGACTCTCATGGCAAAACTGGGTTTAAGGATATTTGGAAGCACAATTAGTATCTCTACTTGGTGCTAGGAATTTTGGCTAGCATGAGGGGGAAAGGCAAGCTCAACATGTTTGAATGATCCATGGCAATATACTTTAACTGAGATGCAAGAAAACATAACCCATTACGTTTTCTTCCTTGTCCAACATCAACTCTTTAGCATGTCATACTTAATGAGTGCTCACAATTATAAAAGATGTCTATGATAATATATTTATATGTGAAATCTCTCTTCCTTCAATATTCTTTCATGAATTGTTCAAATGACTAATACAATTCTTGCTAATCGTCAATAAATTTACAACCTCTACTTCTTAGATGTGAAGTCATTACTCCCCCATGGGATAAGCATATGAAACATATATAATTTCAGATTTATGACATTCAATTCATTCAACCATTTACTCATAGGATATAAGTGAAGAACACGAGTAAATGAAAAACTACTCCAAAAAGATATAAATGAAAACCAATGAGTAGCTTAAATAATTATGTAACTATGTGAAGACAAAATGACATTGCAAGGATAGCACAACTCATGTGAAGAAGCAAAAACTTAGGCTCAACCGATACTAACCGATAGTTGTTGAAGAAAGGTGGGATGCCTACCGGGGCATCCCCAAGCTTAGATGCTTGAGACTTCTTGCAATATTATCTTGGCGTGCCTTGGGCATCCCCAATCTTGAGCTTTTGTGTCTCCTTAATTCCTCTTATATCATGGTTTCTCTTTTTATCAAAAGCTTCATCCACACCAAACTCAACAAGAACTCGTGAGATAGGTTAGTATAAAACAATGCAAAACTTTATCATATTCTACTGTAACAAATTACTAAGATTATTATTCAACATTTAATACTAAATGTCTCTGCATATTTAATACCCCTATCCTCAAATAGAATCATTAAACAAGCAAGCATAGGCAAACAATGCAAACATAACAACAATCTGCCAAAACAGTATAGTCTGTAAAGAATGCAAGATTCATCATACTTCACCAACTCCAACAATTATAAGAAAAATACTATGATGTAAAATATTTATCATAGCTCATTATGCAAAAAGATTCAACATTATATAACTCTCTGACTTTTCTAGGGAATTTTTGCAACAGCGGTAAACTTTCTATTTTCAAACAGCAACATGTTTACTAGTAAAATAAGCATGGTAAAGGCTATCCTTGACATTTTTATTGAAAATATAGATGAAAAACATTATTATAAATAATAGCAAGCAAATACTAACAAAAGAAAATGACGCTCCAAGCAAAACACATATCATGTGGCGAATAAAAATATAGCTCCAAGTAAAGATACAGATGAACGAAGACGAAAGAGGGGATGCCTTCCGGGGCATCCCCAAGCTTAGTTGCTTGGTTGTCCTTGAATATTACCTTGGGGTGCCTTGGTAATCCCCAAGCTTAGGCTCTTGCCACTCCTTATTCCATAGTCCATCGAATCCTTACCCAAAACTTGAAAACTTCACAACACGAAACTCAAAACAAAACTCGTAAGCTCCGTTAGTATAAGAAAGAAAAACCACCACATAAGGTACTGTAATGAACTCATTATTTATTTATATTGGTGCTAAACCTACTGTATTCCAAGTTCTCTATGGTTCATACCCTTACATACTAGCCATAGATGCATCAAAACATGTAAACAACACAATGAAAACAGAATCTGTCAAAAACAGAACAGTCTGTAGTAATCTGTATCAAACGTATACTTATGGAACCCCAAAAATTATGAAATAAATTGGTGGACCTGAGGAATTTGTCTGTTAATCATCTTCAAAAATATTCAACCTAAAATCACTCTCTTGTAAAAAGTGGCAGCTAATCTCGTGAGCGCTAAAGTTTCTTTTTTTCACAGCAAGATCATAAAGACTTCACCCAAGTCTTCCCAAAGGTTCTACTTGGCACTTTATTGAAACAAAAGCTATAAAACATGATTACCACAGTAGCATAATCATGTGAACACACAAAAACAGTAAGGGTAAATATTGGGTTGTCTCCCAACAAGCGCTTTTCTTTAATGCCTTTCTAGCTAGGCATGATGATTTCAATGATGCTCACATAAAAGATAAGAATTGAAACATAAAGAGAGCATCATGAAGAATATGACTAGCACATTTAAGTCTAACCCACTTCCTATGCATAGGGATTTTGTGAGCAAACAACTTATGGGAACAATAATCAACTAGCATAGGAAGGCAAAACAAGCACAACTTCAAGATTTTAAGCACATAGAGAGGAAACTTGACATTATTGCAATTCCTACAAGCATATGTTCCTCTCTCATAATAATTTTCAGTAGCATCATGAATGAATTCAACAATATAACCAGCACCTAAAGCATTATTTTCATGATCTACAAGCATAGAAAATTTACTACTCTCCACATAAGCAAAATTCTTCTCATCAATAGTAGCGGGAGCAAACTCAACAAAATAACTATCATGTGAGGCATAATCCAATTGAAAACTAAAATCATGATGACAAGTTTCATGGTTATTTTTATTATTTATAGCATACAAGTCATCACAATAATCATCATAGATAGCAACTTTGTTCTCATAATCAATTGGAACCTCTTCCAAAATAGTGGAACCATCACTAAATAAAGTTGACACTCGTCCAAATCCACTTTCATATTCATCACAATAAGATTCAATATCATCCAAAATAGTGGGATCAATACTACCTAAAGTTGACACACTTCCAAACCCACTTTCATCAATATAATCATCATAAATAGGAGGCATGCTTTCATCATAATAAATATTCTCATCAAAACTTGGGGGACAAAAATTATCATATTCATCAAACATAGCTTCCCCAAGCTTGTGGCTTTGCATATCATTAGCATCATGGGTATTCAAGGAATTCATACTAATAACATTGCAATCATGCTCATCATTCAAAGATTTAGTGCAAAACATTTTATAGATTTCTACTTCTAGCACTTGAGCACAATCTTCCTTACCATCATTCTCAAGAAAGATATTAAAAAGATGAAGCGTATGAGACAAACTCAATTCCATTTTTTTGTAGTTTTCTTTTATAAAATAAACTAGTGATAAAACAAGAAACAAAAAGATTCAATTGCAAGATCTAAAGATATACCTTTAAGCACTCACCTCCCTAGCAACGGCGCCAGAAAAGAGCTTAGTTGATGGGGTGTGAGTGTCGTTTACCTAGCCTCCCCGGCAACGGCGCCAGAAAAGAGCTTGATGTCTACTACACAACCTTCTTCTTGTAGACGTTATTGGGTCTGCAAGTGCACAAGTTTGTAGGACAGTAGCAATTTTCCCTCAAGTGGATGACCTAAGGTTTATCAATCTGTAGGAGGCGTAGGATGAAGATGGTCTCTCTCAAACAACCATGCAACCAAATAACAAAGAGTCTCTTGTGTCCCCAACACACCCAATACAATGGTAAATTGTATAGGTGCACTAGTTCGACGAAGAGATGGTGATACAACTGCAATATGGATGGTAGATAAAGGTATTTGTAATCTGAAATTATAAAAACAACAAGGTAGCAAGTGATAAAAGTGAGCGTAAACGGTATTGCAATGGTTGTAAACAAGGCCTAAGGTTCATACTTTCACTAGTGCAAGTTCTCTCAACAATAATAACATAGATAGATCATATAACAATCCCTCAACATGCAACAAAGAGTCACTCCAAAGACACTAATAGCGGAGAACAAACGAAGAGATTATGGTAGGGTACGAAACCACCTCAAAGTTATTCTTTCAGATCAATCTACTCAAGAGTTCGTACTAGAATAACACCTTAAGACACAAATCAACCAAAACCCTAATGTCACCTAGATACTCCATTGTCACCTCGAGTATCCGTGGGCATGATTATACGATATGAATCACACAATCTCAGATTCATCTATTCAACCAACACAAAGTACTTCAAAGAGTGTCCCAAATATTCTACCAGAGAGTCAAGACGAAAACGTGTGCCAACCCCTATGCATAGGTTCATGGGCGGAACCTGCAAGTTGGTCACCAAAACATACATCAAGTGGCACGTGATATCCCATTGTCACCATAGATAATCACGACAAGACATACATCAAGTGTTCTCAAATCATTAAAGACTCAATCCGATAAGATAACTTCAAGAGGAAAACTCAATTCATCACAAGAGAGTAGAGGGGGAGAAACATCATAAGATCCAACTATAATAGCAAAGCTCGGGACACATCAAGATCGTGCCATAGAGGGAACACGAGAGAGAACACGAGAAAGAGAGATCAAACACATAGCTACTGGTACATACCCTCAGCCTCGAGGGTGAACTACTCCCTCCTCATCATGGATAGCACCGGGATGATGAAGATGGCCACCGGTGAAGGATCCCCCCTCCGGCAGGGTGCCAGGAAGGGCTCTCGAGAGGTTTCTGGTGGCTAGAGAGGCTTGCAGCGGTGGAACTCCCGATCTATCTTGATATTTGATGTTTTTAGGGTACGTAGGCTTATATAGGCAAAAGAAGTCGGTCGGGGGAGCCTCGAGGGGCCCACGAGAGGGTAGGGCGCACCCAGGGGGGTGGGCGCGCCCCCCTATCTCGTGGCCTCCTCGAGGATCTTCTGACGTGCACTCCAAGTTCCCTGGATCATAATCTTCCCAAAAATCATGTTGTTGAAGGTTTCGTTCCGTTTGGACTCTGTTTGATATTCCTTTCCTTCGAAATACTGAAACAGGCAATAAAACTACAATATGGGTTGGGCCTCCGGTTAATAGGTTAGTCCCAAAAGTAATATAAAAGTGTATAATAAAGCCCATAATCGTTCAAAACAGATAATAATATAGCATGGAACAATAAAAAATTATAGATACGTTGGTGACATATCAGTTATCTACTTCACCTCGTTGATATTGTGACCTTTTGTTGCACTGCACAAAACACTTTTGTTTTAAGAGTGTTTTGTGTAGTTCAACCAAAATGTCACACCTAAAATGTTGCTTGATTGCTTGATCTTAGTGGAACTGCACAAGAGGAGATCTTACTTCCTATCCGTGTTGGCAAATTTGGTTCAGATCTTCTTCTTGTGAGTTGTTTGAATTCCACGTCATGAGAGGTCGGTACTAGCCTTCTTTGACATGATTGTGTAGTGTGCTTTCATATGTTGTGCTACTTGTACGGTAATGTTGCTCGATTTTAGTGAACTGCACAAATGGAGACAAGACTTCCAATCTGTATGTGCACCGTAATATCCCACTGAGGTAAGATAAGGATATTTCACAACTGTTGGCCTGTATTTTGCCACTTTCATCAGAAAATTGATGTCGTTGTTTAGTGCTACACTTGTGCTCCCTAATTGACATGCCAAATATTACATTGAAGGCAAAGCTTGTCTGTTATTGAACCAAGTGATGAAGGGGAAGAACAAGCGGAAGAAAAACAAAAATGAACTCCCGGTGCTGTAGTGTAGCACTGGAACTTAGATGACACAAGTAATGATATAGTTTTGCATCTTAATTTATTGCTATGGCTGGAACGAGCAATTTTTTGCCACTGATTTGATGCCACTCTTAATGTAATATTTAATTATCTCTACTTGTGCAAATAGGGATATTCTTTGAAGATACCATATATTTTAGTGGAACTGCACAAGAAGATGTTGGAAACATTAAACTAATCGAGGAGTATATAGTAAGCATGGCAACCACAATAGATAGCAACAAATGGTTCCAGAGAAGTGATTCGTCTGTATGCTCTACACAGTAAGCCTCCTAACAAAGGTTGGTACTCGCCCACGAACTTCATCCATATGATTGAGCTTTGTCATCTCTATTGGTGTTCTGCTACTGTTTAGATACTGTCATGAGAAAGTGGTATTGTCCTTGAGAAGTGCTTCATCTGTGCTGTTTTAAATATTTCCTTTCCCTTTTTTCGAGCAAATAGGGATGCTAGCATTTAGTTGTCCTCTTGTCTTTGCACAACAGGATCATCCTCCTCTGAAGAAGAATATGGAGTATGTGAAGTGACTAGTTCCGATTTTGCCAGGATGAAGAAGCCATGTCTATCTTCTCATCAAAAGGAGCAGTTGAAGGATGGTTAAATTACTCCCCACAAGACCAAACTAACTTCAGCTCAGAAGGACTGACAGATCTCCATTTTGTTGTTGTGACGCACAAGTACAATGTTGTTCTAGGATTCTTTCCGGTGAATTCCAATTTTTAAAAAAGTGTGCTCTACATGGACCATGTAGGTGCCTGTTTAAACTGTCAGTTCATAGTATAGTTTGCTTTATACTAATCACTTTCTTTGTATTTGTGCAAATAGGGGTGCTCAGCTTGATTTCAATGGGAACTGCACAAAATGTTCATGAATACATCGAATCATTCATTTCCACCACAAGAAAGGAGGTGCCGATAAGTTCAAGGCATTGCAACATATAAGGGCGAAATCATACAAGCTACGCATGAATTTGGTTGATTTTGGTGGAATTGCACAAAAAGAACAGCTGGTTTATTTAGCACGAGGTGCCATGTCAATGTCCGAACTGATGGCAAACCCTACCCATTCCACAATCGTAGGCATTTGATATTTTGGAATGGGACAACCTTGTCAAATTTTGCTCATTAATGTTAGCAAGAAGACATGCATTTGATATTTTCGAATGGGACGCCCTTTGCTATCAGCAACGTCGATCAATATTTCTTTATTCTTTAGTTGTGAAGTAAATATTGGATCTGACATGTGAATCGCTGAGATGCATAATCTCAATTGTGAATTTTCTCTATGAACTGCCAGGCCCGTGTGTTTGATTGCAATGTACAGGAACGCTAAAAAGCTGCTCAAACTCTTTGTACTCCCTCTGTTCCTTTTTGTTGGGGAACGTAGCAGAAACTAAAAAATTTCTACGCAACACCAAGATCAATCTATGGAGTAATCTAGCAACGAGGGAAAGGGGAGTGCATCTACATACCCTTGTAGATCGCTAAGCGGAAGCGTTACAAGAACGCAGATGAAGGAGTCGTACTCATAGCGATTCAGATCGTGGTTGATTCCGATCTAAGCGCCGAACAATGACGCCTCCGTGTTCAACACACGTGTAGCCCGATGACGTCTCCCGTGCCTTGATCCAGCAAGGGGAGAGGGAAAGGTTGGGGAAGACTCCGTCCAGCAGCAGCACGACGGCGTGGTGATGGTGGAGGAGCGTGGCACTCCAGCAGGGCTTCGCCAAGCACCGCAAGAGACGAGGAGGGAGAGGGGTAGGGCTGCGCCAAGAGGGAGAGGTTCTCATGTGTTGGGCAGCCCCAAAACCTCCACCATATATAGGGGCAAGGGGGAGGGGAGGCACCCTAGGGTTTCCCCTGGGGGGGGGGGCGGCGGCCAGGGCAGATGAGATCTCCCCTTTGGGTGACTTGGCCCCCAAGCCAGGAGGTGGGAACCCTAGATGGGGCACCCCAAACCCCCTGGTCACGTGGGAATAGGTGAGGGGCACGCACAACCCCTTAGTGGGCTGGTTTGCCCCCTTCCCTTGGCCCATGAAGCCCCCCAACACTTGCCGGGGCTCCCGAAACACCTTTCGGTCATGCTGGTCATCACCCGGTACCTCCGGAACACTTCTGGACTCCAAAACCCTCCGTCCAATATATAAATCTTCACCTCCGGACCATTCTGGGACTCCTTGTGACATCTGGGATCTCATCCGGGACTCCGAACAACATTCGGTAACCGCGCACATACCTTCCCTATAACCCTAGCGTCATCGAACCTTAAGTGTGTAGACCCTACGGGTTCGGGAACCATGCAGACATGACCAAGACAACTCTCCGGCCAATAACCAACAGCGGGATCTGGATACCCATGTTGGATCCCATGTGTTCCATGATGATCTCATCGGATGAACCACGATGTCAAGGATTCAATCAATCCCATATACAATTCCCTTTGTCTACCGGTATAGTACTTGCCCGAGATTCAATCGTCAGTATGCCGATACGTTGTTCAATCTCGTTACCAGCAAGTCTCTTTACTCGTTCTGTAACACATCATCTTGCGATCAACTCCTTGATCACATTGTGCACATTACGATGATGTCCTACCGAGTGGGCCCAGAGATACCTCTCCGTCACACGGAGTGACAAATCCCAGTCTCGATTCGTGCCAACCCAACAGACACTTTCAGAGATACCCGTAGTGCACCTTTATAGCCACCCAGTTACATTGTGATGTTTGGTACACCCAAAGCATTCCTACGGTATCCGGGAGTTGCACAATCTCATGGTCTAAGGAAAAGATACTTGACATTTAGAAAAGCTTTAGCATACGAACTACACGATCTTGTGCTAGGCTTAGGATTGGGTCTTGTCCATCACATCATTCTCCTAATGATGTGATCCCGTTATCAATGACATCCAATGTCCATGGTCAGGAAACCATGACCATCTGTTGATCAACGAGCTAGTCAACTAGAGGCTCACTAGGGACATGTTGTGGTCTATGTATTCACACATGTATTGCGGTTTTTGGTCAATACAATTATAGCATGAATAATAGACAATTATCATGAACAAGGAAATACAATAATAACCATTTTATTATTGCCTCTAGGGCATATTTCCAACAGTCTCCCACTTGTACTAGAGTCAATAATCTAGTTCACATCACTATGTGATTGTAATGAATCGACACCCATGGGGTTTGATCATATCTCGCTTGTGAGAGAGGCTATTAGTCAACGGATCTGAACCTTTCAGATCCGTGTGTGCTTTGCAAATCTCTATGTCATCTCATAGATGCAGCTACCACGCTCTATTTGGAGCTATTCCAAATAACTGTTCTACTATATGAATCCGATTTACTACTCAGAATAATCCGGATTAGTGTCAAAATTTGCATCGGCGTAACCCTTTACGACGAACTCTTTTACCACCTCCATAATCGAGAAAATTCCTTAGTCTACTAGTTACTAAGGATAAGTTTGACCGTTGTCCTGTGATCCATTTCTGGATCACCCTTGTATCCCTTGACTGACTCATGGCAAGGCACACTTCCGGTGCGGTACACAACATAGCATACTATAGAGCCTACGTCTGAAGCATAGGGGACGACCTTCGTCCTTTCTCTCTCTTCTGCCGTGGTCATGTCTTGAGTCTTACTCAATGCTCACACCATATAACACAGCCAAGAACTCCTTCTTTGCTGATCTATTTTGAACTCCTTCAAAATCTTGTCATGGTGTGTATTCATTTGAAAGTACTATTAAGCGTTTTGATCTATCCTTATAGATCTTGATGCTCAATGTTCAAGTAGCTTAATCCAGGTTTTCCATTGAAAAACGCTTTTCAAATAACCCTATATGCTTTCCAGAAATTCTACATCATTTCCAATCAACAATATGTCAACAACATATACTCATCAGAAATGCTATAGTGCTCCCACTCACTTCTTTGGAAATACAAGTTTCTCATAAACTTTGTATAAACCCAAAATCTTTGATCATCTCATCAAAGCGTATATTCCAACTCTGAGATGCTTACTCCAGTCCTTAGAAGGGTTGTTGGAGCTTCGCACACCTGTTAGCATCTTTCAGGATTGACAAAACCTTCTGGTTGTATCACATACAACCTTTCCTCAAGAATAACGTCGAGGAAACAATGTTTTGACATCCTATCTGCAAGATTTCATAAATCATGCAGTAATTGCTAATATAATTCCAATAGACTCTTAGCATCGCTACGAGTGAGACAGTCTCATCGTAGTCAACTCCTTGAACTTGTCGGAAAACATCTTAACGATAAGTTGAGCTTTCTTAATGGTGATTCTTACCATCATTGTCCGTCTTCCTTTTAAAATCCATCTGTACCCAACAGCCTTACGACCATCAAGTAGTTCTTCCAAAGTCTATACTTTGTTTTCATACATGGATCCTCTCTCGGATTTTATGGCCTCGAGCCATTCATCAGAATCCGGGCCCACCATCGCTTCTCCATAGCTCGTAGGTTCATTGTTGTCTAGCAACATGACCTCCAAGACAGGATTACGTACCCCTATGGAGTAGTACGTATCTTTGTCGACCTATGAGTTTCAGTAGTGACTTGATCCGAAGTTTCATGATCACTATCATCAGCTTCCACTTCAATTGGTGTAGGTGCCATAGGAACAACTTCATGTGCCCTGCTACACACTAGTTGAAGTGATGGTTCAGTAACCTCATCAAGTCTCCACCATCCTCCCACTCAATTCTTTTGAGAGAAACTTTTCCTCGAGAAAGGACCCGATTCTAGAAACAATCCCTTTTGCTTCCGGATCTGAGACAGGAAGTATACCAAACTGTTTTTGGGTGTCCTATGAAGATGTATTTATCCGCTTTGGGTTCGAGCTTATCAGGATGAAACTTTTTCACATAAGTGTCGCAGCCCCAAACTTTCAAGAAACGACAACTTAGGTTTCTCTAAACCATAGTTCATACGGTGTCATCTCAACGGAATTACGTGGTGCCCTATTTAAAGTGAATATGGTTGTCTCTAATGCCTAACCCATGAACGATAGTGGTAATTTGATAAGAGACATCATGGTATGCACCATATCCAATAGGGTGCAACTATGATGTTCGGACACACCATCACACTATGGTGTTCGAGGCGGTATTAGTTGTGAAACAATTTCCACAAGGTCTTAATTGTGTACCAAACTCGTAACTCAGATATTCATCTCTATGATCATATCATAGACATTTTATCCTCTTGTCACGATGATCTTCAACTTCACTCTGAAATTACTTGAACCTTTCAATAATTCATACTTGTGTTTCATCAAGTAAATATACTCAGCATCTACTCAAGTCATCTGTGAAGTAAGAACATAACAATATCCACTGCGTGCCTCAGCACTCATTGGACAGCACACATCAAAATGTATTACTTCCGACAAGTTGCTCTCTTGTTACGTCTTACTGAAAAATGAGGCTTTTCAGTCATCTTGCCCATGTGGTATGATCTGCATGTCTCAAGTGATTTAGAATCAAGTGAGTCCAAACGATCCATCTGCATGGAGTTTTTTCATGCGCACATACCAATAAACATGGTTCGCATGTCTCAAACTTTTCAAAAATGAGTGAGTCCAAAGATCCATCAACATGGAGCTTCTTCATGCGTTTTATACCAATATGACTCAAATGGCAGTGCCACAAGTATGTGGTACTATCATCACTATCTTATATCTTTTGGCATGAACATGTGTATCACTACGATCGGGATTCAATAAACCATTCATTTTAGGTGTAAGACCATTGAAGGTATTATTCAAATAAACAGAGTAACTATTATTCTCCTTAAATGAATGACCGTATTGCGATAGACATAATCCAATCATGTCTATGCTCAACGCAAACACCAAATAACAATTATTTAGGTTTATCACCAATCTCGATGGTAGAGGGAGTATGCGATGCTTGATCTCATCAAGCTTGGAAACACTTCCAACACATATCGTCATCTCACCTTTAGCTAGTCTCCGTTTATTCCGCAGCTTTTATTTCGAGTTACCAACATTTAGCAACCGAACCTGTATCTAATACCCTGGTGCTACTAGGAGTACAAGTAAAGTACACTTTTAATATAATGTATATCCAATATACTTCTGTCAACCCTGCCAGCCTTCTCATCTACCAAGTATCTAGGGTAGTTATGCTTCAGTGACCGTTCCCTCATTACAGAAGCACTTAGTCTCGGGTTTGGGTTCAACCTTGGGTTTCTTCACTAGAGCAGCAACTGATTTGCCATTTCATGAAGTATCCCTCCTTGCCCTTCTTGAAACTAGTGGTTTCACTAACCATCAACAATTGATGCTCCTTCTTGATTTCTACTTTCGCGGTGTCAAACATCGCGAATACTTCAAGGATCATCATATCTATCCCTGATATGTTATAGTTCATCACGAAGCTCTAGCAGCTTGGTGGCAATGACTTTGGAGAAACATCACTATCTCATCCAGAAGATTAACTCCCACTCGATTCAAGTGATTGTTGTACTCAGACAATCTGAGCACAAGCTCAACGATTGAGCTTTTTTCCCTTAGTTTGCAGGCTAAGAAACTCGTCAGAGGTCTTATACCTCATGACGTGGGCACGAGCCTGAAATCCCAATTTCAGCCCTCGAAACATCTCATATTTCCGCGACATTTCGAAATCGTCTTCGGTGCCTCAATTCTAAACCGTTTAACATTACGGAACTATCACGTAGTTATCAAAACATGTATGCCAGATGTTCACAACATCCACAGACGACGTTCAAGGTTCAGCACACCGAGCGGTGCATTAAGGACATAAGCCTTCTACGCAGTAATGAGGACAATCCTCAGTTTACGGACCCAGTCCGCATAATTGCTACTATCAACTTTCAACTAAATTTTCTCTAGGAACATATCTAAAACAGTAGAACTAAAGCGCGAGCTACGACATAATTTGCAAAAACCTTTTGACTATGTTCAGGATAATTAAGTTCATCTTATGAACTCCCGCTCAGATAGACATCCCTCTAGTCATCTAAGTGATACATGATACGAGTCAACTAGGCCGTGTCCGATCATCACGTGAGACGGACTAGTCATCATCTGTGAACATCTTCATGTTGATCATATCCACTATACGACTCATGTTCGACCTTTCGGTCTCTTGTGTTCTGAGGCCATGTCTGTACATGCTAGGCTCGTCAAGTCAACCTAAGTGTTTCGCGTGTGTAAATCTGGCTTACACCCGTTGTATGTGAACGTTAGAATCTATCACACCCGATCATCATGTGGTGCTTCGAAACAACGAACTTTCGCAATGGTGCACAGTTAGGGGGAACACTTTCTTGAAATTATTATGAGGGATCATCTTATTTACTACCATCGTTCTAAGCAAATAAGATGCATAAACATGATAAACATCACATGCAATCAAAAAGTGACATGATATGGCCAATATCATTTTGCTCCTTCTGATCTCCATCTTCGGAGCTCCATGATCATCATAGTCACTGGCATGACACCATGATCTCCATCATCATGATCTCCATCATCGTGTCTCCATGAAGTTGTCTTGCCAACTATTACTTCTACTACTATGGCTAACGGTTTAGCAATGAAGTAAAGTAATTACATGGCGTTATTCAGTGACACGCAGGTCATACAATAAGTAAAGACAACTCCTATGGCTCCTGCCAGTTGTCATACTCATTGACATGCAAGTCGTGATTCCTATTACAAGAACATGATCAATCTCATACATCACATATCATTCATCACATTCTTTTGGCCATATCACATCACATAGCATACCCTGCAAAAACAAGTTAGACGTCCTCTAATTGTTGTTTGCATGTTTTACGTGGCTGCTATGGGTTTCTAGCAAGAACGTTTCTTACCTACGCAAAAGCCACAACGTGATATGCCAATTGATATTTACCCTTCATAAGGACCCTTTTCATCGAATCCGATCCGACTAAAGTGGGAGAGACTGGCACCTGCTAGCCACCTTATGCAACAAGTGCATGTCAGTCGGTGGAACCTGTCTCACGTAAGTGTACGTGTAAGGTCAGTCTGGGCTGCTTCATCCCACAATACCGTCGAAACAAGATAGGACTAGTAGCGGTAAGCATATTGAACAAAATCAACGCCCACAACAACTTGTGTTCTACTCGTGCATAGAATCTACGCAATAGACCTAGCTCTGATACCACTGTTGGGGAACGTAGCAAAAATTCAAAATTTTCTACGCAACACCAATGTCAATCTATGGAGTAATCTAGCAACGAGGGGAAGGGGAGTGCATCTACATACCCTTGTAGATCGCTAAGCGGAAGCGTTACAAGAATGTGGATGAAGGAGTTGTACTCGTAGCGATTTAGATCGCGGTTGATTCCGATCTATGCGCCGAACAATGGCGCCTCCGCGTTCAACACACGTGCAGCCCGATGAAGTCTCCCATGCCTTGATCCAGCAAGGGGAGAGGAAGAGGTTGGGGAAGACTCCGTCCAGTAGCAGCACAACGGTGTTGTGATGGTGGAGGAGCGTGGCACTCCAGCAGGGCTTCGCCAAGCACCGCAAGAGACGAGGAGGGAGAGGGGTAGGGCTGCGCCAAGAGGGAGAGGTTCTCATGTGTTGGGCAGCCCCAAAAGCTCCACTATATATAGGGGCAAGGGGGAGGGGAGGCGCCCTAGGGTTTCCCCAAGGGGGGGGGGGGGCGGCCAGGGCAGATGAGATCTCCCCTTTGGGTGACTTGGCCCCCAAGCCAGGAGGTGGGAACCCTAGATGGGGCGGCCCAAACCCCCTGGTCACATGGGAATAGGTGAGGGGGGCGCACAACCCCTTAGTGGGCTGGTTTTCCCCCTTCCCTTGGCCCATGAAGCCCCCCAACACTTGCCAGGGCTCCCGAAACACCTTTCGGTCATGCTGGTCATCACCCGGTACCTCCGGAACACTTCCGGACTCCAAAAGCCTTCGTCCAATATATCAATCTTCACCTCCGGACCATTTCGGGACTCCTCGTGACGTCCGGGATCTCACCCAGGACTCTGAACAACATTCGGTAACCGCGCACATACCTTCCCTATAACCCTAGCGTTATCGAACCTTAAGTGTGTAGACCCTACGGGTTCGGGAACCATGCAGACATGACCGAGACAACTCTCCGGCCAATAACCAACAGCGGGATCTGGATATCCATGCTGGCCCCCACATGTTCCACGATGATCTCATCGGATGAACCATGATGTCAAGGATTCAATCAATCACGTATACAATTCCCTTTGTCTACCGGTATAGTACTTGCCCGAGATTCGATCGTTGGTATGCCGATACCTTGTTCAATCTCGTTACCGGCAAGTCTCTTTACTCGTTCTGTAACACATCATCCCGCGATCAACTCCTTGATCACATTGCGCACATTATGATGATGTCCTACCGAGTGGGCCCAGAGATACCTCTCCGTCACACGGAGTGACAAATCCCAGTCTCGATTCGTGCCAACCCAATAGACACTTTCGGAGATACCCGTAGTGCACCTTTATAGCCACCCAGTTACGTTGTGACGTTTGGTACACCCAAAGCATTCCTACAGTATCCGGGAGTTGCACAATCTCATGGTCTAAGGAAAATATACTTGACATTTAGAAAATCTTTAGCATATGAACTACACGATCTTGTGCTAGGCTTAGGATTGGGTCTTGTCCATCACATCATTCTCCTAATGATGTGATCCCATTATCAATGACATCCAATGTCCATGGTCAGGAAACCATTACCAGCTGTTGATCAACGAGCTAGTCAACTAGAGGCTCACTAGGGACATGTTGTGGTCTATGTATTCACACATGTATTGCGGTTTCCGGTCAATACAATTATAGCATGAATAATAGACAATTATCATGAACAAGGAAATACAATAATAACCATTTTATTATTGCCTCTAGGGCATATTTTCAACACTTTTTACTTCACAGATTGTTGAAAGTTCATACTTTTTTCTATAAGATTGGTCAAAGTAGAGATACTTTGACTCTAGACAAAACTTGTATGCAGACTAAAAAGGACTGGAGGGAGTACATGTGAAACTGCTGCAAACGAGGTGATCACCCTGGGAACAATGCTAGTACATATTGTTTTGTATGTTCATCCAATGCCAGTGATACAAGAATTCGAACTAATAAAACTAAATTCATTCATACATTGTCTGATTTCATATAAACATGCCAGATTTCATTACATTTCATACATTCTTCAACTAAAAAGGGGTGCGCTGGAGGTATAATTAATTAACCGAAGCTACCCACCTGTGTCCGGCTAAGCCGAACAGAAGCTTCTTCTCTAGTGGACTAAGCTTCAGTGACTTAAATGCAGGTGCAATTGCGTAACCGACATGTGGCCCAGATGCCTGTTGGGCCCACATGTCAGTCAGCGAACTACACCAGCAGTTAAGTAGAAGTAGCATCCTTCTCCAACATAGCTCTCCGACTCCACGTCGCCGCGAAGAAGCTAATCGGCCATCAATGGTCAACCCTCCTAGCTTGGCTTCAACCGGAGGGTAGCAGCGGTGGACTTACTTGGACTCGAGCAGCGGCGACCTACCGTGTTCTACTCTTCCTTGTTTTCTGTGTGGTGC
Source organism: Triticum aestivum (assembly GCF_018294505.1). NCBI lineage: Eukaryota > Viridiplantae > Streptophyta > Magnoliopsida > Poales > Poaceae > Triticum > Triticum aestivum. The sequence continues at coordinate 469,263,582 of NC_057798.1, read as the reverse complement.
GACCTCGTTGGCAATGGGGTGAGGCCTCGATGGAGCCTGCGATGTCCTCTATCTCATTGCCGACGGGGTGGCGCCTCGGCGGAGCACGGGAAATCCTCCCCCTTGTTGCCAGCAGGGTGGGGTCTCATCTAAGCCGGTGATGTCCTCTGCCTTGTTGGCTGGGCGGGGCCTCGGCGGAGTAGGGCCTCCGACTCGGTGCCAGCGGGGTGGGGCCTCGGTAGTGCGGGGGAAATCCTCCCCCTCGTTGCTGGCAGGGTGGGGCCACGGCTGAGCCGGCAATGTCCTATGCCTCGTTGTTGGCGGGGCAGGGCCTCGGCGGAGCCGGCGGTGTCCTCTGCCTCGTTGTTGGCGCTGCAGGGCCTCGGCGGAGCAGGGCCTCATCGATGCCAGTGGAGCGGGGACTCGTTGGAGTCGGCATTGTCCTCTGCCTCGTCCTCGGTCTCGCCAAACAGTGCCTCGCCCGCTTCATCGCCCTCTTTGTAGGCGGCCGCAGCCTCCGCCACCCACATGCGGTACCGCCAGCGCTCGAGGCGGCCCTCGTGGGCGGAGCGGTATGAGTCGAGCAGCACCTCCTGCTCCACGGTGATCTGCTCCTTCGCCTGAAGTGCTCCTGGAGGATATGGTGGTTGTAGGCGGCGTCGGCCTATGCCTCCCGAAACTGCTCCTGACACTTCTTCCTCACCGTGTCCATGTATTGGGCACGGGCATCACCGATGGTCATGGTGCAATGCACCGGCGAGGATGGCACGGAGGAGGGGGTTGGCGCCGGATCATCGACTACCATGTTCTACATTGGGATGTCGTTGTCCTCCGGCTGCCAGTCGGCAGTAATGGCTGCCATCTCCTTGTGGTCTGTCGTCCGCTCGTCTAGAAGAGTGCTGGAGCGCGAGGAAGCCATGGTGGGTAGTAGTGGTGTGGACAGGAGAAAGGGAATGGAGGCGGATGACTGCGGCTATGGCCGACGCAGTAGTTTATATAGCAATGGTTGGCGGCGGAGGGACTGACATGTGGCGCCGGAGTAGCCGCCTCGACAACCATGTATCATTAATGTGGGCAGCATACAGACGGATGGACGACACTTGTGTCGTTTGAAGGCGGAGCAATCGCCTGCACCAGGAAGCGGGGCGGGTGGCGCTGACCGTTTCGGGCGGAAAGCGCGCGCGGGCGAGGGAGGCGGTCTGGGTGGGCAGTCAGACTCATTCTTGGCAGTGGGTCGGTCCAGCAGCCGGACATGCTTGCTCGCCAGCAAGCTCGCCGAGCTGAGCGACGACAATCATACGATGGACGTAGCTTCCGACCAGGAGCCGACACCACTGTCCAAGCTGGTTCATGTCGTGTTCACCATAGAGCAGGTGCGACCGCACTTCGACACCCTAATGGCGGAAGAGCTACCAGCACAGGAGGACCTATGCTGCAACCTCCGTCTCCTCAACGAGCACCGGTGAACAAGCGAACGACAATGCCATCGTGGACATGTGGCCCTAGGATCCTGGCTTCCCGAATGAGCAGCGGGCGTTGTATCAGAACATCCGTAGGGCCCACAAGGCCCTCTCCGTCGTCCTTCGAGTTGTTGTGCTCGCTGTGGAGCCACCGTCTCGCGTTGTCAACATGGTCAATGGACATGAGGAATGAGGAGATGACTTTACTTGGAGAGGATGACAGTGGGGACCCATCAGGGCCATAGCCGCACGTACGCAAGTGCCTCCTTATTATATAGAACTATAATTTTTTTGCTTCCTCCTGGTTTACTGACATCACGGTCCCACACCATTGTCAACCTATATAGTCAATAAACAAGACAATTGCACAAGGAGCGGCCGACAGCTGGGACCAAGCAACTCGAGCAGTATTTGTGTTTTTGAGGTGTGAGCACTGCAGAGTTTTTCTTGAGCGATATTTTCGTTGTTGTTTAGAGGAGAGCAGGGTATTAACTGGGCGGGCTATGGCCCGTCTAGCCCAGGCCAGATATCCAGCCTAGATATTAATTTTTTTAAGCTGAAAATGGCTAGCCCAGCTATACTTTTTTTGAGGAATACCCAGGCAAGGTCAACTTGTTATTCTCTACCCCACTGGGCTGCAAATCTTTCCTAGGAGGGATGCATTAGGCTTAACAAGAAAATAGGCTTTAAGAAATAATAAATGGGATGTCATTATAAAAACTGGGCAGTAACTATAAAAAATGCACCAAACACGTAATTACTTTATAAAATATTATTTTTGGATTTTGAAAATTTTAATTTCATTAATTGTTGTGCGCGCAATGTTTTGTTGGTTTTTACGTAATAAAAATTTATATTGAAATTGTATTTAATCTGACTAGAAATTTTGGGATAAAAATATTTCGGATCCCATCAAAATGTGGGAAATTTTATTCTGTTTTGAATGGTTGGTTGAAATTATTAATCATTGTCCTAGCTAGAAAATGGGCTATACTTTTAACAAACTGTAAATGGTTGTAGTAAATTCCATTAGAATTCAAAAATGGGTTGTACATTCTGACAAATCTCAAATGGGCTATAAGTTCTCTGCCACACACTTGTGGGCCTACTAAGTTGACCCGTCCTTTAAGAAAATAATTTGATGCATATACAAGGCTTTGTCAACTTATAGTCAACACACGGTTCTAGCAGTAGTGGCCATTGGATGTCCATCCAACGGATGTCGTGCTTCTTCTTCAATCTTGGATATTCTAGCTTCACCCGCCTGAAAAATGATTCCTCCCCCTGACATCTGAGGCACAACATTTCGGAAGCTGGCCTGTGGGCCTACTAAGTTGACGCGTACCAAGGGCTTTGTCAACTTAGTCAATATGAATGATTAGAGCTCCAGTGACCGTAGGATGTCCATCTAACGGCCGCAGTGCTTCTTCAGTCTCTGATCTTCCAGCTCCAGCCGCCCAAACCAGCGCTGGCGGAATCGCCTGCTCCTGCCTCCCCTGGCCGGCTGTGCTACCAGGCAAGCCTGACGGCCCCACCATACTCGCATCCCTGGCCTGTCTATCCCTCTACTCACCCACACCTCCTGTTATTTTCCGGCGACGGTAGCCAAACCAGTCAACCCTCGTACTCCCCACCGCGTGGGGAGCCACTGCCGTGTCTTCCCCGGCTCCTTGTCGTTCCCTTTGTAGGCCTCACAGTCGTCCACCGCCGTGGTGCTCTCAGCGCGGCGTGGTCAACATGGTCAACAAATGACATCCATCGACAGTGGACTGTATGTGGAGAGGCTGACAGCTGGGTCCACGGGCGCACACAAGGAAATGCCTCCTTATTACACGCAAAATAATGATTCCTCCACCTGACATCTGGGACCCATCGGAACAGCCTCTGTATTTCATGAAAAAAACGTTCCCCCCGCTGACAGGTCGGACCCACCAGCTATATCTTCGCACGCAAGGAAGTGCCTCCTTATTGCGCACAAAAAAATGAATACCTCCCTGCCAGCTGGGACCCACCATCGTGGGAGGCTGACTTGTGGGCCTACTAAGTTGACGGGGACGGAGGGCTTTGTCAACTTAGTCAATATGAACGATTCTAGCTCCAGTGACCATATGATGTCCATCCAACGGCCGTAGTGCTTCTTCAACCTCTGGTCTTCTTGCTCCAGCCGCCCAAACTAGCGCCGATTGTGTCGCGTGCTCCTGCCTCCCGTGGCTGGTTGTGATGCCGCGGAGGCCTCACCCACACCCCATGTTATTCTGCAGCGACGGCATCCTCACACTGCAGCCGAACGAGTGAACCCTCATACTCCTCTCTACATGGGCTTCCACTGCCGCGTCTTTCCTGGCTCCTCGTCGTCCCCTTCCTAGGCCTCACCGTCGTCCACCACCGTGGTGCTCTCAGCGCAGTGTGGTCAACATGGTCAATGAACGACTTCCATCGGAAGAGTACTATACATGGAGAGGCTGACAGCTGGGTCCACGGCAGCCGCAAGGAAGTGCCTCCTTATTACGCGCAAAATAATTATTCCTCCACCTGACAGTAGGGACCCACCGGACGGGCTACCATATTTTGTGAAACAAACGTTTCCCCCTGACTACTGGGACCCACCAGCTACATCTTTGCATGCAAGGAAGTGCGTATGGGCAAAAAAACGATTCGACCCCCTGACTGCTGGGACCCACCAGCTACATCTTCGCAAGTAAGGAAGTGCCTGACAGTCGGGACCCACCTGGTCGAAGCATACGTAGCGTTGTCATTCTGGTCGTGAACATGTACATACATACTGCTCGATGTAGAGGCGCGCATGTAGCATGTACACGTACGTACAACGGCCAGGGTGCAAGAAAGTAAATACGGCCACATATGTACATACGGGCAGGGTCTCGAACGCCTACTCGCGCATACGTACGGCCAGGGCTCGTGTACATGGCTGGGTCAGAACGGAGAAACTGCGTCGTCGTCGTGTTCATGGGGAGCCTATCTGCTGGGTCGGAACGGAATGCGTCGTCGTGTTCATCGGGAGGGCTTAGATGGATCAGCCGATGGAAACGAGGCCTGGCGTACCACAGAAGGAAGGAAACAGCCTTGTGTTCGACCGGCCACGGTCGAAATGGGATCCTCATTGGGAGGGGTCTTGTGTACCGCAAAACAGAGGAAACAGACTTCTGTTGGACCTCCTACGATCGAAACAGGGTCCTGTTGATCGAGAGGGGTGTGGCGTACCGCAAAACGAAGGAAACGGACTTGTGTTGGAGCGCTACTGTCAAAACGGGGGTCCTGTTCATCGGGAGGGGTGTGGCATACCGCAAAACGGGACTCCACGAGATACTGTTCATCTCCACCGACGACCTCCTCTAGCCTCCACGGGCTACAGTTCATCCACCATCGAACTCCTCCAGCCTCCACCTGCGACTGTTCATCCACAGGCTCCTATTCATCCAGCCTCCACCGCGCGCTCCTCCACCGGCTACTGTTCAACCAGCCCTCTCCATGGGGTCCTGTTCAACCACCCCTCCAAGGGCTACTATTCATCCAGCCATCCAACGGCTACTGTTCAACCAGCCCTCCACCGGCTACTGTTCAACCTTCCCTCCATGGGGTCCTATTCATCCAGCCCTCCACAGGGTCCTGTTCATCCATGCCCAACCGGCTCGATCAATCGAGGTCCTGTTCATCCAGCGGCAACACCACGGGGTCCTGTTCATCCAGCGCCCACTGGGAACTGTTCATCCAACCCCCCCCCCCAACAACACTCACTGTTCATCTAGAGGCAGCATCGATCGGCTTCAGCTAGAAGCAGTAGCGAAGGAATCGCTCGATCGGGTTCAGTTAACAGCCATCGATCGATCGCTCATGTTCAGTAACGCGTAGCCTGTAGTGCAATCGCTCGGGTTTAGTTAGAGCCCAATGCCTCGCACCCTCGTGTGTGCGTGTATGAGAGAAGCACTCAAACCTCCGTGCATCGCTCGGCCCCGACCACCCACCATAACCGGGAACACCCCGATATTTTCCTCGCCCTCCCTTATACCATGGTTTTTTCGTCATGGACGGCCCAAAGAATGTTATGCAACTGCGTCTCCAGCCCGCCCAAGACGAAAAGCCCATTTTCTGTCATGATTTTTTGTCATAGAAGTAGGAGCCCACCACATCTATGATGATACCGGGTTTTGTCACAATTATCGTCATAGAAGTGTCATAAGTATGACATTTTTTTTGTTCGGCCCAAAATGTCACGGATGTGTCTTTTTTTTGTAGTGCTAAGAGCTATTAATCTAATCATTATAGGTTTGCCAAGAAACTTGCTTGTATGCTTGCCTACATTTGAATGTGCTTATACTATATGGAGATGCCTTGAGGAGCCGTTTCCAAACTATTCTTTGAAAAATCTAGATGAGATTCTTCAAAAGTCCATTGCTTTTCATAAAATGAATCCTAGTGATCCTAAATTTGATGATTGTCTATTTGAGCTTCATGACCTTATACGTGCCAAAGGAGGTGTTGGAGTCATTAGTAGCATCATCTCACACGTCATTAGAATTCATAAAGATGCACATTGTCATGGTCATAAATCTAACGAATCACTCTCCCTAGGTGATGGTCACTCACGTGATGATGTTGAACATGGATATTATGACGAAGATAATGATAATAACTTTGATCTTGATGAGTCAATGAGACACTTTGGTCTTATGGCTAACCTTCATGGTTACATGGCAGGAGGAAAGGAATGGGTTCTTGATAATGGATTGATACGTCTCCAACTTATCTACTTTTGCAAACACTTTTGCCCTTGTTTTGGACACTAACTTGCATGATTTGAATGAAACTAACCCGGACTGACGCTGTTTTCAGCAAAACTGCCATGGTGTTGTTTATTGTGCAGAAAACAAAAGTTCTTGGAATGACCTGAAAATCCACGGAGATAACTTTTGGAAAATATAAAAAATACTGGCGAAAGAATCAAGGCCAGGGGGCCCACACCCTGTCCACGAGGGTGGGGGCGCCCCCCCTCCTCCTGGGTGCGCCCCCAAACTCGTGGGCCCCCTGATGCTCCACCGACCTCAACTCCAACTCCATATATTCCGTCTCGCACAGAAAAAAATCAGAGAGAAAGTTTCATCGCATTTTACTATACGGAGCCGCCGCCAAGCTGTAATCTCTCTCGGGAGGGCTGATCTGGAGTCCGTTTGGGGCTTCGGAGAGGGGGATTCATCGCCGTCGTCATCATCAACCATCCTCCATCACCAATTTCATGATGCTCACCGCCGTGCGTGAGTAATTCCATCGTAGGCTTGCTGGACGGTGATGGGTTGGATGAGATTTACCATGTAATCAAGTTAGTTTTGTTAGGGTTTGATCCATAGTATCCACTATGTTCTGAGATTGATGTTGCTATGACTTTGCTATGCTTAATGCTTGTCACTAGGGCCCGAGTGCCATGATTTCAGATCTGAACCTATTATGTTTTCATGAATATATATGAGTTCTTGATCCTATCTTGCAAGTCTATAGTCACCTATTATGTGTTATGATCCGACAACCCCGAAGTGACAATAATCGGGATACTTCTCGGTGATGACCGTAGTTTGAGGAGTTCATGTATTCACTATGTGTTAATGCTTTGGTCCGGTACTCTATTAAAATAAGGCCTAATATCCCTTAGTTTCCACTAGGACCCCGCTGCCACGGGAGGGTAGGACAAAAGATGTCATGCAAGTTCTTTTCCATAAGCACGTATGACTATATTCGGAATACATGCCTACATTACATTGATGAATTGGACCTAGTTCCATGTCACCTATGTTATAACTATTACATGAGGAATCGCATCCGACATAATTATCCATCACTGATCCAACGCCTACAAGCTTTTCACATATTGTGCTCTGCTTATTTACTTTTCCGTTGCCACTGTTACAATCACTACAAAGCTGCTATCTTTACTTTTGCCACTGTTATCATTACTATCATACTACTTTGCTACTAAATACTTTGTTGCAGATACTAAGTTATCCAGGTGTGGTTGAATTGACAACTCAACTGCTAATACTTGAGAATATTCTTTGGCTCCCCTTGTGTCGAATCAATAAATTTGGGTTGAATACTCGACCCTCGAAAACTGTTACAATCCCCTATACTTGTGGGTTGTCAAGACTATTTTCTGGCGCCGTTGCCGGGGAGCATAGCTCTATTCTTTGAGTCACTTGGGATTTATATCTGCTGGTCACTATGAGGAACTTGAAAGACGAAAGAACCAAGATTTATCCCTCAACTACGAGGGGAGGTAAGGAACTGCCATCTAGCTCTGCACTAGATTCTCCTTCTGTTATGAGTAAGCTTGTGACACCTAAACCTTCTACTGCTATGAATTCTGATATGCCGCATGTTATTGATCATGCCACTTCTTCTATGCATGATACTTATGATGAAACTACTTCTATGCTTGATACTACTATGCCATTAGGTGAATATCTTGATGAACAACTTGCTAGGGTCAGAGAGAATGAAATTATTGAAGATGAAATTATTGATGATAGTGATGTTGAAGGTTCTCCCCCTAAGTATGAATTGCCTGTTGTTCCTGAGGGTTATGTTATGGATGAAGAAACTGCTAGAGATCTTTTTGCTTGCAATGATAGATCTGATCTTAAGAAATTACTAGCTAAACTTAAATAGAAAACTCTGAATGCTAGAATGAAATATGACCCTTCTTTTGCTACTTCACCTATCTTTGTTACTGATAAGGATTATGAATTCTCTGTTGATCTTGAGATAATTACTTTGGTTGAATCTGATCCTTTTTATGGCAATGAATCTGAAACTGTTGTGGCACATCTTACCAAGTTGAATGATATAGCCACCCTGTTTACTAGTGATGAGAAGTCTCGCTATTACTATATCCTTAAGATATTTCCTTTCTCATTAAAGGGTGATGCTCAAATTTGGTTTAATTCTCTTGATCATGGTTGTGTGCGTAGTCCCCAGGATATGATTTATTACTTCTCTGCTAAATATTTCCCTGCTCATAAGAAATAAGCTGCCTTGCAGGAAATATAAAATTGTGTGTAAATTGAAGAAAAGAGTCTCCCACAAGCTTGGGGGAGGCTTCTCCGATTACTTAATGCTTTGCCTGATCATCCTCTTAAGAAAAATGAAATACTTGATATCTTTTATAATGGACTAACTGATGCTTCCAAGGACCACTTGGATAGTTGTGCTGGTTGTGTTTTCAGGGAAAGAACAGTCGACCAAGCTGAATTGTTATTGAATAATATGTTGACTAATGAAAATAATTGGACTCTTCCTGAGCCAATTCCTGAGCCAACTCCTGAGCCAATTGAGCCAACTCCTGAGCCTATTCCTAAACCTACTATGAAGAAGAGAGGTGTTCTATTTCTCAGTCCTGAAGATATGCAAGAGGCAAAGAAATCAATGAAAGAAAAAGGTATTAAAGTTGAAGATGTTAAAAATTTACCTCCTATTGAAGAAATACATGGTCTTAATATACTGCCTGTCGAAGAAACACATTGTCTTGATAACCCGACACAGGTAGTAAAGGCAAATTATCTCTATAGGTATGATAAAGTTGAAATCCCGTCTACTAAATTTCATAGCCAATGTTTATATGAATTTGATGACTTTATGGCTAGGCAAGAAAGTTTTAATGCTTATGTTGGTAGAGAATTAAAGAGTAATGCTTTTATGATAGAACGCTTGAGTGATTATATGGCTAGAGTTAAAGGTGAACCTAAACTCATTAGCAAATATGCTTCTATGGTTACCACTCAAGCTGAACAAGTACTTAAAGCTCAAAGTAATTTTCTCGATGAATTAAATAATAAACATGATTTTGCTGTTAGAGTGGCTACTAGAACTGGTAGAATGACTCAGGAACCTTTGTATCCTGAAGGCCACCCTAAGAGAATCGAGCAAGATTCTTAGAGAAATAATGTAGATGCACCTAGTCCTCCTAAAAAGAAGAAAAAGAAAAATGATAGGACTTTGCATGCTTCTAGTGAACCTGTTGTAGACACACCTGAGAATCCCAATGATATTTCTATTTCTGATGCTAAAACACAATCTGGTGATGAACATGAACCTAGTGATAACGTTAACGATAATGTTCATGTTGATGCTCAACCTGGTAATAATAATGATGTAGAGATTGAACCTGCTGTTGATCTTGATAACCCACAATCAAAGAATCAACATTATGATAAAAGAGACTTTGTTGCTAGGAAGCACGGTAAAGAAAGAGAACCATGGGTTCAGAAACCCATGCTTTTTCCTCCTAAGCCATCCAAAACAAAGGATGATGAGGATTTTGAGTGCTTTGCTGAAATGATTAGACCTATCTTCTTACGTATGCGCTTAACTGATATGCTTAAAGAAAATCCTTATGCTAAATATATGAAGGATATCATTACGAATAAAAGAAAGATACCGGAAGCTGAAATTTCCACCATGCTTGCTAATTATACTTTTAAGGGTGGAATACCAAAGAAACTTGGAGATCCAGGAGTACCAACTATACCATGCTCCATTAAAAGAAATTATGTTAAAACTGCTTTATGTGATCTTGGAGCCGGTGTTAGTGTTATGCCTCTCTCTTTATATCGTAGACTTGAATTGAATAAGTTGACACCTACTGAAATATCTTTGCAAATGGCTGATAAATCAACTGCTATACCTGTCGGTATTTGTGAGGATGTACCTGTTGTGGTTGCAAATGTCACTATCTTAACGGACTTTGTTATTCTTAATATTCCCGAGGACGATAGTATGTCGATTATCCTTGGTAGACCCTTTTTGAATACTGCAGGGGTTGTTATTGATTGCAACAAAGGCAATGTCACTTTTCATGTTAATGGTAATGAGCATACGGTACACTTTCCGAGGAAACAAACTCAAGTTCATAGCATCAATTCTATTGGAAAAATTCCAACTATCATTATTGGAGGTTTTGAATTTCCTCTTCCTACTGCCAAGAAAAAATATGATATTCTTATTATTGGGGATGTTCATATCCCCGTTGAGGTAACCTAGTGTTATTCAAAATTTCTCTGGTTTCATGTTATTCGGAATGAGTTTGTTAACAAGACTTGATCAACCTTGTTAGTGGATTCCTTTTGATGAGCATGAGATGGATGAAACTAGAAGGCACAACCTTTTTGATGTAGGGCAGAACCCTAGGGGCTGATCTTTCACGTTTGGTGTGTATCCAACGGGGAATCATGAAGAATGCGCGGAAGAACACGAGGAAATCACGGGGACGAACGAGAGAAACACTCAACCGAAAAGATATCAATCACACAAGGTCTAGTTCATCGAAGCACGAGTAGCACGAGATACAAAGTCAACAACGGACGATACAAGTGGCGGTAGCTCATCTCCGAGAGGAGGTCTTGAGTCCACGAGGGATCTTCCCGTAAAGGGGTCTTGAATCCATGATGGATCTTCTCCGAAGAGGCCGTGGTCTCTCACGAGGAGGAGATCCGTATGGATGAGCAAAGCTCTATCTCAAATGAGCTAATCCTTTGCTAACCCTAGCTAGGAGGAGGTGGGGGAGTATATATAATCGTAGTACAAGTTGGGGATGAAGTGAAGGGGTACATGGGCCGCTGGCCTGTTACACTGCGTGCAGGCATGGCCGGATGTCCGGGCTGGGGGCCGGATGTTCGGTGGCTCACGAAGAGCCGGATGTCCGGGCCTCTAGCCGGATGTCCGGGCTGGAGTTGCCCGATTCCTGTACTCTCTGGATAGGTGGGGCCGGATGTCCGGGTAAAGAGGCCGGATGTCCGGGGCTTCGGGAGGAGCCGGATGTCCGGGGCATGTGGTCGGATGTCCGGGCTGTCGGGGGTGCTTCCAGATGCATTCTGTGATGGAGGCCGGATTTCCGGTGGTTGGGCCGGATGTCCGGGCTGGGCCGGATGTCCGGGAAATGGCCGGATGTCCGGCTGCTGTAGCAGTAGACTCTTCTTCCTTCTCCTCTTCCATGCTTCCGTGCACGCTCGGCCTTGGTCCTTGGGTTCTCCATGATCTCCTCGGGTGTACCTGAGTACGCACAAGGTCCGCGCTTGAATTAGCAACCCTGTCTCATGTGTGGAAAAGTGAAGGTTTAGAGAGGATCGAGTTCACCTTATGTCCAATGGCGTATGCTCGAGGTCTCGTCATATGTCCTCTTGGGGCTCGGACAGTAGTCAGAGTGTACATGGGGATGAACGTGGGATGCTCCGCATCACTTTTGTACCCTCTTTTTACTTTCTTTTATTTAGAATAAATAAAGCAAAAATAGTATTATCTGTCTGTTTTCTGTATTATCCATGCAATAAAAAATATACCGAAAATAAAAGTGCTCCAAATGCCCTGCAAATTTAGTATGATTTTTATGGAATATTTGAGGATTTTAGGCACTAAGAACACAGCAGGGGGGCAAGCACCTTGCCACGAGGGTCCAGGGCGCACCCACTCCCCCTGGGCGCCCCCCCACCCGTGTTGTGGGCCCTCGGTGGCCCCCTCCACTTTTTTCCTGCACCCACACACTCCATCTTCCTCCCAAAAAAAATCACCATCCAGTTCAAAGCACGAGTTCTAGCTCATTTTGCTGTGATTTTCGATCTCTTTGCTCAAAGCTCCATTCATAAAACTGCTTTGGGAGATTGTTGCTTGGTATGTGACTCCTCCAATGGTCCAATTAGTTTTTGTTATAGTGCTTTATTCATTGCAAATTTTTGCTGCATAGGTGACCTTGTTCTTGAGCTTGCATGTCAAATTTATGAGGGCCCAAGTAATTCTAATGCATGATATAGGCTCTAGGCACTTGTGGGAGTAGTTGCTATCAATCTTGTTTAGTTTGATTCACTTTTATTTTGAAGTTACTAAAAATTTCAGAAATTTTTCAGAGGAAGAAATATGTCCAGGAAAATGTATCAAGGTGGTTCCTCAACAAAGAAAGGACCCAGGCATGCTATGCGTGAGCAAGACGATGAACCACCAAGGGAAGCTGAAGTGCAGTCTTGTGAATGGCCGTCAGAAGAGTTTATGGTCAATGCAGGCATCAAGGATGAATTTGACGCATATGTGTGTAATGCCGATCTTGAGGACTTCATGCAAGATAAGTGTCCTCAGTACTACCAATTGACTGATTCATTTGTGGGAAGGTTTAAATTTTCATCCTCACGTAATTCTCAGAATGTCCTATTTGATATTTATGATCAATCTTATACCATGGACCTAGAAGATTTTACAACTGCTTGCAAACTCCCACAGTGGGGCAATGTTAATGAACCACGCAAATCTGAATATAAAGACTTTCTTGCTAGTATCACCGTGGGAGAATCTAGGGATATAGCACAAGCTACCATAGGGAGCATTCATTTTCCTGCTTTACAGTATTTTGCTCTCTTCATTGGTAGATGCATTAACGGTAAAGATGAAGCATGTCATATGTGTATCCCTGATCTTTGTGTCCTCAAGAGTGTTGTATTAGGTAATAAAGATTACAACTTAGGGGAAATAGTTGCACGTAGGTTGCATAATAATGGTATATTTGGAGATTTATTTGGAGGAATTTATGCGACCTGTGTTGCTAATTATCTTGGTATACCTCCACATGAGGGTGATATAGAGTTGCCTGCCGCTTATTTAGATTTTGACGCTATGGTCAGGCATTGTTTGAGGAATGAACAATTCCTCCAGTATCGGCTAATCTTTGACAGACATCGCGCTGACCATGTTACTCTCCCCGCTCCTTCCCTTTTTGATTACCAGGCAAAACAAAGATATGTTGTCACCAGGGAGGAGGCAGCCAAACACGAGACGAGAGTGGAGGCAGCTCGCCAATATGCCGCAACTCAGGAGGCATTGGCTGCTGCATCTCAGTACGACCCCAGTTATAACTTCGGATATCAGCCAGGCTATCCTTGGCATTAGACCAACTTAGGCCAAAAGCCTAAGCTTGGGGGAGTATGTATTTCTCACCGACATTACAATCATGTTCACACACTTATTCTAGTTGTTGGTGCTCATACTCTTTCATTGTATTATCCATGCTAATTTAATTTATTTTTCTAGCTTTCTTCTTGTGTGTTTGATAAACCTTAAGAAAAACAAAAAAATTAGTTAGTTTAATTTCCATGCTTGTAGTAGTCATCAAAATGAAAACCTAAAAAATATTTCTCGTTCTTTTTTTACTTGTTGGGAGCTTTCCCGTGTAAATAGTTTTATTTATTTTCCTTTGGGGGTCAAGAGTAGAAGACCATAATGAAAATGTTTAGTGGCTCTCATATGCATAATTGTTGATTAAACTAGAGCCCATATTACTTTGTCTTCTCTCTTGAATTAAATGCTTGCAGATTCCAGCTTAGTCCAATGCACGTGCACTATTAATATTATACACACCGTTCGGTCGTGCAAGTGAAAGGCAAAAATGACGATATATGATGGACGGATTGAGATGAGAAAAGCTGGTATGAACTCGACCTCTCTTGTTTTTGTAAATATGATGAGTTCATCGTTCCTGATTCAGCCTATTATGAATAAACATGTTTGCAATGACAATTAGAGATTATAGTTGCTTATGCCATGCTTAATTAGCTAGGAGCTTATAATGGTTTACCTTGCGTGCCAACATGCTATTAAAATGGTTGTGATGTGGTATAATAGGGTGGTATCCTCCTTTGAATGAATTGAGTGACTCGACTTGGCACATGTTCACGCATGTAGTTGAAACAAAGTCAACATAGCCTTCACGATATTTATGTTCATGATGGATTATATCCTACTCATGCTTGCACCTAGTGTAGATTAATTTTAATGCTTGTTCATGACTGTTATCGCTCTCAGTTGGTCGCTTCCCAGTCTTTTGCTAGCCTTCACCTGTACTAAGCGGGAATACTGCTTGTGCATCCAAACTCCATAAACCCCAAAGTTATTCCATATGAGTCCACCATACCTTCCTATATGCGGTATCTACCTGCGGTTCCAAGTAAATTTGTATGTGCCAAACGCCAAACCTTCAAATGAAATTCTATTTTGTATGCTCGAGCAGCTCATGTTTCAACTAGGGCTATCTGTATCTTCCATGCTAGGTGGGTTATTCTCAAGGGGAGTGGACTCCGCTCCTCATTCACGAGAAAATGGCTGGTAATTGGGATGCCTAGTCCCATGATCAAAAAGATCAAACCAAATCGAAATAATTAAACAAAACTCCCCCAGGGCTGTTGCTAGTTGGAGGCACTCGTTGTTTTGAGCAAGACATGGATTGATGCTTGTTGGTGGTGGGGGAGTATAAACTTTACCATTCTGTTGGGGAACTGCCTATAATGTATGTAGCATGGAAGATATCGAGATCTCATAGTTGTTGCATTGACAGTGAAAGTATGCCGCTCAAAATGTTATTCATCTCTATTTCAAAATCAAGCTCTGGCACCTCTACAAATCCATGCTTCCCTCTGTGAAGGGCCTATCTATTTACTTTTATGTTGAGTCATCACCCTCTTATTAAAAAGCACCCGCTGGAGAGCACACTATCATTTGCATGCATTACTATTAGTTTATACTGGGTATGACTTGACTGGATCTCTTTTACCATGAATTACAATGTTTAGTCAGTCCTTGATCTTTAAAGGTGCTCTGCATTTATGTTTTGCGGTCTGAGAAAGGGCTAGCGAGATACCATCTTGTTATATCATATTATGATTGTTTCGAGAAAGTGTTGTCATCCGAGATTTATTATTATTGCTCGCTAGGTGATTATGCCATTGGTATGAGTAAACATGAGACCTAAGTGTTATTTTTTGAATATGGTTAGTTCATAATCTTTGCTGAAAACTTGAATGCTGGCTTTACATATTTACAACAAAAAGAGCAAATAGAGTTTGTAAAAGTTTTTCTTTATCACTTTCAGTTTATCAACTGAATTTCTTGAGGACAAGCAAAGGTTTAAGCTTGGGGGAGTTGATACGTCTCCAACGTATCTACTTTTCCAAACACTTTTGCCCTTGTTTTGGACTCTAACTTGCATGATTTCAATGAAACTAACCCGGACTGACGCTATTTTTAGCAGAACTGCCATGGTGTTGTTTATTGTGTAGAAAACAAAAGTTCTCGGAATGACCTGAAAATCCACGGAGATAACTTTTGGAAAATATAAAAAATATTGGCGAAAGAATCAAGGCCAGGGGGCCCACACCCTATCCACGAGGGTGGGGGGCGCGCCCCCTCCCCCTGGGCGCGCACCCCTGTCTCGTGGGTCCCCTGATGCTCCACCGACCTCAACTCCAACTCCATATATTCCGTCTCGTGCAGAAAAAAATCAGAGAGAAAGTTTCATCGCGTTTTACGATACGGAGCCGCCACCAAGCCGTAATATCTCTCGGGAGGGCTGATCTGGAGTCCGTTCGGGGCTCCGGAGAGGGGGATTCATCGCCGTCGTCATCATCAACCATCCTCCATCACCAATTTCATGATGCTCACCACCGTGTGTGAGTAATTCCATCGTAGGCTTGCTGGACGGTGATGGGTTGGATGAGATTTACCATGCAATCAAGTTAGTTTTGTTAGGGTTTGATCCCTAGTATCCACTATGTTCTGAGATTGATGTTGCTATGACTTTGCTCTACTTAATGCTTGTCACTAGGGCCCGAGTGCCATGATTTTAGATCTGAACCTATTATATTTTCATGAATATATGTGAGTTCTTGATCCTATCTTGCAAGTCTATAGTCACCTATTATGTGTTATGATCCGACAACCCCGAAGTGACAATAATCGGGATACTTCTCGGTGATGACCGTAGTTTGAGGAGTTCATGTATTTACTATGTGTTAATGCTTTGGTCTGGTACTCTATTAAAAGGAGGCCTTAATATCCCTTAGTTTCCACTAGGACCCCGCTACCACGGGAGGGTAGGACAAAAGATGTCATGTAAGTTCTTTTCCATAAGCACGTATGACTATATTCAGAATACATGCCTACATTACATTGATGAATTGGAGCTAGTTCTGTGTCACCCTATGTTATAACTATTACATGAGGAATCGTGTCTGACATAATTATCCATCACTGATCCAACGCCTATGAGCTTTTCACATATTGTGCTCTGCTTATTTACTTTTCCGTTGCCACTGTTACAATCACTACAAAACGGCTATCTTTACTTTTGCCACTGTTACCATTACTATCATACTACTTTGCTACTAAATACTTTGCTGCAGATACTAAGTTATCCAGGTGTGGTTGAATTGACAACTCAACTGCTAATACTTGAGAATATTCTTTGGCTCCCCTTGTGTCGAATCAATAAATTTGGGTTGAATACTCTACCTTCGAAAACTGTTGCGATCCCCTATACTTGTGGGTTATCATGGATGTACTGGTCATATGACCGGAGATAAAGATATGTTCCGTGAGCTAGCTGAAAACGACGGTCCCCAAAAGTATGTCACTTTTGCTGATCACTCAAAGGGTAAAGTAGTTGTCATTGGTAAGGTGGCCATCTCTCATGATAGCTCTATCCAAAATGTCATGCTCATTGAATCCCTTGGTTATAATCTACTTTCCGTATCTAGACAAGTTGATTTCAGTTTTAGTGTTCTATTCACTGAAGTAGATTGCAAAGTGTTTCAGAGAGATAATCATAATATGGTCTTTACTGGTACTCGTAGAGGTGATCTATACATTATTGATTTCACTAAGAAAGCTCAACCTCAAACTTTCTTAATTGCTAAATTGTCCAAAGGATGGTTATGGCATAGAAGGTTAGGTCATGTGGGCATGCAAAATCTTGATAAGCTTATTAAAGGTGATCATATCCTTGGTGTTAAAGATGTTATATTTGACAAGGATAGACTTTGCAGTGCTTGTCAAGCAGGAAAACAAGTCGGAGGAAGTCACCCCGTGAAGAACATCATGACCATGAGAAGACCACTTGAGCTACTTCACATGGATCTTTTTGGTCCCAATGCCTACAAGAGTCTCGGTGGTAACTCGTTCGGTTTAGTCGTTGTTGATGATTTTTCCAAATTTATGTGGGTGTTCTTTCTTGATGATAAATCGTAGGTCCAAAAGATCTTCATGAACTTCGCTAGGAAGACCCAAAACCAATTTGAAGTGAAGATCAAGAAGGTTCAAAGCGATAACAGAACGGAGTTGAAGAACACCAATGTGGGTACCTTTCTTGACGAAGAAGGGATTTCACATGAGTTCTCGGCTATGTAAACACCTCAACAAAATGGAGTTGTTGAGAGGAAGAACAGGACGCTCATTGAAATGGCAAGAATGATGTTTGACGAATACAAAACTCCAAGACACTTTTGGGTAGAAGCGGTTGAGACAGCTTGTCATGCTACGAATCGACTATATCTTCACAAGTTTCTCGGCAAAACGGCATACGAGCTTCTCACCGGTAACAAACCCCAAGTTGGATACTTTCGAGTATTTGGCTCAAAGTGCTACATTCGTGATAATCATCGTCGTTCAAAATTTGCCCCTAAATCTCATGAAGGTTTCCTACTCGGATATGGCTCAAACTCTCACACTTACCGTGCCTACAAAAAATTACCCGAAAGGTTGAAGAGACGGTAGATGTGAAGTTTGATGAATCTAATAGCTCGCAAGTAGAGCAATTGCCAATTGATGTAGCAGACAAAGGTCCTTCGGAAGCAATTCAAGACCTGTCTATGGGCAATATTCGCCCAACGGAGGTGAAGGAGAGTACTTCGTCCATTCAAGTGGAAGCCTCAACTTCATGACAAGATGACCCAGAAGTTGACTTGGAGGCATCCACAAGTGGAACACGTCAAGACGAAGGAAACGAGGAAGTACAACAAGATGAACCTCATCGACCTCCACTTCCACAAGAGGACAACAAAGCCAAAAACAATGAAGAAGAAGAAGAAGAAGAAGAAGAAGAAGAAGAAGAAGAAGAAGAAGAAGAAGAAGAAGAAGAAGAAGAAGAATAAGAATAAGAATAAGAAGAAGAAGAAGAAGAAGAAGAAGAAGAAGAAGAAGAAGAAGAAGAATAAGAATAAGAAGAAGAAGAAGAAGAAGAAGAAGAAGAAGAAGAAGAAGAAGAAGAAGAAGAAGAAGAATAAGAAGAAGAATAAGAAGAAGAATAAGAAGAATAAGAATAATAAGAATAAGAAGAAGAAGAAGAAGAAGAAGAAGAAGAAGAAGAAGAAGAAGAAGAAGAAGAAGAAGAAGAAGAAGAAGAAGAAGAAGAAGAAGAAGAAGAAGAAGAAGAAGAAGAAGAAGAAGAAGAAGAAGAAGAAGAAGAAGAAGAAGAAGAAGAATAAGAAGAATAAGAATAAGAATAAGAATAAGAATAAGAAGAAGAAGAAGAAGAAGAAGAAGAAGAAGAAGAAGAAGAAGAAGAATAAGAATAAGAAGAAGAATAAGAATAATAAGAAGAAGAAGAATAAGAATAAGAATAAGAAGAATAAGAATAAGAATAAGAAGAATAAGAAGAAGAATAAGAATAAGAAGAAGAATAAGAAGAAGAAGAATAAGAAGAAGAAGAAGAAGAATAAGAATAAGAAGAAGAAAAATAAGAATAATAAGAAGAAGAATAAGAATAAGAAGAAGAATAAGAAGAAGAAGAATAAGAAGAATAAGAATAATAATAAGAAGAAGAATAAGAAGAAGAAGAAGAATAAGAAGAAGAATAAGAATAAGAAGAAGAAGAAGAAGAAGAATAAGAATAAGAATAAGAAGAATAATAAGAAGAAGAAGAATAAGAAGAAGAAGAAGAAGAATAAGAAGAAGAAGAATAAGAAGAATAAGAAGAAGAAGAAGAAGAAGAAGAAGAAGAAGAAGAAGAAGAAGAAGAAGAAGAAGAAGAAGAATAAGAAGAATAAGAAGAATAAGAAGAATAAGAAGAATAAGAAGAATAAGAAGAAGAATAAGAAGAAGAAGAAGAAGAAGAAGAAGAAGAAGAAGAAGAATAAGAAGAATAAGAAGAATAAGAAGAATAAGAAGAATAAGAATAATAAGAATAAGAAGAATAAGGAGAATAAGAAGAATAAGAAGAATAAGAAGAATAAGAAGAAGAAGAATAATAATAATAATAATAATAATAATAATAATAATAATAATAAGAAGAACGCATCTTACTTGCTTATGCCAATCACCATGATATCACTTTATACCAAATTTACATCAAAAGTGCTTTTCTCAATGCAGAAATTGAGGAGGAAGTCTATGTTAAACAACCCCCATGCTTTGTTAATCCCAAGAAACCCAATCATGTTTACAAACTTTGCAAAGTTCTTTATGGTCTTAAACAAGCTCCTAGAGCATGGTATAAATGCTTGACCAAGTTTCTTATTGAAAAAGGCTTTGAAATTGGGAAGATTGATTCTACACTTTTTACAAAAAGGGTTAATGGTCAATTATTTATGTGCCAAATTTATGTGGATGATATCATATTTGGTTCGACTAACCCTGATTTTAGTGAAAAGTCTGGAAGGCTAATGTAGGAGAAGTTTGAGATGTCTATGATGAGTGAACCCAAATTTTTCCTTGGCTTGCAAATCAAGAAAACTAAGGAAGGCACCTTTGTTTCTCAAACAAAGCATACCAAGGATCTTTTCAAGAAGTTCAACATGCAAGAAAGCAAAGGTATGAAAACACCCATGCCTACTAGTGGACATCTTGACTTGACTAAGGATGGCAAACCGGTTGACCAAAAGGTTTACCGCTCTATGATCGGTTCATTGTTGTATCTATGTGCCTCCCGTCCCGATATTATGCTAAGTGTGTGCATGATATCAAGCGGCCCCTAAAGAATGTCATCTTAAGGCTGTGAAAACGATAGTGAGATACTTAATTCATACACTAAACTTTGGCATTTGGTATCCTAAGAGGTCTTCTTTTGATCTTGTTGGCTACTCCGATTCAGACTATGTCGGTGACAAGGTTCACAGAAAGTCCACTTCGGGTACTTGTCAATTTCTTGGTAGATCCCTTGTGTCTTGGTCCTCCAAGAAACAAAACTCGGTATCCTTATCCACCACCGAAGTGGAATACATTGCCGCCAGATCATGTTGTGCTCAATTACTTTGGATGACCCAAACCCTTAGGATTATGGGATACATGTGAAACATGTTCCATTGCTTTGTGATAATGAGAGTGCTATTAAGATTGCTCACAATCCCGTGCAATGTTATCGAACTAAGCATATTGAAGTTCATCATCATTTCATTCAAGATCATGTTGCTAAAGGAGACATCAATCATAAGCATGTTCGTACCGACAAGCAATTGGCGGATATATTCACCAAATGGCTTGATGAGAAATTATTTTGCCGTTTGAGAGGTGAATTCAACATCATCGATGCCTCAAACTTGGAGTAGAAACTCCATTCTGGAAATATGCAAGCCATGAGCCTTTTATGTCTAATCCTTGATATTTCTCTTATGATGATGATCATATGTCTTGGATCTATCCTCGTACCCTTGCATGTTATCTAACCCTTGTAGGTACTTGGATGAACTCAAATCTATGGGATTGCAAGACATTCATATCTTAAGCAATCTCTACATCACAAGTCCCTACTTCATGATTGTTGTATACAAGGAAGCATGACCTCACTCAACATATCCTTTGACAACTTCTATATATCAAATTTCATTTGGTATCAAGTTTCATGATTGTCATTTTGGATACACAAGTGCTCTTCCTTTCAGGGCTAACCCATGTAGTAAGATGAATTCAAACTACAAGTGGTGCTCCCAACTTTTGATGAACTACATCAACCTTGAGCATCCAAGACAAGTTCATCTATATGATCAAGATCAACACTACAATCTAAGGTATGATATTCCATCTTAGAGAAGCTTTACTCCAAAAAATGAGTCAAAGCAACTCACCGAGATGTGAATACATCAAAATTCTTAAATGGTACTCCCTTCGTTCCTTTATATAAGGTGTATTTGTTTTTTGATAAAATTCCACAATGTAAGGTGCATTTCTTATTATTCCTCATAATCCCACTTTTAGCCCTCCAGAAAATAGGAAAGTATCTTTCTCCTGATTGTGTGTATCTCTTTTTGTAGATAAAAGAAAGAAAGTATATCTCGCTTGATTGATTGTATCTCTTCCTTTCTCTACCTAACTAATTTACTTTCCACTAACAACTAAATTATCCAAGGGTAATTTCATCCTAAATTCTCTATAATTTGGTGCCTTGGTCATCGTGCTCAAAAGAATACACTTGAAAAAAAGAACGGCGGGCGTAATGGTAACCCCATTTTGAGCTTAAATGATGAGTATGACCTCACTTGACTCCTAAATCAATATACTCTAACATAGGAGACTTTGTTGCCGACCCCTTCTAGATGAAGTTCTCTAGTGTTTCTCTGTTCACTTACTTTGGGTTCTTGCATATATTTCTTGCTATCGTGTTCCCCTTAAAAAAAGCTTCATCTAGATCTCTTTTCTTATATGTTTGTCTCTATATCTTCAGTGTATAATTCTTTGCAAATCTTTCAGTTAATTCCTTGCAAATCCTTGTGGGATTTCATTTGCCAAGTGAACTAAGTTGACAAAGTTTCTACTCTATGTTGAACTCGGTCCCTCCGATTCAAACCTATCGGTCTGACCTCAGCACAAGGTCTCCTTGTGAATAGCTCACCGGTTCAACCGGCATGGACTAACTCGGTCGCACTGCTACCTCTTGAGCTTGCGTTGTTTTTCCCTTGAAGAGTAAAGGGTGATTGTCGGTGTCAAAACCGGCAGATCTCTGGTAGGGGGGCCAAGCTGTATGTCTGAGGATCGATGGTAACAATGATTAAAGGGACACAGTGTTTACCCAGATTCGGGCCCTCTTAATGGAGGTAAAACCCTACTCCTGCTTGATTATATTCTATGGGTATAGGGGTTACAAGAGTTGATCTACCTCGAGATCATAATGGCTAAACCCTAGCTTAGCTAGCCTATCAATGTTACGATCTTGCCTCCGGCCTAAAACCCTCCGGTTTATATAGATACCGGAGAGGCGTAGGGTTGTACAACGTCGGTTTAACAGAAAGAAAATAGTATATCCGGACACCTAAAATTGTCGTTCATGTACACGGGAGTCCCAACCGGACATGAGAGATGGAATTCTTCCTTGTATCTTGACAGCCCATTAGTCCGGCCCACATTGAATAAACCGGACGCCCGAGGACCCCTTAGTCTGGGACTCCCTCAGTAGCCCTAGAACCAGTCTTCAATGATGACATGTTTAGCGTGCATGTTGTCTTCGGCATTGCGAGGCAGGTTCCTCTCCTTGCACATACATCGGCTTTCCTTCACAAAAGAACTGTATTCGGCTTTGCACAATGAACACAATCCTTAGCCGCGAAGGAAGGACATAAAAAATAGGAATAGTGTCTTTACTGACAACTTTTTTTGGCAAAGCGTCAGAATTGACCCTTCAGTGCTTCTAACCGTTTTCAGACTCCTCATTTTGTATTTTGATGTCGAGCCCCCTTGGCCCATCTTGTCAAAACAGAGATCGTGCCCACTTATTACGAGATTGCTCATCAATAAGATTTGGGTAACCCAACCGACTACGACGTATGCTCACATTGGGAATAGGCGAGCTTCAAGGCTTAAGTGGGGGGACGGTTGGCATTTTTACCGCCTATAAGAGGGCAACAGACTCCTCCTTTCTTCCCCACGCCTTCTTCCAGCCTCTGCCTTCCAATCTCCCAAGCTCCATTGCCCGAAAAAGCTCCCATCTTCCCCACCGCCACCACCTTCTCTAGCCACGGACGGATCCGGTTCCAAGGGCAAGTGGGAGGCATCATCCGTTATGGAGAAAGAGGTGAAGAATCTCCGGAGCACAGGGTACCTGGCCGCAGATATTGCGCACAGGCTCCCCGACGAGGGTCGGATCATCCCCACTCTGGAGCCCGACGAAAGGGTCGTCTTCCTCCCCCCCATTTCCTTAGAGGGCTAGGATTTCCACTCCACCCCTTCATCCGGGGACTCATGTTCTCTTATGGGCTAGATTTCCATGGTCTAGCCCCGAATGCTTTCCTCCACATCTCGGTGTTCATCATCGTGTGCGAGGCTCTACACCGTATCCCTCCACACTTAGGCCTATGGCTTAAAATCTTCAATGTGAAGTCGAAGATGGTCGACGGGAAACATGTGGACTGTGGCAGGGCCATGATAAGCAAGCTGCCCAATGCCACATGGTCCAAGGGGGCCTTCATCAAGACCATCAAGGTCTGGCAGCAAGAGTGGTTCTACATCACCGAGCCGCGCCGCACCAACTGTGCGGCAATTTCAGAGTTCAGATCTGGACCCCCCATGAGGCTCACTACATGGACTACTAAGGGCCTCGACTCGGGGTCCCAGACGGAGGTGCAGACGCGCATTACCAACATGTTGGGCAAGAATGTTGGTCTCACCAATGTGGTGCAGATCATGCTCTTCCGCCGCACTCTCCCCTGCCAACGCCGGGCCTCCCCCATGTGGGAGTTCAATCCGGAGGAGCCACGGACCTTGAAGCGCTTCTTCAGCACAACGCATGAAGTAATATGGAAGTTGCTTTTCAAGGCCTAGAAGAGCTAGCCTATGGAGACCGAAGATGTCGGACTCGACGTCGAGAATCCGGCCACTCCGGTAAGTATTAGCTTTTCGAAGATATGTCTGGTCTGTATTTTCGATCAGTATGAATCTTATCAGCCCACTTCTTTACAGGGTTGGACAAAGAAAGCGGAGTAGATCAAGAGTCCGGCTCCATTGCCCGAAGACCCAGTCACGCCCCAGCTGATGGAGATGCTGGTCCCGGCACCCTACCGGGCATCGGAGAAGAAGGGCAATAAGAAGGGCAAGGAACCCAAGGGAGGGCCCCTCCACAGAGGTCCTTCGGATTCTACGTACGGAGAGACCGAGGTCTTATTCTCTCACGAGGAAGATGAGGACAAAGAGGAGGAGGAGGAGGTGGAGAGAGACTCCCCTCACAAACTGAGGAGGTAGAAGAGGATGGCCTCTGAGGACCTGGAGGGGGCGACGCCAAAGAGAAAGAAGATTACCCTCTCGGTTAGTTTGGACTCAGCATCCGAACACGGCCCGAGGAGAGCCTCTATGGTGAAGCCCCTGGCCGAATCGTAAGTATCAAAATCTTACTTGTCCAGCTTCCGCTTACCTACCCCTTTCATATAAATTATATCTTTGCTTGCTTTTCAGCCCTCGACGCGACATCCCAAACACCTTGTCTTTGTCGGGGAACTCTCTGGCGCCTGAAGAGGCGGAGAGCAACGGACCTTCGCAAGCCCCCTCTACCCCTGCCATGCAGGACACCGAGATGTCGTCCCAAAGGACCTCTCCTGGCCGAGTAGGGGCGGACGAGGCCATCCAGAAGGTTCCCGAGGTTCATACCTTAGATGTCGTAGACCGGGGGACGGAGACCCCCACGACCACCGAGGGTGGGGGTCTCAACAGTTCGGCCCCCACCGAACACTGTCCCGGAGACCAATGTGGCTCTGGGTTCGGATCAGCAACCCCCTTCGACAGAAGGGGGAGGAGCAGCAGCTCCATCGGCAGCCTCCAATAATTCGGAGGCCACTCACGCTCTGCAGGAAGCACTGCAACATGCTTCCATCATGGAGGATCACTGCACCCTGATGGGTGCGGTTATGGAAAAGATTCAGTCTGCGAAAAGCAAACTAAATGGAGCCTTCAACAGCCTACTGATGGGCTTTAAGGTATGCGATGTAGTTCTCTAACAAGTTTTTCATATAAAAGGATGAACCTATGTATAGATAGTAGCCCTTGGGACTCTGTCTAGATTAGAACAATCCGGACAGTGGATCCCAAAACAAGTTACTAAGGTATCGTGCTATTATGTGAGACATGCATCCATGTTGGCGGCTACTGCCAAAGCCGCAGAGGTTTCCGAGCTCAATCGGAAACTTAGATTAGCTGATAAGGAGCTCGACCGCGTCAATAAGCGGTTTGACGAAATGCAAGGTATGCGGAACTTACATACCAGAAGTGATATGTGTATTGATTCTTTTAACTTATTGATTTAATGATTATAATCATAGTTGGCACGGCCGAGGTCGAATCCCTCAAGAGCGCGCTTGCCCAAGCCCAAAAAGAGGCGGAGGAGAACAGGGCAGCCGCTGACAAGGCGGCGAAAGAGCTGTAGGCAGAGCAAACTACCCGCCGCCAACATGAAGCTCGGGTGGCCAAAATCGAGCAAGAGCTCAAGGACGCAATTACCAAGTGCGAGTCCTTGGAGCATAAGACTTTAGACCAAGCATCCGAACTTGCCAAGGCTCTCCGGGATATCAAGGAGGCCCGGGTTGAGTCCCAGAGCGCCCACTAGGAGATCCAGCAGGCGAGGCAGATAGCGGCTGGTAAGGCTTTTTTCTGCATAGTAAATTTGCAAGTAAGAGAAATATCTTGCTGACCCGAGTTTGGAGTTCTCCAGGCATGTTTGCGGATCTGCCGAGGAGTGTTGCTGACGTCGTGCTATGTCTTGAGCTTGCATTGGTTTTCCTTGAAGATGAAAGGGTGATGCAGCACAGTAGCATAAGTATTTCCCCTAGTTTTTGAGAACCAAGGTATCAATGTAGTAGGCAGCTCCTCAGAAGTCCCACACACCTACACAAACAAACAAAGAACTCGCAACCAATGCAATAAAGGGGTTGTCAATCCCTTCACGGCCACTTGCGAAAGTGAGATCTGATAGAGATATTATGATAAGATAAATATATTTTTGGTATTTTATGATGTAGATTGGAAAAGTAAAGGTGCAAATAAAAGTAGACTGAAAGCTTTTATGATAAGAGATAGACCCAGGGGCCATAGGTTTCACTAGTGGCTTCTCTCGAGATAGCATAAGTATTACGGTGGGTGAACAAATTACTATCGAGCAATTGATAGAAAAGCAAATAATTATGAGATTATCTAGGCATGATCATGTATATAGGCATCACGTCCGTGACAAGTAGACCGACTCCTGCCTGCATCTACTACTATTACTCCACACATCGACCGCTATCCAGTATGCATCTAGAGTATTAAGTTCATAAGAACAGAGTAACGCATTAAGAAAGATGACATGATGTAGAGGGATAAACTCATGCAATATGATATAAACCCCATCTTTTTATCCTCGATAGCAACAATACAATACATGCCTTGCTGCCCCTGCTGTCACTGGGAAAGGACATCGCAAGATTGAACCCAAAGCTAAGCACTTCTCCCATTGCAACAAAGATCAATCTAGTAGGCTAAACCAAACTAAAAATTCGAAGAGACTTGCAAAGATAACTTAATCACACATAAAAGAATTCAGAGAAGATTCAAAATATTTCTCATAGATAAACTTGATCATAAACTCACAATTCATTGGATCTCGACAAACACACCGCAAAAAGAGTTACAACAAATATATCTCTAAGAATAGGAAGGAGAACTTTGTATTGAGAATCAAAGAGAGAGAAGAAGCCATCTAACTAATAACTATGGACCCGAAGGTCTGTGGTAAACTACTCACAACTCATCGGAGAGGCTATGGTGTTGATGTAGAAGCCCTCCATGGTGGATTCCCCCTCAAAATATTTCTCATAGATAAACTTGATCATAAACTCACAATTCACTGGATCTCGACAAACACACCGCAAAAAGAGTTACAACAAATATATCTCTAAGAATAGGAAGGAGAACTTTGTATTGAGAATCAAAGAGAGAGAAGAAGCCATCTAGCTAATAACTATGGACCCGAAGGTCTGTGGTAAACTACTCACAACTCATCGGAGAGGCTATGGTGTTGATGTAGAAGCCCTCCATGGCTCCAAGATGGGATCTCGTGGATACAAAAGGTTACGGTGGTGGAAATAGCTTTTCGTGGTCGCCCCTGATGGTTTTGGGGTACGTGGGTATATATAGGAGGAAGAAGTACGTCAATGGACGCCCGAGGGGCCCATGAGATAGGGGGCGCGCCCAGTAGGGGGGGCGCCCTCCACCCTCGTGGCCGCCTCGGGAGCTTCTTGACTTGCACTCCAAGTCCTCTGGATCACGTTCGTTCCAAAAATCACGCTCCCAAAGGTTTCATTCTGTTTGGACTCCGTTTGATATTCCTTTTCTTTGAAACACTGAAATAGACAAAAAAGCAGCAATACATGTTGGGCCTTCGGTTAGTAGGTTAGTCCAAAAAATGATATAAAAGTGTAAAGTAAAGCCCATAAAGATCCAAAACAGGTAATATAATAGCATGGAACAATAAAAAATTATAGATACGTTGGAGACGCATCACGCCGTAGAGTTCTTCCGAGCCGAAGAGGGGAGCTCGACGGAGAAGCTGGTCTGGCCGCAGTACCTTGCACCAGAGCATCCAGCGCCCCTCAATGACCAGCTGAAGCAGCTGACTGAGCTGCATAGGGTGGCCGGGTTGGCCATGAAGGATGTAATATCTGATTTTGGCCAGCCGAGCCCATGCCTAGCAGCTACTTCAGACTCGTGAAGCGGCTGGAAAACACATGTCCTCGGATTGACGCCATAAAGTGGTTAACCTGCATAGAAGGTGCCCGGATGGCCTTCGCCCGCGTCAAGATGCAATGGGAAAAGATGAAGGCCACCAAAATTACAACCGTGGGACCGCCTGAAGGCAAGGATCACCGGAGGTCGGAGAGTTACTTCAACAACATCCTCGAGGGAGCCCGCATTGTAGAGGGTCAATGCTCAAAGGGTATCATATTTGAGTAGTGGAGTTCGGGTTGTAGAAAACCATGTAATGAACTCATGATGTGAAATATCTATGCTTTGGTCTTTTGATTTGATTAATTTATCCTCTTATGTGGTTGTTTTATTTATAAGTCTGAAAGTTACCAGTCGTCGGCTTATGCCCCCATGTAGATATTATAGGGGTGTTCGGGAACACATGGCCGCACTTTATCCAACATATTGGTCCTGTATAGGAGGCGTCCTGTGAGATGAACTAGGAAATCAAACTATGCGGTTTTATTACTTTCACTTAGCCATTGGAGTCCATCGGTGGGGCTAAGTACTAGCCCCTATTGCGTGAACGGCAATCCAGATTACGGCGCCTATGCAACACGACTGGTCGAATCCCAACCCCTCGTATAACATGGTATAAACCGCGAACGGTTTGTAGTATAACACTAAGTCACCGGATCGCTAACTCGCTCTCGCTTATCATGATAGTCAGTTTTTGGCTTTCTCTACTGAGGTACTTGATCAGACGAACCAGAAATACAATCGCAGTAGTTCTCCCTTTGCTACCTTAGCTGAACTTGCAGAACATAAGGTGGCAAACACAGGAGCCGAGCAACCCAACTATAGACCAAAGACATGATTCGGAGCCGACGCATATAGTGCAATATCCGGGCACCGAAGAGTTCCCTATAGGTGTCTAGACTTTTAAGAGTTTGCGAGGTCGAATACAGCCCCTGGTATGAAGACCGTGCTGAAAACACGTATGTTAGTCGAAAGCAAGGAGGGTAACGAATTATGATATAATATAAGTACCAAACCAAAGGTGGTGATCATCTACTTCCTTTATATCCTTATCAGTACGTTGAGGCGTGCTTCGAC
Source organism: Triticum aestivum (assembly GCF_018294505.1). Lineage (NCBI taxonomy): Eukaryota > Viridiplantae > Streptophyta > Magnoliopsida > Poales > Poaceae > Triticum > Triticum aestivum. The sequence goes on along the minus strand of NC_057798.1, from coordinate 469,234,585 downwards.
AGACAATGCCATAAATATTGAGGTCACGTTACATGCCTAAAAATTTACATAAGGGAAAGTCTAGCACATGGCCTAAAAGTAATGGTTCGAAGACTCCAATGATGCCCTATTCCATGTCTGCATCGTTTCTCCTTAGTAACTCATCCTTTGACAGGGGTATTTGATGGTTCTTCGTAAAGGAGGGAAAAGCTAGCCTTGAAAGGGTCTGTGGTGCAACCGTACAATAGATAGGGCTCTTAATGAACCTGAAGTGGAAAATGTATAAGGTCCAAATAGGGTCAAGTCGTACTATGGACTTTTCTGCAGTGTGCCTCCGGTGTTGCCCAAGGTATCTTGAGTGCATAGTTATGTATGCACGGTACGTAAGCCACAATGCGGAGGCCGAACTATTAATCTAGGTCCGGATCCGTCGAGTTATCGCAGTGATGCCCGGACTGGACTTGTTTAGAGATTTCATTGGCTTTGATGTCTGACGAATTAGTCGGCTTAATGAGGCTTCCATACACCTCAGCTGCAAGGGCTGCGGTGTGCTCTTCAGTACGGAGGGAGCGCTCCATATTTCCATTGACTATAATAACGCCACGTGGTCCGGGCATTTTAAGCTTCAAAATAAGCATAGTGTGGGACTGCATTGAAGCGGGCAAAAGCAGTTCGTCCGAGCAGTGCATGATAACCACTACGGAAGGGGACGATGTCAAAGATAAGTTCTTCACTTCGGAAGTTGTCTGGGGAGCCGAATACTACCTCTAGTGTTAATGAGCCCGTACAATGAGCCTCCACGCCGGGTATCACACCTTTGAAGGTAGTGTTACTAGGCTTGATTCTTGATGGGTCAATGCCCATCTTGCGGACAGTGTCTTGATAAATCAAGTTGAGACTGCTGCCGCCGTCTGACTCTGGTGAGATGGTATCCGTTGATGATTGGATCGAGTACCAGGGCGGCTAAACCCTCGTGATGAAAACTGGCTGGGTGATCCCTACGATCAAAGGTGATTGGACAGGCTGCCCATGGATTGAATTGTGGGGCGACGGGCTCTACAATGTAGACGTCCCTCAGTGCGCACTCGCGCTCCCTTTTGGGAATGTGAGTGACATAGATCATGTTCACTGTTTTCACCTCGGGGGGGGGGGGGTTGGTTTTGGCCCTCGGTGTTCGGTTGACGGGGCTCATCATCGTCCTCACTAGGAGGTCCCTTTCCCTTGTGTTCGATATTTAACTTACCAACCTGTTTGAAAACCCAACAGTTTCAGTTGGTGTGGTTAGCACGCTTGTCGGGTGTGCCATGAATCTGATAGGGCCTATCAAGGATTTTGTCCAAGTTGGATGGACTGTCCCTGTTGCCTTTGAAAGGTTTCTTCCGTTGACTGGATTTAGAACCACTAAATCCGGCATTGACTGCCATATCATCTGCGTTGTCATTGTTGCTCCAACATTTGTTTTTTGTTGCGGTGTGGTTTACCATTACCGTCCTTGGCCTCAGAAGTGTTGGGGTCGTCGGAGCTGTTGCTTCTACGAGCCAACCAGCTATCTTCACCCGCGCAAAAATGGGTCATGAGTGCAGTTAAAGCTGCCATGGTCTTCGGCTTTTCCTGCCCGAGGTGTCGGGCGAGCCATTCGTCCCGAATGCTGTGTTTGAAGGCCGCTAAGGCTTCGGCGTCTGGACAGTCCATGATTTGGTTCTTTTTAATTAGCAACTGATTCCAAAGCTTGCGAGCTGATTCGCGTGGTTGCTGGATTATGTGACTTAGGTCATCAACATCTGGTGGCTGGACATAAGTGCCCTGAACGTTGGCCGGAAAAGCATCTTCTAAATCTTCCCATGTTCCAATGGAGTTCTCTGGGAGGCTGTTCAACCAGTGTCGTGCTGGTCCTTTCAGCTTTAGAGGAAGATATTTAATGGCGTGAAGGTCATCTCCACGAGCCATACGAATGTGAAGAAGAAAATCTTCGATCCATACGGCCGGATCCGTCGTTCCGTCATACTTCTCGATGTTTACGGGTTTGAACCCTTCCGGAAATTGGTGTTGCATTACCTCGTCGGTAAAGCACATAGGTGTGCGGCACCTCTATACCGTGCAACATCACGGTGGAGATCGGATGACATCTGAGTTCGGTGCTGGTCCCGAATATTGTAATGTTCATCACGCCGGGCTTCATAGCCATTATGTCGTGCCGGGCACGGCCTCTCAATCCATAGATCGATCTGGTCTGACCGACTTTATTGGCCAGGTCCTAATGTAAATCATATGTATAGCCCGCAGCCGCTGTGTCCTTGCCTCTCCGGCGAGCGCGCGCAAGCCGGTGTTCGGCTTGATGTGTCGTTTTGTCCCATCCACGTGGTGGTCGGTCTGGTTGATCTGCATAATTATATTTTGACCGTATTGGCTCAAGGGCTTCATCCTTGAATTGTGGCAGTAGCTTGTGCTTGGGTAACTCTTTACTGGTCGCTCGGGGTCGTACTCCTCGGCGACCAGGACCTTGGTCCACCTTTCATTGAGCGTATCTTGTCCAGCTTTGAGCTGCTGCTGTTTCTTTTTCAGGCTCCGCGCGGTGGCGATGAGCTGTAGCTTGAAGCATTCTTGTTCGAGAGGTTCCTCTAGGACACTAAAATCTTCGTCACCAAGGCTAACATCCTCCCCGGAGATCAGCATATAGTTACTGTCCTTCGAGTCTTCATGATCAATGTGTTCGAGGCTATACTGACCTTCCTCCCTCTCGTCATGTTCGGACATGGGCTCGATGGGGTGTTCAAGGTCTTCGGCATTATCTGGGGTCTCATTGTCTCCGGTGCCGGTATTACTATCCCTTGCTCGACGCATTCGCGTGTGACGCCGACGCTTTGGTGCTTCATCAATGGGCTTGTCCTTGTCTTCGACATCCTCGTCGTCCTTTTTGTCAGGAGTGTCCACCATGTATACGTCATAGGTTGAAGTGGTCGTCCAACGCCCTGTGATGGGTGGAACTTGGCCTGATTCGGCGTCGGCATTGTCGTCCATACCGTCGATGTCTTCGGACGCGTAGTCTAGCATGTCGGTTAAATCCTCGACAGTGGCTATTAAGTGGGTGGTGGGCGGGTCATAATATTCCCCGCTCTCAGCCCCCAGCCCGTGTTGGGTGCAGTTCGAAGGCAAAGCTTCCGTAATAGCAAGAGATCGCATTAAGCCCAGTGCTTCATCTAAGAGCGAAAGCTGGGTAGGAGTCTATGGATCTGCAGGACTGAGCTCGGTGATAGACACCTGATCAGGCTCGATCAGCGCAGACCTCGACAGTTTGTAGTTATCGTCCAGAGGCGAGTCCAAGATCGCATCTGGGTCTTCGGTCGGGAGTTCCTTGATAGACAAGAGTCCAGCGGGACTGATCCTCCCGTCTTCGGACGATACGACCTGCTCTGGATCTAAGGCCGAGGCGGGCATGAGTGTCGACCCCTAGACGGGTTCTAAGAGCGGATCCAAAGAGATTCCTTCATGAGGGCATAGGGCGGCAATCGATGTCGCGAACCCTTCAAATATCAGATCTCCTCGGCTATCAGCGATGTAGTTTAGGTTTTCGAACCAGATTTGGTGGCCGGGGGCGTAACTGTTGACCTGCTCAAGGTGGTCGGTCGAGTTGTCATGAAGCACATGTTGGAAATATGCCCTAGAGGACCAGGCACATCAAGTGTCGCTTCAACTCCATTCGTGAAAATGTTCAAGATGGAGACATAGATATTTACAAAGTGCATACAGATCTGAATGTCGCAGATCCATTGACTAAACCTCTTCCACGAGCAAAACATGATCAACACTAGAACTATATGGGTGTTCGATTCATCACAATGTAACTAGATTATTGACTAGTGCAAGTGGGAGACTATTGGAAATATGCCCTAGAGGCAATAATAAAATAGTTATTATTATATTTCCTTGTTCATGATAATTGTCTATTGTTCGTGCTATAATTGTGTTATCCGGAAATCGTAATACATGTGTGAATACATAGACCACAACATGTCCCTAGTGAGCCTCTAGTTGACTAGCTTGTTGATCAACAGATAGTCATGGTTTCCTGACTATGGACATTGGATGTCATTGATAATGGGATCACATCATTAGGAGAATGATGTGATGGACAAGACCCAATCCTAAGCATAGCACAAGATCGTGTAGTTCATTTGCTAGAGTTTTTCCAATGTCAAGTATCATTTCCTTAGACCATGAGATCGTGTAACTCCCGGATGCCGTAGGAGTGCTTTGGGTGTACCAAACGTCACAACGTAACTGGGTGACTATAAAGGTATACTACAGGTATCCCCGAAAGTATATGTTGGGTTGACACGGATCGAGACTGGGATTTGTCACTCCGTATGACGGAGAGGTATCTCTGGGCCCACTCGGTAATGCATCATCATAATGAGCTCAATGTGACCAAGTGTTTGGTCACGGGATCATGCATTACGGTATGAGTAAAGTGACTTGCCAGTAACGAGATTGAATGAGGTATTGGGATACCGATGATCGAATCTCGGGCAAGTAACGTACCGATTGACAAAGGGAATTGTATACGGGATTACTTGAATCCTCGACATCGTGGTTCATTCAATGAGATCATCGTGGAACATGTGGGAGCCAACATGGGTATCCAGATCCCACTGTTGGTTATTGGTCGGAGAGCTGTCTCGGTCATGTCTGCGTGATTCCCGAACCCATAGAGTCTACACTCTTAAGGTTCGGTGACGCTAGGGCTGTAGAGATATTAGTATGCGGTAACCCAAAAGTTTATCGGAGTCCTGGATGATATCCCGAACGTCATGAAAAGTTCCGGAATGGTCCGGAGGTGAAGAATTGTATATAGGAAGTCCAATTTCGGCCACCGGGAAAGTTTTGGGGGTCACCGGTATTGTACCGGGACCACCGGAAGGGTCCCGGGGGTCCATCGGGTGGGGCCACCTATGGAAACCCTGGTGGGCTGGTGCGCCCTCCTTGGGCCTCCCCCTGCGCCTAGGGTTGCAAAGCCTAGGGGTGGGGGGCGCCCCACTTGGCTTGGGGGGCAAGTTCCCCCCTTGGCCGCCCCCCCTTGAGATGGGATCTCTAGGGGGGCGGCGCACCCCAAGGGCCCCTATATAAAGAGGGGGGAGGGGGGCAGCCACACCCTAGTCCCTAGCGCCTCCCTCTCCCCCCGTACCACCTCTCCCTCTCGCTGAGCTTGGCAAAGCCCTGCCGAGATCGCCGCTACTTCCACCACCACGCCGTTGTGCTGCTGGATCCCCATCAACCTCTCCTTCCCCTTGCTGGATCAAGAAGGAGGAGACGTCTTCCCCAACCGTACGTGTGTTGAATGCGGAGGTGCTGTCCATTCAGCACTAGGATCTTCGGTGATTTGGATCACGACGAGTACGACTCCCTCAACCCCGTTCTCTTGAACTCTTCCGCTCGCGATCTACAAGGGTATGTAGATGCACTCCTCTCTCTCGTTGCTAGATGACTCCATAGATTGATCTTGGTGAAGCATAGAATTTTTTTATTTTTTGCAACGTTCCCCAACAGTGGCTTCATGAGCTAGGTTTATGCGTAGTTTCTATGCACGAGTAGAACACAATCTTGTTGTGGGCGTAGATGTTGTCAATTTTCTTGCCACTACTAGTCTTATCTTGTTTCGGCGGCATCGTGGGGTGAAGCGGCCCGGACCGACCTTACACGTACGCTTATGTGAGACAGGTTCCACCGACTGACATGCACTAGTTGCATAAGGTGGCTAGCGGGTGACTGTCTCTCCCACTTTAGTCAGATCGGATTCGATGAAAAGGGTCCTTATGAAGGGTAAATAGAAATTGGCATATCACGTTGTGTTTTTACATAGGTAAGAAACGTTCTTGCTAGAACCCTATTGCAGCCACATAAAAACATGCAACAACAATTAGAGGACGTCTAACTTGTTTTTGCAGCATATGCCTTGTGATGTGATATGGCCAAAAAGGGTTGTGATGAATGATATATATGTGATGTATGAGATTGATCATGTTCTTGTAATAGGAATCACGACTTGCATGTCGATAAGTATGACAACCGGCAGGAGCCATAGGAGTTGTCTTAATTATTGTATGACCTGTGTGTCAATGAATAGACGCCATGTAATTAGTTTACTTTATTGCTAAACCGTTAGCCATAGTAGTAGAAGTAATAGTTGCTGAACAACTTCATGGAGACACGACAGATCATGATGATGGAGATCATGGTGTCATGCCGGTGACGAAGATGATCATGGCGCCCCAAAGATGGAGATCAAAGGAGCAATATGATATTGTCCATATCATGTCACTATTTGATTGCATGTGATGTTTATCATGTTTTTGCATCTTATTTGCTTAGAACGACAGTAGTAAATAAGATGATCCCTCATAATAATTTCAAGAAAGTGTTCCCCCCTAACTGTGCGCCATTGCGAAAGTTTGTTGTTTCGAAGCACCACGTGATGATCGGGTGTGATAGATTCCAACGTCCACATACAACGGGTGTAAGACAGATTTACACATGCAAAACACTTAGGTTGACTTGACGAGCCTAGCATGTAAAGACATGGCCTCGGAACACAAGAGACCGAAAGGTTGAACATGAGTCGTATGGAAGATACGATCAACATGGAGATGTTCACCGATGATGACTAGTCCGTCTCACGTGATGATCGGACAAGGTCTAGTTGAGTCGGATCATGTATCACTTAGATGACTAGAGGGATGTCTAATCTGAGTGGGAGTTCATTAAATAATTTGATTAGATGAACTTAATTATCATGAACTTAGTCTAAAAACCTTTGCAAAATGTCTTGTAGACCAAATGGCCCACGCTCATGTCAACCTCAACTTCAACGCGTTCCTAGAGAAAACCAATTTGAAATATGATGGCAGCAACTATACGGACTAGGTCCGGAACCTGAGGATCATCCTCATAGCTGCCAAGAAAGCATATGCCCTAGATGCACCGCTAGGTGAAGCACCCATCCCAGAGAACCAAGACGTTATGAACGCTTGGCAGTCGCGTGCTGATGATTATTCCCTCGTTCAGTGCGGCATGCTTTACAGCTTAGAACCGGGGCTCCAAAAGCATTTTGAGCAACACAGAGCATATGAGATGTTCGAAGAGCTGAAAATGGTTTTCCAAGCTCATGCCCGGGTCGAGAGATATGAAGTCTCCGACAAGTTCTACAGTTGTAAGATGGAGGAAAATAGTTCTGTCAGTGAGCACATACTCAAAATGTCTGGGTTGCACAACCGCTTGTCCCAGCTGGACATTAACCTCCCGGACGAGGCAGTCATTGACAGAATCCTTCAGTCGCTCCCACCTAGCTACAAGAGCTTTGTGATGAACTACAATATGCAGGGGATGGTGAAAACTATTCATGAAGTACTTTCAATGCTGAAATCAGTGGAGGTGGAAATCAAAAAGGAACATCAAGTGTTGATGGTCAATAAAACCACTAGTTTCAAGAAAGGCAAGGGTAAGAAGAAATTCAAGAAGGACGACAAGGGAGTTGTCGCGCCCGGTAAGCCAGTTGCCGGGAAGAAGCCAAAGAATGGACCCAAACCTGAGACTGGGTGCTTTTATTGCAAGGGAAGCGGACACTAGAAGCGGAACTGCCCCAAATACTTAGCGGACAAAAAGGCTGGCAACACTAAAGGTATATGTGATATACATATAATTGATGTGTACCTTACCAGTACTCATAGTAGCTCCTGGGTATTTGATAATGGTGCGGTTGCTCATATTTGTAACTCAAAACAAGAGCTGCGGAATAAGCGGAGACTGGCGAAGGACGAGGTGACGATGTGCGTCGAGAATGGTTCCAAGGTCGATGTGATCGCCGTCGGCACGCTACCTCTACATTTACCTATGGGATTAGTTTTAAACCTCAATAATTGTTATTTAGTTCCAGCTTTGAGCATGAACATTGTATCTGGATCTCGTTTAATACGAGATGGCTACTCATTTAAATCCGAGAATAATGGTTGTTCTATTTATATGAGGGATATGTTTTATGGTCATGCCCCGCTGGTCAATGGTTTATTCTTAATGAATCTCAAACGTGATGTTACACATATTCATAGTGTGAATACCAAAAGATGTAAGATTGATAATGATAGTCCCACATATCTGTGGCACTGCCGCCTTGGTCACATTGGTGTCAAACGCATGAAGAAGCTCCATACAGATGGACTTTTGGAGTCTCTTGATTTCGAATCATTTGACACGTGCGAACCATGCCTCATGGGTAAAATGACCAATACTCCGTTCTCCGGAACAATGGAGCGAGCAACCAACTTATTGGAAATTATACATACTGATGTGTGCGGTCCAATGAGCGTTGAGGCTCGCGGTGGCTATCGTTATGTTCTCACTCTCACTGATGACTTAAGTAGATATGGGTATGTCTTGATGAAACACAAGTCTAAGACCTTTGAAAAGTTCAAGGAATTTCAGAATGAGGTAGAGAATCAACGTGACCGAAAAATAAAGTTCTTACGATCAGATCGTGGAGGAGAATATTTAAGTCACAAATTTGGTACGCACTTAAGGAAATGTGGAATCATTTCACAACTCACGCCGCCTGGAACACCTCAGCGTAACGGTGTGTCCGAACATCGTAATCACACTCTATTGGATATGGTGCGATCTATGATGTTGCTCACCGATATACCACTATCATTTTGGGGATACGCTCTAGAGACAGCTACATTCACTTTAAATAGGGCACCGTCTAAATCCGTTGAGACGACACCGTATGAATTATGATTTGGCAAGAAACCTAAGCTGTTGTTTCTAAAAGTTTGGGGATGCGATGCTTATGTCAAGAAACTTCAACCTGAAAAGCTCGAACCCAAGTCGGAAAAATGCGTCTTCATAGGATACCCTAAGGAAACCATTGGGTATACCTTCTACCTCAGATCCAAAGGCAAGATCTTTGTTGCCAAGAACGGATCCTTTCTGGAGAAAGAGTTTCTCTCGAAAGAAATAAGTGGGAGGAAAGTAGAACTCGATGAAGTACTGCCTCTTGAACCGGAAAGTAGCGCAGCTCAGGAAGATGTTCCTGTGGTGCCTACATCGACTAGAGAGGAAATTAATGATGATGATCAAGGTACTTCGGATCAAGTTACTACTGAACTTCGTAGGTCCACAAGGACACGTTCCACACCAGAGTGGTATGGCAACCCTGTCCTGGAAATCATGTTGTTAGACAACGGCGAACCTTCGAACTATGAAGAAGCAATGTCGGGCCCATATTCCAACAAATGGCTTGAAGCCATGCAATCCGAGATAGGATCCATGTATGAAAACAAAGTGTGGACTTTGACAGACTTGCCCAATGATTGGCGAGCGATAGAAAACAAATGGATCTTTAAGAAGAAGACGGACGCGGATGGTAATGTTACCATCTATAAAGCTCGACTTGTCGCTAAAGGTTATTGACAAGTTCAAGGGGTTGACTACGATGAGACTTTCTCTCCCGTAGCGAAACTGAAGTCCGTCTGAATCATGTTAGCAATTGCCGCATACTATGATTATGAGATACGGCAAATGGACGTCAAAATGGCATTCCTTAACGGCTATCTTAAGGAAGAACTGTATATGATGCAGCCGGAAGGTTTTGTCGATCCTAAGAATGCTAACAAGGTATGCAAGCTCCAGCGATCCATTTATGGGCTGGTGCAAGCATCTCGGAGTTGGAACATTCGCTTTGATGAGATGATCAAAGCGTTTGGGTTTATGCAGACTTATGGAGTAGCCCGCGTTTACAAGAAAGTGAGTGGGAGCTCTGTAGCATTTCTCATATTATATGTAGATGACATACTTTTGATGGGAAATGATATAGAACTTTTGGACAACATTAAGGCCTACTTGAATAAGTGTTTTTCAATGAAGAACCTTGGAGAAGCTGCTTACATATTAGGCATCAAGATCTATAGGGATAGATCGAGACGCCTCATAGGTCTTTCACAAAGCACATACCTTGATAATATATTGAAGAAGTTCAATATGGATCAGTCCAAGAAGGGGTTCTTGCCTGTGTTGCAAGGTGTGAAATTGAGCTCGGCTCAATGCCCGACCACGGCAGAAGATAGAGAAAAGATGAGTGTCATCCCCTATGCCTCGGCTATAGGTCTATTATGTATGCCATGTTGTGTACCAGACCTGATGTAAACCTTGCCTTAAGTTTGGCAGGAAGGTACCAAAGTAATCCCGACATGGAACACTGGACAGCAGTCAAGAATATCCTGAAGTACCTGAAAAGGACTAAGGATATGTTTCTCGTTTACGGAGCTGACGAAGAGCTCGTCGTAAAGGGTTAAGTCGACGCTAGCTTCGACACAGATCTGGATGATTCTAAGTCACAAACCGGATACGTGTATATTTTGAATGGAGGGGCAGTAAACTAGTGTAGTTGCAAGCAAAGCGTTGTTGCGGGATCTACATGTGAAGCGGAGTACATGGCAGCCTCGGAGGCAGCGCATGAAGCAATCTGGATGAAGGAGTTCATCACCGACCTAGGCGTCATACCCAATGCGTCGGGGCCGATCACTCTCTTCTGTGACAATAATGGAGCTATTGCCCTTGCCAAGGAGCCCAGGTTTCACAAGAAGACCAGGCACATCAAGCGTCGCTTCAACTCCATTCGTGAAAATGTTCAAGATGGAGACATAGATATTTGCAAAGTGCATACGGATCTGAATGTCGCAGATCCGTTGACTAACCCTCTTCCACGAGCAAAACATGATCAACACAAGAACTCTATGGGTGTTCGATTCATCACAATGTAACTAGATTATTGACTCTAGTGCAAGTGGGAGACTATTGGAAATATGCCCTAGAGGCAATAATAAAATGGTTATTATTATATTTCCTTGTTCGTGATAATTGTCTATTGTTCATGCTATAATTATGTTATCCGGAAATCGTAATACATGTGTGAATACATAGACCACAACATGTCCCTAGTGAGCCTCTAGTTGACTAGCTTGTTGATCAACAGATAGTCATGGTTTCCTGACTATGGATATTGGATGTCATTGATAACGGGATCACATCATTAGGAGAATGATGTGATGGACAAGACCCAATCCTAAGCGTAGCACAAGATCGTGTAGTTCGTTTGCTAGAGTTTTTCCAATGTCAAGTATCATTTCCTTAGACCATGAGATCGTGTAACTCCTGGATGCCGTAGGAGTGCTTTGGGTGTACCATACGTCACAACGTAACTGGGTGACTATAAAGGTATACTACAGGTATCCCCGAAAGTATCTGTTGGGTTGACACGGATCGAGACTGGGATTTGTCACTCCGTATGACGGAGAGGTATCTCTGGGCCCACTCGGTAATGCATCATCATAATGAGCTCAACGTGACCAAGTGTTTGGTCATGGGATCATGCATTATCTTACGAGTAAAGTGACTTGCCGGTAACGAGATTGAACGAGGTATTGGGATACCGACGATCGAATCTTGGGCAAGTAACGTACCGATTGAGAAAGGGAATTGTATACGGGATTACTTGAATCCTCGACATCGTGGTTCATTCGATGATATCATCGTGGAACATGTGGGAGCCAACATGGGTATCCAGACCCCGCTGTTGGTTATTGGCCGGAGAGCTATCTCGGTCATGTGTGCGTGATTCCCGAACCCGTAGAGTCTACACACTTAAGGTTCGGTGATGCTATAGGGTTGTAGAGATATTAGTATGCGGTAACCCGAAAGTTGTTCGGAGTCTCGGATGAGATCTCGGACGTCACGAGGAGTTCTGGAATGGTCCGGAGGTGAAGAATTGTATATAGGAAGTCTAGTTTCGACCACCGGGAAAGTTTCGGGGGTCACCAGTATTGTACCGGGACCACCGGAAGGGTCCCGGGGGTCCACCAGGTGGGGCCACCTATCCCGGAGGGCCCGTGGGCTGAAGAGGGAAGGGAACCAGCCCCTGGTGGGCTGGTGCGCACCCCTTGGGCCTCCCCTTGCGCCCAGGGTTGGAAACCCTAGGGGTGGGGGGCGCCCCACTTGGCTTGGGGGGCAAGTTCCCCCCTTGGCCGCCGCCTCCCCCCCCCCCTTGAGGATGGATCTCTAGGGGGCCGGCGCACCCCTAGGGCCCCTATATAAATAGGGGGGAGGGAGGGCAGCCGCACCCTAGTCCCTGGCGCCTCCCTCTCCCCCCGTACCACCTCTCCCTCTCGCTGAGCTTGGCGAAGCCCTGCCGAGATCGCCGCTACTTCCACCACCACGCCGTTGTGCTGCTGGATCTCCATCAACCTATCCTTCCCCTTGCTGGATCAAGAAGGAGGAGACGTCTTCCCCAACCGTACGTGTGTTGAACGCGGAGGTGCTGTCCGTTCAGCACTAGGATCTTCGGTGATTTGGATCACGACGAGTACGACTCCCTCAACCCCGTTCTCTTGAACGCTTCCACTCGCGATCTACAAGGGTATGTAGATGCACTCCATAGATTGATCTTGGTGAAGCGTAGAAATTTTTTATTTTCTGCAATGTTCCCCAATAGCACAAAGCCGCTGAACACAAAGACCTCTCTGGGAAGAAAGATTTCCCTGGACATGGCGTCATCGTCGATGAAGAGGTGAGCCATCAATACTTCTGTTGACTTTGCTCTCAATGAAAGCACCAATGTCGGTGTCAAAACAGGCCGATGGGTAGGGGGGCCCAAGCTGTATGTCTGAGGATCGATGGTAACAATGATCAAAGGGACACAGTGTTTACCTAGGTTCGAGCCCTCTTAATGGAGGTAAAACCCTACTCCTGCTTGATTATATTCGATGGGTATAGGGGTTACAAGAGTTGATCTACCTATCATAATCGCTAAACCCTAGCTTGGCTAGCGTATCAATGTTATGATCCTGCCTCCGGCCTAAAACCCCCCGGTTTACATAGATACCGGAGGGGCCTATGGTTGTACAAAGTCGATTTAACAGAAAGGAAGTAGTATATCCGGACACCTAACTTGCCGTTCACGCACACAGGAGTCCCAACCGGACACGAGAGATGGTCTTCTTCCTTATATCTTGACAGCCCATTAGTTCGGCCCACATTGAATAAACCAGATGCCCGAGGACCCCTTAGTCCAGGACTCCCTCAGTGATGCAGCAAAGTAAAGTAAGTATTTACCTCAGTTTGAGAACCAAGATATCAATCCAATAGGAGAAAACGCACAAGTCATTGAATACCTGCACAAACAATCAACAACTTGCACCCAACGTGATAAAGGGGTTGTCGATCCCTTCATGGTAACTCGCAAAAAGTGAGATCCAATAGAGATAGATAAACGGTAAAGTAAATATTTTTGGTATTTTTGGTTTATAGATCGGAAAGTAAAAGATTGCAAAATAGTGGATCGGAAACTAGTATGATGGAAAAGAGAACTTGTATGATGGAAAAGAGACTCGGGGGCCATAGGTTTCACTAGTGGCTTCTCTCAAGATAGCAAATAATACGGTGGGTAAACAAATTACTGCCGAGCAATTGATGGAAGAGCGCATAATTATGACGATATCTAAGGCAATGATCATGAACATAGGCATCACGTCCATGTCAAGTAGACCGAAATGATTCTGCATCTACTACTATTACTACACACATCGACCAACTCCTGCCTGCATCTAGAGTATTAATTTCATAAAGAACAGAGTAACGCATTAAGTAAGATGACATGATGTAGAGGAATTAACTCAAGCAATATGATGAAAACGTCATCTTTTTATCCTCGATGGCAATAGTACAATACGTGCCTTGCTACCCTTACTGTCACTGGGAAAGGACACCGCAAGATTGAACCCAAAGCTAAGCACTTCTCCCATTGCAAGAAAAACCAATCCAGTAGGCCAAACTAAACCAATAATTCAAAGAGACTTGCAAAGATATCAAATCATGCATATAAGAATTCAAAGAAGACTCAAATAATATTCATAGATAATCTGATCATAAATACACAATTCATCGGATCTCAGCAAACACACCGCAAAAGAATATTACATTGAATAGATCTCCAAGAACATCGGGGAGAACATGGTATTGAGAATCAAAGAGAGAGAAGAAGCCATCTAGCTACTGGCTATGGACTCGTAGGTTTGTGGTAATCTACTCACGCTTCATCGGAAGGGCAATGGTGTTGATGTAGAAGCCCTCCACGAACGAATCCCCCTCCGGCAGGACGCCGGAAAAGGTCCCTAGATGGGATCTCACTGGTACAGAACGTTGTGGTGGTGGAAAAGTGTTTTCGTGGCTCCTCCTGGTGGTTTTGGGGTATAAGGGTATATATATGCAAAAGAATTAGGTCAGGAGAGCTCCGAGGGGCCCACGAGGTAGGGGGAGCACCCTACCCCTCGTGGGCATGCCCTCCAAGTCTCTTGGTTTGCTTCTGGTCCAAGAAAGATCATCATGAAAGTTTCATTCCGTTTGGACTCTGTTTAGTATTCCTTTTCTGCGAAACTCTAAAACAGGCAAAAACAGAAACTGACATTGGGCTCTAGGTTAATAGGTTAGTCCCAAAAATAATATAAAATAGCATATAAATGCATATAAAACATCCAAAATAGGTAATATAATAGCATGGAACAATAAAAAATTATAGATACGTTTGAGACATATCAAGCACTCCCAAGCTTAATTCCTGCTCGTCCTCGAGTAGGTAAATGATGAAAACAGAATATTTGATGTGGAATGCTACCTAACATATTTATCCATGTAATTTTCTTTATTGTGACATGAATGTTCATATCTGAAAGATTCAAAACAAAAATTTAATATTGACATAAAACAATAATACTTCAAGCATACTAACACTGCAATCAGGTCTTCTCAAAATAACATGGCCAAAGAAAGCTTATCCCTACAAAATCATATAGTCTGGCTATGCTCCATCTTCATCACACAAAATACTCAAATCATGCACAACCCTGATGACAAGCAATTGTTTCATACTTTGACATTCTCAAACCTTTTGAACTTTCATGCAATACATGAGCGTGAGCCATGGACATTGCACTATGGTGGAAGAGAATATGGTGGTTGTGGAGAAGAGAAAAGGAGGGAGATAGTCTCACATCAACTAGGCATATCAACGGGCTATGTAGATGCCCATCAATAGATATCAATGTGAGTGAGTAGGGCTTGCCATGCAACGGATGCACTAGAGCTATAAGTGTATGAAAGCTCAAAAAGAAACTAAGTGGGTGTGCATCCAACTTGCTTGCCCATGAAGACCAAGGGCATTTGAGGAAGCCCATCGTTGGAATATACAAGCCAAGTTCTATAAAGAAAAATTCCCACTAGTATATGAAAGTGACAAAATAAGAGTCTGTCTATCAGGAAGATCATGGTGCTCCTTTGAAGCACAAGTGTGGAAAAAGGATAGTAACATTGCCCCTTCTCTCTTTTCTCTCATTTTTTTGTTTAGCCTTTCTTTTTTTATGGCCTTTCTCTTTTTTTTCCTCACATGGGACAATGCTCTAATAATGATGATCATCACACTTCTATTTACTTACAACTCGAAAAATTACAACTCAATGCTTATAACACAATATGACTCTATGTGAATGCCTCCGGTGGTGTACCGGGATGTGCAATGGATCAAGAGTGAAATGTATAAAAGAATTATGAAAGGTGGCTTTGCCACAAATACTATGTCAGCTACATGATCATGCAAAGCAATATGACAATGATGAAGCATGTCATAATAAACGGAACATTGGAAAGTCTCATGGCAATATATCTCAGAATGGCTATGGAAATGCCATAATAGGTAGGTATGCTGGCAGTTTTGAGGAAGGTATATGGTGGGTGTATGGTACCGGCGAAAGTTGCGCGGCACAAGAGAGGCTAGCAATGGTGGAAAGGTGAGACTGCGCATAATCCATGGACTCAAGATTAGTCAAAAAGAGCTCACATACTTATTCCAAAATCTATTAGTCATCGAACAAAGTACTACGTGCATGCTCCTAGGGGGATATATTGGTAGGAAAAGATCATCGCTCGTTCCCGACCGCCGCTCATAAGGAAGACAATCAATAAATACTTCATGCTCCAACTTTGTTACACAACGGTTCACCATACGTGCATGCTACGAGACTCACAAACCTCAACACAAGTATTTCTCAAATTCACAATTACTCCACTAGCATGACTCTAATATCACCATCTTCATATCTCAAAATAATCATAAAGAATCAAACTTCTCATAGTATTCAACGCACTTTATATGAAAGTTTTTATTATATCCCTCTTGGATGCCTATCATATTAGGACTAAATTTATAACCAAAGCAAATTACCATGCTGTTCTAAAAGACTCTCAAAATAATATAAGTGAATCAAGAGAGTTCATAAATTTCTATAAAATAAAGCAACCGCCGTGCTCTAAAAAGATATAAGTGAAGTACTAGAGCAATATTGCCTAGCTCAAAAGATATAAGTGAAGCACATAGAGTATTCTAATAAATCACGATTCATGCGTGTCTCTCCCAAAAGGTGTATACAGCAAGGATGATTGTGGTAAACTAAAAAATCAAAGAATAAAATCATACAAGACGCTCCAAGCAAAACACATATCATGTGGTGAATAAAAATATAGGCTCAAGTAAAGTTACCGATAGACGAAGACGAAAGAGGGGATGCCTTCCGGGGCATCCCCAAGCTTAGGCTTTTGGTTGTACTTGAATATTACCTTGGGGTGCCTTGGCATCCCCAAGCTTAGTCTCCTGCCACTCCTAATTCCATAGTCCATCAAATCCTTACCGAAAACTTGAAAACTTCACAACACAAAACTCAACAGAAAATATCATGAGCTCCGTTAGTATAAGAAAATAAATCACCACTTTAAGGTACTGTTGAAAACTCATTCTTTATTTATATTGGTGTAATATCTATTGTATTCCAACTTTTCCATGGTTCGTACCCCCCGATACTACCCATAGATTTATCAAAATAAGTACACAACACGCAGAAAACAGAATCTGTCAAAAACAGAACACTGTGTAGCAATCTGTAACTCTAGAATACTTCTGTAACTCCAAAAATTCTGAAAATTTAGGACGACCTGGGAAATTTTTGTAGCAATCCAGAGCAAGCATAATCAGATCAAAATCATGCTTCTCTGAATTTTGAAAATTATTTTCCTAGGCGCAAAAGTTTCTGATTTTCTGCCGGATCAACACAACTATCACTGCAAGCTATCCTAAAGGTTTAACTTGCCACAAACACTAATTAAAACATAAAACCACATCTAACTAGAGGCTAGATGAATTATTTATTACTAAACAGGAACAAAAAGTAAAGAACAAAAATAAAATTGGGTTGCCTCCCAACAAGCGCTATTGTTTAACGCCCTTAGCTAGGCATAAAAAGGCGAATAGATCTAAGTATTGTCATCTTTGGTACACAATCCATAAGTGACTCTCATAATAGATTCATATGGCAATTTAATTTTCTTCCTAGGAAAGTGTTCCATGCCTTTCCTTAATGGAGATTGGAATCTAATGTTTCCTTCTTTCATATCAATAATTGCACCAATCATTCTAAGGAAAGGTCTACCAAGAATAATAGGACATGTAGGATTGCAATCTATATCAAGAACAATGAAATCTATGGGCACATAAATTCCTATTTGCAACAATAAGAACATCATTAATCCTTCCCATAGGTTTCTTAATAGTGGAATCCGCAAGATGCAAATTTAAAAAACAATCATCAAATTCACGGAAACCTAACACATCACACAAAGTTTTTAGAATTGTGGGAATGCTAGCACCCAAAACACACAAAGTATGGCAGTCGTAATCTTTAATCTTAATCTTAATAGTAGGTTCCCACTTATCATGAAGTTTTCTAGGGATAGAAACTTCTAATTCAAGCTTTTCTTCAAAAGATTGCATCATAGCATCAATGATATGTTTAGTAAAAGCTTTATTTTGATTATAAGCATGAGGAGAATTCAACAGATTGCAACAAGGAAATACAATCTATTAAAGAACAATTATCATAATTAAATTCCTTGAAATCCAAAAGAGTGGGTTCACTGCTACTTAAAGTCTTGACCTCTCCAATCCCACTTTTATCAATTTTTGCATATGGATCTAAAAAGTCCGAATCATTGGGACGCCTTTTAACTAAAGTTGACTCATCTCCAGTCCCATCTTTATCAAGATTAATATTGGAAAACAAAGATGAAATAGGAGTCACATCAATCACTTTTAGATCTTCATCATTATTATCATGAAAACTAGAAGAACACGCTTTTACAAACCAATCTTTTTTAGCATGCATCTTAGCAGTTCTTTCTTTGCACTCATCAATGGAAATTCCCATGGCTTTGAGAGACTCATTCATATCATGCTTAGGTGGAATAGATCTAAGTTTAAAAGAATCAACATCAAGAGAAATTCTATCCACATTCCTAGCCAAATCATCAATCTTGAGAAAACTTTCTTCAATCAAAGCATTAAAATTCCAAAATCATAGGGCATCTTATTAAAATTTCCATAATAATTGTTGTAGGAATTGCCATAATTATTAGAGGATTTACCAGGAAACGGCCTAGGATTAAAATTGCCTCTATACGCCTTATTACCAAAATTGTTCCTACCAACAAAATTCACATCCATAGATTCATTATTTTTCTCAATCAAAGTGGACAAAGGTGTATCATTAGGATTAGAATAAGCACTCCTATTAGCAAATAATTTCATAAGTTCATCCATCTTTCTACTTAAAACTTTAATCTAATCAATCGCATGTACCTTTTTACTAGTGGATCTTTTGGTGTGCCATTGATAAAATTAATCATGATATTATCTAGGAGCTTAGTAGCCTCTCCTAAAGTAATTTCCATAAAAAGTGCCCCCCGCGGCCGAATCTAAAAGATTTCTAGAAAAAATTCAATCCGGCATAAATTTTTTGTATAATCATCCACAAATTCAAACCATGTGTAGGGAAATTTCGTATCATCAATTTCATCCTCTCCCAAGATTGTGCAACATGCTCATGATCAAGTTGCTTAAAATTCATAATATCGTTCCTAAGGGAGATGATCTTAGCGGCAGGAAAATACTTAGAGATGAAAGCATATTTACACTTATTCCACGAATCAATACTATTTTTAGGCAAAGATGAAAACCAAGTTTTAGCATGATCTCTAAGCGAAAACGGAAATAGCTTTAATTTAACAATATCATTATCCACATCTTTCTTCTTTTTCATATCGCACAAATCAACGAATTTGTTTAGATGTGATGCGTCATCTTCACTAGGAAGGCCAAAAAATTGATCTTTCATAACAAGATTCAGCAAAGCGGCATTAATTTCACAAGATTCAGCATTAGTAGTGGGAGCAATCGGAGTACTAATAAAATCATTGTTGTTGGTGTTGGAGAAGTCACACAATTTAGTATTATCTTGAGCCATCGTGACAAAGCAAGCAATCCAACACACAAACACACAAGAAGCAAGCAAAGAAGATGAACGGAAGAGGGGCGAAGAAAAGGCAAATCTTTTCGAAAATCGTTTTAGAGGTGGGGGAGAGGAAAATGAGAGGCAAAAGGTGAATAATGTAATGCAAGACAGGATAGTCTATGATGGGTACTTGGTATGGCTTGACTTGACGTAGATCTCCCCGGCAACGGCGCCAGAAATTATTCCTACTACCTCTTGAGCTTGCGCTGGTTTTTCCCTTGAAGAGGAAAGGGTGATGCAGCAAAGCTGAGTGAGTATTTCCCCCAGTTTGAGATCCAAGGTATCAATCCAATAGGAGACAACACACAAGTCACCGAATACTTGCACAAACAATCAACAACTTGCACCCAACGCGATAAAGGGGTTGTCAATCCCTTCACGGTTACTCGCAAAAAGTGAGATATGATAGAGATATATAAACGATAAAGTAAATATTTTTGGTATTTTTGGTTTATAGATCGGAAAGTAAAAGATTGCAAAATAGTAGATCAGAAACTAGTATGATGGAAAAGAGACCCAGGGGCCATAGGTTTCACTAGCGGCTTCTCTCAAGATAGAAAATAATACGATGGGTGAACAAATTACTGCCGAGCAATTGATAGAAGAGCGCATAATTATGACGATATCTAAGGCAGTGATCATGAACATAGGCATCACGTTCACGTCTGTGTCAAGTATACCGAAATGATTCTACATCTACTACTATTACTCCACACATCGACCGACTCCTGCCTGCATCTAGAGTATTAAGTTCATAAAGAATAGAGTAACACATTAAGTAAGATGACATGATGTAGAGGAATTAACTCAAGCAATATGATGAAAACCCCATCTTTTTATCCTTGATGGCAACAATACAATACGTGCCTTGCTGCCCCTACTGTCACTGGGAAAGGACACATCAAGATTGAACTCAAAGCTAAGCACTTCTCCCATTGCAAGAAAAACCAATATAGTAGGCCAAACTAAACCGATAATTTGAAGAGACTTGCAAAGATATCAAATCATGCATATAAGAATTCAAAGAAGACTCAAATAATATTCATAGATAATCTGATCATAAATCCACAATTCATTGGATCTCGGCAAACACATCGCAAAAGAATATTACATCGAATAGATCTCCAAGAACATCGAGGAGAATGTGGTATTGAGAATCAAGGAGAGAGAAGAAGCCATCTACCTACTAGCTATGGACCCGTAGGTCTATGGTAAACTACTCATGCTTCATTGGAAGGGCAATGGTGTTGATGTCAAAGCCCTCCATGATCGAATCCCCCTCCGGCAGGACGCCGGAAAAGGACCCTAGATGGGATCTGACGGGTACAGAAGGTTGCGGCGATGGAAAAGTATTTTCGTGGCTCCTCCTGATGGTTTTGGGGTATAAGGGTATATATAGGTGAAAGAATTACGTCAGGAGAGCTTCGAGGGGCCCATGAGGTAGGGGCGCGCCCTACCCCATGGGTGCGCCACCACCCTCTCGTGGCCACCTCGTTGTGTCTCCAACTTTAGCTCCAAGTCTCCTGGTTTGCTTCTGGTCCAAGAAAGATCATTGCGAAAGTTTCATTCCATTTGGACTCCGTTTAGTATTCCTTTTCTGTGAAACTCTAAAACAGGCAAAAAACAGAAACTGGCACTAGGCTCTAGGTTAATAGATTAGTCCCAAAAATAATATAAAATAGCATATAAATGCATATAAAACATTCAAAATAGATAATATAATAGCATGGAATAATCAAAAATTATAGATACGTTGGAGACCTATCACGCACCGATAAGGATCTTCTGTGACTTTGCTCATTCAATGTCACCGACGAAACCAATCAGCATCACCGATGAAACCAATTAGCATCACCGATTTCAACTGTGAGAAATTGTTTTGTCATTTTATTGCCTATATTCTTTAGCTTCACTCAATGATTCTTATCCTCTACCCGCATCTTAAACTACATGCTGCTTTGTAGTGTGTCTCCAGGACCACACCTATTTGACTCATGCTCCAGAAGTGCCCTTCTTGGAAATTGATGTCAAAGGGGGAGAAAGAGCACATCAAAGCTTATCATATGAGCACATCTAAGCTCTTCCAAATGCTAGTAAAACTAAGAGGAGAGAAGTCACATGTCTTTAAGAGGGGAAAGACATGTCAACTTGTTTGATCTTAGCTATTGATAATATTCTTGTTGCTCTAAATTTTGGTTGATCGTACCTTTTCTTGCTCTGATTTTCACTCACCCTACCTTCTCCCATCATCCAATATCAGATTCAGGGGGAGAAAGAGTCCATATCTAGGGAAGAAAATCTTTGGAATTCATTGCATATCTTTAAAATATTTGGGGACATGCTAGTATCTAAGTAGAGTACCTAGTACTCAACCATTACATGTAATCCCAGTCTTGGTACTCTTGTGGTTTCCTGAAATTGCTTTATCTAGAGTGTTCTTGTGTTATCTAAACTTGTTTTCTCAAGTCCACTCCTTCTAAAGCCAGCCCAAGACCACAAGGTAAGTATATGCATCACACTCATGTGAATGATGATCTCTTGCTGATGTAACTATTGTTTGCAAGAATGATACATAAACATGAGGTACACCTCCTATACACATCACTTACTCTGATGCATATAGCCAAGATGCATGTAAGTCATTGCTTGCTCTGTCATATTTATGCATTTACATGTTCTCATATTCCAACTTCGTATGATTGCATACATGTAGGGGGAGCCTATGCATGTTACATGTCTTTCCAAAGCTTTACTTAATACCATGTATATAGTTAATCCTAAGCTTTGATGTATGTTGTCCTCAATTACCAAAAAGGGGAGATTGAAAGCACAAGTGCTCCCTGGGTGATTTTGGTAATTAATGTCACCATATCTCTTTTTGGACTAATACTTTTATCTAGTATATTTCAAATGAGTTCAACAATGGCATGGTAAGGACAAGAGGATGTGGAACCCCTTCAAAATTCAAAGGACACATATTGGCAAAAGCTCAAGACTCTTCATTTCTATTTTAGTGATCCAAGATCACATTGAGTCCATTGGAAATCCAATACTATTAAAAGGGGATGAGGTGTTGCTTAATGGTCTACTTGCTCAAAGTGCTTAGTGATATTGCTCCAAAACACTCAACCACTTTCTCATTTCGAAATATGTCCAAAACTCAAAGTCAAACTCAGACCCACCGATTTGATCTATCCAGCGCCACCAAGTTCACTTAACATAACCACTGCCAGAAACCCTAGAAAATTCGGTCACAACGATATAGATCTCGGTCTCACCGAGATGGCCCTGCAAACTCTTTGTTTTCCCTTGTAACATTTCGGTCTCACAGAAATGAGCAATCGGTCCCATTGAGTTTGCTTGACCAACTCTTTGTTTGCTCTTTGTTGAAATCGGTCTCACCGAGTTCACGCAATCGGCTACACCGAGATGATGGTTTGCCCTAGCCCTAGCACATCGGTCCCATCGAGTTGTTCCAGTCGGTCCCACCGAGATTCCTAACGTTCACATTTTGAACTCAATCGGTCTCACCGAGTTCTTCTATTCAGTCTGATCGAGTTGGGTCAAATGTGTGTAACTGTTGGATTTTGTGTGGAGGCTATATATACCCCTCCACCCCCTTCTCCATTTGCGAGAGAGCCATCAGAACGTGCCTACACTTCCACTACTAATTTTCTGATAGAGAACTGATACGTCCATTTTGCATCACGTTGCCGTACTGTTATTTATGTTGTTTTATTGAATAATAATGCTTTTTGGAGTAATTCTAATACCTTTTCTCTCATAATATGCAAGGTATGCACCAAGGGGGAGAATTCCGGCAGCTGAAAATCTGGACCTGAAAAAGCTACGTCAAGCTACCTGTTCTGCACAACTCCAAATGAGCTAAAACTCCCCGAGGTTTTTTATGGAATATTTAAGGAATATTGGAGCAAATAAGTACCAGAAGAGGGCCACCAGGTGGGCACAACCCACCTGGGCGCGCCAGGAGGCCCATGCGCGCCTTGGTGGGTGCTGCCCTCCTCGGCCCACCTCCGGTGCCCATCTTCTGGTATATAAGTCATTTTGACCTAGAAAAAATAAGGGGAGGACATTCGGGACGAAGCACCGCCACCTTGAGGCGGAACTTGGGCAGGAGCACTTTTGCTCTCCGGCGGAGCGATTCCGCCGGGGGAACTTCCCTCCCGGAGGGGGAAATCATCGTCATCATCATCACCAAGAGCTCTCCCATCTTGGGGAGGGTTATATTCATCAACATCTTCACATCACCAACTCCTCTCAAACCCTAGTTCGTCTCTTGCGTTCAATCTTTGTAAGAAAACTATAGATTGGTGCCCGTGGGTGACTAGTAGTGTTGATTACATCTTGTAGTTGATTACTATATGGTTTATTTGGTGGAAGATCATATGTTCAGATCCATTATGCTATTCAATACCCATCTGATCTTGAGCATGTTTATCATTTGTGAGTAGTTACTTTTGTTCTTGAGGTCACAGGAGAAATCATGTTGCAAGTGATCATGTGACCTTGATATGTGTTCGATATTGCGATGGTAAGTATGTTGTCATTCTCTTAGTGGTGTCATGTGAAAGTCGACTACATGACACTTCACCATATTTGGGCCTAAGGGAATGCATTGTGGAGTAGTTATTAGATGGTGGGTTGCGAGAGTGATAGAAGCTTAAACCACAGTTTATGCGCTATTCCGTAAGGGACCGATTGGATCCTAAAGTTTAATGCTATGGTTAGAATTCATTCTTAATACTTTTCTCGTAGTTGAGGATGCTTGCGAGAGGGTTAATTATAAGTAGGAGGTTTTTTCAAGAAAGAACATCACCTAAGCACCACCCACATATCAAATTATCAAAGTACCTAACGCGAATTAAGCCAACATGATGAAGGTGACTAGATGAATTCCCGTGTACCCTCAAGAACACATTGCTTATCATAAGAAACCGTTTTGGCATGTCCTTTGCCTCGAAAGGATTGGGATACCTTGCTGCACTTTTGTTACTATTATTGTTACTTGCTCGTTACAAATTATCTTGCTACCAAACTACTCTTCTACTTACAACTTTAGCACTTGCAGACATTACCTTGCTGAAAACCGCTTGTCATTTCCTTCTGCTCCTCGTTGGGTTTGACACTCTTACTTATCTAAAAGGGCTACAATTGACCCCATACACTTGTGGGTCATCAAGGCAATTTTCTGGCACCGTTGCCGAAAGCAAGGTTGTCAGAATCGCGATTCTGTTACACGATTCTACGACTTTACAATCCAAACTAACCCCTATGATTCTAGGATTTTAGTTCATAGAATATGCGTTTCTACGATCCTGATATGAATATTCTACGATTTGCGATCCTACCGTCGGAGCTCCGATCCGATTCAAAATCGTGATTCTGACAACCTTGCCGGAAAGCGCTCTTGGTAAGTGGAAATTGGTAAGGAAACATTATTACTACGGGCTGAAATTTATTGTCACTTGATACTATGGAAAACAATCCTTTGAGGGGTTTATTTGGGGTATCTTCACATTGATCAGAACCACAATTAGTTACCCCTCAACCTACTGCACCTACTGAAAATATTGAATATGAAATTCCTTCGGTATGTTAGAACAATTGCTAGCTAATCCTTATGCAAGAGATGGAACCGAACATCCTGATATGCACCTGATATATGTGGATGAAATTTCTGGATTATTTAATCTTGCAGGTTTGCTCTGAGATGAAGCTAAGAATATGGATTTCCCTTTTATCTTTTAAGGGAAAAGCATTTACATGGTATAGGCTATGCGATTATATTGGATCTTGGAACTGGAACCGTTTGAAATTGGAATTTCATTAGAAATTTTATCCTATGCATCTAGTTCATTGTGATCAGAATTATATATATAATTTTTGGCCTCATGAAGGAGAAAGCATCACTCTAGCTTGGGGGAGGCTTAAGTCAATGTTATACTCATGCCCCAATCATGAGGTCTTGAGGGAAATTATTATTCAGAATTTTTATGCTCGGCTTTCTCGTAATGATCAATCTATGTTCGATACTTCTTGTACTGGTTCTTTTATGAAGAAGACTATTGAATTCTGGTGGGATATTTTAGAAATAATTAAACACAACTCTGAATATTGGGAACTCGACAAAGGTAAAGAGTCAGGTATTGAACCTAAGTTTGATTGTGTTAAATATTTTATGAATGTCGATGCTTTTCGAAAGTTTTGCACTAAATATGGACTTGACTCTGAGATAGTAGCTTCCTCTTGTGAATCTTTTGCTACTCATGTTGATCTCCCTATTGAGAAGTGGTTTAAATATCACTCACAATTAAAGAAGGAGTTAAAGAACTGGTAAAAGCTAAAGAAGAAACTATCATTTACAATGTTGACCCAGTTGTTCCCACTACTTATATTGAAAACCCACCCTTTCCTGTTAGGATGAAGGAACATGCTAAAGCTTCAACTATGGTTAGCAAAAGTTATGTTAGAACACCCAAACCTTCTGAAAAAATCAAAGTTGAACCTAGTGTTTCTATGGTTAAAGATCTCTTAGTGGATAACATTGATGGGCATGTTATTTACTTCTGTGGTGAAGATTCTAGAATTACAAAACCTGAAGGAAAAGGTAAACATAGACTAGTTGTTGGCATGTCTGTTATCTCAGTTAAGATAGGAGATCATTGTTATCATGGGTTATGTGACCTAGGTGCTAGTATAAGTGTTATTCCTTTCTCATTATATGAAAAAATTAAAGATGAAATAGCACCTGCTGAGATACAAGACATAGATGTTACTTAAACTTGCTAATAGAGATACCATATCACCAATTGGGATTCTTAGAGATGTTGAAGTCTTGTGTGGGAAAAATAAAAAACCCTACTGATTTTCTTGTTCTTAGCACCCCACAAGATAACTTTTGTCCCATTATATTTGGTAGACCTTTCTTGAACATCGTCAATGCTAAAATAGATTGTAAGAAACAAACTGTCGGTGTTAGCTTTGGTGATGAATCTCATGAGTTTAATTTTTCCAAGTTTAGTAAACAACCTCATAATAAAGATTTGCCTAGTAAGGATCAATTTATTGGTCTTGCTTCTATTGCCGTGCCTCCTACCGATCCTCTGGAACAATATTTGGTAGACCATGAAAATGATTTGCATATGCGTGAAAGAAATAAAATAGATAGAATGTTTTTCAAACAACAACCTCTGCTTAAACACAATTTGCCTACTGAAACTCTAGGAGGTCCTCCTCCACCTAAAGGTGATCATGTGTTTGAATTAAAACAATTGCTAGACACTCTGAAATATGCTTATCTTGATGAAAAGAATATATATATATCCTATTATTATTAGTGCTAACCTTTCAAAACATGAAGAAGAAAGATTATTGAAAGTTCTAAGGAAGCACAGGGCTGCTATTGGATATACTCTTGATGATCTTAAGGGCATTAGTCCCACTCTATGTCAGCACAAGATTAATATGGAACCTGATGCTAAACCCGTTGTTGATCACCAACGTCGGTTAAATCCAAAAATGAAAGAAGTGGTAAGAACAGAAATATTGAAACTTCTGGAAGCAGGTATAATCTATCCTATAGCTGATAGTAGATGGGTAAGTCCTGTTCATTGTGTCCCTAAGAAAGGAGGTATTAGTGTTGTTCTGAATGATAAGAATGAGCTTATTCCACAAAGAATTGTCATGGGCTATAGAATGGTAATTGATTATAGAAAATTAAATAAAGCTACTAGAAAAGATCATTACCCTCTGCCTTTTATTGATCAAATGTTAGAAAGATTATCTAAGCACACACATTTTTGCTTCCTTGATGGATACTCTGGCTTTTGACAAATACATGTTTTACAATCTGATCAAGAAAAGACCACTTTTACTTGTCCTTTTGGAACATTTGCTTATAGACGTATGCCTTTTGGTTTATGTAATGCACCTACTACCTTTCAAAGATGTATGACTGCTATATTCTCTGATTTTTGTGAAAAGATTGTTGAGGTTTTCATGGATGACTTTTCTGTTTATGGGAAGTATTTTGATGACTGTTTAAGCAATCTTGATCGAGTATTGCAGAGATGTGAACAAACAAATCTTGTCTTGAATTGGGAGAAGTGCCACTTTATGGTTAATGAAGGTATTGTCTTGGGCCATAAAATTTCTGAAAGGGGCATTGAGGTGGACAAATCCAAGGTTGATGCAATTGAGAAAATGCCATGTCCTAAATATATCCAAGGTATTCGTAGTTTCCTTGGTCATGCTTGTTTCTATAGGAGGTTTATCAAAGACTTCTCTAAAATTTCTTGGCCGCTTACTAATCTTTTGGAAAAGGATATTCCCTTTGTGTTTGATGATGATTGTATGGAAGCCTTTGAAACACTAAAGAAAGCCTTAATAACTGCACCTGTTGTTCAACCACCTGATTGGAACTTGCCTTTTGAGATTATGTGTGATGCTAGTGATTATGTTGTTGGTGCTGTTCTAGGACAAAGAGTTGATAAGAAACTAAATGTTATTCATTATGCTAGTAAAACTCTACACAATGCTCAATGAAACTATGCCACTACTGAAAAAGAATTCTTAGTAGTGGTGTTTGCTTGTGATAAATTCAGATCTTACATTGTTGATTCTAAAGTAATTGTTCACACCGATCATGCTGCTATAAAATATCTTATGGAAAAGAAAGACGCTACACCTAGACTCATTAGGTGGGTTCTTCTGCTACAAAAATTTGATTTGCATATTACTGATAGGAAAGGAGCAGAGAACCCCGTAGCTGATAACTTGTGTAGACTTGAAAATATTCTTGATGACCCACAACCTATTAATGATAGCTTCCCTGACGAACAACTAGCTGCAATAAATGTTTCTCATAGTACACCGTGGTATGCTGACTATGCTAATTATATTGTTGCTAAATACATAACACCTAGCTTCACATACCAACAAAAGAAAAAATTCTTCTATGATTTAAGACATTACTTTTGGGATGATCCACATCTTTATAAAGAAGGGGTAGATCGTATTATTAGACGTTGTGTACCTGAGCATGAACAGGAACAAATCCTACGGAAATGTCATTCTGAAGCTTATGGAGGACATCACGCGGGAGACAGAACCGCTCATAAGGTATTGCAATCTGGTTTTTATTGGCCTACTCTCTTCAAAGATGCCTGTAAGTTTGTCTCATCTTGTGATGAATGCCAAAGAATAAGTAATATCGGTAAGCGTCAAGAAATGCCTATGAACTATTCACTTGCTGTTGAACCATTTGATATTTGGGGATTTGACTTTATGGGACCTTTTCCTTCCTCTAATGGGTATACACATATTTTGGTTGCTGTTGATTATGTTACTAAGTGGGTAGAAGCTATTCCAGCCAGTAGTGTCGATTACAACACCTCTATTAAAATGCTTAAGGAAGTTATTTTCCCAAGGTTTGGAGTCCCTAGATATTTAATGACGAATGGTTTTTCACACTTTATTCATCGTGCTTTCCATAAAATGCTTACTAAGTATGATGTTAAACATAGAACTGTGTCACCTTATCATCCTCAGTCTAGTGGTCAAGTTGAACTTAGCAATAGAGAAATAAAAGTAATCTTACAAAAGACTGTTAATAGGTCCCGGAAGAATTGGTCTAAGAAATTAGATGATACACTTTGGGCTTATAGAACAGCTTACCAAAATCCTATGGGTATGTCTCCATATAAAATGGTTTATGGAAAAGCTTGTCATTTACCTCTTGAGTTAGAACACAAAGCATTTTGGGCAATAAAAGAACTCAATTATGATTTCAAACTTGTTGGAGAAAAGAGGTTATTTGATATTGGCTCATTAGATGAATGGAGAACCCGGGCTTATGAAAATGCTAATTTATTCAAAGAAAAAGTTAAAAGATGGCATGACAAAAGAATCCAAAAGTGTGAGTTCAAAGAAGGAGAATATGTTCTTTTGTACAACTCCAGTTTCAGATTTTTTGCAAGAAAACTCCTCTCCAAATGGGAAGGACCCTATGTCATCGAGGAGGTCTACCGATCCAGAGCTATGAAAATAAATAATGCCGAAGGGACTAACCCGAAGGTTGTCAATGGGCAACGAATAAAGCACTATATCTCAGGTACACCCATTAATGTAGAAAGCAATGTTATCCAAACTTTGACACCGGAAGAACACATAAGAGAGTCCTTCTAGAACACTCCAGAATCGTGAAAATAAGGAGGTACGTGATATGGTAAGTAAGTGGACGCCTAAAAATCTGCAAAAATATTATTTGTTAGTTTTGGAATATTTAGAAAATTTGGAAAATAAGAAACTTCCAGGAAAGTGACCCTGGTGGGCACGATACACCAGGGTGCGCCATGCTTGCCTGGCGCGCCCAGGTGGGTTGTGCCCACCTTGGGTACTTTCCGGTCTCCGTTTTTCTTCCGTTTTGCTTGTTCCCCAAGATAAAAAATCTATATATACCTCCCAAACCTGTTAACCTCCGTATCACAGAGAAATCTCTTGTTTTCTTTTCTTGTTGTTTCCTGTCAGATCTTGAATAATGTCATCCCAAGACTCGGAGGATGAAAGCTATGTTGCTGACCTCATCGCAGACCCTAAAGTCTATGGGGATGTGAAGCACTATAGCTGGACCTCTGAAGAAGATGAAGATGACTCGGTTCCTCCCTGGTTCAAAAACGAAAGCATGGAGGCGTTATGCAAGAGGATAATAAAACTCAAGATAGATAGCGACGAGTTGAGGATAGATAATTTTATTCTCCGTGAGAAGCTAGAGGAAGCAAAGGGAAAATCCTCTACTTTTGCATCACCACCATCTTCTTCATCACCACCAAAAGAAAACTGAGTACTGGGTATGGGCACTCCCCTTGGCTTTAACCAAGCTTGGGGGAGCTGCCCCGGTATCGTAGCAATCTCCACTCTCTTTTGCCTTTACTTTGTTAGTTCGATCAATGGTTATCTTTTGCTATTAGATGAATAAAAGTTTAGTTCATTCCTTTCTTTTTGTGAGTTTGCTTAGTGATCAATCCTTGTAATCATTTGCGAGATATAATAAAGTTTAGTTTCAGTTTTGCCTTCTTTACTTTCTTGCTTCAATAAAAAGAAAGGAAATAAAATAAAAAGATCATATGCTAATCTTATGGTAAGTGATGACATTACATAAGGAAAAGTATAAGTAGAAAATTTTATTATAGATTGGCAAACATAGCATTGGTCAGTGATGCAACACATGAAAGAATTAATAAGGGAAGAGAAGATTCACAAATAAATACACTATCATGGAAATATTTTGTGATTGTGACCACCCATCAAAATATTATATGCCAAAATTGTTGATGTTGGACAAGGAAGACAACTAATGATTTATGTTTGTTCATATTCACATAGAAGTCATATTGTCATAGATCCTTCAACATGTGGTGCTTGCCCCTATCTTTGCTAGCCAAAAATTCCGCACTAAGTAGAGATACTACTTGTGCATGCAAAACCCTTAAACCATATCTTGTTTGAGAGTCCACCATACCTACCTATGGATTGAGTAAGATCCTTCAAGTAAGTTGTCATCGGTGCAAAAAGGGCAATAAAAATTGCTTATAAAAATGTGAGATCATTTAGTTAAAGGGAAAATTGAGCGTTGTACGAACTTGTGATGGTGAAGAATAAAAGTGACAGACTGCATAATAAAGGTTTCCATCACAAGGGGCAATATAACATGATGTTCTCTTGCACTAAGGGGTTGAGCATACAAACAAAAAGAGCATGGCAACCTCTGCTTCCCTCTGCGAAGGGCTTATCTTTTATTTTCATGTATTTACTGTCATGCAAGAGTCAAAGTTTTTCTCTCTATTCCTTATATTTTTCTCCTTTGGCAAGCATCATGTGGTGAGGAAAGATCTAGGCACATATGTCCAGTTGAATATACGTGGCATAAGTTATTAGTGTTGACATCACCCTTGAGGTGAGTTTGTTGGGAGGCGAAACTATAAGGCCCTATCTTTCTTTGTGTCCGGTTGAAACATTTTGCTCGGGTGTATGCGGTGAGTGTTAGCAATCATAGAAGACTAAATGATGGTTGAGTATGTGGACTGGCCTAAAAGCTACATTACGTGAGCCTTCCTGAAAAGATGATGAATTGTAGTTGCAAAATTGACTGAGAACATAGTTTGTTGGTTTCCAATAGAGTTTATGCTTCATACTTCATTGTTGTGATGAATTGTCACTTGCTCATGAGAAGTCTATGATAAAAGTTCTATAATAAAAGTTTTATATTAAAGTTTGTTGCTGTTATAATAAGTCACATGATGTTGCTATGTCCGTATTTTTGTTTTTATCGACACCTCTCTCTCTAAGCATGTGGACATGTTACCAGAATGTGCCTACACTTCCACTACTCATTTTCTGAGAGAGAACTGATACATCCATTTTGCATCATGTTTTCCTACTGTTATTTATGTTGTTTTATTACATAATAATGCTTTTTGGAGTAATTCTAATGTCTTTTCTCTCATAATATGCCAGGTATGCACCAAGGGGGAGAATTCCGGCAGCTGGAAATCTGTACCTGAAAAAGCTATGTCAAGCTACCTATTCTGCACAACTCCAAATGAGCTGAAACTCCATGAGGATTTTATGTGCAATATTTAAGGAATATTGGAGCAAATAAGTACCATAGGAGGGCCACCAGGTGGGAACAACCCACCTGGGTGCGCCAGGAGGCCCAGGCGTGCCCTCGTGGGTGCTGCCCTCCTCGTCCCACCTCCAGTGCCCATCTTCTGGTATATAAGTCATTTTGACCTAGAAAAAAATAAGGGGAGGACATTCGGGACGAAGTGCCGCTGCCTTGAGGCGGAACTTGGGCAGGAGCACTTTTGCCCTCCGGCGGAGCGATTCCGCCGGGGAACTTCCCTCTCAGAGGGGGAAATCATCGTCATCATCATCACCAACAACTCTCCCATCTTTGGGAGGGTTATCTTCATCAACATCTTCACAACACCAACTCCTCTCAAACCCTAGTTCATCTCTTGCGTCCAATCATTGTATCAAAACTATAGATTGGTGCCCGTGGGTGACTAGTAGTGTTGATTACATCTTGTAGTTGATTACTATATGGTTTATTTGGTGGAAGATTATATCTTCAGATCCATTATGCTATTCAATACCCCTCTGATCTTGAGCATGTTCATCATTTGTGAGTAGTTACTTTCGCTGTTGAGGTCATGGGAGAAATCATGTTGCAAGTAATCATGTGAACTTGATATGTGTTTGATATTTTGATGGTATGTATGTTGTCATTCTCTTAGTGGTGTCATGTGAACGTCGACTACATGACACTTCAACATATTTGGGCCTAAGGGAATGCATTGTGGAGTAGTTATTACATGGTGGGTTGCGAGAGTGACAGAAGCTTAAACCCTTGTTTATGCGCTATTCCATAAGGGACTGATTGGATCCAAAAATTTAATGCTATGGTTAGAATTCATTCTTAATATTTTTCTCATAGTTGAGGATGCTCGCGAGAGGGTTAACCATAAGTAGGAGTTTGTTCAAGTAAGAACAACACCTAAGCACCGGTCCACCTACATATCAAATTATCAAAGTACCGAATGTCAATTAAGCCAACATGGCGAAAGTGACTAGATGAATTCCCGTGTACCCTCAAGAACACTTTGCTTATCATACGAAACTGTTTTGGCCTGTTCTTTGCCTCAAAAGGATTCACTACAAAATAGACACATCCGTGACATTTTGGGCCGAACGATTTTTTTTTCTGTCATACATATGACACTTCTATGACGATAATTGTTACAAAGCCCGGTATCATTGTAGATGTGGCGGGCTCCTACTTCTATGACAAAAAATCATGACAGAAAATGGGCTTTTCGTCCTGGGCGGGCCGGAGATGCAGCTGCATCACATTCTTTGGGCCGTCCATGACAGAAAAAACCATGGTAGAAGCGAGGGCGAGGAAAATTTCGGGGATTTCCCGGTTACGGTGGGTGGTCGGGGGCCGAGCGATGCGCGTTTCTCTAGTACACGTACGCGCGTGTGTGCGAGGCATTGGCTCTAACTGAACCCGAGCGAGGCGTTGGGCTCTAACTGAACCCGAGCGATTGCACTGCAGGCTACGTGTTACTGAACCCAAGCGATCGATCGATGGCTGTTAACTGAACCCGATCGAGCGATTCCTTCGCTACTGATGCTAACTAAAGTCGATCGATGTTGCCTCTCTGGATGAACAGTGAGTGTTGCGGGGGGGGGGGGGGTTGGATGAACAGTGAGCGGTGGGAGTGGATGAACAGAACCCGTGGCGTTGCCTCTGGATGAACAGGACCCCGATCGATCGAGCCGGTTGGGGCTTGATGAACAGGACCCCGTGGAGGGTTGGATGAACAGGACGACCTCATGGAGGGCTGGATGAACAGTAGATGGTGGAGGGGTGGATGAACAGTAGCCCGTGGAGGGGTGGTTGAACAGAAGCCGGTGGAGTAGCGCGCGGTGGAGGCTGGATGAACAGGAGCCCGTGGATGAACAGTCATAGGTGGAGGCTGGAGGAGGTCGACGGTGGATGAATAGTAGCCCGTGGAGGCTGGAGGAGGTCGACGGTGGAGATGAACAGTATCCCATGGTTGCGGTACGCCGCACCCCTCCCGATGAACAGGACCCTCGTTTCGACCGTATCCCTCCAACACAAGTCCGTTTCGTCCGTTTTGCGGTACGCCACACCCCTCCCGATCAACAGGACCCCCGTTTCGACCGTAGGAGGTCTGTTTCCTCTGCTTTGCGGTATGCCACACCCCTCCCGATCAACAGAACCCCCGTTTCGACCGTAGGAGGTCCGTTTCCTCCGTTTTGTGGTACGCCAGACCCCTCCCGATGAACAGGATCCCGTTTCGAACATGGTCGGTCGAACCCAAGGCCGTTTCCTCCGTTCTGCGGTACACCAGGCCTCGTTTCCATCGCCTGTTCCGTCCAAGCCCTCCCGATGAACACGACCACGCATTCCATTCCGACCCAGCCGGTTGGCTCCCCATGAACACGACGACGACGTTGTTTCTCCGTTCTGACCCAGCCATGTACACGAGCCCTAGTTGTACGTATGCGCGAGTAGGCGTTTGAGACCCCGCTCGTATGTACACATACGTGGCCGTATTTCCTTTCTTGCACCCTGGCCATCGTACGTACGTGTACATGCTATGTGCGCGCCTCTACTACGACACGTGCGCGCCTCAACAACGACCAGTATGTACGTACACGTTCACGACCAAAATGACAATGCTAGGTACGCTTCGACCAGGTGGGTCCCGACTGTCAGGCACTTCCTTGCGTGCGAAGATGTAGCTGGTGGGTCCCAGCAGTCAGGGGGGTGAATCGTTTTTTTTGCCCGGATGCACTTCCTTGCGTGCGAAGGTGTAGCTGATGGGTCCCAGCAGTCAGGGGGCAAATCATTTTTTTTTTGCCCAGACACCCTTCCTTGCGTGCGAAGGTGTAGCTGGTGGGTCCTAGCAGTCAGGGGGGAAACGTTTTTTTGCGAAATACGGTGGCCCTTCTGGTGGGTCCCCGCTGTCAGGTGGAGGAATAATTATTTTGCGCGTAATAAGGAGGCACTTCCTTGCGGCTGCCGTGGACCCAGCTGTCAGCCTCGCCACGTACAGTACTCTTCCGATGGAAGTCGGTCGTTGACCACATTGACCACGCCGCGTCGAGAGCACCACGGTGGTGGACGACGGCGAGGCCTAGGAAGGGACGACACGAAGCCGGGGAAGACGCAGCAGTGGATGCCCATGTGAAGAGGAGTACGAGGGTTCACTGGTTCAGCTACAGTGTGAGGCTGCCGTCGCCGCATAATAACAGGGGGTGTGGGTGAGTAGAGGGATGGCCTGGCTAGCGGTGGGAGTAGTAGGGGGCGGTGAGGCCTCCGCGACATCACAGCCGACCACGGGAGGCAGGAGCATGCGGCACGACCTGCGCTGCTTTGGTCGGCTGGAGCACGGAGACCAGAGGTTGAAGAAGCACTACGGCCGTTGGATGGACATCGTACGATCACAGGAGCTAGAATCGTTCATATTGACTAAGTTGACAAAACCCTCCGTCCCCGTAAACTTAGTAGGCCCACAAGTTAGGCTCCCACCAAGGTGAGTCCCAGCTAGCAGGGGAAGTATTCATTTTTTTGTGCGTAATAAGGAGGCATTTCCAGTGGGTCCGAGCTGACAGCGGGGGGAACGTTTTTTTCACGAATTACAGAGGCCCTTCCGGTGGGTCCCAGCTATCAGGTGGAGGAATCATTATTTTGTGCGTAATAAGGAGGCATTTCCCTGTGTGGGCCCCCACTGTCATCCTCTTCCGATGGCTATTGTTTGTTGACCATGTTGACCTTGCCTCGCCGAGAGCACAAATGCGGTGGACGAGGGCGAGGCCCAGGAAGAGAACCACCCGGAGCCAGCGAAGCCACCGCAGTGGATGCCCACGGTAAGGGGAGAACGAGCGCCGACTGGTCGGCTGCGGGGTGAGGCTAACATTGCCGGAAAATAACAGGATGTGTGGGTGGTTAGAGGGATGGCCTGGCGGCAGCACAGCCAGCCACGGTAGGAGGGAGCAGGCAGTCCCGCCGGCACTGGTTTGGGCGGCTGGAGCAGGAAGATCAGAGATTGAAGAAGCACCACGGCCGTTGGATGGACATCCAACAGTCACTGTTGTGTGTTGACTAAGTTGACAAAGCCTTGCGTACGCGTCAAAAAAAAATTAGGACAGCGTCATCGTGAACCTAGTAGGCCAAGAAGTCAGCCTCCAAATCTGTGGAAAACAGCATACAGCCCATTAGCCATTATTTTCAATAATTTACAGCCCATTTGCTAATTCTTAAGGATATTTGAAGCCCATATTCTTTTTATTAGCATTACAGACCATATATTCTAGGCACTGCTAAAAAATTCAACAAAATTTTGCATATTTCGGTGGGGTCCGAACTCTTTTAATCATGAAATTTCAAGTCACATTAAAAATAATTTTCAAAAAATTATATCAAAATAAAATTCAAAAAACAATTCTCTGCAAAATAAATGAATGAAATTTAGAATCTTAACTAGCAAGATGCCCGTTCGTTGCACAGAACATGAAGATGCATTTGTATGAGTAGTTTATCTTGTGGGAGAAAAGATGATATTTTAATGTAATTGCCAGTTGGGTTTGGTTTTTATAAGAGTAGAGAGTAGAGAAATCCTGAAAAAAATGATATTTTAATGCAATTGTCGGTTGGCTTTGGTTTAAAAATTTACAGCCCATTTCTTACAACTTATAGCCCATTTTCTGGGGAAGCCCATTTCTTACTACTTACATCCCTCCTCGTCTTGAAGGATTTGCAGCCCAGCAGGGCTGAGAAAAGCAAGTAGGCCTCGGTTTTGGTATTCTCCAAAAAAAAAGAACTGGGCTAGCCAATTTCAGAAAGAAAAAATATATCAACTGGGCTCGTCATGTGCTTAATAAAAGCGTAAGCGTGGGCTAGACGGGCCACAGCCCCCGCACAGTGCGCAATTGAGCTCCGTCTCTGAAACTAAAAAACAACTTTGTCTCAAAAAAACTAAAAAACAACTAGGCGAGCTGCTGGGTCCCTGGTGTTATCCGCTCGTTGTGTAATTTTCTCGTTTATTGACTACATTGACAATGGCGTGGGACCTACTTGTCAAACAATTAGGAGGAAGTAATTTTTTATCTTGTAATAACGAGGCACCTACTTGCGAAATGCAATGACCCTGGTGGGTCCCTACTGTCAGCCTCTCCATGTACAGTCATCTCCTGATTCCTCTTTGTTGTTGACCATGTTGACAATGCCAGGCGGCGGCAGGCACAGCGAGCGAACCAAGGCGGAGAATGATGGCAAGGCCTCGAACGGGAACGAACAGCAGCCATGGAAGATGCGGCAGTGTAGTGGCAGGTGGAGGGGAGTACGAGGGCAACAACATGCAAGTCAAGCATACAAATGGTACAAAAAGCCCAAGGATTAATTGTTCATCAAATTTTTAGACAAAACCCAGATTGAACATGACAGTAACATCTAACCGAACCACTCTTTTTTGCAGTCACAAACAAATGGATCGGTCTGATCCATAAAATCAACATCCTATGCAAAAAAAATTATTTCAGGATGTCTACAACTTATTGTAAATAGAAGTCGAGCACGTTTAAAAGCCCATTTGTCCACCTGAAACTTCTTTTTTTGTTGTTCAACATGTTCGTCTGTGAGAAATCTCTTGCTGTAAAAAATTAAGCCTCATGGACAATAGTAACCTCGAATTCAATAGGAAGAATGTGACAAAGCTTTTGTTTGCCTGGTTGGATGCATATCGTCCCATCGTTATTGTCCTCAAACGAATGTCATGAGAACTGAGAAAATCCTTGTGCTTATTATGCCAACGATTGGTTATATGTTTCTCTCCATGTGGTTCTGCCTAAGTAGACATGAAGATTGAAAACAGTTAAGGTCTGAAAAAGAGTATGTCGAAAGAACGACAACTGAACAGTTAATTCTAGTACAATATATACGGGCTTTCAATGTGCATGAAATCATCACCTCTATGTATAAATTCTCTAGAGATCGAAAGCATCGCAGCAAGCCAATAATTTTATCCAGATCAAAACTATACATTCTGATATATATGATCTTGACGCAATCCAGTAGCATTGATAGGCTATCAATGGACGAACTCTTCATTGAGCATATAACATAATATTAGTACCCAAAGTGTACTCCAAGATGATATAAAACTTATGCGCACAAATGAAAAATGCAGCATATGATTACAAATGTGTAGATGATAATATACGATACCTGAAAAAGTGAGAAGCCAAACACCAACTCCTTGTGATTATTAAACGGGTCACGAATTACACCCAAGGTCTCCAGTTTGGGCGCAGAGACGACAGTTATTTCTGAAGGTGTATAACAATTATGAAGAAGCAACCTTTCAAGTGAAGGGGCATCTTCGATGATGAGCTGCTGTCCTTTAAAACAAATTCCAATGCTTTTAAGGTGAGGCGACTTTATTTTGAGACAACTGATACCGATGTCTATTCCGAAAACAATTAGCAAGCGCTCCAGGGTAGGGCAACTGGAGTGGATGATGTTGTGCAGTGAGGCCTTCGACAGATAAACCACCACAAGCGGAAGTTTTTTTAGCAGTGGGAGTCGAAGCATTTGTACCAGACTGTCTGGTAGATGGCATCAGGCCAAGGTGGCGGTGTGGAGAGAGGAGGAAAACCGCGAGATGGACAACAACGGTGTGGGCACGAATTCTTGGTATGTTCGTGGTATGAAACTTTCATGGTAATGGTAGAACTCAAACTGCTAAAGTTTTCCGAATTCAGGGGATGTCAGCCAAGCGTCCACCTTGCCGGGTATGGACAGCAGGTAGCTTGTCGGGATGTAGAGACATTGAACGGGGCCCTGCTGGTGAGAAGAGACGATGGATCTGAGGAGATCAAATTCAGGAAGGACAGATATCTAACGACGGTCGAGATTGAGGGGCACGGTGCGCCATAGAGGGCGCCACCAAGTTGAGAGGACTTGTGTACGGCAGCAATCCTTGGTGGGGAGAAGCGAGATGATCTCCTCAAGGATGACACCCGGGAGATAGTTGATGCGGTCCACCGAAGATTCTACCAGTTCCTCAGATCCGGGTGGGGGGGGGGCTCGCTGCTTCTCCCCGCGCTACCAGGTGCGGGATCTACAACCGGCGTCGCCGCTGGCGGGAGCCTCATCTTCTTGGCGTTGGGGCCAGCTGACTCCATTTTCCTTGTGGGCGTCGCGCCGAGCTCACGGGTTTTAGCAGAGTAGCCAGAGACGAGCCTAGTGGCAGTGCGAGTGGGGAAGGAGGGCTGCGGATTTCTGTAGGAGTGGAAGAAGAGGAGCAGGCGTTTTCTGTATGAGTGAGGAAGAAGGTGAGCGGGGTTTTCTAGAAGAGTGAGGAAGATTGGGGAGCGGGGGGAATTGGGGGCGGAGACGAAAGTGGGAGAGCGAGTTGTTCGTGTTTATAAGGCCCGCTGCACTAACTACTCGCTTTTTCCCAAGAACTGCTCTCTTCTTTTGCGTTGTTGCATTGGAGTTGGCGCATGGACTTGGCTGACTGGCCATGCATGCAGGATGCATGTGCCCGCCGGCCACTGCATGCGCCTGGTTTGTTACTAGGCCTATTTAATAGGGTGGTTATGGAGTAAATTAAGGAGATTTATTTTCTCTATGTGCATCCACCAAATTAGAGGATGCGGTACTGGATGCAGACACTCACATTAAACTAACATTCAGAAGAACAAAAGTTCAGCATGTCTATGCATCTCAATGATTCACCATACTATAACCAATACAAAGCTGTGAGAAGGTGTGGAAATAAAGAAAATAAGTCGATGCTTCTCTGAGCAAAGGGCCTCCCTGTGCACGCATTAATTTCCTGGGCATGATTGTTTCTTCTCAATGTTGCGAGCACTTTGAGCATGTTGGCAACTCCACAGCTAGCTAGCTGCCTCATCTTGCAATTGATGCTGACACATTTGCAGCAAACACATGAGGCAATAGAGATGACTCAACATGGGTCCATATTGTGCGGTTCCCCTGAAATCATACTCATTGTCCTGAATCTGAAAAGATAGGAAAACAGTAGCTATACTTAAACGTGTTGCAAAATAGTAGCACATATCAATAGCTCGGCATGGAAAAACACAATCATTTAGACGAAGGGGATACTGACCTGCCTGAGGAAGATTATATATAATTTCATAAGTCCTTGGTTGATTTCCACCTTCGGCTACACTGCTTGTTTTCTCCTCCACACATGACAGGATCGTTCCGCACTGCATTCAGCAAGTCAACGTACGAATAAGCTAATTTCATCTTGCGGTGGTCATTGTACCAAGTTACGAATGTAGGAATACCTAGAGCACCATGAGGTTAGCTGATAGCACGTAGATGCAGCCATATAAATTTTGTGCGGTGCTACCAAAATTGAGGTTCGTATCCCTTCCCGTTATTAGAATTCTTCTTGAAGTTGGTAGAATATGACGGATTGTTCTTTGCATCAAACTTGCCTTTCCCTTGAGATCTGTTCTTGTTGTTTTGGGCCTGGTTGGGCTGGAAGTTCTTCTCGCGTACCATGTGGGCACTAGAAGCTCCCTCAGCGACCCAAGCACATGTGTCTTTTGCTCTCGCCTTCTCCTCAAAATCAAGATTGCTAATGAGATCCAAAACAGAAAACTCATGTCTCTTGTTTTTCAGAGAAGTAGCAAAATCATTCCACGAAGGTGGAAGCTTGGCAATGATGGTCCCAGCAACAAATTTGTCATTGAACACACACTTAAAGTACTCAAGTTCCTTAGAGAGTGATTGTATCTCATGAGTCTGCTGAACAACAGAGCGCTCATCAGTCATCTTGTAGTCACAAAATTGCTCCATGACGTACAACTCGTTGCCAGCGCCCGAGGGCCCAAACGTGGCCTCGAGCGCAGCCCACATGTCGTTGCCGCTATCAAATGACATATATGAATCCACAATGGAATCGTCAAAACACTCAGCAAGGTGGCTTTGAAGAGGGTATCCATGTTCTAAAAAGCTTCCTGCTGTGTAGGATTAAGATCGCCCTCAGGCTTACCCTTAGTGGCATCATAGCAGTACATGATCTAAAACCAATATACTGCTCTTGTGCGCCACCTTTTATATTGCACCCCCTTAAAAGTAGGCGACTTCAAAAGTGCAGCAAAACCACTCGAAGTAAATTGCCTGTAATCAGGTTTTTGGATTAGATTGTTGAATATATGAGCAATTTAGTATGAGATTTAATCCGAATCAGTAGTAAATAGATCATGACGACAATTGCAAACATCAAAGTAATGATGCGGACTAAACCAGGAGGACAGAATCACATACTGTACAGCGGGAGCAGAACCGATGTGGTTGATGTTGCCACTCATGTCGTTGATGAAGATGTTATAGAGGTCGGGGAAGAAGGCTGTCATTGAGGAAGTCGTCGCTAGTAGCAGTCGCAGGAGTGTGCTCCCCAAAAACCTGATCGCCCCTCTCCCGTACAGGATCACGAAAGGCGGGGTTCGGAGGACTGCTGTCCCTTCTCACGGTGCATGCCGGAAGGAGGGCTGGAGAAGAATTGTGTGGTGGCGCTAAGATCTGGAACGGTGCGAAACCATATGATACATCAGCGGCTAGGGTAGAGCATGTCAGGTCGGTCGTGCGAGTATAATAGTAGGCCTTTGGCCCCCAAACCTCACGTCCAAATCAATAATAGCTCCAAAAAAGGTCAATAATAGCCCCACCAAGGTTTGTCTAAAAAACGGAGTAATTAAGGCGTCCGTTAGTCCCTTTAGTGTAAATACTATATCATTAATAATGGCCCCACCTTTTTTCTCACAAAGTAAGTTGGAGTACAACTGGCTACACGTTTACAATCCGCTTCGCTTCTCTCTCCTCTTCTCTGTCCTTCAACTAAGGCTAGCCATAGTGGGAGTAACTTAGGTAGTAACTTAAGACATCCCAAGACAATTTTGCTTATGTGGCAAGTATTTAATGAGGAAAGAGGTGCTTGTGGTAACATAATACTCCCTCCTTTCCGGTTTATAGGGTTTATCTCAAAATTTTAGTTTTTCCATTTTATAAGGCTCAATTTGGTTGTTTCCCATCACATGTTCTGATACCAAGGTGCATTAAATCATTGCATGCAAGTTTTGAGAGAAAATTGACCAATGCATGTACTTTATGCATGCACGCATTGCAACTAATGCATTGATAAACATATTTTTTGAGAAAAACAAGAGCATTAATTAGGTGCTTTTGCAAACTACAAAAAGTATTCCACCACTCATCATCTACCTTGGTTGGTGAGATTTTTGAATTGAGCCTTAGGCTGGTCATAGTGGGAAGTAACTTATACTAGTGTCATGCACATGACACTAGTCTAAGTTACTACCTTCATAGTCCAAAGTAACGTAGTAGTAGTGTCATAGAGGACTTCATTAATTAGCTTGTAGACTCATCTTGTCTTGGAAAGCGCTATGTTACAGTAACATATTATGTTACCACTTCTCATTAACTACATGCCACATAAGCAAAAAAATCTTGGAGTAAGCTGTGTTACTTGCTAAGTTACTCCCACTATGACTAGCCTTATATACCGGAAAGGAGGGAGTATATTACTATAACATAGCGCTTCCCGAGGCAAAATGAGTCTATGAGATAATAAATGAAGCAATCTATGATACTACTACTTCCCGAGGCAAAATGTTACTTTGCACTATGGAGGTAATAACTTACACTAGTGTCATATGCATGACACTAGTCTAAGTTA
The DNA here is from genome assembly GCF_018294505.1 of Triticum aestivum. NCBI lineage: Eukaryota > Viridiplantae > Streptophyta > Magnoliopsida > Poales > Poaceae > Triticum > Triticum aestivum. Next base: position 469,191,765 of record NC_057798.1, on the reverse strand, counting down.
CTCCCCACTGACCAGCCTAAGCACAAATACTATATGTAAATCCTTATAGCTTGCTTATGTCATCTAATCGTAGTACTTGCTCTAAAGTTACTCTCCACTGTGTAGTCTGAAATGTCAGGCGTGCAGCGGGCGGTGCCCTCGGTCGGCGCGCCGCTTCAACTGCGGAAGCAGTGAGAGGTCGCGTCGCCCTGACTTGCCATCAATGTGGAGCAGCAGGCTCAGCTGGCGCCGGGAGGGAAGCGCACGCAGGAGGGGGGAGGGGTTTTTGTTGGGCCAAGAAGGTGAGAAGCCAACTCGGGATCAGTCCGGACGGGGAAATATCATGTGCTCCCATACTCTGCATATGACACTAGTCTATGTTACTACTCCCTCCTTTCCGGTTAATAGAGATGTTTAGAGTAACATAGTAATATGTTACAGTATAAGTTACTCCCCACTATGACCAGCCTTGGCCTCTCCCAGTGCTCCACCATGTATAGCTACTAAGCCTGCCACATAGGCATAAAATATGATGTGACACCAATAAACTAAGCACCTATGCATTGAAGACTTGAGTTACTAAGCCATCTAATGCACTTAGAACCTCATCTAAAGAGCATGGTTAATAGTATAGCCAGCTGCTGGCTATAAGCCAGTGCCATGTCATCTACAGCCCATGTTATAGTCAACATGTACAATAGTAGATCAAAAGAGTGTGGCCCACCTTTCATTCTCACAAAGTGCCTAGGAGAACGTGCTAGAGCTGACTCTTCACAAAGAGCCCGCTTACCCTTCTCTCTCCTCTTCTCTTTCCTCCAACTAAGCAGAAATATACTAGTTTATTCCTTATAGCCCGCTGACTCGGCTCTATTGTACTTGCTCTAAGCACATCTAAGCACTTACTAGCACCCCCTTGACCGTGGACCTTGACGGTATACGTCACCTTCTGTCTTATAATTTTCCTCGTCATCATCTGAGTCCTAGAAGATCTCTCCCACATCATCATTAGCATGCAGCCGCCTTGATAGACAACATGCGCAGAAGGAGTAGAGGCGACAGGGGACGCACCACCACCACGTCGTGGGCACTCCGTATGTGCTCGTGTGCGTGCAGCGTGCACATTTTTCCATCGGTGCTAGCTCTAAGGCCGAGGTTGCAGTCGTCTTTGTCTCTGACTAGTAGTTGAGCAACAACGGCAAAGAGGTGCTGCAAGAGATGCGTATGCGTCGTTGCGTGCGAGCTTCATCGTAGCACGACGAATCGGACGTCGCCGCGGATGGCGCACCCCTCCATGCAGCCAAGTGTGTGCGCATGCATGTGTTATTCATGTGCATTCTACGGTCGAGCGTGTGCGCATGCACGTCTTTTGTACATGCGTTGTGTGCTCCATGTTGTGCTCGTATGTGCATGAGTTGGATCAGATGGAGTTAGTGCGTTGGCTTGTGTACATGTGTTGCTGCATGCGTCCTGTACATGCATGGCTTGTTGCGTGGTTATCAATAATTCAATATAAACTACTCCCTCCGTTCCTAAATATAAGTCTTTCTAGCCATTTCAAATAGACTACAACATAAAGATGTATGTAGACATATTTTAGAGTGTAGATTCACTCATTTTGTTTCGTATGTAGTCCCTTATTGAAATCTCTAAAAAGACTTATATTTGGGAACGGAGGGAGTAGAAAACATCTTCAACTTAGCATCCTGATGTACCGTTTCTAGTGGTTAGCGAAAAGTTCATGTTCTTTTATTTGTTTACAGGTGGGCAGGCGGCAAAAAATAGGGGAAAACGCACAAGGTTCCTTGCAAACGCTCCACCACGAGGTTCCTTGCTCCTTCTCGGTCGTCCGGAACCTATGCTCTTCAACTCTTTTCTTTTATGTGAGCTTTGTTCATCCTTTTCCCAACACGTGAGACATCTAGCATCAAGGTGCACGTGTCATGCAAGAAAATGGAGATAATCAGATAAGCAGTGCGTAAGTGAGTCGCGCATGGGGAAAAGCGGGGGGGAAACCCTTTTTCATAAGTGAGTCGTGCACTTTGATGGCACCTACGCAATATTTTTTCTCCTCGATGGCACATGAATAGTGCACGTACTCAACAACGGAGCACGAGATGGTAGCAATGACATGGTTAGCCCTTTTTTGGAGAGAGTACGTACTACTAGTAAATAACTTTGATGTGTCCCGTCAACTCGCAGAACGACGAGAAGCTTGATTACGCCTTCTCCCTCGCCAACGCGTGCGCGGTGGCTCGCAGCACGAGGATAAAACTTTTGCTTACAAGCGGTGGACGTGCAGCAGTTTATTTGGTGTCAGATTGCCAGAAGCACTACTGTAGAACTATCGACTTCCGGAAGAGGCGAAGATCCAAGTGGAAGGTCACCTACTAACCTTAGGCTAGGCGTAGTGGGAGTAACATAAGTAGGGGTACCTCCTTTTTTTATTCTAGAAACAACCACACGCGAATATCAAGGTGTTGGTTACGTAGAACAAATTTCCTAGAGTTTGTGCTCAGCCCTCCTCTATCTCTCTTCTCAGCTAGCCAGCAGACGCACGGAGCCCATCGTTTGTTTGCTCACATGCAGTCCCACATGTCAGTGAAAACGCAATTGGACCCACTAAACTTGCACATCTTTCACCTCGACGTGCTGGTGATGAAAAACAAATCAAATAAAGATCTTTGGTGGCTGCTTTTGGATTTACTCAAGAGTAGTAAGATTCTATTTACAGTTTAACCCAAGATGCACATCACGTGGCTTCAACTACCACTCTATTTTCTTTCATGACACGACATGGATGCTGGATGTCCCACGTGTCAGCAAAAGGAGGAAGAACCCGACCAGATCATCGGTTGTGCTCTCGGATTAGACTAGTTGTGCTAACTTAAAAAAATTATTGTGTACTCCCTCCGTTCCAAAATACTTGACTTCCATTTGTCCAAAAATGGATGTACCTATATGCTAAAACATGTCTAGATACATCTACATTTTGACAAATAGAAGGCATGTACTATTGTGGAACAGAGGGAGTAGAATGGATGCAAGTTTTGGTATTAAGAAGAAGAGTACATCGATATATTGATAGAGTGCAATTTAGTAGATGTTCGAGCACTTTTAGCTAGCATAGAGGCTAGAGATGAGACTAGTGCACTAGTTGATACTCCTACTAGAGGCTAGACATGAGACTAGGATGCGAGGAAGCAACGTCTACTTCTTTACACTCGAAGAAGAAAGAAGCATGCAAGATCGAGCCTCCGCAGATCAACAATGAATGCATCGAGAAGGCACTAATCCAACTTAAAGGAGTAGTAAAATGTATTCTTGTGGTTCTTGTTTTCTTTTGTCTTGCTTGTCTAGTCAAAATTATCATTGGAGTTCGTGCAAAACGGAGGTCCATTTGGGGTCGTGCATTGGAGTTGGACTTACAAGTGGGACTGCAATTGAGGAAACCGACTATCGGCAAACCCCCACCTCGCCCGCCGCGCGATGGCTGAAGTTATAGAAACGACGAGGTTGAAGAGATTGCTCTAGCACGGACTACAAGAAATAAAATGGTGTCAGATGGATGTCGTGGTGGTGGCGTGTGCCGTACTCCTGGACGTGAATGCTTGTTCTGTCCCATGCCACCCTACTACTCCTACTACTTACTCTATACTACTCCTACTAGTATCGAGGATTCGAGGTGCTGGTTACGTACAGCGAACACATATTAACATATGCGGGTATAGCAAACACATAAATTTTTTCAAGTATAGGTGGTGGAATGTTCACAGGACCTTGGAAACACAAGAACAAGGTTAATTAGTAAAGGGAAACTTTCTAACCCGCATGCATGTGGATGAAACAATTATAATTACGGTGGAAGACAAACGTACCGAAAGTATAAGGATTCCATGAAAAAACAGTGCCACGAGTGGTGGCAGCAAACACAAGGCCCTCGTATTGAATTGCATCACAGTACACATCCGTGTATAGAAACTGATTTTTGAGCAATATCCATCCAGTCGAACCACGAAGGACGGCAACAAGCTTGTCGAAGATAGCAACAACTTCATAGTTGTTGTAATTCCAAGAGCGGTTGGGAACTCGACAAATTGCTATCTTCCATAGAAGATAGTCACCATCATCGTATTTGAACGTGTGTACAATACCGGTGTGCTCAACCTCTGGGCAGTCTGCTGAGATTTTTGGAAGTGGAACCCGGTCAAGAGTGTACACATTCACAAGTTCCCACTCGCAGTTGGGCCCAATGTAAACAACCCAATCTCCATTTGCGCCTGCCCAATCCTTGCCCTCAAGCGATGACATCTTAACATCATACGTATCATTATCAAGCGGCATCAACTTGCACAAGGCGAGGCCTCCGTCGTCCCCGAGCCAGTAGTCATCAGGGTCATGGCAAAGAAGATAGGGGAGGTCAAACCGCTCCTTGACTCTTGGGTTCCTTGGAATGAAGTTATTAGTTGAGTCAAGAATGGGCTTGAACGAACCTGCCATGCTAGCCGAGGTGATGACGTCACACTGATCAATGAGTTCCTCCACCACATCATCTTTCAGATCGGGGCAAGAATAACGGGGTCGTTTCTGGCCTGTTCCCTCCATGGAGAAGACGATCAAACAATGGCAGAAGGAAGGGTGAAGGGCTGAAGGAAAATGGAGGAGGGAGAGGAAGAGTGTGCGACAGCAGTTCCAAATCGAGAGGGAAAGGCGAAGAGTCGGTGGACGGTTGCCAGTTTGCCACGGTTCACAAAGAGGCGCCCCGGCCTACACGTCCGTTCGGAAATACTACTACTCGCCGTCGTCTCACTGATATGTTGGAACGGGACCACATGTCAATGAAACATGGTGTGTAATTTCTCGTGCAAAATGTGATCTGGCCGCGTTGGCCCGAGGTGCCGCATTAGATTTTTTTTTGAAAGTTTACCGCATTAGTTATCGACCTTTATTTTTTTTTAACATGCAATCTGAATGGATAGCTCCTGTGGTCATCACATGTGAGCGGATATAGTGATGGTTGATTCGCCCGAGCAACTTATTACTGTGGGAATATGGGAGTAGCAGCGGATTCAAGGAACAGAGAAATGATGGTTGCTTCGTTCGAGCAACTTACTATGGCGAAGGTGGGGCTCTGTGATTTGACTGCTCACTAGTCATTACTACTGCGGCGCAACGACCGGGGTGAATCTTTCCCTGAAGTTGTGGTGTGCACTCAATATTGCTGCATGGCAGGTGGATCCGGATGAAGGAAGTCCAACATGTTGGCGAAATGAAGTTGAATTGTTTCTGGCATTACTATCAATCCTTCAGGATTTGTTTATATGTACGCATAATTTTGATGAAATTGTACTGTGATGCTATGAAGGTTTCAACTTTGGTTCCCGCAGGAAAAAAAGGTTTCAACTTAGGATTCATGTGTCTTGCCTCGAGATTATCTCGTTACAACATTCCGTCAAATACAAATGAAACTACCATGGCTAATGCATCTCAATAGTTCGCAGATCAGCGCCAATATTCACATCACAACTAAAGACAAAGTTGTGAGAAGGTGTACAAATAAAGAAAAATATATAATTTATCGATGTTGTTCGTAGGCATGGCTCCATTTCCTTGGCATAGTGTTCATTCCTTGGCAGCTAGTTTCACCCAGCTCTGTAGCCAAAAAAGAGGTGTATGAAGGACACCACAATCCGATCATTTTGTGCAGCTCCACTCAAATCGAGCGGACCATCCCTATTTGCAACGATATCCAGTTAGTGTTATTACAATAATAGTGGAACTAGATGATGAAACATAACACACATAAATAGAAGCCGATCACCTCTACGATCTCTCTTTAGGACAAACTTCTTGTTGGAGAAGATTAAGCACGGAGTTGGATGAGGAGGATAGCAAAACCAATCTCCCTTTCCACAGTCCCACAGAACTGTAAAAACATTGCCCGTGTGACATTTTGGCAGAACTGCACAAAACACTATTCAGAAAAGTGATTTGTGCAGTTCACCAAAAGGTCGCAATAGCAACGAGGTGAAAATGGATAGCCCTGTTTGCAAAAGGAGGTCGAAAGAAAGAAATACTGCCCAATAACACGAGTTGAAGACACATACGCCGACAAAAAAGAAGCATGTTCCATGTAATAAGGGACAGATAGCACATGGTGGTTTATCAAAAATGGTTTGAGGAGGAGGTTGCAAGATGGAAAGTACGCCGGCCGAGATACGATTTAAGCAAACAACTAAAGAAGATCTACATGTAGCAACACGGGAAGATGGGCAGTGGAGCAAGGTCGGAGGAAGCTGTACCTGAGGGTCGTCGGGATGTTACTAGGAGGGCGCTGGCGGCCGGGATCTTCCCATACTGCGGCAGCGAGCAAGTGGCGAAGGCCCTACTGCGTCGGAGCTTGGTCAGAGAGAACGGCGGGTACCGCAGATCAGGACGTGCTGCCTCAACACCATCAAACATAGAGACGATGCACATCCTCCCTTTCCGCCGGCGGACGGGATGCGGCCGGATCACTGACCAACGCTGAGAGAGAGAGAGAGGCCACGGCGGCCTTGAGTGAGATGGTGTGACAAGAGACAAACCCATTTTCCATTTTTCCCATGGCAATTGTTTTATATTCTGTACGTGCCATTGAGGAATATATAACTTTATTTAATGCTAACGTGTCAAGTTGAACTTTGTTCCGTCTAGGCGTGGTACCCGACCCTCCTTCGAGTAAACAACCGCTACACGCGTCAAATTATCACGTGGGCTGCCTTTTCATATAGAAACGAACTCCACCGTGTACCTGCGCAGGTGTGGCCGGGAACGAGACGTGAGTACGTGCGTCCTGCGTGCACTTCTTCTTTAGGTGCAGGTATGTACGTGGGTGGGTGTGAGAGAGATGGTTTGTGCGAAACAGAGGCAATGTGTTGATGATATCTCAATCGGAAAAATGTAACATATGCAATGTGTGTGAAACGGAGTCATGGACGTGAGATATCGATAGAATTGAAAATAGGGAAGAAGTGTGTGGCTGCGCGACCGATAAAGAGTGCCATCGAATTTGTGTTTGCCCACATCAAAGATACAGGGCGTCTGGCCTACTGGAATTTGAGAGGGCAGAGGTGCAGTTTTTCTCCGTGGCATGGATACCTACCTACAACGTTCGACTATTGGTGTGTGTGGGGGATGTCCGTCTGTCTATGCACGTGCGTGTGAGAGACGGGTCGGGAGGTATTCAAGGATGATGAGTGGAGAATATATGGTTGTGGTAAGCATACGTAACTACATAGGAAGATCAACCGTTGTGTGTCCTAGAAAAGGAGAGACATAACTAGCGAGGTAAGTGTATCGGTGCTTGGTGAAAACGAATTATAGTCGACCTGGCTATATGTAGGGATATTAGTTCATATACACGCATGCATGTGTTAGAAGCAAATAAGGTCCGGAGAGGCGGATAGGGGGAGAGGGTGTGGCTAGGAGGTGGAGCGAGAGGCCTACCATGTCGAGGGGGGAGGAGTGTGCGAGTATGTGATCAATGAAAAGAGGGGCGGGAGTGTGCACCTGCATGGAATCGTATTGGACATAGGGGGGCATGGATGGTGAGAAGAGAAGAGGGGAAGTATATATGTGTTTGTTGTAGGCACACTTGGCTAGAGAGGTATATCGACCGGTGTGTGCCGGAAAGAAGGAGTCAGGGGCCTACACACACCGCTGGTGGATGACCTAAAGAGAAATAATGAATGTGCGTGATGGAGGGGACGCTAAGGTTGTGTGAGAGGGGGGCGGGCGTGTGCATGCATGATAGAAAGTTAGCGCTAGCTAGCAACAAATAGAAGAGGATCATGAAGGTGTAAAAGACGAACAAAGATCATAATTCATTATAAAAAAGTGGATACGGATACTTGAAGAACATATCATAATGTAGAACATTGGTTATAATTTGGGCTAATGTGTGGCTTTTGCAACTCAGGCCTAAATACTTGTCATAATGTAGGGGGCGGGGCACTATACTTTATGTGATAAACACGGTGTACGTATGGAACATGGTTTAGATTATGAATATATAGTTAGTACATCAAATGTACTATTATTTGGAATCAACATCAAGTGTATTCAAAAAATAGAATTCGAGTTCATGTAGTACACATAGTTCATATCTATCTCTATAGTAATCATATGGTGTGTTATTAAGGTAATACACGAATGATGGTTGAAGTTGGCAACAATCATGATTGTAGATTCTTATTGAAATAGAGAAACGAATTCAAATTTAGTTCGAATTGCAGTGGTAGTATAGACATTTGGAATGCACTAAAATGTTGGTATGAGTAGGTTACATGCATTATACAGCAAGCGAAAAAATTTAGTCAGACATAACATGGATTCATACTCCCTCCTTCCATCTATATAGGGCGTAATGAGATTTTTAAGACCGCCTTTGACTATTGACAAGATTAATAGTACATGACATGCACAATGTGAAAATTATATCATTGAAAGAACCTTTCACAGACGAATTTAATGGTGTGCTTTGTGTAAGTTGCATGTCATATATTATTGCTCTAATATTTGGTCAAAGTTAGCATCAAAAAACGCATTAGGCCCTACATAGATGGAAGGAGGGAGTAGCTTTGAATATCATTTGTATAGTAAAACGGGGCAAGACTCTCTGTTTGTGTGGTGTGAATAGTTTTATTTTTTTCGTTTTCTTTTTGGTTGAGGGAAGTGTGAATTGATTTGGTACGTACAAGTACAATATTACTACATGTTAGGCGTCCCTAAAATTCAACCCGCATCTTGTTATATCCCAAAACTGGCGTCCTCACAACCCGTGCCTTGCTATCCCGAAATTACAACAAGTGCGAAAACTCCCTCCAGCTGCCAAATCCCGACACGCGAAATCCCCCTTCTAACCCTGAGCCGAAAGGGCCGCTAGTTCAAATCGGTGGGGGGTACTTTTGCAACACACCCTACATTTTGGACAAGCACATCCCTAATTCATGCTTCACCCCCTCCCATCGCCCCCTTTTTGCCATTCAAAATCCCAGGCCGCCATAATCTCTCCGCTCCAGCCGCGAAACCCCACCCTCCTCCGTCCGCCACCGCACTGCTGCCTAGCCGGAGCTTCTTCCCCGATGACGTCGTCCATCGCAACAGCTCGATGTCCCTCATCCACCTCCCCGGATGAGGATCCGTCATCCATCTCGGTGTCTCGCCGGTTCAGCCGCCCCGTCCTCCACCTCCAAGGAGCTGATCCGACGATCTCCTCGTCTATCGCGGTTGCTCCATTCCCACAGCGCCGCCTTAACCTGCTCCACCGGAACCGCAGCATCCCCACTAACTCTTCGGACAAAGCCGAGGCCTACTCCGTGCCACCAAAGAGGTTGTACACTCATTGCAGTGCACCTTCTCGTTAACTCGACCTCCCGGCGCTGACGGTGCTCCATCCCGCACCCCCATGGAGCGGCTACCTTGAAGCCGGCGCCGCAGGCGACATCTCCATGGCGGCTCTCCCCCAATGCGAGGCCCTTCGGCGGCAGCGTCCATACCAGTCGGATCTCCTGCTGCTGCTCCGGCTCTCGCTCGCTCGCTCGCGCTGCTGCTGCTGCTGCTCTGGCTCTCGCTCAATCGCTCACTCGCCAAGCTGCTGCTGCTGCTCTCCCCCTTCCTCGTGCTGCTGCTCTGCTCCGATTTAGCCACACTTCAGTCGACTAAATCGACTTTTGGGTCAGTCAATTTTCAGGGGTTGGGGGGGGGGGCTCGCCGGAGTTAAGAAGAACCACCCGCAGCGGGGACGGGGGCTCGCCGGAGAGGTACCCCGCTATCTATCTTAGGGTTCAGGGTGTGGGGGGCCTAGAGGGCTGGCCGGGGCGGCGGTGGGGAGTTGTTTCGGGGCGGCGAGGCGGCGCTGGGGCTGGTGGTTCGGCCAGTGGTGGCTGGAGGCTCAAGGGGGTGCAGGTTGAAGATGAACTGTAGGCCCTCCCTAAACTACATGTCAAGCGCCTATCTGCTACCATTGCATTCAGTCTCGACAGTAGCATTCAGATTCCACAGTAAATTTCAGTTTCGACAGTTAAGTTCAGAGTCAACAGTTTTTACCTCATCTGTTGTAGTCAGGTGGTTTTTGGTGATTTAAATTTTACATCCATTTTACATCATTTATTGGAGATGCTATTAGAATCCCACTTGAGATTGATGATGTCTGTCTTGTGCTGCTTCAGCCTTGACGTCTTACGGCTCACCGGAGCTGCTCCAACGACAGAACGATCCATCACAACAGAACAGTGCCCTGGACACCGTCTAAAGATTCCTCATATCTTCCTCCACACCTCCGACAACCACCTCTACCTCAACTGCTTCAATGACCAACCCAATGATGCAGAGGTCAACACGGCTACGGCAAAGAGGTTGTACACTTGTTGCATCACTTATTACTATACATTCACGTCGATCCATTAGGGCTATTTTGGTTCAATGGAAAAACATAGCAATAGGGAATTTTCCAATGGCACTCTACTATTCAATTATTCATGCATTTTGTTGAAAGGAATGAAGCAAAACATCCACCTGGACCTACTTTTCAAAATCCTATGCATGAAAACAAGACCAAGTGCATTAGTGCCAGAATAATATTCTAACTGTACACACTTTCATATGGTTTCACTTTATTTTGGCCATGTTTCTCTGCATTCCTCTGCTCTTCCAATTCCTGTAAACCAACCACCCAAGTTGACAGAGATCATGTGTTTACAAATGCTCTGTTTACCATGTGCATTTTCCTATCCTATTCCGGTGTTTTTCCTATCCCTGCGTTTTAAGACTCATGCAAGCCAAATGAGCCCTTACAGAATTACTTCAGTTACAGGTACGTGTCGAAGGGAACTTTGTGTGGTTTGTCCTGCACCTGCCGTGACATCGTCCACCTCACCTGAGCTGCTCCATTGACAGAAGCATCCACCAAACCAGACATCACGACTCCTGACCGTCTTTCGCCACCTCAGATCTCCTTCCCTGCCGCTGGCACCCACCGCAACGGCATCACCATCATCGACTCAGCAGATGAACCTGAGGAGTACACTGGTCCACAAGAGAGGTCGCACTCTTTTGTTTCTGCTTATGTTATGCATTGCTAAAACTTACCTGCTACTTTATCGTCCTGTTCCGCTCTTGGACTCTCAAGTCATGCCCAAATTAATGTTCAAACTTGAGTTCTAAATTAGTTGTGGGGCACATATTGAGGCAACAATGAATAGTATGTTTGTCTAATATCTGGTTCACCTAGGGTATGCCTATGTTGTTCATTTTGGGTGGGAAACAAATGGTAAAGCAATCATCATCTGTCTTTTTATCAATTTAAAGCAATCATCAACCTGTATCATTATTTTTGGATCCATCCACTGGTTGTTACCATCACTCTAAATTTCTGCATGCTCTCCTTACATAATCTCACCATATTTTTTTCGTATGCATGTCAGATATTGTACACAATCATGCTGAACATGTAGAGAAAAAGAGAAGAGTTTTGCGCGGCAATACAATGTCACGCAGACATTGCTCCATGGTGGGTTCAATGGCAAACCCTCCCCACCCCTCTCCAGAAAGTAATCTACAGGAAGATATCTGTTCTGAGGCGGATTCAGATGCCGCTGACCACTCCTGTTTACCCCCCAAGGTGTTTGCTCTACCTTGGCATGATGATGTTAGTCATATCATGCATATGTTACCTTGCAGTGCCTACTTTTGACATCATATATGACATCTACTTAGTTTAGACATGTTCTGTAATGCCACCTGTTTAGTTTCTATATCATATATGGGAATTATGCAGCCTCATGTCTTTTAGCCAGCCATAATATATGTGAAATGTGCAATCCCATCCTGCTTAACCAGGAATCATATATTTGAATGATATCTTGCCCATCCTTTTCTTCATTACATTTCCATTTGTCGACAATGTTTGTACATTAAACTACTATTCCTGTGAATCAGCCATTTGGATGGGAGATGGAAAAATCTGGAGTGAAAACAAGGCCTTCAGAGCAGACAATGCTACCTGTCGAAGCAGATCTCTTGTTGGGTCTCGATAGCTCCTCAGAGATGGATTGAGAGATAGATGACCAGTCATATTCCCCCACTGAGGTGTATGCTCTAACATGGCACGGTTATACTGCTCATATCATGCATATGGTGTCTTGCATTGCATAGGTTAGACATCATATACACAATATTCAACACCATGTTCTTAGTTCAGACATCATATCGAATGCCCTCTGTTTAGCATATAAATCACATATGTGAATTAAATGATGCGATCCTGATTACTTAGATAACATGTAGGTAAATTATGTCATGCGATCCTGTTTAGTTATTCATCATATCTTTGAATTATGTTATGCTATGCTATCCAGTTTAGATAGACATCATATATGTGAAATTATGTCATGCTATCCGTTTTAGTTAAACAATATACATGTCAACTATTTCATGCCCTCTTTTTCCACACTATCTATTGCATCTGTCTCTCATACAATGTCTGTAAATTCAACTATGTTTCCTGTTTATCAGCCATTTGAATTGGAGCGGGTGATGCCAGTATCTAGCGGACTAAAAACACGGTCTTCAAATAAAACAGTGCTACCTCTTGGTGGAGATAGCACCCCGGTTGTACATGCACAAGAACCAGCCCTACCACACATAACCCAAACTCTCGCATATTGTACCCCTACCGTGATGGACAGAGAACCAGCTTCACCCAATCTAACCCCAACCCCAGCCGATAGTAACCTAGTTCCTGTTGACACAACACCATCTCCACCACAGAGCTCCCAAACAAGAGCAGTTAGTAAGGCAGCTCTAGTGCCCAAAGGGCCAGTACTATCACGGCGAACCCTGACTCCACCAGTTAGTACGCCTATTCCTGTGGAGGAAGCACAACCAGCTAGTCATAGTTTAGCATCTATCACATTTGATGTTGTTAAATCGTATGTGCGTATCTTCCCATCTTGGAAATATTATACTAAAGATGAAGGAAAATGCCAGTTGCAGGTGTTTGTCCAGGAGTTATGTGTAAGTAATGTTATTCATGGCAATTACTTTGCTTCATCCCATACATCCTACCTCCATGATGGTTATAATATAGCAAATTTTCCCATTTTTCTCTATAGAGAAGGACCGATTTGGAAACTCAGGATGAGGTAACCTGTGCTAATACCTCTGCTATCTTCAAGAATGCTTGGTGGGAGTATCGGAATTACATGAAGAAAACGTACTTCACCGGCAAAGAAACTCATCAAATTCCCTTACGTTCTCCTGAGACACATTTACTGGACGATGACTGGGAATGCCTTGTTCTGTACTGGTCCCGAACCAAGAATGTGGTAAGGTATATGAGCTCATTTTCTATTTTTAAGTATTATATTCTTGCATCTTACTGTACTCTGTTCATGTAGAACAAGTGCCTAAACCTGAAGAACAATTGTTCTAATTTAAGATTACATTGCTATCATAGTTCAAAAAAGCGCTAGGCGTTAATTGTGCGTTTTGCCACCGCCTTGTGCTTTACTGACCAAAGCGCATGCTTATGCGGAGTTATGCACAGATTAAGCATAGTTATGCGCAATGCGTTTGGCCAACGCCTAGAGCCTAGGCGCGCTTAAGCGCTCGCTTAGGCGCGCCTTTTTTAACTATGATTGTTTTTCTCTTGTATAACTGTATTTAGTCATACAAACTTATTTTTAAATTTAAGGATCCAATCGAAACTCCAATGGCACAGCAGGTATGTTCACGCATGTTTCTTTAACAGGTTTGCTCTTATCAATAGCTCTGTTGATTTAAATTTCAATTGTGTATACAATTGACTTTCATATCATGCACATTACTAGCAACACAACAGAGCCAATAGTGTTGTTATACATGTAGACCCGTGGTACCCATCTGAAATCTTGTTGTGCCGTGTAGTTTCCCACGCTTTGTATTCTTTCACTGCTGCTTTGTCTTGAACTGATATGATTTGAACCGTGTCTCTATTTTGATTTGGCAAGACAATGCAGTGACCATAGGACATAGATATATGTTTGTTTGATGCTTTTATTATGTACTAGTACTTGGCAATACAAGACTTGGTAGTTTAATCCTGTCCACCTTACTAATGAACTGGTTCACCGAAATGAGTTTCATATACTAGTACATGCTAAACTTGTTATGTGTCTGCTTGTTTCTTCTTTTAGAATGCTGACAGAGTATTGGGGAAGAGTGCCTTATTAAGCAATGGTAAAGGAAGTAATGCAGATAAGGTTCAGGATAGTGACATATCCTTGTTGTCTCCAACAAAGCTAATAAAATAGCTAAGGAAGACTATCTTGAAGATAGCGAGACAACCCCAAAGTCATGTCTTGGTTTAGTGTTCGAGTTACTGGCCACTACCGCTTGCACAAGCTATTCAAACTCACTATCTGAATCAGTTCGGTTTCTTGAGTCTCAACTACAAGCTGAAAGACATCGATCAGCTGTGCTGCGACAAGAAGCGGAAGGACTGTGAAAGTCCCTGGAGCATTCAGATGCATACTTTCTGGTGCAACAACAAGCATTGGAGGATTTTAGCGCCAAACAGGACAAAGCTAATAAGCTTGCTAAGCTTATTGCCAGCATGGTGGATACCCAGGATAACATTTCTTGATCTCTTCTGAAGTTGTTTCAGTTATGCTCTTGTTTAGCTGCCGCGTTTATTTGCACTGGTGGCCAATTTTGATGGCCAGTGTATGTAATATGCTGCTTTGTTCCCTATATTTGCACTGATGGCGAACTTTGATGCCCAGTGGATGTAATATGTGTAATAGCGATAATAGGCTAGCGTTAATTGCTTGCTTATTTATTTCCTTATTGTCTTGTTTAGTTGTTTGCTTGTAGTCACTGCAGTTCTTTTTCTGTGTTTTTCTAGTGGCCACAATAGCCTATCTTTGGTAACTAGGCCAAAATAATCATGGCAACACACGGACTGTTGTAGGATCCATGGCCAAAATAATCATGGCAACACATGGGCCTCCTGCAGGCCGTATGATCCATGGGCCTTCTTCCGGTCGTAGGATCCATTGGCCATCTATACGGGCCATAGGATCCATTGGCCTTCTATACGGGCCTTAGGATTCATGGGCCTTCTACGGGTCGTAGGGTCCATGGGCCTTCTACGGGCCGTAGGGTCCATGGGCCTTCTACGGGCCGTACGATCCATGGGCCTTCTACGGGCCGTACTATTCAAAGGGCCTCATATGGGCCATAGGATCCATGGGCCTTCTAAGGGTCGTATCATCATTTCGCCAATCATGGGTCGTACTATTTGTGGACCATAACGGGCCGTTAATAGGCCGTATTTGATAACTCTATGAAAACAGCCCAACATGTTTTTTTGACATGAAAACAGCCCAACGTATTAATGGTCCGCAAACGGGCCGACTGTAACGATGGGCTGAATTTGGCCCACAAGCAGAAAATGACAGTAATGGGCCGTATGTAACTGAATGCTGCAAATAAGCCCAAGAATCATTGGGCCCTGAGAAGGCCGAAAGATAACTTGGGCTGGAAACGGCCCAATGGAATAACGTGACGTTAATGGGTATAAAGTGATACACTGTTCATTACGGGCCAGTTTCACCACGGGTCGTTAATGGGCCAAGAGTTACAAAGGGCCTCATATGGGCCGAAAGAAGTCATGGGCCACACATGGGCCGGAAGTTAAAATGGGCTGGAATCATATTGGACAGCCGAGATGACGCTACTGGGCCCAATTCAGATAGGGCCTAACGGGCCCTGGGTTAGCGGGCTGTAAATGGGCTATATGCGAACAGGCCGTTAACAGGCTTTTCGTGGGCCGGCCCGCCACCTTTTGACCAAGTCAAACAGGCCGGCCTTTTCACATGAATGGGCCTCTGTTGGGCAGTGCCACGTGTCGCCGTATCATAGGCGCCTTCTGTCCAATGAGCGGATGACATCTGTCCCAACGATGAGCCAACACGTGTTTCCTCCAGCCAATGATGATTTTGCACATGTAAAATCCCCATAGGTCGGGGCTGTTAACGGGTTATCGGATCCAAAACCCAACCCGATAGCTTAATGGTGTGCCGTTACGGTGGATGCCACGTGTCGGTCACCCTTGACGAAAGCACTTCTGTGACGCGTGATTTATCGTCATGGAAGTGGACACTTCCGTGATGATAATTTTGGTAATGTCATGGAACACTTCTACGACAGCACAGGTATGACTATCTTGATTCTGTCATAAAATCGTCATGGATGTACATGCATGACAAAAAACGTGACCTACTGTGACAAACACGTATCATCACGGAAGTGTTTTTTTTTGTAGTGATTGGGCTACCTTACTGCACTTTTGTTACTATTATTCTTACTTGCTCGTTACAAATTATCTTACTACCAAACTACTCCGCTACTTATAATTTTAGCACTTGCAGACATTACCTTGCTGAAAACCACTTGTCATTTCCTTCTGCTCCTCGTTGGGTTCGACACTCTTACTTATCGAAAAGGGCTACAATTGACCCCATACACTTGTGGGTCATCAAGAACCACCTACTCATGTGTTGAGACCAAGACATTCCATCCTACCACAAGAATCTTGATATCTAGCCTTCCCCAAGTTGCTTTCCACTCAAATCTTCTTTCCACCATAGCCAAATCTATGAGAGAGTTGAGTGTTGGAGAGACTATCATTTGAAACACAAGAGCAAGGAGTTCATCATCAACACACCATTTATTACCTTTTGGAGAGTGGTGTCTCCTAGATTGTTTAGGTGTCGCTTGGGAGACTCTGACAAGATTGTGGAGTTGAACCAAGAAGTTTGTAAGGGCAAGGAGATCGCCTACTTCGTGAAGATCTACCCGAGTGAGGCAAGTCCTCCATGGGCGATGACCATGGTGGGATAGACAAGGTTGCTTCTTCATGGACCCTTCATGGGTGGAGCCCTCCGTGGACTCGTGCAGCTGTTACCCTTTGTGGGTTGAAGTCTCCATCAACGTGGATGTATGATAGCACCACCTATCGGAACCATGCCAAAAATCTCTGTGTCTTCAATTGCGTTTGCACACTCCAATCCCATCCCTTTACTTTCTTGCAAATAGCATGATTTACTCTTCTGCGACTCATACTCTTGCCATGCTTGCTTGAAATGTATTGTGAATGTTTAAACTTGTGTTAAATCTCTACCTCAACTTCAAGAATCGAAAAAATTGCCACTTTTGCTTGTTGAGGGTCAAATCACCCCCCCCCCCCTCTAGACTCCAATTCTAGACCCTTTCATAACTACAGTACATGTCCTTGCTGAAATTCAGTCCATTCCATAGGAATTGGCAGACATATTTATAGAATCTATTGCACCACCTCCTAAGAGATTTTGTGACCATGCTATCCCTTTAGCACAAAATGCTAAGGTGATTAACCAGAGATCATACATGTTACCACGTCATCAGAAAGTTACCCTGGAAGAAATCATCAAACAACTAACACTAGTAGGAGTTATCCAACGTAGTTTCAGTCCTAACTCCTCTCAAGCCATATTGGTCAAAAATGAAGGTGAAACTTGAACGCTATGCACCGATTATAGGAAGCTTAATGCCTTAACAATTTAAAACAAATACCCTATCCATGTAACTTAAGACTTGCTAGATAAATTGCATGGAGCAAAAAGTCCAAGTGAAACTGAGAGGTGACTATCACCAGATCGAATAACACCTCATGATATTTATAAAACTGCATTTTCTACACATTTAGGACATTATGAGTTCTTGGCCATGCCATTTGGTCTCACTAATGCCCTAGCAACATTTCATCCTTATGAACTTTGTCTTAGCTCCATTTTTGAGGAAATTTCTTGTGGTATTATTTGATGACATTTTGGTCTACAACTCTTCCTTAAAGGAACACAATCAACATCTCAGACAAGTATTTAGTACACTATGAGAGAACCAACATTTTTGCAAAACCCTATAACCACACCTTTGGTCAGAAAAAGTGGAATACTTGGGCCACATAATTCAAGGAGAGGGAATAGCTACTGACCCTATTAAGATACAAGTCATGGTGTTCTGGCTAGTTCCTAAGAATATCACTCAACTGAGGGGATTCCTTGGACTAACTGGATATTGTATAAGATTCGTACAAAATTATGGCCTCATATGCCAATCATTATCTGATTATCTTAGAAAGGACTCATTTTGTGGTCACCTATTCAACAAGAGGCATTCTCTACACTGAAGAGTAAGTCGACAACAACACCTTTGTTGGCCTTGCCAATTTTAACAAGCCTTTTATCATGAAAGCATATGCTAGTTAGTATGGCATGGGAGCAATATTAATACATGAGGGTAAGCCAATTGCTTACATGAGAAACAACATTGATAAAGAGGCTTTAACAATCATTGAAACACTCTAAAATTGGGAACACTATTTTGCTGCTTCTACACTCATTATGAGGACATGCCTAGAAGGTTAAATACATATAAGAGCACGAACTCACTAAAGGAATTCAAGATAAATTACTTGTCAAGCTATTGGGGGTACAATAACATTGTGGAATACAATAGAGGTAGAGATAATAGAGAGGCTAATGCTCTTTCAAGAGTGAAACATGGCATAAAAAGCTTGATAGCTAGTACTGTTCCTCCAAGATGGATTACTGATGTGGTAAAGTCCTACAGAAATGACAATAAGTGCATTGTTATTATATCTGAACTGGACATCAATGCAAACAACAAGCACAACTTTAAATTCCATCATGGCATACTGATATACAAAACCATAATAGTAGTGGGGAGCAGTACTAATCTCACACAAGTCCTCGTACAAGCTTTTCATACATCTGAACTTGGGGGGCCATTCTAGTGAGCATGCAACTTACCAGAGATTACATCTGCTACTCCATTGTGCATATTTCAAACAAGATATGATTGAATATGTTAAAGCTTTTCATGTGTGGCAAGTAAATAGAGCAAAACATACCCCATACCCTGGTTTACTCCAGCAACTCCATGTTCCTGACTTTGTTTGGTATCACATTAGCCATACTTTTGTGGAAGGGCTCCCCTCTCTGAAACAAGGATTTGAGCTAAGTTGTGGTGGACATATTCACTAAGTATGCCCACTTCATATCAATGAAACACACTATAAGCAGGACTTTCTCTAAAAACATTTTCAAGCTGCACGGACTATGTGTTGTGGTGGTAACTCACAGAGACATACTTCATACTAGTCATCTCTGGCAAACCTTGTTGAAGAACCTCGGGTCAAATTACACATGAGCACATCATATCACCCTCCCCCCACCCCCAATCAAATGGTCAAACAATATTTGGAATCCTATTTGAGATGCATGGCTTTCTCAACACCCCAAGAAGCGGCATTCTCGATTAGTTTTAACTCAATGGTGGTACGATCTTCTTTCCATACCTCTTAGAGATGACAACCACAACTCATAGCAGAAACAAGTTTGCCTGAATTTATATCGTTGGACACATTTTTTTTTACAAAATAGAGAAGTAGCCACTCAAATGCTTAAGGATAATTTGCTCAAAGGCTAGGATGAAGCAAGTTGCTCATAAAATGATAATTCCTAGGGAAATTTCAGTGGCCACGGTGGTTTACTTAAAGATGCAACCTTACAAACATACATCTTTAAGCATACACATACACTTAAAACTTCACTCCAAGTTATATGGGCCTTTTAGATAACTATGAAAAATAGGGAACAATTCATACAACCCGTTGTTGTCACGATGCAAATTCCACCCCCACCTTTCGTGTGAGTCATCCTGAACAACACATTGGTCTTGAGGTCAACCCAACCCCTTGTCTCCCACTAGTCAATGATGAAGGTCACATCTGAGTGAAACCTAAAGCAATTGGACAGTAAGCTCATTCCTAGGCTACAAGATAATATCAGTGTGCCTCTGGTCTGATGGTTAATGAAATGGGTTAATATGCTAGTGGAAGAATATCTTCAAAGGGGGTATCGTCATGGTCATTTTTGAAAGTTGTACTACGAAGATGATCTTCAGTTAGATGTTCATCTTCTAAATCACGACCTACACCATATCTGATGGGGAACGAAGCACGAAAATCAAAAAAATCCTACGAACACCCAAGATCTATCTAGGAGAAGCATAGCAACGAGAGGGGAGAATGTGTCTACGTACTCTCATAGACCAAAAGCGGAAGCGTATATAACGCGGTTGATGTAGTCGTACTCTTTGCGATCTGATCATGATCCAACTGATCTAGTGCCAAACGGACGACACCTCTGAGTTTAACACACGTGAGACTCAATGACGTCTCCTCCTCCTTGATCCAGCAAGAGAAGTCAGAGAAGTAGATGGGATTACAATCAGCATGATGATGTCTGCTAGAACTACGTCGGTATTTCCCCAAAGAGGAAGGGATGATGCAGTATAGCGACAGTAGGTATTTCCCTCAGTGATGAGACCAAGGTTATCGAACCAATAGGAGAACCTCCTAACACCACATAAACAACCCTTGCACACAAATAACAAATACTCGAAACCCACGTGTTAAAGGGGTTGTCAATCCCTTTCGGGTACGGCGTGTAGGCAAGATAACGTGAGATAAATGTGGTAGATAGGATAAATAGATCGCGGAACAAATAAATTGCAGCAAGGTATTTTTGTATTTTGGGTTTAATAGATCTGAAAATAAAAGCAAAGGAAAATAGATCGCAAAGGCAAATATGATGAAAAGAGACCCGAGGCCGTAGGTTTCACTAGTGGCTTCCATGAGAAAAATAGCAAATGGTGGGAAAACAATTACTGTTGGGCAATTGATAGAACTTAGAATAATCATGATGATATCCAGGCAATGATCATTATATATGCATCACGTCCAAGATTAGTAGACCGACTCCTGCCTGCATCTACTACTATTACTCCACACATCGACCGCTATCCAGCATGCATCTAGTGTATTAAGTTCATGGAAAGATGGAGTAATGCGATAAGAATGATGACATGATGTAGACAAGATATATTTATGTAGAAATAGACCGCATCTTGTTATCCTTAATAGCAACGATACATACGTGGTGTTTCCCTTTCTGTCACTATGATCAAGCACCGTAAGATCGAACCCATCACAAAGCACCTCTTCCCATTACAAGATAAATAGATCAAGTTGGCCAAACAAAACCCAAATATCAGAGAATAAATACGAGGCTATAATCAATCATGCATATAAGAGATCAAAGAAGACTCAAATAGCTTTCATGGATAAAAACATAGATCTGATGATAAACTGAAAGTTCATCGGATCCCAACAAACACACCGCAAAAATACTTACATCATATGGATCTCCAAGAGACCATTGTATTGATAATCAAGAGAGAGAGAGAGGCAGCCACCTAGCTACTAACTACGAACCAATAGGTCTACAAAGAACTACTCACACATCATCGGAGAGGCACCAATGGACATGATGAACCCCTATGAGATGGTGTCTAGATTGGATCTGTGTTTCTAGACTCTGCGGCGGCTGGAATTGATTTTCGTCAACTCTCCTAGGGTTTATGGAATATTGGCGTATTTATAGAGCAAAGAGGCGGCGTGGGAGGCCAACGAGGAGGGCACAACCCACCAGGGCATGCCTGGGCCCCCAGGCGCGCCCTCGTGGGTTGTGCTCCCCTTGGAGCTCCCCTCAGGTGCGTTCCTGGCCCAAAAAAATCCACAAAAAGTTTCACTGCATTTGGACTCCGTTTCGTATTGATTTCGTGAGATGTAAAAAACTTGCAAAAAATTGCAACTTGCACTTGGCACTATGTCAATAGGTTAGTACCAAAAAATGAATAAAATGACTATAAAATGATTGTAGAACATCCAAGAATGA
Source organism: Triticum aestivum (assembly GCF_018294505.1). Lineage (NCBI taxonomy): Eukaryota > Viridiplantae > Streptophyta > Magnoliopsida > Poales > Poaceae > Triticum > Triticum aestivum. The sequence continues at coordinate 469,169,905 of NC_057798.1, read as the reverse complement.
TAATATTATAGCATGGAACAATCAAAAATTATAGATACATTGGAGACGTATCAGCATCCCCAAGCTTAATTCCTGCTCATCCTCGAGTAGGTAAATGATAAAAATAGATTTTTTTATGTGGAATGCTGCCTAACATGTTCATCACATTTATTTTCTTATAGCATGGACATTTGGACTTTTAGATGGTTCAAAGCAATAGTCTAGTTTTGACATGAAGACTTAAATACTCAAGCATACCAACAAGCAACCATGTCTTTCAACATATCAACACTAAAGCAAGTTATCCCTAGCCCATTATGCTCAATCACTGATCCATTCATGAAATACACTTGAATATTAGCTACACCCAATGCTCAAATACGATCATAGTGCCCCTTAGTTGGTGCTTTATAAGAGAAGGTGGAGACTCAAATTCAAAATAAAAATTGCATAAAGTAAAATAAAGGCCCTTCGCGGAGGGAAGTAGGGATTTGTAGAGGTGCCAGAGCTCAAAGCGAAAATTGAGAGATAAAAACATTTTGAGAGGCATACTTTTCCCACCAACAAAAACGACTTAGAGCTCCCAACGCTTTCCATGCTAGATACATCATAGGCGGTTCCCAAACAGAAAATAAAGTTTATTCCTTTTTCCACCATTACTTTAACTTTCCATGGCTTGTCCGTATCCATGGGTGCCCTCCATACCAACACTTTCCAAGGAATTTATAATTTAACAACATAAAGTAAATTCATTTTTCATTTTGGGACTGGGCATCCCTAATACCTTTGTCATACTCTCGTGCAATGACAAGTGAATAAACACTCATCGTGAGAACAATACATCTAGCATGGAAAATATTGGCCACCCCTCACCTCCTAGCAAGCGGTAGAGCACACAAAAGAGAAATTCATTTTGAAAATTAGAGACGGCACATGCAAATTTGCTTAGAACAGCACGGAAATACCGCATATACGTAGGTATAGTGGACTCATACAGCAAAACTGGTTTAAAGGGTTTTGGATGCACAAGTAGTGATCATGCTTAGTGCAAAGTGAAGGCTAGCAAAAAGATTGAGAAGCGACCAACCAAAAGCGAAAAATCTCGTACCCAAGCATTAAGCATAAGTAACACCGAATAATGCACCACGAGTAGGATATAAATTTCATTGCATAATATTGACTTTCATGCTTGCATAGGGAATCACAAACCTTAACATCAATATCCTTACTAAAGCACAGTTACTCATCAACATGACTCACATATCACATCGTCATATCTCAAAACCATTACTAAGAATCAAGTTTATTTTGTCCAATGATCTTCATGAAAGTTTTTATTATATCTTCCTTGGATATCTATCAATTTGGGACTATTTTCATATGTTGCTTTTGATAAGCTCAAACAAATTTAAGTGAAGAACATGAATATAATATTTCTTTCTCTTAAAATAATCTAAGTGAAGCAAGACAGAATTTCTTAAAAAGATTACTAACTCCCAAATAAATCTAAGTGAAACATGAGAGCATTTCTTAAAAAATAACAAAGCACATCGTGCTCAAAAAGATATAAGCGAAGCACTAGAGCAATTCCAAGGCTCTAAAAATTTAAGTGAAGCATAGGAGCAAGCATAGCATAATTTTTCGCTCTCTCAAAAAGGTGTGTCCAGCAAGGATTCAACACTTAAAACACAAAACAAAACAAGCAAAGAATGATATCATACAAGACGCTCCAAGCAAAACTCATAATATGTGACGAATAAAAATATAGTTCCAAGTAAAATACCGATGATTGTTAGAAGAAAGAGGGGATGCCACTTGGGGGCATCTATAACATCCAAATTTTAAATTTGGATGTTATTTATAGATCATTCATATGCATCCATGAATTATGCATTTTGTTGCTTTTGTTTTGGTTGCATTTTGATCCAAGAGACCTTAAGCAACTCAAGGACCAATTTGAGAGAGTTGGAGGTTTCACAAAAAGTCCAATTTTTATTTATAAAAATTTGGAAAATTGAATCAAATTGTTTTTCAGAATTCTTTTCCAATTATTTTAAAATAAAGAGAGAAGATAAAAGTACTTCTTCAAAATCAGATAATGAATATTGGAAATTGAATTTTGAATTTTTGGATATTTTATTGGATTTTATTTAGTAGTTTATTTATTTATTTGCGAAGTAATTAGAACTATAATGTTTGTTTTTAGTTTAGGCTTTTAGGCCCAGAAAAATGTTCACTAGGTCACTAATAAGACCATATTATTATGAGAATTTTTCTGGTATTTTTAGTTTTTTATTTATTTAAGTTTAGCATGTTTTTATTATCTGGAAAAATGTTTAAAAAAAACTCTGTAGCTGAACTGGGCCGGCCCAGCTAGCGGCCAGGCCGTGGCCCAGCCGCCGTCGCCTTGCCCGACCGACCCCGGGGCGGAGTCCCGCTGAGGGAGTCCTGGACTAAGGGGTCCTCGGACAGCCGGACTATATACTTGGGCCGGACTGTTGGGCTATGAAGATACAAGATAGAAGACTTCTTCCCGTGTCCGGATGGGACTCTCCTTTGCGTGGAAGGCAAGCTTGGTGATTCGGATATGTAGATTCTTGTCTCTGTAACCGACTTTGTGTAACCCTAGCCCCCTCCGGTGTCTATATAAACTGGAGTGTTTAGTCCGTAGGAGAACAATCATAACCTCATATGCTAGGCTTCTAGGGTTTAGCCATTATGATCTCGTGGTTGATCAACTCTTGTAATACTCATATTCATCAAGATCAATCAAGCAAGAAGTAGGGTATTACCTCCATAGAGAGGGCCCAAACCTGGGTAAAGATTGTGTCCCCTGCCTCCTGTTACCATTAGCCTTAGACGCATAGTTCGGGACCCCCTACCCAAGATCCGCCGGTTTTGACACCGATATTGGTGCTTTCATTGAGAGTTCCGCTGCGTCGTCACCAGAAGGCTTGATGGATCCATCAATCATCTACAACAACGCAGTCCAGGGGGAGATTTTCCTCCCCAGGCAGATCTTCGTGTTCGGCGTCTTCGCACTGCGGGCCAACTCGCTTGGCCTTCTGGAGTAGATTGACAGCTACGCCCCTGGCGATCAGGTCAGATTTGGAAGCCTGAATTTTGTGGCCGATATTCGCGGATACTTGATCTTCGACGGATTCGAGCCCATGATGGATGTCCCCTGCCACCATGATGAACATGACCTAAATCTGTCATCCGACCGTGCTCAGGAGATAGCGCCTGTAACCGCTCTGGCCTTAGATCCACAGCAGATCGCGTTGTCTGAAGACGGGAAGCTTAACCCCACCACGGAAGCCGCAGACTCAGCGGCGCTCAAGCCGCACACGGACTCAACATCGAGCTGGGCTTGTGTCACCGGAACCTCGGACTCATCTCCGGCCATAGGTTCCAGACCGCGCGCGTCCACATCCATCGAACCTGATTGGGCGCCGATCTTGGAGTTTAGCCCGCGGACATCTTCCAGCACTCACCTCTAGGCGATGTGTTCAACTCATTGAAATCTTTCTCCTTGTTGGGGAACTCTCGGTCGAACTATGTCCGGCTCGAAGGGGAAGTGGACGACGACCCACCACCCAATTTATAGCCACTGTCGAAGACTTAACCGACGTGTTCGATTACGGCTCTAAGGACATCGACGGTATGGACGACGATGCCGGAGAGGAGCAATCACAAAAACCACCACCCTTAGGGCAGTGGACAGCTACATCCTCATACGATATATACATGGTGGACACACCTAAGGAGACGGAGGCTGACGGCGTGAAAGCACAAGTGCTCCCTGGGTGATTTTGGTAACTAATGTCAACATATCTCTTGTTGAACCAATACTTTTACCTAGTATGTTTCAGATAAGTTCAACAATGGAGTGGCATGGACTAGAGGATGTGGAACCCCTTCAAGATGCTAAGAACAAAGGATTGGCTCAAGCTCAAAGCACAAGACTCTACATTTTACTTGTAGTGATCCAAGATCACATTGAGTCCATAGGAAAGCCAATACTATTAAGAGGGGATGAGGTGTTGCTTAATGGCTTGCTTGCTCGAAGTGCTTAGTGATATGCTCCAAAGCCCTCAACCACTTTCTCACATCCACATATGTCCCAAACCAAAAGTCAAAATTGGCCCCACCGAAACTTTCTATCCGGTGCCACCGAGTTCATTTGACATAGCCACTGCCAGAAACCCTAGTCTTTTCGGTCTCACCGATAGGGATCTCGGTCTCACCGAGATGGGATTGTAATCTCTCTATTTCCATTTGTAATGGTTAGGTCAAACCGAGATGAGCGATCGGTCCCACCGAGATTGCAATGCAAACTCTCTGTTTCCCCTTCGTAACATTTCGGTCCAACCGAGATGAGCGAATTGGTCCCACCGAGTTTGCCTGACCAACTCGCTAGTTAGCTTATTACCAAAATCTATCTCACCGACTTTGTGTAATCGGTCTCATCGAGATTACGTTATGCCCTAACCCTAACAATATCGGTCCCACCGAGTTGACGTGTTGGTCCCACCGAAATTCCTAACGGTCACATTATGAACTAAATCGGTCTGATCGAGTTTCACGATTCGGTCCCACCGAGTTTGGTAAGTTGTGTGTAATGGTTAGAATTTGTGCGGAGGCTATATATACCCCTCCATCCACTCCTCATTCATGGAGAGAGCCATTAGAACATGCCTACACTTCCAACATACATTTTCTGAGAGAGAACCACCTACACTTGTGTTGAGGTCAAGATACTCCATTCCTACCACATAAATCTTGATCTCTAGCCTTCCCCAAGTTGCTTTCCACTCAAATCTTCTTTCCACCAAATCCAAATCCTGTGAGAGAGAGTTGAGTGTTGGGGAGACTATAATTTGAAGCACAAGAGCAAGGAGTTCATCAACTACACACCATCTATTACCTCTTGGAGAGTGGTGTCTCCTATATTGGCTAGGTGTCACTTGGTAGCCTCCGACAAGATTGTGGAGTTGAACCAAGGAGTTTGTAAGGGCAAGGAGATCGCTTACTTCGTGAAGATCTACCCTAGTGAGGCAAGTCCTTCGTGGGCGATGGCCATGGTGGGATAGACAAGGTTGCTTCTTCTTGGACCCTTCGTGGGTGGAGCCCTCCGTGGACTCGCGCAACCGTTACCCTTCGTGGGTTAAAGTCTCCATCAACGTGGATGTACGATAGCACCACCTATCGGAACCACAGATAAAAAATCTCCGTGTCTCCAAATTGCGTTTGCACACTCCAATCCCATCCCTTTACATTCTTGCAATTTGCATGCTTTACTTTCCTCTGCTCATATACTCTTTGCATGCTTGCTTGATATGTATTGTGAATGTTAAACTTGTGCAAAACTCCACTTCAACTTAAAGAAATTAAAAACTGCAACTTTTCTTACTCAGAGTCTATTCATCCCCCCCCCCTCTAGACACCTCTTCTCGATCCTTTCAATTGGTATCAGAGCTTTGGTCTCCATTGCTTTGGTTTAAACACCATTGGAGGAACATGGATGAGTCTACTTTGGGGAGTCTTAGACATAGAGTGCCTATACATGTTGGAGAGTATTTTCATGAGTGGAAAAACGAGATGCTTGTGATTTTCAGTGAATATCATTTGAACAAGTACATTACTAGCCCTTGTGCACCTCATGTTGATCCTATGCATCCTACTCTTGATGAGTTAATTGACATGATTCGCAATCTTAGAACTGTTAATCCTATCACTAGAGGCTTGCCTAGAAACTTGATTGGATGTTTGCCTACTCTTGATTGCGCCTACACTATATGGAAATTTCTTCAGGAAGGTTTCCCAAATTATTCCTTGCAAAATTTAGATGAAATTCTCCATAAGTCTATTGCCTTGAGTAAGATGAATTCCAATGATCCTAAGTTTGGTGATTGTCTTTTTGAGCTTACAAATCTTATGCGTGCCAAAGGAGATGTTGGAATTATTAGCGATATTATTTCCGAAGCTATTAGAATTCATAAAGATGACCATTGTGATGATCATTTATCTAATGAATTACCCTCTCTAGGAATTGATCCATCACATGACAATGTTGAACATGGATACTATGATGAGGATGATGATAGTGACTTTGATCTTGATGATGCAATAAGACACTTTGGTCTAATGGCAAACCTTCGAGGATTCATGGCAGGAGGAAAGGAATGGGTTCTTGATAGTGGATGTACTGATCACATGACCGGAGATAAAGATATGTTTCATGAGCTTGCTAAAAATGACGGCCCTCGAAAGTATGTCACTTTTGGTGACAACTCAAAGGGTAAGGTGGTTGGCCTCGGTAAGGTGGCCATGATAGCTCCATACAAAATGTCATGCTCGTTGAATCTCTTGGGTAGAATTTACTTTCAGTATCTAGACTTGCTGATTTCGGTTTCAATGTCCTATTTACTAAAGTAGATTGCCAAGTGTTTCATAGAGACAATCATAAAATGGTCTTTACCGGTATACATAGAGGTGATCTTTACATTGTTGATTTCACTAAAAAAGGCTCAACCTAGAACTTGCTTAATTGCTAAATCCTCTAAAGGCTGGTTGTGGCATAAACGGTCAGGCCATGTGGGCATGCGAAACCTTGACAAGCTTATTAAAGGTAATCATATCCTTGGCATTAATGATGTCATATTTGATAAGGATAGACTTTGCATCACTTGTCAAGTAGGTAAACAGGTTGGAGGAAGGCATCTCGTGAAGAACATCATGACCACAAGGAGACCACTCGAGCTACTTCGCATGGATCTTTTTGGTCCCAACGCGTACAAAAGTCTCGGTGGAAATTCTTTTGATCTAGTTATAGTTGAAGATTTTTCAAGATTTACGTGGGTGTTCTTTCTTGATGATAAATCGCAGGTCCAAAAGATCATCAAAAACTTCGCTGGGAAGGCCCAAAATCAATTTGAAGTGAAGATCAAGAAGGTTCGCAGCGACAACGGAATGGAGTACAAGAACGCAAATGTGGACACCTTTCTTGACGAAGAAGGGATTTCACATGAGTTCTCGGCTACGTACACACCTCAACAAAATGGAGTTGTTGAGAGGAAGAATCGGACACTCATTGAAATGGCAAGAACGATGCTTGATGAGTACAAGACGCCAAAGCACTTTTGGGCGGAAGCGGTTGAGACAGCTTGTCATGCAACAAATTGCTTGTATCTTCACAAGCTACTCGGCAAGACGGCATACGAGGTCCTCACTAGTAACAAACCCCAAGTTGGATACTTTCGAGTATTTGGCTCAAAGTGCTAGATTCTTTATAAGCATCGTCGTTCTAAATTTGCTCCTAAATCTCATGAAGGTTTCCTACTTGGTTATGGCTCAAACTCTCACACTTACTGTGTCTACAATAATTTCACCCAAAAGGTTGAAGAGACGGTAGATGTGAAGTTTGATGAATCTAATGGCTCGCAAGTAGAGCAATTGCCAATTGATGTATGAGACAAAGACCCTTCGGAAGCAATCCAAGACTTTTCTATTGGCAAGATTCGTCCAACGGAGGTGAAGGAGAGTACCTCATCTGTCCAAGTGAAAGCTTCCACCTCACGACAAGGTGAACCAAGAGTTGATACAGAAGCATCCACAAGTGGGACACACCAAGACGAAGAAAAAGAGGAAGTACACAACATCAACAACCTCCTTCTCCACCATGACAAGAGAACAACAACATCAACAATGAAGAAGGCCAAGAAGAAGAACAAGATGAAGAAGGTGTTCCACCAAGATCCAAGCAAAAGCTTTCATGAGTTCGAGCAAGAGTCGCCAAAGACCATCCTGTCGAGCAAATCTACAATGATATCCAAACCGGGACAATCACACACTCTAAAACTCGTTTGGCTAACTTTTGTGAACATTATTCATTCATCTCTAGCATTGAACCTATGAAGGTTGAAGAGGCGTTGAATGATCCGAATTGGATAAACTCCATGCACGAAGAGCTACACAACTTTGAGAGAAATCAAGTTTGGACATTGATTGAGAAACCCAGCGAGAACCACAATATCATTGGTACCAAATGGGTGTTTCAAAACAAGTAAGATGAATATGGACAACTAGTTCGCAACAAAGCACATCTCGTCTCCCAAGGCTACACTCAAGTCAAAGGTATGGACTATGGTGAGACATATGCCCCCGTTGCTAGACTTGAGTCCATTCGTATCTTACTTGCATATGCTAATCACCATGATATCACCTTGTACCAAATGGACATTAAAAGTGCCTTTTTAAATGGTGACATAGAGGAGGAAGTTTATGTTAAGCAACCTCCCGGCTTTGTCAATCCTAAGAAACCTAATCATGTTTACAAACTTAACAAAGCTCTTTATGGTCTTAAACAAGCTCCTAGAGCGTGGTATAAATGCTTGACCAAGTTCCTTATTGAAAAAGGCTTTGAAATTGGAAAAATTGATTCTACTCTTTTTACTAAAAGGGTTAATGGAGAACTATTTGTGTGCCAAATCTATGTTGATGATATTATATTTGGTTCGACTAACCCTCACTTTAGTGAAAAGTTTGGAAAGCTAATGTCGGAGAAGTTTGAGATGTCGATGATGAGTGAACTCAAAATTCTTTCTCGGTTTGCAAATCAAGCAAACTAAGGAAGGTACCTTTGTCTCTCAAACAAAGTACACCAAGGACTTATTCAAGAAGTTCAATATGCAAGAATGCAAAGGTATGACTACACCCAAGCCTACTAGTGGACATCTTGATTTGACCAAAGATGGTGAACCAGTTGATCAAAAGGTTTACCGATCCATGATTGGTTCATTACTATATCTATGTGCCTCTCTTCCTGATATTATGCTAAGTGTGTGCATGTGTGCACGATATCAAGCTGCTCCTAAAGATTGTCATCTTAAGGCTGTGAAAAGGATAGAGAGATACTTAATTCATACGCCAAATTTTGGCATTTGGTATCCGAAGAGGGCCTCCTTTAATCTTGTTGGCTACTCCGACTCGGACTATGCCGGTGACAAGGTTGATAGAAAATCCACTTCGGGTACATGTCAATTTCATGGTAGATCTCTTGTGTCTTGGTCCTCCAAGAAACAAAACTCGGTATCCTTATCCATCGGCGAAGCAGAATACATTGCTGCTGGTTCATGTTGTGCTCAATTACTTTGGATGACCCAGACTCTTAAACATTATGGGATATATGTGAAACATGTTCCATTGCTTTGTGACAATGAAAGTGCTATCAAGATTGCTCACAATCCTGTGCAACACTCTTGAACAAAGCACATTGAAGTTCGTCATCATTTCATTCGAGATCATGTTGCTAAAGGCGATATTAAACTTAAGCATGTTCGCACCGATAAGAAATTAGCGGATATATTCACTAAACCACTTGATGAGAAAGTGTTTTACAGGTTGAGAGGTGAATTGAACATCATTGATGCTTCAAAATTGGAGTAGAAACTCCATTTGGATACATGCAAGATCCTTGATATTTCTTTTATGTTGCTATTTATATGTCTTGGATATATTTGCACCCTTGCATGCTATCTAACCCTTGTAGGCACTTGGGTGAATCTAAATCCATGAGATTGCAACTCACTCACATCTTGAGCAAATTTCTACATCACCAAGTCTCTACACAATGGTGGTTGAAGACAAGGAAGCACTAAACCCTTCAAACATATCCTTTGAAAAATTCTAAATTGAGCTTCATGATTGTCATTTTGGATACACAAGTGCTCTTCCTTGCAATACAAACCCATGTAGCAAAATGAACTCAAATTCCAAGTGGAGCTCCCAACTCTTGATGAGCTACATCAACCTTGAGCAACCCACACAAGTTCAACTACATGATCACGATCAACAACACCACCCAAGGTATGTTATTCCATCTTGGAGAAGCTTTACTCCAAGTCATGAGTCAAAGCAACTCAACAAGATGTGAATACATCAAAATGCTTAAATGAAAAATGGTAACCCCATTTTGAGCTTAAACGATGAGTATGACCTATGATCAAGTAATCTCACTTGACTCCTAAGTCAATATACTCTAACATAGGTGACTTTGTCGCCGACCAATTCTAGATGAAGTTCTCTAGTGTTCTTTTATGTGCTCTTGCATTTGTCTCATGCATATTTGTTTCCCCTTTCAAAAAAAGTTCATCTAGATTTCTTTTCTGTTCTCTTTTTGCTCTGCATTCCTCGCATCTAATTCCTTGCAAATCTTTCAGTTAATTCCTTGCAAATCCTTGTGAGATCTTACTTGACTAGTGAGCTGAGGTGACAAGTGTTTTCTCTGTGATGAACTCGGTCACACCGGTCTGTTGTTTTTGGTCCAACCGAAATCTTTCTATACAACCAAAGCACACAACTCGGTGCCACCGATTTCACCACATGAAAAACAGCTTGCCACTTGTTCCTGCATTCCTTTTGATCCAGCTCCACTCAATGATTCTTGTCCTCTACCAGCATCACATTCATCTTGCTGCTTTGTTCTGTGACTCAAGGACCAAACCCATTTGTGACAAAAAATCCAGAAGAACTCTTCTTGGAAATTGATGTCAAAGGGGGAGAGAGAGATCACATCAAAGCTTAATCATTTCCTTAGGGGGGGAATACTCAAGGGGAGAGAATTCTCCAGATGCTGGGTGTTCAAGAGGAGAGAAGTTACATGTCTTTAAGAGGGGAAAGACATGTTCATATTTGATTGCTTGCATTAGCTCTGTTTCTTTTCTTTGCTCTGATTTTCTGTTCCCTATCTTCTCACAGTATCCCATGTTAGATTCAGGGGGAGCAAGATATCCAAGGGAAGGAAATCCTTGAATTCAATGCACATCTTTACCTTTGGGGACATGTCTATATCCAATGGAGTAATCAGTACTCACTCTCTACATGTCATCCCAGTCTTGGTACTCTTGTGGTTTCTTTTGTTTGCTCTGGCTAGTAGGTGTATCTGTGTTATCTAACCTTGTTTACGCAGGTTCATTCCTTCCTAAGCCAACTCAAGACCACAAGGTAAGTATATGCATCACAGTCATGTGTATGAGGATTTCTTGCTGATGTACATACTGTTTGCAAGAAGGACTCATGAGCATGAAGGTACATTTCCCATATTCACATCATTTGCTCTGATGCATATAGCCAAGATACATGTAACACATTTCTCTCTGTCATGCTTATGCATTCACATGCTCCTATATTCCATATTTACATGATTGCATAAATGTAGGGGGAGCCTATGCATGTTACATGTCCTTCCAAAGCTTTACTTGTTATTCTCTATATCTTTATCTAAAGCTTTGATGTATGTTGTCATCAATTACAAAAAAGGGGGAGATTGGAAGCACAAGTGCTCCCTGGGTGATTTTGGTAATTAATGTCAACATATATCTTGTTAAACTAATACTTTTACCTAGTATGTTTCAGATAAGTTCAACAATGGAGTGGCATGGACTAGAGGATGTGGAACCCCTTCAAGATGCTAAGGACAAAGGATTGGCTCATGCTCAAAGCACAAGACTCTACATTTTACTTGTAGTGATCCAAGATCACATTGAGTCCATAGGAAAGCCAATACTATTAAGAGGGAATGAGGTGTTGCTTAATGGCTTTCTTGCTCGCAGTGCTTAGTGATATGCTCCAAAGCTCTCAACCACTTTCTTACATCCGCATATGTCCCAAACCAAAAGTCAAACTCGGCCCCACCGAAACTTTCTATCCGGCGCCACCGAGTTCATTTGACATAGCCACTGCCAAAAACCCTAGTCTTTTTTGGTCTCACCGATAGGGATCTCGGTCTCACCGAGATGGGATTGTAATCTCTCTATTTCCCTTTGTAATGGTTAGGTCAAACCGAGATGAGCGATCGGTCCCACCGAGATTGCAATGCAAACTCTTTGTTTCCCCTTCGTAACATTTCAGTCCAACCGAGATGAGCGAATTGGTCCCACCGAGTTTGCCTGACCAACTCGCTGGTTAGCTTATTACCAAAATCTATCTCACCGACTTTGTGTAATCGGTCTCATCGAGATTACGTTATGCCCTAACCCTAACGATATCGATCCCACCGAGTTGACGTGTCGGTCCCACCGAAATTCCTAACGGTCACATTATGAACTAAATCGGTCTGATCGAGTTTCACGATTCGGTCCCACCGAGTTTGGTAAGTGTGTGTAATGGTTAGAATTTGTGTGCAGGCTATATATACCCCTCCACCCACTCTTCATTCATGGAGAGAGCCATCAGAACATGCCTACACTTCCAACATACATTTTCTGAGAGAGAACCACCAACACTTGTGTTGAGGTCAAGATATTCCATTCCTACCACATAAATCTTGATCGCCTTACCCAAGTTGCTTTCCACTCAAATCTTCTTTCCACCAAATCCAAATCTTGTGAGAGAGAGAGTTGAGTGTTGGGGAGACTATCATTTGCAGCACAAGAGCAAGGAGTTCATCAACTACACACCATCTATTACCTCTTGGAGAGTGGTGTCTCCTAGATTGGCTAGGTGTCACTTGGGAGCCTCCGACAAGATTGTGGAGTTGAACCAAGGAGTTTGTAAGGGCAAGGAGATCACCTACTTCGTGAAGATCTACCCTAGTGAGGCAAGTCCTTTGTGGGCGACGGCCATGGTGGGATAGACAAGGTTTCTTCTTCGTGGACCCTTCATGGGTGGAGCCCTCCGTGGACTCGCGCAACCGTTACCCTTCGCGGGTTGAAGTCTCCATCAACGTGGATGTACGATAGCACCACCTATTGGAACCATGGATAAAAAATCTCCGTGTCTCCAAATTGCGTTTCCACACTCCAATCCCATCCCTTTTTACATTCTTGCAATTTGCATGCTTTACTTTCCGCTGCTCATATACTCTTTGCATGCTTGCTTGATATGTATTGTGAATGTTAAACTTGTGCAAAACTCCACTTCAACTTAAAGAAATTAAAAACTGCAAATTTTCTTAGTTAGAGTCTATTCACCCCCCCCCCCTCTAGACACCTCTTCTCGATCCTTTCGTGGTGATAACAACATGCCTGTCGATGAACCCCCCAAGCGTCAGCGTCACAAGCGCCGACCTCGATCTGACAAAAGGAAAAACAGCAACATTGTCATGGACGGCGATGATAATCTGAGACAAGCCGAGGACCCCGTAGACCCAGTGTTGGAGCAAGGCGTGCAAGAGGACGGCGAACACAGTCCGGAGATGTTTTCTGACTACAGCGATGCCGAAGATAGCAACTATCAACCTATCTATGAAGAGTAGATCAGCTTGGGCGATGTTGAATTCGTCGTCCCAGAAGAACCATTAGAACAAGAACGCCTCCATCAAAAGCTTATCGCCACCGCAAGGAGCTTGAAAAAGCAGAAGCAGCGGCTTAAAGCCGCACATGATACACTCAATGATAGATGGAACGAAGTGCTAGACGCTGAGGAGAAATATGGCGGTAATCACCAAACAAAGAGCTATCCTAAGCATAAGCTGCTACCTGAATTCGACGATGAGGCCATTGTGCCTATACCGCCGAAACACAATACGACTGACAAGTCGGACCGACCACCTCGTGGTCGAGATAGAGAGGCTAGCAATGCCGCACACCAGCTGGCACCCCCTCCCTGTAAAGGGAGGGAGGTCGCGGCTCAGGAACAGACACACGATCTATGTGAAGACCTGGACAAAAAGGCCGGCAAAACCAGGTCCATCTATGGATCCAGGGAACGTGCTACTATACGGGATCACGATTATCAAACCAAATACGCCGGTCACTTACCAGTCCAGAACCAATACCAAACATTACAACCGTCACACACACGCCACGACAAAGCCAAATACAGGGGTACCGCACCCCCCGTGTGCTTCACTGATAAGGTGCTAGAACACGATTATCCAGAAGGGTTCAAACCCGTAAACATCGAGGCATATGATGGAACGACGGACCCTGCGGTTTGGATAGAAGACTTTATTCTTCACATCCATATGGCTCGTGGAGATGATCTCCACGCCGTCAAATACTTACCCCTCAAGCTAAAAGGACCAGCCCGTCACTGGCTAAAAATCCTCTCTGAAAACTCCATCGGAAGCTGGGAAGAACTTGAGGATGCTTTTCGGGCCAATTTCCAAGGGACCTATGTCAGGCCCCCGGATGCAGACGACCTAAGTCACATCATCCAACAACCCAGTGAATCAGCCCATAAACTTTGGAACCGGTTTCTTACTAAGAAGAACCAAATCGTCGACTGTCCGGACGCCGAAGCCTTAGCGGCCTTCAAACACAGTGTCCGGGATGGATGGCTACCACGCACCTTGCCCAAGAAAAGCCAAGAACAATGGCAGCCTTAACTACACTAATGACCCGCTTTTTCATGGGTGAGGACAACTGGTTAGCCTGTAGCAGCACCAGCGACCTCGGCACATCTGAAGTCAGGGATGGTAATGGAAAACCACGACGCAACAAAAACAAACGTCGGAACAATGAAGAAAGCCCAGACAACATAGCGGTAAGTGCCGGATTCAGGGGCTCCAAACCCGGTCAACGGAAGAAGCCATTCAAAGGCAACAAAGACGGTCCATCCAGCCTGGATAAATCCTAGACAGGCCCTGCAAGATCCACGACACTCCTGATAAACCAGCCAATCATACCAACAGAGAATGTTGGGTCTTCAAGCAGGCCGGCAAACTCAAAGCCGAACACAAAGGGAAGGGACCTCACAGGAAAGACGAGGACGAGTCTCGCCAGCCGAACATGGGGGCAGAAGAAATTTCCACCGGAGATCAAAATAGTGAACATGATCTATGTCACTCATATCCCAAAGTGGGAGCGCAAACACGCACTCCGAGATGTCTATGTCGTCGAGCCCGTCGCCCCCAAATTCAACCCATGGTCGGCCTGCCCGATCACCTTTGATCGCAGGGATCATCCGACTAGTATCCATCATGGGGGTTCAGCTGCCTTAGTGCTCGACCCAATAATCGATGGATACCACCTCACTCGAGTCCTTATGGACGGCGGCAGCAGTCTCAATCTGATATATCAGGACACTGTCCGCAAGATGGGGATAGACCCATCAAGAGTCAAGCTAAGCAACACTACCTTTAAAGGAGTTATACCAGGCATGGAAGCCCGCTGCATGGGCTCCCTAACATTGGATGTTGTATTTAGTTCTCCCGGCAACTTTTGAAGCGAAGAACTAATCTTCGACATAGCTCCGTTCCGAAGTGGCTATCATGCACTACTCGGAAGAACGGACTTCGCACGTTTTAATGCAGTCCCGCATTACGCTTACCTAAAACTCAAAATGCCTGGACCACATGGCATCATTACGGTCAGCGGAAATACAGAGCACTCTCTTTGTACAGAAGAATACACGGCGGCTCTAGCAGTCGAAGCACAAAACAGCCTATTCAAGCCGAACAGCTCATCTATCGTCAAGACCGCGGATACAGCTAAACGTATCCGGCGCACAACTCAGTGCGGAAGCCCAGATAAACCCGAGCTCGATTAGCAGCTACGCCCCCATTGACCGCCCCATAAGGAGATAGCACAAGTGCCACGTATACATAAATATACACTCAAAACCCCTTGGGTGGCAACAGGGGCACACTGCACACAAAAAGTCCATAGTTCGGCTCGACCCTATTTGGATTCTACAAGTTATATTTCAAGGTTCATTAAAACGAACCAGTTTTGCTTACGTCCACCCCAAATTCTTTTACCTGGGTTTTTTTTCTCCTTCTTACAGATGGCCATCACACTATACCCTTCAAGGACACTTCACAACGGAGAAAAAGGCGCAGACGTGCAGCAGGGCCCCACATTAAGGTTTCTTTTTTAGATTAAGATCCTGTGTAAACCTTTTTTTATCTCTTTTTGTTTTATACTTTCCTGGCATGTAAAATGTCCAAGAAAGATATCGGCATTACCTGTAAATATACGGCTCGCCGTACTAAAGTCGATGGTATAGCTTGGTTTGTATTGTGTTTTGAGATTTATGCTCTCACCACCTGCTCTCTTTCCCCACGTCAGATTGCCATATGTGCCTTGATACCAGGGTCTATCACCAGGGGCTGTATTCAGCCCGGTGTATATTGTAAAGTCTGAACACCTATAGGGAGTGTTCGGAGTCGTGAGTTCGTCCTTATATGCATCATCATCGAATCATGTCTTTTGTCAACAGTTGGGTTGCCCGGCTCCTGTGCTTACTACCTTACGTTCTGCTATATCGGCTAGGGTAGTAAAGGGAGAACTACTGCGATTGTGCCCTGGTTCATCCGGATGAGCACCTCAGTAGAGAAAGCCAAAAATTGACTGTCATGATGCGGCGAGAGCTGGTCAACCACTCGATGACTAAGCGGAATCTTCGCGATTCCTTCCGCATTAATGAAGGACTGTTTTTCCGGTCACGTATGTAAACGCACCAAATTCGGATAACCGTGGACATACCAGGGGCTATATAGTAGCCCCACCATCAAAATCCTATGGCTAAGTGAAAGTGTTAAAACCTTATAGTCCGATTGCCTAGTTCGCCGCACTAACACCTCCTTAATGGGCCAAGACGTTGGGTTAAGTGTGATCAAGTGCTTTTCGAAACACCCCCACGTTATACGCGAGGGGGCTGAAGCCGACGACTGCAAACTTTCAGATTATATATAAAAAAAGATGGCCGCACAGGAGGCACCAAAACTTTTCGGGCAAAAAGTATAAAAACATAGCCTTAAATATATCATAATATTGTTATTACAATTTTGAAACAATTCGCTCGAACATAATACCTTTCGAGCACTGACCCTCTATTAAGTGGGCACCTTCTAGGACATGTTCAAAGTAATGTTCTGGCATGTTAGGGTCCTTGCCTTCGGGTGGACTCTGCGCTGCAATATAGGTGGCCTTCATCATCGCCCAATACGTCTTGACATGAGCAAGGGCCATTCGTGCACCTTCTATGCATGTTGACCGCTTAACAGCATCGATACACGGAATCGCATTAAAAGTTGCCGCACCAAACCGAAATAAGTATTCGGAATGGGCTCAGCTGGCCACAACCGGGCTATGACGTCCTTCATGGCAGTTCCGGACATCTTGTGGAGCTCAGCCCATTGGGCCATCTCTTCGTTCAACAGTGGACGCTTTGGAGTGTCAAATTGCGACCAAAATAGCTTTTCTGCCGCATGTCCTTCTTACGCGTGGAAAAACTGATTTGCATCGGTAGCACTCTTTGGCAGGTCCATAAAGGCGTCTGGAGAACTCCACATTTGATTAAGCGGCGCATACTTCGGATCGCCAAACTTAGTTTGCAATAAAAAGGGCTTACCAGCCGCGACCTCCCCAGCTTGTCGGATCTCCTCCCGTGCTGCCCAAGACTCAAACCGGGCCTCCTTCACCTCTTGTAAGGCCTTGTCAAGATCGGCCGCTTTGCCTTTGTTATCTTTCTCAAGAACTTGGCACCGGCTAGTGGCATCCTTCAGCTCAATTGCCATAGTAGATATTTTCTCCTCGCACTGACGCTGAGCAGTCTGCTCGGCCTTTAATTCGACGGCTACCTTTTCGGCAGCCGCACTACTCATCCTGGCTTGCTCCTTGGCATAGGCAAGTTCTGCCTGAAGGGTTTCAACTGCGGCGGCACTATCTCTAGTCATGCATATACAAATTCTCAGTATCACGCTCCTTTTACAATACTAGCATGTACTGAGTGCCCCAAAGACATACCTTGCGCCTTGTCGAGCCGCATGTTAATAAGCGTGATGTCATCATCCGCTACATCAACTTTCTGCTTCAGATGTGCTACCTCTGTAGCTTGGGCAGTGGCCACGGATGTAACAGGCTGTGTTCCAATTAGTCAGATCATTTCCTGGGCATGTTTTTTTTATCCTCTGATTGCCTCCCTTTGGATGCCAACCAGAGTCTTAGGGGCTACTATCTATACACAGGTGCAATTTACATTTATAAACTACACTATGTACCTCGAAATCTCTTAGTAGGCTCGTACAGGCTTCATTCAATCCGCTTTTCGCGGACCAAATTCTTTCAACCACCGTACCCATCAAGGTACGCTGCTCCTCTGAGATGGACACATGCTGCAACATGTCCATTAATGTATCTGGCACCTCCGGATCCGGAATAGGTTGTGTCGTCCCTCGGACATTGGATAGTCCGAGACTCTTGTTGTTCCCCGTAGGGGCCGCACACCCCGGACCCTGGGCGGCCTAAGTATTACCTTCGGTCTCGGTCTTCACTACCCCTTGCGCCACTTGTTGATCTGGAAGGATCCTCCGGGATGACACCTCGGTGTCGTCTGCCGTATCAGGCAGGGAGATCTGTGGAGGCATCTCACTCTCCATCATCTCCGGAAGAAGATCCCCTGAAGAGGAGGACTGTTGAGGAGGGCTGCGTAACGGACAGCAAACATATATTTTAAATGTTACCCGCACGACCAGGAAAGAACGGGACATGTTTAAAAACACCCTGATTCACTTACGATTTGGCTAAGGGCTTATCTTTGCGGAGTGACTGCATGTCAATGTCACCCCCTGACTGGGATCCCTTCCCCCGCTTAGAAGCTTCTCTCTTCGAGTCTTCGAAAGCGGCCCTTTTCTTCCCATGAGGAGAAGGGATGTCAGTTCGCCCTTCCCTTCCACCTTTGGAAGTGGAAGTTCCAATCTCCCCGAACAAATTGCTTGGTGTGCCTCCAAAATGGAGGCCGCCTTGGGCCTCTTCGTCCTCCTCCTTATCTTCCCCCGCCGGCACTTGGTTTAGCGCTGGAGCCAGCACCCTTGTTAATACCAGATCAGCAGAGTCTTCAGGAAGTGGAGCCGAACACCTGATTCTCTCTGCCTTCTTTAGCCAGCCCTGGTCGAGTAGAGTTTTGTCAGTACATTGTTATGAATAATTTGACTAAACCGTGTTCGGGAGTCAAGTACTTACCAGAGTATCCAGATGATTGCAGTCAAGACCAAGGTCTTCTGTAGTATCCGGCCACTATTTTCGTGCGCCAAAGAATAAATTCCACATCCCTCTAAGAATTGTGTCGGAGAAGTGTTGAAGGGTCCGTGGACCTTCCGGATTGAACTCCCACATATAGAGAGGACGCCTCTGGCACGGAAGGATCCGACGGATTAGCATTACTTGGATTACATTGGTGAGACCGATGTCCTTTTTAATGAGGCTCCGAATGCGACTTTGCAACGTCTGCACTTCATCAGTAGATCCCTAGTCTAGCCGCTTGTTAATCCACGATTCAAGTTGTAAAGGAGGGCCAGATCAAAACGCGGGTGTAGCTGCCCACTTTTTACCACGGGGTTCGGTAATGTAAAACCACTCCCGTTGCCATAAGTCAGAAGATTCTGCGAAAGAGCCCTTTGGCCAAGGAGAAGTGGTAAGTTTGCTTATTGAAGCGCCTCCACACTCCGCTTGTTTCCCGTTGATTACCTTCGGATTGACGATAAAGGTTTTAAGCCATAAGCCGAAGTGTGGAGAAATCCGGAGGAAGGCCTCGCACGTGATGATGAACACCGAGATATAAAGGAAGGAGTTTGGAGCTAGAACATGGAAATCCAGCCCGTAATAAAACATAAGCCCTCGAACAAAGGGATGGAGGGCAAACCCAAGCCCTCGGAGGAAGTGAGAGATGAACACAACCCTCTCATTGGATTTGGGAGTGGGAATAACCTGCCCTTGAGCAGGAAGCCTGTGGAGGATTTCCGCAGTCAGGTATCTTGCCTCCCTGAGCTTTGAGATATCCTCCTCTGTGACAGAAGACGCCATCCACCGGCCTTGAAGGCTGGGTCCGGACATGGCTGGAGGCTCGAAGCGACTGGATTGACCCTTGAGCGTTGGAACTTGAGGTGGGGATGCCACTCGGGGGCATCTATAACATCCCAATTTTCAATTTGGATGTTATTTATAGATCATTCATATGCATCCATGAATTACGCATTTTTTTCTTTTGTTTTGGTTACATTTTGATCCAAGAGACCTTAAGCAACTCAAGGACCAATTTGAGAGAGTTGGAGGTTTCACAAAAAGTCCAATTTTGATTTATCAAAATTTGGAAAATTGGATCAAATTGTTTTTCAGAATTATTTTCCAATTATTTTAAAATAAAGAGAGAAGATAAAAGGACTTCTTCAAAATTTGCAAATAAATATTGGAAATTGAATTTTGAATTTTTGGATATTTTATTGGATTTTATTTACTAGTTTATTTATTTATTTGCGAAGTAATTAGAACTATAATGTTTGTTTTTAGTTTAGGCTTTTAGGCCCACAAAAATGTTCACTAGGTCATTAATAAGACCATATTATTATGAGAAATTTTCTGGTATTTTTAGATTTTTATTTATTTAAGTTTAGCGTGTTTTTATTATCTGGAAAAATGTTTAAAAAAATTCGCACCCGAACTCGGTCGGCCCAGCTAGCCGCCAGGCCACGGCCCAGCCGCCGTCGCCTCGCCCGACCGACCCCGGGGCGGAGTCCCGCTGAGGGACTCCTGGACTAAGGGGTCCTCAGACAGCCGGACTATATACTTGGGCCGGACTGTTGGGCTATGAAGATACAAGATAGAAGACTTCTTCCTGTGTTCGGATGGGACTCTCCTTTGCGTGGAAGGCAAGCTTGGTGATTCGGATATGTAGATTCATGTCTCTGTAACCGACTTTGTGTAACCCTAGCCCCCTCCGGTGTTTATATAAACCGGACGGTTCAGTCCGTAGGACAACAATCATAACCTCATAGGCTAGGCTTCTAGTGTTTAGCCATTACAATCTCGTGGTAGATCAACTCTTGTAGTACTCATATTCATCAAGATCAATCAAGCAGGAAGTAGGGTATTACCTTCATAGAGAGGGTCCGAACCTGGGTAAACATTGTGTCCCCCGCCTCCTGTTACCATTAGCCTTAGACGCACAGTTCGGGACCCCCTACCCGAGATCCGCCGGTTTTAACACTGACACCCGCCGCCGCCTGCCGCCGCCTTGGCCCCTCCCGCAAGTCGCCGCCCCCCCGGCCTTTATAAGCCCCAACCCCGGCCCCCTCTCCTCCTCACCTCGCCAGCCACCGCCGACGCAACCACACGCGCCGCATCCGCCGCCGCCAGAGTCGCTGCTGCCGCCGTCGACCGCCGCCGCCGCTGCCGGTAACCCCCGATCTCATCTCGATTGTCGGATCTCGATCAGACGGGTTAGATCTCGTTTGTTCTTTTTTCGTTTTCGTTATTTAGTGAACGTTCATCGCTTAAGCTTCTGTAACGAATGGTTTTCGTTCTGTTAGGTTCTGTAGCGAACGTTCGTTCGATAGATTTTTCTTTTTATTTTAGTTTTCTGCCAGGGACCTATTCGTAGTTTTTAATTACAGATTAGTCCCTATGTTTCAAACTAGCACAACTTTTTGCTCGTTTGTCCAAATTCAATGAAACCAACGCCAAAATCTTTAGAGCAATCTCATCTATCCAGTAAACCAACTTGAACATGTTTTTGAAAATTTAAAATTTGTGTTTAGTTCAGATTTGAATTTGAACTTCTTTTGTTCGTATCTTGAGTTTCGTAGCTTCGTTTTAGTTGATTCTCTTTGCAAATCGTAGCTAATAACATGTACCTTCTGTTAAGATCTAATCCACATAATTAAATGCTGTTAAAATTTGTTTTCTGTTTAGATTAGTTATTTGCTTGTTTTTGAGTTTTCTGGATTTTTCCTTTGTTTTCTCTTTGCATTGTTTGCTTGAGTGCTTATGTATGCTATTGTTTGTTTGTAATAGATTTTCTGGAGTGCGAAGCTTGTTACTACGAATCTCTAGAGTTTTCTGATCATTAGCAAGGCAAGTTACACTTTGATCATACTTTTCAAAACCCATTAGTTTTACCCCTCTTCCATCATGGAAGGTTGACCAACAACTCTGGCCATGGTCTTCTTGACCCTTTCATTCCTTTTCTTTCCTTCTACAGCTGGCTCTTTAGGCATCTCAGGTACTTGAGTTGATGCTCTGGCTTTAGACATTGGTTGTCTTCCTGCTGGCCTTTTGATTTTCAAGTCTGGCTTTACTGCAGTTGAACTGAGCACCTTCTTGAGCACTACCTTCTTGGAAGTAGCCTCATCTTCTGCTGCCGCATAGTCCTCATCCTCTGAGTCTGAGGTTCTCTTCCTTCTAGCTCTTGTGGCTGCTTTGGGAAAATTGCTTGGAGTGCTTCTGCTCCCTTCATCTGAAGTGCTTGAGGGACTAGTGCCCTCACTCATGTGAATCTGCTCTTCTTCCCTGTTCTGACTGTCACTATGGTCTAACATGCTGCAAATTACTAACTGCTGACCCTGTGAATAGTTATAGTTGAGACAGAGTGGATGAGCATCACAAAATGCAGAGATTTTTGCAAAAAAAAATGATCTAAGAACTTAGTTTTAGTTTCCACAGAAAGCATTTCAGATCTACCAATTTTCAAACTCGGTGATACCGAAGCAGTTTTGGAACCTAAACTAGTGATCTCGGTCAGACTGAGTCACAGTTCAGTGGCACCGAGACTGCTAGGGTTTCACAAAGTTCTAAAATCGGTCACACCGATTTGTAATTCTCGGTCAGACCAAGACTTACTAGTGCAATGGCGTTAGCCAAATCGGTGGGACCGAGTTTTTCAACTCGGTGGGTCCGAGATGGTTTCGGCGGAAACCTAACCCTAAATTCTCGAATCACATCTATTCTAAGGATCACATTGGTTGGATAGTAGTGTTTCAATCGTGGCAAGATGCATTACGAACACAATGTGTTGAGAATCAGATGAGGAAAGCATTGTGATTGAGTTCATACCCTAGTTCGGCGGTGAACTCGCTACGGCGGCAAAGGCGGAGAAGAAATCCGTTGACGGCGGCGGAGACCAGTGACAGGAGGCGGCTGGCGACGAAGTCGACGATCCGTAGACCTAGTTGGCAGAGTGAGCTATGCGCGGGCGAAGGGGTTTGGAGGAATTTCCAAATTTTTGCCCGTGTCTATATATAGCCCGACACTGTCGGTGTGACCGAGTTGAACAACTCGGTGGCACTGAGATGCACAACTGTTAACAGTTACAGCAACTCGATGTGACCGAAAAGTTCATATCGGTTGCACCGAGATTGAAAACCTAGATCGACTTAGTGATCTCGGTGGGACCGAAATGGAGGAATCGGTCAGATCGAGAATCACAAAGAAGTTTTGGAAGTTTAAGTCTATGACGAATCGGGGACTCCGAGTGCTCCTCACACAGAGTGGTTCGAATCTGACTTGATCAAATTTTGTGATGTAGCATGAATAGAATTTGAGACGAGAAAAGCATAGATAGCTAGAGAAGGTTCTTAGGCATTCTTGTCCATTCACTTGGCCAAAGAAAAAGGAAACCAATCAATCAAAACAACAAGTGGATGTCCTCGAATGAGTAAAATATGCAACCAGCATGCTCACACAATAAAGTGACAAATGAAATATGTGGCAAAGCATGCACAACCAATTCTAGCATCTATCAAACAATTGGCGATGACTAGGTCATCTATATATGAGTATATTGACTTAGGAGTCAAATGAGAACATTTGATCATAGGTCATACTCATCGTTTAAGCTCAAGTGGGGTTACCACTTTTACATAATGCATTGATGTGTTCACATCATTAGAGTTGCTTTGACTCAATTCTTAGAGTTAAGCTCCCCCTAGATGTGAGATCCCCCCTTAGAGGGATGAACTAACCTTGGGTTTTGTCGATAATGACTTCATGTAGGTGTTGAAGATGTGGATGCTCAATGTTGATGTAGATCTTATGGAGCAATCCTTTGGAGTGAGTTGCACTTTCAATACCTATGCGGGTTAGTCCCACAAGGAACAAAACAAGAGTATCCATAGACATAGAGTGATGCACACACAAGATGATGTCCATGAAATCATTTGGTTACCTTGTCCCTTGCCTTACCAACATGAGGGTTTGTGACTCCTTGAACTAGTGCAAGATGTGGAGGTTGATTGCACTTGTTCTTGCCATAAAGATATGAGTGAAGAATGTTGGCGGAGTCACCCTCAAGAGCTCTCTAGTTCTTCTTCTTCTGAATCCACATCATCTTGATGAGAATCCTTGGAGTTGTAGTTGTACTTGATGAAGTAGAACTTGACGTAATCTTGGGAACCCACTTGACCAAGGCCTTAGGTGCTTCTTCAAATGCATCAATCTCCTCTTGAAGCTTGTCCTTGCCTTTATGGTCTTGTGGTGGAAGATCACCTTGAGCTTGTGTTCCCTTGAAAGAAGTAGGATCATACTTCTCTTGTTGAGGAACAAACTTCATCTTGGGATATTGATCTTCTTCCCACTCAGCTCCATTGGCATTGAACTTTCGTTCAAAACCAACACCTTGATTCCTCCGGTGCCTTCCTTGCTTGCGTACAATTTCTTCGAATTGCTTACTCCCGGCAAGGCTCTTGTATACACCTTTCTCTATAATTCCCTTCAATAAGCTATTTTCTTGCTCAAGTGTAACTTGGCTAAGAGAATCATTAGTGGAATCAAGAGAACTACTAGAAGCAACAATATTGGATTTAGCATAGTTATTGTTACTACTAGAGGAAGAATCTTTCTTGTTCTTGTTACTAGACTTGACTTGAGGCATGTAAGTAGATAAGAGTAAACGCTTGGCAATATAAGAAGAACTTTTCTTGCGAAGATCATCATTGATTGCCTTTAAGAACTCATGCTCTTGCTCAAGATTGAGCTTTTCAAAGCGCAACTTCTCATGAGCCCTTAAAAGTTCTCGATGATTTTCGAAGATAGTTTCATGAGCTAACTTAAGAGTGTTTAGTTCTTTAGTTAGAAGCTCAATCTTCTCCTTATCATTGTCATTCGTTTTATCTTGTTTAGCATGATTAATTGACGTTTCATCATAGTATTCATCACTGGAGTTGTCAATAAGTAAATCATCATCACCTAGCAAGTCATCTTCATCACTATTGAAATCAACATACTCAGGATGTGTTACCTTTGGACCTTTGGCCATGAAGCATCTTCCAATTCCTTCATTTGGTGAGTCAAATATGTCGTAGGAGTTGGTTGACACAAGTGCTAGACCGGCAACACCTTCATCTTGAGTATGTTCAGAGTCGGAGTGATAGCTTCTCCCGGAGTGATGTTCAGATCCGGAACCAGATACCCATTCACCAACATGAGCTTGATGTCTTCGTTTTGTGTAGCTCTTTGATGACTTGTCCTTCCTTTACGAATCTTTGCTTCTCCGTGAGGGTCTTCGTTCATAATGATC
This sequence comes from Triticum aestivum, assembly GCF_018294505.1. Lineage (NCBI taxonomy): Eukaryota > Viridiplantae > Streptophyta > Magnoliopsida > Poales > Poaceae > Triticum > Triticum aestivum. The sequence continues at coordinate 469,144,693 of NC_057798.1, read as the reverse complement.
ATCTCTACTCCTTCTCTCTCTTGGTGGTGATTCTTCTTTTCTACTTCTTCTTTTTGGAGAATCTTCTCTTATTTTGTAGGGTGCCGTACACTCATTGGAATAGTGTCCGGGTCTCCCACAATTGTAGCAGTTGCGCTCTCGACTGGAAGATCTTGTGTCATTGTAGGACCTTGACTTAGAGCTTCTTTCTTTGCTTCTACTCTTGTAGAATTTGTTGAAATTCTTCACCATTAAGATAAATTCTTCATTGAAGGTTTGTTTCTCACTTGATGATGTGGCGGCTTCACATGAGGCTTTGTAAGCACCACTTGACTTGTTGTGAAGTTCCTCCTTATCCTTGAGTGACATCTCATGAGCAACAATTCTACCAATGACCTCCGTTGGCTTGAGATTCTTGTAATTGGGCATCATTTGAATCAATGTGCACACGGTATCATATTTTCCATCCAATGCTCTTAGGATCTTCTTGATGATGAATCTGTCGGTCATCTCTTCACTCCCTAAGCCGGCAATCTCATTTGTGATAAGAGCAAGCCTAGAGTACATTTCAGCGACACCTTCACCATCCTTCATTTTGACCTTGTCAAGCTGACTTTGGAGCACATCCAACTTGGATTCCTTGACGGAGTCGGTACCTTCATGCATATCGATCAAAGTGTCCCAAATTTCCTTTGCATTCTCAAGACGGCTGATTTTGTTGAACTCTTCGGGGCACAATCCGTTAAAGATGATATCACAAGCTTGAGCGTTGTATTGCAGCATCTTCAATTCTTCTGCATTAGCTTCACGGTTCGGCTCTCTCCCATCAAAGGATTCACCTTGCAAGCCAATACAAATAACAGCCCAAACGGCGGGGTTATGTCCAAGAATATGCATTTTCATCTTATGCTTCCAACTAGCAAAATTAGTTCCATCAAAGTAAGGACCTCTACGGTGATAATTTCCCTCGCTAGATGCCATACTCTCCTAGGTTGTGAAACCAAGGCTATGACCACCAAAAGCTATGGAAATCAAAGCAAATGGAGACCAAAGCTCTGATACCACTTGTAGGACCTTGAAGTATGTCTAGAGGGGGGGTGATTAGACTACTTGACCAATTAAAAACTTAACCTTTTCCCAATTTTAGAGTTTGACAGATTTTAGCAACTTTGGACAAGTCAAGCAATCATCACACAAATCAAGCATGCATGCAAAGAGTATATAGGCGGCGGAAATTAAAGCATGCAACTTGCAATAAAGGTAAAGGGAAGGGTTTGGAGGATTCAAACGCAATTGAAGACACGGATGTTTTTGGCGTGGTTCTGATAGGTGGTGCCATCGTACATCCACGTTGATGGAGACTTCAACCCATGAAGGGTAACGGTTGCGCAAGTCCACGGAGGGCTCCACCCACCAAGGGTCCACGAAGAAGCAACCTTGTCTATCCCACCATGGTCGTCGCCCACGAAGGACTTGCCTCACTAGCGGTAGATCTTCACGAAGTAGGCGATCTCCTTGCCCTTACAAACTCCTTGGTTCAACTCCACAATCTTTGTCGGAGGCTCCCAAGTGACACCTAGCCAATCTAGGAGACACCACTCTCCAAGAAGTAACAAATGGTGCGTTGATGATAAACTCCTTGCTCTTGTGCTTCAAATGATAGTCTCCCCAACACTTAACTCTCTCTCATAAGATTTGGATCTGGTGGAAAGAAGATTTGAGTGGAAAGCAACTTGGGGAAGGCTAGAGATCAAGATTCATATGGTAGGAATGGAATATCTTGGCCTCAACACATGAGTAGGTGGTTCTCTCTCAGAACTGGTAAGTTGGAAGTGTAGGTTTGTTCTGATGGCTCTCTCCACGAATGAAGAGGAGGTGGAGGGGTATATATAGCCTCCACACAAAATCTAACCATTACACACAATTTACCAATCTCAGTGGGACCGAATCAATAAACTCGGTCAGACCGATTTAGTAAACCTAGTGACCGTTAGGATTTTCGATGGGACCGACATGCAACTCGGTAGGACCGATATGATTAGGGTTAGGGCATAACGTAATCTCGGTGAGACCGATTACACAAACTCGGTAAGACCGATTTTGGTAATTAGCTAACCAGAGAGTTGGTCAGGTAAACTCGGTGGGACCGATTTGCTCTTTTCGGTGAGACCGAAATGTTACAAAAGGGAAACAGAGAGTTTACATTGCAATCTCGGTGGGACCGATCGCTCACTTCGGTTAGACCGAAATGTTATGAAGGGAAACAGAGAGATTACAATCCCATCTCGGTGAGACCGAGATCCCTATCGGTGAGACCGATTTGCCTAGGGTTTGTGGCAGTGGCTATGACATCTGAACTCGGTGACGTCAGATAGAAAGAATCAGTGTGACCGATTTTGGCTTTAGGTTTAGGTCATATGTGGATGTGAGAAAGTAGTTGAGGGTTTTGGAGCATATCACTAAGCACATGAAGCAAGAGGCTCATTAAGCAACACCTCATCCCTCCTTGATAGTATTGGCTTTTCCTATAGACTCAATGTGATCTTGGATCACTGAAATATAAAATGAAGAGTCTTGAGCTTTTGAGATTGAGCCAATCCTTTGTCCTTGATATTTTGAGGGATCCACTTTCATCATCCATGCCATGCCATTCATCGAGCTTTCCTGAAATATATGTCTTGGAATAGCATTAGCTCAATGAGCTATATGTTGTTATGAATTACCAAAACCACCTAGGAATAGTTGCACTTTCAGGGGTAGGTTTGTAACATCCCAATTTTCAATTTGGATGTTATTTATAGATCATTCATATGCATCCATGAATTATGCATTCTTTTTGCTTTTGTTTTGGTTGCATTTTGATCCAAGAGACCTTAAGCAACTCAAGGACCAATTTGAGAGGGTTGGAGGTTTCACAAAAAGTCCAATTTTGATTTATCAAATTTGGAAAATTGGATCAAATTGTTTTTCAGAATTCTTTTCCAATTATTTTAAAATAAAGAGAGAATATAAAATGACTTCTTCAAAATCAGCAAAGAAATATTGGAAATTGAATTTTGAATTTTTGGATATTTTATTGGATTTTATTTCCTAGTTTATTTATTTGTTTGCGGGGTAATTAGAACTATAATGTTTGATTTTAGTTTAGGCTTTTATGCCCAGAAAAATGTTCACTAGGTCATTAATAAGACCATATTATTATGTGAATTTTTCAGGTATTTTTATATTTTTATTTATTTAAGTTTAGCATGTTTTCCTTCTTTGGAAAAATGTTTAAAAAAACTCAACAGCCGAACTGGGACGGCCCAGCTAGCCGCTAGGCCGCGGCCCACCCGCCGTCGCCTCGCTCGACCGACCCCGAGGCGGAGTCCCGCCGCCGTGCGCCGTGTACAACTCGGACACGAGCGGCCGCCGCCTTGCCCCCTCCCGCAAGTCGCCGCCCCCCGGCCTTTGTAAGCCCCGACCCCCTCTCCTCCTCACCTCGCCAGCCACCGCCACCGCAAGCCGCTGCCGACGCTGCCACCCGTGCCGCATCTGCCGCCACCGAAGTCACCGCTGCTGCCGCCGCTCGTCGTCGGAGTCGTCGCCGCCGCCGCTGGTAGCCCCCGATCTCATCTCGACCATCGGATCTCGATTCAACGGGTTAGATCTCGTTTGGTTTTTTTCGTTTTCGTTATTTAGTGAATGTTCATCGCTTAAGCTTCTGTAACGAATGGTTTTTGTTCTGTTAGTTTCTGTAGCGAATGTTCGTTCGATAGATTTTTCTTTTTATTTTAGTTTTCTTCTAGGGACCTATTCATAGTTTTTAATTACAAATTAGTCCCTACATTTCAAACTAGCACAACTTTTTGCTCGTTTGTCCAAATTCGACAAAACCAATACCAAAATCTTCAGAGAGATCTCATCTATCCAGTAAACCAACTTGAACATATTTTTGGAAAACTAAAATTTGAGTTTAGTTCAGATTCGAATTTGAACTTCTTTTGTTTGTATCTTGATTTTCATAGCTCCGTTTTAGTTGATTCTTTTTGTAAATTGTAGCTAATCACATGTACATTTTGTTAAGATCTAATCCACACAATTATAATGTTGTTAAAATTTGTTTTCTGTTTTGATTAGTTATTTGCTTGTTTTTCAGTTTTCTGGATTTTTTCTTCGTTTTCTCTTTGCATCGTTTGCTTGAGTGCTTATGTATGCTATTGTTTGTTTCCGATAGATTTTCCGGAGTGCGAAAATTGTTACTACGAATCTCTAGAGTTTCCAATCATCAGAAAGGCAAGTTACACTTTGATCATACTTTTCAATACCCAGTTTTTACTATGCATTAGTTTTACCCCTCAAAGATTTGCATGAGCATGATTGGGAACATGTGGTTTGGTTGTAGTTCTTGAGGTAGGAACCTATTACCTTTGATCACCCCGGGAATATATGTTATGCTCATTCATTGCTTAGCCATGCTCGTAAGCGGGGATTGGTTCGTGAGATTCATGCAAGTTGTGAGAGATAATAATTTTGGACAGCATTAAGGTGGCAACTTTAATACACATCTAGGTGGATTGTTTGGGGTACCTGGAGAAACCAGTGCTTGCCCATGGGAATCCCGGAGTACCGTGTGATTACCCTAGGTCCGCCACCCAGGCTCAAAGGGATCATATGATATTTCATGCCTAGAAACTTCTGTGTGCAGCCACAAGCCATTATGGGCTCTGCATAGTGTTGAGTAAGTTGTGGGAAACCTTTCCATGATAGGCTAGTAGATGTAGGGGGATTATAGGTGTACCAGCCTATCTATTGGTTAAGGGGACCTCTTCGGAAAGACTATGTCTCGATCATCCGCTTCTCAAACAACAAGCAGTGCGAGGAATTCAATGGAGGAGATCGAGTCTTGTGGGGAAAAGTGCGCAAACCTCTGTAGAGTGTACAAACTAATCATGATTAGTTGTGTCCCCGATTATGGACAATTTGAGTATCTGGAAGTGAATATTTTGTTGATCTCATCACTCTTTAATTAGTGTATTGGGTTTATTGATTATACTTGGATAATTTTGGGATTGAGTCGGAGGAACCTTCTCAATAATGGCATAAACTTTCTAGTAAATAAAATTTATTACTTTGTTGTAGGGTAAAATTAGCGTTCTGCAAAATTAAACTTAGAGCCTCCACCAGCCAAATATGCATGTAGAAATAGTCTCTTCCATTCATTTGCTCTACAGTGTGACTCTGCCAGCATATTCCATGTGTTGACCTACACGGCTGCAATGTCTCATGTTACAGAGTTTACGGACGAATAATAAGGTGTGCTAGGTCGTTGCATGCACTCAGTTATGTCGTGGAGTTGATGGACTCAATTATCTTCGAAGCTTCCATCGTTACTTTATTTAGATGGCCTTCAGCCATATTTTTTTTAATAAATACTCTTTATGAGGACCTTGATGTAATAAGTGTGTGATTGAACTCTGTTATAATTCCTCAAGTACTACGTTTGTCAGCATACCGATCCAGGGATGACACTTAAGCACAGAGACTTCCATCCATTGGGATCGGACCGCTATAGCATCCCCAAGCTTAGTTGCTTGCTACTTCTTGAATATTATCTTGGGGTGCCTCGGGCATCCCCAAGCTTAGCCTTTTGTTAATCCTTATCCCTTCATCCATCGTAATATCACCCAAAACTTGAAAACTTCAATCACACAAAACTCAACAAAACCTTCGTGAGATCCGTTAGCATAAGAAAGCAAACCACTACTATAAGTACTATTGCAAACCCTTTTATATTTTATTTTTGCATTATATCGACTATATTCCAACTTTTATATGGCAAAAACTCATCAAAGAAAACCATAGAATCATCAAAACAATCACACAACGCAAGGAAAACAGAATCTGTCAAAAACAGGACAGTCTGTAGCAATCTGACTACTTCGAATACTTTTGTAACTCTAAAAATTCTGAAAAATTAGGACGACGTGAATAATTTGTTTATTAATATTCCACAAAAAGAATCAACTCAAAATCACTCTTCAGAGAAAAATGAAAAATAATTTTGTGAGTGCAAAAGTTTCTATTTTTCAGCAAGATCAAATCAGCTCTCACCCAAATCATCTCAAAGGACTTGCTTGGCACAAACACTAATTTGAACCACAAAAACACATCTAACCATAGGTTAGATGATTTATTTATTGCGAAATAGCAAGGAAAAATATTGGGTTGTCTCCCAACAAGCACTTTTCTTTAAAGCCTTTTAGCTAGGCATTGAGATTTCAATGATGCTCACATAAAAGAGAAGAATTGAAGCACAAAGAGGGCATCATGAAACACGTGACAAACACATCTAGGTCTAACATACTTCCTATGCATAGGCATTTTATAATCAAACAAATTATCAATCCAAGCAAAAACTAGCATATGAAAGGAAAAAGAAAGAGACGATAGCAATCTCGACATGAAGAGAGGTAATTTAGTAACATGAAAATTTTCACAACCATATCTTCCTCTCTCATAATAATTACATGTAGGATCATAAGCAAAATAAACAAAATAGCTATCACATAACATATTCTCAACACGATCCACATGCATGCAAAGTTGACACTCTTCCAAAATAGTGGGATAAACATTAACTAAAGTCGTGACTTCTCCAAACCCACTTTAATCAAAAATTTCATAAGATTGAACATTCTCCAAATATGTGGGATCTAAAGTTGACACTCTTCTAAACCCACTTTTAATATTGTTGCAAACATTGTTTTCAATCTCATATTCATCATGGGGCTTAAATAAATTTTCAAGATCATAAGAAGAATCGCCCCAATCATGATCCTTGCAACAAATAGTAGACATAGTAAAATTAGCATCCCCAAGCTTAGGGTTTTGCATATCATTAACACAATTGAAATTAATAGAATTTATTATAACATCATTGCAATCATGCTTTTCATTCAAGGAGCTATCATGAATCACTTTATAAGTTTCTTCTTTCAACACTTCATTACAATTTTCAGATTCACGAATTCCAAGCAAAACCTCATAAATATAATCTAGTGCACACAACTCACTAGAAATTGGTTCATCATAATTGGATCTCTTAAAAAGATTAGCAACTGGATGAGGATTCATAAACTTTTTGGTTCTTTTATTTTCAATAATCACATAATTATGCCAAGCAAGCAAACAAACATGCCAAGATATAAAGGGCAAATTAAAAGATGAACGGAAAAGGGCGAATAAAAACGACAAATTTTGTGAAGTGGGGGAGAGGAAAACGAGAGGCAAATGGCAAATAATGTAAATTGCAAGGAGATGAGATTTGTGATTAGGAACCTGGTTGATGTTGAAGATCCTCCCCGGCAACGGTGCAAGAAATTCCTTATGATGCCTGCTAGAACTAAGTTGGTATTTCCCCAAAGAGGAAGGGATGATGCAGTATAGTGACGGTAGGTATTTCCCTCAATGATGATACCAAGGTTATCGAGCCAGTAGGAGAACCTCCTAACACCAAGTAAACAGCCCCTGCACACAAATAACAAATACTCGCAACTCGACGTGTTAAAGGGGTTGTCAATTCCTTTCGGGTACGGCGCCTCAAGTAGGCAAGATAACGTGAGATAAATGTGGTAGATAGGATAAATAATCGCGGAACAAATAAATTGCAGCAAGGTATTTTTGTATTTTTGGTTTAATAGATATGAAAAATAAAAGCAAAGGAAAATAGATCGCAAAGGCAAATATGATGAAAAGAGACCCGGGGGTCGTAGGTTTCACTAGTGGCTTCTCTCAAGAAAAATAGCAAACAGTGGGAAAACAATTACTGTTGGGCAATTGATAGAACTTCGAATAATCATGATGATATCTAGACAATGACCATTATATAGGCATAACGTCCAAGATTAGTAGACCAACTCCTGCCTGCATCTACTACTATTACTCCACACATCGACCGCTATCCAACATGGATCTAGTGTATTAAGTTCATGGAAAAACGGAGTAATGCAATAAGAATGATGACATGATGTAGACAAGATCTATTTATGTAGAAATAGACCCCATCTTGCCATCCTTAATAGCAACAATGCATACGTGTCATTTCCCTTTCTGTCACTGGGATCAAGCACCGTAAGATCGAACCCATCACAAAGCACCTCTTCCCATTGCAAGAAATAGATCAAATTGGCCAAACAAAACCCAAATATCTGAGAAGAAATATGAGGCTATAATCAATCATGCATATAAAAGATCAAAGAAGACTCAAATAACTTTCATGGATAAAAACATAGATATGATAATAAACTCAAAGTTCATCGGATCCCAACAAACACACCGCAAAAAGACTTACATCATATGGATCTCCAAGAGACCATTGTATTGATAATTGAACGTCTCCAATGTATCTATAATTTTTGATTGTTCCATGCTATTATATTACCCATTTTGGATGTTTATGGGCTTTACTTTACACTTTTATATCGTTTTTGGGACTAACCTACTAGCCGGAGGCCCAGCCCGAATTGCTATTTTTTTGCCTATTTCAGTGTTTCAAAGAAAAAGAATATCAAACGGACTCCAAATGGAATGAAACCATCGGGAGCGATCTTTTTGGAACAAACGCAATCCAGGAGACTTGGAGTGGACGTCAAGAAGTAGCCGAGGCAGCCACGAGGCAGGAGGGCGCGCCCTAGGGGGGTTGGCACGCCCCCCACCCTCGTGGGCCCTTCGTGGATCTCCTGACCTACCTCCTTCGCCTATATATATCCACGTACCCCGAAAACATCCAGGAGCACCACGAAAAACTATTTCCACCACCGCAACCTCATGTATCTGTGAGATCCCATCTTGGAGCCTTTGTCAGCACTCCGCCGGAGGGGGAATAGACCATGGAGGGCCTCTACATCATCTCCAAGGCCTCTCTGATGAGTTGTGAGTAGTTTACCACAGACCTTCGGGTCCATAGTTATTAGCTAAATGGCTTCTTCTCTCTCTTTGAATCTCGATACATAGTTCTCCTCGATCTTCTTGGAGATCTATTCGATGTAACTCTTTTTGCGGTGTGTTTGTCGAGATCCGATGAATTGTGGGTTTATCATCAAGTTTATCTATGAGAAATATTTGAATCTCCTCTGAATTCTTTTATGTATGATTGGTTATCTTTGCAAGTCTCTTCGGATTATCAGTTTGGTTTGGCCTACTAGATTGATCTTTCTTGCAATGGGAGAAGTGCTTAGCTTTGGGTTCAATCTTGCGGTGTCCTTTCCCAGTGACAGCAGGGGCAGCAAGGCACGTATTGTATTGTTACCATCGAGGATAAAAAGATGGGGTTTATATCATATTGCTTGAGTTTATCCCTCTACATCATGTCATCTTGCTTAATGTGTTACTCTGTTCTTCATGAACTTAATACTCTAGATGCAGGAAGGAGTCGGTAGATGTGTGGAGTAATAGTAGTAGATGCAGAATCGTTTTGATCTACTTGTTGTGGACGTGATGCCTATATACATTATCATGCCTAGATATTCTCATAACTATGCACTTTTCTATGAATTGCTCGACTGCAATTTGTTCACCCACCGTAATACTTATGTTATCTTGAGAGAAGCCACTAGTGAAACCTTGTTGGGGAACGTAGCAGAAATTCAAAAAATTTCCTACATGTCACCAAGATCTATCTATGGAGAAACCAGCAATGAGGGGAAGGAGAGTGCATCTACATACCCTTGTAGATCGCTAAGCGGAAGCGTTCAAGAGAACGAGGTTGAAGGAGTCGTACTCGTCGTGATCCAAATAACCGGAGATCCTAGTGCCGAACGGACGGCACCTCCGCGTTCAACACGCGTACAGCCCGGTGACATCTCCCACGCCTTGATCCAGCAAGGAGAGAGGGAGAGGTTGAGGAAGGCTCCGTCCAGCAGCAGCACAATGGCATGGTGGTGGTGGAGGAGCATGGCAATCCTACAGGGCTTCGCCAAGCACCGCGGGAGAGGAGAAGGGAGAGAGGTAGGGCTGCGCCAAGGAGAGGTCAAAACTCATGAGTTCGCAGCCCTCAAGACCTCAACTATATATAGGGGAGAGGGAGGGGGTGCGCCCCCTCTAAGGTTTCCACCCCAAGGGGTGTGGCAGCCCCAATCCCATCTAGGGTGGCGGCCAAGGGGGGAGAGGGGAAACTTGCCCCCCAAGTTAGGTGGGTGCGCCCCCTCCCCCAACCCTAGGCGCCTTGGGCCCTTGTGGGGGGCACACTAGCCCACCTGGAGCTGGTCCCCTCCCACACTTGGCCCATGCAGCCCTCCGGGGCCGGTGGCCCCACTTGGTGGACCCCCGGGACCCTCCCGGTGGTCCCGGTACGTTATCGATAAAACCCGAAACTTTTCTGGTGACCAAAACAGGACTTCCCATATATAAATCTTTACCTACGGACCATTCTGGAACTCCTCATGATGTCCGGGATCTCATCCGGGACTGCGAACAACATTCGGTAACCACATACAAACTTCCTTTATAACCCTAGCGTCATCGAACCTTAAGTGTGTAGACCCTACGGGTTCGAGAATCATGCAGACATGAACGAGATGTTCTCTGGTCAATAACCAACAGCGGGATCTGGATACCCATGTTGTCTCCCACATGTTCCACGATGATCTCATCGGATGAACCATGATGTCAAGGACTCAATCGATCCCGTATACAATTCCCTTTATCTAGCGGTATTGTACTTGCCCGAGATTCGATCATCGGTATGCCGATACCTTGTTCAATCTCGTTACCGGCAAGTCTCTTTACTCGTTACGTAACACATCATCCCGTGATCAACCCCTTGGTCACATTGTGCACATTATGATGATGTCCTACCGAGTGGGCCCAGAGATACCTCTCCGTTAACCGGAGTGACAAATCCCTGTCTCGATTCGTGCCAACGCAACAGACACTTTCGGAGATACCTGTAGTGCACCTTTATAGCCACCCAGTTACGTTGTGACGTTTGGTACACCCAAAGCATTCCTACGGTATCCGGGAGTTGCACAATCTCATGGTCTAAGGAAATGATACTTGACATTAGAAAAGCTTTAGCATACGAACTACACGATCTTTTGTGCTAGGCTTAGGATTGGGTCTTGTCCATCACATCATTCTCCTAATGATGTGATCCTGTTATCAACTACATCCAATGTCCATGGTCAGGAAACTGTAACCATCTATTGATCAACGAGCTAGTCAACTAGAGGCTTACTAGGGACATGGTGTTGTCTATGTACCCACACATGTATCTGAGTTTCCTATCAATACAATTATAGCATGGATAATAAACGATTATCATGAACAAGGAAATATAATAATAATAACTAATTTGTTATTGCCTCTAGGGCATATTTCCAATAGTCTCCCACTTGCACTAGAGTCAATAATCTAGTTCACATCGCCATGTGATTAACACTGATAGGTCACATCGCCATGTGACCAACATACAAAGAGTTTACTAGTGTCTAAACTAGTTCACATCACCATGTGATTAAGTCTCAATGAGTTCTGGGGTTTGATCATGTTTTGCTTGTGAGAGAGGCTTCAGTCAATGGGTCTGCAACATTCAGATCCGTATGTACTTCGCAATTCTCTATGTCATATTGTAAATGCTGCTTCCACGCTCCACTTGAAGCTATTCCAAATGGTTGCTCCACTATACGTATCCGGTTTGCTACTCAGAGTCATTCGGATAGGTGTTAAAGCTTGCATCGATGTAACCCTTTACGCCGAACTCTTTATCACTTCCATAATCGAGAAACATGTCCTTTATTTATTCCAAGGACAATTTTGACCGATGTCCAATGATCTGTTCCTGTATCATTCTTGTACCCCTTGACTGACTCATGGCAAGGCACACTTTCGGTGCGGTACACAGCATAGCATACTATAGAGCCTACGTCTGAACCATAGGGTACGACCTTCGTCCTTTCTCTCTCTTCTGCCGTGGTCCAGCTTTAACTCTTAACTTCATACCTTACAACTCAGGCAAGAACTCCTTCCTTGACTGATCCATCTTGAACACCTTCAAGATCATGTCAAGGTATGTGCTCATTTGAAAGTATTATTAAGCATTTTGATCTATCTTATAGATCTTGATGCTTATTGTTCAAGTAGCCTAATCCAGGTTTTCCATTGAAAAACACTTTTCAAATAACCCTATATGCTTTCTAGAAATTCTGCATCATTTCTGATCAACAATATGTCAACAACATATACTCATCAGAAATTCTATAGCGCTCCCACTCACTTCTTTGGAAATACAAGTTTCTCATAAACTTTGTATAAACCAAAAATCTTTGATCATCTCATCAAAGCGTACATTCCAACTCCGAGATGCTTACTCCAGTCCTTAGAAGGATTGCTGGAGCTTTGCATACTTTATTAGCGTCTTTCAGGATTGACAAAACCTTCTGGTTGTATCACATACAACCTTTCCTCAAGGATATCGTCAAGGAAACAAATGTTTTTGACATCCTATCTGCAAGATTTCATAAATCATGCAGTAATTGCTAATATAATTCCAACAGACTCTTAGCATCGCTATGAATGAGAAAGTCTCATCGCAGTCAACTCCTTGAACTTGTCGAAAAACATCTTAACGACAAGTCGAGCTTTCTTAATGGTGACACTTACTATCATTGTCCGTCTTCTTCTAAAATCCATCTGTATCCAACAGCCTTTACGACCATCAAGTAGTTCTTCCAAAGTATACACTTTGTTTTCATACATGGATCCTCTCTCGGATTTTATGGCCTCAAGCCATTTGTCGGAATCCGGGCCCACCATCGCTTCTCCATAGCTCATAGGTTCATTGTTGTCTAGCAACATGACCTCCAAGACAGGATTACCGTACCACTCCGAAGCAGTACCTGTCCTTGTCGTCCTACGAGGTTTGGTAGTGGCTTGATCCGAAGCATTATGATCACTATCATCGGCTTCTACTTCAATTGGTGTAGGTGCCACATGAACAACTTCATGTGCCCTGCTACACACTGGTTGAAGTGATGGTTCAATAACCTCATCAAGTCTCCACCATCCTCCCACTCAATTCTTTCGAGAGAAACTTTTCCTCGAGAAAGGACCCGTTTCTAGAAACAATTACTTTTGCTTCCGGATCTGAGATAGGAGGTATACCCAACTGTTTTGGGTGTCCTATGAAGATGCATTTTTATCCGCTTTGGGTTCGATCTCATCAACCTGAAACTTTTCACATAAGCGTCGCAGCCCCAAACTTTTAAGAAACGACAACTTAGGTTTCTCCAAACCATAGTTCAAATGGTGTCGTCTCAACGGAATTACGTGGTGCCCTATTAAAGTGAGTGCGGTTGTCTCTAATGCCTAACCCATGAACGATAGTGGTAGTTCGATAAGAGACATCATGGTACACACCATATCCAAAAAGGGTGCAACTATGATGTTCGGACACACCATCACACTATCGTGTTCCAGGCGGTATTAATTGTGAAACAATTTCCACAATGTCTTAATTGCGTGCCAAAGCTCGTAACTCAGATACTCATCTCTATGATCATATCATAGACATTTTATCCTCTTGTCACGATGATCTTTAACTTCACTCTGAAATTACTTGAACCATTCAATAATTCAGACTTCTGTTTCATCAAGTAAATATACAACATCTACTCGAATCATCTGTGAAGTAAGAACATAACAATATTCACTGCATGCCTCAGCACTCATTGGACTGCACACATCAAAATGTGTTACTTCCAACAAGTTGCTATCTTGTTCCATCTTACTGAAACCGAGGTTTTTCAGTCATCTTGCCCATGTGGTATGATTTGCATATCTCAAGTGATTCAAAATCAAGTGAGTCCAAATGATCCATCTGCATGGAGTTTCTTCATGCGTATACACCAATAGACATGGTTCGCATGTCTCAAACTTTTCAAAAAATGAGTGAGTCCAAAGATCCATCAATATGGAGCTTCTTCATGCGTTTTACACCAATATGACTTACATGGCAGTGCCACAAGTAAGTGGTACTATCATTACTATCTTATCTCTTTTGGCATGAAAATGTGTATCACTACAATCGAGATTCAATAAACCATTCCTTTTAGGTGCAATACCATTGAAGGTATTATTCAAATAAACAGAATAACCATTATTCTCCTTAAATGAATAACCGTATTGCGATAGACATAATCCAATCATGTCTATGCTCAACGCAAACACCAAATAACAATTATTTTAACACCAATCTCGATGGTGGAGGGAGCATGCGATGCTTGATCACATCAACTTTGGAAACACTTCCAACACATATCGTCAGCTCACCTTTAGCTAGTCTCTATTTATTTCGTAGCTTTTATTTCGAGTTACTAACACTTAGAAACCGAACCGGTATCTAATACCCTGGTGCTACTAGGAATACTAGTAAAGTACACATTAACATAATGTATATCCAATATACTTCTATCGACCTCGCCAGCCTTCTTATCTACCAAGTATCTAGGGTAATTCTGCTCCAGTGGCTGTTCCCCTTATTACAGAAGCACTTAGTATCGGATTTGGGTTCAACCTTGGGTTTCTTCACTAGAGCAGCAGCTGATTTGCCGTTTCATGAAGTATCCCTTCTTGCCCTTGCCCTTCTTGAAACTAGTGGTTTTGCCAACCATCAACAATTGATGCTCCTTCTTGATTTCTACTTTCGCGGTGTCAAACATCGCGAATACCTCAAGGATCATCATATCTATCCCTGATATGTTATAGTTCATCACGAAGCTCTAGCAGCTTGGTGGCAATGACTTTGGAGAAACATCACTATCTCACCTGGAAGATCAACTCCCACTCGATTCAAGTGATTGGTGCACTCAGATAATCTGAGCACAAGCTCAACGATTGAGCCTTTTTCTCTTAGTTTGCAGGCTAATAAAATCGTCGGAGGTCTCATACCTCTTGATGTGGGCACGAGCCTGAAATCCCAATTTCAGCCCTCGAAACATCTCATATGTTCCACGACGTTTCGAGAAACGTCTTTGGTGCCTCTACTCTAAACCATTTAACTGAACTATCACGTAGTTATCAAAACGTGTATGTCCGATGTTCGCAACATCCACAGACGACGTTTTGGGGTTCAGCACACTGAGTGGTGCATTAAGGACATGAGCTTTCTACTGTCCGCATAATCGCTACTGTCAACTTTCAACTATATTTTCTCTAGGAACATATCTAAAACAGTAGAACTAAAGCGCGAGCTATGACATAATTTGCAAAGGGTTTTTGACTATATTTAGGATAATTAAGTTCATCTTATGAACTCCCACTCAGATAGACATCCCTCTAGTCATCTAAGTGATTACATGATCCGAGTCAACTAGGCCGTGTCCGATCATCACGTGAAACGGACTAGTCATCATCGGTGAACATCTTCATGTTGATCGTATCTACTATACGACTCATGCTCGACCTTTCGGTCTCTTGTGTTCCGAGGCCATGTCTGTACATGCTAGGCTCATCAAGTTAACCTAAGTGTTCTGCATGTGTAAATCTGGCTTACACCCGTTGTATGTGAACATAAGAATCTATCACACCCGATCATCACGTGGTGCTTCGAAACGACGAACTTTCGCAACGGTGCACAGTTAGGGGGAACACTTTCTTGAAATTTTAATGAGGGACCATCTTATTTACTACCGTTGTTCTAAGCAAATAAGATGTATAAACATGATAAACATCACATGCAATCAAATAGTGACATGATATGGCCAATATCATATTGCTCCTTTTGATCTCCATCTTTGGGGCTCCATGATCATCATCGTCACCGGCATGACACCATGATCTCCATCATCGTGTCTTCATGAAGTTGTCTCGCCAACTATTACTTCTACTACTATGGCTAACGGTTTAGCAATAAGGTAAAGTAATTACATGGCGTTGTTTAATGACACGCAGGTCATACAATAAATTAAGACAACTCCTATGGCTCCTGCCGGTTGTCATATTCATCGACATGCAAGTCGTGATTCCTATTACAAGAACATGATCAATCTCATACATCACATATCATTCATCACATTCCTTTTTGGCCATATCACATCACATAGCATACCCTGCAAAAACAAGTTAGACGTCCTCTAATTGTTGTTTGCATGTTTTACGTGGCTGCTATGGGTTTCCAGCAAGAACGTTTCTTACCTACGCAGAAGCCACAACGTGATATGCCTATTGCTATTTACCCTTCATAAGGACCCTTTTCATCGAATCTGATCCGAATAAAGTGGGGGAGACTGGCACCCGCTAGCCACCTTATGCAACAAGTGCATGTCAGTCGGTGGAACCTGTCTCATGTAAGTGTACGTGTAAGGTCGGTCCAGGCCGCTTCATCCCACAATGCCGCCGAATCAAGATTCTACTAGTAACGGTAAGCATATTGAACAAAATCAGCGCCCACAACTACTTTGTGTTCTACTCGTGCATAGAAACTACGCATAGACCTAGCTCATGATGCCACTGTTGGGGAACGTAGCAGAAATTCAAAAAAATCCTACGTGTCACCAAGATCTATCTATGGAGAAACCAGCAACGAGGGGAAGGAGAGTGCATCTACATACCCTTGTAGATCGCTAAGCGGAAGCGTTCAAGAGAACGAGGTTGAAGGAGTCATACTCGTCGTGATCCAAATAACCGGAGATCCTAGTGCCGAACGGACGGCACCTCCGCATTCAACACGCGTACAGCCCGGTGACATCTCCCACGCCTTGATCCAGCAAGGAGAGAGGGAGAGGTTGAGGAAGACTCCGTCCAGCAGCAGCACAATGGCATGGTGGTGGTGGAGGAGCATGGCAATCCTACAGGGCTTCACCAAGCACCGCGGGAGAGGAGAAGGGAGAGAGGTAGGGCTGCGCCAAGGAGAGGTCAAAACTCATGAGTTCGCAGCCCTCAAGACCTCAACTATATATAGCGTAGAGGGAGGGGGGTGCACCCCCTCTAGGGTTTCCACCCAAAGGGGTGCGGCAGCCCCAATCCCATCTAGGGTGGCGGCCAAGGGGGGGAGAGGGGAAACTTGCCCCCCCAAGTTAGGTGGGTGTGCCCCCTCCCCCAACCCTAGGCGCCTTGGGCCCTTGTAGGGGGGCGCACCAGCCCACCTAGGGCTGGTCCCCTCCCACACTTGGCCCATGCAGCCCTCCGGGGCCGGTGGCCCCACTTGGTGGACCCCCGGGACCCTCCCGGTGGTCCCGGTACGTTACCGATAAAACCCGAAACTTTTCCGGTGACCAAAACAGGACTTCCCATATATAAATCTTTACCTTCGGACCATTTCGGAACTCCTCGTGACGTCCGGGATCTCATCCGGGACTCCGAACAACATTCGGTAACCACATACAAACTTCCTTTATAACCCTAGCATCATCGAACCTTAAGTGTGTAGACCCTACGGGTTCGAGAATCATGCAGACATGACCGAGACGTTCTCCGGTCAATAACCAACAGCGGGATCTGGATACCCATGTTGGCTCCCACATGTTCCACGATGATCTCATCGGATGAACCACGATGTCAAGGACTCAATCAATCCCGTATACAATTCCCTTTGTCTAGCGGTATTGTACTTGCCCGAGATTCGATCGTCGGTATGTCGATACCTTGTTCAATCTCGTTACCGGCAAGTCTCTTTACTCGTTCCGTAACACATCATCCCTTGATCAACCCCTTGGTCACATTGTGCACATTATGATGATGTCCTACCGAGTGGCCCAGAGATACCTCTCCGTTAACTGGAGTGACAAATCCCAGTCTCGATTCGTGCCAACCCAACAAACACTTTCGGAGATACCTGTAGTGCACCTTTATAGCCACCCAGTTATGTTGTGACGTTTGGTACACCCAAAGCATTCCTACGGTATCCGGGAGTTGCACAATCTCATGGTCTAAGGAAATGATACTTGACATTAGAAAAGCTTTAGCATACGAACTACACGATCTTTTGTGCTAGGCTTAGGATTGGATCTTGTCCATCACATCATTCTCCTAATGATGTGATCCCGTTATCAACGACATCCAATGTCCATGGTCAGGAAACCGTAACCATCTATTGATCAACGAGCTAGTCAACTGGAGGCTTACTAGGGACATGGTGTTGTCTATGTACCCACACATGTATCTGAGTTTCCTATCAATACATTTATAGCATGGATAATAAACGATTATCATGAACAAGGAAATATCATAATAATAACTAATTTATTATTGCCTCTAGGGCATATTTCCAACAAACCTATGTCCCCCCGGGTCTACCTTCCATCATATAAGTTTCCGATCTACTTTATTTTGCAATCTTTACTTTTCAATCTATATCATACAAATACTAAAAATATTTATCTTATCTTATTATCTCTATCACATCTCACTTTCGCAAGTGGCCGTGAAGGGATTGACAACCCCTTTATCGCGTTGTTTGTGAGGTTCTTGGTGTAGGTATGAGGGACTTGCATGGAGCCTCCTACTGGATTGATACCTTGGTTCTCAAAAACTGAGGGAAATACTTATGCTACTTTGCTGCATCACCCTTTCCTCTTCAAGGGAAAAGCAATGCAGTGCTCAAGAGGTAGCAAGAAGGATTTATGGCGCCGTTGCCGGGGAGGTCTTCGCTCAAGTCAAGACATACCAAGTACCCATCACAAACTCATCTCCCTCGCATTACATTATTTGCCATTTGCCTCTCATTTTCCTCTCCCCCACTTCACCCTTGCCGTTTTATTTGGCCTTCTTTTGCTCGATCTTATGTTTGGTTGTGTCTCCATGTGCCTTCTATGTGCTTGCATCTTTGCTTGCTAAAAATCTATTGATATGGATCCACTTAAAGTGTTCTACTTGGATCATCTTCGATCCTTATGCGCTCGTGCTGAAACCCCAACTAGCCTAGTTGACGGGAAATCTTTAGATGAGCATGCTCATTTTTGCGTCACCGTTTGTCTAAGGGGAGACTCTTATGGGATCAAATAAACAGATTGTTGTGTTACGCTTGGAATCTTTGTGAAATTTATGATTTTACTTGTTGCTCTAAGAACCCTAAAAACACCTTCCCTACCTATGTGAGTTTAATGATAACGAAATCTTACCTTCTTATGCAAAGGGTGTTTATAGTTACTATGATTTCAAACAAATTGAAGAATTTCTTGCTTTTAAGGGTGCTTATGAAGTTGCTTCTTTGATTGAAAAGTATGATATTACTCTCTACGAATCTGAAAATTTTGACATACTTAAATATTGCTATGAAAACTATGCTCATAATATCTATGTCAAAGAATTTATTGAAAGAATGATCGTTGCTTTGGAAGAAAATAATGATATGCATAAATTTATAGATGATGATGATTCCAATGATTTCATTGAAATATCCCTTGATGAACATGATGCTTGATATTCTTGTGGCCATGATGCCAATATTTATGAAGATGTATTTTCTATAGTTCCTTATGATAAACATGAGATCTTTGCTATTGCACCAATACTTGGTAGATCCTTCGATGAAAAACATGATTGCAATGATGTTATTATAAATTCTCTTAATGTCAATTGTGCTAATAATATGCAAAGCCCTAAGCTTGGGGATGCTAGTTTTGCTATGTCTACTATCTGTTGCAATGATCATGATTGGGGTGATTCTTCTTATGATCTTGAAAATTTATTTAAGCCCCATGATGAATATGAGATTGATAATAGTGTTTGCAATAATATTGAAAGTGGGTTTGGAGAGGTCATGACTTTAGTTAATGTTAATCCCACTATTTGGAAGAGTGTCAACTTCGCATGCATGGGGATCGTGTTGAGAATATGTTATGTGATAGCTATTTTGTTAAATTTGCCTATGATCCTACATGTAATTATTATGAGAGAGGAAAATATGGTTGTAGAAATTTTCATATTAGTAAATTACCTCTCTTCATGTTGAGATTGCTATCATCTCTTTGTTCTTCCTTGCATATGCTAGTTTTTGCTTGCTATGATAATTTGTTTGCTTATAAAAATGCCTATGCATAGGAAGTATGTTAGACTTAGATGTGTTTGTCACGTGTTTTATGATGCTCTCTTTGTGCTTCAATTCTTGTCTTTCTTGTGAGTAACATTGAAATCTCAATGCCTAGCTAGGGGCGTTAAACGATAGCGCTTGTTGGGAGGCAACCCAATTTTGTTTAGTAATAAATAAATCATCTAGCCTCTGTTTAGATGTGGTTTTATGTTTTAATTAGTGTTTGTGCCAAGTAGAACCTATAGGATAACCTACGGTGATAGTTAATTTGATTCTGCTGAAAAACAGAAACTTTTGCGCGCACGAGAATAATTTTAATAAATCACATAAACGTGATTTTGCGTTGATTATTTTTTCAGTAGATGAATAGACAAATTTCCCAGGACTTCCTATTTTGGTAGGATTTTTAGAGTTCCAGAAGTATTCGAAAGTTACATATTGCTACAGACTGTTCTGTTTTTGACAGGTTCTGTTTTTCGTGTGTTGATTGCATATTTTGATGCATCTATGGCTAGTATCGGGGGGTATGAGCCATAGAGAAGTTGGAATATAGTAGGTTTAACACCAATATAAATAAATAATGAGTTCATTACAGTACCTTATGTGGTGGGGTTTTTTCTTGCACTAACGGAGCTTATGAGATTTCCTGTTGAGTTTTGTGTTGTGAAGTTTTCAAGTTTTGGGTAAAGATTTGATGGACTATGGAATAAGGAGTGGCAAGAGCCTAAGCTTGGGGATGCCCATGGAACCCCAAGATATTCAAGGACAACCAAAATCCTAAGCTTGGGGATGCCCCGGAAGGCATCCCCTCTTTCGTCTTCGTCTATCGGTAACTTTACTTGGAGCTATATTTTTATTCGCCACATGATATGTGTTTTGCTTGAAGCGTCTTGTGTGATATGTGTCTTTGCTTTTTAGTTTACCACAACCATCCTTGATGTACACACCTTTTGGGAGAGACGCACATGATTTGGAATTTATTAGAATACTCTATGTGCTTCACTTATATGTTTTGAGCTAGACAAGTTTTGCTCTAGTGCTTCACTTATATCTTTTAGAGCACGGCGGTGGCTTTATTTTGTAGAAATTGTTGATCTCTCATGCTTCACTTATATCATTTTGAGAGTCTTTTAGAACAGCATGGTATTTGCTATGGTTATAAATTTGGTCCTAGAATGATGAGCATCCAAGTTGGGTATAATAAAAACTATCATGGAAAGTGCATTAAACACTATGATCAATTTGATGCTTGATAATTGTTTTGAGATATAAAGGTGGTAATGTTAGAGTCATGCTATTTGGGTAATTATGAAATTGAGAAATACTTGTGTTAAGGTTGGCAAGTCCTGTAGCATGCACGTATGGTAAAAGTTGTGTGACAAATTTGTTGCATGGGGTGCTCTTTTAATTGTCTTCCTTATGTGTGGAGGCCAGGATCACGCGATGGTTAACTCCTACCAACCATTCCCCTAGGAGCATGCGTAGTAGTACTTTGCTTCGAGGGAAAGTAGACTTTTGCAATAAGTATGTGAGTTCTTTATGACTAATGAGAGTCCATGGATTATACGCACTCTCACCCTTCCACCATTGCTAGCCTCTATTATACCGCGCAACTTTCGCCGGTATCATGCACCCACCATTTACCTACCTCAAAACAGCCACCATACCAACCTATTATAGCATTTCCATAGCCATTCCGAGATATATTGCCATGCAACTTTCCACCGATCCGTTTATTATGACACGCCCCATCATTGTCATATTGCTCTTTGCATGATCATGTAGTTGACATCGTATTTGTGGCAAGGCCACCTTCATAATTTTTCATACATGTCACTCTTGGTTCATTGCATATCCCGGTACAACGCTGGAGGCATTCACGTAGAGTCATATTTTGTTCTAAGTATTGAGTTGTAATTCTTGAGTTGTAAATCAATAAAAGTGTGATGATCTTCATTATTAGAGCATTGTCCCAAGTGAGGAAAGGATGATGAAGACTATGATTCCCCCTCAAGTCGGGATGAGACTTCGTACTTTATAAAAATAGAAAAGAGGCCAAAGAAGCCCAAATAAAAAAGAAGAAAAGGAGGCCAAAGAAGCCCACCAAATAAAAAAAGAAAAAAAAGAAAAAATGAGAGAAAATAGAGAAGGCACAATGTTACTATCTTTTTTTTCCACACTTGTGCTTCAAATAGCGCCATGATCTTCATGATAGAGAGTCTCCTATGTTGACACTTTCATATACTAGTGGGAATTTTTCATTAAAGTACTTGGCTTGTATATTCCAATGATGGGCTTCCTCAAAATGCCCTAGGTCTTTGTGAGCAAGCAAGTTGGATGCACACCCACTTAGTTTGTTTTGTTGAGCTTTCATATATTTATAGCTCTAGTGCATCCGTTGCATGGCAATCCCTACTCACTCACATTGATATCTATTAGTGGGCATCTCCATAGCCCGTTGATACGCCTACTTGATGTGAGACTATCTTCTCCCTTTTTGTCTTCACAACCACCACCCTATTCCACATATAGTGCTATGTCCATGGCTTGCACTCATATATTGCGTAAGAGTTGAAAAAGCTAAAGCACGTTAAAAAGTATGAACCAATTGCTTGGCTGAAACCGGGGTTGTGCATGATGGGAGTATTTTGTGTGATGAAAATGAAGCATGGCCTAACTATATGATTTTGTAGAGATGAGCTTTCTTTGGCTATGCTATTTTGGTAAGACATGATTACTTGTTAGTATGCTTGAAGTATTACTATTTTTATGTTTTATGGACTTTTATCTTGAATCATTTGGATATGAACATTCATGCCGCAATAAAGAAAATTACATTGAGAATTATGCTAGGTAGCATTCCACATCAAAAAATTATTTTTTTATCATTTACCTACTCGAGGACGAGCATGAATTAAGCTTGGGGATGCTTGATACGTCTCCAACGTATCTATAATTTTTGATTGTTCCATGCTATTATATTACCCATTTTGGATCTTTATAGGCTTTAATTTACACTTTTATATCATTTTTGGGACTAACCTACTAACCGGAGACCCAGCCTGAATTGCTGTTTTTTTGCCTATTTCAGTGTTTCGAAGAAAAGGAATATCAAACGGAGTCCAAACGGAATGAAACCTTTGGGAGCGATCTTTTTGGAACAAACGCAATCCATGAGACTTGGAGTGGATGTCAAGAAGCAGCCGAGGCGGACACGAGGCAGGAGGGCGCGCCCTAGGGGGGTAGGCCACCTCCCACCCTCGTGGGCCCCTCATGGCTCCTCTGGCCTACCTCCTTCGCCTATATATATCCACGTACCCCAAAAACATCTAGGAGCACCACCGAAAACTATTTCCACCGCGGCAACCTTCTATATCTGCGAGATCCCATCTTGGAGCCTTCACCGGCGCTCCGTCGGAGGGGGAATCGACCATGGAGGGCCTCTACATCATCTCCAAGGCCTCTCTGATGAGTTGTGAGTAGTTTACCATAGACCTTCGGGTCCATAGTTATTAGCTAGATGGCTTCTTCTCTCTCTTTGAATCTCAATACAAAGTTATCCTCGATCTTCTTGGAGATCTATTCAATGTAACTCTTTTTGCGGTGTGTTTGTCGAGATCCGATGAATTGTGGGTTTATGATCATGTTTATCTATGAGAAATATTTGAATCTCCTCTGAATTCTTTTATGTATGATTGGTTATATTTGCAAGTCTCTTCGAATTATCAGTTTGGTTTGGCCTACTAGACTGATCTTTCTTGCAATGGGAGAAGTGCTTTTCTTTGGGTTCAATCTTGCGGTGTCCTTTCCCAGTGACAGCAGGGGCAGCAAGGCACATATTGTAATGTTTCCATCGAGGATAAAAAGATGGGGTTTATATCATATTGCTTGAATTTATCCCTCTACATCATGTCATCTTGCTTAATGTGTTACTCTGTTCTTCATGAACTTAATACTCTAGATGCAATCAGGAGTCGGTCGATGTGTGGAGTAATAGTAGTAGATGCAGAATCGTTTCGATCTACTTGTTGTGGATGTGATGCCTATATACATGATCATACAGAATGTCCCCGTTTCTGATCTTAATTTGGTGGTATCCTAACCTAAAATCCATCTTGGAGAAGACTGAGGATCCAGCGAGCTGATCATACAGATCGTTGATCCTGGGGAGCAGATACTTGTTCTTTATCGTGACCAAATTAACGGGACGATAATCTACAACCATCCGGTCCATACCATCCTTCTTCTTGACGAAGAGGACGGGGCAAGCCCAAGGAGAAGAACTAGGACGGATGAAACCTTTTTGCAAGGACTCGTCAAGTTGTTTCTTAAGCTCGGCTAGTTCTAAGGGTGCCATCTTGTAAGGTCTTCTGGAGATTGGAGCAGTTCCTGGGATAAGATCTATGACGAACTCTACATCTCTGTCAGGTGGAACACCTGGCAATTCCTCTGGAAAGACATCCGGAAAGTCACGGACTACCGGGATATCTTCAAGGTCTGGAAGAGGGCTGGCATTAAGAGAATAGAGCTGACGCTTTGCAACTCTAGTGGAGACAGTGACTATCTTGCCAGATGGGTGTGTAAGCTGAACAGACCTGGTGTAACAATCAATCTTGGCATGATGAGCGGTCATCCAGTCCATACCCAAGATGATGTTAATATCTGAGGACTTGAGGGCTACAAGTGATGCAAGGAATACAAGTCTGTCAACAAGGATTTCGTTACCATGGCTTACACTAGAGGTTTGCCATTTGGATCCAGGAGTTTGGATGACTAGCGGAGAGGGCATATCACAAAATGACAGGTTGTGCAAGTTAGCATAGCTTTCAGAAATGAAGGACTGAGATGCTCCACTATCGAATAGAACTAATGCTGGGTGACAGTTGACAAGGAGTGTACCAAGAACGACATCTGGATCATCATGAGCGTCTTTAGCTGAGACGAGATGCACACGTCCACGTTTAATGTGAACTGGCTTGGCTTTGATCGTCTTACTCGGCGGCTTAACACAGCCAACAGTCTTCTCAGGCTGGGGTGGAGCATAACTAGTCTGAGAGCAGTCACGTGCATAGTGTCCTGGCTTCCCGCATGTGAAGCAAGTCCCTGAGGTTGGACGTGGACCCGCACTGACAAGCGGTCTACCAGTAGGCCTGGGTGGAACATATGGCTGAGCTGGGGGAGGCACCACATGGGATGGCCTCGGTGCATAACCGAAAGGAAGAGCGGAGTTTGGAACCCAAATCCGGCGCTTCTGAGAACTAGAACCGGAGGAAGATCCCAAATCACGGGTGTGCTTACGAGACTCCTCGTAAGTGAGCTGAGCTGTCTCTGCATTAATGGCCTTGTTCACAAGGGCTTGGAATGTATCACAATGATGCAGGTGGAGATCACGACGCAACTTGGGGTTGAGACCCTTCCGGAACCTAGCCTGCTTCTTGGCGTCCGTGGACACTTCTTCTGTGGCATAGCGAGCGAGGTTCTCAAACTCTCTACTATAAGCATCAACAGCCATCTTATTCTGGGTGAAACTACAGAACTCTTCTCTCTTGCGATCAATGAGGGCCTGGGGAATGTGATGCTCGCGAAAAGCCTCAGTGAAACCCTTCCAAGTAGGAATCTGGCCAGCTGGAAGCATAGCCTCATAGTTCTGCCACCAAAGACTAGCGGGACCTTCCAGGTGGTATGTGGCATAGGTGACCTTGTCATCTTCAGCTACGCTCGCGGAACGCAGCTTATGAGTGATGCTACGGAGCCAGTCATCTGCATCGAGTGGCTCGATGGAATGATGAAAGGTAGGTGGGTGCAAGCGAATGAAGTCATGAATGGTCGCAGACTTATTGGACTGATGTGCGGTGTTCTCCTCGATACGTGCCAACAAACGGTTAGACTCACGCTTGTTCCTCTCCATTTCTAACATGAACTCTGTCAACGAAGGCGGGTCGGGAGGATCCTCATCCCTACCATCTCCATGGTTCTGGCTACGAACAATAGAACTTGATGACATCCTGAGAAACGAAACCAGGGACGGAGTCAGCATCAACTATAGACTGTAGAATGTAGGACAAGGAATTAGTATCTCTCAAACTCCTAGGGAAATTCCAGCAGCATAACGGCAGTAAAATGCTCAGAATGAGACAGCCTGCTAAAAATGGGTAGTACAACAACTCAACATCACCACTCAAGGTTCTGGGATAGTACTAAACAGACTACACCGGAAGTACTCGAAACTGGGGTATGACTCTGATCAACCAATCCTATGGGACTACGGAGTAGTAACACGTGATCCTGATAGACGGAAGAGAAAGCCTAGTTCCTTAACCCCGCAGGAAAGATAGGATGACTCAGATCAGAAGGCCATGAGGTATAAGGAGTAAAAGAGCCTTACATTCCTTCCCACAATCAATTCCCTTACATAACTAAAGAATTTCTAGACTCAACTTCGACCAGTTTGGCTTGGTAATCCTACAGGCAGTCAGGCTCTGATACCAAGGCTGTCAGGACCCCGACTCAATGCCACATCGATCTAGCATGTAACACCTCATATCACTTTGCGGCCTCACGCACGGTATCCCCATGGGTGTCGCCTTACCTTTGCCCGGGACCGTTTGCGCCTTTTGGCACACGTATACGATGGTGTCGCTAGCATCCATATGATAAAGAGCCCGGGCTGACATGGCTAGTCGTAAACCCAAAGTGGCACTAACTTACAGGGACAGGCATCCATGACCCAGCATCGAACGTGTCGGTCATCAGCGAGTGAATCCAGGCTGTAGCACTTGGCTAACAGGACTCCGGTGAACCGGGCTGTAGCGGGCTAACAGGACTCCGGTATTCATCGCGTGACATTTCCCCGAAGGGACAGACACAGGAACAAAGAAGGACACATGCCGGCCAGCCTAAGTGTTCCGGAGCAGTAGCAAGCTACCAGGGCTCAGAGGAACACTAGGAGACATTTCCCGGTAAGAGAGACTACTAAGGATAAACAACTAGATAGTCAGATCCCACACATAGCAATACACATTACACGTACGCATAACATGCAAGTATGTGCTGTACAACATGGCATCACAGCATAACTCAACAACTCATATAGATAAGGCTCAAAGAGCCATCGTAGCATTTATTACAAACAGGGGTCACATGACCCAACATTCAGAGCAATCAAGCAGCAAACGGAAGCATTACATGTCTGAGTACAGACATCTATAAATGAAAAAGGCTGAAAGCCTGACTATCTACAACGTCCGATCAAGATCGTAGCTGAGGTACAAGCTACTTGTCGAAGTCCACGAGAACACTATTAAGACCGAAGTCTCCGCTGCAAAAACATAAATAAAGCAACATGAGTACAAAGGTACTCAGCAAGACTTACATCAGATCCTATCATACATGCATTTGTATCAAGGGGGTAATGTGGGGTTTAGTTGCAGCAAGCCAGCTTTGACTCTGTGGCTATCCTGTTCTACGACTACCAGAACTTCTTGAGGTGATATGGCGCACACGAGTCCACTAATCACCACACAATACACTACTATGGATTCATCCCCGTCTCCCTACGAGAAGGCCATCCATAGCACTCACACTTGTCTTGAGCATTTTATAGTATCCACTTCAAGTTGTCTATGTACCATGTAAGCATCCAAGAAGTCCATAACCGCGGACCCGGCTATTCGAATAGATCATGTTAACCCTGCAGGGGTGTACTTCTTCACACACGCTCTCGCCACTTACCGCCATGTACACGTCATGTATCTCGGCAACCTTCAAGCGGAAGCCTGGCGAGGGTGTCGGCCACGACCTGACTAACCACACAAGACTCTAATCCAGGTTTATCGCCTATTCGGGTTCCATCCGCAAGGAGATCCGGCCGGGGTGTCGCTCACGGCCCCAAACGATGTGAGCAGGGTTCCCAAGCCCACCATCCGGGTGCCACTTGGTACACCGTGCCACCTGTGCCTAGTCTGTCCCAAGCCCACCCTGTCGGGTGCCACTCGGTAGAAAAATAGCACTACCTACAAACACCAGAAACTAGTTGCGACTCCTGGACAGAGATCAAGTCGGTTAATAAGTCGAGAGGGGTCGAGTTACCGGAACCCAATGTGTGGTAGTATCGAGTCATTGGACAACATACATAGAACTCAGTGCTTAAGGACGGTTCCAGTGAGACAACCCACCATGTACTCCTACATGGCCTCTCACCACTACCTTTACCAAATCGTGTTCACACACTTAACTCTCAGCACCAGAACATATCGTAACACTCCAATTCATTCCCAATGAACCAGACCTGACACAACTCTAAGCAATAGCAGGCATAGCATGGTAGGAACACAACATGGCTCAATCAACTCCTACACATGCTAGTGGGTTTCAACTATTTACTGTGGCAATGACAGGTCATGCAGAGGAATGGGTTCAACTACTGCAGCACAAAGTAGCAGATGAATCGTTGTTGTCCTAATGCAATAACTGAGAGCATGAGCGAGAGAGTAGGGTTTTATCGAAATGAACAAGGGGGTTTGCTTGCCTGGTAGATCAACAAGGGAGGCACTGCTTCATAGACAGGTACTCTGGAACAGCTCCGGAGCAGGACCTATCGAGAAGGAACGGTGCCGGCAATCAATACACAAACATATGCAACAATATGATGCATGAACATGGCATGAAGATGTGATGTTGTTTGAGCTAATGCAACTAGTAATCATTTGGTTTGAAGTCCATTTGAACCATAAGCTCAAATGCATCTCCAAAGTAAGCTCTTATATATGCCATAATGTGTTTTCACCTATACAGCAAGTATAAGTTGGTTTGTCATGCATGAAACTAGTACAGATGGAAAGATTGCATTTTTATGATAATTTTTCATATATAAATTATTTCAATCTGAGCTACGGTTGAATTTCTATGAATTTTTGAAGTTTAAAACAATTTCTGGAATTTCCTGAATTATTTTAATTCCAGAAAATATATATTGTGCCATCATGACGTCAGCACGACGTCAGCAGTCAACTGCGGCTGACTGGGGTCAAACCTGACGTGTGGGGTCCACACGTCAGTGACAGGGGGTTAAACAGGGTTAGTTTAATCCTAACTAAAGGATTAGTGGCGCTGGGGCCCACTGGTCAGTGTTAGTGGCTAATTAGGTTTAGTTAATATTTAACTAAAATTAGCAGGGCCTGGCCCCACTAGTCAGCGACCCTGGGGGGTCAAACCCCAGGTCAAAACAAGTCAAACCCGCCGGCGGTTAGTCGCCGGCGAGGTCCGCGGCGTACTTGTGCCCCGGGTTTCCTCTGTGGTGCTCCAAATGGCGCGCGGCTAGGCGCGTTGGAGAGCTAGCTCGATGGCGCGTCGGGCGGTGGCCGTGGCTGGGCCTGGGGTGGCCGGAGTCGACGGCGGCGAGCTCGGCTGCGGCCGCCGGAGTTCGGTCGTGCACGAAAACGCGTTTGGAGCTCGAAGACGAGCGAAGCAAAGCGCTAGGGATGCTCTACGGGGCCTTATGAGTGTGTTGGACTCGCCGGGGTGACCAAATGGTCACCGGAGCTGCGTCGACGGCGAGCTTGGCGGCGGCGGAGGTTCGGCCATGGTGGAGAAAGGGCTACGGCGTGCGGGTGACCAAGCGGAGAGGGGGAAACGGTGGCGGAGCTCACCGCGGTTGCAGCGGGCGTCGAAACGGGCTCGGGGACGCACTGGAGACGGCGGGGCGGCGATGGGGATCCACGGCGGCCGGCGATGAAGAAGACGACGGTGTCGGCGATGGGGCGCGTCCCTGGTCACTTGGCTCGTCGAGGACGATGCGGACGACGAGGCGGAGCTACTAGGCTCGGGCGGAGGGCGAGGGGAGGCCGGTGGCCGCGGCAACGGCGAGCGGCGGCGGTGATGGCGCTCGGGTGTGCAAGGGAGAGCGCAGGGGGAGAGGAGGAGGGCGAGGGAGAGTGCGAGAGAGGTCGGGGTGGCTGCATGGCGTCTCCGAGGCATCCAGACGAGGAGGGGAGAGGGCAGGCAGGCAGGGAGGCTGGTGGCATGGCGCGGCGGAGCGTGCAAGCGTCGGGCACGCAGCTGCTTGGCGAGGTGGAGAAGACGACAGAGGAGGAGGCGGGCTGGGCCGCCTGCTGGCTGGGCCGGCCTGCTGCTGCTGGGCAGACTAGGGATGTGACAACTCGCCCCCACTTGAAAGAATCTCCTCCTGAGATTCAGGGGTCGACGGAAAGAAAGCGGGGTACTCCAGTCGAAGACGATCTTCTCGCTCCCAAGTAGCTTCTCTCTCGGAATGATGAGACCACTGAACCTTGAGAAACTTGATGTTCTGACGTCGGGTAACACGCTCTGCTTGATCAAGAATGCGAACCGGGTACTCTCGGTATGTGAGGTTATCTTGGAGATCAAGCGTTTCGTGGTCCACTCCGCGGATGGGATCCGAGAAGCAACGCCTGAGTTGAGAGACGTGGAAGACATCATGAACTCGAGAAAGATGTGGGGGTAGTTCCAATTGGTAGGCAACCTCTCCTCGTTTAGCGAGAATGCGAAAAGGACCAATGTAACGAGGAGCCAACTTGCCCTTGATACCGAAACGATGGGTACCCTTCATGGGAGTAACCCGAAGGTAAGCTTGGTCGCCAATTTCATAAGTCATATCCTTATGATGACGATCGTACTGGCTCTTTTGACGAGATTGGGCTATTTTCAAATTCTCACGAATGATGCGAACTTGCTCTTCTGCCTCCTGGATCATGTCCGGTCCAAAGAATTGTCTTTCACCGGTTTCTGACCAGTTCAAAGGTGTTCGACATCTTCATCCATAGAGAACTTCAAAAGGATCTTTCTTTAGGCTGGATTGATAGCTATTGTTATAAGCAAACTCGGCAAAAGGAAGACATTTCTCCCAATCCATACCGAATGAGATAACGCAAGCTCTAAGCATGTCTTCGAGAATTTGGTTGACCCGTTCCACCTGACCACTCGACTGAGGGTGGAAAGCGGTACTGAAGGAAAGATGGGTTCCCATGGCAGTTTGGAAACTCTCCCAGAAATGAGAAGTGAAAAGACTGCCACGGTCTGAATTGATCTCTAATGGAACACCATGAAGTGATACTATTCGAGAAATATATAAGTCAGCAAGCTGACTAGCAGTGATACTCTCTCGAACAGGAAGGAAGTGAGCCACTTTGGAAAGACGATCAACGACTACGAAGATAGCGTTATTCCCTCTCTTGGTCCTGGGAAAGCCGGTGATGAAGTCCATACCAACTTTATCCCATTTCCATTCAGGAATAGCTAAAGGCTGAAGAGTGCCAGTAGGTCTTTGATGCTCTGCCTTAACGCGACGACAAACGTCACATTTAGCAATGAACTCAGCGATTTCTCTCTTCATCCTAGTCCACCAGAACCTCTGGCGTAGGTCCTGATACATCTTAGTACTACCGGGATGAATCGTGAGAGGAGATTCATGCGCCTCCTTAAGAATCAATTGTCGCAGATGTTGCTTCTTGAGGACCACCAGGCGGTTCCCAAAGAAAACAACACCTCGATCATCTATAGAGAAACTACCAACAATACCCTTGGCAATGTTTCTCTTGATTCGGGTAATCCCCGTATCATGCTTCTGGGCTTCTATGATAAGATCCACAAGGGTAGGTTTTGCCACCAAGGTAGAAAGGAATCCGTGAGGAGCCATGTGAAGGTTAAGCTTACAGAATTCCTCATGGAGAAGTGGTTGGCCTTGCTGCAACATGAGATTGTTGCAATAGGATTTACGGCTTAGAGCATCAGCCATGACATTGGCTTTGCCTGGGGTGTAGGTAATCCCTAGATCATAATCTGTGATCAACTCCAACCAACGTCTTTGCCTAAGGTTCAGATCCGGTTGGGTGAAGATATACTTGAGACTCTGGTGATCGGTGTAGATCTCACAACGTTTACCAAGAAGGTAATGTTGCCAGGTCTTGAGTGCATAGACTACGGCTGCAAGCTCTAGATCATGTGTAGGATAATTATCCTCATGTGGATGCAACTGTCGAGATGCATAGGCAATCACATGACGATCTTGCATAAGAATGCAACCTAGTCCCTGTCGTGAGGCGTCACAATAGATAACAAAGTCCTTCGTGAAATCCGGTGGCACAAGTATGGGAGCAGAAGTCAGGCATCTTTTCAGTTCCTGAAAACTGTACTCACACTGTGGGGACCACTCGAACTTTTTATCTTTCTTGAGAAGTTCCGTGAGGGGTTTGGCTACTTTGGAGAAATTTTCAACAAAGCGGCGACAATAGCTGGCTAGACCAAGGAAACTCCTAACTTGTTTAACGGTCTCAGGTGGAGTCCAATCGAGAACGGCCTTGACTCTCTCGGGATTGACAGCAATGCCCTTACCAGAGATTACGTGGCCTAGGTAGGTCACTTCTGGCAACCAAAATTCACACTTGGAGAACTTGGCATAAAGGCGGTGCTCTCTGAGTTTTTCTAACACCAGTCTAAGATGTTCGGCATGCTCTTCCTCGTTCTTCGAGTAAATAAGAATATCATCGAGGTAAACCACGACGAACTTATCTAAGTACTCCATGAAGATCGAGTTCATCAAGCGGAAGAATGTGGCTGGGGCGTTGGTTAGGCCAAAGGACATGACGGTATACTCGTACTGGCCATAACGAGTGACAAAAGCTGTCTTGGGAATGTCCCCGTTTCTGATCTTAATTTGGTGGTATCCTAACCTCAAATCCATCTTGGAGAAGACAGAGGATCCAGCGAGCTAATCATACAGATCGTTGATCCTGGGGAGCGGATACTTGTTCTTTATCGTGACCAAATTAACGGGACGATAATCTACAACCATCCTGTCTGTACCATCCTTCTTCTTGACGAAGAGGACGGAGCAAGCCCAAGGAGAAGAACTAGGACGGATGAAACCTTTTTGCAAGGACTCGTCAAGTTGTTTCTTAAGCTCGGCTAGTTCTAAGGGTGCCATCTTGTAAGGTCTTCTGGAGATTGGAGCAGTTCCTGGGATAAGATCTATGACGAACTCTACATCTCTGTCAGGTGGAACACCTGGCGGTTCCTCTGGAAAGACATCCGGAAAGTCACGGACTACCGGGATATCTTCAAGGTCTGGAAGAGGGCTGGCATTAAGAGAATAGAGATGACGCTTTGCAACTCTAGTGGAGACAGTGACTATCTTGCCAGATGGGTGTGTAAGCTGAACAGACCTGGTGTAACAATCAATCTTGGCATGATGAGCGGTCATCCAGTCCATACCCAAGATGATGTTAATATCTGAGGACTTGAGGGCTACAAGTGATGCAAGGAATACAAGTCTGTCAACAAGGATTTCGTTACCATGGCTTACACTAGAGGTTTGCCATTTGGATCCAGGAGTTTGGATGACTAGCGGAGAGGGCATATCACAAAATGACAGGTTGTGCAAGTTAGCATAGCTTTCAGAAATGAAGGAGTGAGATGCTCCAGTATCGAATAGAACTGATGCTGGGTGACAGTTGACAAGGAGTGTACCAAGAACGACATCTGGATCATCATGAGCGTCTTTAGCTGAGACGAGATGCACACGTCCACGTTTAATGTGAACTGGCTTGGCTTTGATCGTCTTACTCGGCGGCTTAACACAGCCAACAGTCTTCTCGGGCTGGGGTGGAGCATAACTAGTCTGAGAGCAGTCACGTGCATAGTGTCTTGGCTTCCCGCATGTGAAGCAAGTTCCTAAGGTTGGACGTGGACCCGCACTGACAAGAGGTCTACCAGTAGGCCTGGGTGGAACATATGGCTGAGCTGGGGGAGGCACCACATGGGATGGCCTCGGTGCATAACCGAAAGGAAGAGCGGAGTTTGGAACCCAAATCCGGCGCTTCTGAGAACTAGAACCGGAGGAAGATCCCAAATCACGGGTGTGCTTACGAGACTCCTCGTAAGTGAGCTGAGTTGTCTCTGCATTAATGGCCTTGTTCACAAGGGCTTGGAATGTATCACAATGATGCAGGTGGAGATCACGATGCAACTTGGGGTTGAGACCCTTCCGGAACCTAGCCTGCTTCTTGGCGTCCGTGGACACTTCTTCTGTGGCATAGCGAGCGAGGTTCTCAAACTCTCTACTATAAGCATCAACAGCCATCTTATTCTGGGTGAAACTACAGAACTCTTCTCTCTTGCGATCAATGAGGGCCTGGGGAATGTGATGCTCGCGAAAAGCCTCAGTGAAACCCTTCCAAGTAGGAATCTGGCCAGCTGGAAGCATAGCCTCATAGTTCTGCCACCAAAGACTAGCGGGACCTTCCAGGTGGTATGTGGCATAGGTGACCTTGTCATCTTCAGCTACGCTCGCGGAACGCATCTTATGAGTGATGCTACGGAGCCAGTCATCTGCATCGAGTGGCTCGATGGAATGATGAAAGGTAGGTGGGTGCAAGTGAATGAAGTCATGAATGGTCGCAGACTTATTGGACTGATGTGCGGTGTTCTCCTCGATACGTGCCAACAAACGGTTAGACTCACGCTTGTTCCTCTCCATTTCTAACATGAACTCTGTCAACGAAGGCGGGTCGGGAGGATCCTCATCCCTACCATCTCCATGGTTCTGGCTACGAACAATAGAACTTGATGACATCCTGAGAAACGAAACCAGGGACGGAGTCAGCATCAACTATAGACTGTAGAATGTAGGACAAGGAATTAGTATCTCTCAAACTCCTAGGGAAATTCCAGCAGCATAACGGCAGTAAAATGCTCAGAATGAGACAGCCTGCTAAAAATGGGGTAGTACAACAACTCAACATCACCACTCAAGGTTCTGGGATAGTACTAAACAGACTACACCGGAAGTACTCGAAACTGGGGTATGACTCTGATCAACCAATCCTATGGGACTACGGAGTAGTAACACGTGATCCTGATAGACGGAAGAGAAAGCCTAGTTCCTTAACCCCGCGGGAAAGATAGGATGACTCAGATCAGAAGGCCATGAGGTATAAGGAGTAAAAGAGCCTTACATTCCTTCCCACAATCAATTCCCTTACATAACTAAAGAATTTCTAGACTCAACTTCGACCAGTTTGGCTTGGTAATCCTACAGGCAGTCAGGCTCTGATACCAAGGCTGTCAGGACCCCGACTCAATGCCGAATCGATCTAGCATGTAACACCTCATATCGCTTTGCGGCCTCACGCACGGTATCCCCACGGGTGTCGCCTTACCTTTGCCCGGGACCGTTTGCGCCTTTTGGCACACGTATACGATGGTGTCGCTAGCATCCATATGATAAAGAGCCCGGGCTGACATGGCTAGTCGTAAACCCAAAGTGGCACTAACTTACAGGGACAGGCATCCATGACCCAGCATCGAACGTGTCGGTCATCAGCAAGTGAATCCAGGCTGTAGCACTTGGCTAACAAGACTCCGGTGAACCGGGCTGTAGCGGGCTAACAGGACTCCGGTATTCATCGCGTGACATTTCCCCGAAGGGACAGACACAGGAACGAAGAAGGACACATGCCGGCCAGCCTAAGTGTTCCGGAGCAGTAGCAAGCTACCAGGGCTCAGAGGAACACTAGGAGACATTTCCCGGTAAGAGAGACTACTAAGGATAAACAACTAGATAGTCAGATCCCACACATAGCAATACACATTACACGTACGCATAACATGCAAGTATGTGCTGTACAACATGGCATCACAGCATAACTCAACAACTCATATAGATAAGGCTCAAAGAGCCATCATAGCATTTATTACAAACAGGGGTCACATGACCCAACATTCAGAGCAATCAAGCAGCAAACGGAAGCATTACATGTCTGAGTACAGACATCTATAAATGAAAAAGGCTGAAAGCCTGACTATCTACAACGTCCGATCAAGATCGTAGCTGAGGTACAAGCTACTTGTCGAAGTCCACGAGAACACTATTAAGACCGAAGTCTCCGCTGCAAAAACATAAATAAAGCAACATGAGTACAAAGGTACTCAGCAAGACTTACATCAGATCCTATCATACATGCATTTGTATCAAGGGGGTAATGTGGGGTTTAGTTGCAGCAAGCCAGCTTTGACTCTGTGGCTATCCTGTTCTACGACTACCAGAACTTCTTGAGGTGATATGGCGCACACGAGTCCACTAATCACCACACAATACACTACTATGGATTCATCCCCGTCTCCCTACGAGAAGGCCATCCATAGCACTCACACTTGTCTTGAGCATTTTATAGTATCCACTTCAAGTTGTCTATGTACCATGTAAGCATCCAAGAAGTCCATAACCGCGGACCCGGCTATTCGAATAGATCATGTTAACCCTGCAGGGGTGTACTTCTTCACACACGCTCTCGCCACTTACCGCCATGTACACGTCATGTATCTCGGCAACCTTCAAGCGGAAGCCTGGCGAGGGTGTCGGCCACGACCTGACTAACCACACAAGACTCTAATCCAGGTCTATCGCCTATTCGGGTTCCATCCGCAAGGAGATCCGGCCGGGGTGTCGCTCACGGCCCCAAACGATGTGAGCAGGGTTCCCAAGCCCACCATCCGGGTGCCACTTGGTACACCGTGCCACCTGTGCCTAGTCTGTCCCAATCCCACCCTGCCGGGTGCCACTCGGTAGAAAAATAGCACTACCTACAAACACCAGAAACTAGTTGCGACTCCTGGACAGAGATCAAGTCGGTTAATAAGTCGAGAGGGGTCGAGTTACCGGAACCCAATGTGTGGTAGTATCGAGTCATTAGACAACATACATAGAAATCAGTGCTTAAGGACGGTTCCAGTGAGACAACCCACCATGTACTCCTACATGGCCTCTCACCACTACCTTTACCAAATCGTGTTCACACACTTAACTCTCAGCACCAGAACATATCGTAACACTCCAATTCATTCCCAATGAACCAGACCTGACACAACTCTAAGCAATAGCAGGCATAGCATGGTAGGAACACAACATGGCTCAATCAACTCCTACACATGCTAGTGGGTTTCAACTATTTACTGTGGCAATGACAGGTCATGCAGAGGAATGGGTTCAACTACCGCAGCACAAAGTAGCAGATGAATCGTTGTTGTCCTAATGCAATAACTGAGAGCATGAGCGAGAGAGTAGGGTTTTATCGAAATGAACAAGGGGGTTTGCTTGCCTGGTAGATCAACAAGGGAGGCACTGCTTCATAGACAGGTACTCTGGAACAGCTCCGGAGCAGGACCTATCGAGAAGGAACGGTGCCGGCAATCAAAACACAAGCATATGCAACAATATGATGCATGAACATGGCATGAAGATGTGATGTTGTTTGAGCTAATGCAACTAGTAATCATTTGGTTTGAAGTCCATTTGAACCATAAGCTCAAATGCATCTCCAAAGTAAGCTCTTATATATGCCATAATGTGTTTTCACCTATACAGCAAGTATAAGTTGGTTTGTCATGCACGAAACTAGTACAGATGGAAAGATTGCATTTTTCTGATAATTTTTCATATATAAATTATTTCAATCTGAGCTACGGTTGAATTTCTATGAATTTTTGAAGTTTAAAACAATTTCTGGAATTTCCTGAATTATTTTAATTCCAGAAAATATATATTGCGCCATCATGACGTCAGCACGACGTCAGCAGTCAACTGCAGCTGACTGGGGTCAAACCTGACGTGTGGGGTCCACACGTCAGTGACAGGGGGTTAAACAGGGTTAGTTTAATCCTAACTAAAGGATTAGTGGCGCTGGGGCCCACTGGTCAGTATTAGTGGCTAATTAGGTTTAGTTAATATTTAACTAAAATTAGCAGGGCCTGGCCCCACTAGTCAGCGACCCTGGGGGGTCAAACCCCAGGTCAAAACAAGTCAAACCCGCCGGCGGTTAGTCGCCGGCGAGGTCCGCGGCGTACTTGTGCCCCGGGTTTCCTCTGTGGTGCTCCAAATGGCGCACGGCTAGGCGCGTTGGAGAGCTAGCTCGATGGCGCGTCGGGCGGTGGCCGTCGCTGGGCCTGGGGTGGCCGGAGTCGACGGCGGCGAGCTCGGCTGCGGCCGCCGGAGTTCGGTCGTGCACGAAAACGTGTTTGGAGCTCGAAGACGAGCGAAGCAAAGCGCTAGGGATGCTCTACGGGGCCTTATGAGTGTGTTGGACTCGCCGGGGTGACCAAATGGTCACCGGAGCTGCGTCGACGGCGAGCTCGGCGGCGGCGGAGGTTCGGCCATGGTGGAGAAAGGGCTACGGCGTGCGGGTGACCAAGCGGAGAGGGGGAAACGGTGGCGGAGCTCACCGCGGTTGCAGCGGGCGTCGAAACGGGCTCGGGGACGCACTGGAGACGGCGGGGCGGCGATGGGGATCCACGGCGGCCGGCGATGAAGAAGACGACGGTGTCGGCGATGGGGCGCGTCCCTGGTCACTTGGCTCGTCGAGGACGATGCGGACGACGAGGCGGAGCTACTAGGCTCGGGCGGAGGGCGAGGGGAGGCCGGTGGCCGCGGCAACGGCGAGCGGCGGCGGTGATGGCGCTCGGGTGTGCAAGGGAGAGCGCAGGGGGAGAGGAGGAGGGCGAGGGAGAGTGCGAGAGAGGTCGGGGTGGCTGTGTGGCGTCTCCGGGGCATCCAGACGAGGAGGGGAGAGGGCAGGCAGGCAGGGAGGCTGGTGGCGTGGCGCGGCGGAGCGCGCGCGCGTCGGGCACGCAGCTGCTTGGCGAGGTGGAGAAGATGACAGAGGAGGAGGCGGGCTGGGACGCCTGCTGGCTGGGCCGGCCTGCTGCTGCTGGGCAGACTAGGGATGTGACAGGGAGGCCAACAAGGAGGGCACAACCCACCAGGCGCGCCCCGGTGGGTTGTGCTCCCCTCGGAGCTCCCCTCAAGTGAGTTCCTGGCCCACTGGATGTCTTCTGGCCCAAAAAATCCACAAAAAGTTTCGCTGTGTTTGGACTCCGTTTGGTATTGATTTCCTGTGATGTAAAAAACATGCATAAAACAGCAACTGGCACTAGTCACTATGTCAATAGGTTAGTACCAAAAATGATATAAAATGACTATAAAATGATTGTAAATTATCCAAGAATGATAATATAACAACATGGAACAATCAAAAATTATAGATACATTGGAGACGTATCACACGATGGCGTGGTGGTGATGGTGGTGGTGGAGCTAGCAGGGCTTCGCCAAGTGCTACTAGAATGAGGACGGAGGAACTACAGAGTAACGGGAGAGAGAGGGGCGCCAAGGGCTTGGTGTGTCCTATTGGGGATCCCCCTCCCCTCTATATATAGGTGGAGGGGCGTGGGGAACAAACCCTCCAGGCCCTAGGGCGCAACTAATGGGGAGAGAACTTGGACTCCAAGAGGACTCCTCCTTTTTCCCCTTCCCTAGCCACATGGCCTTTTGAGGACTTGGTGCGCCTAACCCAATAAGGCCATGGCACCTCCCCTCATCCCATTCTAGTCCTTGGGTCATGGTGGACCCACTTGTGGGCTTCCTGAGCCCTCTGGAATCCTTCGGAACCTTCTACAAGCTTCACAGTACAATACCGAAAAAACTGCACTTTTTCCGGAACCCAAAATATGACTTCCCATATATAAATCTTTACCTCTCGACCATTCTAAGACTCCTCGTGGATTCTGGGATCCCATTAGGGACTCTGAACAACATTCGGTTACCAATCATCAAATATCTCAATACTACTCTAGCGTCAACAAACGTTAAGTGTGCGACCTTGCGGGTTCGGGAATCATGTAGTCCTGACCGAGACACCTCTCCGGTTAATAAACAATAGCGGTACCTGGATGCCCATATTTATTCCTACATATGGGTTAAACCACGATGTCAAGGATTTATTGAATCCTATATGCAATTCCCTTTGTCCGGCGATATGTTACTTGCCCAAGATTCAATCGTCGGTATCTCCATACCTAGTTCAATCTAGTTACCGGAAAGTCTCTTTACTCATTTCTTAATACAAGATCTCATGACTAACTCATTAGTCACATTTCTTGCAAGATCTTTAAGATTTTGTATTACCGAGAGGGGCCAGAGATATCTCTCCATCATACAGAGTGATAAATCCTAGTCTTGATCCATGCCAACCCAACAGATACCTTCAGAGATACTTGTAGAGCACCTTTATGATCACCCAGTTACGAAGTGAAGTTTGGATACACACTAAGTATTCCTCCAGTGTCAGGGAGCTACATGATCTCATGGTTTAAGGAACAGATACTTGACATGAAGAAAGTTATAGCAAATAAACTAAACAATCTGATGCTAAGCTTACGGTTGGGTCTTGTCCATTGATACATCTCCAACGTATCTATAATTTTTGATTGTTCCATGCTGTTATATTATCATTCTTGGATGTTCTACAATCATTTGATAATCATTTTATATCATTTTTTGTTACTAACCTATTGACATAGTGCCCAGTGCCAGTTGTTGTTTTCTACTTGTTTTTTACATAGCAAGAAATCGATACCAAACGGAGTCCAAACGCAACAAAACATTTTGTGGATTTTTTCTGGAATAGAAGACACCTGTTGGGCCAAAGAAGTACCAGAGGGGTGCTCCGAGGGGAGCACAACCCACCAGGGTGCACCAGGGGGGGCAAGCGCGCCCAGGTGTGTTGTGCCCACCTCGGTGGCCTCCCGCACCGCCTCTTTGCTCTATAAATACCCCAATATTCCAGAAACACTAGGGGAGTCGATGAAAATCAATTAATGTTGCCACAAGTTCCAAAACCACCAGATCAATCTAAACACCATCACGGAGGGGTTCATCATCCTCATTGGTGCCTCTCCGATGATGCATGAGTAGTTCATTGTAGACCTACGTGTCCGTAGTTAGTAGCTAGATGGCTTCCTCTCTCTTGTTTGATTCTCAATACAATGGTCTCTTGGAGATCCATATGGTGTAACTCTTTTTTGCAGTGTGTTTGTTGGGATCCGATGAACTTTGAGTTTATGACCAGATCTATGTTTTTATCCATGAAAGTTATTTGAGTCTTCTTTGATCTCTTATATGCATGT
Organism: Triticum aestivum; assembly: GCF_018294505.1. NCBI lineage: Eukaryota > Viridiplantae > Streptophyta > Magnoliopsida > Poales > Poaceae > Triticum > Triticum aestivum. Next base: position 469,103,718 of record NC_057798.1, on the reverse strand, counting down.
TTGCTTATAGCCTCGTATTTCTTCTATGATATTTGGGTTTTGTTTGGCCAACTTGATCTATCTTGCAATGGGAACAGGTGCTTTGTGATGGGTTCGATCTTACGATGCTTGATCCCAGTGATAGAAGGGGAACCGACACGTATGTATCGTTGCTATTAAGGATAACAAGATGGGGTCTATTTCTACATAAATAGATCTTGTCTTCATCATGTCATCGTTCTTATTGCATTAGTACATTTTTCCATGAACTTAATACACTAGATGCATGCTGGATAGCGGTCGATGTGTCGAGTAATAGTAGTAGATGCAGGAAGGAGTCGGTCTACTAACCTTGGACGTGATGCCTATATAATGATCATTCCTGGATATCGTCATGAGTATTTGAAGTTCTATCAATTTCCCAATAGTAATTTTTTTCCCACTGTTTGCTATCTTTCTCGAGAGAAGACACTAGTGAAATCTACGGCCCGCAGGTCTCTTCTTTATCATATTTGCCTTCGCGATCTATTTTCATTTGCTTTTATTTTCAGATCTATTAAACCAAAAATACAAAAATACTATGTTGCACTTTATTTAATTTGTTATCTATTTATCCAATCTATTACAACTTTCTCCCATCCATTTGCCAATTTTTGGTGTCGTTACCCGAAAGGGATTGACAACCCCTTTAACACGTCGGGTTGCGAGTATTTGTTATTTGTGTGCAGGATTTTTTTACATTATGTTGTGTGGTTATCCTACCAGTTTGATAACCTTGGTCTCATCACTGAGGGAAATACCTACCGTCGATGTCCTGCATAATCCCTTCCTCTTTGGGGAAATACCGATGTAGTTCTAGTAGACATTAAAAGGAGTTTCTGGCGCCGTTGCCAGGGAGACATCATCAACATCAACCAGGTTCCTAATCACAAATCTCATCTCCTTGCAATTTACATTATTCGTCATTTGACTCTCGTTTTCCTCACCCCCACTTTAGAAAAAAAATTCGTTTTATTCGCCCTTTTCTTCGTTCGCCGTTTTCCTGTCAGATCTGTTTTTGAGTGCAATCTTGTTGTGTAGTCACCATGACTCAAGAGAACACTAGGTTGTGTGATTTCTCAAATACCAACAACAATGATTTTATTAGCACTCTGATTGCTCCTCCCGCCACTAGTGCAGAGTCTTGTGATATTAATACTGCTTTGCATAATCTTGTTATGAAAGATCAATTTTCTAGTACTCCTAATGAGGATGTCGCGTCCCATCTTAACACATTCGTGGAATTATGCGATATGCAAAAGAAAAAAGATGTGGACAATTATGTTGTGAATTTCAAATTATTTCCGTTTTCTTTGCGAGATCGTGCAAAAATTTGGTTTTCTTCTTTGCCTCGCAATAGTATCAATTCTTGGAAAAAGTGCAAGGATGCTTTTATTACTAAGTATTTTCCGCCCGCAAAAATCATTTCCCTTAGAACCCGGATCATTAATTTCAAGAAATTTGAACATGAGCATGTTGCACAATCTTGGGAAAGGATGAAATTGATACTAAGGAATTGCCCAACTCATGGGTTAAATCTTTGATTGATCATACAAAAAATTTATGCGGGGTTGAATTTTGTTTCTCATAATCTTTTAGATTCCGCCGCAGGGGGTACTTTTATGTAAATTACTTTGGGTGAACCTACTAAATTGCTTGATAATATTATGGAAAATTATTCACAATGGCATACCGAAAGAGCTCATACTAGTAAAAAGTCAATTCGGTAGAAGAAATAAATTCTTTCAGTGAAAAAGTTGATGCTCTTATGAAGTTGATTGCCAATGAAAATTCTCCTACTGATTTCAATGATGTGCCTTTGTCTACTTTGATTGAGCAAAATAGTGATGCCATAGATGTGAATTTTATCTTGCGAAACAATTTCAGTAACAATGCTTATAGAGGTAATTTTAATCCTAGGCCTTTTCCTAGTAATTCCTCTAATAATTATGGTAATTCCTATGGTAATCCTTCTTATAATAATAATAGGAACACCTCCGATCTTGAGAATAATATTAAAGAATTTATCAATACTCAAAAAGTTTCCAATGCTACGATAGAAGAAAAGTTGAATAAGGTTGATGATATGTCTAGAAGTATTGATAGAATTTCTCATGATGTAGAAACTCTCAGGATGAAAAATTTTGTGCCTGAAGTTGAAGAATCAATTAAAGCTCTTTATGTTTCTATGGATGGAAGTAAGAAAAGAACCGCTATGCTTAGAGCTAGAAGAGAATTTTTAGAAAAAGCGTTTTCTAATGATTGTTTTCATAAAAGTGATGAAGATCTTAAGATGACGTGTTTCTTCTATTGATTCCTTGTTTAGTAAAATTGAGATTGATGATAAAGGGACTGGAGAAGAGTCAACTTTAGCTAGAAGGCGTCCTGATAATTCAGAGGGTGAAAATCTTGTTGAGAGTGGGTTTGAAGAGGTCAAAACTTTCAGTAGTGATGTGCCCACTCTTTTGGATTACAAAGACTTTAATTATGATAGTTGCTCTTTGGTTGATTGTATTTCTTTGTTGAAATCCCTGATAAATTCACCCCATTCTTATGAACAAAATAAAGCTTTCATAACATATTGTTGATGATATGATGAAAGCTTTTGAAGAAAAGTTGTAATTAGAAGTTTCAATTCCTAGAAAATTACATGATGGATGGGAACCTATCATTAAAGTCAGGATTAATAATTATGAGTGTTTTTGTTTATGTGACTTGGGTGCTAGTGTTTCTACCATTCAAAATCTTTATGTGATGTGCTTGGTCTTACCGATACCGAAAAATGCTCTTTACATTTGCACTTGGCGGATTCTACTATTAAAAAGGCTATGGGAAGTGTCGGTGTACTAGAGTAGGGGTACCCTAGTATCCCGAACTTGTGCACGGACAGTTGCAGTGCCCCGCGGCAAGGCTTGCCGGATGACCGCCGAGGCCCTCCATGGTTCCTTTGGAGCCATTCATGAACAAAGTATTTAAGCTCAAGAGACAAGGCCCCGGCAAGAGGAGCTTGCCGGGAAGGCCAACTAAGGCATTTCAAGGAACTTGCCACGACGCGTCGCGCGTCCCGGCAAGGCCCGGTGAGCGACAAGCTTCCGGACCCGACAAGACAACAGCCGCGGCAAGGCGCTTGCCGCGGCAGGCTACCACTCTGTACCCACGCTCCAGCACATCCACCAACGTGTCGCTCTGGGGGCCTTTCCAGGCGCGCGTGGCGAGAGGCTGTGCAGCCAGCGGTGCGTGGTGGCATGCGAAGCTGACAAGACTGCCATCGTGGCGAGCGGTGGTGCCCCTGACGGTCCCTTTTTACACTGTTTGGGCGACGCAGACGGGCATTTAATGCCTTTGTCCCCTGCCGTCAGGGTTAGGTAGGATGCACTGTGCAGGTGGTTGTACCAACCGCAACTTCTTTTCCATTTTTACCCTCGTCTGTGTTGCCACCTGTCGGTGACCCCATGAGCATATAAAAGGAGGCCCATGCGCAACGTAGAGGGGGTTCGGCTCATTCGGAAGCTAGAAAAACACTTAGCTCTCCCGAGCAAGAACAAAATACAATCAGACAAGCAGCAGTAGGAGTATTATCTCTCCGGAGAGCTCCGGAGCTGGGTAAACTGCTCGTGTGCTTCGCCTCGATCTGCTCTTCGTGCGATCTCCGCCCCCCGCCGAACCGAAAGGGGCTCGGTCCGCTGGTCCCATAGGTGTTCGTGGATCAGTTTCCCCGGCATCTTTGGCGCCGGCTCTTGCCAGGTTGGAACGATTCCATGAGAGTCACACAGCGGCATCATTGCGCGGATGCGGTCAAGCGAAGAGTTGTTGCACAGCGGAACGACATCCCGTGGCAACATGAATGGATACTGGGGATCGCGCTTGAACAGCTCCAGGAGCATCGCATCCAGCTCCAGAACAGTGAAGTTGAAGTTGAGGCCTGGGCGCAGCCTCATGATATCCGCCGAGTTTTGGAACTCCCAGGCGGGTCTCCCCCTCTCCTGCAGGGGGGCGATGCAGCGGCGAAGGAAATCTGCGCCTACAGCGCCTACAGTAAGCCCGGCAAGCCTGAGGCGAAGGATGCGGGTGACGGCAATCTTCAGCCTATCATCTTCCGGGGCCACATTACTCCAATCGTTGCCGCGTACTATTGGGGCTTGGCGCAGGGCAGTAAATGGCTGCGGGTTCTCCTCGACGACCCAGCACCACTCTGCTCTCCATTCATCCCATTTGCTGCGGAGCTCTCCCTCCAAATAGGCTTCCTTCTTGCCGACCCTCGAGATCAAAGCGATTCCTCCGGCAAGGGGCTCTCCTCTCTCGACTCGAGGCATGAAGAAGTGGCGGAAAAGGGCTACGTTTGGGTGGACTCCGACAAAGTTTTCGCACAGATGTGCAAAAACCGCCATGGTCAGAACGGCATTGGGGGTGAAATCAAGGAGGCGGAACCCGTAGGTGTTCATGATATCGCAGAAGAATTCAGAGAAGGGCGGGCAGAGCCCGCAATAGAAGAACAGCGCGAAGAAGGGATACCCGTTCGGAGCCAATCTTGAAGCGGTAGCCGGGAGTACCCTCGTGCGCGGATGCGCTCGCGTCTCCGTCGACCAGAAAAGGTAGTAGTACTCCCTCAGCTCCTTTGCGTCAAGCTGAGGAGGGAAGACGGCCCGCTCCTTCCGCAGCGCCGCGAGCCGCTGCGCCTCGACCGATTTCACGCCCTTCCCCTTGTCGGCTTTCAGAGCCATGGCGGAGGTGGTGGGGGAGGTCGACGGCGTTGGTGGCGCCGGTGGCAGTGGGGGGCGGAGCGCTGCTCTCTTCCGGCTTCCGGAAGAAGGGGGGAGCGGCGGAGATTTTCGAGAATGAAGTAGCAACCGGCGAAGTAGGCAAACTGCCCCTATTTCCCCTGCTTATAAAGAGGGAGGGGCGGACATTTCACCCTTCCGAATAAAGAAACCACCCACGATCTCTCCCACGATGCCGCATTCGACGCGTGCCGTTGGGGAGGGTGCGGTGGATACGGAGTAAGATACGGCGTAATCCAGGTCGCGCGTGCCCGTGCCCTGTTTTGGGCCTGGCCCAACAGCGCTCGGCACCGTGTGTGGCCCAGGCCCGGGGGCTCCTGTCGGTGTACTAGAGTAGGGGTACCCTAGTATCCCGAACTTGTGCACGGACAGTTGCAGCGCCCCGCGGCAAGGCTTGCCGGATGACCGCCGAGGCCCTCCATGGTTCCTTTGGAGCCATTCAAGAACAAAGTATTTAAGCTCAGGAGACAAGGCCCCGGCAAGAGGAGCTTGCCGGGAAGGCCAACCAAGGCATTTCAAGGAACTTGCCGCGACGCGCCGCGCGTCCCGGCAAGGCCCGGTGAGCGACAAGCTTCCGGACCTGACAAGACAACAGCCGCGGCAAGGCGCAGGCTACCACTCTGTACCCACGCTCCAGCACATCCACCAACGTGTCGCTCTGGGGGCCTTTCCAGGCGCGCGTGGTGAGAGGCTGTGCAGCCAGCGGTGTGCGGTGGCATGCGAAGCTGACAAGACTGCCATCGTGGCGAGCGGTGGCGCCCCTAACGGTCCCTTTTTACACTGTTTGGGCGACGCAGACGGGCATTTAATGCCTTTGTCCCCTGCCGTCAGGGTTAGGTAGGATGCACTGTGTAGGTGGTTGTACCAACCGCAACTTCTTTTCCATTTTTACCCTCGTCTGCGTTGCCACCTGTCGGTGACCCCTTGAGCATATAAAAGGAGGCCCATGCGCAACGTAGAGGGGGTTCGGCTCATTCGGAAGCTAGAAAAACACTTAGCTCTCCCGAGCAAGAACAGAATACAATCAAACAAGCAGCAGTAGGAGTATTATCTCTCCGGAGAGCTCCGAAGCTGGGTAAACTGCTCGTGTGCTTCGCCTCGATCTGCTCTTCGTGCGATCTCCGCCCCCCGCCGAACCGAAAGGGGCTCGGTCCGCCGGTCCCATAGGTGTTCATGGATCAGTTTCCCCGACAGGAAGAATTAATGATGTTCTTATTCTTGCAAATAGTAATTACGTGCCCATAGATTTTATTGTTCTTGTTATTGATTGAATCTGTCTTGTCCAATTATACTTGGTAGACCGTTTTTACGTACTATTGGTGCCGTGATTGATATGAAAGAAGGCAATATTAAATTTCAATTCCCACTAAGGAAGGGTATGGAACAATTCCCTAGAACAAGAATTAGGCCACCATATGAATCAATCATGAGGGCATCATATGGATCTAGAAATAAAAATGACAACACTTAGATCCTTCGTATTATGCCTAGCTAGGGGCGTAAAACGATAGCGCTCGTTGGTAGGCAACCCAACTTGTATCTTTTTTCTTTTTGGTTTTCTTGCCGTTTTCAAATACCAAAGTATGCCTCTGATTATATGTGTTTTTGTGGTTTAAATTAGTGTTTGTGCCAAGCAAAGCCTTTGGGATGATTTGAGTGATAGTTGATTTGATCTTGTTGAAAAACAGAAACTTTTGCGCTCACGAAAAAAATTCCCATTTTTAACAGAAGAGTGCCTTTGAGTTGATTATTCTTTAATAAGATTAATATACAAATTGCTCACGCTTTCCTAATTTTTCAGAATTTTGGAGTTACAAGAGTATTCAAAATATCCAGATTGCTACAGACTGTTCTGTTTTCGACGGATTATGTTTTCTTTGTGTTGTGTGCTTGTTTTGATGATTCTATGGGTTTTTTTCTGAAGAGTTTTTGCCATAGAATAGTTGTAATATAGTAGATATAATGCAAGATTAAAATATGAATGGGTTTGAAACAGTACTTATAGTAGTGGTTTGATTTCTTATACTAACGGATCTCGTGAAGGTTTTTTTGAGTTTTGTTTGATTGAAGTTTTCAAGTTTTGGGTGATATTACGATGGATGAAGGAATAAGGATTAGCAAAAAGCTAAGCTTTGGGATGCCCGAGGCACCCCCAAGATAATATTCAATAAGTATGAAGCAACTGAGCTTGGGGATGCCCTCGAGTGGCATCCCCTCTTTCTTCTAACGACCATCGGTAGTTTACTTGGAACTATATTTTTATCCGTCACATATTATGAGTTTTGCTTGGAGCGTCTTGTATGATATGAGTCTTTGCTTGTTTTGCTTTTTATTTTAAGTCTTGAATCCTTGTTGGACACACCTTTTTGAGAGAGCCAAAAAATATGCTATGTTTGCTCCTATGCTTCACTTAAATTTTAGAGCCTTGGAATTGCTCAGGTGCTTCACTTATATCTTCTTGAGCATGGTGTGCTTTGTTACTTTTTAAGAAATTCTCTCATGCTTCACTTAGATTTATTTGGGAGTTAGTAAATTTTTTAAGAAATTCTCTCTTGCTTCACTTAGATTATTTTGAGAGAAAGAAATATTATGCTCATGTTCTTCACTTATATTAGTTTGAGCTTATTAAAACCAACATATGAAATTAGTCCCGAAGTGATAGGTATACAAGGAGGATATAATAAAAACTTTCATGAAGATCATTGGACAAAATAAAGTTGGTTCTTTGTAATGGTTTTGAGATTGACGATGTGATATGTGAGTCATGTTGATGAGTAATTATGCTTTAGTAATAATATTAGTGTTAAGGTTTATGATTCCCTATGCAAGCATGAAAGTCAATAGTTATGCAATGAAATTACATCCTACTTGTGGTGCATCATTTGGTGTTAGTTATGCTTAATGCTCGCATATGAGATTTTTCGTTTCTTGGTTGGACGCTTCTCAATCTTTTTGCTAGCCTTCATTTGCACTAAGTATGATCACTACTTGTGCATCCAAAACCCTTTAAACCAGTTTTGCCATATGAGTCCACTATACCTACCTATATGCGGTATTTTCGTTCTGTTCTAAGGAAATTTGCATGTGCCATCTCTAATTTTCAAAATAAATTTCTCTTATGTGTGCTCGTACCGCTCGCGAGGCGGTGAGGGGTGGCCGATATTTTCCATGCTAGATGTGTTATTCTCGCGATGAGTGTTTATTCACTTGTCATTGCACGAGAGTACGACAAAGGTATTAGGGATGCCCAGTCCCCAAATGAAAAATGAATTTACTTTATGTTATCAAATAATAAATTCCTTGGAAAGTGTTGTTTTGGAGGGCATCCGTGGATACGGTTAGCCATGGAAAGTGAAAGTATGGTGGAAAAAGGAATAAACTTTATTTTATGTATGGGAATCACATATGATATATCTAGCATGGAAAGTGTTGGGAACTCTAAGTCCTTTTCGTTGGTGGGAGAAGTATGCCTCCCAAAATGTTTTTGTCTCACAATTTTCGCTTTGAGCTCTGGCACCTCTACAAATCCCTACTTCCCTCTATGGAGGGCCTTTCTTTTACTATATGCAATTTTTATTTTTTACTCGAGTCTCCATCTTCTCTTATAAAGCACCAACTAAGGGGTACTATGATCGCACTTGAGCATTGGGTATAGCTAGTATTCGAGTGTGTTTCATGAATGGGTCAATGACTGAGCATAATGGGTTATGGATAACTTGCTTTAGTGTTGATATTTTGAAAGACATGGTTGCTTGTTGATATGCTTGAGTATTAAAGTCTTCATGTCAGAACTAGACTATTGCTTTGAACCATATAAAAGTCCAAATGTCCATGCTACAAAGAAAAGAATATGTGATGAACATGTTAGGCAACATTCCACATCAAAAATTCAGTTTTTATCATTTACCTACTCGAGGACGAGCAGGAATTAAGCTTGGGGATGCTGATATGTCTCCAACGTATCTATAATTTTTTGTTGTTCCATGCTATTATATTATCATTCTTGGATGTTTTACAATCATTTTATAATCATTTTATATCATTTTTTGGTACTAACCTATTGACATAGTGCCTATGCCAGTTGTTGTTTTCTGCTTGTTTTTACATGCAGGAGATCAATACCAAACGGAGTCCAAACATAGTGAAACTTTTTGCGGATTTTTCTGGACTAGAAGACACCTGTTGGGCCAAAGAAGTACCACAGGGGTGCTCCGAGGGGAGCACAACCCACGAGGGCGCGCTTGGGGGCCCAGGCGCGCCCAAGTGGGTTGTGCCCACCTTGGTGGCCTCCCGCACCGACTCTTTGCTCTATAAATACCCCAATATTCCAGAAACACTAGGGGAGTCGACGAAAATCAATTCATGTTGCCGCAAGTTCCAGAACCACCAGATCCAATCTAAACACCATCACGGAGGGGTTCATCATCCTCATTAGTGCCTCCCGATGATGCATGAGTAGTTCATTATAGACCTACATGTCCATAGTTAGTAGCTAGATGGCTTCCTCTCTCTTGTTTGATTCTCAATACAATGGTCTCTTGGAGATCCATATGGTGTAACTCTTTTTTGCAGTGTGTTTGTTGGGATCCGATGAACTTTGAGTTTATGATCAGATCTATGTTTTTATCCATGAAAGTTATTTGAGTCTTCTTTGATCTCTTATATGCATGTTTGCTTATAGCCTCGTATTTCTTCTATGATATTTGGGTTTTGTTTGGCCAAGTTGATCTATTTATCTTGCAATGGGAACAGGTGCTTTGTGATGGGTTCGATCTTACGGTGCTTGATCCCAGTGATAGAAGGGGAACCGACACGTATGTATCGTTGCTATTAAGGATAACAAGATGGGGTCTATTTCTACATAAATAGATCTTGTCTTCATCATGTCACCATTCTTATTGCATTAGTCCATTTTTCCATGAACTTAATACACTAGATGCATGCTGGATAGCGGTCGATGTGTGGAGTAATAGTAGTAGATGCAGGAAGGAGCCGGTCTACTAACCTTGGACCTGATGCCTATATAATGATCATTCTCTGGATATCATCATGAGTATTTGAAGTTCTATCAATTCCCCAACAGTAATTTGTTTTCCCACTGTTTGCTATCTTTCTCGAGAGAAGCCACTAGTGAAATCTACGGCCTCCGGGTCTCTTCTTTACCATATTTGCCTTCGCGATCTATTTTCATTTGCTTTTATTTTCAGATCTATTAAACCAAAAATATAAAAATACTTTGCCGCACTTTATTTTATTTCTGATCTGTTTATCCAATCTATTACAACTTTCTCCTGTCCATTTGCCAATTTCTAGTGCCGTTACCCGAAAGGGATTGACAACCCCTTTAACACGTCGGGTTGCGAGTATTTGTTATTTGTGTGTAGGAGATATTTATGTTGTGTTGCGTGGTTCTCCTAGTGGTTCGATAACCTTGATATCATCACTAAGGGAAATACCTACCATCGTTGTGCTGCATAATCCCTTCCTCTTTGGGGAAATACCGATGTAGTTCTAGCAGACATCATCCATCACATCATTCTCCCAAGGGACAAATGCATTTTTGCCCCTAGTTGGAACCTGCCCACTGGTTTTGCCCTTACTTTTCGACTCTGCTCAGTTTTGCCCTTAGATTTTGCTCCGAGGTCGCCCGAATGCCCTTTGACCATTTGACCAATACTTTGAAAATTCATAACAAATTGATATGAGCTCAAAAAAATGCAAATAAGATATCAAAATGTTCGGATAAACATTACCTTTATGTGTATGTCATTTGCATTCAAGACAAAAGTACCATTTAAACAACCTAAGGTTATTAATGTTATTAACATTATTAAAATAAAAAGGTATAAACAATAACTTTTTCAGGAATAAAAATAACACGCAAATGCAGGTGACGTTTTATGAACATCTCGATATCTTATTGGCATAATTATTTCGGCCTACTAATCTTGGATGTGATGCCTATATACATGATTATTGCCTTGGATATCGTCATAATTATTTGTTCTTCTATCAATTGCCCAACAGTAATTTGTTTACCCACCATGTGCTATTTTCTCGAGAGAACCACTAGTGAAATCAATGGCCCCGAGGTCTATCTTTTATCATATTTGCTTTCCGGTCTATCTTTTATCGTATTTGTTTTCAGATCTATTATTCCAAAAACACAAAAATACCTTGTTGTACTTTTTATTTACTTATTTTATTTCATGTTTTATTCAGATCTATTTATCTAATCTACCACAATTTAGTCTATCTTTTTACCGTGGAGGGATTGACAACCCCTCTTACGTATCGGGTTGCAAGTATTTGTTCTTTATGTGCAAGTACCATTTACATAGTGTTGATTGGTTCTCCTATTGGATTGATACCTTGGTTTCACAACTGAGAGAAATACCTACCATAGTTGTACTGCATCATCCCTTCCTCTTTGGGGAAATACCGATGCAGTTTCAAGCTGCATCAAAAGGAATTTCTGGCGCCATTGCGGGGAGACATCATCAACATCTATCAGGTTCCTAATCACAAATCTCATCTCCTTGCAATTTACATTATTTTCCATTTGCTTCTCATTTTCATCTCCCCCACTTCACAAAAATTTGCCTTTTTTATTCGCCCTATTTTTCGTTCGCCTTTTTCTCGTTAGATCTATTTTTTGCTTGTAATCCTGCTTGCCTACTTTGTCGTCATGGCTAGTTCTTTCTCTATTGAGTGTACCCCCTAGAATGAGGTTCTTAATTTTAAACAAAGGTGAGGCAGAATCTAAAAGATGCTTGGTATAGGATTTGCAATGCCCATAATAGATCTATTCATAAGCAATCTACTCTTATCCTTCTTCATAGTTTTTATGTGGGCATTAACACTTGGTATAGATTCGTCCTTGATACGATTACCGATGGAAATTTCTTGATGTGTCCATCTTTGGATGCTTTTAATGCCATGGGAGATCTAGTGGGTGCACCACCTATCATTATTAATGAAACAATCTTAACTCTTGGGCATGTTATGCAAAGATTAGATGCTATAGAAAAGAAGATGATCACCAAAGAACATATTGAAAATTTGTATAAAAGGATGCATAATCTTGTTAATAAAATTGGGTCAAAAGCGGGAGATGTTCTTAAATTACCAAGTGAAAAGGAAATCGTAGTTAACGAAAGATAGAGGAAAGTCCCTCTCGGATTGATAAGTTGGAAAAGAAATTTAGTAACTTAAGCTCGGCATTTTCCTCTGTTAAAACTATTGAAAAAACTCCCGTAAAAATTTTCAAGTCTATACAAGTTAACTAAGAACAAGGGTGCTACTTCTAATAGCAACAAGGAAGATCTTAAAATGATTAGTATTCACCCTAATTTTGTTGAAGTAGTAAAAGACCCTATTTGCAAGAATGAATTCTTCAATCTTATTCCTAGAAGTATCATTATTGAAAGTTTGCATGCTAAATCTTTGAAGAATTCTTTTTGTGTGATTGAGGAGTTGGAAACCAAAGATGACAATACTTGAATCTATGCATTATGCCTAGCTAGGGGCATAAAACGATAGAGCTTGTTGGGAGGCAACCTAATGAATACAATTTATTTTACCTTTTCTTTCTATTCTTGAGTGTTTGCACACTTATGCTACTATTACTATTGTGTTTTTTATGTTTTAATTAGTGTTAGTGCCAAGTAAAGCCTTTGGGATCATGTTGGGTGATAGTTGATTTGATCTTGTTGAAAAACAGAAACTTTTGCACCCAGTAGCAGAATTTTAAAAATTCACAGAAGCGTGATAAAATTCTGATTTTGTACAAAATATTGATATACAAATTTCCTGCGCTTTCCTAATTTTTTAGAATTTTTGGAGTTATAGAAGTATGGACAAAGTCTAGATTACTACAGACTGTTATGTTTTTGACAGATTCAGTTTTCATTGCATTGTGTGCTTATTTTGATGAATCTATGGATTGTATTCGAGGGTATAAGCCATAGTAAAGTTGGAATACAGTAGGTATAATGCAATAATAAAATATGAATAGGTTTGCAATAGTACTTAGAGTGGTGATTTGCTTTATTATACTAACGGATCTCACGAGGGTTTTGTTAAGTTATGTGTGATTGAAGTTTTGAAGTTTTGGGTGAGATCACGATGGATGAAGGAATAAGGAGTGAAAAGAGCCTAAGCTTGGGGATGCCCATAGAACCCCAAGTTAATATTCAACGAGAACCAAGCAACTAAGCTTGGGGATGCCCCGGAAGGCATCCCCTCTTTCTTCTAACAACCATCGGTAATTTTACTTGGAGCTATATTTTTATTCGTCACATATCGTGAGTTTTTCTTGGAGCATCTTGTATTATATGAGTCTTTGCTTGTTTTGCCTTTTAGTTTGTGTCATCTATCCTTGTTGGACACACCTATTTGAGAGATCCAAAATTATGCTATGATTTGTTAGAATTGCTCTATGTGCTTCACTTAAATTTTTTGAGATATGGAATTGCTCTAGTGCTTCACTTATATCTTTTTGAGCACGGTGTGCTTTAATATTTTTGAAGAAATTCTCTCATGCTTCACTTAGATTTATTTGAGAGTTAGTAAATTTTTTGAAGAAATTCTTTCATGCTTCACTTAATTATTCTGAGAGATGGAAAATTTTATGCTCATGTTCATCACTTAAATTTGTTTGAGCTTGTCAAAAGCAATTGCACCATAGGAAATTAGTCCCAAAGTGATAGATATTCAAGAGGGATATACTAAAAACTTTCATGAAGATCATTGGACAAAATAAATTTGGTTCTTTGTAATAATTTTGAGATATGATGATAGTAATATGTGAGTCATGTTAGTGAGTAATTATGCTTTAGTAAGAATATTGGTGTTAAGGTTTGTGATTCCCTATGCAAGCATGAAAGTCAATAGTTGTGCAATGAAATTACATCCTACTTGTGGTGCATTATTCGGTGTTAGTTATGCTTAATGCTTGTTATGTGAATTTTTGTTTCTTGGTTGGTTGCTTCTCAATCTTTTCGCTAGCCTCCACTTGTACTAAGTAGAAATACTACTTGTGCATCCAAAATCTTTAAACCCAGTTTTGCCATATGAGTCCACTATACCTACGTATATGCGGTATTTTTGTGCCGTTCTAAGTAAATTTGTATGTGCCAACTATAATTTTCAAAATGAATTTTCCTTTTGTGTGCCCATACCGCTCATGAGGCGGCAGGGATTGCCAATATTTTTGCACGCTAGATGTGTTATTCTCAAGATGAGTGTTTATTCACTTGTCATTGCACGAGAGTATAGTGGTAATAGGGATTCCCAGTCTGGAAATGGATTTTTTTTTTACTTTATGTTGTCAAATAATAAATTCCTTGGAAAGTGTTGGTATGGGAGGCACCCGTGGATACGGCTAGCCATGGATAGTGAAAGAATGGTGGAAAAATGAATAAACTTTATTTTATGTTTGGGAACCGCCTATGATGTATCTAGCATGGAAAGTATTGGGAATTACTCGGTCGTTCATTGATAGGAAAAGCATGCCTCTCAAAAAAATCTCTGAAGTTAAGCTTTGAGCTTTGGCACCTCTACAAATCGCTGCTTCCCTCTACGAAGGGCCTATCTATTTACTTCTCTGCAAATTTTATTTTTTTTGAGTCTCCATATTCTCTTATGAAGCACCAACTAGGGAGCACTATGATTGTACTTGAGCATTGGATGTAGCTAATATTCTAGTGTGTTTCGTGAATGGATCAATGATTGAGCATAATGAGCTAGGGATAACTTGCTTTAGTGTTGATATTTTTAAAGACATGGTTGTTTGTTGATATGCTTGAGCATTGAAGTATTCATGTTGAAACTAGGCTATTGCTTTGAACCATTTAGAAGTCCAAATGTACATGCTACAAAACTAAAGAATATGTGATGAACATGTTAGGCAGCATTCCACATCAAAAACTCTATTTTTATCATTTACCTACTCGAGGATGAGCATGAATTAAGCTTGGGGGTGCTGATACGTCTCCAACGTATCTATAATTTTTTATTTTTCCATGTTGTTATATTATCATTCTTGGATGTTTTACAATCATTTCATAGTAACTTTATATCATTTTTTGGGACTAACCTATTGACATAGTGCCCAATGCCAGTTGTTGTTTTTTGCTTGTTTTTTACTTCGTCGAATATCCCTATCAAACGGAGTCCAAACGCAGTGAAACTTTTTGGAGATTTCTTTTGGACGAGAAGACAACTTGGGAGCCAAGAAAGCACCTGGGGGAAGGCCCGCGGGGCCCACAAGACACCAGGGCGTGCCAGAGACCCTTGGCACGCCCTGATGGGTTGTGGGGCCCACGGGGGTCTCCTTCACCGCCTCTGAGCTCTATAAATATCCAAATATTCCAAAAACCCTAGGGGAGTCGACGAAACACAATTCTAGCCGCCGCAAGTTCCAGAACCACGAGATCCAATCTAGAGCCCTATTTCGGCATTCCGCCGAAGGGGAACACGATCACAGAGGGGTTCAACATCCTCATTGGTGCCTCTCCGATGATTCGTGAGTAGTTCACCATAGACCTACGGGTCCGCGGGCAGTAGCTAGATGGCGTCTTCTCTCTTTTTGATTCTCAATACAATGGTCTCTTGGAGATCTATTTGATGTAATGAATTTTTGTGGTGTGTTTCTTGGGATCCGATGAAGTTCGAGTTTATGATCAGATCTATATCCATGAATATTATTTGAGTTTTCTTTGATCTCTTATATGCGTGATCATTTATAGCCTCGTATTTCTTCTCTGAATCTTTGGTTTAGTTAGGCCAACTAGATAGATTTTTCTTGCAATGGGAAGAGGTCCTTTGTGATGGGTTCGATCATACGGTGTCCTCACCCAGTGACAGAAGGGGTGGCGAGGCACGTATGTATCCTTTCTATTAAGGATAAAAAGATGGGGTATATTCCTATAGAATAGATCTTGTCTACATCATGTCATTGTTCTTATTGCATTACTCCGTTTCTCCATGAACTTAATACACTAGATGCATGCTGGATAGCGGTCGATGTGTGGAGTAATAGTAGTAGATGGAGAATCATTTCGGTTTACTAATCTTGGACATGATGCCTATATACATGATCATTGTCTTGGATATCATCATAAATATTTGTTCTTCTATCAATTTCCCAACAGTAATTTGTTTACCCACCATGTGCTATTTTCTCGAGAGAAGCCACTAGTGAAATCTACGGCCCCAGGGTCTATCTTTTATCATATTTGCTTTTCGATCTATCTTTTACCGTATTTGTTTTCAGATCTATTATTCCAAAAACCCAAAAATACCTTGATGTACTTTTTATTTACTTATTTTATTTTGTGTTTTATTCAAAAACCCAAAAATACCTTGATGTACTTTTTATTCCAAAAACCCCAAAATACCTCGATTATACCAATATTTATTCACTATCATCATTAACTTTGCATCTATTGGCATCAATATTATGAATATGTGTATGACTAGGATTGAGATTCAACAAGAATAAACCATTCACAAGGGGTGCATGACCATAAAAGATATTACTCATATAAATGGAACAACCATTATTCTCTCACTTAAATGAATAACCGTCTCGCAATAAACAAGATCTAGATATAATGTTTTATGCTCAATGCATGCAGGAAATAACCATTATTTAAGTTTAATACTTATCATGAAGGTATTACGAGCGTGCCGATGGTGATCATATCAACCTTGGAGACACATCCAACACTCATCATCTCCTCGCCCTCAGCTAGTCTCCGTTACTCTACAGCTCCTGCTTCGAGTTACTAATATTAGCAATTGAATCGGTATCAAATACCCAGACACTACTACGAGCACTAGTGAGGTACACAGCAATAACATGTACATCAAATATACCTACGTTTGACGTTGCCATCCTTCTCTGCCAAGTACTCGGGGTAGTTCCGCTTCTAGTGACCCTTCCCCTTGCAATAGAAGCACTCAGTCTCTGGTTTGGGTCCAGCCTTGGGTTTCTTCACGGGAGCAACAACTGTCTTGCCATTCTTCTTGAAGTTCCTTTCTTTCCCTTCCCCTGCTTGAAACTGGTGGTCTTATTGACCATCAACACTTGATGCTCTTTCTTGATTTCTACCTCTGTGGCCTTTAAGCATTGCGAATAGCTCAGGGATCGTTTTCTCCATCCCTTGCATATTATAGTTCATCACAAAACCCTTATGGCTTGGTGGCAGTGACTGGAAAACTTTGTCAACTGTTGTCTTATCTGGAAGATTAACTCCCACTTGATTCAAGCGATTGTAGCACCCAGACACTCTGAGCACATGCTCACTAACTTAGTTGTTCTCCTCCATCTTGCAGGCAAAGAACTTGTCAGAGGTCTTATACCTCTCAATACGGGCATGAACCTGAAATACCAATTTCAGCTCTTGGAACATCTCATATGCTTCGCGACATTCAAAACGTCTTTGGGGCCCTGATTTCTAAGCCGTAAAGCACGACGCACTGAACTATCGAGTAGTCATCAGAACATGCTTGCCAGATGTTCACAACATCCATAGACGATGCTAGAGGGGTTGGCACACCGAGCGGTGCATCAAGGACATAAGCCTTTTGTGCAGCAGTGGGGACAATCCTCAGACTACGGACCTAGTCCGCATAATTGCTTACAATATATTTCAACCTGGTCTTTCTCTAGGAACGTATTAAAGCGGGGAGCTACAGCGTGAGCTATTGATCTACAACATAATTTGCAAAGACAATTTAGACTATGTTCATGATAATTAGTTCAATTAATTATATTACTAATGAACTCACACTTAAATCAACATCCCTCAAGTTGCCTAAGTGATACATGATCCAAATCAACTAACCCATGTCCGATCATCACGTGAGATGGGATAGTCATCAATGGTGAACATCTCCATGTTGATCATATCTACTATATGACTCATGTTTGACCTTTCGGTCTCCTGTGTTCCAAGTCCATGTTTGTACATGCTAGGCTCGTCAAATTTAACCCAAGTATTCTACATGTGTAAAACCGGCTTACACCCGTTGTATGCCAACGTAGAGTCTATCACACTCGGTCATCATGAGGTGCTTCGAAACGACGAACTTTTGCAATAGTGCATACTCAGGGAGAACACAATTTCTCGAAATTAAATGAAGGGATCATCTTATAATGCTACCGCCGTTCTAAGCAAAATAAGATGCATAAAAAGGAAAAACATCACATGCAATCAATATGTGACATGATATGGCCATTATCATCTCGTGCATTTGATCTCCATCTCCAAAGCACTGTCATGATCTCCATCGTCACTGGCATGACACCATGATCTCCATCATCGTGTCGTCACGTGGTCATCTCTGCCAACTATTGCTTATACAACTATTGCTAACGCATAGCGATAAAGTAAATCAATTACACGGCAATTAATAAATTAAAGACAACCCTATGGCTCTTGTCGGTTGCCGTAATCATCGACATGCAAGTCGTGAACCTACTACAAACATGATCGTCTCATACATCAACATATATCACATCACATTTTGGACATACCACATCACAACATGCCCTGCAAAAACAAGTTAGACGTTCTCTACTTCGTTGTTGCAAATTTTACGTGGCTGTTATGGGCAACTAGCAAGAACCGTTCTTACCAACTCAAAGCCACAACAGTGATAATCAATTTGCATTTTAACCTTCTACAAGGACCGCCTTCATCAAATTAGATTCAACTGAAGTAGGAGAGACAGACACCCGCTAGCCACCTTATGCAAAACAAGTTGCATGTCTGTTAGTGGAACCAGACTCATGTGCACGGACAAGTAAGGTTAGTCCGGGCCGCTTCATCCCACAATACCGCCGAATCCAAATAAGACAAGCGAGGTAAGAAATTTGAGCATGAACGCCCACAACTCTTTGTGTTCTACTCGTGCATATACATCTACACATAGACCTAGCTCATGATGCAACTGATGGGGAACGAAGTATGAAAATCAAAAAAAGTCCTACGAACACCCAAGATCTATCTAGGAGAAGCATAGCAATGAGAGGGGAGAGTGTGTCTACATACGCTCGTAGACCGAAAGCGGAAGCATATATAACGCAGTTGTTGTAGTAGTGATAACCCACAAGTGTAGGGGATCGCAACAGCTTTCGAGGGTGAAGTACAACCCAAATTTATTGATTCGACACAAGGGGAGCCAAAGAATATTCTTGAGTATTAGCAGTTGAGTTGTCAATTCAACCACACCTAGATAACTTAGTATCTGCAGCAAAGTATTTAGTAGCAAAGTAGTATGATAATAATGGTAACAGTGGCAAAAGTAAAGATAAATGTTTTTGGGTTTTTGTAGTAGTTGTAACAGTAGCAACGGAAAAGTAAATAAGCGAAGAACAATATATGAAAAGCTCGTAGGCAATGGATCAGTGATGGATAATTATGCCGGATGCGATTCCTCATGTAATAGCTATAACATAGGGTGACACGGAAAAGAACTTGCATGACATCTTTTGTCCTACCCTCCCGTGGCAGCGGGGTCCTAGTGGAAACTAAGGGATATTAAGGCCTCCTTTTAATAGAGAACCGGACCAAAGCATTAACACATAGTGAATACATGAACTCCTCAAACTACGGTCATCACCGAGAAGTATCCCGATTATTGTCACTTCGGGGTTGTCGGGTCATAACACATAATAGGTGACTATAGACTTGCAAGATAGGATCAAGAACACACATATATTCATGAAAACATAATAGGTTCAGATCTGAAATCATTGCACTCGGGCCCTAGTGACAAGCGTTAAGCATAGCAAAGTCATAGCAACATCAATCTCAGAACAAAGTGGATACTAGGGATCAAACCCTAACAAAACTAACTTGATTACATAGTAAATCTCATCCAACCCATCACCGTCCAACAAGCCTACGATGGAATTACTCACGCACGGCGGTGAGCATCATGAAATTGGTGATGGAGGATGGTTGATGATGACGACGGTGACAAACCCCCCCTCTCTGGAGCCCCGAACGGATGAGGGAGTACTGGATTAAAGGGTATCCGGACAGCCGGACTATATACATCGTCCGGATTATAGAAGCGTCAAGATACAAGACTCAAGACTTCGACTCGTGTCCAGATGGGACTCTCCTTTGCGTGGAAGACAAGCTTGGCGATCCGGATATTATGTTTCCTTCCTTGTAACCGACTACATGTAAACCCTAGCTCTCCGGTGTCTATATAAGCCAGAGAGGATGGTCCTTAGAAGGCCGATCACAATTACAATCATACCATCATAGGCTAGCTCTTAGGGTTTAGCCTCTACGATCTCGTGGTAGATCTACTCTTGTACTACTCATATCTTCAATATTAATCAAGCAGGAAGTAGGGTTTTACCTCCATCGAGAGGGCGCAAACCTGGGTAAACATTGTGTCCCTCGCTTCCTGTTACCATCAGCCTAAGACGCACAGATCGGGACCCCCTACCCGAGATCCGCCGGTTTTGACACCGACATTGGTGCTTTCATTGAGAGTTCCTTTGTGTCGTCGCTTCGAGGCTTGATGGCGTCTTCAATCGTCAACAACACGGTCTAGGGTGAGATTTTTCTCCCCGGACAGATCTTTGTGTTAGGCGGCTTCGCACTGCGGGCCAATTCGTTTGGCCACCTGGAGCAGATCAGCAGCTACGCCCATGGCCACCAGATCAGGTTCGGAAAGTTGAACTACTCAGTGGATATTCACGGACACTTGATCTTCGACGGATTCGGCCCTGTGCCAGGAGCGCCGAACAGTCACGACGAGCACGGCCTAGACCTGTTGTCGGACAATGCTCGGAACATCATCCCTGCAATAGCCTCGGATCTAAATCCGGAACAGGTTGCGTTGCCTGAGGACAGAGGGATGGACCCCGCCCCGCAGGCCGCACGCTCATCGGCGGTGGAGCCGAACACAGGTCACATCTCTGTGGAGACCTGTATCCTCGGGCCCCCGGACTCGTATCCGGTCGTTGGTCCCGGTCCGCTCACTCTTGAGCCAGCCGAGCCAGGAGGCTCTGGGCCGAACTATGTCCGGCTTGAATGGGAAGTAGGCGACGAAGAAATTCGCTGCCCACCCACCACCCACTTCATCGCCACGATCGATGATTTAACCGACGTGCTTGACTTTGACTTCGAAGACATCGATGGTATGGATGACGATGCAGGAGACGTACAGGAGCCACCGCTCACAGGGCGGTGGACAACCACCCCCTTATATACATATGGCGGACACTCCAGAAGAAACCAATGGCGACGAGGCAGTAGAGGATAACCCCTCAGGAGAAAAAGCAAAGCATGGGCGCCCTCGGCGCCGCTCCAAGCCCCGCCACATCACTATCGGCCCCGGAGGTGGAATCAGCCCGGATGGTGCCGAAGAAGAATACAACCCCAATCAGCCTACTTTCAAGCAGGCCGGACCGGCTACGGTGGGATACTTGGAGAGGGACGACTATACACCCCGCTCCGAAGACGAGGTAAGCCTCGGCAATGACGAATTTGGCGTGCCTGAAGACCCAATGGAACAAGTTCGCTTTAAGCGACGACTCATAGCCACGGCAAAGAGTCTGCAAAGGAAGCAAGAGCAGCTTCAAGCTGACCGTGATTTGCTAGCGGATAGGTGGACCAAGATCCTGGCCGCCGAAACGTATGGATTTGACCGCCCTATTAAAGGGCATAAAAGGCACAACTGGCTACCTCAGCCTAAGAAGGAGAACCAAAGGCACACAATCTGACGTCCACGCACCACCACGATCCCAGACAGCAAAAAGGACACACAAAGAGGAATCCTAAAGCCTCGGTGCAGCGGTCATAAACGTCAAGCCAAGGAAACTGGCGCTAAGTCTAGCAACCCCCAGTCCGGTCAACGGACAAGGAACAGCTCGAGCCTATTTGGCCTGAGCCACATACTTGATCAACCATGTGCAATTCACGGTACTCCTAGAAGGACGGCAAAGCATACTAATAGAGAATGCCGGATCTTCAAAACAAAGCATCGTGTGCTGGAAACAATGAAGGGCGGTGTCTAGTCAAAGAGACCCCCCCCCCCCAGGGCACAAACAGTACGGCCGATCGCCCCTCTATCATACAAACCACGGCAATTCAATTGCCGTACCCCCAGACCTAGTGGTCCAGGGGCTCCATAATACATCCCTTCATTGGCATTCAATTCAATAACACCTTCTACAAGATGTCAGGCGCAAAGGCCAAGTTCATTGGCCCACCGCTCTAACGATTGTCCTCAGATAACCAAAAAACGCCACATCATCGGCGCATTCCCCTCATACGGTAACTCACCGTCTGCTAACTGGATGAACCACGCTGACTCGATTCCACGTGGTAGGCCGTAAGGCCAAAACTAGTGATATACTCACGCCTACGTACAAGGCCAAACCCCGCCACTAGAGCGGAAATCATACAGCTGTCGGAGTAACAAGTCGTGCACACCTATCAATATTTTGATATAACAGCCAGCTATCCGGACACCAACTGAGGAGTCTGGGCTACTTCTCGGAATAGCGACTGGGGTCACCAGGGTCCGATTAGGAACCTCTAGACCAACCACGGGAGGACGCTCAGCTGCCTCCAAGCACTTACCTTCACAAACTAACTTTTATGCAGAACAGGACTGGCGGCGTGGACACGGCCGGACACACAAGGACAGGACCATGCGGGTAAAAGGCAGTTCGGACTCATTTTCGATCCATTCACAGCCCCCTCCAGTCCGGCCATCACAGGTTCCGCCAAAAACCATCCCTTTTTCATAATAATAAATCGCACTCATATGCATAGACATATCATCCTACTGCACTGTGTAGACATAAATAACATGCACCGACCGCCGTTCATCACCGACGCCTCTTTGCCACACTACGGCAGCCACGCTTCGTGTTACGCCTGGTTATGGCAATAGCTGCATAATGCAGTAACAAAGTCCGACCACCTTTTCGGTCGCTCAGCACCCCGAACTTATAGCACTATATGCATCAGCTCCGAATCATGTCTTGGGTCATTGGTTGGGTTTGCCCGGCTCCCCTGTTTTAGTACCTTATGTTCCGTTCCGTCGGCTAAGGTAGCGCTGGGAGAACTACTGCGATTGCGTCCCGGTTCAGCCAGACAAGCGCCTCAGTAGAGAAAGCCAAAAACCAACTATCATGATGCTGCGAGAGCCGGTCAGCTGTTCGAGAGGTTGTAAAATCCTTAAAGATTTATTCCGCATAACACCACTATAAAAAGCAGATTGCGATGGATCGTTCTTCCGATCAGGTGCCAATAGAGCCCCTAGTCCAGCCTTTCGAACACTAGGGGTTGCACCGACCATACTCGAATTCGTATGGCTAAGTGAGAGTAGTAAAGCCCTATAGTCCGATTGCCTGGTTCGTGGTGCGAAACACCTCCTTATAAGGACCCAATCATGGGATAAAGAGTGTTAAGAAATACCCCGAACACCCCCGTACTTCTCACGTGGGGGCTAAAGCCGATGACTGGCCAACTCTCAGAATTTACATACAATAAACAGCCGCAAAGGAAGAACATATGTTCAAACAAAATAGGCAACATATAATAATAGTGCCATTATCCCATATTACAAATATTGGCAAGAATGCCCTCAGGGAAATATAATGTCTTTAGTGCACTTATCCGCCGCCAAGCGGGCACCCTTCATTACACCTTCATAGTACAGTTCGGGCTTGTGATGCTCCTTACCCTCCGGTGGCCCCTCAGTTATCAGCTTCTCCGCATCAAGCTTCCCCCAATGCACTTTCGCATGGGCAAGCGCCATGCGAGCACCTTCTATACAGACTGATCGCTTGATAGTATCAAGCCGAGGATAGGCGCCCACAATCCGCTTCACGAGTCCGAAGTAACTGCTTGGAATTGGCTCTGCAGGCCATAGCCGGATAATCAAGTCCTTCATGGCTAGTTCGGCCGCCTGGTGCAGTTCGACCAGCTGCTTCAGCTGATCGATAAAAGGCACCTGATAGTTCGGCGCCAGATACTGCGACCAGAAGTTCCTCTCGGCAAACTCCCCCTCCTCGGTCTGGTAAAATTGGGCAGCATCTGATATGTTGCGAGGCAGATCCGCAAACGCCCCTACGGAATCAAGAATTCAGCTTGCCGCTTAGAGTTCTCCGCACTATAACATAATAATGGCCATAGATACAATAGGCCTTACCAGCCGCAACTTTTTGGGCCTCCTGAATGTCCCGTACAGCACCTCAGGCTTCTTCCCGAGCATCTTCCGCGGCTTGAATAGCTTGGGCGAGTTTGGATTCTTTCCCTACTAGACTCTCCTCCAAGCTCTCGCTTTTTGTCACAGCCTCCTGGAGCTTCCGCTCAGTTATAACGACCCTGGCCTCGTGTTTTTCACGAAGCACCTGTTCGGTGGCAGCCTTCTCGCGGGCATAAGCCGCCGCCTTTTTCAGTGCCTCATATTCGGCACTCGCTCCTAGGGCGTATGACATAAATACTTTTCAATAAGCACACTTATTCATTTGTGCCCAATGCAAGACAATGTTTAAACATACCTTGCTTATCTTCTAATTGCTTCTTCACACGGCCAAGTTCTTCTTCGACCCATTCCAGGCTCTGCTTCAGTTCGGACACTTCCGCATCATGAGCGGTCGTCCTCTCCGCAGACGCCTATTTTCAAACAAATGGGTATACATCATTAAACAAAGGTTCCCATTACAATAGAGGGTTTGATCCCCTGCCCGGCTCTTTTTGGCCGGACAGTGTATCAGGGGCTACTTCTCATATCATGATGATTCTTTAAAGGTTCCTTAGAAACCATACCTCAAAAGCCTTTATAAGGCCAAGACATGACTCATTCAGCCCGCTTTCGGCAGCCTGAATATTTCCAACCACCGTACCCATAAGGGTCCGACGTTCATCAACGACGGACGTGTTCCTTAACGCTGTCAACAGACCACCCGGCAGCTCTGCGTAGATAGAGGTTGCCGGCGGAGTAGTCAAACCTCCCTCGGTGGAAGGTGGCCGCTCGCCCGATCCTGGAGCCCTAGAGGCCTCCCGAACCTTATCCGGCTCTAAGTCTCTTTGAGACAACACCTCGGTGTCGCGCCCGGACTTCGGAAAAGGAGTCCCCGGAGGCGTCTCGCTCGCCACAGCATTCGAGCTCAACGAATCCTCCGATGAGGACTGTCCGGCAGGAGACCTCGCGGGCTGTATGAGATGTGGCGACAGTTAAAACTACTATGCCCAGACGACCCTGGATACATAGGCGTATTCGGATCTCGGTTACTTACGATTTTCCCAGGGGCTGGGCCTCGGGATCCCACTCCGGGCTGTTATCGGCAGCCGGGGGGGATGCCTCTGGAGGGGAACCTCGCCCCCTCTTGGGCGATTCGGCCTCCAGGGACGGGGAAGCTGCATGCTTTTTCCTGCTTGCAGAGTGGGGCTCGTCCTCCTCTACTTCCTCCTCTTCGTCTTTGGAAGAAGGAGCGTCGCTGGAGCCTTCGGATCTGGCATCCAAAGCCTTGCGACAACGGAGGCCACTCCGGGTCTTCTTGACCTTCTTGGAGGCCTCCTTCTTGGGTGCCTTGTAAGGCGCAGGGACCAGCATCTTCGTTAGAAGAGGTCCGGCCGGTTCCTCCGGCAATGGGGCCGGACATTGTATCCGCTCCACCTTCTTTATCCATCCCTGAGGTCACAACAAGACACGATTAGAATTTTCCCTCGGAACATGTCAACTGAAGCATGGATTGACAGGGCATGGCTGTAACTTACTGGGCTTGGAGAATGGGATAATTGATACCCCCGATCCTCGGTGGAATCCGGCCATTTGCCGGACTTGAAGAGCACCTTCCAGATATCCTCGTGAGAGGAATCGTAGAGCTCCCGGAGGGTTTGGTGCTCGGCTGGGTCGAACTCCCACAAAGTGCAGGCTCGACGCTGGCAAGGGAGAAGCAGGCGAACTAGCATCACCTGGACCATGTCAACAAGTTTGACGTCCTTGTTAACCATACTCTGAACGCGCATCTAGAGCAGTGATAGCTCATCGGACGAGCACCAGTTCGGGCCCTTCTTGGGCTAGGACATGAGCCAAAGTGGAGCTCTGGATTTGAACTCGGGAGCTGCAGCCCACTTTTCGCCGCGTGGTTCAGTGATATAAAACCACTGCTGCTGCCACTCCTTGACGGAGTCATTGAAAGTGCCCTTCGGCCAAACTACCTTGGGCATCTTGCTCACCATGGCGCCGCCGCACTCGACGTGTTCGCCACTCAGCGCCTTGGGCTTCACATTGAAACTCTTCAGCCACAGGCTGAAGTGAGGCGGAATCCGGAGGAAGGCCTCGCATGCGACGATGAACGTCGAGATATTGAGAAAAGAGTTAGGGGAAAGATCATGAAAATCAACCCCATAGTAATACATGACTCCACGTACAAATGGGTGGAGGGGAAACCCGAGCCCACGGACAAAATGGGGAAGGAAGGAACACGACTCTCTCGTGAGGCTCCGGAGTAGGGACAACTTGTCCCGCCGGTGGGAGACGGTGGCTGATCTTCTTGGCCAGATACCCGGCTTCCCGGAGCCTCTTGATATCCTTCTCCTGGACGGTAGAGGCCATCCATTTGCCTTCTGCTTCGGATCCGGACATCTTTGGAAAACCTCTCTTCGATGGAGAAGTAGAGCACTTGGGCGTTAGGGCTCGAGCAGAGGAGAAGGCGTGGGTAAAAGAGGAGGAGACCTTGTCTCTTTATAAGAGAAGGTAAGATCTTCTTGCGCCTCCCCACTTGCCTGGTGGAATCCGCTCACCTCCCACTCGCCGCGATTAGCGGTGCGGTTGGGTTACCCATACCCGTATTGATGAGAATCCCGTGATAAGGGGACACGATCTTCGCTTCGACAAGACGTGCTGAGGAAACCGCCTCGCAATATACGCTGAGGCTGGGCATGGGAAAACGGTTTGAATAATAACCTGACCGTAATGACGTATCACGTCGTCTGAAAGATTGTCAGCTGAAGTATCATTCTCTCTATGGTGGTATGTGAAGATCATTTTGCAGATCCGGACACGGTCTACGTGTTCGATAATAACCTTGGAGTATTCGGAAGGAGGAACCCTCCTTGCAATGCCGAAGAAAGACTGTGCGCCGAACTCATCGTCATTGAAGCCTGGTTCAGGGGCTACTGAGGGAGTCCTGGATTAGGGGGTATCCGGATAGCCAGACTATATACATCGTCCAGATTATAGAAGCGTCAAGATACAAGACTCAAGACTTTGGCTCGTGTCCGGATGGGACTCTCCTTTGCATGGAAGACAAGCTTGGCGATCCAGATATTATGTTTCCTTCCTTGTAACCGACTCCATGTAAACCCTAGCTCTCCGGTGTCTATATAAGCCGGAGAGGATGGTCCTTAGAAGGCCGATCACAATTACAATCATACCATCATAGGCTAGCTCTTAGGGTTTAGCCTCTACGATCTCGTGGTAGATCTACTCTTGTACTACTCATACTAGAAGAATACCCGTGCGTTGCAACGGGGCCACATTAACTTTAAGAGTTCAATATTACGACATTGGCAACCTTTTTTACCATCAAATCCTCACACACACTCTCTCTCCCTCCCTCTTCCTCACTCTCTCTCCCCCTCTCCCTCTCTCTAACACGCACATATCCATCTTATTGGGTACGGGACCATAATTCATCTATTTCACACACACACGCTAGTGCATAACAATATGGATTATGTGTATTATATTTGCCACCAGAACTAAGGGAATTAACTTTAAGAGTTCAATATTCTGACCATGGGATATTTAGGCTGGCGTATATGGGAAATCAAAGCTAAAAATGACTCGATGAGTTAGGGATACATCAATAAATATTGTAAAAAAGTGATAAAAACAAATCTGCAGCAACTCGCGACCCCACGAACTCATATTCGCAATGAGAAAGTTAGTGAGGCCGCCACGGTAGGCTAGCACCAAGGGACAAGGGCAACAACTGCCTTCCCATCCAACCTACTGATTCTGCTGGCGCTACTTTCATCCTAAGCCCATGAGTACCGCTAGTGTGTTGCCCCGTACGGAGAAACTACGAACTGAAATTTTCATCCAAATCATGAAAAATGTTAATGTTCCTCTCCTCTCCCATCCCTCGTGTGAACATACCCAATTCGTGGTTGGCTCTAATCTACGCCAACAAGCTGGGGAAACAAATGCAAATGTTACACCGAGTCAAAATCAACCATCCCATAATCGTAACAATAGAAAAGATAATAACCAAAATTTAACAGAAGAACTACTGCTTGGCTCCCAGATCCATCTCGATAGCCCTTGATCTGGCTGCTGAGCTTCTCCTAGCCGCCTCAACATCACGTCATTACCAAACATGTAGTGGATGCCTAGTGGGACAAGGATTAAGAAATAACATGAGGTGAAAAATACGATGGCTGTCAATTCCATAAGACGATCCAAGTAATTTGACAAAACAGATCGGGAGCATCTTGTATAATCTCAAAAAAGCAACTAAAAATATGAGAAATGAATTGATGAAAATCAGCCCCTGCTCTCATTCATGCTTGCTTTTGTAATGAGAGGCAAGGAATGGGGATACCGGGAGAAGAAAGGAGCACATGGATGGCAAGCCTCCACCACCGGCAAGTGGGGTTGCTTCACATCCAATCTCCCCGGTCGCCGCCTCCATGGGGCCGAACTCCCATGTTCACAACCGGGCTCCCAATCGGCCGCTGCCTCGCCGACCTTGACGACGAAGTAGTCCCTCCCTTCGATCCCATTCGCAACGGAGGCAACACCCATCCCAGCGGACGGGGCCACGGTGAGATCCCTACTGGATTGTGGTCGCGCCTCCCCAAACCTCACCGCGGGACACATGGTAGGGTGTCGTTGCCATGGTCAGGCTTGGATGGGGAAAGGAGGCGACATAGCAGCAACGGCGACTTCGCCGAGATTGGTGGCGACGGAGGCGGCGAGCGAGCGGGAGGACAGCGGCGGCGAGAGAGTAGGAGGGTGGTGGCGGTAGTCCATCGGCCGCTGTAAAGTGAGAGGAGGATGGGGATGGGGCTACGGTCTGGACGTATGGAGCGGTCGAGAGGAGGGGAAGCAGGCGGCTGGGTTTTTCCATCGTGCGGGGTTTGTGGGAGGTCAAACGAGAGGGTTTTTTCGTGCGGGAGGCAGAGCAACGAGGGCGGACGTAGGGAGACGAGACGCGATCGGTTGGCAGGAAAAGGAAAGCTACGCATTATTTTAGGCAGTAGAGATGATTGATGATAAGAAAGGGAAAATCACATCAATATAAGGAAATATCCCATCAATACTTGATTGATTGTGATTTATTTTTTATATGGTAACTAATCTGATGGGTTTATTTGGGTGGTCCATCAATACTTGATTGATTGTGATTTACTTTTTATATGGTAACTAATCTGATGGGTTTATGTGGGTGGTGAAGCGAAAAGGCAGGTGGGAGGAAGACGAAATAAAACCAACGAAAGTGGTGAGACGAAAAAACCCAGTGAAAAATAACCGTCGGACTATTCACCAACTGCTCCATTAGGAGTAGAGATCTTCAATATTAATCAAGCAGGAAGTAGGGTTTTACCTCCATCGAGAGGGCCCGAACCTGGGTAAACATTGTGTCCCTTGCTTCCTGTTACCATTAGCCTAAGACGCACAGATCGGGACCCTCTACCCGAGATCCGCCGATTTTGACACCGACAACAGACTCCAGATCAGCCCTCCCGAGAGAGATTAGGGCTTGGTGGCGGCTCCGTGTCGTAAAACGCGATGAAACTTTCTCTCTGATTTTTTTCTCCCTGAGACGGAATATATGGAGTTGGAGTTGACGTCGGTGGAGGTCCAGGGGGCCCATGAGATAGGAGGCCGCGCCCTAGGGGGGCGCCCCCTATCTCGTGGACAGGCTGTGGGGCCCCTGGCATTAATTTTTTCACCAAAAATTCTTATTAATTCCAAAAAGTCCCTCCGTGGATTTCCAGGACATTCCGAGAACTTTTCTTTTCTACACATAAAACAGCATCATGGTAGCTCTGCTGAAAACAGGTCAGTTCGGGTTAGTTTCACTCAAATCATGCAAGTTAGAGTCCAAAACAAGGGCAAAAGTGTTTGGAAAAGTAGATATGTTGGAGACGTATCAACTCCCCCAAGCTTAAACCTTTGCCTGTCCTCAAGCAATTCAGTTGATAAACTGAAAGTGATAAAGAAAAACTTTTACAAACTCTGTTTGCTCTTGTTGTTGTAACATGAAAAGCCAGCATTCAAGTTTCAGCAAATATTATGAACTAACCATACTCACAATAACACATAGGTCTCACAATTACTCACATCAATAGCATAATCAGCTAGCGAGCCATAATAATAAAACTCGGATGACAACACATTCTCAAAACAATCATAACATGATATAACAAAATGGTATCTCGCTAGCCCTTTGTGAGACCGCAAAACATAAATGTAGAGCACCTTTAAAGATCAAGGACTGACTAAACATTGTAATTCATGGTAAAAGAAATCCAGTCAAGTCATACTCAATATAAACCAGTAATGATGAATGCAAATGACAGTGTGCTCTCCAACGGGTGCTTTTAATAAGAAGGATGATGACTCAACATAAAAGTAAATAGATAGGCCCTTCGCAGAGGGAAGCAGGGATTTGTAGAGGTGCTAGAGCTCGATTTTAAAATAGAGATTGAATAACATTTTGAGCGGCATACTTTTGCTGTCAACACAACATCTATGAGATGGTTGTATCTTCCATACTAAATGCATTATAGGCAGTTCCCAAACAGAATGGTAAAGGTTTATACTCCCCCAACCACCAACAAGCATCAATCCATGGCTTGCTCGAAACAACGAGTGCCTCCAACATACAACAGCCCTGGGGGGTTTTGTTTAATTATTTTGATTTGCTTTGATCTTTCTGGATCATGGGACTGGGCATCCCGGTTACCGGCCCTTTCTCATGAATGAGGAGCGGAGTCCACTCCTCTTGAGAATAACCCACCTAGCATGGAAGATATAGGCAGCCCTAGTTGTAACATGAGCTGCTCGAGCATACAAAACAGAATTTCATTTAAAGGTTTGGAGTTTGGCACATACAAATTTACTTGGAACGGCAGGTAGATACCGCATATAGGTAGGTATAGTGGACTCATATGGAACAACTTTGGGGTTTAAGGAGTTTGGATGCACAAGCAGTATCCCCGCTTAGTACATGTGAAGGCTAGCAAAAAACTGGGAAGCGACCAACTGAGAGAGCGACAACAGTCGTAAGCATGCATTAAAATTAATTCACACCGAGTACAAGCATGAGTAGGATATAATCCACCATGAACATAAATATCGTGAAGGCTATGTTGAATTGATTCAACTACATGCGTGAACATGTGCCAAGTCGAGTCACTCAATTCATTCAAAGGAGGATACCATCCCATCATATCACATCATAATCATTCTAATAGCATGTTGGCACGCAAGGTAAACCATTATAACTCATAGCTAATCAAGCATGGCACTAGTAACTATAATCTCTAAATGTCATTGGAAATATGTTTACTTCATAATAGCTGACTCAGGAACAATGAACTCATCATATTTACAAAAACAAGAGAGGTCGAGTTCATACCAGCTTTTCTCATCCCAATAATTCCATCATATATCGTCATTATTGCCTTTCACTTGCACGACCGAACGATGTGTATAATAATAAGAGTGTATGTGCATTGGGCTAAGCTGGAATCTGCAAGCATTCAACTCAAGAGAGAAGACAAGTAATATGGGCTCTAAATTAAATAAACAATCATGCATATAAGAGCCACTAAGCATTTTCAATATGGTCTTCTCGACCCCCAAAGGAAAGAAAAGAAAACTATTTACACGGGAAAGCTCCCAACAAGTAAGAAGAAGAACTAGAAATATTTTTGGGTTTTCTTTTTAATTCTGCTACAGGCAAGGGAATTAAACTAACTAATTTTTTTGGTTTTTCTCAAGGTTTATCAAACACACAAGAAGAAAACTAGAAAAAGAAATTTAAACTAGCATGGATAATACAATGAAAGAGTATGAGCACCGACGACTAGTGTGTGAACATGAATGTAAAGTCGGTGAGAAATACATACTCCCCCAAGCTTAGGCTTTTGGCCTAAGTTGGTCTAATACCAGGGACCGCCTGGCTGATATCCATAAGTGAAACTGGGGTAGTACTGAGATGCAGAGGCTATCGCCTCCTGAGCAGCAGCGTGTTGGCGAGCTGCCACCATTCCCCTCTCATATTCAGTTGCTTCTTCCCTGGTGACAATATATCTTCCTTTTGCCTGATAATCAAAAAGGTAGGGAGCAGGAAGAGTAACAGGGACGACGTTGCGTCTGTCATAGATTAGTCGATAATGGAAGAATTGTTCATTCCTCTCAAGAAAATGATGATCAAACATAGCTTCTTTATCCAAATAAACAGGAGGTACAATCATATCCCCCTCTCGTGGAGCTATATTAAGAAAATTAGCCACACGGGTTGCATAAATTCCTCCAAAGAAATCTCCCCTTCTACTATTATTCTGCAACCTACGTGCAACTATTGCCCCCAAGTTATAACCTTTATAACCTGACACAGCACTCTTGAGGACACAAAGATCAGGGGCACACATGTGACATACCTCGTCCTTACCGTTAATGCATCTACCAATAAAGAGAGCAAAGTAATGTATAGAAGGAAAATGAATGCTCCTTATGGTAGCTTGTGTTATGTCCCTAGATTCTCCCACAGTAATATTAGCAAGAAAATCTCTAAATTCAGATTTGGGAGGATCATTAATATTACCCCACTGCGGGAGTTTGCAAGCAGTTGTGAAATCCTCTAAATCCATGGTATAAGATGTATCATAAATATCAAACATGACACTAGGAGAATTACGCGCAGAAATATATTCGAACCTCCGCACAAAGGAATTGGTCAACTGATAATATTGAGGACACTTATCTTGTAAGAAGTCCTCCAGCTCGGCATTACGCACATACACGTCAAATTCTTCCTTGAAGCCTGCTTCGACCATAAAATCATCGGATGGCCACTCACAAGCCCGTACGTTTGCGTCCCTTGGCAATTTAATATCTTGTTCACGTATAGCAATCCTTGGCCCTTTCTTTGCCGAGGAACCTCCTTGGTACATTCTTCTAAGCATATTCCTTTTTTCTGAAAATTTCTGAAATTTTTAGTAACTTCAAAATAAAAGTGCATAAAACTAAACAAGAATGATAACAACTACTCCTACAAGTGCCTAGAGCCCATATCATGCATTGGAATTGCTTGGGACCTCAAAATTTTAACGTGCAAGCTCAAGAACATGGTCACCTAAGCAGCAAAAATTTGCAATGAATAAAGCACTAGAACAAAAACTAATTGGACCAATGGAGGAGTCACATACCAAGCAACAATCTCCCAAAGCAGTTTTGTGAATGGAGCTTTGAGCTAAGAGATCGAAAATCACAGCAAAATGAGCTAGAACTCGTGCTTGAGCTGGATGGGGATTTTTCTGGGTAAAAGATGAAGTGTGTGGGAGCTGGCATAAGTGGAGGGGAGCCACCAGGGGTCCACGAGACAGGGGGGCACCCTACAGGGGGGGGCGCCCTCCTCTCTCGTGGCCTAGTGCTTGCCCCTCTTGCAGTGTTTTCAGTGCCTAAAATCCTCAAATATTACAGAAAAAACATACTAAATTTGCAGGGCATTTGGAGCACTTTTATTTTTGGACCATTTTTTAATGCACGGATAATTCAGGAAACATATGGATAATACTATTTTTGCTTTATTTAATCTAAATAACATAAAGTAAAAAGAGGGTACAGAAGGTTGTGCCTTCTAGTTTCATCCATCTCGTGATCATCAAAATGAACCCGCTAACAAGGTTGATCAAGTCTTGTTAACAAACTCATTCCGAATAACACGGAACCAGAGAAATTTCGAATAACACTAAGTTACCTCAACGGGGATATGAAAATCCCCAACAATAAGAATATCATATTTTTCTTGACAGTAGGAAGAGGAAATTAAAAACCTCCAAAAATGATAGTTGGAACTTTTTCAATAGAATTGATGCTATGAACTTGAGATTGTTTCCTCGAAAGTGTACCATATGCTCATTGCCATTAACATGAAAAGTGACATTGCCTTTGTTGCAATCAATAACAGCCCCTGCAGTATTAAGAAAGGTCTACCAAGGATAATAGACATACTATCGTCCTCGGGAATATCAAGAATAACAAAGTCTGTTAAGATAGTGACATTTGCAACCACAACAGGCACATCCTCACAATACCGACAGGTATAGCAGTTGATTTATCAGCCATTTGCAACGATATTTCAGTAGGTGTCAACTTATTCAATTCAAGTCTACGATATAAAGAGAGAGGCATAACACTAACACCGGCTCCAAGATCACATAAAGCAGTTCTGACATAATTTCTTTTAATGGAGCATGGTATAGTTGGAACACCCGGATCTCCAAGTTTCTTTGGTATTCCACCCTTAAAAGTGTAATTAGCAAGCATGGTGGAAATTTCAGCTTCCGGTATCTTTCTTTTATTTGTGATGATATCCTTCATATACTTAGCATAAGGATTTACTTTAAGCATATCAGTTAAGCGCATACGTAAGAAAATAGGTCTAATCATTTCAGCAAAGCGCTCAAAATCCTCATCATCCTTTGACTTGGATGGTTTAGGAGGAAAGGGCATGGGTTTCTGAACCCATGGTTCTCTTTCTTTCCCGTGCTTCCTAGCAACAAAGTCTCTCTTATCATAACGTTGATTCTTTGATTGTGGGTTATCAAGATCAACAGCAGGTTCAATCTCTACATCATTGTTTTTGCTAGGTTGAGCATCAACATGAACATTATCATTAACATTATCACTAGGTTCATGTTCATCACCTGATTGTGTTTCAGCATCAGAAATAGAAATATCATTGGGATTCTCAGGTGTGTCTACAGTAGGTTCACTAGAAGCATGCAACGTTCTATCGTTTTTCTTTTTCTTCTTCTTAGAAGAACTAGGTGCCTCTAAATTATTTCTCTGAGAATCTTGCTCGATTCTCTTAGGGTGGCCTTCAGGATACAAAGGTTCCTGAGTCATTCTACCAGTTCTAGTAGCCACTCTAACGGCAAAGTCATTTTTATTATTCAATTCATCAAGCAAATCATTTTGAGCTTTGAGTACTTGCTCAGCTTGAGTAGCAACCATAGAAGCATATTTGCTAACGCGGTGAAGTTCATCTTTAACTCTAGCCAGATTATCACCTACGCGTCCTATCTCGAAAGCATTATTCTTTAACTCTCTACCAACATAAGCATTAAAACTTTCTTGTCTAGCCATAAAGTCATCAAATTCATCTAAGCATGGGCTATGAAATTTAGTAGAGGGTATTTCAACTTTATCATATCTATAGAGAGAATTTACCTTTACTACCTGTGTCGGGTTATCAAGACAATGTGGTTCTTCAGGCGGTAAATTAAGACCATGTATTTCTTCAATAGGTGGTAAATTCTTAACATCTTCAGCTTTAATACCTTTTTCTTTCATTGATTTCTTTGCCTCTTGCATATCTTCAGGACTGAGAAATAAAACACCTCTCTTCTTCGGAGTGGGTTTAGGAATAGGCTCAGGAGTTGGCTCAATTGGTTCAGGAATTACTTCAGGAACTGGCTCAGGAAGAGTCCAATTATTTTCATTAGTCAACATATTATTCAATAATATTTCAGCTTCGTCGACTGTTCTTTCCCTGAAAACACAACCAGCACAACTATCCAAGTAGTCCTTGGAAGCATCGGTTAGTCCATTATAAAAGATATCAAGTATTTCATTTTTCTTAAGAGGATGATCAGGCAAAGCATTAAGTAACCGGAGAAGCCTCCCCCAAGCTTGTGGGAGACTCTCTTCTTTGATTTGCACAAAATTATATATTTCCCGCAAGGCAGCTTGTTTCTTATGAGCAGGGAAATATTTAGCAGAGAAGTAATAAATCATATCCTGGGGACTACGCACACAACCAGGAGCAAGAGAATTATACCAAGTCTTAGCATCACCCTTTAATGAGAACGGAAATATCTTAAGGATATATAAATAGCGAGACTTCTCATCATGAGTAAATAGGGTGGCTATATCATTCAACTTGGTAAGATGTGCCACAACAGTTTCAGATTCAAGGCCATAAAAAGGATCAGATTCAACTAAAGTAATAATATCAGGATCAACAGAGAATTCATAATCCTTATCAGTAACACAGATAGGTGAAGTAGCAAAAGCAGGATCGGGTTTCATTCTAGCATTAAGAGACTGCTGCTTCCATTTAGCTAATAATTTCTTAAGATCATTTCTATCATTGCAAGCAAGAATTTCCATAGCAGCTGCTTCATTCATAACATAACCCTTAGGAACAACAGGTAATACATAATCATTGGGGGAACGTTCATCATCACTATCATCAATAATAGGTTCTTCAATATTTTCATTCCCCCTAACTCTAGCAAGTTGTTCATCTAGAAATTCACCTAATGGCAAAGTAGTATCACGCACAGAAGTAGTTTCATCATGCATAGCAGAAGTGGCATCATCAATAACATGCGACATATCAGAATTCATAGCAGTAGCAGGTTTAGGTGTCGCAAGCCTACTAATAACGGAAGGAGAATCTAGTGCAGAGCTAGATGGCAGTTCCTTACCTCCCCTCGTAGTTGAGGGCAAAATCTTGGTCTTAGCGTCTTTCAAGTTCTTCATAGTGATCAACAGATATAAATCCCAAGTGACTCAGAGAATAGAGCTATGCTCCCCGGCAACGGCGCCAGAAATTAGTCTTGATAACCCACAAGTGTAGGGGATCGCAACAGCTTTCGAGGGTGAAGTACAACCCAAATTTATTGATTCGACACAAGGGGAGCCAAAGAATATTCTTGAGTATTAGCAGTTGAGTTGTCAATTCAACCACACCTGGATAACTTAGTATCTGCAGCAAAGTATTTAGTAGCAAAGTAGTATGATAATAATGGTAACAGTAGCAAAAGTAAAGATAAATGTTTTTGGGTTTTTGTAGTAGTTGTAACACTAGCAACGGAAAAGTAAATAAGCGGAGAACAATGTATGAAAAGCTCGTAGGCAATGGATCAGTGATGGATAATTATGCCGGATGCGATTCCTCATGCAATAGTTATAACATAGGGTGATATAGAACTAGCTCCAATTCATCAATGTAATGTAGGCATGTATTCCGTAAATAGTCATACGTGCTTATGGAAAAGAACTTGCATGACATCTTTTGTCCTACCCTCCCGTGGCAGCGGGGTCCTAGCGGAAACTAAGGGATATTAAGGCCTCCTTTTAATAGAGAACCGGACCAAAGCATTAACACATAGTGAATACATGAACTCCTCAAACTACGGTCATCACCGAGAAGTATCCCGATTATTGTCACTTCGGGGTTGTCGGATCATAACACATAATAGGTGACTATAGACTTGCAAGATAGGATCAAGAACACACATATATTCATGAAAACATAATAGGTTCAGATCTGAAATCATGGCACTCGGGCCCTAGTGACAAGCATTAAGCATAGCAAAGTCATAGCAACATCAATCTCAGAACATAGTGGATACTAGGGATCAAACCCTAACAAAACTAACTTGATTACATGGTAAATCTCATCCAACCCATCACCGTCCAGCAAGCCTACGATGGAATTACTCACGCACGGCGGTGAGCATCATGAAATTGGTGATGGAGGATGGTTGATGATGACGACGGCGACGAATCCCCCTCTCCGGAGCCCCGAACGGACTCCAGATCAGCCCTCCCGAGAGAGATTAGGGCTTGGCGGCGGCTCCGTGTCGTAAAACGCGATGAAACTTTCTCTCTGATTTTTTTCTCCCCGAGACGGAATATATGGAGTTGGAGTTGAGGTCGGTGGAGGTCCAGGGGGCCCACGAGATAGGAGGCCGCGCCCTAGGGGGGGCGCCCCCTGTCTCATGGACAGGCTGTGGGCCCCCTGGCATTAATTCTTTTGCCAAAAATTCTTATTAATTCCAAAAAGTGCCTCCGTGGATTTCCAGGACATTCCGAGAACTTTTCTTTTCTACACATAAAACAACATCATTGTAGTTCTGTTGAAAATAACGTCAGTCCGGGTTAGTTTCACTCAAATCATGCAAGTTAGAGTCCAAAAGAAGGGCAAAAGTGTTTTGAAAAGTAGATACGTTGGAGACGTATCAATTAGTACTCTTTGCAATCCGATCACGATCCAACCGATCTAGTGCCGAACGGACGGCACCTCCGAGTTTAGCACACGTGCAGCTCGATGACGTCTCCTCCTCCTTGATCCAGCAAGAGAAGGAGGATAAGTAGATGAGATCACAACCAGCACGACGGCGTGGTGGTGATGGTGGTGGTGGAGCTAGCAGGGCTTCGACAAGCGCTACTAGAATGAGGACGGAGTAACTATTCAGAGTAATGAGAGAGAGAGAGAGAGGGCTCCAAGGGCTTAGTCGCTTGGTGTGTCCTCTTCGGGCACCCCCTCCCCTCTACATAGGTGGAGGGGCATGGGGAACAACCCCTCCAAGCCCTAGGGCGCAGCTAAGGGGGAGAGGACTTGGACTCCAAGTCCAATCCTATTCCTACTAGGACTCCTCCTTTTTTTTCCTTTCCCTAGCCACATGGGCTTTTGAGGACTTGGTGCGCCTAGCCCAATAAGGCCAGGGTGACTCCCCACAGCCCATGATAGCCTTCGAGTCATGGTGGACCCACTTGTGGACTTTTGAACCCTTCCAGAATACTCCGGAACCTTGTAGAAGCTTCACAGTACAATACCGAAAAAATTGCACTTTTTCCGGAACCCAAAATATGACTTTCCATATATAAATCTTTAACTCTTGACCATTCTGTGGCTCCTCATGACATTCCGGATCTCATCTGGGACTCCAAACAATATTCGATTACCAATCATCAAATATCCCAATACTACTCTAGCGTCAACGAACATCAACTGTGTGACCCTGCGGGTTCGGGAATCATGTAGTCATGACCGAGACATCTCTTCGGTCAATAACCAATAGCAGGACCTGCATGCCCATAGTGATTCCTACATATTCCAAAAAGATCTTTTATCAGTTGAATGATGATGTCAAGGATTCGGTTAATCCCGTATGCAATTCGCTTTGTCCGGTGATATATTACTTGTCTGAGATTCGATTGTCGGTATCTCCATACCTAGTTCAATCTCGTTACCGACAAGTCTCTTTACTCGTTTCATAATACAAGATCCCGTGACTAACTCATTAGTCACATTGCTTGCAAGTTAAGGTGTTGTATTACTGAGAGGGCCCTGAGATATCGCTCCGTCATACAGAGTGACAAATCACAGTCTTGATCCATGCCAACCAACAGATACCTTCGGAGGTACTTGTAGAGCATCTTTATGATCACCTAGTTACAAAGTGACGTTTGGATACACACTAAGTATTCCTCCAGTGTCAGTGAGTTACACGATATCATGGTTTAACGAACGGATACTTGACATGAAGAAATTATAGCAAATAAACTAAACAATCTGATGATAAGCTTATAGTTGGGTTTTGTCCATCACATCATTCTCCCAATGATGTGATCCCGTTATCAAATGACAATTCATGTCTATGGTTAGGAGACCTTAACCATCTTTGATCAACGAGCTAGTCTAGTAGAGGCATACTAGGGACACAGTGTAGTTTATGTATTCACACATGTATTTAAGTTTTCGATCAATAACCTTCTAGCATGAACAATAAACATTTATCATGAATGGGAAATTTTATAATGACCATTTTATTATTGCCTCTAGGGAATATTTCCAACAATATGATCTTGCTCCAGCGGCTCCCAGTCAGTCTGAGGAACCTGTATGCAGATAGGCGAGAAGATGATGTGGTCGACGCAGGATATTCATCCAACGGCTGCAGTTCAATTACCCCTTTTAGCTTGTTTACTGTTTGTAGTTTTTTGAAATGAAAGGTAGATCTCATTCTACCTTGTATATTTCAAAATAGGTCGTAGCCCGGAGACCGTAGGTCCATTACATGAAGCTTATATTCTGCACCAAGGTGCGTAGGCCATAAGCTGCCTAGCAAAAGGGAAGGGGGAGGAATAGGAGAGAGAGAGAGAGCAAGAACAGAGCAAAACAAAGGAACAGAACATCTACATCAGCTTGATCTACATTATGCTCGTAAGCTATGCAACCAAAGTAGGACGGCTTGTTTGTGCTCTGGACTCCTTGCCCGGTGGCTCCATAACTTGAGAAGATTTGATGCATATAAACGCGCATAAGTTGGAGTCCAAAACTTGTCATTGAAAACCCTATCATTTAGGGCATGCCAAAGAGTGACAGCAGCAACAACAACGAGGACATGCCAAGCAGCTGACGACGACCAGCGTGATTGAGAATGGTGCATAAACTCCAGCAGATCAACAGAGCGTGAAGCAGTGTTCTCCATGCCAAACCTATCGCAGACAGCAGCGACGAGAGAGCAACACGGGATGATATGGTCAATGGACTCGCGGGCCGGGCATATATCGCAATCAGCATGAGAAACCACCGAGGTCCATTGTTTCCTGACCATGTCATCTCTTGTATTCAGACGACCCCAAAAAGCCAGCCATAAGAAGATCTGATATTTAAGCGGAATTATGGGGTCCCAAACCCACAAGTTGAACCGGTCGTTCATCCCCCGAAAAGTGAGAAGGTGATAAAAATAGGAAGTGCTCAAGAGCTTTCCATAGATGGAAGAAGAACGGGTGTCTTGGTCGAGAGACGCAGGTTGAATGCCCAGCAGAAGGGAGTGAAGGCGGCGCAGCTCCTGGACGGCCGATCTTGTAAGGTTAGGGTGCAGCTGAACATCCCAAACACCATCAACAGAGAGTTGCGAAGCAACCGAAGAAGTGATGTCCTTTGCAAAGGTGTATAGAGTCGGCAGCACATGAATGAGACGCCCGGCATCCAACCATTTGTCATGCCAAAAAGAGAGATGGCGCCCATTACCCAGAGAGCATCTGGATGCATAGAGAACCATGGGAATAAAATGCTTGAGACCTTTCCAAATAGGTGTATCCCTGCTGTGAGCTCCAAAAGCCATACGACGATTGTAGTATTGTGAAGCAAACCATTGGAAACAAGGAATATCAGAGAACTGCAGAACTTTGGCCATGAACTTGCATATCATAGCTTGATTATGAGCAACCACATCACACACGCCTAGCCCACCAGAACACTGCGGCATAGTTACATAATCCCAAGCCACCAAGCATTGGCCACCCTGTATGTTGTTCTTGCCTTGCCAGAAAAACGCCCTAAAGAGATTGTTCAACTTTGCAAGGGATTCCTTGGGCCAAGGGAAGCATGTCATGTAGTAGCTTGCAATGGAAGCAAGCACAGAGTGCAGCAGCGTTAGACGACCACCCCAGGATAATAGAGTAGCTAACCATCCTGACAATCACTTGTCTACCTTGTGGATCACCGACAGCAGCATGCCATGCTTGATTTTGTGCAAAGATAAGGGGAATCCAAGATAAGTGCATGGGAAGGAAGAAACTGGGCAGCCGAACAGAGTAGCAATCTTAGATGTGGTGTCAGCATCCAGCCCAATGGGAACCAAAGTGCTCTTGTCAAAATTTATGTGCAAACTAGTGAAATCCATGAAAGCTGTTAAAAGATCCCGGATGATGGTGGCCTGCTGCATGCTACCCTGGAAGAGAAGTAAGGTGTCGTCCGCATACTGCAGCACCGAAAACAACCTGTCAGATCCGAGAGGATGTACCAACCTCCCGGCCTCTAATGCAACACAGCACAGCCTTTGCAACACGTCAGCCACCAAGATGAACAAAAACGGAGACAAAGAGTCACCCTGCCTGAACCCCCTCTTGGATACGATCGGGTCACCTAGCTCACCATTGACCATGACTCTAGAGCTAGAGGTGTGTAGGAGTGAAGAAATCCAATCAATCCATCTTCGGGGAAAACCCCGTGCTTCCATAATGCTGGAAATGCATGCCCAACTAACACCGTCGAAAGCTTTCCTGAAGTCCAACTTCAGAACAATCATAGGCAAGTGTCACTTATGAGCACTCCGAATCATATCTGCTGCCATGGCAAAGTTTTCCACAATAGACCTGCCTTTAGCAAAGCCTGGCTGCAACGAGTGAATCAACTCAGGCATCTGACGCTGCAGCCTACGGGTGAGAACCTTGCTCGCAAGTGTCGGCACACTGTGGACCATGGAAATTGGTCGGTAGTCACATATGTCAAGAGGTTTTTCCTTCTTCGACAAAAGAGAGATGAAAGCCGTGTTAATACCAGATAGGTCCACCCGGCTGTGATACAGATCTGAGAAGAAACACTGCAAGTCAACCTTGAGGACACTGTGAAAGGCCTTATAGAACTCATTTGTGAACCCATCTGGACCAGGGCTGCGGTTATTCGAAGAGTGGTTGATTGCCTCAAGGATTTTTGCCCAAGAGAACTCACGGTCGAGACAGGACAAGTCCATAGGATCATAGAGGGAGTGAAGTTGAACTGTTGGCAGGGACGGAGAAGGATGACCCGAGATACCTGAGTAGTGACTAGTGGCAAGCTGCAATTTAAGCTGATCGTCAGAGAACTCAACCCCATCATGAACCAGGACCTTGATCTTATTACACCTGGCGTGATGGTTGGCAGCAGCATGGAAGAATTTGTTGATTTCATCACCGGAAACGCACCATCGCAACTTAGCTCGCCTGCGCCACATAGCTGTTTGCCATAAAATAAGCTGCTCAGCCTTAGCAGAAGCAAAAACCCTTAAAACCACCTCTAGAGTAGACATCCTACGTCTCTCTTCAACTGCATTCAAATAATCAACCACCAGCTTGTTATTGTTGATTAGCAGTTCCAGACTAGGTCGATTACGCTTCCACTCGCGTAGCCCCGCACGAACGCGCCTCATCTTGAAGCTGATGAGAGAAGCAGAAGATTGGAAGGGCCTGGTACCCTTGGACCAACCCTC
The DNA here is from genome assembly GCF_018294505.1 of Triticum aestivum. NCBI lineage: Eukaryota > Viridiplantae > Streptophyta > Magnoliopsida > Poales > Poaceae > Triticum > Triticum aestivum. Next base: position 469,060,850 of record NC_057798.1, on the reverse strand, counting down.
TGAAATGATCTTCTTTGTGTCTTCTATGACCAGCCAGCGATTTTCCATGCGGAATAGCTTGCTCTTTACAGCCCCGACACCAAACTGAACTAGAATTGGAACATGATCCGAAGTAACAGCGGGGACAACCGAAGCAGTGGTCTGAACAAACCCCAGGAGCCATTTTGTGTTCACAAAAACTCTGTCCAGACGAACCAGGGTTGGGCTGTCACGCTTGTTCAACCAGGTGACCTACCTGTTAATGATATCCACCTCGTCTAGGCCGTTCTCCCGGATCCACCCATTGAACAACTCCATCATAGACCAGTTGATACGACCACAAGACTTTTCATGCTCAGAGCGGTACATGTTGAAATCCCCCACAACCATCCAAGGCTCCGAAATTGTGTCGACAATAGAACTAACCGTCTCAATAAAGAGAGAGCGCTCATGGTCATGGCAGGGAGCATACACACTCGTAAGCAAGAATGATTCATGGCTAGAAGCGGAGACCAGCCGGATGGTGATATGAAACCTGTGAGCAGCCACAAAATGCCCAGAGACAATAGCAGAATCCCATGCCACCAAGAGACCACCAAACGAACCAGTGGAAGGGACGAACACATGATCATCAAGGTAGGCCGGAAGGAAAGCACCCATCTTTCTCCTGGGTATAGATTCCAGCTTGGTTTCCTGCAAACAAACCACACTAGGACGACAAGAGGTTATCACGTTATGAACCAAAGAACACTTGTACTCATCACCGAGGCCTCTAACATTCCAGTCTAGTAATTTCATTGATAAACAAGCATGACAGAAGCCCGAAAGAGCAGGAGAACAGTTCATGGTAGGAAATAATCCTTAAAGAGCAGAGGAGCATAAGGCTTGCTAGTCTTACACAGGAAAGCCCCAGAAAGGCGGTAACCATGGAGCTAATGCAGTACAACCTGAAGAAGATATGCAGATAACCCGGAAGGGGTGGAACATGCATACTACAATGACGACATGCAACTACAGAACCATGCGGAGGAAGTACATGGCAGAGAAACATAAAAGGCTGAGCAAGAGACAGCCTAGGCCTACACATCTTGAGCATTGCCGTCGCCCACAGAAGAAGCAGAAGAGATATCGATCGGGAAGGACCTAGCAGCCCCAATAGCAGCGACAGTGTCATGCTGAGCTAGGGCATGGGAGAGGATGGCATTAGCATTGAGATCGCAGCATTTAGCCAACTGCTTGAGCTTGCCCCTAGTCAGAGGTCTTGGAGTGGCGGAGAGGGGGAGCTCCAGGAGGCCAGCAATTGCCGAAACCTTAGACTTCTTGCGACGGTCGCCAGGGGAAGCAGAACCAGAGCTGGAAGAGCAGCCCGCTGCCTTGGCCTTCCTCTTAGATGCCCGCTCGACGGATCCAACCCGCTCCCCGTTGCACAACCGTAGAATCCTAGCGCTGCAGCGTGGAGAAGGGGGGAGCGCGACGGCCGACCGGCTTGACCCGACGCCCCATGCTTCACCTTGCATCGGTGGCAGCATGTCCGAGGAAGCCGGAGCCAGAGCTTCGCAGGCGAAGGGTGGAGGCGTGGCCACCAGATCCAGAGCCGCCTCCTCCGAGGCAGGAGCCAGCCGCGACGAGCCAGCTGCTGCGGATCCTGGATCCAACAGCTACAGCGTAGGCGGGAAGGGAAGTAGGTCACCCACGCCAGGCTCGAGAGGCGGCGCCCGACAGCTGCAGAAGGCCGCCGCCACCTGAGTGGGGAGCAACGCACATGCCCCGTGCCTGAGATCGGTGGCCACCATAGGCGAGAGATGACCGCAAGGCAGCATGCCCTCGCCGTTAGGGGGAGATGCTTGATGGGCCTGGAGCAGATGGCCCGGGTGGTGAGAACCAGGTGGGCCTGGACACGAGCCTGTGTTGAGTAGTAGGCGTCCCCCGGCAGGACCGTAGCTTCTCCAAAGAAGAGAAGCGGGCCTGCAGCAGGCAAAAGCCCAGCGGGCACGACGGGCTTGGGCGGGTGTCTGCTCTCCACAGAAGGCAGCAGAGGTAGGGGACGAGCACAAGCCCTGCCGTCACCCGCCTCTGGCCAGAATTTGAACAGCAAGGAACGACAGCTTTCCCGCACAAGCAGCTCGGATCATAGGTCGAACGACGGAAAGTAGCCATCGTCCACCGCCACCGCACGCAGGGGGATGATCCCAGCAGCAGTATGGCAGTGGCTGAGCTCGAGCTTGAAGGAGAAGGCCATGGCGTTGGGGTCGAAGGAGACGATGAGGCGAGGCTTGTGGGCATCCACCGCTAGCAGAACGGAGCAAAGACAGCCCCGGTGCTCATCTTCATGCGCGATTTGTTCGGCAGTGGGGAGGTAGAAGGGGGCACACTTGATGAACTTAGGCTTGACGGAGAGCTGGAGCATGGCCATAAGGTCCCCAACGTTGGTGATGAGCGGGTAAAGGAAGGCCCGATATGCCCGTTCATCACCAACGTAGAACGGGCAACATCCCAGATTTCATTGATGAGGACGTCGGCATACGCCCTAGCGCCACCCACCTGGTGGAAGGCGAGGTGGTGCGGAATGTGCTGGAGAGCTTCAACCTTGACAAGCATGAAGATACTCGAGAACTCGCTGCCGTAGAGGCCGTCGTGCTCCACCCGCAAGATGCTAGCGAAGCCAGCGACGGATGCAACAATGCCACGCCTGTTCCAGAGCTCCAGAGGAAGCTTCTCCAACGAGAGGTTGACGACATGCTTGAAGGAGAAGGAGAAAGCATTGCCCCCCTTGTTGTGCGGCAGGATAAGCACAGAGCGATGGCTAACGTACAACATGCTCGCACGGAGGGCAGCAACCTGCTCCTCCTCGCGCTGGAACACGACGAAGACGGTGCCCATCGTAGAACCCGCGAAGTGCACGACAGAGATGCCCAGTCACTGCAGGAAGACTCGCTTGAGCCAGGGGAGAAAGCTGGGCCGGGGTGGGGAGATGTTGACAAGGCAGACAAGAGTGTTTGGTCGGGAACCATGGGGTAGTGAACGTCGAGCGAGGTGGGGCGGCCGCGAACCACGGGCTCCATAGGAGCGACGGGAGAGGAAGGCAAGGAGCTGGTGTGCGGAGGAGGCAAGGCTAGCAAGGGAGAGGAGAGGCTAGGTTTGGATGGCATAGGGCGGGGGGGGGGGGGGGTTAGACGGGAGGGTATATAAAGCCTGGGAGAGAGGCCTAGGGTTAGCGCTCAGGAAGTGAAAGGCACATTGAAAACTAAGGTGACCAACCCTCCTACAAAGCTAGCAAACAGCCGGATCCCTACAATCCCGCCTGTAATGGCTATATGAGAGGCATCGGTAACAGCGACGATGGAGGTCTCTTGGCTTACCATCTCAGAAAAGGCGATTTGGCGCAGATGAGCATGCAACTGCAGGTGACGGGGCATAACCCGAGACCAGAGCGTCTTTGAAGGACGCATGACGAGAGAGAGGCGGCCTAGAGCTAGCGCATGCGGGGACGGCAGGGGCTGAATGGGCGGCAGAGCGGGACAAGGAGGATCAGCGGGAGGAGGGGGGCAAAGCGAGGCAGCCGATTGGCCAGTGGGCGGCGATGCCGGTAAACGCGACGAATTAAGGCCAAGCACTTGATTACACACGGGGAGGTCAAGCGCCCGCCCGACCTCCAAGGCATGCAGATCCGCGCCAGAGACCCCGAAAACCTGGGCACGGGCCGCCTGCGGCGGGATATCAATCGATTGCACCTGAGCAGCGACGTGACCCAACCTCGGAGCCGGGCCAAGCAACGACGGCAGCCTGGAGTTGGCAGCCCAGACCGGGCCTCGTGCAACCGTCCGAGGAGAAGCCAAAGGGACAGAACCAGGGTCCAAGTCAGAAAGTGACATCCTGACGTAGAGCAAACCGGATTTCCAGGAATCGCGGAGCACTATCTCTTTGGCAATACACGCATGAGCGACCCGGAAAAAGAAACAACCTGGTTGCTGGGCCCTGGCAGCATAGCCGTTGGCGAAGCCACCGGACCAGCTGACCAGAAGAGAAGCAAAGAACTCCGGCGAAAAGAAGACGTCGTCGTTAAGCACGGCGGCGAGAACGTCGGCCGGCTGGCAACGACCAGCAACAGCCTCAACAGTGCCACAACCATACTTCGCCAGCATAGCATCCTGGAAACGCAAGCCTTCCATGGGGCAAACATGGTCCACCAGAGCGACAATCAAAGCAAGCAACAAGGCAACGGCAAGAAGATGGAGCAGGGATGCATCAACAAAAGGGGGAGGTTACCATGCGACAACAGAAGAGTGAGGCTACCATGCATCAAGATCAACATGCATCAGGGCGAAAGCTGCTGCATACCTGGGCACCAACGAAAAACTTGAAGGAAGGAGAGTAACTACCAGCCGGCGGCGACGAGGAACCAGTGGTGGTCGGAACGGGTCTAACGCTCTTGCGACGCGATAGTGCACACCGTAGCTGGGGTGGCCGTCGCGGCCGGGACCGGCGAGCGACGGTTTGGTGGCGCCGCCTCACGAGCAGAGGGCGACGGCTAGCGTGGCCGCCGATGTCGGGGTGGCAAGCGGCGGGGTATGCACTCCGCCTAGCCCTCACTTATATAGCATATAATTGAGACACTTCAACTGAAACAACATAGCATTGTTTGTAGTTACTTTACATATGTTCTTACCACTGCTTTGGACTGTAATAAAGCCCTGAATTTCAGTTACGTTGGGCATCGCATTGTAATCAGGTATAAACCCTAGCCGCCAAGTGGTTGGTCCACTTTCCTTTTCTTGACGATAGAACCCTAGCGAGCTTTTCCCTCCAATTCGGGTCTAGTTACTGAAATTCTCTGAAAATTAGCTGTTCTAGTGTTCAAGATCATGACACCCCTCCACTCCGACCAACCAACCTCTTCCCCAACCCCGAGCCTGCGACACCAACCGCAAGAGCCGAGGAAAACCCCCTCAAAACCCAGGAGCCGTGCTGAGCTGGCCCTCCCTCTCAAAGCAGTCAACCAGCCGCAGCTCCTCCCTCATTCCAAAGGGCCACGGTCTACGGTTTACTCTCACCAACCCACCACCCATCAGCATGGCCGAGCGTCTCGCCGCAGCCGCCACCCTCCGCGCCGCCGCTCCGTCCGGCCGCTTCCCGGCCGGCCGCCGCGCCGGGCCATCCAGCTCTGCCTTCTTCCCCTCCTCATCCTCGTCCTCCCCGGCTCTCCGCCTCGTCAGCCTCCGCGCCGCGTCGTCTCGGCCCTCCCAGGTCTGTGTCGGTTAGGTTCGGGCGGCCCAGGATTTGGACCCAAATGTTCTTGTTGCTGACTTGTGTTTGGTTATGTGTGTGATCGCAGAAGGCCAAGTCGGCGGGGAGGGGGCGATCGGTGAGGTGCATAGCAGCGGCGTCGGACGCGGCACAGCTGAAGGCCGCGCGCGAGGACATCAGGGAGCTGCTCAACACAACCCACTGCCACCCCATCCTGGTATGGTACTACCTCATAGCGACACGGCGATGGCACGCTTTTAGGCTACTATACTAGGAATTTATGCCTTGCATCAGCGTCGTCAATTAGGACAGTAAGGTGAATTCGATCCTTAGAGCAGTGCTGGGATTTTAACATCATAAAGTGCTTTGTTAGACAGTTTGCCTCTCAAAAAGGCTTGCCAACATATATCTCCACTGGACAAACCGCAACAACTTTCTGAATTAGACTCTGTGTCAAGTGATTTTCTTGTGTTATTTGTGCCAGGCTCTAGCGTCCATTGGCCCATCTAGTTCCATTTCTTCACTGTGGAGCTTAATATGCTTCCTTTTTTTTATGTATGGAGCCTAGCCCTACTATACTGAAAATGTTATGCTTACACATGAGACATTTGTTGTAATTTAATAGAATGAAGTGTGACGAGATTTGACCAATCAGGATATGAGAAGACTTCAGTTAATTAGCCATCAAACCGTGCAGAGTATTTAAAGGGCATTGTCTGATGTGAACCTTATGTAAAAGGGTGCACCCAGTGCTGAAAGCTCCCACACAAGGTGGGGTCTGGGGAAGGGAATTTCTAGACGAACCTTACCCTTGCACAATAACCCTTCTGTTATGAACGTTATGTCATAGTAACAAATGTTGCATCGACATTACACAGATGAGAGCATTATCAACTGCACTCTTTAGTCTTTATGCAGACTATATACCACATTTTCTTGTATTTTACCTTTGTATGGTCATAGGAAGTTTATCCTTGTCAGTAACAATCTTAGATATTTTCTTTCCAGTTGGCAGTCAAAAAAGCTTAAGGCATAGATAGGGATGCCATCTGTCCAAATAAGCACTGCCCACTGGAACTTTTCAAAACGAAAAATCATAGAAGTGAAACTTTTCATTTTGATGCAACTACTTAGTGCAATGCATCGGTACAGGGCCATTTTTGCTTTAGTTTACCATTCTAATACATATCAGTTTTCTATATCCGCTCCAAGATTATTAATTGTTATTTGTTTTGTTGCATCAAGGTTCGTTTGGGTTGGCATGATTCTGGCACATATGACAAAAATATTAAGGACTGGCCAGAACGAGGTGGGGCTAATGGAAGTTTAAGATTTGACGTTGAACTGAAGCATGGAGCCAATGCCGGTACGGTTACCTGGATTTTCCCGAGTACATTTCTTTGTTCCTCCTATGTCAACAGCTAGTAACTGAAAGTCCTGATCGGGTATCCTTAAAGGTTTGGTAAATGCTCTAAAGCTTGTGCAACCTATCAAGGACAAATACCCGAGTATAACTTATGCGGATTTATTCCAGTTGGCAAGTGCTACAGCAATTGAGGTCTGACCTTTGCCCCACTGTATCTGTCTAGGTTAGAATTAATATATCAATACTGTATTCAGACCTAATTTCCTTTCTTTTCTCAATCTGGTACCAGGAAGCTGGTGGCCCAAAGATTCCAATGAAATATGGACGGGTTGATGTCACAGGACCTGAGCAGTGTCCACCTGAAGGGAAGCTTCCTGGTTAGAAATCTTGTTCACTGCATATTCCAGCTCGTTGTGTTCTGTATATCCTTCTCTCTCTCATCTTTGAGTTTGTAAATATGTTTCAAAGATGCGAAACATCCCCTGACTGCTTTGCAGTAAACCAAGTGTATTCGTTATCTCCATAATCTTACTGATAATTCCATCACCACATCAAAAGCACAGAGTTGTTATTAATAATTTGGAGATAAAAAAGGCACCTGTGTATTGATAAATGCATTTAATATGATGATTGCTAATTCTTCAATTATGTGTTATTTATGTTTTTACAGATGCTGGCCCGAGTGCTCCTGCTGACCACTTGAGGCTGGTATTCTACAGAATGGGCCTTGATGACAAGGTATGTAAATAATGATCTGTGTCACCTGTTTGCCCATGCTGTTTTGGCTGGCGTTGTTGAGCTGTGTGTACGCTGTATCTGCAGGAAATCGTTGCTTTGTCTGGGGCACATACACTTGGAAGGTCTAGGCCCGAACGGAGTGGCTGGGGGAAACCTGAAACAAAATATACTGTATGCTGTTCTTAACTTTTCTGTGTATATATATGCTACCCTGGATGTTGTAATTCCCAGGTTAACGATTGCATAGCATGTTGCAGTATCATTTTGACCACTGCTGGAAATTTGCATACTTAAAATTACACTTAAAATCTCTTTGGGAACTAGCTGTGCTTGTTTTCAAGATTTGTACACTTTACATAATGTTTCTTAGCCTTTGTTTACATCTGATGGTGTCAGTTGAGATATGCAATTTTTTTTTCCAAACAGTCCTTATGGTACCCGCTTCAAAACATTAATGCTGTGTGCACCTTGCTCCATGTAGATGTACAAGTGAATTGCCTGCGTGAGTAATGTTCTTCCATTATTTGCTTTGACAGAAAAATGGTCCTGGTGCACCTGGTGGACAATCATGGACAGCTGAATGGCTGAAGTTTGATAACAGTTACTTCAAGGTAAGTGCCCCGTTCAATACTTGACATGCCTGGACAATTCATCTGGTTTGTTAGATCTGAGCTGGTAGCGATACTTTAGGAGATAAAAGAGAAAAGAGATCAGGATCTTCTTGTGTTGCCTACAGATGCTGCATTATTTGAGGACCCAGCATTCAAGGTGAGTCTGATGCTCAAACTGTATGTTCTCGGCATCCTATGAGAGTGAAATAATTCCTGAACTGACTGCATAAGAATCCACAACGCTTTCAGGTCTATGCAGAGAAATATGCAGCAGACGAAGAAGCATTCTTTAATGACTATGCGGAGGCTCATGCTAAACTGAGCAGCCTGGGTGCAAAGTTTGATCCTGCCGAGGTCAGTGTCAGCATCTCGTCCACAGTTTACCAAGAGTGGGCCGCCCTTCAGTTTATTCTACAAACCATTACATAGGCGTTGCTCTGCTCTCTGCTTTTGATCCAACCTTATTGTCCTTGTGTTTCAAGCTGATCTATGTGGCTGTCCTGCAGGGATTCTCATTGGATGATTAGCGCCGCGCGTTAGCCAGAGAACCCTTGAAGCAGCCAAACACACTTCCAAAAGGTACATCATACCCCTTCCCACTCCCCAGTTTGTTGATTCATGGCACAACCCTTTCACCCACTTGATCCCATCGATAAAACAAAGGGCTCACTTTGTTGTGATCCCTCGCAGGACCAGAGGACGGCACAACTTAATCACCATCGTTCCTCTCCAGCTTGGTGTCACCATACTACAGGACGAGGCATTTTCCCAACTTATTATCATATATGTACAAGATAGAGATTTTCCTTTCCAGCTTGGTCAAATTGTTAGATTTGGCAATTGAGGTGCAAAAATAATACAGGCATGCAAACAAATCTGAGCCATTCATTCATGTGAACCTGCTCCGATGACAAATTCGTTTCATTCAAAAATTTATCACATGATGCTTTGCCTGCCTGTGCAGTGCTGTTCCGTGCCGTGCTGTCATTTTTCTATTAGTCGTGTGGCTCATCGAGCACGGTGGGGGGGGGGGGGGGGGGGGGTGGTGCAGTAAACATCAGATCTGCAATACTGCAATACATAAACCCCTGGACCCTACAGCCTCTGAGGAGCTGCCTCCCGGCGTAAACCAGGAGTGATTTCCATTTGGCGAGCCCCTCCGTCTTTGTCTCCACGGGTAGGCAGAATCTTTGGAGCAGTGATCCATGGAGGGCCTGCCGGTATGCCTGGACCCGGTCCACAGTCCGTGCGTGCGTACCTACCGGTGGCTTGGAATGGATTGGACCGATCCGTTGGTGGTGGGTGGGCGTCCACCATTCATTCAAGGGAACAACGCTGGTTAATAAGACATCAGCAGGGCAGCAGGGCTGTGAATGAATGAATTAAGAAGGGCGTATGTGCTGTGGTGGTGGCGATGGCCTGCGACGACGGGCGCGGCATTAACTCGGATCGGCCTCACGTGCTCGCCACGTGCCGGGAGTGGTAGGCTCTGTGGCGCAAGCGGAACAACGGGCCAAACCCCAAAACTACAAACCCCAAGGAGTGCGCACTGCGGAGGTCCCGGGTCCGGTCACTTTCCCTCCCGGTGGCTATACTCGCGCTCACCGCTCCCTCCCGCCCAAATCACCCAACCGTTTCTGTTTACCCCTTTGGTACCTCTGGAAATGAGAAATAGGCGTCGGTTGCCTTGAGTTTCCTGGTGCTATTTTTACCCATTCCCGTGACAGCATACAAGAACGCACGACCTAAGGACAACTCCAACGCGCCGATGCAAATGGTCCTTGGTTTTGTCTGCTTTTTGTCCATTCAAAAGAGCGACCCGTGTTTCCGGTTTTAAATTTGGGTTGGTCGGCGCGTCCAACATAACCGACACATTAGTCCACATCATTAAGAAAAACCCGACTAGGTATGTAATTTTTAAATTTAAAACATACAAATTAATAAAACATAATTAGACATTAAACCATCGCCCAAAGTCCACTTCAAACATAATTAAACATTATTTAAAAAAATTGCAACCTCACAGCCACCCCAGCCTGCAGCCCTAGGCGTCGCCCTCGTCCTCAGAGCCGATGAGGTCGAAGAACGCGGGTGCCGCAGCCCATGGGAAGGCCTGCTATTAGGCCGTCAGCATCGCCTGCTCCCGCGTCTGCTGTTGCGGCAGCTCTGCTGCACGGCGCACGTGCTCCTCCTCCTCCTCCTCCCGTGCCCACCGTTGTCGGCGCTCCTCCTCCTTTCGCTCCAGTTGCATGCGTCGCTCCCTCGTCGGCATGCTCCTCCGCCAACGCGCGGGCCTTCCACTGCTCGATATAGGCTGCCTCCCGCGCCTCCGTCGTGCCTAGCCACTCGGGTGGTGTGCTGACCCACTCCCGCACGACGCCGTCCCACTGGCACCTCTCCGTGGCGACGGGTGCTGCCAACGTGGGATCAGGCTTGGGCCGCGATGGTGGAGGTGGTGGTGGTGGTGGAGGGTAGACGTAATCCCCCGCAGTCAAGAGCTGGAGCGCCTCCTCCACGCCAGTCCAGCGGGCGTCCTCCTCTCTCTTGGACTCCTCGAGGGCGTGCTGGTAGGCCTCCTCCAATGCGCCCAGGTACACCGCCTCGGCCTCCTCGTCCTCCTGCGCCACCACCAGGGGGCAGTGGTGCAAAGCCGGACTCGATTTGGATGTCACCGCGGTGGCACACGTCATGCTCAGAGGCGAACCAGACGTCCTAGTCGGGAGAGTCTGGCGCGTACGCGGGGTAGCGGCGCTGCACCGGCCTCGGGAGAGCACACCGCTTGTGGATCTCCCCTGCACGCGCGTGCGGTGACTGTGGCACGGCTGGCACTGGAATGCGGTGGGGGTCGAGGTGCCAGTCGTGGGGAAAGTTGATGTCCGACCACGATAACAGGACGTCGTACTCCCAGTGGTAGCGCGCATGGTGCATCGGGATGTACAGCTTGCCTCGTTGCTGACGAGCCCTTCCCTCCATTGGCACAAGCGTCTACCTCGCCGGACCGCATGACGAGCTGGCCTCGACGCTGTACTTGGCCTTGCCCTTGCCTTTGCCAGAGAAGCCAACCATGGGTAGGATTCCTGTCTGTCGGTGAGGGGGCAAGCGTGGCAAGATGTGGATGGGAGGAAGAGGAAGTGGATGAGGCCGTCCCCTGCACGCTTGTCATTTAAAAAGTGTGTGGACTCTTGATGCTTCCACTGGCTACCATGTGGGCCCGAGGTGGGTGGGTCACATTCAATATGATCGTGATGGTGGTCGGGCGGCCGACACGCGTGCCCGAGGTGGACACCGAGTGGATGCATGGCATGTCCATCTTGTGTCCATGTGAACGCAAATCCGGTGCAAATTTTGGGCCTAAAATGCGTCCACACGGACACGCAACGGACATGATTTGGGTTTGGGTTGGCGCGTTGGGCTGGTGTTTTCGTTCGTTTTAAGCAAAATGGACACGCGCAGACCAAATGCGTCTGCGCGTTGGAGTTTCTCCCAAAAGGCTTGAGGGTTGTGGAGGGGGGATTGTAAATTTTGGCACTTTTTTTAGATCATACATGTAAAATTTCATACATGTTCTCCATTATATCCACATGTGCTACGATATATTCCTTGATAGGTGGGACTACACCATCTCGGTCATGTATGTCCATCCTTTTCTTCTCCACTTGTCATTTTTCTTGCCAGAAGTCGCACACTCCACATCTCTCCGCCGCCCTTGTCTTGACCTCCTCGCCCGCCTTCCCCCATGCAACAATGCATTCACCCACTCCATGCCATCGTGTCTATGCTTCCTGACACTCATCATTCTAACACCCTTCTCCTAACCCGTGCTCAACCTCTCTCATCGTGGGGGCAGGGTGAACCCTGCTATCAAACAAGGTTCATATGCAAGGGAAGGAGAAGAGAAGAAGACAAGGGGGGGGGGGGGGTTGACTATGCTGAGTCGCTCTTTATCAATTTCATGGGTTTTGTAAAACTTAACGTTGTTGCATCGTTCAATCAAGACCTTCTAAGGGGTTCAACTAGTGTGCAGTATTGAGAGATAAGAAAGGTAAAAAAAATTACCGGGGGAAATATGAGAATAAATGTGTGCACGAATGTCCAACAGATGAAGCATTGGCACTGAGGTTCAAATTATCCCTTGTGCAAAGGCTAGACTGTAATTGCCTTGCTATCAAGTTAGACATTTTGGATGTCATTAACACCATGAAGAAACAAAAGATGTTATGCGAGAACGGTGACAATCGTTTTTTATAATTCATTATTATATGGTTTGTGACTTCTCACTCATTACTTTTGAACATTGTAATAGAAAAGCGGACAAGATCACTCATAAGCTTGCTAGATTGGCTAGATTGTTTACAACTTATGATTGGTTTGAGGAGCCTTTGAATCATATTGTAACCCTCCGTATAGACGATGTAATGAACAAAGTCTTTCTGTTATTAAAGAAAACATTTAGGACCACAAGAGAAGGAAAATAGTGTATAGACTGTGTGATCCAGATAATAGCCGCCGATAAGCACACCATCGGTGGTCTTAACCCCAAAAGCCCCCAGAAAATTTCGGAGCTTTAGACCAAAGTGCCAAAAAGGCGGCACGACCAAATCGACAAACGAGGCCACGGCGACCCAAGCTGGCAAAGCTCCCCTGAGGAAGACGGCGACGACACACCAAAGCAAAGCCCACGAGCCTCCCCTCCATCCCCACGAGCTCGCGCTCGTGCTCGCCTGCTCCCCACCAAAACCCTAAGCCCCCCACCCCGCCCCCCGCTCCAACCTGAGCTCTGCGACAATGTCGTCGTCGTCGAAATCGACGCGCTCCAGCATTTCCCCTTTCCGATCCCGCCGCTCGTCCGCGGTGGCGGCGCCCGCGGCGCCTCCAGCGACGAGGACCTCGTCGGGAGGCCGCGCGTCCACCCCAGCCTCCTCCGCGCGGCCCATCACCCCATCGTCTTCCTCCGGTGGCCGCCCCACCACTCCCTCCGCCGCCTTCGCGCGCCCAGCCACCCCTTCCTCCGCGCGGCCCACCACGCCTTCATCTACCGCCTCCGCGCGGCCAACCACGCCCTCCTCGGTTTCCTCGCGAGCGACCGGGAGGGCGCCGTCCACCGCGGCGGTGGACGCGTCCAATGCCAAAGAGAACATCATGGTCACCGTCCGCTTCCGCCCCCTCAGGTGCGCTGCTGATTTGCTAGCTTTCTGCTACTGAGGACGTGAGGTTCTGGGTTTTGTGCTTATGTGTTTCAAAATTGTTTGTATTTGTTGGTGTATAGTCCTAGAGAGATCAACAAGGGGGACGAGGTGGCTTGGTATGCTGATGGTGACAACATGGTGCGTAATGAGTACAACCCGAGTATCGCCTATGCTTTTGGTGAGTGCTTTTCAGCCCATTTCAGTTAATATTACATACTGTATTACAATGTAGATTGTGGAATCGGTGATGTTAAGGAAATGTCCTCACATGAAACAGAAGGGATTGCCATATTCGGGGTTTTCTTTGTGAAATGAGGGTAAAATTGTTTGATGACTAAATGCTCTGTTGGGGCCATCGAGGTGTAAATGTAATGGATATGCCACTTTTGTGGTGAGAATGTTGATATATTCTAGTAATAGACCGTCGAAGTGAGTTACAGCTCTATAGGATGTCTCACCTTTGTCAAGCTAGCTTTATATCATGCAAGCTCAAGAGTGTGATGAGAATGTGTGCTTGTTAGTGAAGTAGCAAACACATGGTAAAGATTAATGTGCTATTGTTTTGAATCTGAGGTGCTGTTACACCAAAAGGACAGTTTAACATTTTTCTGAGAGGTACAAGGCAGACGCACACCACTCGTACACAGCATACACACACATCCACATGCCGGTCTGCTATCTGCACCAGGAAATTTATCGCACTAAATGTGCATGTGTGAAAGTACCTGGAAAATGCGCGGTGCCTAGTTCTTGACCCAAGGGCCGAAACAGCTGGGTTGCCTGCACAACTCCAGAGCTAGCCATCCGAGCAAGGCTCGTCTTGTAGGGTATGCTTGGTTGGTGGTTGGTGCCAAAACATGCCCTACCAAAATTTTGGCAGATTTTGGCTCTTACTTGGTTGGTTGCCTATGAAATCTTACCAACTCTCCTCGCATTCTCTTCACAAATCTTGCCAATCTTTTGGCAAACAAAGGGTCAAGGAATCTCTAGCCAATATTTTGGCTTGCCAATGGGTGGCAAATTTTGGTAGGGCATACTATAGCATGAACCAAATACGCCCGTAAAAATAAAGCTAATATCAGTGATCATAACTTCATACTTTACAATTTGTGACATCTGCCAGGTCTGTGTAGTTTGCTGAAACCTACATCTTCTTTGTTTCCATTTGTTCAATTTTGCAGATAAAGTTTTTGGTCCAGCTACTACAACTCGCCGCGTATATGATGTTGCTGCTCAGCATGTTGTAAGTGGTGCCATGGAAGGAATCAATGGTATGTTTCAACTCTTATTGTTTCTAATTTCTAGAGTGAATTATGTTCAACTAAATGTAAATTTAGTGGACCAGGAACCACCGTTATACCCCTATTAATATCTTTAGTAGGATAAATATTTGGTAGTAAGGTAGATTTGGGCAACATACAATAAAAAATCTGACGCAGGGAACTGGATGGATCTGCATTACTTTTCATAATGCCTTTGAGGGAACCTCCATACCACGTTTATATCCACCTTTGCAGTGCCAACTTTGTTGTGATCAGACATATCTGGTCTCGGATCTCGCATGCTTCTTTGTTACAACTGATATTACATGATTGTCAGAATCTCGGATTTCCAGTGGTACCTCTACTCTCTTTTCCCCTGAAAAAGAAGCCAACCGTTCCTCTACCTTTAATTAGGACGTACTCACTTAAATAATTGGTCATTGCTAGTCTTGCCTTCTTTCTCTTGTATATAATGTTGTACTTTTACCTTTTGAGATTTGTTCAATTACGAAAACATTGCTCTGTTTCTTTCAGGAACTGTTTTTGCATATGGTGTCACTAGTAGCGGGAAAACTCATACAATGCATGTAAGTTTGTGCATCCTCTAATTGTTATGTGTGTGCATTTGTTATCTTAATTTTTCTAACACGTCTAGCGGTGTGCTTCTACGTACATGTTTCTTCAGCAGAAGACATAGCTTTACGGTTTAACATATATAGCTATTGTCCTCTTTTCTCTCCTATGAGTAATGCCTACCACAGTTCACTTGACCTACACACATAAGCATGTGGAATTTGTTTTTATCAGCAGCAATACTGAATTCTCTTTCACGGTACACTTGGATTACCTTGATTGCAGGGAGAGCAAAAATCGCCTGGAATTATCCCATTGGCAGTGAAGGATGTGTTCAGCATTATTCAAGATGTAATTTATTTATATGTTTCTGTCTATAAACTGTTAAAAAGATCGGGCTCGCATGACATCATTATTTATTTTCTTGACCTCAGACACCTGGACGAGAGTTTCTTCTGCGAGTGTCATATCTCGAAATTTACAATGAGGTGACATATCTTTCAAGCAATGCATTTGTTTGCTGCTGATTTGCGACACAAAGACGAATTATCCACTATGCGTTGGAGCTTTAAATACATAGATTTGCTACCTTATAGGAACCAGTTTGTTTCTTATCTATATGATAATATATAAGACCAGGAGTCCCATGCCATGCACTCCTGATTATGATAAACCTGATGCAGTAAGGCTTACTTAGAAAACAAGCTTAAAATGGTGGCAAAATAGTAAACTGGAGCAAACTTTTTCTGAAATCACTCATTAATATGTTTAGTAGTTGTTCATGCTTTTGATTTTGTCACTTTGCAGGTTATAAATGATTTACTTGATCCGACAGGACAGAATCTCAGAATTCGAGAAGACGCACAGGTACCTGGTCATTGGATAATGTCCGATAATACTATACAGCGGGACAATCTAAACTAGATGGAAGCTTATATTCGTTTCTCAATATGAATTATTGCATACTTATCACTTATGAGTTCTTATTTCACATTGCGTGTTGATCTATTTTATTCCCTTTTCTCATTTCTCTCTGATGAGTCTCCTGTCAATAAATGTTGATCTATACTAGATTATACTTCCTTATTAGCCACTAATAATTGTACCCTCTTTCTTTCTATTCATTTAGGGAACCTATGTGGAAGGGATTAAAGAAGAGGTCGTCTTATCACCTGCACACGCACTCTCTTTGATAGCATCTGGAGAAGGTATTTGTTTTATCTTGATAACATCCACTGCTTTTCCCAGATTATCACCAATCGCATCCAAGGAAGATTTCCTCAGTTCCATGGAGACTGCTTGATCTCCATGTTTGTCTTTGTGATTTCTTGTGCTAAAATTTAAACCTACAGTATAAGTGGCTTTGCTGGTGAACCCATGTACTATGTGTGTATCTCCGTCTTTGACCTTCTGCAACTTCTGTGTGTGGGTCCATGCGATGCTTTGGCAATTCATTATTTTTATCTACACCTTGAAATTGAATTACATTAACCTTTTTGAAAAAGAAATTACATTAACCTTGCACTGAATTACTGACGCCGTTGCGTCTGGCAGAGCACAGACATGTTGGATCCAACAACTTCAATCTTGTCAGTAGTCGGAGCCATACTATCTTCACATTGGTATTCTCTCTCATCCCTCCCACCCCTCTCTCTCTCTCTCTCTCTCTCTCTCTCTCTCCTGCACACATCTGTTGGCTGAGACTCTGACAGTGTTTGCATCCAGTGTACTGCCAAATATTTAGTGCTTGCTGAGTCTGCAAAATTATGTTAATTGTTCCATGTTCACTGAATCTTAAACTCTGCTATTTCTTCCATTGGGAAGTTGTTTGATGTAGCCAGTTAATATAGTTTCAGCTCAGGTAGAATTGTTAAACTTACAGTGTTACACACCTGCAGACCATTGAGAGCAGCCCCTCTGGTGAAACTGAAGAGGAAGAAGTCAGATTGTGCCAATTGGTAATTCCTCTCCTCGAGTATGCTTATAGTTTTCATACCATTTCAAGCACCTTACTGATTGTCATCTTAGTAGAATTTATTTCTACATGCTCTTATTGTTTTAATCCTTATAATTTTGTCAGAACTTAATTGATCTGGCTGGCTCTGAGAGTTCCAAGACTGAAACAACTGGATTACGTCGTAAGGAAGGTTCATACATAAACAAAAGCCTGCTCACTCTTGGAACTGTAAGTATCCTGCAACCTGCGCTGCTGCTGATTTCTCTTTCTTTGTGATATTATTGACAAATATATACAATATTAACTCTGTAAAACGTTTCATCGAGTTGTCCCATATATGCCAGGATTAACTTGCTGTAGTTGCTCACAGCTGATCGCTACAACCTGGATCACATGACGCTTAACCTCAAATATAAATGACTAGTCGGAAGGGGTACTAGGGAAATGATCACATTTTATTCGCTTATTTAGTTCTTCTCATGGTGTGCCAAATCTGCTAGGTTTAACTTGTGATAGTTGCTTGTAGCACTAATTAGACAATTTTTACATGCATGTCTCCATACCTGATGCTAACCTGGATCCTCATGATGCTTAACCCCAAATATAAATTACTAGTATGAAGGCATACTAGGGAAATGATCACATTTTTGTACTTCTATTTAGTTCTTTCCATGTTAAATTGTCAATGGAATTTTGTCGCAGGTTATTGCTAAACTTACAGATGGCAAGGCCACCCATATTCCCTATAGAGATTCAAAGCTCACACGCTTACTTCAGTACTCTCTGAGTGGGCATGGGCGCATTTCTGTGAGTGTTTCTTTGTACAGTACACTTGTGCTTTCTATCTTACAAAGATCCTTTATTTCTTTACTTATTTTTCACCTTGGCTTTGGGAACCTTTCCATGTGTATATGTGGACTCATAAGTGCAAGTAACTTATGTTGATATATTGTCACCCTTATCTTTGTCACAGCTTATTTGCACAGTTACCCCTGCTTCCAGCAACACCGAAGAAACACATAATACATTAAAATTTGCCCACAGGAGCAAGCATGTCGAGTTGAAAGCTTCTCAAAATAAGGTAACGATCAATCAGTCTTGAATCCATATTGTAAGGAAGATGCTTGTTACTGATGACAAATTTTCTTTCCAGATAATTGATGAGAAGTCCTTGATAAAGAAGTATCAAAAGGAGATAACATGCTTGAAAGAAGAGCTGCAACAACTTAGACGTGGAATGATGGGAAATGGGTACATTCTTCCCACGGATCAGGAGGATCTTGTTAATCTAAAACTTCAGGTATTTTTTACATGTTTTTCAGCACCTAATAGGGTACTTAACTGTTGTCCATTACTCCATTTGTTCTGTTTCCCTTCTTAATACGAACAAAATCGTCACTGCAAGACTAACTTTTCTTCCACTAAGTGTGCCTGTACTCCATGCATATTGGGATACTTTTCTTCCAGATGGCATAACTGTAGATTAAACCCAACCTGTTCCTTCCGAACATGAATTACTTGGGCCATATTTTTATCCGTGATGATTAATTTATTACTGATATTCTCTTTGTGTAATAGCTTGAGGCTGGCCAAGTCAAACTCCAGTCAAGGTTAGAACAGGAAGAGGAAGCAAAAGCAGCATTGATGGGTAGAATTCAGAGGTTAACAAAACTGATACTGGTATCAACCAAAAGTTCAATATCCTCAAAAGTTTCAGGACAGGCTAGCCTCCGCCGACGGCATTCATTTGGGGAAGATGAGGTTTTTAAGCTCAAGCTCTCTTTCTTTGTTTGGTTGCAACATCTTAGTCTATTAATCTAACTTAACATAAAATTTGTAAAGAGCCTTATGACAAAAGTTGAGACATAAACTGAGAGTAATAGTGCAAGTGTATTTTAGCCGATAGTGCAAGTGTGAAAGAGCAGGGTAGGTACTTCCTTTATTTTGTTGTTTTTGTGGATCGAATTAAGGAGGAGGATGTTGAAGCTTCCATTTTCTCTAGGATGTTATTTTATCTCACTTTCTTCGACATTGCAGTTAAATTGCTACACGGTTGCAGCTTTTGTTCACACTTATGTGTACCATGTGAGGTTACTCTGTGATGATGCAATTGTTGGCATTGTTATGAAGTGAGCCTATATTCCATCGGGCCAACAGGCCAGCACATATACATGAAGGGAGATAAGCAAAGAAGCCCCTATACAATATGATAACTACACACACAGCACAACCCTGTTCTAACACCCCCCCTCAAACTCAAGGGGGATCTTGGACACCGAGTTTGGACAGGAAAAAACTGTGTTGGGACCGTGTCTGAGCTTTCGTCAGAAAATCAGCAAGCTGAAGCTCCGAGGGCACATACTGAGGGGCCACAATTCTGTCTTGCACCTGAGAACGAGTGTAGGAGGCATCAACACCGATGTGCTTGGTGAGCTCATGCTTAACAGGATCACGGGCAATGCTGAGTGCCCCAGTGCTGTCGGAGAGCAGAGGGGTCGGTGTAGCAGTGGAAACACCAAAATCCTGAAGAAGCCATCGTAGCCAAGTAATTTCTGCAGTCACGGACGCCATAGCTCGCAGCTCAGCCTCAGCACTGGAGCAAGATACAGCATTCTGCTTCTTGGTCTTCCAGGCAATCAGGGAGGAGCCAAGAAAAACACAATAGGCAGAGAGAGAGCGGCGATCAGTGGGATCGCTGGCCCAGGTAGCATCACGCCATCACAGTAGGCCTGAAGCTGAAGAGAGCTGGAGCGAGGGAAGAATAAGCGACGAGTCACGGTACCACGAAGGTAACGAAGAACACGAAGAAGGTGACTGTAGTGAAGTTGAGTGGGAGCAGAGACAAACTGACTTAGAATGTGCACAACATAAGAAATGTCAGGACGAGTGATGCCTAGATAGACAAGGCTCCCAACAAGATGGCGGTAGCGTGTGGGATCTGCAAGGGGTTCACCCTCACCAGGACGAAGATGGAGACCAAACTCCATAGGAGTGTCAACCGTGCGCTGATCAGTGAGGCAGGCACGAGTGAGAAGATCTTGGATGTACTTCTCTTGAGAGAGATAAATACCCTCAGGGGAAGAAATGATCTCAAGTCCAAGAAAGTAGCGAAGAGAACCCAAATCAGTCATCAAGAATTGCTCATGTAGACGTTTCTTCACAAAATCAATGAATTGGTGGTCAGCCCCTGTGATAATCATGTCATCAACATAGAGTAGTAAAAGGGTGCGACCGCGAGGAGAAGTGTGAATAAACAGAGCAGGATCATGAACACTAGCAGAGAACCCGATCCTTGTGATGACGGCGGAGAAACGCTCAAACCAGGTACGAGGAGCTTGTTTCAGCCCGTAAAGAGCGCGCCGAAGGCGACAGACAGTGCCATCAGAGACAGTATAGCCAGGAGGCGGCTGCATATAGACCACTTCCCGCAGCTCACCATTCAAGAAGGCATTCTTGACATCTAATTGAGAGATGGACCACTGCCGAACAGCAGCAACAGCCAAAAGAGTGCGAACAGTGGTCATGTGAGCAACAGGAGCAAAAGTCTCATCATAGTCACGACCATACTCCTGCTGGAAGCCACGCGCAACAAGACGAGCTTTGTAGCGCACGAGAGAACCATCTGAATGTGTCTTAACCTTGTAGACCCATTTGCAAGTGATGGGTCTAACGCCTGTAGGCAGGGGTACAAGGTCCCAAGTGCCTGTGCGCTCAAGAGCATGAATTTCCTCTGCCATAGCATGCTGCCATTCAGAATGAGCAGCAGCCTCACGATACGTAGACGGCTCAACAAGAGTGGTAGCAGCAGCAACATAGTACGCAGGAGGCTGGAGAGTGTGGCGATCACGCAGATTATACCGAGGAGCAGGAGGGGTAGGTGGTTCTGAAGGAATGGGACCCAACAGGGAAGGAGTGGAAGTGGAAGTGGGCGCATCCGAGGGAGAAGGGTGCCGAGCACGACGGGAGTAGACAAAAGGAAGCGGAGAGAGAGGGGAAGTGGAAGGTGGCGCATCAAGGGAGAAGGGTGTTGAGCACGACGGGAGTAGGTAAAAGGAAAAGGAGAGAGAGTGGATGGCTCAACCCGAGTAGGAGAGTCAGGAATAGAAACCTCATCCTGTGTAAGCTGAAGCTCATGAGCAGACACAGGTGAAAGGCTAGGAGTGGACCTACCAGGTGACGATAAAGGTGAAGAATCAGGTAGAGTCAAAAAAGAGAGAGGCTCGACTAACGACTCGGTTGTGGCAGTAGAAGAATGACGAGGGTAGAAGGAGCGAGACTCATCAAAAGTGACATCTTTGGAGATTCTCAGTCTTCGAGCAATAGGGTCCCAGCAACGGTAACCTTTGTGCTCCAAACTGTAGCCAAGGAAAACACATTCAACAGATTGATCAGTCAATTTGGTGTGTTCATGAGGGTGGAGAAGAACAAAACAGGCACAACCAAACAGGCGTAGACCACTATAATCAGCTGGACCATCACCTAGATGATCAACTGGTATCCCTCCCTGAAGAGCAACAGAAGGCTGAATATTAATGAGATAAACAGCGGTAGAGACAGCCTCAGCCCAAAAGTGCAGGGGAACAACAGAAGATAAAAGAAGAGCCTGAGCAGTCTCAAGGACGTGACGATGTTTGCGTTCAGCCACCCCATTTTGAGCGTGTGCACCAGGACAGGAATACTGAGGAAGGGTACCCTGTTCAGCAAGGAAACCACGAAGCGCACGAGATAAGTACTCGCCAGCCGAATCAGCACGAAAAACTCGAACAGAGGAATCATACTGAGTGCGAACCATGGTAGCAAACGACTTGTAAATTTGAAGCACTTGACTACGAGATGACATAAAGTAGATCCAAGTGTGGGGAGAAAAATCATCAATGAAAATTATATAATATTTGTGACCCCCTTTCGAAACAAAGGGGGCAGGACCCCATACATCAGAGTGAACAAGTTCAAAAGGTCGTTGAGAAACATAATTACTAGAGGGATATGGAAGTTGTATCTGCTTGCCAAGCTTACAACCCATACAAGTTAGTGAACTATCACCAGATACAGACCCTAGAACACCACTCCTAACCAAAGAAGACAAGCGGGAGCCACAAATGTGACCCAATCGATGATGCCACTGAGCGAAGGATGTGGTGGAGGTGGCAGCTGAAGCAAAAGGGGTGGTGATGTCCGACTGGCTAGAGGACGCAGCGGAAGGAAGGCGCAGCCAATCGAGCTCCCAAAGGCGCTGAGAGTCATGGCGCCGAGGACCGATCCCAACCAGAGTCCCCGTACGACGATCCTGAACACAACAAGAGTCAGAATCCAGAATAACACGACAACCCAAGTCAGTAAGTTGACCAGCAGATAGAAGTTGCATAGTCAGTTTAGGAACATGAGAAACGGCAGGGACATGAAAAGAAGACGTGGAAAGAGTCCCTCTTGCGGCAACAGAAAGAGAAGTGCCATCTGCAGTCTGAACTGTAAGAGGAGAAGGCACGGAATTGACAGCACAAAGATGATCTCTGTGTGGTGTCATGTGGAAGGAGGCCCCAGAATCAAGAATCCAGGGCAAAGATGTACCTGACGAAGAGTGCGGTGGTGGACCAGACGTCTGACCAGCAGAACCAGCAGAACCTGAGGATGGTGCAGAAGCAGTAAGGCGGCGCAGCAAGGTGAGCATCTCCTGGTGAACCTGAGGATGGTGTCAAGGGAGCCCTCACGAGAATTAGAGGAGCCTCCCGAGTCCTTTTGAGGACGGCCACCACGGCGACCCTGTTTCCTCCTCTTGATGCACTCCGTGATCATGTGACCATCCTGCTTGCAGTAGTTGCAGAAAGCACTAGTGGAGGTTGCTGCCACCTGTGTAGAAGAGGGCACACCAGGCAGCGGTGGTGGAACGCGGGCAGCCAGGACTGCTGAAGAGGATGGCAATAAGCCCGTGCTCCGTAGGCGCACCTCCTCAGATCGCACCTCAGCAAGGGCCTCCAGAGTAGAGAGCCGAGGATGGCGTGCCAATAGCTGAGCACGACTCTGCTCGAACTCCGGCCGGAGGCGAGTGAGGAAGTCGTAGAGGCGACGAACCTCCAGCTTAGCTTGTTGCCGCACACAACACTGACATCTGCGACAAACATCAGCTCCCAGAGAGTCCAATTGGCGCCACACCGCCGACATCTCCTTGTAGAAATCATCCACAGTAGCATCTCCCTGTTGTAGTTGTTGCTCTTGACGAACAACAGAGAGATACATGGCATCCCCTGTAGACTCATAGCGATGGAGAAGGTGCTCCTACATCTGATATGCAGTGGTAAGGGCCACCACATCCATGGTGAGATCAACATCCATGCTGTTCACCAAGATAGAAGAGGCTCGAGCATCATCATTTGTCCATTGCTTGTATAAGTGGAGTTGATTCTGATACTCTTCAGTGGCCTCTTCAAAAGCATCTAGCATCTCACGTTGCTTGGTTTCATCGGCATCAACAGGGAAGGCCAACTCAGCTGGAGGAGTGGGCAGCAGGGGACAAGGCAGAGCACCAGAGAGGTGCTCCCAGACCAGCTGGCCCCTCATGTGCAGCTTCATGTGCTGCACCCAGTCCCTGTAGTTCTGTCCGTTGAAGATAACAGGACATCGTGGGACTGGGACAGCACCGGTGGTGGTGGAGGGCGCCATTGCAGCAGAGCAGCAACAGCAGCTCGTTGAAGACCAGCAGCAGCAGGAGGCACAGCTTGATGGCAGCAGCAGACCAGGAGGAGAAGAGCAGCAGCAGTCGCACTTTGAAGAGCAGCAGCAGCAGCTCGTTGAAGAAGAGCAGCAGCAGCACGTTGAGGCGGCTGCGCCGGCCGGGAAGGACGGCGGCAGCAGCGGCCTGGAACGGCGGCGGCCTGGACCAGCAGGCGGCAGCAGCTACCAGGAAGAAGAGGGGAGAGGCTCGATGAAGAGAGGAGCGGTGGCCGCGGCGGCGGCGGCGGCGACCAGAGGCGGCGGCGGCGGCTGGGGAACCTAACCCTAGCTCTTATACCATGTTATGAAGTGAGCCTATATTCCATCGGGCCAACAGGCCAGCACATATACATGAAGGGAAATAAGCAAAGAAGCCCCTATACAATATGATAACTACACACACAGCACAACCCTGTTCTAACAGGCATGACATAAAATTATGAGTGCTCTAGAGTTCTCCAACAAGTGGATGATGTTTTGCTTATATGGATTAATTTGATTAAGAAAGGACAAATGGAGTTGTTCATCTTGAAAATTTTACCTATCATACAAAATTCTTACTTTGTTTGTAGCTTCTACTTTTCGGCTGCGCCTTTGTTCATGTGAAACCTTTGTAATTTTTATGTAACCTACTTGTTGATAGGGTTCTTCAATACTGTTTTATACTCCCTCCGTTCGGAATTACTTGTCTCGGAAATGGATGTATCTAGAACTAAAATACATCTAGATACATCCATTTCTACGACAAGTAATTCCGAACGGAGGGAGTATTAAGGAGTTCTTTTTCTGAAAGTTTTTCGCTTATATGGATGTGGGTACACACTACTAATCCCATTTTGTACGAGAGCTTAGTGCATAGGATCCCGGCAATATGCAATCAAAACATACTCTTCTGGGCAGTATATCTAACTGAATGACTAAGTAGCTATATGTAGCTGAAATGCTCAAGTAAAAATCGAATGGAACATGAAAAATTGCTCTGCATTACGATTTTCAACAGCATATTATGGTTGTATTTTTAGAATAAAACACTGTTTCTTGTAGTTAAAAATGCATTATTTCTCCTGATGATTATACCTGTTTCGTGCATTGGAGTATGCCTATTATTCTTATTCGGTTTCTTTTTGCAGCTTGCTTATTTACCTGATCGTAAGCGGGAGTACTCCATAGAGGATGATGATATTAGCCTTGATTCAGAGTTTTCGATTGAAGCAAAACTTGATTCTAACAATTCTGACGAGCCTGCTAGATTTGATAGAAGGAATCGCAAACGTGGAATGCTTGGTTGGTTCAAACTAAAGGTCATTTTCGTGCCATGGATTATGTAGTTTGTGTTTCTCAGTTTCTATGTTAAGTTTTGTATTGGCACCACCAATTTTTATTTTTTTTGTTCTCTCCTGGTAAAGGGTTGCATGCTTACAGTAGGCAATTTAGCTTTCCTGATCATTCAAAAAGGATATAATTTAAGGAACACATTAGGTGGTTTTACTGGAGTCTTCTAGTTCATTTTATTCTAAATGTGCTCTCCTCCACTTGCATTTACTTTTTCTTCTTCTAAATATCTCTTGCATGATAGGAATGCAGTACAATAGTTTCAGTTCAAATAAAGAAGGAATGCAGTACAGCTAGGAGTTGTTTGCTTGCAGACTTCTATACATTGGTAGTAATGTATGTTAAGCTTCATGCACCAGCCAACACAACCAAAAGTCCGAACTGATGGAAAGGGCTATCCGGCTATGCAATCCACATATACACTTGAACACCCCCTCTTATGTGTGACGCGGGAACTCAACATGTGAATAGACTCAGAGGTATGGCTCAAGAGGCCTATACGTGGACACAAAAGAGGGGGGGGGGGGGGGGGCAAGAACAATTTCTTGGATAAATCATGAAAGCCAGGACTTGAACTCAAGACCTTAGGCTCTGATACGGGCAAGAACAATTTCTTGGATAAATCATGAAAGCCAGGACTTGAACTCAAGACCTTAGGCTCTGATACCATGTTAAGCTTCATGCACTAGCCAACGCAAAGTACGAACTGATGCAAAGGGCTAGGCAATCCACATATACACTTCCAGCAAAGTACTTGGTTTTGGTGGTTGAGATCATAAATACTCCGTCCGGAAAAGATTGTCCCAAGGTTATCCCTCAAATGGATGTATCTACCACTAACTTGGTGCTACATACATCCATTTGAGGGACAAGCTTTTCCGGACGGAGAGAGTATCAGCTCCATCTTCTACCTGATTTTTAAGACGTGTGGTTCCACTTATGCGCCCCTCTTTTTTATATACACATGGAACACTCAGGTCTCGTCTCACCATTTGTTGGATGCTCTCTAATTGTTCAGCTATCTTCATTGATGTTTCATATAGCTTTGTGAGCTATTTTATTTTTGTAACTTGTAGTAGCTTAGTTGTATAAGCTATTTGAGTTAGTAATATAAGTTATCTGAATTACTCATTGATATATGTTACTTATGCAGAAGTCAGAGCAATTATCTGGGCTATCACCTAGTGCCGATAGTGATAGCACTGCTAGCGGCTCACCTTCCTTCTCCAGATCATCACAACAGAAACACCTATTGCTTGACCTGAAGGATGGTCGAAGGAAATCTGTGACTAGGAAAGCAGATGATTCAGCACTCGGTGATTCTTTTCTGGAGAGGACTCAAGCTGGTGATTTGTTTAGTGCTGCACCCATAGTACGACACCCTCTGCCGGTGAGTCGGTTTTCCAACTTTCTTACATTTTCACCTGTTGCTCTCATTCTAGCATGATGCACACTTCCAAATCCATGCCTTTCCTTCTCTTGGTTGGCACAAACTATGCTGTGAAATATGCTGGAAACCTTCCATGTTAATTAATAACAAAACCTTCTAGTTCTGGATTTCTTCTTGCTGAAGAACAGTGGCTTGCGGAGAGCATTCACACAGAGATGGTTGTTGCATATATAGGGTAATGTGATTCCGGATTAAAGCTGTTGACAAGTGGACTCAGCTATAATAGATTTTAGTTACAAAAAGTGTATTTTTGGCCCTGAACTGCGAGGGTTGTCTCTGGCCTATGTTCCTTGCCTGGCTGCCTCTTCTGACTAGAAGCAGCACACATCCCATGGCTTAGCTAATATGGCAGATTGACTCATATTGTCTTTTGTTTTATCGCGTTTTTGCTATAATCACTGGTTTGGACTCGAACTGAGTCAACTGACATATTACATGTATAGAGTGGAACAACTATTGTGGATCAAATAGATCTTCTCCAAGAGCAGGTCAAGATGCTGGCTGGGGAAGTCGCACTATCTACAAGCTCACTCAAAAGGTTATTAGAGCAAGCAGCCAACAGCCCTGATGATTCGCAAATTCAGGTAAATATATCTGTAATCCTTTCTGAGCTAGCTGGGCATATTCATGTGATATCTTCTTTAGCTCAGCTATTTATTTAAAAAATATACTTATCTGAGCATTCTCATTCCTCTTCCTCCGCAGGACCAAATTGAGAGATTGAAAAATGAAATCAGTGAAAAGAAATCACATATACATGTGTTAGAACAGCGCATAATGCAATCACTGGAAACTACTGATGACCCAGCTATTAGGACTGAAATGACCCAGGTAATAGTTCTCGAGTGATGCTAAACTGAAAAGTTTGAATTTGTCTTATGTTGCCTTACATGCAAATTTGTACAAAATTTCATTTGAGCATTCTTCTTTTGTTTTCGTTAAGGTCTACCTTAACTTTCTAGGTCGCGTTACTTATTTGGCCATATGCTATAGTGTTTTGGATTCCTATGTTAATGATTGAAATGTTTTTTGTGATGTGATTTTTTCAGACCTTTTCAAGGTTGAGCACGCAATTGAGTGAGATGACATGTGAACTGGAGGTTTGTTCAATGCCACTTCGTCAGCTAATATTTGTTTTTTTGGTTGATATTTATCCTATACTAATTACTGTTTCGGATGTGTTGTCTCTGCAGATCATGTCTGCAGATAATAAAATTCTTCAAGATCAGCTACAAACAAAGGTGAGAAAGGGCGGGAGAACAATTATTTTTCATCTCCAACATATCAGTCTAATGTTCTTGTTCAAATAGGTATCAGAAAATGCAGAACTCCAAGAAACAGTTGCACAATTGAGGCGACAAATCAGTAATTTGTTGAAGGCCTCTAAGAGTGAGAATAATGTGGCCGGTACGCAGTTTAGTGAACCATCAACGTCAAGAAGTTATCCTAGGGATCAGGTAGATGAATTCTCAAGTCATGAGAACATTCCCTCTAGAACAGCGGAAGAAAATAAGGAGTCGCCATTAAAATCTCAAGTGCTCATGCAGGTAAGCATCACATCCCCCTAAATTTATCTGCGTCCAGTTAGTCTGTCACTTCAAATCTAAAAACCAGCGCTGCAGGCTGCAGAAATTGAGAATTTGAAGCAAGACAAGCTGAGGCTGACGGAAGAGAAAGATGGGCTAGAAATTCAGAGTCAAAAGCTGGCTGAAGAATCATACTATGCTAAAGAATTGGCAGCTGCCGCTGCAGTTGAACTAAAAAATTTGGCAGAAGAAGTCACCAGGCTTTCTTACGAAAATGCAAAGCTGGTTGCAGACTTTACTGCAGCCAAAGAGCTTACTGCATCAGTCACTAGGGGCAATGACACAAAACGCCGTGATCAAGATAATGGAATTTTAGTTGAGGAGATGCAGAAAGAGTTGGTTGCTAGTTGCCAGCGAGAGGCTGCCTTAGAAGACACATTATCGCAGAAGGCCCGAAGGGAAAATGAGCTTTTGAAGATAATTGATGATGCAAAGTGCCATGAGCATGATTTGGAAAATGAACTAGAAAACATGTGGGCCCTTATTTCAAAGATAAAGAAAGAAAGCTCTCAGGATGATTTGTTTGAATTTAAATCAAAGCAAAACGGCTTTCATTCATCGAAGACTGATACTGGTAGAATCCTAAGCGATATGGAAGCTTCAGATAATTGGAAATGGTATGGCATCAGTACTTTGGAAGAAGCCAAAGCTGCATACAATTTTGAAAGAAGGCGCTGCAAAGAGTTGGAAAACGCAATGTCTAGATTGAAGGTGATCCTATTATATTTCTTACCGTTGTAACAAGTGTCCTCTCTGAAATCTGGATACATCTCATCTATATTTTGTGCACAGTATTTCTTTCTGCTAGAGCTTACCTTGAACCACATAATCCAATATACAGAGATGACTCGTGTGATGTCCTTCTATTCTTCTGATGCACGTGTAGGACCTTTTCAGGGTGAAGATATCAGAGGCTTGGAGGTTAAAGTCCTTGAGGAGCTACAGAATTTTCATGTGGAAGCATTGTCGAGGATTTGCCAAGAAAAGGTACGTTATCTCATTTCTACTTAATTTTCTGAACTTCCTGCCAGCTGCTACACAGTCTTGCACTTGAGCACATCTGAGAGAGAAGGCTTCATTTCATACCTGTAGATTTTGGGTGCTTGTAAGTACCTATCTCCACCCTACTTACCGCTTGTAGTTTACAGATGGCAAAGCAGGTGCTATAGCAGGCCTCCTTGTTCAAGCTGAGTCTTGCGGCCATATCTCATGTTCGTCGGCTGCTGTTTATTCACCCGGTATATTGCTGCTACAGTCGAAGCATGTGAATTCTATTTGCATTAAGACTTACAACACCAGATCAGGGCACTTCGGACAGCCATCCTAAGCCTGTGTTATCAAGCAAAAGGGGAGGCAAAATATAGTTCAGTTGCCCCGTTGTTAACCTACCGGGCGCTTACTCTCCTGTACAGTTTACTCCACTAGAAAGATCTAACTGTAGATTGTATTTACTCGTACTACGGCCTAGCAAGAAGACGCCAAAGGCGTAGCTAATCCGCGCTTTTGCCTCCAGAGTCAGAGATGTAATCCCGACTTCTTGAGTTGAACAGGTGGAACTGTTTGTTTAGCGTGTTTGTATGTGTTTAGGCGGATATATGTAGTCCTGGCGTACTTGTTCCCTGGAGCAAAACTGCAGCCTTCGCACATTATTTTCATTTTCATGCGTGATCGCCGTATGCTTGGGACTGTACTTAGTGCTGGATTTGACTTCAGCAATCAGTGGCGGCACGGATTTCCGGCTGATTAAAGCGTCGCTACGGATTGTGCAAGCTAGGGTTCCACGTTTGCGCGCGGCCGAGATCTGGGTTGGTGGTGGTTGTCATACAGTGCCGCGAGACATTCTTTTTCCACGGTTGATCCAGGAGACCAGAACGTGTGTGCGCGCCCGCTGCCCAGGTCCTCCGATCCGTGTTCAGTTGCTGTACGGCGGCGCCGTCGGCAAGGAATTTTTTTTTTGGCGGGGGGAAAGGAAATGAATTTGTGTTCGTGTCACGGCAGCAGCTAACGTAAGAATTTGCCTTCAATTCGCATGTCCATGGTTGATCTCTGGTCGAGGTGATCAACCCGGGGGGCGCAGTGACGAAGTGTAAGCTTGCTCTCTAGTTGGACTCTGGAATGCTGAAAAATAAGTTTACCTCACCATGGAGCTGCCGCTTATATCTGGCCATGGGCTGGGCCGGGCCTAAAAAAGCCCACGGTAGAAAACTGAGGCCCAGGCCCTACCATCGGGCCTACTTTTCAAGCCCAAGCCCGACCCATCTGGTAAAAAGCCCTCAAAAGCCCTTAGGGCTTAGGGCCGTGGGCTGGGCCTCTTCCTTAAAATGCCAATATGCCAAGCCCAAACCCGTCCAGGCCCTGCTGGTGGGCTCAAAACTTGGGCCCAAGCCCGGCCCATGAGCAAGCCCATCGGGCCTAGGCCTTGTATTTTAGGGCCGGCCTGGGTGGGCTGACAGGGCCGGGCCTGAGATGGCCAGGACTACTGCCGCTCCATCCACCTAGAGGTAGGAGCCATGACAGGCACAGTGCCGCGAAGTACTGTTACCTATTGCAGGAAACTGCAGATTGTTTGTTCCATCTGGCATGGATCACACAACAATACGTTTGAACGGATGGCATCTAGCAGTGGTTTCATGGAGGAAAAAAAAGTCTCTCCGTTAGAAACTCCGTTTCCAAGTTAAAAAACCTGTTTCCAATGAATTCTTGTTACCTTGTTATCAAATTATTTGTGTCGCCAAGTTGCAAGAGAAACCATTCGTACGAACACCGATGTTGGAGGTATGACAAAAAGAGGAAGATCAAATCAACACAGAGGACATAAGATTTTAACGTGGAAAACCGCTCCGATGAGAAGGGTAAAAGACCACGTGCGCAACTAGCGAAACTTCACTATATCGGAGAGGTTACAAATGCTGAGGATTTACAATGATGATTTTATCCCATTCGGCAGTTTACATGAGGCATATATAGCGTAGGTGACCTACGCTGAAACTTATCAATACTGGGGTGTGGGGGGGGGGTGCAGAAGTTAGCCTTTATATGAATTTGGATCACTACTCAACAACTCCATCTTGAGACAAATTCCATCTTGCAGCATGAAGAATAATTTTTTCTCCCGAACAACAAAGAAAACACTTTATCGCCAAACAACCGCTAGGGCTAAACATCTATACCAACTAAGTCCTAGCAAAGCTCAAACATAGCAAGAGGAACTGGCTTTGTCATCATATCAACATGATTATCATGAGTACTAATCTTGCACACCTTCAGTTTACCTTGAGCAACAATGTCTTGGATATAATAGTATTTGACATCAATGTGCTTTGTTCTCTCATGGAACATCTGATCCTTCCTAAGGTATATACCACTTTGTCAAATAGATTAATGTAAGAATTATCTCCACAAAGCTTAGCACAACCTTCCAGCAAAACCGATTCTTTACATGCTTCAGCAATAGCCATGCATTCTGCTTCATTGGTAGAATGGGCAGTTACTGGCTGCAATGTTGTCTTCCAGCTTGCAACACAACCACCAACAATGAAAACATAACCTGTAAGGGACCTTTTCTTACCCAAATCGTTGGAAGAAATATCTGAATCCACTTTCAAACAAGCATTGGAAGTGCCACGATGGTACCTGAAAATCCACTGACCATCCTTCCAATGTTCTTTACCAGGATTAGCCATGTATCTACTGACCAAACTCATTGCATATGATAAATTAGGACGAGAACACACCATGGCATGCATTAAAGAACCGACAACACTGGAAGATGATACTCTTGACATATACTCAAAAAATTCATCCTTACTAGGACATTGAGAAAGTAATAATTTGAAATGAGGAGCAATAGGAGTGCTTACTGACTTAACATCATGCATGTTAAAACGATGAAGCACTTTCTTAATGTAACTCTGCTGACTAAGAAATAGCAAAACAAATTTTTTGTCCTCGGTAATCTCCATACCTAAAATCTTCTTAGCAGCACC
Organism: Triticum aestivum; assembly: GCF_018294505.1. Lineage (NCBI taxonomy): Eukaryota > Viridiplantae > Streptophyta > Magnoliopsida > Poales > Poaceae > Triticum > Triticum aestivum. Next base: position 469,028,872 of record NC_057798.1, on the reverse strand, counting down.
AAGATCCTTCATCTAAAACTCTACTTAACTGTGCCTTTAAAGTAGTGATCTCTTTCTTTCCCTTGGCAGCAATCAACATAACATCAATGTATAGTAACAAGTATTATAGGTGACCCATCAACAAACTAATGTAAACAAAGCTATCATATTCAGACCTCTTAATTCCATGTGAGATCATAAATGAATTAAACCTTTTATACCACTGTCTTGGAGACTACTTCAAACCATATAGGGACTTTTTTAATTCGTAAACAAAATCCTCCTTACCAGGCACAATGAAACCTTCTAGTTGGTCCATGTATATCTCCTCCAGTTCTTCATGCAGAAATGCACTATTCACATCTAATTACTCAAGCTCAAGATCATGCATATCTAGAATATTGGAAAATGTATGGATGGAACCATGCTTTACAAATGGATAGAACACATCATTAAATCAACTAGATGACCCGCTGAACCAATTGGCGCAGAGACCAATTGCAACCCGAAAGTTAAGCAAACTATCTAAATGATTTTTTCCTCAACTACGTGTGAATGATTATGTTCGTATTGTGTTGGTATTTGTCTTGATGATCATCATTCCCATAGCTTTTTTGTCAACAAACAGTTGCCCCATTTGCGTAGAGACCAACTACACCCCAGAAGTAAAGAAAACTATCTGAAGGGTTTTTTCCTCGACTGTCTGCAAATGATTATGTTCGAATAGTTTGATTAACTTCCAGGCTGCTATTGGTCGATGGAAAGAATTAGAAGGCCCATGGAAAGAGCACAGCCGCGGGGCATTGGCAACACACACGCACAACAAGAACATTAGCCGAGCAGAATGCGCGTCCAATAGCCGTACAACCACTCGAAAACATTGTTAGGCCTATCGTTGAACTTATTTCTTGACACAATGTGCCCAGGAATATGAGCGGGGACCGGTGTCATGTGTTATTACTCGTGCCTGATGGATGATGAACCTCATCCAATGCTTCAGGCCTGAGCTTCCATCGGGTTCGACAATTCATTTGATGTTGGCCTTTGTATTTGTGTATGTTGGTCACACCCATGCGCCCGCGATGCTAGATTCCATGACCGTTCAGTGTTGTCCTGCCTAGCTATAGGATTGAGAGTATATCGAGAGGGGGGGGGGGTGAATGGGAGATTTAAAATTTCTTTTGAAACTTCAACTTTCTCGAGACAAAATAGCAGATGTAAAACTACAACATGAGTACCGAAGCTAAATTAGAACATGCACACAAAAGAAAGACAAATTAAGCGAGAAATATTATGCAAAACTTTCAATGAAATCGATGATAATTTTGATGTCTACTACACAACTTATTCTTGTAGACTTGTGTTGGGCCTCCTAGCATAGAGTTCTGTAGGACAGTAGCAATTTCCCTCAAGTGGATGACCTAAGGTTTATCAATCCGTGGGAGGCGTAGGATGAATATGATCTCTCTCGAATAACCCTGCAACCAAATACAAGAAATCTGGTGTGTCCCAAATGCACCCAATACAATGGCAAATTGTATAGGTGCACTAGTTCGACAAAGAGATGGTGATACAAGTGTAGTATGGATAGTAGATATAGGTTTTTGTAATCTAAAAATATGAAAACAGCAAGGTAGCAAGTCGTAAAATGGAGCACAAACGGTATTGCAATGATTGAAAACAAGGCCTAGGGTTCATACTTTCACTAGTGCAATCTCTCAACAGTGCTAACATAATTGAATCATATAACAATCCCTCAATGTGCAATAAAGAATCACTCCAAAGTTCTTATCTAGCGAAGAACATAAGATAAAATGCTTGTAGGCTACGAAACCACCTCAAAGTTAACCTTTTCGATCAATCTATTGAGCCATCCCTATAAGTGTCACAAACCGCCCTACAATTCGTACAAAAATAACACCATATGATACACATCAACCAACTCTAATGTCACCTAGATACTTCAATGTCACCACAAGTATCCGTGAGTTGATTATTAGATATGCATCAAACAACTTTAGATTCATAATATTCAATCCAACACAAAGAACTTCAAAGAGTGCCCAAGATTTCTACCGGAGAAAGTAGGACGAAAATGTGCATAGATTACCCCAATGTCACGATAATCTGCAAGTTGATTGCCAAAACATATATCACGTGAATCAATAGAACACCCCATTGTCACCACATGTATCCACATGAAATACATACATCACGTGTTCTCAAATCCATAAAAGTATTCAATCTGATAATAGTGAAACCCCAAAGGTAAAAACTCAATTCATCACAACAAGATAGAGAGGGAGAAACACCATATGATCCAACTATATTAACAAAGCTCGCGGTGAAGTACTCCCTCCTCACCAGGGAGATCACGGAGATGATGAAGATGGCCTCCGATGATGATTTCCCCCTCCGACAGGGTGCCAGAACAAGGCTCTAGATGAGATCACGGAGTTACAGAGGCTTCCGGCGGCGGAGTCAAAGTTCTAAGGTTATTTCTGGGGGTTTCTGGATATATAGGAATTTTTGGCGTTGGTCTCACATCAGGAGGTGGTACAAGGGGCCCACAAGCCACAATGGCGCGCCCTGGTGGTGAGTGGGGCCCTCATGGCTCTTATGGTCCTCCCCAAAGCTTCTAGTGTCTCTTTTGTTCCAAAAAAATCGTCAAAAAGTTTCAACCCATTCCGAGAACTTTTATTTCTGCACAAAAAACAACACCACAGTAGTTCTGTTGAAAACATCATCAATTTGGGTTAGTTCTATTCAAATCATACCGAAAACATATAAAATTGATGTAAACATAGCATGAATACTTCATAAACTATAGATATGCTGGGGATGTATTAGCATCCCCAAGCTTAATTCCTGCTCGTCCTCGAGTAGGTAAATGATAAAAGAAATAATTTATGAAGTGTGAATGCTAGCATAGTGAATAAGTTTGATCAATGATAATTTCAATCACTTTTCCTAGCAACATAACAACAACTCTTTCTCATAAAACTCAACATGATAAAGTAGCAATCAATTCACATGTTATGGTTCAAATAATGCATTCTCTGAAACTTAACAACCTATGTTCCCAAATAATTGCAATTCAACTTATTCAAGAAAATCTAAGTAAGAGCGCTACATACTCAATATCAATAGTATTCTATGATTGCTAGTACTCAAAGCATATTTTAGAAAAAATAGCATCCATCAAGCACAGAGACAGATAGGGGCTTAATGTTTCGCCTCCCAACTTATTTATCATAGAGATAATTGTCAACAATAACTATTCATGATCAAATATATTTGAATGGCCATATGTGCCTGGATCTTTCCCGACCACATGATGCTCGCCAACTAGAGAATAATTGAGGTTGAAATGAGAAGGAATACTATTGACTCTTGCATAAAAGTAAATACATAAAGTAAAAGATAGGCCCTTCGCAGAGAGAAGCAGAGGTTGTCATGCATTTATTTTATTTTTGGATGTGCAATCCCTTAATGCAAAGAAACGTCATGTTATATTACCCCTTGTGATAGCAACCTTTATTATGCAGTCCGTCGCTTTTATTTCTTTACCATCACAAGTTCATACAACGCTTATTTTCCCTTGCAATAAAAGATCATACATATTTTAGGATCAATTTTTATTACTTTTTGCACCGATGTCAACTTACTTGAAGGATCTTATTCAATCCATAGGTAGATATGGTGGACACTCATGGCAAGAAACTGGGTTTAAGGGTTTTTGGATGCACAAGTAGTATCTCTACTTAGTACGATTTTTTGGCGTAAAAGATCCTAAGCAAGCACCACATGTTGGAGGATACATAACAATATAACTTCTATGCAAATATACCCAAACATAACTCATTACGTTGTCTTCCTTGTCCAACTTCAACTAATTTTCTCAAGTTTGAAAAAAATGGGTATTAACAATCATAAAAGATGTCCAAGATAATATATTCGTATGTGAAAGTTCTCTTCCTTATACTAATCATTCATGAATTGCTTGTATGACTAATATTGTGATTGTGAAACTTCAATACATTTTACTTTATAAACCCAATGTGAAACTAATACTAGGTATGATACAAGAATACGAATCACATGCAATTTCAACTTTATGATATTTAATTCATTCAACAATTTACTCTTTGGTATAAGTGAAGCACGAGAGTAAATGACAAAGTACTCTAAAAGATATAAGTGAAGATCAATGGGTAGTCAAACAATTAAGTAGCTATGTGTGGACTCTTTCTCTCATTCAAGATTTAAGATCCAAGGATTTAAAAAAACAATCAAAACAAAAATAAAATGACATTCCAAGAATAGCACATGTCATGTGAAGAAGCAAAAACTTAGGCTCAACCAAAATTGACCGATAGTTGTTGAAGAAGAAAGGTGGGATGCCTACCGGGGCACCCCCAAGCTTAGATGCTTGAGACTTATTGGAAAATTATCTTGGGATGCCTTGGGCATCCCCAAGCTTGAGTTCCTGCGTCTCATTAATTCCTCACATATCACGGTTTCCCTAAATCTTAAAAACTTCATCCACACAAAACTCAACAAGAATTTGTGAGATAAGTTAGTATAAATCAATGCAAAACCTTATCACTCTCTATTTTAACAATTCACTAAAATTATTATTAAACATTTCATACTAAATGCCTCTGCATATTTAATACTCCTACCCTCAAACAGGACAGTCTGTAAAGGATGAAGCAGGATCCATACTTATTTAACTCAAAAAATTCTGAAAATTTACCACACTGTATAAAATGTATCATAGCTTCTCGTGTCAAAGTTTCAAGCTTGTATCACATTCTAACTTTTCTAGAGAATTTAAGCAAGAATGGAAAACTTTCTGTTTTGAAACAGCAACCCATATACTTGCAAATTGAGCATAGTAAAGGCTATACTTGACACTTTTATTGAAATAAAAGATGCAAGACATTATTCTAAATAACAGTAGGCAAATCTCAACAAAATAAAGTGATGCTCCAAGCAAAACACATATCATGTGACGAATAAAAATATAGCTCCAAGTAAGGTTACCAATAGCACTGAAGACGAAAGAGGGGATGCCTTCTGGGGCATCCCCAAGCTTAGTTTCTTGGGTATTCATTTTATATTAACTTGGGGTGCCTTGGGAATCCCCAAGATTAGGGTCTTTCCGCTCCTTATTCTCATATCGATATCTCACCCAAAACTTGAAAACTTCAATCACACAAAACTTAACGAAACTTTGTGAGATTGGTTAGTATGATAATGAACAAATCATTCACTTTGGTACTATCAATACAAGATTCATAATCACATAATTGCTACTATACTATATCATTCCACAATTTATATTGACCAATATAAGCTATAGAAACTATAAAAGAAGCAAACTATGCATTGAAAACAGAATCTGCAAAAAACAGAACAATCTGTAATGATCTTAACAATGAGCATACTTATGCAACTCTAGAAATTTTGAACAATTAGGAAAACATAGGGAAGTTGTATATAAATAATGTGTAAAAATTTTAGATCCAAAGAACGTTCCTGTGATTTTTATATTTTTCTGGACCGAGCGCAAAAGTTTTTGTATTTGCACAGAATCAAGTCAACTACCATCCATACTATCCCAAAGGCTTTACTTGGTTCTTTATTGAAACAAAATCCATAAAACATGATCAATACATTATCTTAATCATGTGAACATATAAAACTATTAGGGGTAAGTATTGGGTTGCCTCCCAACAAGCGCTTTTCTTTAATGCATTTTTAGCTAGGCATGATGATTTCAATGATGTTCGCATAAAAGTAGAGAATTGAAACATAATAGGAGCATCAGGAAACATATGAATAGAACATTTAATCTTAACACACTTCCTATGCATAGGGATTTTGTGACCAAATAATTTATGGGAACAAGAATCAACTAGCATAGGAAGACAAAACAAGTATAACTTCAATTCTCAACACATAGAGAGGAAACTTGATATTATTGATATATGTAAAAACATATGTTCCTCTCTCATAATAATTTTCAGTAGCATCATGAATGAATTCAACAATATAACTATCACATAAACCATTCTTTTCATGATCCGCAATATAGAAAATTTATTACTCTCCTCATAAGCAAATTTATTCTCATGAATAAGAGTGGGAGTATCATATGAAACTCGAATACTATAAATTGTTGCCACATTAAAAGAGTAATTTTCAGTAAAAGGGTAATTATAATTATGACAAGTTTTGTAAATATAATCATCACTACTTTTTATAACATAAGTATCATCACAATAATCATCATAAGTAGCAACTTGGTTCTCATCATAATCAATTGAAACTTCTTCTGAAATAGTGGAATCATTAATAAATAAAGTCATGACCTATCCTAATCCACTTTTATCATTATAATAAGATTCAATAGCCTCCAAAATAGTGGGATAATCATTATATAAAGTTGACACTCTTCCAAACCCACTTTCATAAATATTGCAATCATCATAACAAATTTGCATATCAAAACTTGGGGGAATAAAAATATCATCTTCATCAAACATAGCATCCTCAAGCTTATGGCTTTGCATATCACTAGCATCATGGATATTCAAAGAATTCATACTAACAACTTTGCAATCATGCTTATAATTTATGGATTTTATGCCAAACATTTTATTGAATTCTTCATCTATCACTTTGGCACAATTTTCCGATCCATCATTTTCAAGAAAGACATTATAAAGATGAATAGCATGAGGCAACCTCAATTCCATATTTTTTGTAGTTTTCTTTTATAAAACCAAACTAGCGATACAAGAAACTAAAAGACTCAATTGCAAGATCTAAAGATATACCTTGAAGCACTCACCTTCCCGACAACGGCGCCAGAAAAGAGCTTGATGTCTTCTACACAACTTATTCTCATAGACTCGTGTTGGGCCTCTAAGCGCAGAGTTTTGTAGGACAATAGCAATTTTCCCTGAAGTGGATGACATAAGGTTTATCAATCTGTGGAGGTGTAGGATGAAGATGGTCTCTCTCAAACAACCCTTCAACAAAATACAAGAAATATATTATGTCCCCAACACACCCAATACAATGGAAAATCATATAGGTGCACTAGTTCGGCGAAGGGATGGTGATACAAGTGTAATATGGATAGTAGATATAGGGTCTTGTAATATGAAAATATAAAAATAGTAAGGTAGCAAGTGATAAAATGGAGCACAAACGGTATTGCAATGCTTGAAAACAAGGCCCAGGGTTCGTACTTTCACTAGTACAATCTCTCAACAGTGCTATTATAATTGAATCATATAACAATACCTCAACGTGCAACAAAGAATCACTCCAAAGTTCTTATCTAGCAGAGAACATAAGATAAATTTTTGTAGGGTATGAAACCACCTCAAAGTTATCTTTTCCGATCAATCTATTAAGCCATCCCTATAAGTGTCACAAACATCCTTAGAGTTCGTACTAAAATAACACCATATGATGCACATCAACCAACTCTAATGTCACCTAGATACTCCAATGCCACCACAAGTATCCGTGAGTTGATTATTCTAAATGCATCAAACAACTTTAGATTCATAATATTCAATCCAATACAAAGACTTCAAAGAGTGCCCCAAGATTTCTACCAGAGAAAGTAGGACGAAAATGTGCATCAACCCCTATGCATAGATTACCCCAATGTCACAATAATCCACAAGTTGATTGCCAAAACATATATCAAGTGAATCAATAGAACATCAAATTGTCACCACGGGAATCCACATGCAAGACATACATCAAGTGTTCTCAAATCCATAAAAGTATTCAATCTGATAATAGTGAAACCTCAAATGTAAAGACTCAATTCATCATAAAAAAGATAGAGAGGGAGAAACACCACATGATCCAACTACATTAACAAAACTCACGCTACATCAAGATCATGCCAAATCAAGAACATGAGAGAGAGAGAGAGAGTGAGAGAGAGAGAGACAGAGAGAGAGAGAGATAGAGATAGATAGATATATAGAGAGAGAGAGAGAGCAAGAGATCAAACACATAGCTACTAGTACATACCCTCAGTCCCGAGGGTGAACTAATCCCTCCTCGTCATGGAGACTGCTGAGATGATGAATATGGCCTCCGGTGATGATTTCCCCCTCCGGCAGGGTGTCGGAACAGGGCTCCAGATGAGATCGCAGGAGGTACAGAGGCTTGCGGCACCAGAGTCAAAGTTCTAGGGTTATTTCTAGGGGTTTCCGAATATATATAGGGATTTTTGGTGTCAGTCTCATGTCAGGAGGTTCCACAGGAGGGCCACAAGCCACCACTACTGGAATCAAAGAATTTGCCGTCAGCTAGTTCTTTGCCGTCCTCTAGCGGACGACAAAGAAGGTCTGTGCCGTCCGCTTTGAAAAAACAGACGACAAAGAACTATCATATGGCAAAAATACAATTTACTATCTATCAGTTCTTTACCGTCAGCCAGCGGACGGCAAAGGGCCCAAAGGCAGACAACAAATATATTAGTTGGGCCCCACGGGGCATGGAGCTAGCTAGGTAAAATATTTGCCGCCCGACATATCTTTGTCGTATGCTAGCGGACGACAAAGAATTTGCCTAAAACGGCCATGCCCCCGGCCCCAACCCCCCTCTCTCTGTTGCTCTATCTCTCTGCCCTCACGACCTCACCCGCCGCCGCCCCTTCCCGATGATCTCACCCGCTGCCGCCCCATCCCCGGCGACCTCACCCACCGCCCCTCCTCGACGACCTCACCCACCGCCACCTCTCCCTGACGATCTCACCCGCTCCCCGGACCCTGCGCCCTCCCCTTCTCCGACGACCTCAGAGCCGCGGTGCCTCCCTGAGGGAGTCCTGGATTAGGGGGTATCCGGACAGCCGGACTATACACTTTGGTGAGACTTTTCTCTCCAGACAGATCTTCGTGTTCGGCGGCTTCGCACTACGGGCCAATTCGCTTGGCCATCTGGAGCAGATTGACAGTTACGCCCCTGGCCATCAGGTCAGATTTGGAAACTTGAATTACACGGCCGATATCCGCGGAGGCTTGATCTTCGACGGATTTAGGCCTACGCCAGGAACGCCGAACGGTCACGACGAGCATGACTTAGATATGCTGTCGGACAGTATTCGGGATATCGCACCCGCAGTAGCTCCGGACCTAAATCCGGGGCAGATCGTGTCATCCAAGGACGGGTGGATGGACCCCGCCACGGAGGCCTCATACCCATCGGTGGTAGAGCCGAACACAGACTCCACCCCTAAGGAAACCTGTGTCACGGGACCCCCGGACTTGTGTCCGTCCATAGGTTCCGGGCCGCGCGCATCCGGGCCCATTGAATCCGACTGGGCTCCGGTAATGGAGTCCACCGCTGTGGATACCTTTCAGCACTCGCCCTTCGGCGACGTATTGAATTCATTAAAGTCTCTCTCTTTGTCAGGAGACTCCTGGCCGAACTATGTCCGGCTCGAGTGGGAAGCAGATGACGAAGAAATTCGTTACCCACCCACCACCCACTTCATTGCCACTATCGATGATTTAACCGACGTGCTTGAATTCGACTCCGAAGACATCGACGATATGGAAGACAATGCAGGAGAAGAACAGGAACCACCGCCCACAGGGCGTTGGATAGCCACATCCTCGTATGATATATACATGGTGGACACCCCCAAAGAAAACAATGGCGATGAGGCAATAAAGCATAACCCCTTAGGGAAGCAATCAAAGCATGGGCGTCATCGGCGTTGCTCTAAGCCCCACCACAGCAATACCGGCACAGGAGACGAAAACAATCCGGATGGTGCCGAAGATGAATACAATCCCGATCAGCCTACCTTCAAGCAGGCCGAACAGGAAGACGGGCAGGTTAGCCCAGATGAACAGGCGACGGATGGATGCTTGGAGGATGACAACTATATGCCTCCCTCCGAAGACAAGGTGAACCCCGGCGATGATGAATTCGGTGTGCCTGCGAATCCCGTAGAACAGGAGCGCTTCAAGCATTGGCTTATAGCCACCGCAAGAAGCCTGCAAAAGAAGCAGCAACAGCTCCAAGCTGATCAAGATCTTCTCATAGACAGATGGACTGATGTCCTGGCAGCCGAGGAATACGGACTCGAGCGCCCCACCAAAGGTTACCCAAAGCTCAAGTGGCCATCTCAGCTTGAGGAGGAGGCCCTAGAGCCTACACTACCAGCAAATGACGAGGCTGACCGGCCACCTCGTGGCCGAGATAAAACGGCGTATCAGCCTGAATACCAGCGCACACCCCGACGCCAATACACTATGGCCCGGGGCAATACACAGGACCTGCGAGATAGCATCCATAAACCTCGACGCAACAAACATAAGCGTCACAAGAACAATGATGACGCCCAAGACACGACAGTAGATGCCGGATTCCGCGGCTCCCACTCTGGTCAGCAGAAAAAGAACGATTCGGGCCCATCCGGCCTGGACCGCATACTTGACCGCCCATGTCAAATTCATGGTACCCCAGGAACGGCAGCCAATCATACCAATAGAGAATGCCGGATCTTCAAACAAGCCGGCCGGTCACGTGCCGGAAACAATAAGGGGTCTCAAAGCAATGAAGACAACGAGGAGCCCAGACCATCAAGCATTATAGGGCAAAAGAAATTTCTCCGCAACCAACAAGGTGAACGTGATAAACACCATCCACATCCCCAAATGGGAACGAATGCGTACTCTTCGGGACGCCGACTCGACAAAGCAAGTCGCCCTAGGGTACAAAAATACGGCCGATCATCTTTGATCATATAGACTGTCCAGCCAATTTCAACCATGGCAATTCAGTTGCACTTATCCTCGACCCAATAGTTGGCGGGTTCCACCACATACGAGCCCCTATTTGCAGAGACAGCAGCCCAAACTTGCTGCACCAGGACACAGTGCACCAGATAGGTATTGATCGCTCGAGGATCAAACCCGCTAAAAACATCTTCTCAAGATGTCGTACCAGGTGCAAAGGTCAGTTTTACAGGCCCACCACCCCGGAGGTTGTCTTCGGATCACCAAACAATCACCATACTGAATAGTCAGTCTTCGACATTGTCCCCTTATACAGTAACTCTTACGTACTGTCGGGGCTAACCGCGTTGGCTTGATTCAACGCGGTACTACACTGTGCCTATGGCAAGCTTAAAATACCAAGCCCACGTGACATATTCACAATTATGGGCAAGGCCAAACTCCACCCCGGCACCGGAAAGTATACCACCACGGAAGCAGCGAGTGGTGCCTTTTTATCTAACCTTGATTCGGCAGCCAACCTCCTGGACACCAACAAAGGAGTCCGAACTACTTTACGGCATGATAGCCCGGCTCGACCAGGCTTCAATCAAGCACTCCGGCATAAGTTGGGGAGGGCCCTGCGGTTCAACCGCTCCATGAAACAAAAATGTCTCTAAGCATTTTTTTTACAGGCTCACTTTTGCGCAGAACAGGACTGGCGACATGGAATCAGCTTGGATTCATGAAGAGGGAATATACAAATACTCCCCCAGAAGACAATCCAAATACACTTCAGATCCGCACACAGCCTCCTCCCGCCCGATCTCAACAGGTTCCGCCACCATACCTCTTTCTATAGCATCAACCGTACTCATACGCATAGACGTGTCACTCGACTATAGCATATAGAGTTACATGACACTTACCTGTTGTCATTCCTCATTGACACCTTTTTCGTCATAACGGCATCCACACATCATGTCATGCCTTAATACGCCACGGGCTTCATTGTACCCATACTATGGCAACAAAGTCTGGGCACCTTCTCGGTCGCTCGGCACCCCGAACTTATAGCATTATATGCATCAGCTCCGAATCATGTCTTGGGTCATTAGTTGGGTTTGCCCGGCTCCCATGTTTTGGTACCTTACGTTCCGCTATATTGGCTAAGGTAGCGCTGGGAGAACTACCGTGATTGTGTCCTGGTTCTTCCGGACGAGCACCTCAGTAGAGAAAGTCGAAAACTGACTGTCATGATACGGCGAGAGCTGGTCAGCTGTTCGAGAGGTTGTAAAATCTTTAAGGGTTTATTCCGCATAAGGCCATAAAAAATACAGAGTGCGACAGATCGGTCTCCCGATCAGGTGCTGTTAGAGCCCCTCGTGCGGTCTTCCGAACACCAGGGGCTGCGCCTACCTTACTTAAACTCCTATGGCTAAGTGAGAGTGATAAAGCCCTATAGTCTGATTGCCTGGTTCGTTGTGCTGAACACCTCCTTCAAGGACCCAACAATGGGATAAAGAGTGTTCAGGTTTATCCCGAACGCCCCCGTACTTTCTACATGGGGGCAGAAGTCGACGACTGGCTAACTCTCAGGATTAATATATATCGAACGGCCGCACAGGAGGAAAAACTTTTATATAACAGGCAATACATAATAAAAGTGCCAGCGTTCCTCCTTACAAAGGACATCATGACTGCCTTCAGGGAAATATAATGTCTTTGGTACATTGCTCCACCACAAGGCAGAATCCTTTCAGGACACCATCATAATATAATTCGGGCTTGCGGTGCTCCTTACCCTCCGGCGGTCCCTCAGTCATCAGCTTTTCAGCATCATGCTTCCCCTAGTGCACTTTCGCATGGGCAAATGCCATTCGTGCACCTTCTATACAGACCGACCGCTTAATGACTTCGAGCCGAGGGAAAGCACGCACAATCCGCTTCACGAGCCCAAAGTAACTGCTTGGAATTGCCTCGACGGGCCATAGCCGGACAACTAAGTCCTTCATGGCTAGTTCGTCCGCCTTGTGCAGTTCGATCAGCTGCTTCAGCTGATCGACAAATGGCACTGGATAATTCGGTGCCAAATACTACGACCAGAAATGCTTTTCCACAGTCTTCTTCTCCTCAACTCGGTAGAATTGAGTAGCATCAGATATGCTTCGTGGCAGCTCCACAAACGCCCCTAGAGAAACAAGAATTCAATTTGTCACCTTGAATTTCCCCTGTTACTACATACAAATCGCTTTGAATAAGAAAGTCCCTACCAGCCGCAATCCTCCTCGCCTCTCGAATGTCCTTCAGAGCACCTTGGGCTTCCTCCCGAGCATCATTTGCGGCTTGGAGAGCTTGGGCGAGTTCAGATTCTTTCCCTGATAGACTTTGCTCCAAAGTCTCGCTTTTCTTCACGACCTCCTGGAGCTCTCGTTCAGCTTCAATGACCCTGGCCTCGTGCTTCTCGCGAAGAGCCTGCTCCGCGGCGGCCTTCTTGTCGGCTTCGGCCACAACCTTTTTAAGCGCCTCAATTTTGGCATTTGCCCCTAGAGCACACAATACAAATAATTTCATCAGGCACACCTACTCATTTGTGCTAAACTTAACAAGGTTTCGACATACCTTGCTTGTCCTCCAACTGCTTCTTCACTCGGCCAAGTTCTTCTTCGGCCCACTCCAGACTCTGCTTCAGTCCAGATATTTCCGCAGTATGAGAGGCGGTAGTCGCTATAGACACCTGTTTATAAAGGAAGAGATATATGTCATCAACTGAGTCTCCTGCGAATTGAAAATTTGATCCCCTGTCCGGTTCTCTCTTTCACCGGATAGTGTATCAGGGGCTACTATCCATACTATGACAATCTTTAAAAGCTCCTAAAAGATACCTCAAAGCCTTTTATAAGGCTGATGCAGGATTCATTCAGTCCACTCTCAGCGGACTGAATATTTTCAATCACCGCACCCATAAGGGCGCGATGTTCATCGACGATGGAAGCACTCTTTAGCGCCGTCGATAAGCTGCCCTGCACTTCTGGTTGGACAGAGGTTGCCGGCGGAGCGGGCTCGCCTCCTTCAGTCAAGGGGGGCTGCCTGCCTGATCTTGGAGCCTCAAAGGTCTTCGGGACCGTGTCCGGCTGCGGGCCGAATCTAAGATCGCCCCCGCCGTCGATGTTTATGGGAGCCGTAGCTCCCGTGTATCCGGCCCCAGAGGTGTGCCCTCCCTAGTCTGGGTTCTTCGTGGACAACACCTTAGTGTCATGCCCAGGCTTTGGGGAAGGGGCCTCTGGAGGCGTCTCGCTCTCTAGAGCATCTGAGCTCAACGAATCCTCCGATGAGGACTGTTTGACGTGAGACCTCGCCGGGCTGCACAAAGTGTGGCGCAAGTTAAAATATTACCCTTAGTGATCCTGGGCACATTGGCGTGTTCAATTTTCGTGTACTCACGAGTTTACTAGGGGTTGGGCCCTGGGATCCCACTCCAGGCTGCTATTGGTAGCCGTGGTGGACGCCTCTGGAAAGGTTTTTTCCCTCTTAGGCGATTCGGCCTCCAAGGATGAGGAGGCTGTCCTTTTCTTTCCTCCCCCCATGGGGGACTCGTCTTCTTCCTCCTCCCCGTCATCTTCAGAGGAAGGATGGGTGTTGGAGTCTTCGGATTTTGTGTCCGAAGCACCGCAGCGACGGAGGCTGCTCCGGGTCTCCTTGACCTCCTTGAAGGCCTCTTTCTTCGGCGCCTTGTAAGGCGCTGGGACCAGCATCTTCGTCAGAAGTGGTCCTGCCGGTTCTTTTGGCAGCGGGGCCGGACAATGTATCCGCCCTGCCTTCTTCGTCCATTCCTGGGGTAATTGTGGAAAGCATGATAAAGCGTCTTCATCAGGATATGCCAGCTAAACATGGATGGACAAAACATAGCGATAACTTACCGGACTTGCGGGGCAGGACAGTTGATACCCACGGTCCTTGGCGGAGTTCAGCCACGGTTTGCCGGACTTGAAGAGCACCTTCCAGATATCCTTGTGCGAGGAGCCATAGAGCTCCCGCAGGGTCTGGTGCTCGGCCGGGTCGTATTCCCACAAATTACAGGTCCGATGTTGGCAAGGAAGAACCAGGCGAACTAACATCACCTGGACTACATTGACGAGTTTGATGTCCTTGTCTACCATGCCCTTGACGCACGTTTGGAGCACCGACAGCTCATCAGACGAGGACCAGTTCAGGCCCTTCTTGGGCGAGGACGTGAGCCACAGGGGGGCCCCGGATCTGAATTCGGGAGCAACGGTCCACTTTTTGCCGCGCGGCTCAGTGATGTAGAACCACTGCTGCTGCCACTCCTTGACGGAATCATTGAAGGTGCCTGTCGTCCATATGACCTTGGGCATCTTGCTCACCATGGCGCCTCCGCACTCGGCGTGCTCGCCGTTCACCACCTTGGGCTTCACATTGAAGATCTTCAGCCATAAGCCGAAGTGGGGCGAAATACAGAGAAAGGCCTCACACGCGACAATAAATGTCGAGATGTTGAGGAAAGAGTTAGGGGATAGATCATGGAAATCAATCCCGTAATAATACATGATGCCGCGAACAAATGGGTGAAGGGGAAAGCCGAGCCTGTGGACGAAATGAGGGAGAAACACAACCCTCTCGTGAGGCTCCGGATTAGGGACGATCTGTCCCGCTGTCGGAAGATGGTGGACGATTTTCTTGGCTACGTACCCGGCCTCCCGAATCTTTTTGGTATCCTTCTCCTAGACGGTAGAGGCCATCCACTTGCCTCCTGCTCCGGATCCGGACATTTTCAGAGAACCTCTTTTGGTGGAGAAGACGAGTGCTTGGGCGCTAGGGCTCGAGCGGAAGGGAATGGACGAGCGGAAGAAGAAGGGGTGGGTGAAGAAGAAGAGGCCTTATCTCTTTATAGAGGCAATAAAAACTTTGCGCCTCCCCGCTTGCCTGATGGAACCTGCTCGTTCCCCACTCGCCGCGATTGGCGGTATGGTTGGGTTACCCACACCCGTATTGATGAGAGTCCTGTGATAAGGGGACACGATCTCCGCTTTGACAAAACGTGCCCAGAAAACCGCCTCGCAATATGCACAGTAGCCGGTTGAGAAACGGTTCGGATAAGGACTGGGTCACAATGTGATATCAAGTTATGAAAAGTGACAGCGGATTCGATTCGTGAAAAAGTATGCTCTCTACGGTGGTGTGTGGGAATTATTTTGCAGAGCCAGACATGATCCTTGTGTCCAGAATCTACCTTGGAGTATTCGGAGATGGAACCCACCCTGTAATGCCGAAGACAATCTATGCGCCGGACTCGTCGTCATTGAAGCTAGCTTCAGGGGCTACTGAGGGAGTCCTGGATTAGGGGGTATCCGGATAGCCGGACTATATACTTTGGCCGGACTGTTGGACTATGAAGATACAAGATTCAAGACTTCGTCCCGTGTCCGAATGGGACTCTCTTTTGCGTGGAAGTCAAGCTTGGCGATTCGGATGTTAGATCTCCTTCTTTGTAACCGACTCTGTGTAACCCTAGCCTCCTTTGGTGTCTATATAAACCGGAGGTTTAGTCCGTAGGACAAGAACAATCATAATCATAGGCTAGCTCCTACGGTTTAGCCTCTATGATCTCGTGGTAGATCAACTCTTGTAATACTCATATCATCAAGATCAATCAAGCAGGAAGTAGGGTATTACCTCCATTGAGAGGGCCCGAACCTGGGTAAAACATCGTGTCCCCTGCCTCCCGTTACCATTAGCCTTAGACACACAGTTCGGGACCCCCTACCCGAGATCCACCGGTTTTGACACCGACACTCCCCACAATGCCCCACCGCCGGAGCCAGCCACGGTGCCTCCTCCTTCCCCCGAGTACCTCACCCGCTGCCCCACCCCAATGACCTCACCCGCCACCCTGCTCCTTGGACCCTGCGCTCTCCCCTTCCCGGACGACCTCAGAGCCATGGTGCCTCCCCGGGGCCCCCCACCGCCAAAGCAGGCCGCGATGCCACCCCCTCCCCGCTGCCTTCCTCCCCCTGCGTCGGCCCTCCTCCACCACCGCGCCGGTTGTCCTCCACCGACCCTCACGATGAGTTTTGTTTACTTTTTTCTGTTTTTTACTGTTTAGGTTTAGGTTAATTAGTGTTTGTTTTAGGTTAGAGCTAGCTAGGTTTAGGTTTAGATAATTAGAAGAAGAAGAAAGATGAAAAACAAGAAGTAGAAAAATAAAGAAAAGAAGGAAAAGAAGGTCGAGGGGCTATGTTACTCATCTTTGGATTTAAATGTGCAGTTGTCTCGTCGCTGCGAGGGTCTGGTGTTTGACGAGCTCCGCGCCTGCGTTCCTGGGTGAGCACAAATGACATCCCCTCCTCCCCCTTAATTATTTGCTATGTTTCGGTCTTCGTGCCAATGAAACTTGCTAGCTATAGGTGTCTTCAATCATCAGTATGCGTGACCAGTATGTGTCTCCCGTTCGAAAGGGTTATAGTTATAAATATGCATGCCTTTGCATATTTATAACTGTGATTCTTTCGAATTGTCCAACGTTATCCATGGACAGCCCGAGTATGTGTAGATTGGAATTGTTTTCCCATATGCTCTGCTCCGGATCCGACACATAAATTTTGTCAGTGCCTCCCTGTTGTTCTCCGGGTACACATCCTCTCTGTTTATTTGAGAAATACGACATCAACAGGAATCGCTTTCGTACCCTTGGCAAAGAGCTATCTATGGCCAACCGAAAGTCTACAAGTTGTTGTGCTCTGCTATCGGTGAAGGATATAGCGAGTATTATGGGAGAGTTGAAGCAGTTTATGAACTTCTATTCTATGGTGAAAACCCACCAAACGTCATAGTCTTCAAATGTTACTGGTTCCAGCCGAAGGATACTAGAAGGACCCATGAACATATAGGGCTAGTCGAAATCAAACAAAGCACACATTTAGATGTCCCTGATGTCTTACGGCTCAACAGGTGACCCAAGTTTTCTATCTATCATGGGCCTGCCAAATTGATCCAAATCTGAATGGTTGGGATGTCATTTATGAAGTTCCACCACGTGTTAGACCACCTCCCCCCAATGAAGAGGATTATGAACCTCACATTAACCCAGATACATATGAAGGAGAATTCTTCCAAGAAACACGTCTTTCCAAAAAAGCTTCAAGAAACGCTCTACTTCAACCCAGAACATTGAAGTAGACAGCGACAGTGCATCCGACTTCGCCCGTGAGCCGGAACAAGAAGAGGTTACTGCCGCGGATGACTTGTCAATGCTTGACCGATTACGTAAAGGTGGCATTCCACATGTTGATGTCACTGGACCCGATGAGCACGACATTCATGATAGTGATGATGATGATGCATTTATTGATCCCGGAGTATATACAGACGATCCAGATTATTATTAGTTCATGTTAGGTATTCAATTTGTATTATACACGTATATATATTGTTAGTTCATGTTAGGTATTCAATTTTTTATGTTGTACTTGATTTATACAGTTACTTTTGGCCCGAACGAAAAAATATGTCATGCTTATGACACTTCTATGACGATAATTGTGAAAAAACACGTATCATCATAGGTGTGGTGGGCTCCTACTTCTATGACAAAAAATCATGACAGAAAATGGGCTTTTTGTCCTGGGCGGGCTGGAGACGCACCTACATGACATTCTTTTGGCCGCCCATGATGGAAAAAAATCATGGTAGAAGCAAGGGCGAGGAAAATTTTGGGGAGTTCCTGGTTACGGTGGGTGGTCGGGACCAAGCGATGCACTGTGGTTTGTGCGTTTCTCTCATGTACGCACGTGTGTGTGTGGCATTGGCTAATTGAACCCGAGCGATCACACTAGCTATGTTACTAAACCCAAGCGATCGATCCGTTGGCTGTTAACTGAACCCGAGCGATTCATTCACTGCTGATTGAACCCGAGCGATTCCTTCACTGCTGCTGCTAACTGAACCCAAGCGACCGATCACTACTGCTACTTACTGAAGCCGACCGAGCCCCCGTGCGAGACGTAGCCAGGCGGTGTTGGGTTGCCTCTCGATGAACAATGATTGTTGCTACCGTGTGCGCGGTACGTAGAATGAGTCGAGACATGGTGAGTCGAGCCGGTTGGTTGGCTGTGGATGAACAGTTCCTGGCGGGGGTTGGATGAACAGGACACCATGGTAGTAGGCCATTGCCACTCGGATGAACAGGACCCCGAGGAGGCCGCCGCACCCCAGCCGGTTGGGGGTTGATGAACAGAACCCCGTGGAGGCTGGATGAACTGTAGCCTGTGGAGGCTGGATGAACAGTAGCTGGTGGAGGCTGGAGGAAGTCGATGGTGGATGAACAGTAGCTCGTGGAGGCTGGAGCGAGGCAGTAGACGGTGGATGAACAGGACCCCGTTTCAACCGTAGGCTCTCCAACAGAAGTCTGTTTCCTCTGTTTTGTTGTACACCACACCCCTCCCGATCAACAGGACCCCGTTTCAACCATAGGCACTTGAACATAAGTCCGTTTCCTTCGTTTTGTGGTACACCAGACCCTTCTCGATGAGCAGGACCCTGTTTCGACCATACGCAGTCGAACAGAAGGCCATTTCCTCCGTTCTGTGGTAATGCCAGGCCTTGTTTCGGCTGTTCCGTCCAAGCCGGTTGGCTCCCGATGACCACGATGTATTCCGACCTAGTTGGTTGCCTCCCTATGAACACGACGTTGTCCTTTGGTTCGACCCATCCGGTTGGCTGCCGATGAACAGGACGACATCGCTGTACGCATTCGAGACCCCGCCCGTATGTACGTATGTAGCCATATTTACTTTCTTGCAGCGTGTTTGTACGTACGTGTACACGATATAGACATGACTGGGTAACATGCTACGTCCGCGCCTCTACTATGACATGTGTTGCTCCTTACTCGACCATCGTTCATCGATGCAGAGAGACCGACCGACCAGTATGTACATACATGTTCGCGACCAGACAGACAACACTACGTACGCTTCGACTAGGTGGGTCACAGCGGTCACAGAGGATAAGGACACACTTTCTTGTTTGCAAAGATATAGCTGGTCGGTCCCAACTCTCAGGGGGAGGAATCTTTTTATTTTGCGAGTAATAAGGAGGCACTTCCTTGTGTTCGAAGATGTAGCTGGTGGGTCCAGCTGTCAGCCTCACTGCCTAAAGTCCTCTTTTGATGGATGTCCTTCGTTGACCACATTGACATGCTGCGCCGGGAGCACCAAGGCAATGGACGACGACGAGGCCTAGGAAGGGAATGATGTGGAGCCGAGGAATACGCGACATCGGATGCCCACGTGGAGGGGAGTATGTGGGTTGACTGCTTCAGCTACGGTGTGAGGCTGCCGTCGCCAGAGAATAATAGGAGGTGTGGGTGAGTATAGAGGGATGGCATGGCCAGCGGTGGCAGCACAACCGGACACATGAGATAAGAGCAGGTGGCATGGCCGACGCTGGTTTGGGCGGCTAGAGCAAGAAGACCAGAGGTTGAAGAAGCACGACGGTCATTGGATGGACATCATACGGTCAGTGTAGCTAGAATCGTTTATATTGACTAAGATGACAAAGCCCTTGGTACGCGTCAGCTTAGTAGGCCCACAGGCCAGCATCCAGAACAGTGTGCCCCAGATGTCAGGGGGAGGAATCATTTTTTCGCATAATAAGGAGGCAATCGCTTGCGTGCGGCCATGGACCATGGGGGTCCCTACTGTCAGCCTCTCCACGTACATCCCTATTCCGATGGTTGTCATTTTTTGAATGTTGAACATGTTGAGCACGCCACGCCTAGAGCACCAACGCGGTGGACGACGATGAGGCCTAGGAATGGAACAACCCGGAGCCGGCGAAGACATAGCAGTGGATGCCCACGCTGAGGGGAGTATGGCGGTTGACTGGTTTGGCTGCGGCTTGAGGCTGTTGTCGGTGTCAAAACCAGTAGATCTCGGGTAGGGGGTCCCGAACTGTGCGTCTAAGGATCAAATGTAACAGGAGGCAGGGGGCATGATGTTTACCCAGGTTCGGGCCCTCTTAATGGAGGTAATACCCTACTTCCTGCTTGATTGACTTTGATGAGTATAGGGGTTACAAGAGTTGATCTACCTCAAGATCGTACTAGCTAAACCCAAGATTGTGATCTCCCCTAAGGACTAGACCCTCCACTACAAAAAAGACACATCCGTGACATTTTGGGCCGAACGAATTTTTTTCCTGTCATACTTATGACACTTCTATGACGATAATTGTGACAAAACCCGGTATCATCATAGATGTGGTGGGCTCCTACTTCTATGACAAAAAATCATGACAGAAAATGGGCTTTTCGTCCTGGGCGGGCTGGAGACGCAACCGCATGACATTCTTTGTGCCGTCCATGACGGAAAAAATCGTGGTAGAAGCGAGGGCGAGGAAAATATCGGGGTGTTCCCGGTTACGGTGGATGGTCGGGGCCGAGCGATGCGCATTTCTCTTGTACACGTACGCGTGTGGGTGCGAGCCATTGGGCTCTAATTGAACCCGAGCGAGGCATTCGCCTACTGAACCCGAGGGATTGAACTGCAGGCTAAACGTTACTGAACCCGAGCGATCGATCGATGGCTGTTAACTGAACCCGATCGAGCGATTCCTCCGCTACTTCTGCTAACTGAAGCCGATCGATGTTGCCTCTGGATGAACAATGAGTGTTGCTGGGGGGGTTTGGATGAACAGTGAGCGATGGGGGTGGATGAACAGGACCCTTGGTGTTGCCTCTGGATGAACAGGACCCCGATCGATCGAGCCGGTTGGGGCTGGATGAACAGGACCCCGTGGAGGGCTGGATGAACAGGACGACCCCGTGGAGGGCTAGATGAACAGTAGATGGTGGAGGGGTGGATGAATAGTAGCCCGTGGAGGAGTGGTTGAATAGGAGCCCATGGAGAGGGCTGGTTGAACAGTAGCCGGTGGAGTAGCGCGAGGTGGAGGCTGGATGAACAGGAGCCCGTGGATGAACAGTCGTAGGTGGAGGTTGGAGGAGGTCAACGGTGGATGAACAGTAGCCTGTGGAGGCTGGAGGAGGTCGACGGTGGAGATGAACAGTATCCCGTGGAGTCCCGTTTTGCGGTACGCCACACCCGTCCCGATGAACAGGACCCCCGTTTCGACCGTAGCGCTCCAACACAAGTCTGTTTCCTCTGTTTTGCGGTACGCCACACCCCTCCCGATCTACAGGACCCCGTTTCGACTGTAGGAGGTCCAACACAAGTCCGTTTCCTCCGTTTTGTGGTACACCAGACCCCTCCTGATGAGTAGGATCCCGTTTCGAATGTGGTCGGTCGAACACAAGGCCGTTTCCTCCGTTCTGTGGTATGCCAGGCCTCGTTTCCATCGGCTGTTCCGTCCAAGCCGATTGGCTCTCACGCGTTCCGTTGCCTCCCGATGAACACGACGCATTCCTTTGCCTCCCGATGAACACGACGCATTCCGTTGCCTCCCCATGAACACGACGATGATGCAGTTTCTTCGTTCCGACCCAGCCATGTACACGAGCCCTGGCCGTACGTATGCGCGAGTAGGCGTTCGAGACCCTGCCCGTATGTACGTACGTGGCCGTATTTTCTTTCTTGCACACTAGCCGCTGTACATACGTGTACATGCTACGTGTGTGCCTCTACTACGACACATGCGCGCCTCTACATCGACCAGTATGTACGTACATGTTCGCGACCAGAATGACAATGCTACGTCCACTTCGACCAGGTGGGTCCCGACTGTTAGGCATTTCCTTGCGTGCGAAGATGTAGCTGGTAGGTCCCAGCAGTCAGGGGGCGAATCGTTTTTTTGCCCGGACGCACTTCCTTGCGTGCGAATATGTAGCTGGTGGGTCCCAGTAGTCAGGGGCTGAATCATTTTTTTTGCCCAAACGCACTTCCTAGCGTGCGAAGATGTAGCTGGTGGGTCCCAGCAGTCAGGGGCGAATCATTTTTTTGCCCGTAATATGGACGCACTTCCTTGCGTGCGAAGATGTAGCTGGTGGGTCCCAGCAGTTGGGGGGGGGGATGTTTTTTTTGCGAAATACGGTGGCCCGTCTGGTGGGTCCCTGCTATCAGGTGGAGGAATAATTATTTTGCGTGTAATAAGGAGGCACTTCCTTGCTGCGGCCGTGGATCCAGCTGTTAGCCTCTCCACGTACAGTCCACATCTGATGGAAGTCGTTCCTTGACCACGTTGACCATGCCGCGCCGAGAGCACCAGGGCGGTGGACGATGGTGAGGCCTAGGAAGGGGACGACACGGAGCCGGGAAAGACGCGACAGTGGAAGCCCGCGTGGAGAGGAGTACGAGGGTTCACTGGTTTGGCTGCGGTGTGAGGCTGTCGTCGCTGCAGAATAACAGGGGGTGTTGGTGAGTAGAGGGATGGCCTGGCCAGCAGTGGGAGTAGTAGGGGGCGGTGAGGCCTCCGCAGCATCACAACCATCCACGGGAGGCAGGAGCACGCGGCATGACCGACGCTGGTTTGGGGCTGGAGCAAGAAGACCAGAGGTTGAAGAAGCACTACGGCCGTTGGATGAACATCGTATGATAACAGGAGCTAGAATCATTCATATTGAGTAAGTTGACAAAGCCCTCCGTCCCCGTCAACTTGGTAGGCCCACAAGTCAGCCTCCCACTATGCTGGGTTCCAGCTCGCAGGGGGAGTATTCATTTTTTGTGCGTAATAAGGATGCACTTCCTTGCGTGCGAAGATAGCTGGTGGGTCCGACCTGTCAGCGGGGGGCACATTTTTTTCGCGAAATACAGAGGCTCTTCCGGCGCGTCCCAGATGTCAGGTGGAGGAATCATTATTTTGCGCGTAATAAGGAGGCATTTCCTTATGTGCGGCTGTGGACCCAGCTGTCAGCCTCTCCACACACAGTCTACTTCCGATGGTGTCGTTCATTGACCACGTTGATCACGCCACGCCGAGCGCATACAAGGTGGTGGAAAACGGCGAGGCCACGGACAGCAACGAGCCGGAGATGGGAAGACGCGGGAGTAGAGTCGCAGACAGAGAGGTGTATGAGGGTTAACTGGTTCTAGTGCGGTGTGGTTCGGCAGTCGGTGGAGGAGAACAAGAGGTGTGGAGGCGTGGAGGGATGGCCTGGCCAACGGTGGAGTAGCACTTCACAACGAAGCGTGCTAAGTAGAGCTCCTAGCAGTAGGAGGCGGGAGGTGGTCCCCGCGGTGCTGGAGGAATAAGACGAGAGATTGAAGATGGATGCTGGTCATTGGATGTAAATCCAACTGCTAACGATGCCAGAATCATTTGTTGACTAAGTTGACAACGACTTGCGTTGACTTCGACCTATTGGCCCACATTTCAGCTCCAAAAATGTGGCACGTATTCAACCCATTTTTTCAGAATTTGCAGTCTATTTTTTGTGGGGTAGAATTTACAGTCAATTTGATCTTTTTTTTGAGTTACAATCGATTAGCTGGGCTGGGTGAACAAATAATGTAGCGTCCATGCGACCCATTTATTTTTTTTCTAAAAAATTACAGGCCATTTGCACTTTCTCTAAATACACGATTTTGCTGGGCTGATTCTAATTATAATGTTGGGTTGGGCCAGCAATGTTATCAAAAAATAAACAGGGGCTGAGCATTTTGATAAATATATTTAAATAATAAGTGATATTATTACATTCGTCCTTAAATCTTACCAAGCTTTTGTACACAATCACTAGGATTTTCGTGCCAAAACAATCCAGTATTTTATTGTTAAGAAATTATTTATATAAGTTAATAAGATGCGGGATATTGTTTTCTTACATATGTAAGTATCTGTTAAATATATGATGACAATAAAAACAATATATAATAACATATAAAATAATTTAAATATATATAATATAGTTAGAAGGGAAACATAAGTTGGACCAGGCGTTCCTATTCTTATATAGAAAAGTAGAACAGACCTCTGCGTTTTCTTCAAAAAAATACATAAATTGGGCTGCCGATGTTTCAGGAAAAATAAAACCTCGGATGGGAGGTCCATAGGCCGGTCGATACATGACGGCCCTCAAGAAAATACAAACAGGCCTATGGACCTCCCATCCGAGGTCGTGGGCTGCGCATGTTAAAAAAGAAAGCCTAGACGGGGCAGCCCAAAACCCAGCTGATACTTGCTGCCCTAGTGATAATAAATGATACCTGCCAGCTCCCCGGCTTCGTTGTGAATTTATCTCCTATAGTAACTATGTTGAAGCACCTAAAAATGTAACTATGTTGACAACCCCGTGGGCCCCAACGTCAGTATAGCATTAGGAGGAAGTATTTTTTTGATGAGGCACTTGCTTGCGTAAGGCCATAGACCTGGTGGGTCCCGACTGTCCGCCTCTCCACGTACAGTCCTCTCCAGATTCCTCTCGTTTGTTCAGCATGTTCACAATGGCAGACATCGGTGTCGCGGCGAGCGCACAAAGGCGCAGGAGGGGATCCGACCACCTGAGGAAGTGCCTTATTATTAACGAAACTACTGAACTAGCCTAGTGGCCAAGTGACACTACCCGACAGCTGTTCCGCCCGGGTTCGATTCCACCTATGCAGGGAAAATATCTCCAATTTTTTGCCTCTGCCTTTATTGACATGTGGGTCCCCATTGTCATCTACGCACACCATGTCTAACACTTGCCAAAACATCATACCTCGTTTTCTCTGTGTTTCGCGCACTCGACATTGTGTGGGCATTTTGAAAATAGCATATCTTTTTGACTGTGCATCATATGAAGATGTGCTATGCATGAATGTTGATCAGCATGATGTTAACTGGCTGGTAGTTCCATTTTCGACCATGAATAAAACTTCCAACATGATGTTAACCCTGTTTGAAAAGGTTGTGTTAATATAAATGCTCTGCCTCTGAAAGTTGCAGTTTCTTATCTGAAACTGAACTTGCAGTTTCTTATCTGAAACTGAACCTTGCAGTTTCTTCTCTGAGAATCACATTGTCTGCACTTTTATACTCCAATGAAACTAAATTTTTTAAGTGCTAAAAATAGATCTCTAGAATTCATAAAATACTTCATATGCTCAATACTACAAATCTGAAATTCAAAAGACATTCATATCTGAAAGTACTCTGAAAATACACAACACAAAACACAATTCACAACCTGCAAATACTGACAACCCTAAGATCCTCCTGACAATTCACAACCTGCCTGACTATTGGGCTGGGGGGGGGGCAGTCCCCTCCTATTCCTTGACGGCAGACAGCCGCCCCGTGAGATGACGTGAACGGCGAGGGAGAGGATGGCGGGGAAGCGTCGTCGGGCCAACTGCTTTTCTCCTATTGGAGTTGGGTTCGGTCGACGAAGACTCCACCGGCTCGCTCTGGCAGGACACGCTCACAAACGGCACCCTGTAGATGCTCGATCCTTCAATCTCAGGTGGATGCTCCATCTGGGATCGATACTCCCACCACCGCTCCCTCACGATCGGATTTGATGATTCTGTTTGCTCCATGGCCCAGAGGAGCAGCTCTATGCACTCTCGCGCGACTCCCTTCGGGAGTATCGCCGCCTTTTTGCTCCGTTGCAGATATTTGGCCACGGATGTCACCGTCGCCGCTAGTTGGTCCTTGTTGTCAAACCAAGACTGTATCTCCAACATCATAGCTAGCTTCACAGGGTCGCCGTCTGCGATCCTCACGTATCGGTTGTACTCCTCCATCGATCTACTTCTCCACAACACCTTCACTCGCCGACGGTGGTTTTTGAATGGAAGAGGAGAGGAACAACACTGGTTTTGGATTAGAACGGGAGAGCAGCGACGCTGGTTTTTGACTGGAACGTGAGAGGAGGGGCAGTGGTTTTGAAATGGAAGAGGAGAGGAGCGGCGCTGGATTTAGATTGGAACAAGAGAGGAGCGGCGGTGGCTTAAGCGGAGAAGAGCGGAAGAGCGGCGTTGGTCTTGGAAGTATTTTTTTGTTTTGAGTATTTTGGGTCAAAGTTTGACCACGTACTGTATTTGACAAGCAAAATGTGAATGCATGTCACCAAAAATTGTATTGTTTGGTTTGTATCTGAATGTACTTATAAATTATATTATTTTTGCAACGTATAACATATATTTTATTTGCGAAAATCATGGTCAATTATGACCGAGAATAAAAGGGAGACTAGTTGATGTGGGGTCACTTTCTTAATTGAAGGGTAAATTGATTTTGATTTTGATCCAGTCACAGCGCGCCGGCCCTATCGTCCAATCCTAAATCGCTGCCGCACGCTCCTCTCCCTCTTCTCCAGTGCAAAACCACCCCCTCTCCTCTCCATCATCTCCATTCCAAAGCCACCGTCTCGCCTCTCCCTCTTCTCCATTGCAAAACCACCTCCTCTCCTCTCCATCATCTCCATTCCAAAACCACCGTCTCGCCTCTCCCTCTTCTCTATTGCAAGACCACCGTCTCTCCTCCCATATTCCAAAGCTAGCACCGGACCACTCAGAAGGACATCTATGGAGAGGATGCAGCAGCAAATCAGGCAGATCGCCGGCGGTGACCAGGAAAAGTTAGCCAGGTTGAAGGAGATCCTTACTTGGTTTGACAATGAGTGGGAGATTTCGAGGATGGTGAGGGCCATGTGGCAATGTATGCGAAAGAGCGAGACGGCAACGACGAGGGCGGTGATGTACATGTACTCCTTGGCGGCAGTCACGCCGCAGTCCTCCGAGTTCATCGAGTATCTCCTCTGGGAGACAGAGCAGACAGATTCGCCCGAGGCGACAGTTAGGCGGAGGTGGTGGGCGTACATGTCAAAGGTCGAGCACCAAGAGGATAACGAATCGATCGAGTATGGTGTGCCGTTCGTGAGGGTGCAAAGCCAGTCGGAGCCACGGGAGTATTCGTTCGCCCACCACAAGAGGAGGCCGGATGGCACAACGTCGCTTCCATGCTGTTCTCCATGGTTCCCTCGACGCTCACCTCATTTCAACGGTGGCGGTAGGGTTTAAGGTAAGCTTCGCACTAACCTAATCTTCCACCTGCTCATGCTTACAATCAGTGTGACAGCTAATGAAAATCATGCTTACAATAAGTCTCCGAGTACTACGCCAATCACCCAAAATAGCTCTGGACCTTTGGGTCAAAGTTGTGACACAGTGTACAAATAAAGAAAAATAGATTGGTGCTTCTTTTAGAAAAGAGTATTCCCTAGAAAACTGCCAATATAAGCTACTAGTATTTGGTTAGAGGATTTGCTGCTGAGAAAGATCCGTCCATAGAGAGCGCCACACATCCCACTGGTGGTGGTGGATGCCAATGCGTCCATGGAGCATGGTTGGTGTCGATAATTTTTACTTGGCACACCTCGCACTCTGCATATATGCCGGTTCCATACATACATTTGTGCAGTTCCACCAAAATGCAGCTAAATAACCTTGTTTGCACAGATAATGAAAAAGCTTGATTACATTATAGTGGCACTAGTTGATGAAACACACAAAATAAATAGAATAAAATATTGCGATAGTATCATAGTATGCCATGCTGCGAGGGCGAGATGGGCCCTGCGACGCCTCATACGGTACGCCTCATACTGGAAATCGTCCCAAGTCTCCCAGATACACCTTCTACCAGTGATGAACATCAGTGTACAGCGGTAGTACAAGGAGGCGCCTTGAGACATTCAAATCTCTATTTTTGTACAGATCAACTAAAATTAAGCACCCCAGTTTGCAGAAATGCTTAAACATTAACAATGGGACTAGTTGATGAAACATACATTAACAAAGAGAAGCACTTTCTTTATCTACATTGGAAATGAAATGATAGAGAGGACACTCGCTCTATTTTAACTGTATTATTACTTCATTTTATCAGTGACACTAGGGTCGAGCAGGTGGCAAACGAGGTGTACCGTGCGTCGCAAGGATGGAGGCCGGGGGTGCTTAGACTGGGATGCTGAAGCTGGCTCTTTCAGTCACCAACATGGATGATTCAATTCATGGGACCTTTTGGTGCAGTTCACCTAAAATGAAGCAATGTCCCGTGAGCTAGCAGCTTCTTCTTCATTTTTTTAAGAAAAGGGCTCCAGCCCCGGTTCCATTTCCATCAGAAAACGAAACCCACAGAGCTTCTTCTTCATTAGTTGCAATAAAATTGAGCAACATCAAGGTTGGTTGTGAAGCTCCTGGAATGTTCAACTATAATTTGGATATCATTTGTGCAGTTCAACTAAGATCGAGCGTGAAATGTATATCTCTGTTTGCACAAAAAAGGTGGAAAGGAGGGTGACTAACAAGTGATGAAACATGCATCAAATGAAAAGAAGCATGTTCCTTATCTGAATGGCAATCCTACAAGGACAGTAGCAATTTCTAAAGTAGTGGCATTGCTAGATATTAGTGTGGGCATTAGGATTAACTATGACAACCGTTAAATACGACATTACTTTGGGCACGGGAGAGTAGGCGGACCAGGACAGTTGCATTTCTAACGAAAAGAAGCAACTTATCTTAATGGGAAATTTAGCAGGACATGTAAAAAAGTGCCATTGATTCATATTACTGGAGGCATTACATTGAAAACAACATTGGTTTAACGTGTCCTTACTTTTAACAGTGCGACTGCTACATTTTACCAGTGGCATTACATAAGAGTGGCTCGGGGCAACAAACATCAGAACAGGATATCTGGGTTGGTCCCATTTTTGTTCGGTATAGCCACCTTATATTGTGTGAGGCTAGCAAATCCAGTGCTGGACTTACTCTGTTGACTTGTCCCCCAGTCCCCACTTTCTTTCCTTTTTCAACCAATAGATCGGGTTTATATTGAGTTTGTATTGCGTTTCCCTTTATTTCCCTATTAGACCTAGAGACCAGTTGGATAGCCAGTCTCTGCTACTTTTCGCCCCCATTATTTCCTCTTTCGACGAAGTCCTAGATTCAGGTAACAAATCTCCCCCCCCCCCCCCCCCCCTCTTCCTTGTTTGAACCAACTAGTACTAGATTCGAGTGCATGAACTAGTTTACCTCTTAACTGTAAAAATCTAGGTGGTTTT
Organism: Triticum aestivum; assembly: GCF_018294505.1. NCBI lineage: Eukaryota > Viridiplantae > Streptophyta > Magnoliopsida > Poales > Poaceae > Triticum > Triticum aestivum. The sequence continues at coordinate 468,999,100 of NC_057798.1, read as the reverse complement.
CGAACAGCCGATCGATCGTATCTACGAGGGGGCCTGAGAAATAGTAAAATATACAAATGCAGCGATCTTAGGAGCTCTGAAAGTAGAGCAAGGCCGGTTTCAAAGGAAGTTATACCTGATGGTCGCCGGGATGTCGCTAGGTGGGCGGCGGGAGGCTAGATCTGCCCACACTACGGTAGAGAGGAAGAAGGGGTCGGAGGCCCTCCCTCGCCAGTGGTGCTTGCGAGAGAACGACAAGGCACGCTGATCGGGACATGCCAGCAGTAGGTAAGAGCCGTCGCCGAGGACGACCGTGTGAATGTCGCACCTTCTCAACTTCCCCAGGGGAGAGGATCCGACTGGATCTGTGACTAGGGGTGAGCAGAGAGAGAGAGAGAGAGAGTGGCCACCACTGTTGTGTTTAGATCTGGAGAGGACGAGACAGTGTGAAGAGAGCAACACTAGCAAGCAAGCGCGGAGGCTCCTACCTATATAGTGGAGTACTAGTTTTCTTTTGTCTACCGGAGCCGGCTTGACCTCGTCAATGACTGTCGTGAATCTTCATGCACGTGGCTCGGAGGCGCAGTTGTCGTCATTTTGATCTGAAGCACCGAATTATAACATATATCACGAAAAAATGCCACATGACAAGAAATCATAACCTCACTGTCCAAAGGAGACAACATGAATCCCGACGGACAGACTAGATGAGGATCAAAGCTCAGATTAAAGATAAACTCGTAGAAAGGGGTCCGTCGATAGATGTCCTAATTAACATAGCCGGCTTGACCTAGATGGCAGCCGAGTAGTTTTCGTGCATGTGCCCCCAATGACTAGCCCAACTCAGTTGTCGCTGTTTAACCCTCGCAGTGATCCGAAGCACATGACACCTAATTTTGCGAGATGACAAGAAACCTTTTTTTTGATTTCTCACCAGAACTACAACCATGTACAACATAGCCTGCACGATATGTAGACGATAGCCAATCCAGGCGTGTCTGCTAGAGTGTGGTCACATGCTTGGACGAACTGATCTTTCGTGTCTTGCAGGGATCGTCCAGGAACCAACGTAGTACAACACTTCTCTAGTACTATCGCTCGTCTCTCTCTTCTATTAAGTCACCCGACTTGCGGGGCCGGGGAGTGTGCGTATGGTAGGTTCTCAATTGCGGTCCCACATGTGTGTGCAAACGCAATATGACGCATGTTCCATTGGGAGAGCAGCGTGCCAGACCGACCGACCGTCTGGGGTGCGATGTGAACGCGACGGGCGTGCTGTATACTCCGTACATGTGTACCGCTGTTTTCTTGAGGCTTTGCTCCATGGTGCAATACATGGATACAAAATTAGTATACTGTACTATTTAAAAGTCGAGGGCGGGGCTTTTCCTGCGTGGTAGGCGGGGCAGTTCCACCTAGTCGGTTCGACAGAGACGCCAGAAGATGAGGGAGTAGGCTGCTGCAAACGTAGGGCTACGTGATTTCACAACGAGTTACTGCTGGACAGGTGGGGCCCCATGATTTGACTTGCCATTATCATTTTAACTGCGGCGCTACGACCGGCGTGAGTCTCTCGATTCCTGACCACCTCCATACAAGTGCCTCTCCCAATGCTCCACCATGTAGAGGCTGGCTCTTGCATGAGAGCCCACTTCTCCACTTTTTCCTTGCCTCTTTCCTCCACATATGCAAAAATGCCATGTAAAGCGGGCTTATAGCCCACTATTGTAGTACTTACTTGCCCTAGAGGTGCTAAGCTTGCCACATAGGCATAAAGTCTGATGTGGCAAGTTAATTAAGAAGAGAGAGACTAGTTTGGTGACCCAAGGAAGAAACGGTGCTAAGCACGTGTACCTAGGTGAAAAGACAATTTTGAGTCTATAGCTAATTAAATGAAGGAAACTTAGCAACAAAAAACTAATAAGCACCTATGCATTGGGGACTTGATTGCTAAGCCATTTAATGCCCTTAGCACCTCATCTAAGCACCATTTCATTAGAAGAGGTCACTCCTTGGCAAATGCAATAAATACTACTCCCTCTGTCCCATAATATAAGAACGTTTTTGGCACTACACCAGTGTCAGAAACGTTCTTATATTATGGGATGGAGGGAGTATGAAGAAAGAGATAGAGAGAAGTAAACAAATTAAATACACTTATAGCCAACCTTCTAGCTAACCTTGTTGTAGTATGAGTGACTAAGTGATGACTATGTATGACATGCCAACATCAGATAGCCTAACGCACCGTGTTAAATCTCCAAGGGCGTGACTGCATGAGCGACGCGACGGTCGTGCTAGGCATGACCATGATACGGGCTGCTGGGAGCCCTTGGATCTGAGATCGAACAGTCGCATGCTAAGTTGCTAAAAATTTGCAGAATAACCCTCTAGGATAGAATATTCACCCATAGGTCTAGAATCACGCCATGCAGCCATTCGATCTCAGATCCAAGGGCTCTCGAAAGCCCATATCATGGGAGAATGGAAAGCCACTACCCTGCCGTTCACACGCTGGCAGTTCGCTCCTACTTGTCCCCGCACGTCCTTTAATATTACGGCGGTTCGCTCCTAGTCGTCCCGTCCTTTCACATTACGGCAGTTCCACTAATCCTAACCCTCCTCCCAAATCCATGGCATCCCAAATCTCCATGATCGGTGATGAGTACAAGGTCAGAACCATCACCGACGATGAGTTCGACGTCATCTACACCCGTTCTTCCGCGATGGTGAAAGGATGCCTTGCTCGCTTCAGAGGCATGTTCGAAAACTCAGATGATGAGTGGGTCGCTGGGCTAGATGTTGAGTACACCACAGTCCTGGGACGAGAGAAGGATCTAAAGGAGGAAGAGAGGAAGAAGCCCGCCGTGATCTAGGTTTGCGTGCATGACTTATGCTTGGTCTACCACATATGCCATGCCGATGTTGAATGCCTGGATTTTAAGAACTTCCTCAAGAGAGACCTAGTCAAATTTGTTACTATAGACTTTACGAATGACAAAAGAGTCCTGGGTCAGATAGGCCTTGTTGTAGGCAACCCCTTCGACCTCCAGAAGAATCGGCTGCTGCCCTCCGGTGGTCAGCCTTCAATGCTGACCCTGGCAGGAGCCATGGTTCATCCTTCGTACAGTAAACTGGAGAAACCTCATTACACGTTTCATCGTCATGCATGGCAGCGGAATGTACTATATATAGACCACATCCACTACGCTGCAATGGATGGCTACCTTTGTATCAATATCTACAAGGGTTGGATGAACAGCAAGAGCCAAGTGTGCGGTTCAAGCAAAGAAGTATCGGCCAAGAGGAAGAGGGACAAGGACGAAGTCGAGGACGTGGACGAGGACTCCGAGTAAGGTGGCAGTGTCGTTGCTCATGGTGGTTCTAATGAGTGTCTACCGGATTAGTTGCATAGTTTAATTTCAGGTGTGCTTAGTTTAATTTGAGGGGTGTGTTGTGCTGAGCCCCCAGCAGAACTATGTTATGTTTCTTCTCGTTACTTTAACTCTTCAGTACGTACATACTAGTATTTCTTACATTTCATCTTTTAGTTGGTATAGTACTACCACTCGTTTCTTCACATTATATACGTACAATATATATGGCCAACATCATATAGTCAGCAGTTTAGTTGTCAAAGAATTTCAGGGTGCTTAGTTTTGTCAAAGAATTCCAGGGTGCTTAGTTTTATTTGAGGGGTGGGTTGTGCTGGACACCATTATTGTGACTAGCCTTTTTAATAGTACTATATGCATAATTTGGCGACGAGCGCTCTCTATATGTACCACCTTTTTTTAATTTCAAGTTTTGCTCCATGGCGCAATCCATCGATACTACTACTGTACAAAAGTATACATTTTTTAAAAGGCTAGAGGGCGGGGCAGTCTAGCTTGGTCGGTTTCACGAGAGGCGAGGGCCTTTGTGATTTGACGGCTCATTACTGCTGGAAGGCGGGGCCTTGTGATTTGACTGCTCGTATAAATGTGCCAACGACCTGAGGAGGAGCAAAGAACCGTGCGGTATACTCAAGTTTTCCACTGGAGTAGTACTACGACGGAGGAGCACGAAACACGGCAGCCCAGTGCCATATGGCGATAAAAATGATCTAATTTGCTAGTCATCTCATTGTTAGCATTGTTCTATTCATGCCTCGCAGAGAACGTGACACGTGCGGCGAAACACCCGAAGCAAAAGATGAAACACAGGAGCAAAAGAAGAAGGAAGATTATCACCCCAAATGATCTAATTCGCCGCGGAGTCGTAACTGCTTCTTCATCGCCTCCACGACCTCCATCTCCTTGCGCGTCTCCTCCGCCATCTTCTTCATTCTGTCCATGACGCGGGATTTCTCGACGCGAGCCTTCATCATCTGTTCCACGGCCGCATTACGTACCTTGACAGCAGCCGGGTGCTCGATGCGGAGCTTCGCCAACTCCTCCTTCTGTTCCATGACGAGGGCCTGCAACATCTTCATCGAGGAACTACTATTCTCATGCAGCTTCTTCCAGCCGGCGTTCTTCTCCTTCAACAGGTCGAGCTCGTGGCAGAGCTTCGCCTTGTCCTCCTGAAGTTGCAGGATTTCGCCGGTCGCCTTCTTCTCCGAGGCAATGCTCTTCTTCAGCAGCATCACCAAGCCGGCGGTCAACTCCCCCTGCTTATTGAGCTCAGCGGGCATGTCGTCGAGGCTCTCCTTCAGCAGCTCCACCAAGCCGTGGATGAACTCCTTCTGCTTATTGAGGTGCTTATTGAGCTGATCGGGCATGCCGTCGAGGGATAACGACTCCAGCACCGCCGGCTCGGCATGTTCGCCTCCGCGGCTAGGGCGCTCCTGGGAGCCATCGCCTGCCCGTGAGAGATCTTTCGAGGTCTCTGCGTGGCGGCGAGCCCTCTTTTTTTTCCGCAGCCTTGGTTGCCGCTCCCTTGTTACGAGTAGTTCTCGACCTAGAGCTCTGCTCACCGGCCATGGCAAGGACGGACGAAGAAGAAGCACTTATGAGGAGGAAAGGTAGAGTAATTTTCGGTTAGGTAGTTCCCCTTTTTATAACCTAAGTACTAGCACTAGTACTAATACCTGCATAGTGGGAACACGTTCAGGTTTGGTACGTACTAGTAGGTGTGAGCAGGCTTTCGAATGGGATGGGAACAAGGTAAAGATTAATTGATGGTTTTGGTTTCGAGGCCCGAAACGGCTCCCGATGAGTTTAGTGGAACATAAATTTCAAGTAGACTACACTGCTCAAATGCGTAAATATTATGTTACTGTCAAAAATTTGCACAAAATTTGAAGGAGACCAATGGAAGTACTACTTGCAACCCATGATTTAACTACTCGCATGTGCGCAGTGGAGTAGTAATGTCTTTCTTCCGCCCTCACGTCCACTCAATTTGCATGCGCTGTATTAATTGACCATCAATGAAGTGAACGACTTTACACGCGTCAAATTATCACATGGGGTGGATCTTGGTACAAAATTGCGTCCGCCCGTGTACCCGCGTGTGCGTGCGAGGGAATGAGTGCGTGCGTGGCGTGCGTGCACATCTTCGCTTCGTGCATGTACCGACAGTATGGCTTAGGGAGGACGAGTACATTCTTCTGGAACCAGCAGTACGTCACTGTGATCAATCCACACAAGGAGGTCACGACAACGCCTCCACATGTGCCACGTGGCTTCATGAACTGTAAGAGAGACACTGTGTAGCGTGCCATTGGAATTCTAATTTACGTGCTTTGCACATACTCGAAGTACTAGTCAGGTACACGTGCATTGCACGCATCAGATTTTGCAACCAAATTATGAATAAATACTACACTATAGCATGTAAGCTCTGAGTCATATATGCCTAATGTAGATCTTCATTTAATTCTTATAGTTCATCTCATTCAAAATCAATTAGTTTTTATAAAAAAAAGCTAGGGCCTCTTGGATTCGTTGGATTTCCAAAACGCGGGGATAGGAAAAACATGGGATTATAGTGGAATGTCGTCTTGAATCCTATAGGATTGTACGAGTGTTTGATTGTGCATAGAAAAAACGCAGAATTCTTTCAAAGAGGTTTGAGTGGATGGGATGTTTCCTATGAAATCTAGTGCAAATGAATCATATGGAAACATTTCTATGGTTTACAATCCTACGAATCAAACAACCAAGATAGGAAAAATTCCTAAGGATTAGAATCCTCCAAAATTCCTTTGGGAATCCTTTGAATCAAAGAAGCTCTTAATCTATTTTATGATTCATGGAATTGTGCGTTGTAAAGCACAAAGTAAAAACAAATAATGGCAATTCAACTAGAAAAAAAGTTTGGGCATTTATGATACGGAAGATTCTAGAACAAAGGAGTACCACTTTTGTTTTGAGGTTTGTGCATTATGCTTAAGTTCAACCATGGAGTCTGCTAGATTGTACATGTTGCAAAATCTGGTGGGGGGCTGGAAGATGGTGCGAGGGGCCGAGTGGAGGGAGACTATGAAGGAGTGCACAAGTGCGAGATCGATATTTAGAGAGAGGGGGCGAGAACGTGCGCTATTGCGTGCAGTGGCGAAGCCATGAAAAATAAATGAGCTAGGGGGCCAAGCATTGCTAATCCTTTACGAGGAGGCCAATTCATGAACTTAAACCATTTTTAGCAGCAATTGTCTAATGATCACTGTCGGTGTCAAAACCGGCGGTTCTCGGGTAGGGGGTCCCGAACTGTGCGTCTAAGCGGATGGTAACAGGAGACAAGGGACATGATGTTTTTACCCAGGTTCGGGCCCTCTCGATGGAGGTAAAACCCTACTCCTGCTTGATTAATATTGATGATATGGGTAGTGCAAGAGTTGATCTACCACGAGATCAGAGAGGCTAAACCCTAGAAGCTAGCCTATGGTATGATTGTTGTTCGTCCTACGGACTAAAACTCTCCGGTTTATATAGACACCGGAGAGGGCTAGGGTTACACAGAGTCGGTTACAATGGGAGGAGATCTTCATATCATATCGCCAAGCTTGCCTTCCACGCCAAGGAAAGTCCCATCCGGACATGGGACGGAGTCTTCAATCTTGTATCTTCATAGTCCGGGAGTCCGGCCAAAGGTCATAGTCCGGCCATCCGGACACCCCCTAATCCAGGACTCCCTCAGTAGCCCCTGAACTAGGCTTCAATGACGACAAGTCCGGCGCGCAAGTTGTCTTCGGCATTGCAAGGCGGGTTCTTCAAATTCCCTGTACCCGTCGAATAGTGTCCGGCTTCTAGTGCGTGCTGCCCTCCTCGGCTTCTGTGCCCCATAATGACCATCTTCCACGTGTCAAATGAATGCGAAAAGCCAGGGGATTTTTTCATTTACCCCCCGGTTGCGTTAATGAACCGCCCATAAAAGAGACGGGGATTTAGATCCAATTCACACCATCTTCCCTCCGCGAGCCTTCATCAGAGTGCCTTCGACAGAGATCCATTCCATCATGGCCGGTCGGTGCAGCTCCTCCTCTCGCCTCTCCAGCCCTCAGCCCGGAGATTGGGGGCGGTGTTCCGTCCCGCATAGCGAGCTAGTAGTGCTTCAGTCCAAGGGGCTTCTCCCCCCAGCATATATGGTCCCAGTTCGAGCCAGGATTGCTACCTATAGCGGCGGAGAGCAGGCGGAGAGCGTCCCCAATCCCTCTCAAGGAGAGCGGGTATGCCTAGTCCCTTATTTGATGAGAGGACTCGGATTTCCAATTCATCCGTTTCTCCGAGGGTTGCTGGAGTTCTACGGCCTCCAGCTACACAACTTCACGCCCACCTCCATTCTGCACATTGCGGGCTTCGTGGCCCTCTGCGAGTTGTTCTTGGGCGTTGAGGCCCATTTCGCGCTGTGGAAGAGGTTGTTTTGCCTCGTGCCTCGTTCTCAGGAGGGGTCTATTTATCAAGTGGGCGGAGCCGAACTATGGCGCATCGCCGGGACCGGATATCTATCCAGTACCCCAAAGAGGACGTCCGAGGACTAGTCCTTGGAGTGGTTCTATATAGATGACGTCCCCCTGCCGGACCGTGTACGGATCGGCCTCCCTGAGTTCAATAATGCTCCATTGAAGAAGCGCCTGAGCTGGCACCCGCGGAACCCTCAAAGGGAAACTGACAGGGACGTCCTTTACCTGACGAGCCGGATAAGGTTGTTGGCTCATTCCGGACTGACCATGATCAAGGTCATGGCCATATGCATTACGCGAGGGGTGCAGCCGCTTCAATACAGAGGCCACCCCATGTGGGATTTCAACAGGGAGGACGACGCCACCCGGTACGGTCGTAAGGGGCCAAATTCGGCCGCCACTTTAACGAGAATCTTATCCGCTTTGTACAAGGGAGAAGAAGAGGAATTCCTCCGTGCCAACCCGGAGGGCGGATTCTCCATGTACAATCCTCCCAGTTGGGTGAGCGAACATTTTCACCTGCCGACCCGTTTTCGAATTTCCCGTAATTGAGTACTTAGTCTAACAATGTTAACGCAGGAGCTGCGCCAGACTGTGAAGGAGATAAACAACCCTCCTCCACAACTCGAGGACCCGGAACGGTCCCTCGATCCGGACTCCCAAGAGGATCCGGACTTATGTGTGGAGTTAATTGACGGGGTGTTTCATCAATTGAGTAGGGATAACACCCTAGTGGCCATTACGGCCGACTATCCTGGACTACTTCTAGCCTCAAAAGTAACCGAGACCGAAGTCCCAGTATTTTTAAGGAGATCCATCCATGCTTTATCTTGAATGCCGTGAACTAATAGTGTTTCATTTCGCAGGGTAAATCCTTGAGGCGGAAGGCCGAGCCCGCGGTGGGCAGCCAACAAGGGCCGCTGAAGCCAGGCGGGCCAAAAAGAAGTGCGGACTAGATAAGGATTCTGGTGCAACGGTATGGCATGCAAATTTAACGCCTAGGGCTTATGCCCTTGAGTCTTACTAACGCTCATGATTTTCTTAGAAAGAAGAGAGCCCGCCGGACTATATCCGCCGGCCAAGGTTCAAGGCCGGGTCCGGAAGCGGAGACGGGCGCGGGGCGCACCTCAGGCGTTCCTCCGATAGAGGACGCAGACGGGCTATCTGCCACCAATTCAGAGGTGGAGAGTGCCCTGAACCACAGGCGTCGCCGGACTGTTCTTCATGACGCATGTTTTCCCCAAAGGCGTTAGACGCCTTTAATATAGGAGATGCGTATCTCCATGCCGCTCAAAATGGTCTAGCCAAAGCCACAGAGCAGTATGTAAAAGACATACATGTGAGTAAAATTGAAGGTTATATATGTCAGTAGCCCCCGAGACTTGAAACAGTGAAGATAACTGTTTTAAGGATCATGTGCTATGCAGTGTCTTACAAAGAAGAATACGCAACTGTCCCAGGAGCTTGAAGAGTGCAAGGCCCAACTTGAGGCCGCACTGGCCACTTTAGAAAATGCCAAGGAGACGCCCTCAGGTATTATATGCTTCGAAAGATAATTCCGTTGTGAAGTGCGGCAGGTGTGCAACTCTGACTATAATAGTGTAGATGGGGCCGGAGTAAATCCGGACAAGCAGCAACTCCTACGCCAACTAAAGGCTGGCGAGAGAGTGCTGACGAGGGTGAGGCAAGAGAAGAGCAAACTTCAAGACGCCAATACCTAGCTGGGCGAGGAACTAAAGGATGTTCGTATTCAGCTGTCTGCTTCCGTAAAGGAGAATCGGCAACTTCGACGCGGCATTTTTAGTAAGTGCTTGAACGAATCTTCGAAAAAAGAATTCGGCGAGGAAGTCGATTAACAGAGCTATGTCTGTAGGTCTGCTGACAGGTCGTCCTGCAGAGGAAATGCCCGGTTCAACGGGAGACCTTCTTCCCGAGCTATTGCAACTGCACGAACGAGTTCGGTAGGCAATGCAGAGCGTCATTCAGGCTATGTGGCCATCCCTATCCATGCCCGAAGGCCTTGGGGAGCTTACAAAGAAGCTGGAGGGACTGCGGCAGCACTTCCGGTTGTGGAAGATATCGGCCTGCCGTCAAGGTGCCAGGGAGGCCTGGGCCATGGTGAAGACTCGGTACACGAAGGCTGACCCAAACCACATGGCCGAGGTCGGCCCTATGGGTCCTGACGGAAAGGAGATCCCTGTCAGCTTAGTATATGGCCAGGTAGAGCTGGCTGCAAAGTATTCCCAACAGGATTGTAAATTAGACCGCCTGTTGGATGGTATTGAAGAAGAATATACCGAGTTGGATTGACTTTGTAATTTAAAATGACATGAAAAATGCCTTCTAGCCGGATTGTAGATCGTTTGTCATTGCGGACCTTTTCGCTTCGACCTCTGGACCCTATAGTCCGGAGTGTGTCCGAATACCCTCTCGATTATGTAAGATCCGGGGCATGCATGGACACAAGGCGTAGGGGTCATAATTTCTTTAGCAGACAAGTGCCCAACTAGTTATGTTATATTACATGGTTAGTAAGAAACATCTTCTAGGGAGAATAGTTCCGTTAGGGGTTCCTTTCCCTGGGAGGCATGCCCTAAAGTGCATGTCCGAACTGCTAAAAAGAGCAGAAAAGCATCTGGGGGCAGATAAATAAACACGAAAGATCATCTTTTAGTTCACCAACCAAATATTCCCTTAAGAACGCTAGCTTTCGGCTTCACCCAGTCTGAGGTACACATCCGGCTGACCCGGCAGTAACAATCGCAGAGGTGCTCCCTTTACCACCTAGCCGAACGAACGGGAACGTAGGGGTAAGCACAGGAGCCAGGCAACCCAGCTTGGCCAAAATTTAAGTCATATCGTGTATAAAAGGTTCATGCGGAAGTGTCACACATGTTTTGGGCATGAGGCCCGTTTTATATAAACTTCTGATAAAGAAGCCCCTAGGTATGATTAGCGCGGGTGGTGCGTCAAGTATGTGCGAACAATGCACATGCAAGCCCCTAAGGGCTTGGGAGAAAAAAAGGTAGGGAGAGGGAGCGAAATCCCGGACAGCTAATGTGAAAAAATAAAAATAAAAATAAAAAGGGGACAGAGGAAGGAGACGAACACGGAGTCTGGCGCTAGGCGTAGAATCTTCGTAGGCGTGCTGCGTTCCATGGGTTCGGCTCGTGTCGGTTGTCCGATGCGTTTCGCACATGATACACTCCACCAGTCAGTACTTGGTCGATTATGAAGGGACCCTCCCATTTGGACTTTAGTTTGTCTTTTTCCTGTCCGACAGGCGTAGAACTAGTTCGCCAACGTTATAAGTTTTGGCCCGTACTTCTCTGCTTTGATATCTTTGAGCCTGCTGTTGATGGAATGCGGAACGAGCTTTTGCCACGTCGCGCTCCTCCTCCAATGCGTCCAAGCTGTCCTGCCGATCGAGCTCGGCTTCTCTTTCTTCATACATGCACACTCGAGGTGAGTCATGAATTATGTCGCATGGCAGTACTGCCTCTGCGCCGTATACCATAAAAAATGGTGTGAATCCGGTAGTGCGATTCGGCGTGGTCCGCAGCCCCCAGAGTACTGAGTCAAGCTCCTCTACCCAGTGCGTGTTTGATTCCTTGAGGGATCGCACTAGTCTGGGTTTGATGCCGCTCATAATGAGACCGTTGGCTCGCTCGACTTGACCATTGGTTTGAGGGTGATAGACTGAAGCGTAGTCGAGCTTAATGCCCATGTTTTTGCACCAGACTTTAACTTCATTGGCCGTGAAGTTTGTGCCGTTGTCAGTTATGATGCTGTGGGGGACGCCATAACAGTGTACGACCCCGGATATGAAGTCTATCACCGGTCCAGATTCGGCCGTCTTTGCAGGCTTGGCCTCTATCCATTTGGTGAATTTGTCCACCATGACTAGTAGATATTTTTGCTTGTGGGTTCCTCCTTTAAGGGGTCCAACCATGTCAAGCCCCCAGACCGCAAAAGGCCAGGTAATGGGTATAGTTTGTAGGGCGGTAGGCGGCATGTGGCTTTGGTTGGCGAATAACTGGCAACCGACGCATCGTTGCACTAAGTCCTGAGCGTCTGCCCGGGCCGTTGGCCAATAAAATCTGGTACGGAAGGCCTTGCTTACAAGGGCCCGGGCTGCGGCGTGGTGCCCGCCAAGTCCGGCATGGATTTCAGCCAGAAGGTCTCGCCCTTCCTCTTCGGAGATACACCTTTGAAGGACTCCGGTTGTGCTTTTCTTATAAAGCTCTCCCTCATGGACCTTGTAGGCTTTAGATCGCCGCACTATGCAGCGGGCCTCGTTTTGGTCCTCGGGAAGTTCCTGCCTAATTAGGTAGGCTAGGAATGGTTCTGTCCATGGGGCAATGACTGCCATTATTGTGTGGGCTGACGGTGTTGTTTCGTTGGCGGAGCCACCGACTGTGTCAGAGTGTTCGGTGAGGGGCAGTGCGGTTGTGTCCGGGCTATTGTTTCCGGACTCTCCCTCCCATGATACGGATGGCTTGAACAGCCTCTCCAAGAAGATGTTGGGAGGGACGGCATCGCGCTTGGCGCTGATGCGTGCCAACACGTCTACTGCCTGGTTATTCTCCCGGGCTATGTGATGAAATTCGAGCCCCTCAAACCGAGCTGACATCTTTAAGACGGCGTTGCGGTAAGCTGCCATTTTCGGATCCTTGGCGTCAAAGTCTCCATTTATTTGGGATATTGCGAGGTTTGAATCCTCGCGGACCTCTAGGCACTAAATGCCCATGGAGACTGCCATCCGGAGACCATGTAGAAGGGCGTCGTATTCGGCTGCATTGTTGGAATCCGTGTACATTATCTGAAGTACGTATTGGACTGTATCTCCGGTTGGGGACGTCAGAACGACGCCAGCCCCTAGGCCAGCCAACATTTTGGAGCTGTCGAAGTGCATGATCCAGTTGGAGTATGCGCCGTACTCTTTAGGGAGCTCGACTTCAGTCCATTCGGCGATGAAGTCGGCCAAAACCTGCGACTTAATAGCTCGCCTTGGCTTGTAAGTTATGTCGAAAGGGAGGAGCTCGATGGCCCATTTGGCAATCCGGCCCATTGCGTCGCGGTTGTTTATAATATCATTAAGAGGTATTTCGGATGCCACTGTTATTGAACACTCTTGAAAATAGTGTCGCAGCTTCCGGGATGCCATGAACACCGCGTATGCTATCTTTTGATAATGCGGGTACCGTGACTTGCATGGAGTTAGGACAGTGGACACGTAGTAAACTGGTTTTTGGAGAGGGAACTTGTGTCCGTCGTTTCTCGTTCGACGACGAGCACCGCGCTTACAACTTGATGGGTTGCCGTGATGTATAATAGAATTGGTTCGCCCGTGTTGGGAGCGGCCAGGACCGGATTTGTTGCCAGTATGGCTTTTATTTCTTCGAGTCCGGCCGTGGCGGCATCCGTCCACTCGAAGTGTTCGGTGCGCCGCAGGAGGCGATAGAGGGGTAATGCCTTTTCTCCTAAGCGGGAGATAAAGCGGCTTAGAGCCGCCACGCATCCTGTCAATTTTTGTATTTGTTTGAGGTCTTTTGGGGTATCCAATTGTGACAGAGCTCGGATCTTGGCTGGGTTTGCTTCAATTCCTCTACCGGATACGATGAAGCCCAAGAGCTTTCCGGCTGGTACGCCGAAAACGCATTTTTCCGGGTTGAGCTTAATGTCATATGTTCGGAGATTGTCGAACGTGAGCCTCAAGTCGTCTACTAGAGTATCGACGTGTTTGGTTTTGACGACCACGTCATCTACGTATGCTTCAACTGTTTTGCCGATCTGGTTGGCCAGACATGTCTGAATCATGCGCTGATATGTTGCGCCGGCGTTTTTGAGCCCGAAGGGCATCGTGTTGAAGCAGAATGGGCCGTATGGGGTGATGAATGCCGTTGCAGCTTGGTCTGACTCTGCCATCTTGATTTGGTGGTAGCCAGAGTATGCATCGAGGAAACACAATGAGTCGTGTCCTGCGGTGGCGTCGATGATTTGATCAATTCGGGGGAGCGGGAAAGGATCCTTTGGGCAGGCCTTATTTAGGTCTTTGAAATCGACACATAGGCGCCAGGATTTGTCCTTCTTTGGTACCATCGCCAGGTTTGCTAGCTAGTCCGGATGTTTTATATCTCTGATGAATCCGGCTTCCAGTAGTTTTGCTAGCTCTTCTCCCATGGCTTGTCTCTTGGGTTCGGAGAAACGCCGCAAAGTCTGCTTAACGGGCTTAAACCCTTTTAGGATGTTTAGGCTATGCTCAGCCAGCCTGCGTGGGATTCCTGGCATGTCTGAAGGGTGCCAGGCAAAAATATCCCAATTTTCTCGCAGGAATTCTCTGAGTGCGGCATCTACATCGGGTTTTAGTTGTGCCCCGATGGAGGCCGTTTTTGTGGGCTCCGTTGGATGGACTTGGAATTTGACTATTTCGTCCGCTGGTTTGAAAGAGGTGGACTTGGATCTCTTATCTAGTATCACATCGTCCCTGTCCACCATGGAGCGCAACGCAGTTAGTTCCTCGGCCGCTAGGGCTTCGGATAATGCCTCCAGGGCCAGTGCGGCTGTCTTGTTTTCGGCGCGGAGCGCTGTGTCCGAATCACTTGCAAGAGTGATGATTCCGTTGGGTCCGGGCATTTTGAGCTTCATGTACCCATAATGGGGTATGGCTTGAAAAATTGTAAATGCTTCTCGCCCTAGCAGAGCGTGGTATCCGCTGCTGAACGGGGCCACTTGAATGTGACCTCCTCGGATCTGTAATTATCCGGCGTGCCGAACACCACATCCAGTGTGATTTTCCCTGAACAGCACGCTTCCCGGCTTGGTATTATTCCTCTGAAGGTTGTGTTGCTTCGCTCAATGCGGCTCCAGTCTATTTCCATTTTTCGTAGGGTTTCCTCGTAGATGAGGTTAAGTCCGCTACAGCCGTCCATGAGTACCTTTGTAAGTCGGAAGCCGTCCACTATCGGACTGAGGACCAATGCGACTGGTGCTCGGGCTGTCCGAAATTTAGGTTCGTCACTGGCATTAAAAGTAATAGCCGTGTCACTCCATGGGTTTATTGTTGCTACTTGGTAGACTTCGGTAAGGTTGCGGAGGGTTCGTTTCCTCGCATTGTTTGATGCGAAGGTCTCGAAGACTGTCGACACCGTACTGGCGTTTCTGGGGTGGTGTTCTTCGGATTCTGGAGTTAGAAGCTCCTCGCCACTTCTGGCCACCTGCCAGAGTATCCAACATGCTCTAAGGCTGTGAGTTGGTGTGAGTTCCCCTGAACTATGAATTTTACAGGGTCCATTGAGCCATCCCTCCAGTACGGTCCCATACCCTATAGAGGGTTTTTGTTTTTTGATGTTTGGCTCAGGTGCCTGGCGATAATGCGCCCTTTTGTTTCGGACTCGTGTTGTATTCAGGGCCGGATTGTCCCAGAATTTATCTTCGGTTTTCCGAACGCTTTCTGTCGCACAGTACTTTCGTACTATGGATGTCAAGTCGGCGAAGCGTGTAATTTCGCGGCGACTTATGGCGTTGAGGATTCCGATGTCCGTGCAGTTGTTACAGAAGAATGAAATTGCTTCTTCCTCACGACAGTCCTTTATCCTGTTCATAACCAGGAGGAATCTGGCCCAATAGTGGTGTACTGTTTCCCCGGGCACTTGCCGTATTTGGGATAAATCCCTTATAGTTGGGTGGGCGGGTGGATTTAAATCCGGAACCTTGCCCGATAAAAGATTCAGGGGCCAAGAAGTTTCCGAATTCGGAAGCTTGCTTTCTTGGACATTATTCAATGAATCAGGCCTGCTGCCTGACTTTAGGTTCAGGACTTGGGCAACATCCTCCCCTCCACGGGTATCCGGCTTGGACGGGTCGGGAATCCGGACACATCTGGTCCTTAGAGCGGGCGAAGATGCGCCGCATTGTTCTTCCACCACTTCAACGTGGTGGGTGACCTGGGGAGAGTCGATCTCTCTCTGATCGGGTTTAAGCCCAATCTGGCCGTAATCTGTAGCGACTCCCAGGGCGGCAATGCGATCCAGGAGCTCATTCAGGGAAGAGAGCTCCGTCGGATCTAACTGCTCGGCGAGTTCCGAGCTGATGTGAAGATTGCTTTCGATGGCCCGAGAGGTCATCGTCGGCGCGGCGGCCGAACAGGCGGTCATCAAAAACCTGCCTAGCCGGAGAGTTTGGCCGACAGCCAAAGCTCCTTTAGCAACAGCGCCGTCTTTAAAGACGGGGTGCGGCATCCTTCCTGACGGTGACGACACAGAGGAACTCTCAATGAAAGCACCAATGTCGGTGTCAAAACCGGCGGATCTCGGGTAGGGGGTCCCGAACTGTGCGTCTAGGCGGATGGTAACAGGAGACAAGGGACACGATGTTTTTACCCAGGTTCGGGCCCTCTCGATGGAGGTAAAACCCTACTCCTGCTTGATTAATATTGATGATATGGGTAGTACAAGAGTGGATCTACCACGAGATCAGAGAGGCTAAACCCTAGAAGCTAGCCTATGGTATGATTGTTGTTCGTCCTACGGACTAAAACTCTCCGGTTTATATAGACACCGGAGAGGGCTAGGGTTACACAAAGTCGGTTACAATGAGAGGAGATCTTCATATCGTATCGCCAAGCTTGCCTTCCACGCCAAGGAAAGTCCCATCCGGACACAGGACGGAGTCTTCAATCTTGTATCTTCATAGTCCGGGAGTCCGGCCAAAGGTCAAAGTCCGGCCATCCGGACACCCCCTAATCCAGGACTCCCTCAATCACATTCTTATTAGCCTCGATATATAGTGATGTTAGGGGGGGGGGCGCTTGCTTCCCCTATCTTCGCCATTGTGCGCACGTCTGAGAGATGAAGCAGAAGGCATGGCTGATGAGAGGGGGACGTTGGATATATAATTAATGTGGGTGTATTAGCTATATATGTAGGGGTTGTTTGGTTCTAGGCCTAGGAGTGCCACACTTTGCCATACAATGTTGCCAAACTTGCCTAAGGTTAGGGGCTGTTTGGTTTGTGACTAACTTTGCCAAATGTTGCCACACCTAAGGCTAGGAAAGTTTGACTAACTTAGGTGAGTGTTTGGTTCAAGCCATACCTTAGGCAAGCCACACTTGGACCCCACATGGCATACACACAAAAAATGTGGCAAGATTCCCTTAGGCTTGCCAACTTTTGGCTTTCATTTGGATGAACTAACCTTAGGCAAGCTTGGCAAAAACATGTGGCAAAGTGGGGCAATGCTAGGCCTAGAACCAAACATCCCCTTAGTTCTTCAAAATGAGAGGCACAAGTTGGCAAGCCTAAGGGAATCTTGCCACACTTGTTGTGTGTATGTGATGTGGGACCATAGTGTGGCTTGCGTAAGATGTGGCTTGAACCAAACACACACCTAAGTTGGTCAATTTTGCCTAACCTTAGGTGTGGCAAGCTTTGGCAAACTTAGTCTCAAACCAAACAACCCCGTAATCCTATATATAGAGGTATAGATTGATCGATGTGGACGTGGGAAAGAGGGTGAGACCTCACTGGATATATCGATTGATCGGTTTGTGTGGAAAACTATGAAAGATCTAGCTATACACACACACATAGAGGAACATCGATCATTGCACATGCACGGGTGAGAGATAAAGAATGCCCTATATGATGGAGAGGGGGATGTGTGTGGGTGTGTGCCTTCATGGGAGACCGACCTGAAGAAAAAGATTGCATGTGTGCGATGGATAATGCCGACTGGTAGTGTGTGTGCATGCATGCACGAGAGAAAGTTAGTGGCACAATTATAAAGAGAAGACGACTGTGTGGGTGTAAAAGACTAGGTGATGTCATAATCAATGTAAAGTTGAATTCAAATATTTGAATAAGAGATCATGATGTTTGAAACCCATGCATGCATGAATATAATGGAGATCTGCACGGTGTGGTTTGGAAACGAGCATGTTGTAATGTATACACATTGAACAAGGTCAGATTGATTTGAATTTGAGATACCGATGGCATACATCGTTTGGCCACATTGCATCCGTGCATGGACACACTATTCTAATTGGAGATGATGGGTGGCTTTCGCATCACATATCTATATCTATGCCCTTATATATATATATATTATTTTTTATATTGTGTGCGGGTAACTTTAACTTTGAAAGATGGTCGTTGGATGAGGCGAATCCGATGGTGCAGAGATGGCAAATTTGAGCATTACTGGCCATTGGATATCATCTAGATTCTACCAGATTTCGCCACATGTACAATCTAGAAGACTCCATGGTTGAACTTAAGCATAATGCACAAACCTGAAAACACAAGCACTTCTTGTTTGTTCTAGAATCTTCTGTATCAAAATTGCCCAAATGTTTTTCTACATGATTTGCCATCATTTGATTTTACTTTATGTCTTACAATGCACAATTCCATGAATCTTAAAATAGATTAGCTTTCTTATAAAAACTAGATGATTTTGAATGAAATGAACAATAAGAATTAAATGAACATCTACATCATGCATATATGACTCAAAGCTTACATGCTATAATGTAGTATTTATTCATAATTTGGTTGCCAAATCTCATACGTGCAATGCACGTGTACCTTACTAGTCTAAATGGTGTTTGTGTGTGTGTGTTGTGCGTGTTGAGGTGCAAATTGTCTTTTTTTGGGGTACACATTAAGCTTGTTCTCCCAAAATTTCAAGCCGCACATTGTTATGCCAAAATTTCAAGCTAGCGTCTCTGTCTATCGTGCTGTGAAACTCCCGCCTCTTCAACCCGCGCCTTGTTACCCCAAAATATTTAAGATATATCTTTGTCTCATTGTGCTCCAAAAACTCCATCTCAACCCGCGCCTTGCTATTCCAAAATTACAATGCACGCGAAAACTCCCACCTCTTATGTAATCCTGACACGCAAAATGCCCGTGGTACCCCTGAATCGAAAGAACCGCCTCAAATCGGTGGGGGTACTTTCGTAACTTACCCCACATTTCGGACAAGCGCATCCCTAAGCCATGGTTCCCCACTCCCATCCCATCCGCCCACCCACTCATAGACCGAGGCCGTGAAAACCCGCAAAGCCCCACACCCTCCTCCGTCCGCCACCCAACCAGAGCCTCTTCCCCAACGACGTCGTCCACAGCAACACCACGACGTCCCTCATCCACTGTACGGAATGAGGATCCGTCATCGATCTCGTTGTCCCACCGATTCAGCCACCCCGTCCTCCACCTCCAAGGAGCTGCCCTGATGTTCCCCTTGTCTTCCGTGCCACCTCCATTCCTACACCGCATTCTTCACATGCACCAACGGAAGAGCATCATCATCACCGTTTCCTCGGATGAAGCTGCAGCCTAATCGGCGCCACTAAAGAGGTTGTACACTAATCGCCACATTTTATTCTTGATTTGATCTCACGGTGCTGCCGGCGCTCGGTCCCGAGCCAACACGGCGCAGCTCCATCCACGGCGGCGTCGCCGGCCACTTCCTCCATGGCGTTGCTCCCTCGACGGTGACATCCCCATCAGTAGGAGCTGCTGCTGTTGCTTTAGCTCTCACTCGTGCTGCTTCTCTACTCTTGCTCTCGGTCCCCTGCCTGGTTTGCTCTTGCTCGCGCTGCTGCTCTCGCTCTTGCTCTTGCTTGCGATGCTGCTCCGATTTAGCTACACTTCAGTCGACTGGATCGACTTTTGGGTCAGTCGATTTTCAGGGGGTTGGTGGTGGTGGGGGGGCCTCGCCGGAGTGAAGGAAGAACTAGCCACAGCGGGGAGGGGGGCTCGCCGGAGAGGTACCACACTATCTATCTTAGGGTTCAGGGTGGGGGCGATGGTCCCCGGTGGTGGTGGGGCAGTGGCGTGGGGGGCCTAGAGGGATGGCCGGGGTGGCGGCAGATCGGCGGTGGGGAGTGTTTTCGGGGCGAGCGGGGCGGCGCACAACCGGCCGCGGGCGGCGGGGGGCTGCTGTTTGGCCGGTGGTGGCTGGCGGCTCAGGGGGGTGGAGGTTGAAGATGAACTGCGGGCCCTTGATTCCGTATCCAATGGCTGCAAAATCGACTGACCAGAGATTAAAAAGTCAGTCGACTGACGTGTAGCCTCACCTTGCTAGTGCGTTTATTTTCTACAGTAAAATTCAGTTTCGACAACAAAATTCAATTTCGACAGTTAAGTTCAATTTCGACAGTTAAATTCAGTTTAGTCAGTTAAGTTCAGAGATGAGAAGCTGATGTATTTTACATCTATCACTTTGTGGTTATGTATTTTACGTCATCTATTGGAGATGCTATTAGAATTCCACTCAGGTTAACGTTGTCTCTCTTGTCCTGCTTCAGCCTCGGCGTCGTACAACTCACCAGAGCTGCTCCAACGACGAAACCCTACATCAAAGTGGAGCAGTACCTCGGGCTCCATCTCCAGACGCCTAAGATCTTCTTCCCCTCCTCCGACAGCCAAGTCAGCCGGAGCATCCTCACCGGCCAACCCAATCACGCTGAGATCGACATGGCTTCGCCAAAGAGGTTGTACACTTTTGCATCTCTTTTTTACTCTACATGTTATATATATTATCCACTTAGCACACGTAGTAATGTGAAATACGATTATTTTATCCTACTATATGACAAGCAGTGAGGTACCATGCAACTTAGCTATTCGTGACGGACTCTCTTGAACGCCATCATTATTTATCTCTGCGTGTTTGAGCTGTGCATTTGTCGATGGGCCTGGGAGTTGAGCTAGTAGGGCAGTGGCCTGGGTCCAAAGTAATAGAAGTAGCACAAAAACATTTTTTTAGTGTAGGATTTTCCTTGCTCAAGCCTGCCTACTAGAATCGCTAGTGCTTGAAAGGAAAAGTGAATGAAAAACATAGGAATTGGAAAGTTTCCTATGGTACTACTTTTCATGAATTTGGTGCAAAGGAATGGAGCAAAGGAAAACTGTAGGATTTGTTCCTTTAGTGTCTCCTTGAAAGAAAAACCGTAGGAATTCTAATTTCCACTTGTCCTCCTTTTCATATTCCTATTCATGAAGCACAAGACTAAGAGATAGTAGCATAATAGCATTATAACCATACATTTTCTTGTGGTTTGACTTAATCTCACCATGCTTTTTTGCATCCTGTGATCTTCCAATTCTTGTGAATCAAACACCCAAATTGGCAGAAATCCTGTGTTTTTAAATTCTCTATTTTGCCCGTGCATTCCTATCCTATTCCTGTCTATTTCCTATCCCTGCATTGTTAGAATCCTCAAATTCAAACAAGCCCTTACACAATTACTTCCGTTACAGATATGTGTCAAAGAAAACCTTGTGTGGTTTGTCATGCTCCTGCAGCGATGTGTTCCACCCTAGCTCAGCTGCTCCAATGACGGAAGGGTTCACCACAGCAGGGATCCGCTCTCCAGACTGTCTTTCGCCGCCTCAGATTTTCTTCCCCGCTGCCGGCAGCCACGACAACTGCATTACCATCATCAACTGATCAGATGACCTTGAGGACTACATGGGTCCACAAGAGAGGTCGCACTCTTCCGTGTCTACTTATGTTATGCATCACTTAATATGATGACATGCTATATTATCATCGTGTTCACCTATTAGACTCCGAGTCAGGTCCAAACTAATGCTGAAACTTGAGTTTTTAAATGGTTGTGGGGTACATATTGGGGCAGCAATCATTACTATCTGGTTAATCTCAGGTGTCTACTATGAGTCTCATGTTGGGTGCAAACAAACATTAAAGGAGCCATTATTTGTATTTTTTAACTAAAGCTATTATCTTCCTGCTATCATTGGTTTTGTGTCTATCCACAGTTTGCTACCATCACTCTGGATTTGTGCATGCACTCCTTACATAATCTCATTATGTTTTATTCCTATGCATGCCAGTTATTGTACACAAATGGAACTGATCATCTAGAGCAAAAGAGACGAGCCTTGCGTGGCAATAAAATTTCATGCAGATGTCACTCCATGGTGGGCGCAAAGGCAGCCCCCCTCCACCTATTTCGGATCGTAATCAAGAGGAAAATAACTATTCTAAGGGGGATTCAGAAGGAGAATACCACTCCTATTTACCCCATGAGGTCTTCGCTCTAACTTCGCATGCTGATGTTGGTAATATCATGCATATGGTGCCTTACATTGCTTACTGTATACATCAAAGATATCATCTGCTTAGTTTAGACATGATTTGTGTCAATGCCATCTGTTTAGTTTCTTTATCATATATGTGAATCATGCAATGCCATCTTGTTTAGCCATGCATCATATATGTGAATTTTGCAATGCCACCTTGGTTAGCCAGTCATCTTATATGTGAATTATATCATGCCATCATTTTTTATTACGTGTTAAATTTGTCAACAATTTTAGTACATTCAATTACTCTTCCTGTGCATCAGCCATTCAGCACGGTCATGGAAAAATCTGGAGTGGAAACAAGGTCTTCAGAGCAGACAATGCTATCTAACGAAGCGCATGTCTTGCTGGTTACCGATAGATCCTCAAAGGAGGATTCAAAGACAGATGACCAGTCCTATCCCCCCCCCCCGAGGTGCATGCTCTAACTTGGCAGGGTTATGTTGCTCATATCGTGCGTATGGTATCTTGCATTGCTATGTCATTTGCTTAGTTTAGACATGCTTTGTGTGAATGCCACCTGTTTAGTGTCTACTTACCATATATGTGAATTATGCAATGCCATCTTATTGCAAGACATTATATATGTGAACTATGCAATGTTATCTTGTTGCAAGGCATTATATATGTGAATTATACAATGCCATGCTGTTTAGGCAAGCGTCATATATGTGAATTATATCATGCCATCCTTTTTTGTATTTCTCATTGCTTTTGTCGACAATGTTTGTATATTCAACTGCTCTTCCTGTGCATCAGCCATTTGAATTGGTGATGGAGAAATCTGGAGTGAAAACAAGGTCTTCAGAGCAGACAATGCTACCTGCTGAAGCAGATATCTTGCTGGTTATAGATAGCTCTTCAGAGGAGGATTGAGAGGCAGATGACCAGTCATATTATCCCCCTGAGGTGTATGCTCAAACTTGGCAGGGTTATATTACTCATATCATGCATATGTTGTATTGCAATGCTTAGTTTTTACATCATATACACATTATTGGATGCCATCTCCTTAGTTGACACATCATACATGCGATTGCCCTATGCTCACTTCCTTAGTATATAAGTCATGTATTTGAATTATATCATGCCATGATGTTTACATAGACAACATGTATCTGAATTATGGCACGCCAACCCATTTTCTAAAGACATAATATAGTTATATCATCTCATCCTGTTTACATAGTCATCATATTTTAAATTATGTCATTCTATCCGTGAATTATATCATGCCATCACGTTTCCATCGACGACATGTTTGTGATTTATGGCATGCCAACCACTTTAATAGACACATCGTATAGTTATATCGTGTCATCCTATTTACATAGTCATCATATTTTGAAGTATGTCATTCTAACCTGTTTAGTTAGCCATCATACATGTGAAATTGTGTCTGTTTAATTAACCATCATATATGTGAAATTATGTCCTGCTATTTTGTTTGGTTAGACAACATAAATGTGAACTATTTCATGCCCTATTTTCTTCCCTACTATCCATTGCACCTGTCTATCTTACAATGTCTGTACATTCAATTACTTTTCTTGTTTATCAGTCATTTCAATTGGAAGGGGTGATGGCAGTATCTGTGGGAGTAAAAACACGGTCTTCAGAAAAGATCGTGCTACCTGTCGATGCAGATAGAACCATGGTTGTACTTGCCCAAGAACCAGGCCCACCACACATAACCCAAACTCACGCAGATTGTACCCCTACCCAGTTGGACAGAGAACCAGCTACACCCCTTCTAACCCCAACCCCAGCAGATAGTAACCCAGTTCCCATTGACACATCAAGTCTCCACCACAGAGCACCAAACACGAGAAGTTAGTAAGGCAACTGTAGTGCCCAAAGCACGAGGACCACCACTCCGAACCCCAAGTCAACACTTAAAGCAGCAGAAGAATTGTTCTCAGGTCAGGTTCCGTAGCTATGGTTCATACTACTTTTCTCTTGCATCACTCTATTTACTCATACCAACTAATTTCAAATTTGAAGGATGCAATTGAAACTCCAATGGCGCAACAGGTATGTTTTAAACCTGTTTCTTTAACGTGTTTGCTGTTGTAACTTGCTCTATGTTGATTTTAGTTTCAATTGAATAAACAGTTATGTTCTCATGCCATGCACATTACAAGTGTTGTTATTGCTGTGTAGTTTCCCACACTTATATTATGTCTATGCTGCTTTGTCTTAAATAGATATGATTCAAACTGTATCTATCTTGATTTGGCAACATAAACTAGAATGATATAGACCATACAGTGACCATACTACATAGATATATGTTTGTTTCATGCTGTTATCCTGTCCACCTTACTACTGAACTGGTTTACCAAAATGAGTTTCATATACTACATTGTAAACCTGTGATGTGTTTGTTTGTTTCTCTTTTAGAATGCGGATAACATATTGGAGAAGAGTACCCCTTTATGCAATGGTAAAGGACGTAATACAGATAAGGTTCAAGATAGTGAGACATCCCTGTTGGTCTCCAAGAAAGCTAATAAAAACTATATTGAAGACACCGAGACAACCCCAAAGTCCTTTCTTGATGTAGTGTTCGAGTTATTGGCTACTACTGGTGGCACCAGCTCTTCGAACTCGTTGCCTAAATCAGTTCGGCTTCTTGAGTCTCAACTTCAAGTTGAAAGACATCGATCAGATGTTATGCGACAGCAAGCCGAAGGACCGAGGAAGTCCCTGCGGAATTCAGATGCATACTTTCTAGTGCAACAGCAAGTGCTGGAGGATTTAAGCGCCAAACAAGAGAAAGTTAATAAGCTTGCTAAGCATCTTGCCAGCATAATGGGTACCCAGTATATTGTTTCTTGAGCTCTTCTGAAGTGGTTTCAGTTCAGGACTTGTTTTGCTGCGGCGTTTATATGCTGCTGTGTTCCCTATATTTGCACTGGTGGCGAACTTTGATGCCCAGTGGATGTAATATGTGTAATAGCCGTGATAGCCTAGCGTAAGTTGCTTTCTTATTTATTTCCTTATTGTCTTGTTTATTTCTTTGCTTGTAGTCAGTGCAGTTCTTTTTCTGTGGTTTGCTAGTGGCCGCAATAACCTATTTTTTATAACTAGGCCACAATAACCATGGGCTACATATTTACTGTAGTTACCATTTCCCTCCTACGGGCCGTAGACACAATGGGCCTTGTACGGGTCGTAGAAACAATGGGCCTTATATGGGTCGTAGACACAATGGGCCTTCTACGGACCGTATCATCAATGTGCCTTCTATGGGCCGTATGATCGGTTGGCCAAACATGGGCCAATAACAGACCACATTATGGCCGTAAACGGGCTAGAGTTGGAATCATCTGTTCATGGGCCGACCATAACGGGTCGTCGTTAATAGGCCGTATTTGATGACACTATGAAAATGGCCCAACATATTAACGGGCCACAAACGGGCCGACTGTAACCTCGGGCTGAATTTAGCCCACAAGCAGAAAATGATAGTAACGGGCTGTAAGTAAACAAATGCTGGAAATGAGCCCAAGAATAAATGGGCTCTGAGAAGGCCGAAAGATAACATGGCCTAGAAATGGCCCAATGGAATAATGGGTCGTTAATGGGTATAAAGTGATACACTGTTCATTACGGGCCAGTTTCACCATGGGCCGTTAATGGGTATAAAGTGATACACTGTTCATTACGGGCCAGTTTCACCGCGGGTCGTTAATGGGCTGAAAGTCGTCATGGGCCATACATGGGCCAGAAGTGAAAATGGGATGGAATCATATTGGATGGCACAGATGACGCTACTTGGCCTAATTCGGATAGGGCATAACGGGCCCTAGGTTAGCAGGCTATAAATGGGCTATATGCGAACATGCCGTTAACAGGATTTCCATGGGCCGGCCTGCCACCTTTTGACCAAGTCAAACGGGCCGACCTTTTCACAGGAATGGGCCTCTGTTGGGTCGTGCCACGTGTCGACATATCATAGGCGCCTTCTGTCCAATGAGTGGATGACATCTGTCCCAACGGTGAGCCGACACGTGTTTCCTCCAGCCAATGATGATTTTACACGTGGAAAATCCCCATTGGTCGGGGCTGTTAACTTGTTATCGGATCCAAAACCGGACCCGATAACTTAACGGTGTTCCGTTACGGTGGATGCCACATGTCGGTCACCCTTGACGAAATCACTTCTGTGACGCGCGATTTATCGTCATGGAAGTGGACACTTCCGTGATGATAATTTTGGTAATGTCATGGAACACTTCTACGACAACACATGTATGACTATTTTGATTCTGTCATAAAATTGTCATGGATGTACATGCATGACAGAAAGCATGACCTACTGTGACAAACACATATCATCACGGAAGTGTATTTTTTTGTAGTGCTCCGGTTTATATAGGCACCGGAGGGGGCTAGGGTTATACAAAGTCGGTTTACAGAGGAGGGAAACTACACGTCCGTACGCCAAGCTTGATGTCCACGCAAAGGAGAGTCCCATCCAGACACGGGTGAAACCTTCTATCTCGTATCTTCACGGCCCATCAGTCCGGCCCATGTCACATAGGCCAGCTCCCCGAGGACCCCACAGTCCAGGACTCCCTTAGTAGCCCCTGAACCGGGCTTCAATGACGATGTATTCGGCGCGCATATTGTCTTCGGCATTGCAAGCCAGGTTCCTTCTCCGAATACTCCAATGCAGTCCTCGACACAAAATAGCTATATCCGGCTCTGTTAAATATTTACAGCCTTAAGCTGTGAGGGTAAAAATAATCAAAACAAAGTAAGTCACGTCCATAGGCAATTTTCCCGGCGAGGTGTTATGTCCTGGCCTTGTTAGTATTCTGAACCGTTTTATAGCCCTTGCTTCGTGTTTCGAGGCACAGTCACAGGCACGTCTTGTCAAAGCAAGGATCATGTCCCCTTATCACAGGATTCTCATCAATAAGGGTTTTGGGTAATCCAAACGTGTCGTTCACACATCCCCATGGGAATAGGCGAGATTTAAGGCTTATGAGGGAGCGCTTGATATCCACTGCCTTTATAAGAAGATAAGGATCCGTCTTTTTGCCCCACGCCTTCTTCCTCCTCAGCCATCTGCCATTCGAGCTCCAGCGCCCAAGTCCCAATATCTTCCATTGCCACCAAACACCCCAGCCATGTCCGGATCTGGAGCGCAGGGCAAGTGGATGGCTTCCTCTGTTATAGAGGAGAACATCAAGGAGCTCCGGGAAGCTGGATACCTGGCCGCGGATATAATCCACCGGCTCCCTGCCGAAAAGCAGATCACTCCCACTCTGAAGCCCAATGAGAGGGTAGTGTTCATCCCCCATTTCCTTCATGGACGAGGGTTTCCTCTTCATCCTTTCGTCCGTGGTCTCATGTTTTACTATGAGTTAGATTTTCATGATCTAGCCTCAAATTCCTTCCTCAATATTTCGGCGTTTATCATCTTGTGTGAGGCATTCCTCCGCGTCCCTCCCCACTTAGGCCTATGGCTCAAGGTCTTCAATGTGAAGCCAAAAGTGGTTGAAGGCCAACACGCAGAGTGCGGCGGCACCATGGTGAGCAAACTCCCCAATGTCACCTGGCCAAAGGGAACCTTTGTGGAGACTGTCAAAGGATGGCAACATGGGTGGTTCTATATCATGGAACCTCGCGATGCTACATGGGCCGCCGCTCCAGAGTTCAAGTCTGGGCCCCTAATGCGGCTTACATCCTGGCTCAGTAAGGGCTTAGATTAGGAGTCACCTGACGAGGTGACAACGCTGGAGAGCCACGTCAAGGGCATGATAAACAAGAACACCAGCCTTGCCGGCATGATCCAGGTGATGCTTTTCGCCGGATTCTCCCTTGTCAACGCCGGACTCAACATATGTGGGAATTCGACGCAGCCAGTCCTCGGACCCTGTAGCGGTTCTTCGATATGATGCATGAAGACATATGGAAGCTGCTCTTCTAGGCTCAAAAGTGGTGGTCAGAAATGACCGAAGACCGCGGCCTCGATTGCGCTCGTCCGGCTACTCCCGTAAGTTTCATAATGACTTTAATTTGAAAATCCAAGGAGTATATTGAACTTTACATTACTCCCATAGGGCTGGACAAAGAAGGCAGAGCAAATCCAATGTCCAGCTCCGCTGCCTGAAGACCCAGCCATCCCTTTGTTGACGAAGATGCTGGTTCTGGTGCCGTATTAGGCGCCGGAGAAGAAGGCCAAGAAGAAAGGCAAGGAGGCCAGAGGTGGCCACCGCCGTAAGGGCGCTTCGGACGTTATGTCCGAAGATACCGAGACCTCCTCCTCTCATGATGAAGATGTAGAGGAGGAAGAGAGCGATTCGCCCCACAAGGGGGGAAAGAAGAAAAGGGCGGCTTCCGCGGATCTAGAGGTGGAGGCGACCAAGAAGGGGAAACCCTCCCTTTCGGATGATTCTGAAGCGGATGCCGATGCCATCCCTGAGTGGCACCCCAGGCCGAAGCCCTTGGCCAGATCGTAAGTATTCGAAGACACCATACACATATCTGAATTTATGCCTTGTTATTTTAACATACTGAATTGCGCATTGCAGTCCGGCTCGCGATCTCTCCCAACGATCATCGTCATCTAGGAACTCGCTAGGGCCGAACACGATGGAGAGTGATTCGCCTCCGCAGGTCTCTCCACCCACCGCTACAGACAACACCGAAGTGTTGTCTCGAAGAACCTCTCCAGGTCGTGGGGAGGTGCGGGAGGCCGTGAAGGTGGTGACGGAGACCTCTGTCGCTGAAGAGAGGGGGAAATCGACCCCCATGGAGACCGGCGACGGGGGCCATGCTCAATTCGCCCCCAACCAAATATTATTCCGGAGACCCATACGGCTTCGGAATTGGGCCAGCAGCATCCTTCGAGAGAAGGGGGCGCGCCATCTCCACCGGCATCCTCTATCAATCCAGAGGCGCCGAACACTCTGGTGGAAGCGCTTCAGAGTGCTTCCATTGTGGAGGAACACTGTACCCTTATGGGTATGATGGTTAAAAAGGTTCAGTCCACTAAGAGCGGATTGAATGAAGCTTATACCAGCGTTTTAGCAGGCTTTGAGGTATGTGACATAATATATTTTTGGGCTATTTGCAAAAGGAATGCCTATGTATAGATAGTAGCCCATGAGCCTCTGTTCGGCGTTCGCGAAGAAAGGCCGAATAGAGGATCGAATAATACTTTGCATGAGCTAACATATATGTCTCTTTTAATGAACAGGCCGCAAAGCTAGCAGCAACCTCGCATGCTGCCAAAGTGTCCGAACTAAAGCGGAAGTTGGAGGAAAAACAAGGTATGCGATACCGAAGCATATCTGAAATGATATGAGTTCCAATTTGTTATCTAAATGAGCTTTATGATTATGCTCATAGGTGACACGTCTGAGGACGAGGCCCTCAAGAGTGCTCTAGCCGAGGCCAAGAAGGAGGCGGACGAGGAGCGAGCCGCCCGCTGGAAACATGAAGCGAGGTTGGATGAAGTCCAACAAGAGCTCACGGATTCTATAAGCAAATGTGAGTCCTTGGAGCGCAAGGTGTTGGATCAAGACTCCAAACTTGCTACGGCACTCCAAAGTGCGAAGGAGGCCCGGGTTGAAGCCCAAGGCGCCTGTCAGGAGATCCAAGAAGCCAAGCAGACCGTGGCGGGTAAGACCTTTAATATACAGAGTAAATTCGTAAGGAGAAAGTACACCATACTGACACGCATTTGGAGTTCTCCAGGGGCGTTTGCGGATCTTCCCTGAAGTATTGCAGATGCTACAGATTTCTTCCGAGCCGAAGAGGGGAGCTCAACAGAGAAGCTGTTCTGGTCGCAGTACCTTGCGCCAGAGCATCTTGTACCCCTCAGTGATTAGCTGAAACAGCTGACCGAGCTACATAGGGTGGCCGAACTGGCCATGAAGGATGTCATAGTCTGTCTTTGGCCAGCCGAACCCATACCTAGTAACTACTTTGGGCTTGTGAAGCGGCTAGTTGATGCCTGCCCACGGTTTGATGCTATAAAGTGGTCAGTCTGTATCGAAGGTGCCCAGATGGCCTTCGCCCGTGTCAAGGTGCAGTGGGCGAAGATGAATGCCACCAGTCTTGCAACCAAGGGACCGCCCGCTGACAAGGAGCATCGTATGCCAGAGTGATACTTCAACGGCGTCCTTGAAGGATCCCGCATTATAGAGGGCCTATGTTCGAAGGACATCATTTTTGAATGAATGTATCTGTGCTTCCCAAACTTTGTATAATGAAAACAAGGCACTTGTATAATTTTAGTCTTGTTTCATCTGAAATTATTTATCCTCCGTTGCGGCCGTTTATTGAATCTGAGAGTTGGCTAGTCGTCGACTTTAGCCCCTCACGTAGATACTACGGGAGTGTTCGGAACAGCACAAAAACACACTTAACCCAACGACTTGGTCCTTGAAGGAGGTGCTAGTGCGGCGAACCATGCAATCAGACTATGCGGCTTTATCACTCTTACTTAGCCATAGGAGTTTGACAATAAGATTGTAGGCGCAGCCCCTGGCATTGCTCGGTGATCTGAACTTGGTTGTTGTAGACACCTGACCAGGTAAAGACCAGTCCTTCGTGTGACACGGAAAAAATCACAAGAGATTTATACTAAGTCACCGAATAGCTGACCAGCTCTCGCCGCATCATGACGGTCCGTTTTTAGCTTTCTCTACTGAGGTGTTATCCGGCTAACCAGAAACACAATCGCAGTAGTTCTCCCTTTACTTCCTTAGCCGAACAATCGGAACATAAGGTAGTAACCACAGGAGCCGGGCAACCCAACTATTGACCCAAGACATGATTCGGAGCCGATGCATATAATGCTATATTCGAGACGCTGAACTGCACTGTAAACGTGTTCGAACTTATGTTATATTTAAGAAATGTACGTGGCTGAATGGAACCCCCGGTGATTTAGGTTGTGCCGAGGTGTACATGACAATCAGACGAAAGAGAAGAGGGAATACAGATTAGGAAATAACCAGTATCGAATAGTTTGGGCGAAAAACTGTTTCCATTATAGTTTGATTGATACGTCAAAACATATTTGTATAGATAATGCTATAAGCATCGAGGATATTTTACATGCCGAGCGAAAGGGAAAGCTGTGTGCAGGTACTAAAAAGGGGAAGAGGTGATCTTGAAAGATCCTTTAGGTACTCCTCCATACATCTGCGCTGCTTTTCACCTTGGTGTGTGATCCTTTGAGAGGATTAATGAATAGGTTTTCATAAGGGACCGGAAAAAGGGCCCTTGGTACCATAAAAAGGTGATGTGGGTTGTAGGGAACCTGAAAAAAAAGAAGTTAAGAAAAGGGTAGATATGGGGGTCCAGGTACGATCGAGTCGAATTGTGGACTTTATCCTTGATATGCCTCCATCATCGCCCATGGTATCTTTAGTGCGTAGTTATGTGCATGTGGTACATACGCCGCTGTTCGGTTGGGGCTAAGATAGAGGCTGGATTGCTAATCAAGCTCGTGACGAGCTAGACTATCATTCTGCGGGTAGTCCGGACTTGTTTGATAGGGTCAGGGGCTTGACTGCCGATGTGGAGTTCGGCTTGATAAGGCCGACCTGCACTTCCGCTGCGAGGGCCGCGGTGTGTTCCTCAGTACGGAGGGAGCGATCCATGTTTCCATGGAATGTTATAACACCGCATGGTCCTGGCATTTTGAGTTTTAGATAAGCATAGTGCGAGACCGCATTGAAGTAGGCAAACGCAGTTCGTCCGAGCAGTGCATGATAGCCACTACAGAAAGGGACGATGTCAAAGATCAAGTCTTCACTTTGGAAGTTGTCGGGCGAACTGAAGACGACTTCCAATGTGATTGAGCTTGTGCAGCGGGTCTCTACACCAGGTATTACTCCTTTAAAGGTAGTTTCGATGGGCTTGATTGCTGACGAGTCAATACCCATTTTCCATACTATGTCCTGATAGAGCAGGTTAAGACTACTGCCGCCATCCATGAGGACTCTCGTGAGGTGGAGTCCATCGATAATTGTGTCGAGGACCAACGCGTCTGAACCTCCATGACGGATACTGGTCGGATGTTCTCTGCAATCAAAGGTGATTGGGCATGCTGACCATGGGTTGAATTTTGGAGCGACTAGCTCTATCGCATAGATGTCCCTTAACGCGCGCTTGCGCTCCCTCTTGGGGATGTGAGTAACGTATATCATGTTCACCGTCTTAACCTTGGGGGGAAATTTCTTCTGTCCCCCTGTGTTCGGTGGGCGAGGCTCCTCGTCGTCATCCTCGCTAGGCGACCCTTTCCCCGTTTGCTCAGTGTTTAACTTACCAGCCTGTTTAAGGAGCCAACAACTTCTATTGGTATGGTTGGCAGGCTTGTCCTGGGTGCCGTGAAACTGGCAAGGTCGATTGAGTATTCGGTCCAGGCTAGACGAACCGTCTTTGTTTATTTTGAATGGCCTCTTCCGCTGACCGGGTTTGGAGCCACTGAATCCGGCGTTGACCGTCGTGTCTTCGGTATTGTCAGTGTTGCTCCGACGCTTGTTTTTGTTGCGTCGGGGCCTGCCGTTTCTGCTTCTTGCTTCGGAAGTGCCAAGATTGCTGGTACTGTTGCTGCTACGGGCAAGCCAGCTATCTTCTCTTGCGCAAAAGCAGGTCATGAGTGATGTGAGGGCTGCCATGGACTTCGACTTTTCTTGGCTGAGGTGTCGGGCAAGCCATTCGTCGCGGATGCTGTGTTTAAAGGCTGCTAGAGCCTCGGCGTCCGGACAATCAACAATTTGGTTCTTTTTAATTAAGAACCGGGTCTAGAATTTTCCGGCTGACTCTCCAGGCTGCTGGACTATGTGACTGAGGTCATTGGCGCCCGGAGGCTGGATATAAGTGCCCTAAAAGTTGTCTCTAAAGGTATCCTCCAGGTCTTCCCAGCTTCCAATAGAGTTTTCTGGGAGGCTGTTTAACCAGTGCCGAGCTGGTCCCTTAAGTTTGAGGGGGAGGTATTTGATGGCATGTAGATCGTCACCACGAGCCATGTGAATGTGGAGAAGAAAATCTTCAATCCATACTGCGGGGTCTATGGTGCCATCATATGATTCGATGTTCACGGGTTTAAACCTTTCTGGGAACTGGTGTTCCATTACCTCATCAGTGAACCATAGGGTTTGTGCGGCGCCTTTGTATCGGGCAACGTCACGACGCAGTTCGGTTGGAGTCCGTATGCAGTTTTTAGCCCGGGTGAAGTTGTGCTTGTCATGCCAGGCTTGATGGCCGTCTTCTCGCGCTGGGGCATGGCCCCTTGATCCATAGGTTGATCTGGTCTAAACGGCTCTATTAGCCAGGTCCCGTCCTAGGCCATAAGTGTATCCTGCAGCTGCTGTCTCTCTGCCTTTATGGCGGGATGGTGCAAGCTAGTGTTCGGCTTGAGTTGCCGCTCTGTCCCAGCCACATGGTGGTCGGTCAGGTCCGTCGGTAGCATTACGCGTTGGCAGTATAGGCTCTGGGGCCTCGTTGTTGAATTGGGGTAGCAGCTTGCGCTTCGGGTAACTCTTAGTTGGGCATTCGAGGTCGTATTCCTCGGCTGCCAGGACATAAGTCCATCTGTCATTAAGCAGATCCCGATCAGCTTGAAGCTGCTGCTGCTTCTTTTTCAGGCTTCTTGCAGTGGCTATTAGCCGGCGCTTAAAGCGCTCTTGTTCGTGGGGTTCCTCTGGCACGATGAATTCTTCGTCGCTGAGGCTCTCATCCTCTTCGGAGATCGGTAAGTAATTACTATCCTCCGAGCCCTTGTTCCCGATAGGATCGTCCGGGTTGACTTGCCCATCCTCCCAATCATCATGCTCGGATGTTGGTTCGATAGGGGCTTCTTGGTCTTTGGCATTATCCGGAGTATTGTTGTCTCCGGCGCCGGTATTACTGTCCTTTTCGTGACGCGATTTCGAGCGGTGCTGCTGACATCGATGCTTTCTTGGTGCCACGGGGGGCTTGTCCTCGACTGGATCCTTACCACCATCACCATCGTTCTCTTTGGGCGTGTCCACCATGTACTCGTCGTACGTCGAAGTAGCCGTCCAGCGTCTGGTAAACGGCGGGTTTTTGCTTTGCTCTTCTTCGGTATCGTTGTCCATACCATCGATGTCTTCGGAGGCATAATCGAGCATGTTGGTTAAGTCCTCGACAGTGGCTATAAAGTGGGTGGTGGGTGGGACGTAAAATTCCCTGCTCTTAGCCCCTAGTGTGGGCTGGGTGTAGTTTGGCAGTGATCCTTCTGTAATGGCGAGAGATCGCATTAAGTCCAAGGCCTCGTTTAAGAGTGAGGTTGGGACAGGGAAGCAAGAGTCCGTGGAGTAGGGCACGACATGAGTTCCCTAACTGAGCTCTCATAACACGGACCTCAAGAGTCCGGATCTGGTGTTCAGGGGTGAGTCCAGCTTCGTGTTGACGAAGGGAGCCTGGTATGACTCTGGGCCCGCCGGTGAAACGATCTCCTCCGTATCTCCAGTGTTGAGCTCTATGGCTACGGAGAGTCCAACGGGGTCTAAACTTCCATCTTCGGACTCGGTGGGGTGTTCCCGATCTAAGGCCAGATCTGTGGTTGAGGCCGTGAATCCTTGGAAGATCAAGTCTCCTTGGATATCGACGACATAGTTTAGGTTTCCAAAACTGATCTGATGACTAGGGGCATAGCTGTGATCTGCTTCAGATGGCCAATCGAATTGGCACGCAGCTCAAAGCCATCGAATACGAAGATTTGGCCGGGGAGAAAAGTCTCCCTCAGGGAGGTACTATTGTAGATGATAGATGGAGCCATCGATCCTTCTGGTGACACAGTGCACCTCTCAATGAAAGCAACAATGTCGGTGTCAAAACTGGCAGATCTCGGGTAGGGGGTCCCGAACTGTGCATCTAAGGATCGAAGGTAATAGGAGGCAGGGGACACGATGTTTACCCAGGTTTGGGCCCTCTTAATGGAGGTAATACCCTACTTCCTGCTTGATTGACTTTGATGAGTATTGGGGTTACAAGAGTTGATCTACCTCGAGATCATAATAGCTAAACCCTAGATATCTAGCCTATATGATTGTGATCGCCCCTAAGGACTAAACCCTCCGGTTTATATAGGCACCGGAGGGGGGCTAGGGCTATACGAAGTCGGTTTACAAATGAAGGAAACTACACATCCGGACGCCAAGCTTGCCGTCCATGCAAAGGAGAGTCCCATCTAGACACGGGAGAAAACCTTCTATCTCGTATCTCCACAACCCATTAGTACGGCCCATGTCACATAGGCCGGCTCCCGAGGACCCAACAGTCCAGGACTCCCTTAGCTGCCTTCACCGAAATAATAGGAGGTGCTTCAGTGATGACCCACAAGTGTAGGGGATCTATCGTAGTCCTTTTGATAAGTAAGTGTGTCGAACCTAATGAGGAGCAGAAGGAAATGACAAGAGGTTTGTAGTAAGGTATTCTCTGCAAGCACTAAAATTATATGTAACAAATAGTTTTGTGATAAGGTAATTCATAACGGGTAACAAGTAACAAAAGTAAATAAGGTGCAGCAAGGTGGCCCAATCCTTTTTGTAGCAAAGGACAAGCCTAGACAAGTTCTTATATAGATAAAAGCACTCTCGAGGACACGTGGGAATTATCGTCAAGCTAGTTTTCATCACGATCATATGATACGCGTTCGTTACTTTGATAATTTGGTATGTGGGTGGACCGGTGCTTGGGTACTGATACATCTCCAACGTATCTATAATTTATGAAGCATTCATGCTATATTATTATCTGTTTTGGATGTTTATGTGCTTTATTATACAATTTTATATTATTTTTGGGACTAAACTATTAACCGGAGGCCCAGCCCAAATTGTTGTTTCTTGCCTATTTTAGTGTTTTGAAGAAAAGGAACATCAAACAGAGTCCAAATGAAATAAAACCTTCGGGAGAGTTATTTTTGGAATGGAAGCAATCCAGGAGACTTGGAGTGCACGTAAGGGAAGCAACAAGGAAGCCACGAGGTAGGGAAGCGCGCCCTAGCCCCAGGGCACGCCCCCACCCTCGTGGGCCTCTCGTGGCTCCCCTGACCGACTTCTTTCGCCTATATATGTCCATATACCCTAAAAACACCGGGGAGCACAATAGATCGGGAGTTCCACTGCCGCAAGCCTCTGTAGCCACCAAAAACCTCTCGGGAGCCTGTTCCGGTACCCTGCCGGAGGGGGGATCCCTCACCGGTGGCCATTTTCATCATCCCGACGCTCTCCATGATGAGGAGGGAGTAGTTCACTCTCGGGGCTGAGGGTATGTACCAGTAGCTATGTGTTTGATCTCTCTCTCTCTCTCTCTCTCTCTCTCTCTCTCTCTCTCGTGTTCTTGATTTGTCATGATCTTGATGTATCGCGAGCTTTGCTATTATAGTTGGATCTTATGACGTTTCTTCCCCTCTACTCTCTTGTGATGAATTGAGTTTTCCCCTTGAAGTTGTCTTATCGGATTGAGTCTTTAAGGATTTGAGAACACTTGATGTATGTCTTGCATGTGCTTATCTGTGGTGACAATGGGATATTCACGTGATCTACATGATGTATGTTTTGGTGATCAACTTGCGGGTTTAGTGACCTTGTGAACTTATGCATAGGGGTTGGCACACGTTTTCATCTTGACTCTTCGGTGGAAACTTTAGGGAACTCTTTGAAGTACTTTGTGTTGGTTGAATAGATGAATCTAAGATTGCGTGATGCATATCGTATAATCATACCCATGGATACTTGAGGTGACATTGGAGTATCTAGGTGACATTAGGGTTTTGGTTGATTTGTGCCTTAAGGTGTTATTCTAGCACGAACTCTATGATAGATCGAACAAAAAGAATAGCTTTGTGTTATTTTACTACGAACTCTTGAATAGAACGATCAGAAAGGATAACTTTGAGGTGGTTTCATACCCTACAATAATCTGTTCGTTTGTTCTCCGCTTTTAGTGACTTTGGAGTGGCCTTTGTTGCATGTTAAGGGATAGTTATATGATCTAGTTATGTTATTATTGTTGAGAGAACTTGAACTAGTGAAAGTATGAACCCTAGGCCTTGTTTCCTACCATTGCAATACCGTTTGTGCTCACTTTTATCATTAGTTACCTTGCTGTTTTTATATTTTCAGATTACAAATACTCATATCTATCATCCATATTGCACTTGTATCACCATCTCTTCGCCGAACTAGTGCACCTATACAATTCACCATTGTATTGGGTGTGTTGGGGACACAAGAGACTCTTTGTTATTTGGTTGCGGGGTTGTTTGAGAGAGACCATCTTCATCCTACGCCTCCCATGGATTGATAAACCTTAGGTCATCCACTTGAGGGAAATTTGTTACTGTCCTACAAACCTCTGCACTTGGAGGCCCAACAACGTCTACAAGGAGAAGGTTGCGTAGTAGACATCAAGCTCTCTTATGGCGCCATTGCCGGGGAGGTGAGTGCTTGAAGGTATATCTTTAGATCTTGCAATCAAATCTTTTTGTTTCTTGTTTTATCACTAGTTTATTCTTTAAAAGAAAACTACAAAAAAATGGAATTGAGTTTGCCAAATATGCTTCATCTTTTTAATATCTTTCGTGAGAATGATGGAAAGGAAAATTATGCTCAAGTGCTAGAGGAAGAATGCATTAAAATGTTTGGTACTAGATCTTTGTATGATGAGCATGATTGCAATGTTGTTAGTATGAATTCCTTGAATATCCATGCTGCTAATGATATGCAAAGCCACAAGTTTGGGGAAGCTATGTTTGATAAAGATGATATTTTTTGTCCCCCAAGTTTTGATGAGCAAATTTATTATGATGAAAGCATGCCTCCTATTTATGATGATTATTGTGATGATACGCATGCCATAAAGAATAAACCTCCGTATGTGGAGAGTAGTAAAATTTCTATGCAAGTAGATCATTAAAATAATGCTTTATGTGATAATTATATTGTTGAATTCATTCATCATACTACTGAAATTATTATGAGAGAGGAACATGTGCTTTTACATATTGCAATAATATCAAGTTTCCCCTCTTTGTGCTTAAAGTTTTAAAGTTATGCTTGTTTTTGCCTTCCTATGCTAGTTGATTATTGTTCCCATAAGTTGTTTGCTCACAAAACCCCTATGCATAGGGAGTGGGTTAGGATTAAATGTGCTAGTCATAAGCTTCATTATGCTCCCATTATGTTTCAATTATTATCTTTTATGTGAGCATCATTGTCATCATCATGCCTAGCTAGAAAGGCA
Organism: Triticum aestivum; assembly: GCF_018294505.1. NCBI lineage: Eukaryota > Viridiplantae > Streptophyta > Magnoliopsida > Poales > Poaceae > Triticum > Triticum aestivum. The sequence continues at coordinate 468,960,868 of NC_057798.1, read as the reverse complement.
TTAAAGAAAAGCGCTTGTTGGGAGACAACCCAATATTTACCCTTACTGTTTTTGTGTGTCCACATGATTATGCTATTGTACTAATCATGTTTTATAGCTTTTGTTTCAATAAAGTGCCAAGTAAGACCTTTATGATAGCTTACGGTGATAGTTGTGTTGATCCTGCTGAAAATCAGAAACTTTTGCACCCAGTAAATTAGTTTTCATAATTCACAGAAACGGGCTTTTGATCTGATTCATTTTGCTCCGGATTGGCGCACAAATTGCTTAGGACTTCCTAATTTGGTAGGATTTTTGGAGTTCCAGAAGTATACGTTTGGTACAGATTACTACAAACTGTTTTGTTTTTAACAGATTCTGTTTTCTATGCGTTGTTTGCTTATTTTGATGAATCTATGAGTAGTATCGGAAGGTATTGTCGGTGTCAAAACCAGAGGATCTCGGGTAGGGGGTCCCGAACTGTGCGTCTAGGCGGATGGTAACAGGAGACAAGGGACACGATGTTTTTACCCAGGTTTGGGCCCTCTCGATGGAGGTAAAACCCTACTCCTGCTTGATTAATATTGATGATATGGGTAGTACAAGAGTAGATCTACCATGAGATCAGAGAGGCTAAACCCTAGAAGCTAGCCTATGTTATGATTGTTGTTCGTCCTACGGACTAAAACCCTATGGTTTATATAGACAACGGAGAGGGCTAGGGTTACACAGAGTCGGTTACAATGGGAGGAGATCTATATATCCGTATCGCCAAGCTTGCCTTCCACGCCAAGGAAAGTCCCATCCGGACACGGGACGAAGTCTTCAATCTTGTATCTTCATAGTCCAGGAGTCCGGCCAAATGTCATAGTCCGGCTATCCGGACACCCCCTAATCCGGGACTCCCTCAGTAGCCCCTGAACTAGGCTTCAATGACGACGAGTCCGGTGCGCAAATTGTCTTTGGCATTGCAAGGCGGGTTCCCCCTCCGAATACTTCATAGAAGATGTTGAACACAAGGATAGTGTCCGGCTCTGCAAAATAAGTTCCACATACCACCGTAGAGAGAATAATATTTGTACAAATCTAATCTGCTGACGTATTCCGTAGCGTGACATCATGCCACGGCCAAGACTTTATTCGAATTGTTTTACGTCCCACCTCAGCGCGTTTAGCGAGGCGGTTTCCTTGGCACGTCTTGTCAAAGCAGAGATTGTGTCCCCTTATTCCGGGATTCTCATCAATACGGGCGTGGGTAACCCAACCGTGCCATTGGTATGTCTCTTTAATCGAAAGTGAGTCCCAAACGGTCACGGGGAGGGCTCTTGGTATTCAACCTCTTTATAAAGAGACCAAGGCTCGACTCCTTTATTTCAATCCAAATCAAATCCGCCTCTCGCCTCGAGTTCCAACACCCAAAGCTCCAGATTCAGGTGCTTCGGACCTTCGATGATGTCCGGCTCTGACCTTCAAGGCCGGTGGATGCCTTCCTCCGTTACGGAAGAAGACGTGTGAAAGTTAAGAGATGCCAGGTATCTAACCGGCGAAATCTTGCATAGGCTTCCTGCTCAAGGGCATGTCATTCCCACTCCCAAGCCTGGTGAGAGCGTGGTGTTCATGTCTCACTTCCTTCGTGGGCTAGGCTTCCCGATTGACCCCTTCGTGAGGGGGCTCATGTTTTACTATGGGCTGGAATTTCACGACTTAGCTCCGGAGTCCATCCTCCATATCTCATCGTTCATTGTCGTGTGCGAGGCCTTCCTCCATATTACTCCTCACTTTGGATTGTGTCTTAAGACCTTCAAGGTAGAACTGAAGATGATCGAGGGGCAGCACGCAGAGTGCGGAGGTGCTGTTATAAGCAAGATTGCCGACGCTCCATGGCCCGAGGGCTCTTTTCAAGAGGAGTTCGACTCATGGCAACGAGAGTGGTTCTACATCACAGCTCCCAGGGGCACCAAATGGGTGGCGCCTCCTGCCTTTCACTAGGGTCCCCCACCACAGCTGGCGTCATGGGTCAATGAAGGGCTCAACTGGGGGTCGTCCAAGGACGTGCCCTTGTTGCAGGGCCGCGTTTGAGATCTCCTAGAAAGAGATATCAATCTGGCCATAGTGACGCAGGTTATGCTGATTCGTCGCATCCTGCCCTGCAAACGCCGCCCCCTCCGCTTGTGGGAGTTTAATCCGGAAGGACCACGAGCTCTCCAACATTTTATGGGCACGACGCCCGTGGAGATGTACAAATTGTTCTTAGGATCACATCCGAGGACGCAGGTCTGAGCTGCAATCGCCGGATACCCAAGTAAGTAGCCCTGTACCCGGACACGCTATCCGTATATTTATCATAAAATTGCCCTTAAAAGAGTTGTCCTTTAAACAGGAGTGGATAGCGAAAGCAAAATTAATCAGGTGTCCGGCTCCCCTCCTTGAGACTACGCCGGATCCTGTGTTAACCAGGATGCTGGAGGTTGCGCCTTTGGAAGAAGGCAAAGAGGGGAACAAGGAAGCTACCGCCTCCCCTAAGGAGGCTGTCAGGGAAGGAGGAATCGAAAATTCCTCCATCCAGGGGAAAAAGAGGACCGCCTCTGAAGACCCGAAGGCTATGGCCTCAAAGCGGGGGAAGAAATCTTCGTCAGAGGGTCCGGCGCCGGGAGGTGCCTCGGCCGCATTGCGTCCCCAACGGGATCAGCTCTCCACCGAGCCGTAGGTAAAAAAGGGGGCTTTAAAAATAAGAGACATCCTCATTCTATTTTTGAGGAAGATAACCGAAATTTTACCTTGTAGTTCAGATCTCCGCCCTTCTCAGCAGAGCTCATCTTCAGGGGATCTTCATCCGGAGATGATGAAGAGCGGAACGCCTCCCCTTGCCGTACCGCCTTGCGAGGCGTGCGACCCTGAGGTGTCGTCACGGAGGGTTTCTCCGAATCCGGCAGGGCCGGAAGGTAGTCGTATAGCCCCCCAAGGCCCTCCGTGTCCGGCCTTCGAAGAAGGCCATCGGACGAGCCCGGCACCGTCCGGTGCACGGTCAGAGGAGCTAAAGGATCTGCTCGGGCGAGCATCTATATCAGAAGAACATCGTGCGTTGATGGATACGGTGATTAGAAGGATTTCATCCGTGGAGAGCGGGTTGTACGAGGCCGTCAGGAGTTTACTGACATGTTTTGAGGTACGTGAAACGATGTACCTTTTGACAGATCCACATATATAAGATGCGCCCTTTATAGATAGTAGCCCCTAAGACTCGATGCGTTGTCAAAAAGGACGGTGCGCCGAGGATCATAATCCCAGGTATAATACTACGCCTTTCCTATGTAGGTGGCGAAGTGTCTGGTGGCTGGCTGGACTGATGAATTTGGCAAACTAAAGTGGCAACTTGACGTGGCAGATGCCGACATCGCGCTTGTCAACAAGCGGCTTGACGAGGCACAAGGTATATAATTTCTCCGAAGACACTTGGAAAGAGGAGCTTGATGCCCGTACCTTACAACATATGTGCTTGATGCAGATGGTGCCGCTGCCATGGAGAACCTTCGGGCGGAACTTGCCCGAGTCAAGGAGCTGGCCAGAAAAAGCGATGCAGCTGCCTTAAAGGCGGCTGAGGAGCTAAAAGCCGAACAGGCTGCTCACTGCCAAAGCAAGAAGGAAATGGCCAAGATGGCTGAAAAGTTGAAGAATGCTGCCGACCGCTGCAAGCTTCTTGAAAAAGAAGATCAGGTGGCACAGAAGGACCTAGAGAATGTCACTGCCAAGGCCAAGGATACTCGCTCTGCGATGAGAGCTATGAAGGAGGAGCTATGTCAAGCCGAAGATATCACGACTGCAAAGCCCTATATGTTGCGGATGAAGTTCGGGGATCCTGCATATGCTCCGTTGGACCGGAAGTGGAGTGCGGCGAACACTTACCTGGACTTGGCGGCGAGTGCCGCGGACGCGTCCGAACACTTCCGCGATCAAAATGACCATGAAGTGGAGAAGCTTTTTTGGTTGCAGTTCCACAATCCAGAGCGCCCACTTTCAGTATCCGATCGTTTGGCCGCATGGGCGGAGCTGAATAGGTTATCCGGACTCGCCATGAATCATGTGGTGAGTCATCTATGGCCGAAGAGGCCCGAGCCGAAGAGTTATTTTAGTTTGGTGCAGCAGTTCCTCGGTGCGGTGCCACATATTGATGCAATGAAGAGGTCGGCGTGCATAGAGGGTGCATAGATGGCTCTTGCCCGTGTCAAGACATACTGGGCGGATATGAAGGCCAGTGCTGTTGCATCCCAAGATTCAGACGAAAGCCGAGTACCTACCGAGCACTATTTTCAGGAAGTTCTGCAGGGCGCTCGTTTAATAGAGACGCAGTGCTCAAAGGATGTTATGTTCGAATAACATGTATCATTGTAAAACAATATTTCGATGGAAAAAGCTTTTTATACTTGTGCTTTCAAGAATTAAAATACCTCCTGTGCGGCCGTTAATGTATATGTATATATATCCTGAAAGATGGCAATCTTCGACTTCAGCCCCCACGCATATAATGCGGGGGTGCTCGCAGAAGGTGCATTTTCACACTTGATCCAACGTCTTGGTCCTATAAAGGAGGCGATAGCGCAGCGAACTAGGCAACCGGACTATAATGCTTTATCACTTTCACTTAGCCATAGGAGTTTGACAGTGGGGCTACTATATAGCCCCTAGGCGCACCGCGCTCACCCGAATTCGGGGCGCGTATGTGCCTAACTAGGAAGCGGCCCTTCGTTAATGCGGAGGAATTCTAAAGATTCCGGCAGGTCATCGAGTGGTTGACTAGTCTCGCGCTGTATCATGACAGTTAGTTTTCGGCTTTGTCTACTGAGGTGCTCGCGTGGCCGAACCGGGGCACAATCGCAGTAGTTGTCCTGGTGCCTCCTTAGCTGATAGAGCGGAACGTAAGACAGCAAAACACAGGAGCCGGGCAAACCCAACATTTGACCAAAGACCAAAGACATGATTCGGAGCTGATGCATATAAGGCCAAACTCGCGACGCCGAACACTCCCTAAGGTGTTCGGTCTTTATGAAAACGGGCGGAACAACGCCCTTGGTAAGAAGCCCCTGGTGTCCAGGTACGTGCAAAATTCTGACGTGGCCAAATGCCAAGACGCCAGCCTCCTCCTCGGTTATAAAAAGAAGCAGGGGGATGTTATCAACAAGAGACAGTAAAAAAGGTTTATGCAGGGTCTTAATCTGAAAAGAATCCTTGGAACGGGTCCCTATTGCATGTCTGCGCCTGTGTCTCCGTTGTGCCGTATCCTGGACGGGTGTAGCACGGTGCTCGTCTGTAAAAGAGAGGAACTTAGTTGAAAACAGTCATGCGAAAAGCTATGTTATACGAAATAAACAAAGTATAATTCGGAGAATGGGTAGAATTGAGCTTTATTGTCTCTTGTTGTATACGCGCGGAGCCCCTTGTACAAGGGTGTGCGGCTAGTAAGCCTTTGTATGTTTACGCCGGACTCATCTAGCCATGTCCGGGGTCTGAACGACTTGTTCGGGTGCTTTGACTAGTAAAGCTGGTGTAGTGTGTGGCTGTTAAGGCCGCCGCACAGTCTTCCGCGTTCGAGGAACACTCGGTATTTCCCTTTAATTAAATGATGCCTCGTGGACCGGGCATTTTAAGTATAAGGGATGCACAATGCGGTATTGCGTTAAAGCGGGCAAAAGCTTCGCGTCCCAGTAGTGCTTGATAGCTACCTGTATATGGGGCGATGTGAAAGGTTAGTTTTTCGCGGCGGAAGTGTCGGGGAAGCCGAACATAACTTCTAGCAGGAGAGAACCCGTACAATGGGTATCTGGGCCTAGCGTTACCCCTTGAAATGAAGTGTTGCCATGGCGAATTTTTGTTGGGTTTATCCCCATTTTGCGGACTGTGTCCTGGTATAGCAGGTTTAGATCACTGCTGCCGTCCATTAGGACTTGTGTGAAGTGGAGTCCGTCAATTATCGGGTCTAAGACCAAGGCAGTCCAGCCTGCGTTCTGGATACTTCTAGAGTAATCCTGATGGTCGAAGGTGATTGGTTGTAACAACCAATGGCGGGAATCCTCTGGGACAGGCCGTATGGCGCGTATCTCCATAGGCGCCACTCTATATTTCCCTTTTGTCACATGAAGTGAGTTTACTGTTTTGACTTCTTGTGGGAACTTCTTTTGTTCTCCGGTGCTCTGCTTGTGGGGTCCGTCATCATCCTCGCTTGGTATGTCAAGCCCCTTGTGTTCGGCGTTAAGTTTGCCGGATTGCTTGAAGACCCAACAATCTCTGCGGGTATGGTTTGCAGGCTTCCCGGGAGTACTGTGGATCTGGCATATTTTGTCCAATATTTTGTTGAGGTTAGAGAGCTCGTCCCTGTCATCCTTGAGGGCGGCTTTTTCTGATTCTGCCGAGATCTTTTGAATCCGGCATTGACTGCCGTGCTCTTCGGGCTGCTTCCCTTGGTCCGGCGCTGGTCCTTGCTACGTCGCGGTTTCCCTTTCCATCCCTAGATTCGGATGTACTTGGGTCACTGGTGCTGCTTCTTGCCAGCCAGCTATCTTCTCCTGCGCAAAAGCGGGTCATGAGGCTTGTTAAGGCGGCCATTGTTCTTGGTTTTTCTTGTCTGAGGTGTCTGGCAAGCCATTCATCTCGAACGCTGTGCTTAAAAGCTGCTAAGGCTTCGGCGTCCGGACAGTCGAATATCTGGTTCTTTTTAGTAAGAAATCTGTTCCAGAGTTTCCGGGCTGACTCTCCGGGTTGTTGAGTTATATGACTTAGATCATCTGCATCCGGAGGTCGGACATAAGTCCCTTGAAAATTTGCCCGAAAAGCATCCTCGAGCTCTTCCCAACTTCCTATGGTGTTTTCGGGAAGGCTTTTAAGCCAATGCCGGGCTGGCCCTTTGAGCTTGAGAGGTAAATATTTTATGGCGTGGAAGTCATCTCCTCTAGCCATGTGTATGTGGAGGATATAATCCTCAATCCAGACTCTAGGGTCTGTTGTTCCGTCGTATGCCTCTATGTTTACGGGCTTGAATCCCGCTGGAAATTCATGGTCCAGCACCTCATCGGTGAAACATAGGGGGTGTGCGGCACCCCTATATTTTGGTGTGTCGTGATGCTTGGATATTTGTTGCGTTGCATTCCTTACTAGAGCTTGCTTTCTTGGCTTGTAGATAGATCTGGCTGGGCCGTTTTTTTGATGCGAATCCTTGTGCGGATCGCGTGCCGACTTGGGTGCGACACCCCTTGCCGCTCTATGCTGGCCATGGGGTTGTTTATCCGACCAGCTGTCTTTCTTATTTTTTGATTGCGGGGGCTCTAAGGCCTCCTCATCAAATTCCGGTAGTAATTTTCGCTTCGGATAGCTCTTTGTGTGACGACCGCCGCCGTACTTGTCTGCGGTGTTGAGTACTTTGCCCCATCTAATTCTGAGTGCATCTTCCGCTGTTTTGAGCTTCCGCTTCTGCTTTTTCAGGCTACGTGCCATGGCGACGAGCCTTTTGTGGAGGTTCTTCTGCTCCAACAACTTGTCCGGCGTGAGATCGTCCGAACTATTATCTTCACCGGGGATGGGTTGTTCGGTTTGTTTACTCATATTGCCCTGTTCGGACGGTTAATCAATGGAATGTTCGTCGTCCGCCGGTTCTCCCTGCTCTATGGCTGGGTCTCTGTCGAGGTGGGGTTTGGCACGTCGCTTACGCCGCTGCTTTGATTGCTTTTCGAGGGAATGATCCCTCGTTGCGTCCCTCTGTTCCTCGTCGTCGTTTCTTCCAGGTGTGTCCACCATGTATACATCGTGAGATGAGGTGGTTGTCCAGTGCCCTATAGGCGCTCAGTCCTGTTCGTCTCATGCATCGTCGTCCATACCGTCGATGTCTTCGGAGTCAAAATTGAGCCTGTCGGTTAAATCGTCGACGGTGGCTATGAAGTGGGCGGTGGGTGGGCTTTGAATTTCTTCGTCGTCTGCATCCCGAATGTCGGTGTCAAAACCGGCGGATCTCGGGTAGGGGGTCCCGAACTGTGCGTCCAGGCAGATGGTAACAGGAGACAAGGTACACGATGTTTTTACCCAGGTTCGGGCCCTCTCGATGGAGGTAAAACCCTACTCCTTGTTGATTAATATTGATGATATGGGTAGTACAAGAGTTGATCTACCACGAGATCAAAGAGGCTAAACCCTAGAAGCTAGCCTATGGTATGATTGTTGTTCGTCCTACGGACTAAAACTCTCCGGTTTATATAGACACCGGAGAGGGCTAGGGTTACACAGAGTCGGTTACAATGGGAGGAGATCTTCATATCATATCGCCAAGCTTGCCTTCCACACCAAGGAAAGTCCTATCCAGACACGGGACGAAGTCTTCGATCTTGTATCTTCATAGTCCGGGAGTCCGGCCAAAGGTCATAGTCCGGCCATCCGGACACCCCCTAATCTAGGACTCCCTCAGTAGCCCCCGAACCAGGCTTCAATGATGACGAGTCCGGGGCGCAAGTTTGTCTTCGGCATTGCAAGGCGGGTTCTTCTCAAAATTCCATGTACCTGTCGGATAGTGTCCGGCTTCTGGTGCGTGTTGCTCTCCTCAGCTTCTGTGCCGTAATAATGACCATCTTCCACGTGTCAAACGAATGCGAAAAGCTAGTTTTTTTTTCATTTACCCCCCCAGCCGCGTAAATGAGCCGCCCATAAAAGAGACAGGGATTTAGATCCAATTCACACCACCTTCCCTCCGCGAGTATTCATCCGAGCACTTTCGACAGAGATCCATTCCACCATGGCCAGTCGAAGCAGCTCCTCCTCTCGCCTTTCCAGCCCTCGGCCCAGAGATTGGGAGCGGTGTTCCGTCCCGCATAGCAAGCTAGTAGTGCTTCAATCCAAGGGACTCCTCTCCCCAGCATATATGGTCCCAGTTCGAGCCGGGATCGCCACCTATAGCGGCGGAGAGCAGGCGGAGAGCGTCCCCAATCCCTCTCAAGGAGAGCGGGTATGCCTAGTCCCCTATTTAATAAGAGGACTCAGATTTCCAATTCATCCGTTTCTCCGAGGGTTGCTGGAGTTCTACGGCCTCCAGCTACACAACCTCACGCCTGCCTCCATTCTGCACATTGCGGGCTTTGTGGCCCTCTGCGAGTTGTTTTTGGACGTCGAGGCCCATTTCGCGCTGTGGAAGAAGTTGTTCTGCCTTGTGCCCCGCTCTCAGGAGGGGTCAATTTATCAAGTGGGCGGAGCCGAACTATGGCGCATCGCCGGGACCGGATACCTATCCGGTACCCCAAAGAAGGCGTCCGAAGACTAGCCTTCGGAATGGTTTTATATGGATGAGCCCCTGCCGGACCCTGTACGGATCGGCCTTCCTGAGTTTGACAATGCTCCATTGAAGAAACGCCTGAGCTGGCGCCCACGAAACCCTCAGAGGGAAACCGATAGGGACGTCCTTTACCTGATGAGCCGGATAAGATTGTTGGCTCATTCCGGATTGACCATGATCGAGGTCATGGCCACATGCATTACGCGGGGGGTGCAGCCGCTTCAGTACAGAGGCCACCCCATGTGGGATTTCAACGGGGAGGACGACGCCACCCGGTGCGGTCGCAAGGGGCCGGATTCGGCCGCCACTCTAACGAAGATCTTATCCGCTTTATACAAGGAAGAAGAAGAGGAATTGCTCCGTGTCAACCCACGGGGCGGATTCTCTATGTATAGTCCTCCAAGCTGGGTGACTGAACACATCCACTTGTCTACCCGCTTTCGAAATTCCCATATTTGAGTACTTAGTCTAGCAATGTTAACACAGGAGCTGCGCCAGACCATGAAGGAAAAAAACAGCCCTCCTCCGCAACCCGAGGTCCCAGGACGGTCCCTCGATCTGGACTCCCAAGAGGACCCGGACTTATGTGTGGAGTTAATTGACGGGGTGTTTCATCAATTGAGTAAGGACAACACCTTAGTGGCCATTACAGCTGACTATCCCGGACTACTTCCGGCCTCAAAGGTAACCGAGACCGAAGCCCCAGCACTTTCAAGAGGATTCATCCATGCTTTATTTTGATTGCCGTAAACCAATAGTGTTTTGCTTTGCAAGGAAATCCTTGAGGCGGAGGGCCGGGCCCGCGGTGGGTAGCCAACAAGGGCCATTGAAGCTAGGTTGGCTAAAAAGAAGTGCGGAACGGATCGAGATTCCGGCGCAACGATACGGCGTGCAATTTTAATGCCTAGGGTTTATGCCCTCAAGTCACACTAACGCCCATGCTCTCCTTAGGAGGAAGAGCGCCCGCCAGACTATATCCATCGTCCAGGCTTCAAGGCCGGGTCCGAAAGCGGAGGCGAACACGGGGGGCGCACCGGACGCTCCTCCGACAGAGGATGCGGACGGGCTATCTGCCACCAATTCGGAGGTCGAGAGTGCCATGAACCACAGGCGTCGCCGGGCTGTTCTTCGTAATGCATGTTTTTCCCAAGAGGCGTTGGACGCCTTTAATACGGGAGATGCATATCTCCGTGCCGCTCAAAATGGTCTAGCCAGAGCCACAGAGCAGTATGTAAAAGACATACGGGTGAGTAAATCTGATGGTTATATATGTCAGTAGCCCCCGAGACTTGAAACAGTTAAGATAACTGATTTAAGGATCATATGTTATACAGGATCTTACAAGGAAGAACACGCAACTGTCCTAGGAGCTGGAAGAGTGCAAGGCCCAACTCGAGGCCACACTGGCCGCTTCAGAAAATGCCAAGGGGACCCCCTCAGGTAATGTATGATTCGAAAGATAATTCTGCTGTGAAGTGCGGCATATGTGCAATTCTGACAATAACAGTGCAGATGGGGCCGGAGTGAATCCGGACAAGCAGCAACTCCTACGCCAGTTAAAGGCTGGTGAGAGCGTGCTGACGAGGGTGAGGCAAGAGAAGAACAAGCTTCAAGACGCCAATACCCAGCTGGGCGAGGAACTAAAGGATGTTCGTGCTAACTGTCTCATTCCGTAAAGGAGAATCAGTGACTTCGACGCGGCATTTTTAGTAAGTGCTTAAGCGAATCTTCGAAAAAAGAGTTCGGCGAGGAAGTCGATTGACAGAGCTATGTCTGCAGATGTGCTGACAGGTCGTCCTATGAAGGAGATGCCCGGATCAGCGGGGGATCATCTTCCCGAGCTATTGCAACTGCACGAAAGAGTTCGGCAGGCGATGCAAGGCGTCGTCCAGGCTATGTGGCCATCCCTCTCCGTGCCCGAAGGCCTTGGAGAGCTTGTGGAGAAGCTGGAGGGAGTGCGGCAGCGCTTCCGGTTGTGGAAGATATCGGCCTGTCGTCAAGGTGCCAGGGAGGCCTGGGCCATGGTGAAGACTCGGTACACGAAGGCTGACCCAAACCACATGGCCGAGGTCGGCCCTGTGGGGCCTGACGGAAAGGAGATCCCTGTCAGCTTAGTGTATGGCCAGGTAGAGCTGGCTGCCAAGTATTCTCAACAGGACTGTAAATTAGACAGCCTGTTGGACGGTATTGAAGAAGAATATACCGAGTCAAATTGACTATGTAATTTAAAATGACATGTAAAATGCGTTCTAGCCGGATTGTAGATCGTTTGTCATTGCGGACCTTTTCGCTTCAACCTCTGGACCCGATAGTCCGGAGTGTGTCCGAATACCCTCTCGGTTATGTAAGAACCGGGGCATGCATGGAGACTAGGCGTAGGGGTCATAAGTGCTTTAGCAAACAAGTGCCCAACTAGTTATGTTATATTACATGGTTAGTAAGAAACATCTTCCAGGGAGAATAGTTCCGTTAGGGGTTCCTTTTCCTGAGGGGCATGCCCTAAAGTGCATGTCCGAACTGCGAGAAAAAAGCAGAAAAACATCTGGGGGCAGATAAATAAACAAGAAAAATCATCTTTTACTTCACCGACCGAATATTCCCTTAAGAACGCTAGCTTTCGGCTTCACCCAGTCTGAGGTACACATCCGGCTGACTCGGCAGTAACAATCGTAGAGGTGCTCCCTTTACCACCTAGCCCAACAAACGGGAACGTAGGGGTAAGCACAGGAGCCAGGCAACCCAGCTTGGCCAAAACTTAAGTCATATCGATGCATATAATGGTGTATAAAAGGTTCACGCGGAAGTGTCACACATGTTTTGGGCATGAGGCCCGCTTATATAAACTTCTGATAAAGAAGCCCCCAGGTATAATGAGCGCGGGTGGCGTGTCAAGTATGTGCGAACAACGCGTAAGCAAGCCCCTAAGGGCTTGGGAGAAAAAGGTAGGGGGAAGGAGAGAAATACCAGGCAGCTAATTAGAAAACATAAAATAAGAAAAGGGACAGAGAAAGGAGATGAACACGGAGTCCGGCGCTAGGCGTAGAATCTTCGTATGCGTGCTACGTTCCATGGGTTTGGCTCGAGTCGGTTGTCCGATGCGTTTCGCAGACGATACGCTCCACCAGTCAGGACTTGGTCGATTATGAAGGGACCCTCCCATTTGGGCTTTAGTTTGTCCTTTTTCTTGTCCGGCAGGCGTAGAACTAGTTCGCCAACGTTATAAGTTTTGGCCCGTACTTCTCTGCTTTGATATCTTCGAGCCTGCTGTTGATAGAATGCGGAACGAGCTTTTGCCACGTCGCGCTCCTCCTCCAATGCATCCAAGCTGTCCTGCCGATCGAGCTCGGCTTCTCTTTCTTCATACATGTGCACGCGAGGTGAGTCATTAATTATGTCGCAGGGCAGGACTGCCTCTGCGCCATATACCATAAAAAATGGTGTGAATCCGGTAGTGCGATTCTGCATGGTCCGCAGCCCCCAGAGTACGGAGTCGAGCTCCTCTACCCAGTGCGTGGTAGATTGCTTGAGGGATCGCACTAGTTTGGGTTTGATGCCGCTCATGATGAGACCGTTGGCTCGCTCGACTTGACCGTTGGTTTGAGGGTGATAGACTGAAGCGTAGTCGAGCTTAATGCCCATGTTTTTGCACCAGAGTTTAACTTCGTCGGCCGTAAAGTTTGTGCCGTTGTCAGTGATGATGCTGTGGGGGACGCCGTAACGGTGTACAACCCCGGATATGAAGTCTATCACCGGTCCGGATTCTGCCGTCTTTACAGGCTTGGCCACTATCCATTTGGTGAATTTATCCACCATGACCAGTAGGTATTTTTGCTTGTGGGTTCCTCCTTTAAGGGGTCCAACCATGTCAAGCCCCCAGACCGCAAAAGGCCAGGTTATGGGTATGGTTTGTAGGGCGGTAGGCGGCATGTGGCTTTGATTAGCAAATAATTGGCAACCGACGCATAGCTGGACTAAGTCCTGAGCGTCTGCCCGGGCTGTCGGCCAATAGAATCTGGTACAGAAGGCCTTGCTTACAAGGGCTCGGACTGCGTCGTGGTGCCCGCCGAGTCCGGCGTGAATTTCCGCCATAAGGTTCCACCCTTCCTCTTCGGAGATACACCTTTGAAGGACTCCGGTGGTGCTTTTCTTATAAAGCTCTCCTTCGTGGACTTTATAGGCTTTAGATCGCCGCACTATGCAGCGTGCCTCATTTTGGTCCTCGGGAAGTTCCTGCCTAGTTAAGTAGGCTAAGAATGGTTCTGTCCACGGGGAGATTACTGCCATTATTTCGTGGGCTGAGGGTGTGACTTCATTGACAGAGTCTTCCGTTGTGTCATGGTGTTCTGGGTCAGGTGATGCGGCCTGGTCTGGTTTGTTAATTCCGGATTCCCCTTCCCACTGTATGGATGGCTTGAATAACCTTTCCAGGAAAATGTTGGGGGGGGGGACTGCATCGCGCTTTGCGCCGATGCGTGCCAGGACGTCTGTTGCCTGATTATTTTCCCGGGCTATATGGTGGAATTCCAGCCCTTCGAACGGAGCTGACATATTTAGGACGGTGTTGCGGTAAGCTGCCATTTTCGGATCTTTGGCGTCGAAGTCTCCATTTATTTGGGATATCGCGAGGTTCGAATCCCCACGCACCTCTAGGCGTTGAATGCCCATGGAGACTGCCATCCGGAGGCCATGTAGAAGGGCCTCATATTCGGCTGCATTGTTGGAGTCCGTATACATTATCTGGAGTACATATTGGACTGTATCTCCTGTTGGGGACGTCAGGACGACGCCAGCCCCCAGACCTGCCAGCATTTTGGAGCCGTCAAAGTGCATGGTCCAGTTGGAATATGTGCCGTACTCTTTAGGGAGTTCGGCTTCAGTCCATTCCGTTACAAAGTCAGCCAAGGCTTGCGACTTGATGGCTCGCCGTGGCTTATATGTTATGTCAAATGGGAGGAGCTCAATGGCCCATTTGGCAATCAGGCCTGTTGCACCGCGGTTGTTTATAATGTCGTTAAGAGGTACTTCGAAGGCTACTATTATCGAACACTCTTGAAAGTAGTGTCGTAGCTTCCGGGATGCCATGAACACTGCGTATGCTATTTTTTGGCAATGCGGGTACCGGGACTTGCATGGAGTGAGGACAGTGGACACATAGTACACTGGTTTTTGGACAGGGAATTTGTGTCCGTCCGTTTCTCGTTCGACGACGAGGACTGCGCTTACAACTTGGTGAGTTGCCGCGATGTATAACAACATTGGTTCGCCGATGTTTGGTGCGGCTAGGACAGGGTTTGTTGCCAATATGGCTTTTATTTCTTCGAGTCCGGCCGTGGCGGCATCCGTCCACTCGAAGTGTTCGGTGCGCCGGAGGAGGCGGTAAAGGGGTAATGCCTTTTCCCCCAAGTGGGAGATGAAGCGGCTTAGAGCCGCCATGCATCCTGTCAATTTTTGTATTTGCTTGAGATACTTTGGAATATCCAATTGTGACAGAGCTCGGATCTTGGCTGGGTTTGCTTCAATTCCTCTACCGGATACAATGAAGCCCAAGAGCTTTCCGGCTGGTACACCGAAAACGCATTTTTCCGGGTTGAGCCTAATGTTATATGTTCGGAGGTTTTCAAACGTGAGCCTCAAGTCGTCTATTAGAGTTTCGACGTGTTTGGTTTTGACGACCACGTCATCCACGTACGCTTCAACTGTTTTGCCGATCTGGTTGGCTAGACATGTCTGAATCATGCGCTGATATGTTGCGCCGATGTTTTTGAGCCCGAAGGGCATCGTGTTGAAGCAGAATGGGCCGTATGGGGTGATGAATGCTGTTGCGGCTTGGTCTGACTCTACCATCTTGATCTGGTGGTAGCCAGAGTATGCATCAAGGAAACACAATGAATCGTGTCCTGCAGTGGCGTCGATGATTTGATCAATGCGGGGGAGGGGGAAGGGTTCGTTGGGCAAGCCTTATTTAGGTCTTTAAAATCGACGCATAGCGCCAGGATTTGTCCTTCTTTGGTACCATCACCAGGTTTGCTAGCCAGTCCGGATGTTTTATATCTCTGATGAATCCGGCTTCCAGTAGTTTGGCTAGCTCCTCTCCCATGGCTTGTCTCTTGGGTTCGGAGAAACGCCGAAGAGTCTGCTTAATGGGCTTGAATCCTTTTAGGATGTTCATACTGTGCTCGGCTAGCCTGCGTGGGATTCCTGGCATGTCTGAAGGGTGCCAGGCAAAAATGTCCCAGTTTTCTCATAGGAATTCTCTGAGTGCGGCGTCTACATCTGCGTTTAGTTGTGCCCCGATGGAGGCCATTTTTGTAGTGTCCGTTGGATGGACTTGGAATTTGACTATTTCGTCTGCCGGCTTGAAAGAGGTGGACTTGGATCTTTTGTTGAGTATCACGTCATCCCTGTCCACCGTGGAGCGCAACACAGTTAGTTCCTCGGCCGCCAGGGCTTCGGACAATGCCTCGAGGGCCAGTGCGGCTGTCTTGTTTTCGGTGCGGAGCGCTGTGTCCGGATCACTAGCAAGAGTGATGATTCCATTGGGTCCGGGCATTTTGAGCTTCATGTACCCGTAATGGGGTATAGCTTGAAAAATTGTGAATGCTTCTCGCCCTAACAGAGCGTGGTATCCGCTGCTGAACGGGGCTACTTGAAATGTGACCTCCTCGGATCTATAATTATCCGGCGTGCCGAACACCACATCCAGTGTGATTTTCCCTGAACAACACGCTTCCTGGCTGGGGATTATTCCTCTAAAGGTTGTGTTGCTTCGCTCAATGCGGCTCCAATCTATTTCCATTTTTCACAGGGTTTCCTCGTAGATGAGGTTCAGTCCGCTGCCGCCGTCCATGAGTACCTTTGTAAGCCGGAAGCCGTCCAGTGTCGAACTGAGGACCAGTGCGGCTGGTGCTCGGGCTGTCCGGGATTTAGGTTCATCACTGGCATTAAAGGTAATAGCCGTGTCACTCCATGGGTTTATTGCTACTACTTGGTAGACTTCGGTAAGGCCGCGGAGCGTTCGTTTCCTTGCGTTGTTTGATGCGAAAGTCTCGAAGACTGTTGACACCGTACTGGCGTTTCTGGGGTTGTGCTCTGCGGATTCTGGAGTTAAAAGCTCCTCGCCACTTCTGGCCACCTGCCGGAGTATCCAACATGCTCTAAGGCTATGAGTTGGTGTGACTTCCCCTGAACTATGAATTTTACAAGGTCCATTGAGCCATCCCTCCAGTACGGTTCCATACCCTATAGAGGGTTTTTGTTTTTTGCTGTTTGGCCCAAGTGCCTGGCGATAATGCGCCCTTTTGTTTCGGACTGGGATGGTATTCAGGGTCGGATTGTCCTAGAATTTTGTTTCTATTTTTCGAACGCTTTCTGTTGCACAGTACTTTCGTACTATGGATGTCAAGTTGGCGAAGCATGTGATTTCACGGCGATTTATGGCATTGAGGATTCCGATGTCCATGCAGTTGTTAGAGAAGAATGAAATTGCGTCCTTCTCACGACAGTCCTTAATCCTGTTCATAACCAGGAGGAATCTGGCCCAGTAGTGGTGTACTGTTTCCCCGGGCTCTTGCCGTATTTGGGATAGATCCCTTATATTTGGGTGGGCGGGTGGATTTAAATCCGGAACCTCGCCTGATCTAAGACTCAGGGGCCAAGAAATTTCCGAATTCGGAAGCTTGTTTTCTTGGACGTTATTCAATGGATCAAGCCTGCTGTCTGACTTTAGATTCAGGGCTTGGGCGACATCCTCCCCTCCGCGGATGTCCGGCTTGGAGGGGTCGGGAATCTGGACACATCTGGTCCTTAGGATGGGCGAAGATTCGCCGCATTGTTCTTCCACTACTTCAACATGGTGGGTGACCTGGGGAGAATCATCTCTCTCTGATCGGGTTTAAGCCCAATCTGGCCCTAATCTGTAGCGGCTCCCAGGGCGGCGATGCGATCCAAGAGCTTGTTTAGGGAAGACAGCTCCATCGGATCTAACTGCTCGGCAAGTTCCGAGCTGATCTGGAGATTGCTTTCGATGTCCCGAGAGGTCATCATCGGCGCGGCGGCCGAACATGCGGTCATCAAAAAACTGCCTAGCCGGAGAGTTTGGCTGACAGCCAAAGCTCCTTTAGAAACATCGCCGTCTTTAAAGACGGGGTGCGGCATCCTTCCTGACGGTGATGACACAGAGGAACTCTCAATGAAAGCACCAATGTCGGTGTCAAAACCGGCGGATCTCGGGTAGGGGGTCCCGAACTGTGCGTCCAGGCGGATGGTAACAGGAGACAAGGGACATGATGTTTTTACCCAGGTTCGGGCCCTCTCGATGGAGGTAAAACCCTACTCCTGCTTGATTAATATTGATGATATGGGTAGTACAAGAGTTGATCTACCACGAGATCAGAGAGGCTAAACCCTAGAAGCTAGCCTATGGTATGATTGTTGTTCGTCCTACGGACTAAAACTCTCTGGTTTATATAGACACCGGAGAGGGCTAGGGTTACACAGAGTCGGTTACAATGGGAGGAGATCTTCATATCATATCGCCAAGCTTGCCTTCCACGCCAAGGAAAGTCCTATCCGGACACGGGACAAAGTCTTCGATCTTGTATCTTCATAGTCCGGGAGTCCGGCCAAAGGTCATAGTCCGGCCATCCGGACACCCCCTAATCCAGGACTCCCTCATCGTCCTCGCTAACCATAGTCCGACCAGGGCTCTCCTGATAAAAAGAGAGACTTTAATGAGTTCAGAATGTCACCGAAGGGCGAGTGCTAAAAGATGTCCGCGGTGGCAAACTCCATGATCGGCGCCCAATCGGATTCTATCGGCAGGGGCGCGGAAGGTTCGGAGTCCGAAGAGGAGTCCGGCACTTTGGAGTCGCGAGCTTCACAAAGGACTGGACTGGTGTTCGGCTTGATCACCGTAGAGGTTGCAGCCCCCGAGGCGGTGTCTAGCCATCCGTCCTTGATTGGCGCAGTCGGCTCCGAACTAAGGGTCGGAGCGGACACCGGGGCGGCCTCCTGGGCACTGTTCGGCGGCAGAGCTAGATCATTCCCATCACGACAGTGCGGCGCGCCCGGCCGTGGCTCGAATCCGTCGAAGATCAAGTCTCTGCAGATGTCGGCCGTGTAGTTCAAGCTTCCAAATCTGACCTGACGGCCAGGGGCGTAGCTTTCGATCTGCTCCAGATGGCAAAGCGAATTGGCCCGCAGTGCAAAGCCGCCAAATACGAAGATCTGTCCGGGGAGAAAAGTCTCACCCTGGACCACGTCGTTGTTGATGATCGGAGGAGCCGTCGGGCCTAAAGATGACGACACAGAGGAACTCTCAATGAAAGCACCAATGTCGGTGTCAAAACTGGTGGATCTCGGGTAGGGGGTCCCGAACTGTGCGTCTAAGCGGATGGTAACATGAGACAAGGGACCCGATGTTTTTACCCAGGTTCGGGACCTCTCGATGGAGGTAAAACCCTACTCCTGCTTGATTAATATTGATGATATGGGTAGTACAAGAGTAGATCTACCACGAGATCAAAGAGGATAAACCGTAGAAGCTAGCCTATGGTATGATTGTTGTTCGTCCTACAGACTAAAACCCTCCAGTTTATATAGACACCGGAGAGGGCTAGGGTTACACAGAGTCGGTTACAATGGGAGGAGATATACATATCTGTATCACCAAGCTTGCCTTCCACGCCAAGGAAAGTCCCATCCGGACACGGGACGAAGTCTTCAATCTTGTATCTTCATAGTCCGGGAGTCCTGCCAAAGGTCATAGTCCGGCTATCCGGACACCCCCTAATCCGGGACTCCCTTAGGTATGAACCATAGAGAAGTTGGAATACAGTAGATATTACACCAATATGAATTTATAATGAGTTCACAACAGTACCAAAAGTGGTGATTTATTTTCTTATACTAACGGAGCTTACGAGTTTTCTGTTGAGTTTTGTGTTGTGAAGTTTTCAAGTGTTGGGTAAAGATTCGATGGACTATGGAATAAGGAGTGGCAAGAGCCTAAGCTTGGGGATGCCCAAGGCACCCCAAGGTAATATTTAAGGACAACCAAGAGCCTAAGCTTGGGGATGCCCCGGATGGCATCCCCTCTTTCGTCTTCGTTCATCGGTAACTTTACTTGTAGCTATATTTTTATTCACCACATGATATGTGTTTTGCTTGGAGCATCATGTTATTTTCTTTTGTTTTGCTTGCTGTTTGAATAAAATATCAAGATCTGAAATTCTTAAATGAGAGAGAGTCTTCACATAGTTACATAACTATTTAGCTACTCATTGATCTTCACTTATATCTTTTTGGAGTAGTTTGTTATTTACTCGTGTGCTTCACTTATATCCTATGAGTAAATGGTTGAATGAGTTGAATGTCATAAATCTGAAATTTATATATTTCATATGCTTATCCCTTGGGTAATAATAACTTCACTTATAAGAATTAGAGGTGGTAAATTTATTGGTCACTTGAACAATTCATGAAAGAATATTGAAGGAAGAGAGATTTCACATATAAATATACTATCTTAGAGATCTTCTATGATTGTGAGCCCCATTAATTATTTTCAAACCTGAGCAAATTAGTTGAAATTGGACAAGGAAGACAACATAATGAGTTATGCTTGGGTATATTTGTATAGAAGTTATATTGTTATAGATCCTCCAACATGTGGTGCTTGCTTTTTAGAATCCTTTGCTAGTGAAAATATCTGTGCTAAGCGGGAATACTGCTTGTGCATCCAAATTCCTTGAACCAAGTTCCTATATGCGGTATTTACCTGCCGTTCCAAGTAAATTTGCATGTGCCAAACTCTAAACCTTCAAATAATAATCTTTTTTGTATGCCCGAATCGCTCATGTAGCGACTAGGGGTTGTCAGTATCTTCCATGCTAGGTGGGTTATTCTCACGATGAGTGGACTCCGCTCATCATTCACGAGAAAAATGTCTGGTAACCGGGATGCCCAGTCCCATGATCAAAAGATCAAAATCAAATCAAAAATAATTGCAAACAAAACTCCCCCATGATTGTTGTTAGTTGGAGGCACCCGTTGTTTCGGGCAAGCCATGGATTGATGATTGTTGGTGGAGGGGGAGTAAAACTTTACCATTCTGTTTGGGAACCGCCTATGATGTATGTAGTACGGAAGATATTGGGAACTCTTGGTTGTTATGTTGACAATGAAAGCATACCTCTCAAAATTATTTATCTCTATTTCAAAATCGAGCTCTGGCACATCTGCAAATCCCTGCTTCCCTCTGCGAAGGGCCTAGCTTTTACTTTTATGCAAGAGTTAGTAGTATTCCTTCTCATTCCAACCTACTCTTTAGTTGGCAAGCATCATGTGATGGGGAAAGATCTAAGCATATATGGCCATTCAAATATATTTGATCATGAATAATTATTGTTGACAATTATCTATATGATAAGTAAGTTGGGAGGCGAAACATTAAGCCCCTATCTTTCTTTGTGTTCGATGGAAGCTATTTGTTCTAAAAATATGCTTTGAGTGGTAGCAATAATGGAAGACTATATGATAGTTGAGTATGTGGGATTTGCTAAATCAAAGCTCTGACATAGACCCTTCCTGAAAATAAGATAAATTGCAATTGTTTGATGACTGAGAATGAAGTTTTCTAGTTTTCCAGAAAGTTTATGGTCTATGCTTTAACATGTGAATAGCTTGTTACTTGATCATGAAAAGTTTTATGAGATGAGCTCCTATTATGACATATAATGATGCTAGAAAAGGTGACTGAAATTAGCATTGATCAAACTTATACACCTGCTAGCATTCACACTTCATAGATAATTTCTTTTATCATTTACCTACTCGAGGACGAGCAGGAATTAAGCTTGGGGATGCTGATACGTCTCCAACATATCTATAATTTATGAAGCATTCATGCTATATTATTGTCCGTTTTGGATGTTTATGGGCTTTATTATACACTTCTATATTATTTTTGGGACTAACCTATTAACCGGAGGCCCAGCCCAAATTGTTGTTTCTTGCCTAATTCAGTGTTTTGAAGAAAAGGAATATCAAACGGAGTCCAAACGGAATGAAACCTTCGGAAGAGTTATTTTTGGAATGGAAGCAATCCAGGAGGCTTGGAGTGCATGTAAGGGAAGCAACGAGGAAGCCACAAGGCAGGGAGGTGCGCCCTACCCCCTGGGTGCGCCCCCACCCTCGTGGGCTCCTCGTGGCTCCCCTGACCGACTTCTTTCGCCTATATATCTCCATATACCCTAAAAACACCGGGGAGCACAATAGACCGGGAGTTCTGCAGCCGCAAGCCTCTGTAGCCACCAAAAACCTCCCGGGAGACTGTTCCGGCACCCTGTCGGAGGGGGGATCCATCACCGGTGGCCATCTTCATCATCCCGGCGCTCTCCATGACTAGGAGGGAGTAGTTCACCCTCGGGGCAGAGGGTATGTACCAGTAGCTATGTGTTTGATCTCTCTCTCTCTCGTGTTCTTGATTTGGCATGATCTTGATGTATCGCGAGCTTTGCTATTATAGTTGGATCTTATGATGTTTCTCCCCCTCTACTCTGTGATGAATTGAGTTTTCCCCTTGAAGTTGTCTTATCGGATTGAGTCTTTAAGGATTTGTGAACACTTGATGTATGTCTTGCATGTGCTTATCTGTGGTGACAATGGGATATTCACGTGATCTACTTGATGTATGTTTTGGTGATCAACTTGCGGGTTCAGTGACCTTGTGAACTTATGCATAGGGGTTGGCACACGTTTTCGTCTTGACTCTTCGGTAGAAACTTTGGGGCACTCTTTGAAGTACTTTGTGTTGGTTGAATAGATGAATCTCAGACTGTGTGATGCATATCGTATAATCATACCCATGGATACTTGAGGTGACATTGGAGTATCTAGGTGACATTAGGGTTTTGGTTGATTTGTGTCTTAAGGTGTTATTCTAGTACGAACTCTATGATAGATCAAACGTAAAGAATAGCTTCGTGTTATTTTACAACGGACTCTTAAATAGATCGATCAGAAAGGATAACTTCGAGGTGGTTTTGTACCCTACAATAATCTCTTCGTTTGTTCTCCGCTATTAGTGACTTTGGAGTGACTCTTTGTTGCATATTGAGGGATAGTTATATGATCCAGTTATGTTATTACTGTTGAGAGAACTTGCACTAGTGAAAGTATGAACCCTAGGCCTTGTTTCCTACCATTGCAATACCGTTTGTGCTCACTTTAATCATTAGTTACCTTGCTGTTTTTATATTTTCAGATTACAAATACTCATATCTATCATCCATATTGCACTTGTATCACTATCTCTTCGCCGAACTAGTGCACCTATACAATTCACCATTGTACTGGGTGTGTTGGGGACACAAGAGACTCTTTGTTATTTGGTTGCAGGATTGTTTGAGAGATACCATCTTCATCCTATGCCTCCCACGGATTGATAAACCTCAAGTCATCCATTTGAGGGAAATTTGCTACTGTCCTACAAACCTCTTCACTTGGAGGCCCAACAACGTCTACAAGGAGAAGGTTGCGTAGTAGACATCGGGGACTGCCCTTTCTTGGACAAGCATCCCACTTATGATTAACCCCTATTGTAAGAATCCGCAATTACAAAAGAAGTATTAAGGTAAACCTAACCATAGCATGAAACATATGGATCCAAATCAGCCCCTTACGAAGCAACACATAAACTAGGGTTTAATCTTCTGTCACTCTAGCAACCCATCATCTACTTATTGCTTCCCAATGACTTTCTCTAGGCCCAAATAATGGTGAAGTGTCATGTAGTCGATGTTCACATAACACCACTAGAGGAGAGACAACATACATCTCATCAAAATATCGAACGAATACCAAATTCACATGACTACTTATAGCAAGACTTCTCCCTTGTCCTCAGGAACAAACATAACTACTCACAAATCATATTCATGTTCATAATCAGAGGGGTATTCATATGCATATAGGATCTGAACGTATAATCTTCCACCGAATAAACCAACTAGCATTAACTACAAGGAGTAATCAACACTACTAGTAACCCACATGTACCAATCTGAGGTTTTGGGACAAAGATTGGATACAAGAGATGAACTAGGGTTTGAGAGGAGATGGTGCTAGTGAAGATGTTGATGGAGATTGACCCCTCCTGATGAGAGGATCGATGGTGATGATTTCCCCCTCCCGGAGGGAAGTTTCCCCGGCAGAACAGCTCCGCCGGAGCCCTAGATTGGTTCCGCAAAGGTTCCGCCTCGTGGCGGCGGTGTCTCGTCCCGAAAGCTTGCTTATGATTTTTTTCAGGGTAAAAGACTTCATATAGCAGAAGATGGTCATCGGAGGGCTGCTAGGGGGCCCATGAGGCAGGGGGCGCACCTAGGGGGATAGGGCACGCCCCCCACCCTCGTGTCCAGGGTGTGGGCCCCCTCTGGTACTTTCTTCGCGCAGTATTTTTATTAATTCAAAAAATGACTTCCGTGAAGTCTCAGGACTTTTGGAGCTATGCAGAATAGGTATATAATATTTGCTCCTTTTCCAGCCCAGAACCGCAGCTGCCGGCATTCTCCCTTTTCATGTAAACCTTGTAAAATAAGAGAGAATAGGCATAAGTATTGTGACATAACGTGTAATAACAGCCCATAATGCAATAAATATTGATATAAAAGCATGATGCAAAATGGACGTATCATTCAGCCGACGATGGTTTTGGCGGCTGGAGCAAGAGAAACTAGATCAGAGATTGAAGAAGCGGGGTCGACGTTGGATGTCAATCCAATGACTATAGTTGTCAAAATAATTTGTTGACTTTTTGTCTTAGACTATTAAATTGTTTTGCTCACTAAATGGACAACACCTTGCGCAGGCTTCATCTAGTGGGCCAATAAAGTCAGCTTCGAAAGCTATGGCGGAATGCAACCCATTTATTTAGGTTTTTACAACCCATTTCATTTTGTTTGCCAATACATCTATTTCCTGGGCTTTGACTAAAAAAATATTGTTTTTCCTTGGCTGGGTAATAATAATAATAGCCGATTTAGTATTTATGATAGTTTACAACACATTTGATTATTCACTCGAACACACCTATTTACTGGGCTGGGTGAAAAAAAAATATTGCATACATGCATCCCATTTAACATTTCTGATAATTTACAAGCCATTTGATTTTAGTAGAAATGGACCTATTTTCTGGGATGGATGAAAAAACAATGATGGTCTGGAATGAGCATTTCGTATAAAAAATAATATTGAGATAGTAATATTATTCAAACAAGTTAAGTCGGGCATGGTAATCTTACTATATAAAAAATGAACTGAGGTGTGCATTTCTCTACTCTTATAAAAAAATCTGAGTTGGTGATGATGGTGTGCCTGCCATCCTACAATATAGACCATTCGATCTATATCTGACGGATAGAAAGCAAACTATGGCAATTTTGCAAAAAGTTACCCGCACCCCTCTCCACATTTACAGATAAGGCTTTCCCTCGTTCATCTTTGTCTCCCACAAGATAAACAACTCGTATAAATGCATCTTGATGTTCTGTGCAACGCATGGGCCTCTTGCTAGTTATTAAAAGAAACATAGGCTAGGTTGCGCTTATTTTAGGATCTTGTGTACAACTGTCGGCCCAGCTGCATTGCTGATGTTCAATGAAAAGGGCCTATGTAGTACACAATACAACTTTACATAGCTACTCAGCCCATATTCAACAACGCCTGAAAAGGCCCAAACAAGGCTTCTGTACATTTTTTTGAAGTCACTGAGCTCAATTAATAACTTAAGAAAAAAGCTAGAGTATAGTGGAACCTAATTAAAAGTTGTCACTTATGCTTGTAAATACATCTTTCAGGTTTCAGCCGTATGCATTGCTGATGCTCAGTAGGGCTATCATAGCACATTGAACTTGCATACAAAAATTTCTCGCATGCGACACAATCAGGGTGGAAGCAGTGGATCACTATGGGCAGGGCTATATTGAAACCAACGAACTCGTACATAACCGTTCATCGTCTTTATCAATGAGGGGGAAATATCTTGAATGATGTGCAAAGAAAATAGACAGACAACACAATAAGTTATGCTAGCAAATTAAGTTGAGGTACACCTTTTTATAAAAAAGTTCAGGTACAAAAATAGAAAAGGTCACAATCAAATGTACTGGAACATCAGTGCTTCACACCGATAGGTCAGATTTAACTAGTATTTAAGAAGATTCAGTTGTTACCTCAAATTAGAGCACATCCAGGCAGCCAGCCCTACCTCTTCTCCCAAATAAGTAGTAGCCTTTGCCGCATGATGGAGTAGGCCCTATGCCATCCATCGTTTCGAGCAAAACGGGGAAAGTTTGATGTTGACTCCTTTAATGGACGTCGTTGGTGGACCCTGGCACCAGCGGCGGCGGCAGGACTTCGGTTGATGGATTGACCACTTCTTTGACATGCACGAACACTCGATACGTGTGCATCCCTAACATGGTCCGCGGCGGCCTTGGTGGCGATGAATAGTAGAACCCCAGTTCCTGCATCGGTATCTCAACACCAATCACCTTCGGTATGGTGGATGACTTCTTCATCCATGCCATAACTGTCAGAGCCCAGCTGTGTGGAGGAACAAACATACTTACGAGCTCACCTCCTAGGTCATCGATAAGCTCATTCATGGACTCGCTGTTCCAAGCACATAGAGGCATGCCGTGGAAGGTAAGCTTTGTTAAAAACTCAAGCTCAAGGGCGTCGAGCCCCATCCTGGGTTCCACCGATCAAAGCTCACCAACGTGCCATCGCAGAACAAATGCCGGGAAGATTCAAACACACGACTGTAGTCGAAAGTTGTCCGGAACCTGACGAAGAAAAAAATTGGTGGCGGACAGACTTTGACGAGCAAGTCACTTATTTGGATGTCGTGCACAATGCCAAGATCTTTGGCAAAGTCGTCCGGCGAGACGAGAGGTCGGTCGCCGTTGATGGTTAGAATCCGCACTTTGCCGGCAAACTGGCCATGAAGCGCTGCCATGCCACTGTTGAGCGACAGCACGCATCGCCCGAAGGTAGGATGGACCTCAATATCTCCGGCTCAAAGATCAGTGTGGACCGGCGACATGATAGTGCGCTTGAGTACAAGGAGTACAGGAGGGGGGAACTAGAGTAGGAATCGAGATTTCGGAGGTGGGCGAGGGGCGGGAGATTGGGGATGAAAAGGTAGCATGAATTTCGAACACGCGCCCATACGCTCTCGGCCCGCAAGCGCACGAAAACACCGGTGGCGCCCACATGTTGGCTAAAGAGTCCTTTTTTGAGCGCCCGGGCTGAGAGTCATAATTGACCTGTTTCGCATTGCGTTACTACTCGTCCCATATTCAACGACACCTCACTGACCCAAACAAGTGTACATCATCGAAAAGACAATGAGCTCAAATTATAACTTGAAAAATGAGATATACTCTGAATACTGGAGAATGGTGATGCCCTCATTTAGCCCACCAGCAGTTCGTGACAATAAACAGTTCGAAACAACAATATATACAACATTCATACACAAACTAGTGACTATGACCGACATAAACAACAAGACATGATATTTCATAAGAAGTCTTGCTACACCACCAAAACACAGAAAAAACCATCCCTATTCGACGTAGCAAATTCTGTGCTCGGAATAAATCTTGAGAAGGGTGACGAGACGCTGGGAAGAAGAAGAAGAATAAGAATAAGAATATATTTCCTCTCTATGTACATTGATATAGATGAACTATTTCGCTGTTGTGCATGTCTTTGGAACAAGTGTACTCTGTGTACATTGATATAGGTCCACTTGACTATAGTGAACTATTTATCCGCCTAGTTTTCTCTACTACTCCTCCTTGCAGTGATCGGTATGCAATGCATGTGTCAGTAGACATGACAGCTTGTCCATGGAAGTTGAACTACGCCGACCATCAAGTTTCTACCACTGCCACACGCGATTCCCATGACACCGTTCCAACCCACGGCACCACGTCCCCCGACGTACGCCTCACCCCTCTCGGCCCCGCTGCTCCTCTGCCTTTGTGCTCATGACATGCGGGCCAGCTGAACTGCGGCGACATCAAGTTTCTACCACAACTACACGTGATTCCCATGTCGCCACTCGAACCCATGACACCACATGTCCCCCAACCTGTGCCTCATCCCTCTTGGTACCACCACCCCTCTCCTTTTATTAGAATGACATGCGGGCCAGTCGCATTTGGGATCCACATGTCATTGAGTCAAAGGCAGGTGCACTAAGCCACTGAAGCTAGGTCCCGTGGGCCCCGACAGGGAAATGTAACTCCTGCCCCAAGCCTTGTGGTTCTCCCTTAGCATGAACTCATGCCAAACTTGGAATTTGTTTATTACTACTACCAATGTGCCGGCCCATGTGTTGCAAACTTGCACTGGATCCAAAGTAGTAGAATAATACTTGTTCACAAACTTGAAATATAAACACTCTAGTTTTGATATACATATACCAGTAAAAATAAATTATGCTTTCGCTCAAGACATATTCCTCGGGCTATTTTGATGAGGTGAGGGGCGGGTGTGGCTGGTTCAAGATAATAATAGATTTTGTAGCGTGGCACAACATCCGGTGCACCTAAGCGTCTGAAAAAAGTGGAGTGCACTCTAAAGATATTTACGTGCTCCCATTTAGTGGAGTGCACTCTAAACACATTATCTATTTGTTTTTCTCTAGCCTTTCCTAGCCATGTAACCATGCCACATAAGCTAGTCATGCATGCAATCCATAAATTGCAATATACTCCAGCATGCAATGTCGCTACATCATCTATTTAGGCCTATTAGTCATAGGTTGTTTTTTGCATTAGTCTTGATCCTTGACAGTTTGGTAGAGGAATGATTAATCCAAATATTAATGTTCCATAAAAGTAAACTCCAAATGTCTGCCGGAGCCGAGGCAGAGGACATATGACGGGGGCGGTGGAGGCGTCTTCATTAGAGGAGGAGTGTTCGAAGGATAATCTTGCGAGTCCGCCGCCACCTGCAAATCGGCGCGGGGCTCCTCGAGTGCCCACTGGAGCTCGCGCTCCTCCAGTGAGTGGCGGAGTCACGGGATTTCCCTAAACCACGATGGGCACCATGCAGTACTCTGATGTCTGCTAGAACTACATCGGTATTTCCCCAAAGAGGATGGGTTGATGCAGTGTAGTGACGGTAGGTAGTCCCTAAGTGATGATGCCAAGGTTATCGAACCAGTAGGAGAACCTCCTCACACCACGTAAACAGCGCCTACACACAAATAACAAATACTCGCAACCTGCCGTGTTAAAGGGGTTTTCAATCCTTTTCGGGTACGGTGCCTCAAGATAGGCAAATAACGTGAGATAAAAGTGGTAGATAGTATAACTAGATCGCCGAACAAATAAGTCGCAACAAGGTATTTTGTATTTTTGGTTTAATAGATCTGAAAATAAATGCAAAGTAAAATAGATCACAAAGGCAAATATGATGAAACGAGACCCGAGGGCCGTAGGTTTCACTAGTGGCTTCTCTCGAGAAAAATAGAAAATGGTGGGAAAACAATTGTTGTTGGGCAATTGATAGAACTTCAAATAATCATGACGATATCCAGGCAATGATCATTATATAGGGATCACGTCCAAGATTAGTAGACCGACTCCGGCCTGCATCTACTACTATTACTCCACACATCGACCGCTATCCAGCATGCATCTAGTGTATTAAGTTCATGGAGAAACAGAGTAATGCAATAAGAATGATGACATGATGTAGACAAGATCTATTTATGTAGAAATAGACCCCATCTTGTTATCCTTAATGGCAACGATACATACGTGTCGTTTCCCCTTCTGTCACTAGGATCAAGCACCGTAAGATCAAACCCATCACAAAGCACCTCTTCACATTGCAAGATAAATATATCAAGTTGGACAAACAAAACCCAAATATCGGAGAAGAAATACGAGGCTATAAGCAATCTTGCATATAAGAGATCAAAGAAGACTCAAATAACTTTCATAGATAAAAACATAGATCTGATCATAAACTCAAAGTTCATCGGATCCCAACAAACACAGCGCAAAAAGACTTACATCATATGGATCTCCAAGAGACCATTGTATTAATAATCAAGAGAGAGAGAGAGAGAGAGAGAGAGAGAGAGAGGAAGCCATCTAGCTACTAACTATGGACCCGTAGGTCTATAAAGAACTACTCACGCATCATCGAAGAGGCACCAATGGAAGTGGTGAACCCCTCCGTGATAGTGTCTAGAATGGATCTGGTGGTTTTGGACTCTACGGCGACTGGAATTGATTTTCGTCAACTCTCCTAGGGTTTTTGGAATATTGGGGTATTTATAGAGGCGGTACAGGGGGCACCCAAGGTGGGTACAACCCACCTAGGCACGCATGGGGTCCCAGGCGCGCCCTAGTAGGTGCTGCCCCCCCTCGAAGCTCCCCTCAGGTGATTTCTTGGCCCACTAGATGTCTTCTGGCCCAAAAAAAATCCTAAAAAGGTTTTGCAGCGTTTGGACTCCATTCGGTATTGATTTCCTGCGATGTAGAAAACATGCTGAAATCAGCAACTGGCACTGGGCACTATGTCAATAGGTTAGTACCAAAAAATGATATAAAATGACTATAAAATGATTGTAAAACATCCAAGAATGATAATATAATAGCATGGAACAATCAAAAATTATAGATACGTTGGAGACGTATCAGCATCTCCAAGCTTAATTCCTACTCGTTCTTGGTAGGTAAATGATAAAAATAGAATTTTTGATGTGGAATGCTGCCTAACATGTTCATCACATTTCTTTTCTTTATAGCATGGACATATGGACTTTTATATGATTCAAAGCAATAGTCTAGTTTTGACATGAAGACTTTAATACTCAAGCATACCAACAAGCAACCATGTCTTTCAAAATATCAACACTAAAGCAAGTTATGCCTAGCCCATTATGGTCAATCATTGATCCATTCATGAAACACACTCGAATATTAGCTACACCCAATGCTCTAATATGATCATAGTGCCCCTTAGTTGGTGCTTTATAATAGAAGATGGAGATTCAAATTCAAAATAAAAATGCATAAGTAAAAGAAAGGCCCTCCGCGGAGGGAAGTAGGGATTTGTAGAGGTGCCAGAGCTCAAAGCTTAAATTGAGAGATAAAAAATATTTTGGGGGGCATACTTTTCCCACCAACAAAAACGACTTAGAGATCCCAACACTTTCCATGCTAGATACATCATAGGCGGTTCCCAAACAAAAAATAAAGTTTATTCCTTTTTCCACAATTACTTTCACTTTCCATGGCTAGCCGAATCCACGGTTGCCCTCCATACCAACACTTTCCAAGGAATTTATTATTTGACAACATAAAATGAATTCATTTTTCATTTTGGGACTGGGCATCCCTAATACCTTTGCCATACCCTCGTGCAATGACAAGTGAATAAACACTCATCGTGAGAATAAAACATCTAGCATGGAAAATATTGGTCACCCTTCACCGCCCCACGAGCGGTAGAGCACACAAAAGAGAAATTTATTTTGAAAATTAGAGATGACACATGCAAATTTGCTTAGAACAGGACAGAAATACCGCATATAGGTAGGTATAATGGACTCATATGGCAAAACTGGTTTAAAGGGTTTTGGGTGCACAAGTAGTGATCATACTTAGTGCAAAATGAAGGCTAGCAAAAAGATTGAGAAGCGACCAACCAAGAAATGAAAAATCTCATACCCCAGCATTAAGCATAAGTAACACGAATAATGCACCATAAGTAGGATATAAATTTCATTGCATAACTATTGACTTTCGTGCTTGCATAGGGAATCGCAAACCTTAACATCAATATTCTTACTGAAGCACAATTGCTCATCAACATGACTCACATGTCATATCGTCATATCTCGAAACCATTACTAAGAATCAAGTTTATTTTGTCCAATGATCTTCATGGAAGTTTTTTATTATAGCCTCCTTGGATATCTATCACTTTGGGACTATTTTTATATGTTCCTTTTGATAAGCTCAAAAAAATAAAAGTGAAGATCATGAGCATAATTTTCTTTCTCTCAAAATAATCAAAGTGAAGCAAGAGAGAATTTCTGAAAATTTTATTAACTCCCAAGTAAATCTAAGTGAAGCATGAGAGCATTTCTTCAAAAATAACAAAGCACACCATGCTCAAAAAGATGTAAGTGAAGCACTAGAGCAAATCCATGGCTCTAAAAAATTAAGTGAAGCATAGGAACAAGAATAGCATAATCTTGGCTCTCTCAAAAAGGTGTGTTCACCAAGGATTCAACACTTATAACACAAAGCAAAACAAGCAAAGACTCATATAATACAAGGCGCTCCAAGCAAAACTCATAATATGTGACAAATAAAAATATAGCTTCAAGTAAAATACCGATGGTTGTTAGAAGAAAGAGGGAATGCCACTTGTGGGCATCCCCAAGCTTAGCCTTTTTCTAATCCTTATTCCTTCTTCCATCGTAAGATCACCCAAAATTTGAAAACTTCAATCACACAAAAATCCAACAAAACCTTCGTGAGATCCATTAGTATAAGAAAGCAAACCACTACTATAAGTACTATTGCACACCTATTCTTATTTTGTTTTTGCATTATCTCTACTGTATTCCAACTTTTCTATGGAAAAAACACATCAAAGAAAACTATAGAATCATCAAAACAAGCACACAATGCAAAGAAAACAGAATCTGTCAAAAACAGAACAGTCTGTAGCAATCTGAATATTTCGAATACTTCTGTAACTCCAAAAATCTTGAGAAATTAGGAAAATCTGGGTAATTTGTATATTAATCTTCTGAAAAAAGAATCAACTCACAACATGTTTATGTGATTTATATAAACTATTTTCGCGAGTGCATAAGTTTCTGTTTTTCATCAAGATCAAATCAACTTTCACCCAAATCAACCCAAAGGCCTTGCTTGGCACAAACACTAATTAAAACTCAAAAAACACAATCATAACAGTAGCATAATTGTGCTAACACACAAGAACAGAAAACGAAATGTAAAAATAAATTTTATTCATTGGGTTGCCTCCCAACAAGCGCTATCGTTTTACGCCCCTAGCTAGGCATAATGCGTAGGATCTAAGTTTTGTCATCTTTGTCCAATTCCTTGATCAAACACTTAGTATTTTTCAAGGATTTTGCATATAAATTCTCGGCGACAAAACTTCTAGGCATGAGATTGAAAAACTTATTTTCGCAAAAAGGGTCTCTTATGACTTCTATAAAGTTGGGATGGATACTAATCATCTTAAGATCTCCCTTATCATTGCTAGAAGTTGCCCCTTTGTTTTTAGTGGCTTGAGTAGTCTTGCTAATTTTCAAGGGAATTTTAGCGAAAGCAAAAGATGTACCTAGATTAGAAAAAAATTCTTCCAGTTTATCAATCCTAGATGGGCTCTCTTTGATTCTTTCATGAATTATAGTTCCATTTTCTTTTAGCAACTTAAAAACGTCTCCCGCTTTGACCCGACTTTAGCAGCATAACTTAGCATTTTTCTATCCAAGTTTTCAATATGTTCTACATTAAGCATTTTCTTTTCAATAGCATCTAGTCTTTCCATAACATGCTTGAGAGTCAGTATTGTTTCATTGATCATGAGTGGTGGTGAACCCACTAAATTTCCCAAAGAGTTAAAAGCATCAAGAGAAGGACACATCAAGAAATTCCCACCAGTAATCATATCAAGGATGAATCTATACCAAGTGGTGATGCCCACATAAAAACAACAAAGAAGAACAACGGTAGATTGCTTACGGATAGATCTATAATGAGCATTGCAAATCCTATACCAAGCATCTTTTAAATTCTATCCTCCCCTTTGTTTAAAGTTGAGAACCTCGTTCTTGGGGGTGCACACAATAGAAGAAGAAAAATCTATATCGACAAAAGGTGGTAGACAAGATTGCACACAAAAACAGATCTGATGAGAAAACGGCAAACGAAAAAGAGGCGAATAAAATGACAAATTTTTGTGAAGTGGGGGAGAGGAAAATGAGAGGCAAATGGAAAATAATGTAAATTGCAAGGAGATGAGATTTGTGATTAGGAACCTGGTTGATGTTGAAGATCCTCCCTAGCAACTGCGCCAGAAATTCCTTTTAATGTCTGCTAGAACTACGTTGGTATTTCCCCAAAGAGGAAGGGATGATGCAGAATAACGATGGTAGGTATTTCCCTCAGTGATGAGACCAAGGTTATCGAACCAGTAGGAGAACTTCCTCACACCATGTAAACATCGCCTGCAAACAAATAACAAATACTCGCAGCCCGACGTGTTAAAGGGGTTGTCAATCCCTTTTAGGTATGGCGCCTCAAGATAGGCAAATAACGTGAGATAAAAGTGGTAGATAGGATAAATAGACCGCGGAACAAATAAATTGCAGCAAGGTATTTTTGTATTTTTGGTTTAATAGATCTGAAAATAAATGCAAAGGAAAATAGACCGCAAAGGCAAATATGATGAAAAGAGACCCGAGGGTCATAGGTTTCACTAGTGTCTTCTCTCGAGAAAAATAGAAAACGGTGGGAAAAAAATTACTGTTGGGAAATTGATAGAACTTCAAATAATCATGACAATATCTAGGCAATGATTATTATATAGACATCACGTCCAAGATTAGTAGACGTACTCCTGCATGCATCTACTACTAGTACTCCACACATCAACCGCTATCCAGCATGCATCTAGTGTATTAAGTTCATGGAGAAACGGAGTAATGCAATAAGAATGATGACATGATGTAGACAAGATCTATTTATGTAGAAATAGACCCCATCTTGTTATCCTTAATGGCAATGATACATACGTGTTGTTTCCCCTTCTGTCACTGGGATCAATCACCGTAAGATCGAACCCATCACAAAGCACCTCTTCCCATTGCAAGATAAATAGATCAAGTTGGCCAAACAAAACCCAAATATCGGAGAAGAAATACGAGGCTGTAAGCAATCATGCATATAAGTGACCAAGGAAGACTCAAATAACTTTCATGGATAAAAACATAGATCTGATCATAAACTCAAAGTTCATCGGATCCCAACAAACACACCGCAAAAAGACTTACATCATATGGATCTCCAAGATACCATTGTATTGATAATAAAGAGAGAGAGGAAGCCATCTAGCTACTAACTACGGACTCGTAGCTCTACAAAGAACTACTCACGCGTCACCAGAGAGGCACCAATGGAAGTGGTGAACCCCTCCATGATGGTGTCTAGATTGGATCTGGTGGTTCTGGACTCTGCGACGGCTGGAATTAATTTTTTTCAAATGTCCTAGGGTTTCTAGAATATTGGGGTATTTATAGAGCAAAGAGGCGGTTCAGGGGGCACCCGAGGTGGGCACAACCCACCTGGGTGCGTCTGGGCCCCCGGGCATGCCCTGGTGGGTGCTGCCCCCCTCGAGGCTCCCCTCAGGTACTTTCTTGGCCCACTGAATGTCTTCTGGCCCAAAAAATGCTCAAAAAGTTTTGCTGTGTTTGGACTCCGTTTGGTATTCATTTCCTACGATGTAAAAAACATGCAGAAAATAGCAACTGGCACTGGGCACTATGTCAATAGGTTAGTACCAAAAAATGATATAAATTGACTATGAAATGATTGTAAAACATCCAAGAATGATAATATAACATCATGGAACAATCAAAAATTATAGATACGTTGGAGACGTATCATACTCCTCGTAGCCTGGGGCGCGGTGCTGACGTCCCGACTCCTGGGGTACTGTCTGGAGCAAGCGCACAACCACCTCGTGAGCCGCGAGGATGCCATGCTCGCGGCCGTGCTCTTGGAGCTCAAGCTCGTGCGCCTGAGAGGCAAGGATGCAATGTTCACGGGCGTGATGCCGAAGCACGCGCTCGTGCACGTCGAGAGCAGCGATGATGCAATGTTCGCGGGTGGCGATGATGCGATGCTTGCGGGCATGCTGTTGGAGAACACACTTGTCTACATTGTGAGTAGCGAGGATGCCATGTTCCCGGGCGTGCTTCCGGAGCAAGCGCTCCTCTACGTCGAGAGCGGCGACAATGCGATGTTCGCGGGTGTGCTCTCGTCCACGTCAGAGCGGTGATGATGCGATGCTCGTGGGCATGCTGCTAGAGAACGCGCACGTCCACATTGTGAGCGGCGAGGAGGCGATATTCGTGGGCGTGCTACCGGTGCACACGCTTGTCCACATCGAGAGCGATGATGATGCGATGTTCACATGCGTGCTCTCTCAATGTGCGATGTTACGATGCTCGCGGGCATGCTGCTGGAGCATGTGCTCGTCCGCATTGGGAGCGGCGAGGTCGTGATGAACCTCCTCACGGCTGACCAGAGTATGTTGCTGGAGCACAGCTACCCCTCGTGGCCGACGAGGGCGAGCTGCTAGATCACACTGTCCTCCACGTGGCCAGTCAGCGCACGCTACTTGCAGCCGTCGAGCGTGTGCTCCACCTTGGCGATGTTAAAGACTCCATCCTCTTCCCAGGTCGCGACACCATCCACTTCAGCAATGACTACATGCTCTGGTGGGTGTTGTGTCCGTATGGGAGCTTTGAGCTACTGTACCAGTGGGGGTGTGGGGTGACCTTTTCGTGGTTTCACATGGAGAAAAATAGAAGTAGCATAATATGTTGGAACGTGTCGGAGGAGGGCTGGCAGGAGCAGTACAATAAACATGACATGCGCACCTTATTTAGAGGACGGTTTAATGTAATTTGTGTGAAATGGGTATGTGTGGATGTACGAGTAGTACATGCATATCATTGACATTCATGCACGCAAAAAACATTTGTATGCACGATTTCACCCTATTTTCATATTGTGTTTGGGATTGGATTTGATTTTTGTAATCGGAGCTCATTTTTGTAGTTGGTTTCAATTTAGACTATGCATGTATTATTGCGAGAGATAGATATAGAGAGAATATTTGTGTGACAAACATGGGGGCAGGGGCAGCGATACCTAATGAGAGAGGGGCATATGCGTGTTCGAAAGATTGAGGAGTGTCCGAAAGGGAGAGAGAGGGTGTGTGCGTGTGCATGTGTGTTAGAGAGAGAGAGAGGGGGGAGAGAGAGAGGTGCGTGTGAAAGTTCAACTATCCCTAGGTGGTTTTGGCAATTCCTAACAACATATAGCTCATTGAGCTAATACTATTCCAAGATAAATATTTCAGGAAAGCTCAATGATTGGCATGGCATGGATGAGAAAAGTGGACCCCTCAAAATGCTAAGGACAAAAGGATTGTCTAAAGCTCCAAGATCAAGACTCTACATTTTATATTTTAGTGATCCAAGATCACATTGAGTCTATAGGAAAAGCCAATACTATTAAGGAGGGATGAGGTGTTGCTTAATGAGGTTCTTGCTCAAAGTGCTTAGTGATATGCTCAAAAGCCCTCAACTACTTTCTCACATCCACATATGACCCAAGCCAAAAGTCAAACTCGGCCCCACCGATTCTTTCTATCCGGCGCCACCGAGTTCAGATGCCATAGCAACTGCCACAAACCCTAGGCAAATCGGTCTCACCAATAGGGATCTTGGTCTCACCGAGATGGGATTGTAATCTCTCTGTTCCCCTTCGTAACGTTTCGGTCCCACCGAGATGAGCGATCGGTCCCACCAAGATTGCAATGTAAACTCTTTATTTTCCTTTCGTAACATTTCGGTCTCACCGAAATGAGCGAATCGGTCCCACCGAGTTTACCTGACCAACTCTCTGGTTAGCTTATTACCAAAATCAGTCCCACCGAGTTTGTGTAATCAGTCTCACCGAGATTACATTATGCCCTAACCCTAACCATATCGGTCCTATCGAGTTGAATGTCGGTCCCACCGAAAATCCTAACGGTCACTAGATTTACTGAATCGCTCTGACCGAGTTTCTCAATTCGGTCCCACTGTGATTGGTAAGTTGTGTGTAACGGTTAGAATTTGTGTGGAGGCTATATATACCCCTCCACCTCATCTTCATTCGTAGAGAGAGCCATCAGAACAAACCTACACTTCCAACTTACATTTTCTTAGAGAGAACCACCTACACTTGTGTTGAGGCCAAGATATTCCATTCCTACCATATGAATCTTGATCTCTAGCCTTCCCCAAGTTGCTTTCCAGTCAAACCTTCTTTCCACCAAATCCAAATCCTGTGAGAGAGAGTTGAGTGTTGGGGAGACTGTCATTTCAAGCACAAGAGCAAGGAGTTCATCATCAAGACACCATTTGTTACTTCTTGGAGAGTGGTGTCTCCTAGATTGGCTAGGTGTCACTTGGGAGCCTCCGACAAGATTGTGGAGTTGAACCAAGGAGTTTGTACGGGCAAGGAGATCGCCTACTTCGTGAAGATCTACCGCTAGTGTGGAAAGTCCTTCGTGGGTGACGACCATGGTGGGATAGACAAGGTTGCTTCTTCATGGACCCTTCTTGGGTGGAGCCCTCCGCGGACTCGCGCAGCTGTTACCCTTCGTGGGTTGAAGTCTCCATCAACGTGGATGTACGATAGCACCACCTATCGGAACCACGACAAAAATATACGTGTCAACTATTGCGTTTGCACTCTCCAAACCATTCCCTTTACATTCTTGCAAGTTACATGCTTTACTTTCCGCTGCTCATATACTCTTTGCATGCTTGCTTGAATTGAGTTAAGATTGCTTGACTTGTCCATAATTGCTAAAATCTGCCAAGAACTAAAATTGGGAAAATGATAAGTTTGATTTGGTCAAGTAGTCTAATCACCCCCCTCTAGACATACTTTCGATCCTACAAGTGGTATCAGAGCTTTGGTCTCCATTTGCTTTGATTTCCATAGCTTTTGGTGGTCATAGCCTTGGTTTCACAACCTAGGAGAGTATGGCGTCTAGCGAGGGAAATTATCACCGTAGAGGTCCTTACTTTGATGGTACTAATTTTGCTAGTTAGAAGCATAAGATGAAAATGCATATTCTTGGACATAATCCTGCCGTATGGGCTATTGTGTGTATTGGCTTGCAAGGTGAATTCTTTGATGGGAGAGAACTGAACCGTGAAGCTAGCACAAAAGAGTTGAAGATGTTGCAATACAACACTCAAGCTTGTGATATCTTGTTCAATGGATTGTGCCCTGAAGAATTCAACAAAATCAGCCGTCTTGAGAATGCAAAGGAAATTTGGGACACTTTGATTGACATGCACGAAGGTACCGACTCCGTCAAGGAATCCAAATTGGATGTGCTTCAAAGTCAACTTGACAAGTTCAAGATGAAGGATGGTGAAGGTGTCGCTGAAATGTACTCTAGGCTTGCTCTCATCACAAATGAAATTGCTGGCTTAGGAAGTGAAGAGATGACCGACAAATTCATCATCAAGAAGATCCTAAGAACCTTGGATGGAAAATATGATACTGTGTACACATTGATCCAAATGATGCCCAATTACAAGAATCTCAAGCCAACGGAGGTCATTGGAAGAATTGTTGCTCATGAGATGTCACTCAAGGATAAGGAAGAGCTCCATAACAAGTCAAGTGGTGCTTACAAAGCCTCATTTGAAGCTCCCACATCATCAAGTGAGAAATAAGCCTTCAATAAAGAATTGAGCCTAATGGTGAAGAACTTCAACAAGTTCTACAAGAGTAGAAGCAAGGAAAGAAGTTCCAAGTCAAGGTCCTACAATGACAAAAGATTTTCTAGTCGAGAGCGTAATTTCTTCAATTGTGGAAGACCCAGACACTATTCCAATGAGTGTACGGCTCCCTACAAGAGAAGAGAAGAGTCACCTAAGAGAAGAAGTAGAAGAGAAGAATCACCACCAAGAGAGAGAAGGAGTAGAGATGATCGTCATGAACGAAGAACATCCCGAAGGAGCAAGGATTCGGAAAGGAAGGACAAATCATCAAAGAGCTACACAAAACGAAGACATCAAGCTCATGTTAGTGAATGGGTATCTGGCTTTGACTCCGAACATCACTCCGAGAGAAGCTATCACTCTGACTCAGAACATACTCAAGATGAAGGTGTTGCCGGTCTAGCACTTGTGTCAACCAACTCCTACGACATATTTGATTCACCAAATGAAGGACTTGGAAGATGCTTCATGGCTAAAGGCCCTAAGGTATTACACCCCGAGTATGTTGACTTTAATAGTGATGAAGATGACTTGTTAGGTGATGATGATTTACTTGTTGACAACTCTAGTGATGAATACTACGATGAAACATCAATTAATCATGCTAATCAAGATAAAACGAATGACAATGATAAGGAGAAGATTGAGCTTCTAACGAAAGAACTAAACACTCTTAAGTTAGCTCATGAAACTATCTTAGGAGATCATCGAGAACTTTTAAGGACTCATGAGAAATTGTGTTTTGAAAAGCTCAACCTTGAGCAAGAACATGAGTTTTTAAAAGCTATCAATGATGATCTTTGCAAGAAAAGTTCTTCTTACATTGTCAAGCGTTTACTCTTATCTACTTACATGCCTCAAGTCAAGTCTAGTAACAAGAACAAGAAAGATTCTTCCTCTAGTAGTAACAAAAATCATCATGCTAAATCCAATGTTGTTGCTTCTAGTAGTTCTCTTGATTCCACTAATGATTCTCTTAGCCAAGTTACACTTGAGCAAGAAAACAACTTATTGAAGGGAATTATAGAGAAAGGTGTTTACAAGAGCCTTGCCGGAAGTAAGCAATTCGAGCAAATTGTACGCAAGCAAGGAAGGCACCGGAAGAACCAAGGTGTTGGTTTTGAAGGAAAGTTCAATGCCAATGGAGTTGAGTGGGAAGAAGATCAATACCCCAAGATGGAGTTTGTTCCTCAACAAGAGAAATATGATCCTACTTCTTTCGAAGGGACACAAGCTCAAGATGATCTTCCACCACAAGACCACAAGCATAAGGGCAAGGACAAGCTTCAAGAGGATATTGATGCATTTGAAGACGCTCCTAAAGCCTTGGTCAAGTGGGTTCCTGATGCGGAGCATCCCTCGCTCATCCCCATGGACGTACCTACATCTCCCTCAACACCACTTGGATCCATGACAAGAGCTCGAGCTAAGGCTATTGAAGATAAGGTGAACTCGCTCCTCTCCGAACTCCCTCTTCCTACTCACGAGACATGGCTACTGCCTCATTCGGAAACTCTGTGTGTGATCAGGTACTTGCAGAAGAGCCACGGGACAGGTACATGCAAGGGACAAGATGGCGAGGACCCCAAGGGTGATGGACAAGAAGAAGAGCCTCTTTGGAAGCTACAGGCGTTGGATGACCGACCAAGTCCGGACGTCCGACGAGTCCCAGGATACGGACGACCGAGCTCTCCGGACGTCCGGTACCTGACCACCCGAACCGAATCTACGGAACTCCAAGGTGAACCGGACGACCGGGCCACAAGCACCCGAGCCAAATCTAGGGACGACCGACAGTCATCGGACGTCCGGACCGTCCCGAAGCTCCGGACGGCCGGCCCTCTCCGGACGTCCGACGCACCCATGACAGAGCCGAATCTACGGACATCCGAGCCCTGCAGAATGTCCGGACCTCCCCGAGCCTCCGGACGTCCGACGTCTTCCGGACAACCGGCACCTGAGTGACCGCGCCCACGGGCTAGAGCCCTTGTACCCCTTCACTTTGACTTCTATTTGCACTAAGACTATAAATAGGTCTCTCCCACCTCCTAGCTAGGGTAGCATTGGTTTAGCTCATATTTTGTGTGAGAGCCTTCCTCATCCACTTGGTTACTTCTCCTTGGAGCTCACGACCTCTTCGGAGAAGATCCCCCAAGCGGATTCAAGACCCCTTCAAGGGAAGACAATCAAGACCTCCTCACGGAGAAGAACGGATACTATTGTATCTTTCCTTTGTTGATTTTGGATCATGTGTTACCTTATGCTTTCGGTGATCTAGCACTCGTGTGATTGATTCCTTGTCGGTTGAGTGTTTCTCTCATTTATCCCCGTGTTCTCCCTTGTGTTATTCCGCGTGTTCTTCGTGTTTCCCCGTAGGATCCACTCCAAACGTGAAAGATTGTCCACATAGGATTCCGCTCTACATCATCTTGGTATCATGAGCCACGTTGATCACGTTTTTGGAGCCCCTACCCCGTGTTTTCTAGCTTGATTTTGTTGTTTTCGTCCTAAATCCGAAAATTCCCCACCAAAAATAACCCCAATTTTTTTGTGATTTGTTTGTGAGTTGAGATTGTGTTGGATTTGGTTCATGGATTTGTGTTGCCGCGTGTGGATCTAGCTTTCCCCACCCTCCCCACCCTTTTCCATCCACCAATCATCTCGATTTCGACCTCACCATCTTCTTCATCCTCGAAATCTCGCAGTTCATCCTGTGCCCGATTTTCACCCAGGCACCGGACGACCGGATCTGTCGGACGTCCGACGACCGAACGACCGTAAAACCCGGACGTCCGTGCAACCCTGACGAAACCGAACTTTGTCAGTTCGACCACCACCACAACCCCACCTTCCACCACATCTTCCAAAACCCACATACACCACCATCTTTTCCGACACCTCCTATGACGATTTTGCCACGTTTTGGGTCTTTGAGATTTTTAGTTG
This sequence comes from Triticum aestivum, assembly GCF_018294505.1. Lineage (NCBI taxonomy): Eukaryota > Viridiplantae > Streptophyta > Magnoliopsida > Poales > Poaceae > Triticum > Triticum aestivum. Next base: position 468,918,980 of record NC_057798.1, on the reverse strand, counting down.
TGGCTCCCGTATCCTTTTGGTGTTTCGGCTATCTAGGTACGGTTTGACTTCATCATCACCACAGCTCAATTTCGAAAGGGTCTCATCATCGCCAAGGACGGTAACTTCAACGACATCTTTGTCATACCTTGCAATTGCATTGATACCCACATTACCTCATTTTGCGTAGCTTATCCATCGAGACTAGCCGTTGAGTATTGCCGGCAATGTGACTTGTGCACATTAGTGATCATACTCCATAGCATACATACCATACCATAGTGGTGCATATCTTGAGATCAACTTATGTGTCACAAATTTGTCATCGCATACACAATTGCTATCTTGGTTCGTGAAGTTTTGCATGAGAAAAGAGCTCAAAAGTGAAAGAGCCACCCAAGCTTTTAAGCAAAGAGGAAAGATAAGCAAAGAGCTTATAAGCAAGAACCATAGCATCATACAACATTAATATTGTCATATAAGATCATCTTGGATCATAGCATCGAAACACCAAACATATAGCATACTTGGGATAGAGATTGTTGCATTTTTGCCTAGTAGGTTGTGCAGAAGTTTACGTATCCGCCTATTGTGCAATCGTGATAGCGTCTCTCTAGTATTGTGCAACGAGAGCATTTTCGTGGTTTCCACATTTTGGCTCACTTTTGGTTTGCACAATCCCCTCTATCTATTTGCGTGTGTGTTTCTGTGTACAACAAATTTCTTGGTCTACTTGTTGCATTTGCGAATTTGTGAATCTTTTCCAACATTATTGAAGCTCACTTACAATAGCATCAAATTTTGTGCCACCATCCTAACCAAGCTCCACCATAAGCTTTTACTTGTGTAGGTGTGAGAACCGACAAGAATTGGTACCAAAAGTGCTATTTCATTGTCCCCATTTGAGTAAACTTGATTCATCTTCAACATCGGTCAAGGTACATTTTGTATACGTTCTTCTCCATCTACCACTCACATTTTGTTTGGAATGATGGACAGCCAAGTTCTTCTACCAATCCACCACTCATCGAGAATGGTGACAACATGTCATCATTCATCACCAAGAGCCACCTCTTTGGTGCTCAAAGGGCGTTGCACCAAGAGCAACAAGCAATGAGCGACCGCATCGACAACCTTGCCACTGACTTGCGACTCTCCGAACAACGTACAAGAGACTACTTCGACACCAAGTTCGACGCTCACAAGCAAGAGAATGATGCAAGAATGGACAAAATCCGCGCTTTGATGAGGAACCGCCATCCTTCCACTTCTTCATCTTCAAGACGGAGCCGCTCGAGTCGACACACCGACGACACCTTCTCTGACTCAAGTACACCGTCATCGAACACCCTTCGACGAGCCGCATGTCAAGACCGCCATGCAGCTCGCAATCCGCTACATGACAAGCATTCACAAGAGCAAGTCGACGAGCATCTACCTCATCCCCCACCACACTAAGTTGCTTTTGCACAAGCTCAAGAATGACAACGTCTATGTCGCCAAGAGGAAGAACGAGCGCGTCTACACCAAGAGGAACAAGACGCCGAGGCTCAACGTCTTCAACAACAACAACATGAAGCGCAAGCTCTTGAGGCGCAACATGCCCTTCAAGAATCAAGTCGAGCCATCACCAACCGCAATCGCGAGCGGCGCAATCAAGAGGAAGCCGTTCGAGAAGAAATCCAAGAGAGGAACTACCAACCGCGAATACAATGTCAAGTTCCACAAGATCCTCCACAAGCTCGTCAAGCTCCACCTCAACCTCAAGTTCAACAAGAGCAAGTTGATCATGGACTTCCTCCACGCCAAGAGCAACATGAGGATGACTATCCTCCATGTCAAGGGCGTCATCATCACCATCGCCAACAACACAATGAAGAGCAACGCTATGGCAAGCTCAAGTTCACAATGCCCAAGTTCAATGGAAGCAATGATCCCAAAGAATACCTCTCATGGGCATTGAAGGTTGACAAATTTTTCTGTTTGCACAACTATGATGAAGAGAAGAAGATCGCAATGGCATCACTTGAGTTCCCAGACTATGTGCTCATATGGTGGGAACAAGTCATTGAGCACCGACAAGCAAGAGGTGAACCTCCAATCACCACTTGGGCCCAAATGAAGGATGTCATGCGAGCATGCTTTGTACCAACCTACTACAACCGCGATCTCTTCAATAAGCTACAACTCCTCAAGCAAGGAACAAAGAGTGTTGAAGAATACTACAAGGAAATGGAGATAGCCATGATTCGAGCCAATGTCACGGAATATGAGGAGCAAACTATGGCACGTTTCTTGAATGGACTCAATCATCCCATCAAGAAGATTGCCGACTTCCAACCATACTCCGACCTCGTTGAGCTCGTATATCAAGCTACCAAGGCCGAACGTTAAGTGCAAGATGACTTCAAGTACGCCAAGTACTCATCCAAGGCCTACGGTTTCTCCAACAACCAAGCTTCATTGACTCCTCCAACATCTACATCAACCAAGTCTTCTCCAAGCAACGATGACAAGTCAAGTTACAAGAAAACTTTGGCAAGTTCAAGTCATCTTCCTCCTACTAAAAGCAACTTCAAGCCGCGTGCTCCTTCGTCTACTCTGACCGATGAGATCGTCAAGACAAGCTCCTTCAAGTGTTTCACTTGCGGCGGCCGAGGACACAAGTCCTATCAATGCACAAACAAGCGCACCATGATCCTCAACGACGATGGCACATATGACTCCATGAGTGATGAGGAGATGGAAGCTCTTGAGCAAGTGGTCATGCACTGGCGCGTGAATGAGGATGAAGATGATAAAGTCTTTTGTGATGAGGATTCGAGCCCCACTCTCGTTGTCTCCAAAGTCTTGACTCTTCAACATCAACAAGAAGAAGACCAACGATGCCACATCTTCCACACAAAGGCCGGCATCAATGGAAGGTCCGTCAAGGTCATCATCGATGGAGGTAGTTGCCACAACTTGGCAAGTGAAGAACTATGCTCCAAGCTTCAATTGGTCAAGAGGAAGCACCCGCACCCCTACAAGGTTCAATGGCTAAGTGACTCCAGCACTATACGAGTCGAGCATACGGTCCAAGTCTCCTTCAAAATTGGTGCATATGAGGACACTTTGGAGTGTGATGTGGTCCCAATGACCGTTTGCCACCTCCTTCTTGGTCGACCATGGCAATTCGACCGTGGTGTCATCCACAATGGGCGCACCAATCACTATAGCTTCAAGATGAAAGGGAAGGAATATGTGCTACGACCTATGTCTCCTAGTCAAGTGATAGCCGACAAGCAAGCCACCCATCATGGAGAGAAGAGTGAGAAAGTGATCCACCCAAAAGTGAGTGAGAGCCACAAGCCAAACTTGAGCGCCTCTTTGCCTAGAGAGAAAAACCTCATCCTATTTGCCACCAAAAGTGAGATGAGAGAAGTGTGTGAGAACCCATCGAGTGTTATACACTTTGTCCTTGTGTGCAAGGATGGAGAACCAAAAACTAACACCTCTCACAAGCTACCTTTAGTATTTCAATATCTTTTGCAGGAATTCCAAGATGTTTTCCCCAATGAGCTACCTCCGGGTCTACCTCCTCTTCAAGGCATTGAGCATCGAATCGACCTCATCCCCGGAGCGCCTCTCCCAAACAAAGCTCCATACCATGTCAACCCCGAAGAAACCAAGGAGATTCAACGGCAAGTACAACAACTCATCGACAACGGTCATGTACGTGAAAGCTTAAGCCCTTGTGTCGTTCCCGTTATACTTGTGCCTAAGCCCGATGGAAGTTTCCGCTTGTGTTCCGATTGTAGACCTATAAATGCTATACCGTTCGCTATAAGAATCCCATTCCTCACTTAGATGATATGCCTGATGAGCTTAGTGGAGCCAACTTTTTCTCAAAAATGGATCTTAAAAGTGGCTATTATCAAATACGCATTCAAGAGGGTGATGAATGGAAAACTGCTTTCAAAACCAAATTTGGCTTATACGAGTGGTTAGTCATGCCTATGGGTTTATCGGAGGCACCTAGTACTTTCGTGCGTCTTATGCATCATGTGCTTCGACCTTACATTGGAGTCTTTGTTGTGGTTTACTTCGATGATATTCTTGTGTTTAGCAAAACCATGAAAGAGCATATTAATCATGTTAAATCTGTTTTGCAAATCCTTCGCAAGGAACATCTTTATGCAAACTTGAAAAAATGCACGTTTGGTGCTAAGAAAGTGGTTTTCTTGGGTTTTGTTGTCTCTTCCAAGGGTGTCCATGTTGATGAATCTAAGATTGAGGCAATTAAAACTTGGCCCCAACCCACCAATTTGCAACAAGTGCGTAGTTTTCTTGGTCTTGCAGGTTTTACCGTCGCTTTGTGAAAAACTTTAGCACTATTGCCGCTCCTTTGCATGCCTTGAGTAAGAAGAATGCTCCTTTTGTTTGGGGATCTTTGCAATCCACCGCTTTTGATGAGCTCAAGTCTTTGCTTACTCATGCTCCGATTCTTGCTTTGCCCAACTTTGAGAAAACTTTTGAGGTTCATTGTGATGCAAGTGGTACTGGAATTGGCGGAGTTTTGATGCAAGAAAAACGAGCCATTGCTTATTTTAGTGAAAAACTCTCCGGTGCTCAACTTAACTATCCCATCTATGACAAAGAATTGTATGCTTTAGTGCGTGTGCTACGAACATTACCTTAGACCTCATGAGTTTGTCATCCATACCGATCATGAAACGCTTAAGTACTTAAAAGGTCAAACTAAGTTGAACAAGCGTCATGCCAAATGGAGTGAATTTATTGAATCTTTCCCATATGTGATCAAGTACATTAAGGGTAAGGAAAATGTAGTTGCGGATGCACTTTCACGCATATGCACACTTGTCACTAAACTTGAGTTGAATGTTATTGGCTTTGAGCACATAAAAGACTTGTATGAGCATGATCCTTCTTTTGCTACTCCTTATGCTAAGTGTTTGACACAACGTCTTGGGAACGATACTACATAAAGGATGATTATCTTATGAGAGCTAACAAACTTTGCATTCCCGAGTCTTCTCTTCGTTTGCTCCTTTTGCAAGAGGCTCATGGAGGCGGACTCATGGGACACTTTGGACGCGACAAGACATTCGCCACGCTCTCCAAGAAATACTTTTGGCCCAAGATGTTCCACGACGTCTCACGCTTCACCAACAGTTGCTCTACATGTCGCAAAGCTAAGTCTAAAGCTCAATCCCATGGTCTTTACATGCCCCTTCCTATTCCTTATCAACCTTGGGAAGACATTAGCATGGATTTTGTACTTGGTTTGCCTAGAATTCAAAACGGCAAGGATTCCGTCTTTGTTGTTGTGGACCGATTTTCTAAGATGGCACGTTTCATTCCTTGCAACAAGATAGACGATGCTTCACATATTGCCAATCTATTTTGTAGGGAAATCTTGCGACTCCATGGAGTACCAAAGACAATCGTCTCAGATCGTGACGTCAAGTTCTTGAGTTACTTTTGGAAGACACTATGCGCCAATCTAGGGATAAAGCTCTTGTTTTCCTCGGCATACCATCCTCAAACCGATGACCAAACGGAGGTGATGAACCATACACTCTCCACTCTACTTCACGTGTTGATCAAGAAGAACATCAAGGAGTGGGAAGCATGTCTACCGATCCCCGAGTATGCCTACAACCGTGCAAGACATTCGACTACCGGCAAGTCCCCCTTCGAGGTCGTCTACGACTTCAACCCGTTGTCACCATTGGACATTCTACCTCTTCCTCCACAAGAGCGCACCAACATGGATGCGAGTGCACGAGCAAGCTACATCAAGAAGATGCATGAGGATACAAGGCACACCATCGAGCGCCAAGTACAACGACTAGCGACCAAGCTCAACGTCAACAAGCAACCCATGGTCTTCAACATTGGTGATCTAGTGTGGCTACACCTCCGCAAGGACCACTTCCCCAACGAACGCAAGTCCAAGCTTCTCCCTCAAGTCGACGGACCCTTCAAGGTGCTAGCACGCTACAACGACAACGCCTACAAGATCAACTTACCACGACACAAGTACAATGTGAGCGACATCTTCAACGTCAAGGACCTCGCGCCGTACCATGGAGATGAAGCTTTTGATCCGAGGTCGGATCTCTCCCAAGGGGTGGAGATGATGCGGAGCATCCCTCGCTCATCCCAATGGACGTACCTACATCTCCCTCAACACCACTTGGATCCATGACAAGAGCTCGAGCTAAGGCTATTGAAGATAAGGTGAACTCGCTCCTCTCCGAACTCCCTCTTCCTACTCACGAGACATGGCTACTACCTCATTCGGAAACTTTGTGTGTGATCAGGTACTTGGAGAAGAGCCACGGGACAGCTACATGCAAGGGACAAGATGGCGAGGACCCCAAGCGTGATGGACAAGAAGAAGAGCCGCTTTGGAAGCTACAGGCGTCGGGCGACCGACCAAGTCCGGACGTCCGACGAGTCCTAGGATACGGACGACCGAGCTCTCCGGACGTCCGGTACCTGACCACCCGAACCGAATCTACGGAAGTCCGAGGCGAACCGGACGACCGGGCGACAAGCACCCGAGCCAAATCTACGCACGACCGATAGTCATCGGACGTCCAGACCGTCCCGAAGCTCCGGACGACCGGCCCTCTCCATACATCCAACGCACCCATGACAGAGCCGAATCTACGGACGTCCGAGCCCTGCCGGATGTTCGGACCGCACCGAGCCTCCGGACGTCCGATGTCTTCCGGACGACCGGCACCTGAGTGACCGCGCCCACGGGCTGGAGCCCTTGTACCCCTTCACTTTGACTTCTATTTGCACTAAGACTATAAATAGGTCTCTCCCACCTCCTAGCTAGGGTAGCATTGGTTTAGCTCATATTTTGTGTCAGAGCCTTTCTCATCCACTTGGTTACTTCTCCTCGGAGCTCACGACCTCTTCGGAGAAGATCCCCCAAGCGGATTCAAGACCCCTTCAAGGGAAGACAATCAAGACCTCCTCACGGAGAAGAACGGTTAGTATTGTATCTTTCCTTTGTTGATTTTGGATCATGTGTTACCTTATGCTTTCGGTGATCTAGCACTCGTGTGATTGATTCCTTGTCGGTTGAGTGTTTCTCTTGTTTATCCCCGTGTTCTCCCTTGTGTTCTTCCGCGCGTTCTTCGTGTTTCCCCGTAGGATCCACTCCAAACGTGAAAGATCGTCCACATAGGGTTCCGCTCTACATCAGTTGCCAAGACTATGTCAAGCTCTACTTCATAGATAGAAATAACAGTTTAAAACACTAGGGTGGGGATTTTCTCGCCGATAAGAAGGGTAGTAGCTAGGTTGGCGCATCATCAGTTTGGTCACATGCAGTCCCACATGTTGTAGTGATATAAAGCCTAGCTAATGCGCGTTGACCGGGGGACCGGAACGACAGTGTGGTATGCGTTGTGGAAGGGACATGCTTCATGTACGAGTTCCAGTTTGTCATTTTAGACTTGAGAATATGACAGACGTGCTGCACAAGTAGTTTTGAATTTATAAGTTTGGTCGCAGTTTTTGAATTTATGAGTAGTTCGTAGGTGGGGTTCGTACGTAAATTACGAAGTTGATGCAAAAGGTAAGCATAACTTATTAATTGACAAAGGGAGTACTAGTTACAGTGATGCATATAATTGAAGCCAAATGTGGGAAAAGGGATCACACATGTCCTTATTGACTGGAACGACAATGCAATAGTACAATAAGGATTAAGGCCACGATGACGCGATCACAGTGGTGATTATAGGAGGCTAGAAGAAAGATGCATCCGTCAATGACCTCCTCCTCCTCGACTCAGTGCGCCAGGCCACTGACCGGAGGCTGAGGAGCAGTGGATTTTAGGGCGAGTTCAAGATGCTTCTCAACAAAGATGTCCAAGGCTTCCAGCCGGTTAAAGAAGGCCAATGTTGTAGCGTCCTCATCGCCCTTGTAGATACCTATGTACACAACTTCCTCCTACACGTGGAAGTGTAGGTCGACGAATTCTTGCAGGGCAAGGCGCCTCGCGGAGTGCGTGATCTCCAGGTGGAAATTCTTCATTGTGTCGTGTCGGCATTCTCGGAACGGGGGTCCCCAGACTTGCCTACCTGTGGCCTGCAGCGTGGCTCAAGCAGTGGCCCAGTACGGCCCGTCTTCATCAACCCAAGTTCAAGACCCTCGCAAGGGGCCAAGCCTCGCGGGGTGGACGACACAAGGCTTACTCAGGAGCGGCCTCGCCAAGCAGGCTCGCGAGGAGGTGGAGAGATCAAGGCAAGGAGTACCTCGCGAGGTGCTCGTGACGCAAGCCATGACAATCAAGACCAGGCGGGTGCCAGCCAGCGCAGTGTCTTCATTTCCTCTTTGGTGCAAAGGGGGCGAGCGCAGGCGCGGAGTACCGAGGCATCAGGCAAAGGTTTCCATATCGGTGCAACGAGACCAAGACCAGCAGAGCGGCATGACGGAAATCATCATGGAGCCCAAGACGGCGTCATCACCAGTGCCTTTGGCAGACGAAGACCAACTTTAGTCAGGATAGCTTGTACTAGTTGTCCCCCTTCATAATGGCCGTTGTTGGCTCCCTTCCCACTCAATATTTGGGATGTGGACCAAGGCCTCTATATATAGAGATAGCCACCACAGTAGAAAGGGATCGAATCCTTCCCAAGTAGAGCACGACACCAGCTCAAGAACACCCCTCGCGAGGCTGTTCTTCCTCTGTACTGTCCATCATCAGCCCCAGAGGCAATCCACCACACCACACACTTGATTAGGGTATTACACCACATCAGTGGCCCGGACCAGTATAAACCTCATGTCCCTTGTGTTGTTCATTGTGCTAGCCTAGATTCGCGGCAAGGTTTTGGGACGTGCATCGGTAGGGAGTAGATCTTCGTGCACACCCCAAAGTTTGAACCTTAAGGGTTTTGCCGGAACCCCATATCCGAAATTTGGCGCGCCAGATAGGGGTGCACCGGAACTCTCCCTTTCGTCGACCCGTTCTCCATCAACACCGCGCTTCGCCCTCATGGCAGACAATGCGCAGCTAGCTCCGGCGGCCGACGCCAGCGCTGGGGCCAGGGGGCTCCGAGCCTTGGGCCCCGCCTTGCGACAGGTGCAGTGGCCGCACAAGTTCAAGCCAGAGATGCCGCCGTGCTACAACGGCGCAGCGGACCCGCTGGTTTTCCTACTAGCGTACGAGGAGGCCGTCCTCAAGGCCGGGGGCAACGACAAGGTCATGGCCAACTGGTTTCCCATGGCCCTCACCGGCGCCCCGTGCATGTGGCTGCTCCACCTCCCAACAGCTTCTGTGGCCTCCTAGGAGGAGCTGCGCAACCTCTTCCTCACATACTACGCTGTACCGGCGCCCCTAGTCGTTGCAGCTCTCCTGGGTGGCTTGCAGGCGCCACCATCGGGCCGCCACGTCAAGCCGTTCGTCCGCCAGATCGGTGTTGCCCTCACGCGGCATGGAGCTCCTCTGTGTTGGGCGGCACCCAAGGCCGACCTGACCTTCAGCTCAGACGATCACCCCGTCAACACCGCCTGCTTGGGCGCGCTCCCAATGCTTTGCACGCCCACCATCTGCTAGGTGGCCGTCACCAGGACCCTCATCGATGGTGGAGCTGGCCTTAACATGCTCTCGGTGGAGGCCTTTAGCCTCCTCCATGTGCTTGTGGAACGACTGCAACCCAGCAAGCCCTTCTTGGGCATCGGAGGTGGTTCCTCCGGCTCCCTAGGGCAGATCCGCCTTCCAGTGACCTTCGGCACCCACGACAACTTCCGCACGGAGCTAGTCAACTTCGACATCGCCCACATCAGCCTCCCGTACAACGCCATCCTCGGCTACCCCACCTTAGCCCAATTCATGGCAGTGACCCATCCGACCTACAATCTCATCAAGATGCCCGGGAGCAGTGGCGTCCTCACCATAGCTGGAGATACCAAAGATGCTCTGCTGGCGTTCAAGCTCGCCCTCAAGGCAGCTGCAGCAGCGCAGCCCGCCGGTGCCGACACCTCTGAGGTCAAGGGGGTTGCGCCGACCAAGAAGAAGCAATTGTTCACCCAAGACAAGGCGGAGACCAAGCAGGTACCAGTTGATGAGGATGGATCCTCCGGCGCCACCTTCACCATAGGTGCCAATCTCGACCCCGACCAGGAGAAGGCACTGGTGAAATTCCTGCGCTCAAACAAGGAGGTGTTCGCGTGGAAACCCAAGAAGCTAGCGGGGGTCCCAAGGTAGGTGATTAAGCATCACCTGAATGTGTGCCCTAATGTACGCCTCGTGAAGCAGAAAGCAAGGCGGCAGTCCACCAAGAAGCAGGCCTTAATCGTCCAAGAAAACTGCAAGCTGGAGGCGGTAGGTGTCATTCGCGAGGTTCGCTACCCCGATGTGCTGGCAAACCCTGTTGTTGTGCCGAAAAAGGGAGGAAAGGAGCGCATGTGCGTCGACTTCACCAACCTCAACAAGGCCTTCCCTCAAGACCCATTCCCACTCCCTCGCATCGACCAAATTGTCGACTCCACCGTAGAGTGCGACCTGCTGTGCTTCCTGGATGCATTTTCGGGCTATCATCAAATCAAGATGGCGATAGAAGACGTGGAGAAGATAGACTTCCTGACCCCATGCGAGGTGTACTGCTACACCTGCATGCCGTTCGGGTTGCGCAATGCGGGCGCAACCTTCCAGCGACTGATGCATATCACCTTGGGCCGGCAGCTCGGGAGAAACGCCGAGGCCTACGTCGACGACATTGTGGTGAAGTCTCGGGAGGCAAAGACCTTGATCCAGGACTTGGAAGAAACCTTAGCGAGCCTTCGTGAAGTGGTCCTGTGGCTCAACCCAAAGAAGTGTGTGTTTGGCGTTCCCTCTGGCAAGCTTCTGGGCTTCCTCATGTCCCACAGGGGGATCGAGGCCAACCCAGAGAAGGTCAAGGCAATCGAAGACATGAGCCCGCCGCAAACCCTCAGGGAAATGTAGAAGCTCGCCGGGCACGTAACTGCGTTAGGACGCTTCATCTCCAAGCTGGGGGAACGTGCCCTGCCCTTCTTCAAGCTGATGAAGAAGAAGGGCCCGTTCGAATGGACGCAGGAGGCCGACGAAGCGTTTCAAGATCTCAAGAAGTACCTGACCAGCCCTCCGGTGATGGTGGCGCCACGCCCTCAGGAGCCCCTGGTGATCTACCTCGCTGCCACAACCTACTCCGCCATCCCAGCTCTGGTGGCAGTTCGGGAAGAGCGCCAGGTCAGGGCTACATCGCGACCAACCACGGCCCCGACCGCGATAGCACAAGTCCAGGGAAGCCTCGCGAAGACCACTGACTCGGCAGATGGAGACCCGCCTCAATAGGAAGACTCCCCCAGGGCTGAAAGGGCCTCACCAGGCAGCCAGGTACTGGGGGCTCTGACATCTCAGGAAGTGCCTAGCTCTCCGGAGGGAACGAGCTTCGCCAGCACGCCCACCCTCATCGAGCATCCGGTGTACTTCGCCAGCACGATGATGCGGGATGCTAGGGCGTGATACCCCATGCCTCAAAAGCTCTTGCTCGCACTATTGGTGGCCTCGCGTAAGTTGCAGCATTACTTTCAAGGTCACCCCATCAAGGTCGTCTCGGCCTACCCATTGGAAAGCGTGCTCCGGAGCCCCAATTCGACTGGAATGGTCGCCGAATGGAACATTGAGCTGCAAGCATTTCAGTTGGAATTCAGCACGACCAGGGTCGTCAAGGGAGCCGTGCTTGCCGATTTTGTGGTAGAATGGACAAAGGCGCCAGGGCTTGAAGCATGTGAAGATTGGTCACTCTCCCCAGGAAGCGAGGCACCGGACAGCTGGGTCATGTACTTCGATGGGGCATTCTCGCAACATGGCGCGGGGGCTGGCGCAGTGCTTATACTCCCCACTCAAGACAAGCTCTATTACACCGTGCAGCTCTGTTTTCAGCATGGCGAGAAGGTATCCAATAACATAGTAGAATACGAAGGCCTCATAGCAGGCTTAAAGGCTGCAGCAGCACTGGGGGTGAAGCGCCTCAACATCATGGGTGACTCACAGCTCCTCGTCAACTTCTCCAAAAAAGTGTACGAGCCAAAGGACGAGCACATGGAGGCATATCTTGAGGCTGATGACATCGCCAGGAGGGCATCCAGGTGGCTGCCTCAGGAGCCTGGCGTTTTCGAGGAACGGCTCTTCAAGCCTTTGGCAGCACCGTCACTATCAAGCACAGCGCAACCTTGGGAAGAAATCCCTCAATCACCTGCCAAAGGAGCCCTGGCCTGTGGCCCAACCTCGAGAGCACGCTTGCTCCTGGTGCTGGAGCCTCAGGAGGGATGTTGGACTACGGAATTCAAGGACTACCTGATGCAAGGGACTCTCCCAGAAAAGGAGGACGCGGAACGCGTGGCCCGGCAGGCCACGGCCTACTACATCCAAGACGGAGAGCTCTACCGGAAGCGGCCAAATGATGTTTTCCTGTGTTGCATCTCCAGGGAACAAGTGAAGGAGTTGCTGGCTGACATACATGGTGGAGATTGTGGACACCACTTCTCCTCACGGACCCTCATCGGGAAGGCATTTTGCAGCGAGTTTTAATGGCCTAGAACACTCAACAACGCAATCGAGCTGGTGAAGGCTTGCGAAGCGTGCCAATTCCATGCCAAGCAGATCCATTAGCCAGCTCAGGGCCTGCAGACCATCCCACTCTCATGGCCGTTCACGGTCTGGGGGCTGGATATCTTGGGCCCGTTTCCTTGAGCGCCCGGGGGCTACCGCTACCTCTACGTCGCCATCGACAAGTTCACCAAGTGGGCAGAGGTGGAGGCCGTCCGCACCATCCTGACTGGTTCTGCGGTCAAATTCATCATGGGCCTCGTGAGCCGATTCGGGGTCCCTAATCGCATCATCACCGATAATGATTCGCAGTTCACCAGCAATCTCTTCAAAACATATTGTGCTAACCTTGAAACGCAAATATGCTACGCTTCGGCGGCACACCCCCGGACTAACGGCCAGGCCGAACGCGCCAACGCAGAGGTCCTGAAAGGCCTCAAGACGAGGACCTTCAAGAAGAAGCTGGAGGCCTGCGGCAGGAGCTGGTACGATGAGCTCCAGTCCGTGTTGTGGTCCATCCGCACTACTGCCACCGAGTCGACTGGCGAGACCCCATTCTTCCTCGTCTACGGAGCAGAGGTGGTCCTCCCTCACAAGGTCAGGCGTTGCTCTGCGTGGGTCCTAGCATTTGATGAAGCGCAACAGGACGCCATGCGGGGGATGGACCTTGTGTTAGGGGAGGAACACCGTCGGGAGGCCGCGCTACGAGCAGCAAGATACCAGCAGGCGCTGCGGCGATACCTCTGCTGCAACATCTGCCCCAGGACTCTTGAGGTAGGTGATATCGTGCTCAGGCGGGTGCTCTCCAGGGAAGGCCTGCACAAGCTCTCGCCCATGTGGGAGGGTCTGTTCAAGGTTGTTCATGTTTCCACACCTGGCGCCGCGCGCTTGCAGACCCATAAAGGGGTGCCTATTCCAAACGCGTGGAACATTCAGCACCTCCGGAGGTTCTACCCATGAAGTAAGGCCCAGTGCCTATGAATAAGGCCCGGTGCCTCTGAAGAAAGGCCCAGTGCCTGTGAAGCTCGCCGCCCCAAGAAAGGCCCGGTGCCTATGAAGAAGGCCCAGTGCCTGTGAAGCTCGCCGCCCGTGACACTCTCACGTAATATTGAGTTGGGGCTGTACATGCCCCGGAGTCTCCGGAGTGCCGCCCTTGGGCCTTGGGGGCTCCCGCCCACACCCAGTGGCAGCACTTAGCTCCGCGCTGGTGAGAACACGTCGAAGACTAGACTAGGTGCCGGACGCGGCTTTTCATTTGCTTTCCGCGGTTGGCTTGTTCTCCCTTTATTGAACTTTTATTGGAGTTGCTTCTGGTGTTGTTTGCCATCCTCTGCCCCTGTTCTCTGTCTTTGGATTTTGCCCTGCTCACTCTCTCTCTCTCTCTAAGCCTCGTGAGGGGGCTGCGCTGGCGCCCTCATGAGCCCTTCTTCACCTGGTTTTCGCGAGGCTCCCATGCTCAAGTTCATGGCGGGAGCACCCATCCCGGTCCATGCCCCACGGGCATCGCGACACGAAGCGCCGGACCTAAGCTGGCCACCCTCGCGACAAAGGTTCAAAAACTTTTCTCCCGACTGATCTTTGCAGACCTTAAGACGCCCGGCGAGGCCTCAAGCAGGTACCTCGCAATGCGAAAACTATGGCGAACATCCCGAGCTAAGTTGTTCCTACGTGCAAGCACATAACCGCAGCACCATAACACAACACAGGGACGATAAAAAAAGCACGATAATTAGGCAATCATAGTCTGTTGCACGCCCCCACGGGGCTCCATATTTCTCTCTCTCGATGCAGGAAAAGGAGGAAAGAAAAATAAAAATAGCGCGCGCCCTGCGACAGCTCGCGAGGAGGGATCCACACCATCCTCCTGAGCTCAGTCAGACTCCGCCTCGCGCTTCACTGGGGCACGGCGGCGGGACGACCCGCTACCACCCTCGAATCGGGTGCAGCGACGTGGTGGCTGATTGCGGCCATCGCTGGAGGAGCTGTTGATACGTCTCCAACATATCTATAATTTTTGATTGTTCCATGCTATTATATCACCTGTTTTGGATGTTTATGGGCTTTACTTTACACTTTTATATCATTTTTGGGACTAACCTACTAACCGGAGGCCCAGCCCGTATTGCTGTTTTTTGTGCCTATTTCAGTATTTCGAAGAAAAGGAATATCAAACGGAGTCCAAACGGAATGAAACCTTCGGGAGCGATCTTTTTGGAGCAAACGTGGTCCATAGGACTTGGAGTGCAAGTCAAGAAGCAATCGAGGAGGCCACGAGGGTGGAGGGTGCGCCCCCTACTGGGCACGCCCCCTATCTCGTGGGCCCCTCGGCGTACACCGACGTACTTCTTCCTCCTATATATACCCACGTACCCCGAGAACATCAGAGGCGGCCATGAAAAACTATTTCCACCACCATAACCTTCTGTATCCACGAGATCACATCTTGGAGCCTTCGCCGGCGCTCCGCCGGAGGGAGAATCGACCACGGAGGGCTTCTACATCAAAACCATAGCCTCTCCGATGAGTTGTGAGTAGTTTACCACAAACCTTCAGGTCCATAGTTATTAGCTAGATGGCTTCTTCTCTCTCTTTGGATCTCAATACCATTTTCTCCTTGATCTTCTTGGAGATCTATTCGATGTAACTCTTTTTGCGGTGTGTTTGTCGAGATCCGATGAATTGTGGGTTTATGATCAAGTTTATCTATGAGAAATATTTGAATCTCCTCTGAATTCTTTTGTGTGTGATTAAGTTATCTTTGCAAGTCTCTTCGAATTATTAGTTTGGTTTCGCCTACTAGATTGACCTTTCTTGCAATGGGAGAAGTGCTTAGCTTTGGGTTCAATTTGCAGTGTCCTTTCCCAGTGACAATAGTGGCAGCAAGGCACATATTGTATTGTTACCATCGAGGATAAAAAGATGGGGTTTATATCATATTGCATGATTTTATCCCTCTACATCATGTCATCTTTCTTAATGTGTTACTCTGTTCTTTATGAACTTAATACTCTATATGCATGCTGGATAGCGGTCGATGTGTGGAGTAATAGTAGTAGATGCAGGCAGGAGTCGGTCTACTTGTCATGGATGTGATGCCTATATACATGATCATGCCTAGATAATCTCATAATTATTCACTTTTCTATTAATTGCTCGACAGTAATTTGTTCACCCACCATAATACTTATGCTATCTTGAGAGAAGCCACTAGTGAAACCTATGGCCCCCGGGTCTATCTTTTATCATATAAGCTTTCAATCTACTTTTACTTGCATCTTTACTTTTCCAATCTATATATAAAATACCAAAAATATATTTATCTTATGATATTATCTCTATTAGATATCACTTTCGCAAGTGGCCGTGAAGGGGTTGACAACCCCTTTATTGCGTTGGTTGCGAGTTCTTGTTTGTTTGTGTAGGTGCGTGGGACTTTTGAGGAGCCTCCTACTGGATTGATACCTTGGTTCTCAAAAACTGAGGGAAATACTTACGCTACTATTGCTGCATCACCCTGTCCTCTTCAAGGAAAACCAACGCAAGCTCAAGACGTAGCAAGAAGCATTTCTGGCACCGTTGTCGGGGAGGTCTTCGCTCAAGTCAATACATACCAAGTACCCATCACAAACTCATCTCCCTCACATTTACATTATTTTCCATTTGCCTCTCGTTTTCCTCTCCCCCACTTCACCTTTGCCGTTTTATTCGCCCTCTCTTTACCAATCTCCTCTCTCTTTCGCTTGCCTTTTTGCTTGCTTGTGTGTTGGATTACTTGTCGTGTTGGCACAAGATAATACCAAATTGTGTGATTTCTACAATACCAATAATAAAGATTTCCTTAGCACTCCGATTGCTCCTCTTAATGATGTTGAGTCTTGTGAAATCAATACTGCTTTGTTGAATCTTGTTATGAAAGATCAATTCTCCAGCCTTCCTAGTGATGATGCCGCTACCCATCTAAACAACTTTGTTGATTTGTGTGAGATGCAAAAGAAGAAAGATACGGATAATGATATTGTCAAATTTAAGTTATTTCTGTTTTCACTTAGAGATCATGCTAAAGTTTGGTTTTCGTCTTTGCCTAAGAATATTATTGATTCATGGAACAAGTGCAAAGATGCTTTCATCTCTAAGTATTTTGCTCCCGCTAAGATCATCACCCTTAGGAACGATATTATGAATTTTAAACAGATTGATCATGAGCATGTTGCTCAATCTTGGGAAAGAATGAAATTGACGATTCGCAATTACCCTACTCATGGTTTGAATTTATGGATGATCATACAAAAAATTTATGTCGGATTGAATTTTGCTTCTAGAAATCTTTTAGATTCGGCCGCGGGAGGCACGTTTATGGAAATCACCTTAGGAGAAGCTACAAGACTCCTTGATAATATTATGGCTAATTATTCTCAATGGCACACCGAAAGATCTGCTAGTAAAAAAGTGCATGCTATAGAAGAAATTAATGTTTTGAGTGGAAAGATGGATGAACTTATGAAATTGTTTGCTACTAAGAGTGCTCCTATTGATCCCAATGATATGCCTTTGTCTACTTTGATTGAGAATAGTAATGAATCTATGGATGTGAATTTTGTTGGTAGGAATAATTTTGGAAACAATGCTTATAGAGGAAACTTTAATCCTAGACCGTTCCCTAGTAATTCCTCTAATAATTATGGAAATTCCTACAATAATTCTTATGGTAATTTTAATAAGATGCCCTCTGATTTTGAGAATAGTGTGAAATAATTTATGATTTCTCAAAAGAATTTTAATGCCTTGCTTGAAGAAAAATTGCTTAAAGTTGATGATTTTGCTAGGAACGTTAACAGACTCTCGCTTGATGTTGATTCTTTGAAACTTAGATATACTCCTCCTAAGCATGATATCAATGAGTCTCTCAAAGCTATGAGAATTTCCATTGATTAGTGCAAAGGAAGAACCGCTAGATTGCGTGCTAAGATAGATTGCTTTATAAAGGCTTGTTCTTCTAGTTTCCATGAAAATAATGATGAAGATCTTAAAGTTATTGATGTGTCCCCTATTAAAGTTATTGAACTGGAGATGCGTCAACTTTAGTTAAAAGGCGTCCCAATGATTCGGTGTTTTTAGATCTTGATGCTAAATTTGGTGAAAGTTGGACTGGAGAGGTCAAGACTTTAAATAGCATTGAACCCACTATCTTGGATTTCAAGGAATTTAATTATGATAATTGTTCTTTAGAAAGTTGTATTTCCTTGTTGCAATTTGTTGTGAATTCTCCTCATGCTTATAGTCAAAATAAAGATTTTACCAAACATATTGTTGATGCCTTGATGCAATCTTTTGATGAAAAACTTAATTTGGAAGTTTCTATACCTAGAAAACTTTATGATGAGTGGGAACCTACTATAAAGATTAAAATTAAAGATCATGAATGTTATGCTTTATGTGATTTGGGTGCTAGTGTTTCCACTATTCTGGAAACTTTATGTGATATTCTAGGTTTCCATGATCTTGATGATTGCTCTTTAAATTTGCACCTTGCGGATTCCACCATTAAAAGGCCAATGGGAAGGATCAATGATGTTCTCATTGTTGCAAATAGAAATTTGGTGCCCGTAGATTTTATCGTTCTTGATATAGATTGCAATCTTTCTTGCCCTATTATTCTTGGTAGACCTCCAATTTCCATTAAGGAAAGGCATGGAGCACTTTCCAATAAAGAAATTTAAATTACCTTATGAATCTATCATTCGAGTTACTTATGAATTGATTGCTAAAGATGACACTACTTAGATATATCCTCGCTTTTATGCCTTGCTAGGGGCGTTAAACGATAGCGCTAGTTGGGAGGCAACCCAATTTTATTTGTGTTTTTTTGTTTTTGTTTATGTTTAGTAATAAATTCTTCATCTACCTTCTGTTTAGATGTGTTTTCATGTTTTAATTAGTGTTTGTGCCAAGTAGAACCTATAGGATAACCTATGGTGATAGTTAATTTGATTCTGCTGAAAAACAGAAACTTTGCGCTCACGAGAAAAATTAAATAAATCACAAAAACGTGATTTGGCGTTGATTCTTTTTGATGTAGATCAATAGACAAATTACCTAGGACGTCCTATTTTGGTAGGATTTGTAGAGTTCTAGAAGTATTCGAGAGTTACAGATTGCTACAGACTGTTCTATTTTTGACAGATTCTACTTTTCGTGTGTTGATTGCTTATTTTGATGCATCTTTGGCTAGTATGTAAGGGTATGAACCATAGAGAACTTGGAATACAGTAGGTTTAACACCAATATAAATAAATAATGAGTTCATTACAGTACCTTATGTGGTGGTTTTTCTTTCTTTCACTAACGGAGCTTATGAGATTTCCTGTTGAGTTTTGTGTTGTGAAGTTTTCAAGTTTCAGGTAAAGATTTGATGGACTATGGAATAAGGAGTGGCAAGAGCCTAAGCTTGGGGATGCCCATGGCACCCCAATATATTCAAGAATAGCCAAAATCCTAAGCTTTGGGATGCCCCGGAAGGCATCCCCTCTTTCGTCTTCGTTTATCGGTAACTTTACTTGGAGCTATATTTTTATTCGCCACATGATATGTGTTTTGCTTGGAGCGTCTTGTATGATATTAGTCTTTGATTTTTAGCTTTACAAAGTCATCCTTTCTGTACACACCTTTTGGGAGAAGCCCACTTGATTAGAATTTATTAGAATACTCTATGTGCTTCACTTATATCTTTTGAGCTAGATAGTTTTCGCTCTAGTGCTTCACTTATATCTTTTAGAGCACGGCGGTGGCTTAATTTTGAAGAAATTGTTGATCTCTCATGATTCACTTATATTACTTTGAGAGTCTTTTAGAAAAGCATGGTATTTGCTATGGTTATAAATTTGGTCCTAGAATGATGAGCATCCAAGTTGGGTATAATAAAAACTATCATAGAAAGTGCATTAAACACTAGGATCAATTTGATGCTTGATAATTGTTTTGAGATATAAAGGTGGTAATGTTAGAGTCATGCTAGTGGGTAATTATGAAATTGAGAAATACTTGTGTTGAAGTTGGCAAGTCCTGTAGCATGCACGTATGGTAAAAGTTGTGTGACAAATTTGTTGCATGAGGTACTCTTTTGATTGTCTTCCTTATGAGTGGCTGTCGGGGACGAGTGATGGTCTTTTCCTACCAATCTATCCCTCTAGGGGCATGCGTAGTAGTACTTTGCTTCGAGGGCAAGTAGACTTTTGCAATAAGTATATGAATTCTTTATGACTAATGTGAGTCCATGGATATACGCACACTCACCCTTCCACTTTTCTAGCCTCTATTGTGTCGCGCAACTTTCGCCGGTATCATGCACCCATTATTTACCTTCCTCAAAACAGCCACCATACCTACCTATTATGGCATTTCCATAGCCATTCTGAGATACATTGCCATGCAACTTTCCACCGTTCCGTTATTATGACACGCTCCATCATTGTCATATTGCTCTTTGCATGATCATCATGTAGTTGACATTGTATTTGTGGCAAGGCCACCCTCATAATTTTCATACATGTCACTCTTGATTCATTGCATATCCCGGTATACCGCCGGAGGCATTCATATAGAGTCATATTTTGTTCTAAGTGTTGAGTTGTAATTCTCGAGTTGTAAATTAATAGAAGTGTGATGATCTTCATTATTAGAGCATTGTCCCAAGTGAGGAAAGGATGATGAATACTATGATTTCCCCACAAGTCGGGATGAGACTTCGGACTTTAATTAAAAAAGAGGCCGAAGAGCCCACCGAATAAAAAAAAGAAAGGCCAAAAAAAGAAAGGACAAATAAAAAAAGGGAAGGCAAAATAAAAAAAGGAGGAAGGCCAAATAAAAAAATTAGAGAAAAAGAGATAAGGGACAATGCTACTATCTCTTTTTCACACTTGTGCTTAAAAATAGCACCATGATCTTCATGATAGAGAGTCTCTTGTGTTGTCACTTTCATATACTAGTGGGAATTTTTCATTATAGAACTTGGCTTGTATATTCCAATGATGGGCTTCCTCAAAATGCCCTAGGTCTTCGTGAGTAAGCAAGTTGGATGCACACCCACTTGGTTTCTTTTGTTGAGCTTTCATACATTTATAGCTCTAGTGCATCCGTTGCATGGCAATCCCTACTCACTCACGTTGATATCTATTGATGGGCATCTCCATAGCCCGTTGATACGCCTAGTTGATGTGAGACTATCTTCTCCCTTTTTGTCCTCACAACCACCACCATATACCACCATAGTGCTATGTCCATGGCTTGCGCTCATGTATTGCATAAGAGTTGAAAAAGCTGAAGCACGTTAAAAAGTATGAACCAATAGCTCGGCTCGTCATCGGGGTTGTGCATGATGGGAGTATTTTGTATAATGAAAATGAAGCATGGCCTAACTATATGATTTTGTAGGGATAAGCTTTCTTTGGCTGTGCTATTTTCATAGGACATGATTATTTTTTAGTATGCTTCGAATATTACTATTTTTATGTTTTATAAGCTTTTATCTTGAATCATTTGGATCTGAACAATCATGCCACAATAAAGAAAATTACATTTAGAATTATGCTAGGTAGCATTCCACATCAAAAATTCTATTTTTATCATTTACCTACTCGAAGACGAGCAGGAATTAAGCTTGGGGATGCTTGATACGTCTCCAACGTATTTATAATTTTTTATTGGTCCATGCTATTATATTACCTGTTTTGGATGTTTATGGGCTTTACTTTACACTTTTATATCATTTTTGGGACTAACCTACTAACCGGAGGCCCAACCCGTATTGTTGTTTTTTTGCCTATTTCAGTATTTCGAAGAAAAGGAATATCAAACGGAGTCCAAATGAAATGAAACCTTCGGGAGCGATCTTTTTGGAACAAACGTGATCCAGAGGACTTGGAGTGCAAGTCAAGAAGAAATCGAGGAGGCCACGTGGGTGGAGGGTGCCCCCCGCCCTACTGGGCGCGCCCCCCTATCACATGGGCCCCTTAGGCGTCCATCGACATACTTCTTCATCCTATATATATCCACGTACCCCGGGAACATCAGAGGCGACCACGAAAAACTATTTCCACCATCGTAACCTTTTGTATCCGCGAGATCCCATCTTGGAGCCTTCGTCGGCGCTCCGCCGGAGGGGGAATCGACCATGGAGGGCTTCTACATTAACACCATAGCCTCTCCGATGAGTTGTGAGTAGTTTACCACAGACCTTCGGGTCAATAGTTATTAGCTAGATGGCTTCTTCTCTCTCTTTGGATCTCAATACCATGTTCTCCTTGATCTTCTTGGAGATTCAATGTAACTCTTTTTGCGGTGTGTTTGTCGAGATCCGATGAATTGTGGGTTTATGATCAAGTTTATCTATGAGAAATATTTGAATCTCCTCTGGATTCTTTTATGTGTGATTAAGTTGTCTTTGCAAGTCTCTTTGAATTATCAGTTTGGTTTGGCCTACTAGATTGATCTTTCTTGCAATGGGAGAAGTGCTTAGCTTTGGGTTCAATCTTGCGGTGTCCTTTCCCAGTGAATAGCAGGGGCAGCAAGGCACGTATTGTATTGTTGCCATCGAGGATAAAAGATGGGGTTTATATCATATTGCATGAGTTTATCCCTCTACATCATGTCATCTTTCTTAATGCGTTACTCTGTTCTTATGAACTTAATACTCTAGATGCATGCTGGATAGCGGTCGATGTGTGGAGTAATAGTAGTAGATGCAGGCAGGACGTCGGTCTACTTGTCACGGACGTGATGCCTATATACATGATCATGCCTAGATAATCTCATAATTATTCGCTTTTCTATCAATTGCTCGACAGTAATTTGTTCACCCACCGTAATACTTATGCTATCTTGAGAGAAGCCACTAGTGAAACCTATGGCCCCCGGGTCTATCTTTTATCATATAAGTTTCCAATCTACTTTTACTTGCATCTTTATTTTTCCAATCTATATTATAAAATACCAAAAATATATTTATCTTATCATATTATCTCTATCAGATCTCACTTTTGCGAGTGGCCGTGAAGGGATTGACAACCCCTTTATTGCGTTGGTTGCGAGTTCTTGTTTGTTTGTGTAGGTGCGTGGGACTTTTGAGGAGCCTCCTACTGGATTGATACCTTGGTTCTCAAAAACTGAGGGAAATACTTATGCTACTATTGCTGCATCACCCTTTCCTCTTCAAGGAAAACCAACACAAGCTCAAGACGTAGCAGCTATCACCGGAGGGGGAGCAGCTGAAGCTCGGCGAGTTGTGGACACCGCCAGGAGCGGGTTCGCCTTCGCCCTCTTCGCGGTCGTCACCAAGCCCAAGCACCTCGTCACCGTCATCGTCTTCGGGGCAGCACCCAACACGGCAGCCGTCTTCTCCGAACACCCTCACATAGAGGGTCGTGTCGCCGTCGAACTTGAAGTGGAGGGTGCACCGCCGGCCCAGACCACGCGCGCGGGCGAACGTATGCCAGCTGCGAGCCAGGTCCACGTTCCCGATGATGGAGATCTCCACCGCTACTGAGGAAGCCCTGCTACAGCAGCCGTCCGCCTGCAGCCAGAGCCCGCCAGGGCCATCGGCCGGCAGTTCGCTGGCAAAGAAGCAGGGAAGTTGGAGCCAGTTGCCGGACGGATCTGCCGACCACGCGACAAACTCCGGCGGCACCTCTACCGAGTGAAATCGTGGCTGGGGAGGCCGCGCAGCCATGGCGCGTCTTCTTCCGCCGACCGGGCAACGAACACCTAATCTTGGCGTTCACGGATACAGAAGTCCCAACCGGACACAGGAGGTGGTCTTCTTACTTCATCTTTACGGCCCATCAGTCCGGCCCATATTGAATAGACCGAATTCCCGAGGACCGCTTAGTCCAGGACTCCCTCAGTAGCCCGTGAACCAGTCTTAAATGTAGATGTGTTCGGCACGTGGATTGTCTTTGGCATTGTGAAGCGGGTTCCTTTCCTTGAACACCATACATCAGATTTCCCTTTATAAAAGAACTATATCCGGCTCTGTATAATTATCACATCCCTTAGCCGCGAAGGCAGAATATATAAAGAATAGGTATAACATCTTTACTGACAACTTTTTCCAGTGAAGCGTTTGACTTAGCTCTTCAGTATTTTGAACCGTTTTCACACTCTTTGTTTTGTGTTTCGAGGTCGAGCCCCCTTGGCCCATCTTGTCAAAATAGGGATCATGCCCACTTATTACGGGATTCCCATCAATGCGATTTGGGTAACCCAACCGATTACGACGCACACTCTCATTGGGAATAGGTGAGTTTTAAGGCATAAGTGTGTGTGTGGGGGGGGGGTTGGCATTTCTACTGCCTATAAGAGGGCAAAAGATTCCTCCTTTCTTCCCCACGCCTTCTTCCAGCCTCTACCTCCGAATTTTCCAAGCTCCAGTGCCCGAACAAAAGTTTCCGGTCTTCCTCGTCGCCACCACCTTCTCCGGCCATGGCCGGGTCAGGCTCCAAGGGCAAGTGGGAGGCCTCCTCTATCACGAAGAAGGATGAGAAGGATCTCCAGAGCATGGGGTACCTGGCCGTAGACATCGCGCACAGGCTCCCCGACGAGGGCCAAATCATCCCCACTCTGGCGCCCCCATTTTCTTAGAGGGCTAGGGTTTCCACTCCACCCCTTCGTCCGTGGCCTCATGTTCTTCTACGGGCTAGATTTCCATGATCTAGCCCCGAATTCTTTCCACCACATATCAACATTCATCATCGTGTGCGAGGCTCTACTCCACATCCCACCACACTTTGTCCTATGGCTCAAAATCTTTAATGTGAAGCCTAAGGTGGTCGACGGACAGCATGCGGACTGCGGCGGGGCCATGGTAAACAAGCTGCCCAACGCCACATGGCCCAAAGGGCCCTTCATCGAGACCATCAAGGTCTGCCAGCAGGAATGGTTCTACATCACCGAGCCCCGCTGTGCCAACTGGGCGGCCATTCCGGAGTTCAGATCCGAACCCCCCATGAGGCTCACTTCATGGACTGCTCAGGGCCTCGACTGGGGGTCCCAGACGGAGGTGCAGATGATACAGAAGCGTATCACCAATGTGCTGGGCAAAACATCGGTCTCACCAATGTGGTGCAGATCATGCTCTTCCGCCGCATCCTCCTCTGCCAACGCCAGGCCTCCCACTTGTGGGAGTTCAATCCGAAGGAGCCGCAGACCCTGAAGCGCTTCTTCGGCACTATGCACAAAGAGATATGGAAGCTGCTCTTCAAGGCCCAGAAGAGCTGGCACATGAAGACCGAAGATGTCGGGCTCAACATCGAGAATCTGGCCGCTCCAGTAAGTATTAACCTTTCCGAAGACGTGTCCGGTCAATATTTTTAATCAACAGGAATCTTATTAGCTCACTTCTTCACAGGGTTGGACAACAAAGGCGAAGCAGATTGATAGTCCGGCTCCGTTGCCCGAAGACCCAGCCACTGCCCAGCTGACAGAGATGTTGGTCCCGGCACCCTACCAAGCGCTGGAGAAGAAGGGAAAAGAACCCAAGGGTGGCCCCGCCGTAGAGTCCCTTCGGACGCTGTGTCCAGAGAGACCGAGATCGTCTCCTCTCATGAGGGAGACGAGGACGACGAGGAGGAGGAGGTGGAAAGCGACTCCCCCGCAAGTGGAGGAGGAAGAAGAGAATGGCCTCCTTGAACCCGGAGGGTGCGGTGTCGAAGAGGGGGAATATTACCCTCTCGGTCAGTTCGGACTCAGAGTTCGAACACATCCCCAAGAGAGCCCCCTGGGCGAAGCCCTTGGCCGATTTGTAAGTATCCAAAATTTCACTCTTCAGTTTCCACTTGCCTAACTTTTCCATGTAAGCTGTATTATTGTTTTCTTTTCAGCCCTCCTCGTGATATTCCGAACGCCTCATCTTCATCGGGGAACTCCCTGTCGCCTGAGCAGGCGGAGAGCGACGCGCCATCGCGAGCCCTCTCGCCTACTAGCATGGAGGCATTAAGGTGTCATCCCGAAGGAGTACTCCTCGCCGAGGAGGGGCGGACAAGGGCATCAAGAAGGCGCCTTAGGTTAACACCTCAGTCGCCGAAGACCTGGGGGAGGCGGACCCTGTCGGTGTCAAAACCGGCGGATCTCGGGTAGGGGTCCCAAGTTGTGCGTCTTAGGATCAATGGTAACATGAACACGGGATTTTATCTAGCTTCGGGCTCTCTTGATGAGATAATACCCTACATGCTGCTTGATTGACTTTAATGAGTATAGGGGTTACAAGAGTTGATCTACCTCGAGATCATATGTTTTCTAAGCCCTAGAGGTATGATGAGTAATGTCATAATGATCTATCGACTAGCCTAGCCTCGGTTTATATAATGTACCAGAGGCCTAGGATAACAAGAGTCCTAGCCGAATACGCCGGTGGGGGAGGAGTCCTTGTCTTGATCACCAAGTCTTGTAGAATCTTCCTTGTGTATACTTTGGCTGTCTGAACTGTCCCATGAGTAAACGGCCATGGGGGTCCTCGGCCCAATCCAACTGATCGGGAGACGATGTGGTGAGTACCCAGTAGTCCAGGACACCATCAGTAGCCCCTTGAACCGGTCTTCAAGTTGGGGGCGCTCCTTGATTCTTCCGAACTGTTCTTCATCTTTGGTCGTCGGTCTTCAAAACTGGTTCAACAAATCTTCTCATCTTCGATCTTGAGGATCGCCGAAATAAATCCGAAGAGTTTACACGTCGGGTATCCGAGGAGCCCCTTTAAGTTTCCGGCCTTTATCAATGCCTTGTTATTTTTATGCCTCACCTCAGGTTTGAAGTTATTCCCGAGCGGCGTTGTCCTCTTGCATCCGAGCTCCAACGTCGGATTGCATTCGAGGTATCTTTTGCAGCCAAGCACCAACGTCAGACTGCTTCCGAGCTCCAACGCCAGAATGTATCTGAGCTCCAACACCGGACTGTGTCCAAGCTCCAACGCCGGACTGTATCCGAGGTGTCATAGATCACCTTGGCTTGACGAAGTTTAAAGGAGGTAAGTCGAGCTTAATGCTGTAAATGCCCTCTTATGGAGCCAGCCACTGGCGCCCGAGCTTTATGCCGGACTGCTTCCAAGGTGGTGCACCACCCCTAACTGTGGGCTGATTTTTTTATTGTTGCAATTTATTCTCTGCCAAGATATATAACCAGTAGCCCTCAAGGTGTGTGTGTGTCGGTCTAAAACCCGAGATGCACCTGAAGGAAAACCTGAAACCGCTGATCCTAGTAGCCCTTGAGACTCAGGTCGATGCGCGAAATCGGCCTGAGGACAAACTCCTCGCTCGGCAGCATACATAGGAAAAGAAACGTGGTGTAATATACTAGAGATAATAGTGATCGGCGAACAGGCCCTTGAGAGAGGGTCTTAAGAAGTTGTCGTAATATATTAGCTTGATGCCGGATAGGTCCATATGGTACCTATTGTTTTCTGAAGACGCGTTTGCGCATAGTTCGGTTAAGCCAAACCCTAAGCCCTTTGAATTTTGTGCATTGAACAGGCAATGCAGTAGCCCCCAAGACACTGGTCGGGTGGCAACACCAGATCAGGGGATCGATGTGCCCCTTTAATATTTATAAATAATGAGTGCCAAGCCCAGTAGCTCCCGAGCCTTAATGCGGGCACGGGTGGCCAAATTAAGGATTGATATCCATAGTAAAATCACAAATTATGTGTAATGACTCTATGTATCCAAGTACTTTACATCATTAATGCTCGGATCCGCATTGTACAAACCTTTTTTGACCGACCATCGACTTCAACCTCTTTGGCTAGTAGCCAAGGAGTGTTTTCCTACTTTATAAATCCGTTATAAGGGTAAATATTTATGGAAAACAAGGCAATCCGGCCATACGGTTTTATAAACAAAGGTACACGGAGAGATATGTTATATTACGTAATGTAAGAAACATCCTCCAAGGAAAATTGTCCCGCTATTGGTTCCGTTCTTTGGGTCGTCATGCTTATCATGATCATGAAACCTCACCTCTAGTCAATGTGGGAGGAAAATATTGAGGATTTTGTTCGGGGAAAGCTCATGAACTCTATTTTATTAATGAACCACAATTTTCACTTCCGTCGTTGCCGACCAATGTGATCCTTTAAGATTGCTAGTTTTCGGCTTCACCCAGTCTGAGGTACTTACTTGGATGACCCGGTAGTAACAACCGCCGAGGTGCTCCCTTTACCACCAAGCCGAACAATTGGGAACGTAGGGGTAAGCATAGGAGCTAGGCAACCCAGCTTGGCCAAAGTCTTAAGTCAAATTGATGCATATTTATGGCTTTATAACGATGATTACGGAAGGCGGCCCTTGTATATTAAATGAAAATGCCGATGATATGTTTATTTTGACTCCGTTGCGACCATTTATCAGTTTAAAGTGGCCCATCGTTGGCTTCTACTCCTTTGTAGATACTATGCAGATTTTTTTCCGCAATAACAAGACAACCCTTAGCCGACGTCTCGGTTCCCGAAGGCGGTTGTGTTAGCGGAAACGAGGCAATCAGATATGCGGGCTTTATAACTTTCACTTAGTCATAGGAGCTTTAAATTGGGGAAGCTAGCTATGAGCCCCCGGTTAGTGTTCGGCAACAGTCGAGGTCAAGCCGTAAACACTTCGGCCAGTGTTATGAATGGCCCGTCATTTAACATAGTCATCGAATCGCTGACCAGTTTACACTTATTATGACAGTCAGTTTTCGTGTTTCTCCACTCAGGTGCTTAACCATGCGAGATGGAAGCACAATCGCAGTGGTTCTCCCTTTGCACACATAGCCGACAAAGCGGAACATAGGAGGCAAGCACAGGAGCCGGGCAACCCAACTATTGACCGAAGACACAATTTGAAACTGATGCATATATAGTAATATCCAAGAATGTTTTTGCCGAATCCCTAAAGGTGTTCGGCGTTGCACTGCGAGACTTGTGCTAGAAACACACAAATAGTTTAAAAGTGCCATAAGCTTGGAAAACCAAAAAACATCTGTAAAAACTTGACGTCCTAACAAGATCAAGTGTTCGGTGCCAATCCGAAAATTGGAAAAACATTGTGCTTCTATCGTGCTTTAACATGACGCATCCGATCTCAGGACTTCACGCGGGTCAGCCCTTTGCAACGACCAAGAACAAAACACATTTACTATAAAATAGCTCATATAAATTTTAAGAGCCCCCAAGTTACTTGGGTAAAAGAATTTGATGTATAATGATTGTATGTACCAAAGTACTTATATCATATATGTGTTCACCCGAACTTTGAACACGTCTTAACTGACCGTCGGCTTCTCCCTCTTCGGTCAAGGACCGAAAAGTGTTATGTACTCCACCTGTCGAGAATATCAACGGTGTTTCTGATAACCAGGCAATCAGGCCATAAGGCTGTAACAGACAAAGCGCGCTCAGGGAACTTATGCTATATTACTAACGAAGTGTAAGAAGCATCTTCGAAGAAAATAGTACCTCCACCGATACCTTTCTTCTGTTGCTCATTGTTACTATGAGATTTGTGCAATAGATTTTTTGTACTCATGAGTTCCGTTGTGTGCCGACCATGATTGAAAATAATAAGAGTGCTAGCTTTCGGCTTCACCCAGTCTGAGGTCCGAGCTCGGATGACCCGGTCGTGACAATTGCAGAGGTGCTACCTTCACTCCCTAGCCGAACAATCAGGAATGTAGGGGTAAGCACAGGAGCCAGGCAACCCAGCTTGTGGAACACTTAAGTCAATATGATGCGTATTATGGCGTAATACACGAATAAGGAATGAAGCCGTACAAGTATAATCATATGCAAGAGAAAAAAACTTCATAAAGGAAACCCCAAAATAAACGGGGTATTTGAACTTGTGTGTCACAAACAAAGTTATGACAAGGAATTTTCTAACAAACTACTTTTTGCCAAAGAAGTATAATGCTTGGTCGAACCGAACAAAATTTAAAACTGAAAGTTTTTTAGCATGAAAGTGACTTAGCTAGTTAATGTGTTCGGCATTGATGACGCGGTCCGATCTTGATGCGGGACAAGGTTCCAGCCTCTCAGGCTGGTTCCCAGGTGGCCGAGCAGAGAGTTCAGCACTCTGAGAAGACGAAGCCCTCAGTCCTGCCATAGTAATGGGGCAGGTCGGCGTGCCAAGGCGACAACACAATTCGGTCGAAGGAGGCGACAAGGCGGCTCAGTCTGAGTCAATTGGTTGCACATATAAAATAGTGCAAACCAAAAGTAATGACAAATAAAGATAATAATGTATATTAAAAAAATTATTCTACTTATTTAATACAAGCGAAGTAAATAATGAAAGTGATATGGTCTGAGCGTCGATGTCAATGTCGATGCAGGGCGTGATGTGGTAAAGGCGTGGCAAAGCCCGAATTCATAGGTTGGTCCAAGTTC
This sequence comes from Triticum aestivum, assembly GCF_018294505.1. NCBI lineage: Eukaryota > Viridiplantae > Streptophyta > Magnoliopsida > Poales > Poaceae > Triticum > Triticum aestivum. The sequence goes on along the minus strand of NC_057798.1, from coordinate 468,888,996 downwards.
CAGATACGACATTCGCCGAACTATGTACGAAAACTGACCGAACCACCACGCGACCGTCATTAATGCGACCACCATTTGATAGGCCTGTGTATAGATGATGGAACAAAGTAGAGTAATAATTCCTTGGGAAAAATAAACCCAAACAAGCAAAAATTGCTGGGATTAATAGCACCTGGTTTATTTGTTGTAGCGGTCCGAAGAAAGGTTACTCCCAAAATTGGGACTCGATCCGCACACCCATTGCCTGATGGGTGATGAAGCGAAGGCATGACGATGCTGGCAAAGGTTGGCTCGCCGAGGCAAAGACCGTGGTCCAGCTAATGTGATGAAGCTGGTCGGCCGATGACGCCAAAGTCTCCGAAGTAAGTTGATGAAGGGATGACGAAACCCCTAGTCCAGGCGAGGAGACGGAGCAGGTCAGTGAGGAGATGTGTCAGCCGAGGTGTTGAACTAGTTTGGCATTATGGACATCGGCTCGATGAAGCAACGGTTCGGCAATGCCGATGCAGGTTGTAGCTTGTGACGTGGTTAATGCTGGCTTGATGAAGTGACCGTGCGGCGATGCTGGTGTGCCCGCTCCGTGTAATCCGTGGGGCGGCGGTGTTGGTGAAAATTTATCCTTCGGGATGCCGAACTATTGTTCGGCTGACCGAGATGATGATCCGAAGAAGTTGAGCTCGGCTCAACAAAGCGACGACGTGTCTATCGCAGCTCGGTCATCGTGGAGTGATGTTGTCGTGCCGGTTTGACACCGGCGCGATGGTGAAGATCGTATTGTAAAAATACTTTTAATGTTAATGATATGTGTTTGAGAATAAAACACAATACCCCATACGAAAACTTTCTTCAAAAAGGATGTCCGAAATCCTGTTCATAAAGAAGATGAACTCGGGTCGGATTCATTCTCGCGCAGAAAACAGATCCGAAAAGTGATGCACTAATCGGAAGGTTACCGAAGTTTGGATGGTCGGATTGAGCTGAATTTTTGGCAGGTGGTAGATATGGGAATTCCGCAGCCGATCAACGGTTGGATCTTCCAAAGGACGTCCGAGCTAGATGCGGGACACCCCGCTCCAAACTCGTCCGGATTCTCGTCCAGATTCAACAGGGCTCCGGTATATCGGAGATTGCCGGAGATTCCTCCATCGGAACTCGACGAAATTTTTGCAGGGTTGTTATAGACTTAATTCAGCATAATTCCACCGAAGCAACCGTTTAGGCAACACTCGAGGAGGCGGTGGCGGCGGATACGATTTTGTTGTCCATAAAAACAGCACTGTCCCTCGAGGGCAATGTTAACGTTGAGCCCCCGAGCTCCATGGATGACTCCTCCATGATCTTGATAGAGACCGGAGTTGCTGTTGATGAAGGCCCTCATCCGAACATGACGATCGGAGGTAGGGCGCAGTCCTCGATCAAGCCAAGGTGACCAGTCGAGCTGGTGACGAAGGAGCCGATGTCGCAGTTGACCTGGAGTCGAGACATTGATCCTTTTGACAATCACACAGCGGAACTCTCAATGAAAGCACCAATGTCGGTGTCAAAACCGGCAGATATCGGGTAGGGGGTCCCAAGCTGTGCGTCTTACTATCAATGGTAACATGAACACGTGATTTTACCCAGCTTCGGGATCTCTTGGTGAGATAATACCCTACATGCTGCTTGATTGACTTTAATGAGAATAGGGGTTACAAGAGTTGATCTACTTCGAGATCATATGTTGTGGTCTAAGCCCTAGAGGTATGATGAGTAATGCCATAATGATCTATCGACTAGCCTAGCCTCGGTTTATATAATGTACAAGAGGCCTAGGATAACAAGAGTCCTAGCCGAATACGCCGTGGGGGAGGAGTCCTTGTCTTGATCACCAAGTCTTGTAGAATCTTCCTTGTGTATACTTCGGCAGTCCGAACTGGCCCATGAGTAAACGGCCATGGGGGTCCTCGGCCCAATCCAACTGATTGGGAGACGACGTGGTGAGTACCCCGTAGTCAAGGACACCGTCAACCCCCATGACCACAAACAATGGGGATCCCCAATAGTCGGGCCCCCGTTGCGCACCATTCCGGAGACCAATACGCTTCCGGGAAGGGATGTGCAGCCCCCTTCGATAGAGGGGGAGGAGCAACGGCTCCCGCAGCGGCCTTCGTTAATCCAGAGGCTGCCCATGCTCTGGAGGAGGCGCTGCAATGCACTTCCATCATGGAGGAGCACCGCACCCTGATGGGTGTGGTTATGGAAAAGGTTCAGTCTGTGAAAAGCGGACTGGATGAAACCATCAACAGCCTACTAACAGGCTTTGAGGTATGCGACGTAATATTCTAAGAAATTTATCATATGCAAAGGATAAACACGTATATAGATAGTAGCCCCTGAGACTTTGTCTGGATTAGAACAATCCGGACAGAGGATCTCAAGATAATTCGGACACTAATATACTGCGCTAATGTATGTGACATGCATCCATGTTGGCGGCCACCTCCCAGGCCGCAGAAGTTTCTGGACTTAATCGGAAGCTGCGAGTGGCCGATGGGGAGCTCGACCGCATCAACAAGCGGTTCGAGGAGACACAAGGTATGCAAATTTTATATATCAAAAGTCATACGTCTAGTGAGTCTTGTAACTTATTTGATCTTGTGATTATGATCACAGCTGGCGCGGCTGAGGTCGAATCCCTCAAGAGCGCACTTGCCCGGGCCAAGAAGGAGGCGGAGGTGAACATGGCAGCCGCTGACAAAGCGGTGAAGGAACTGGAGGCGAAGCAAATTACCCGCCGCCAACATGAGGCTTGGGTGGCCGAAGTCGAGCAAGAGCTGAAGGACGCCATCACTAAATGCGAGTCCGTGGAGCAGAAGACTTCGGGCCAAGCATCCGAACTCGCCAAGGCTCTCCGGGATGTCAAATAGGCCCGGGTTGAGTCCCAAAGCGCTCGCCAGGAGATCCAACAAGCGAGGCAGATAGCGGCTGGTAAGGCCTTTCTTCTGCAAAGTAAATTTGGAAGTAGGAGGTATATCTTGCTGACCCGAGTTTGGAGTTCTCCAGGCACGTTTGCGGATATTCCGAGGAGTGTTGCCGATTCCCCGCAGTTCTTTCGAGCCGAGGAGGGGAGCTCGGCCAAGAAGCTGTTCTGGTCAGAGTATCTTGCGCCAGAGTATCCGACGCCCCTCAGCGACTAGCTGAAACAGCTGACCGAGCTGCATAGGGTGGCCAGCTTGGCCATGAAGGATCTGATAGTCCAACTTTGGCCAGCCGAGCCCATGCCCAACAGCTACTTCGGCCTCGTGAAGAGGCTTGTCGACGCGCGTCCTCGGATTACCGCCATAAAGCGGTCGGCCTGCATAAAAGGTGCCCGGATGGCCTTTGCTCGCGTCAAGATGCAATGGGGAAGATGAGGGCCACCGAAGTGGCGACCGCGGGTCCGCCCGAGGGTAAGAATCACTGGAAGCCGGAGAAGTACTTTGAAGATGTCCTGGAGGGGGCCAGAATAGTAGAGGGCCAGTGTTCAAAGGATGTTATGTTTGATTGAATGTACTCGTGTGGCAGAAACCATGCTATGAATCCACGCTATGATTACGCATGTTGTGTTAATTTTATCCTCCTATGCGGCCGTTTATTATTTATACTTCTGAAGGTTGCCAGTCATCGGCTTCTGCCCCCATGTAAATAGTACAGGGGTGTTCGTGAACGCATGACCGCACTTTATCCAACGTCTTGGTCCTTAGAGGAGGTGTTCGTGCGGTGAACTAGGCAATAATACTATGCGGCTTTATTATCTTCACTTAGCCATAGGAGTCCATTGGTGGGGTTAACTAATAACCCCTATTGCATTGAGCGGCAATCCGGATTATGGTGCCTTTGCAACACGGCTGGTCAAGTCCCAACCCCTCGTGTAACACGGCAAGAGTCGCTAACGATCTGTAGTATAACACTAAGTCCCCGGATTGCTGACCAGCTCTCGCTTATCATGACGGTCAGTTTTTGGCTTTCTCTACTGAGGTACTTAACCGGACGAACCGGAAATACAATCGCAGTAGTTCTCCCTTTACTACCTTAGCCGAACTAGCGGAACGTAAGGTAGTAAGCACAGGAGCCGGGCAACCCAACTATAGACATAGACATGAATCGGAGCTGATGCATATAATGTGATATCCAGGATGCCAAAGAGTTCCCTATAGGTGTTCGGACTTTAAAATATCCAGGGCCGAAGACAGCCCCCGTTGCGAAGGCCGGGCTAAAGCGCGTACGTCGATCAGAAGTAAGGAAGGAATACAGATGATAATATAACATGCATACCAAACAAAAAGTGGTGATCATTTGCTTCATTCATATCTTTATGAATACATCGAGACATGTTTAGACAAATAGTGCCATGAATATTGAGGTCATGTTACATGCCAGAAAGTTTGCATAAGGGAAAGTTTTACACAATGCCTTAAAGTAATGGTGTGAAGATCCTAATGGTACCCTGCCGCACGTCTGCACCGTTCTTCTTAGTAGTGAGTCCTTCGAGAGGAGATGTAAGATGGTTGTCTATAAAGAAGAGGAAGATGAGCCTAAGAGGGAGCCCTCATGCAACCACACGGCTTTTAGGTTTTCGAAAGAACCTGCAGCAAAAGAGAAAAAAAGGAAGGGGTATGTGAGGTCCGGATAGGGTCAAGTCGTACTATGGACCTGTCCCAAGGTGTGCCTCCGGTGTTGCCCAAGGTATTTTGAGCGTGTAGTGGTGTACGTGCGGTACATATACCGCGGCCTTATAGGGCAGTCGACGGAGGCGGAATTGCTATTTGAGGTCCAGGTCCCCCGAGCTATCTGCATGAGGTGCGGACTGGACATTTTTGGCGACGTCATTGGTCTTGATGGCCGATGAATTGTTCGGCTTGATGAGGCCGCCATATACCTCGGCTGCTAAGGCAGTGTGCTCTTCAGTTTAGAGGGAGCGCTCCATGTTTCCATTGACTGTAATGACGCCCCATGGTCCAGGCATTTTAAGCTTTAGCTAAGCATGGTGCAGGACCACATTGAAACAGGCAAAAGCGGTTCGTCCAAGCAGTGCGTGATAGCCACTGCGGAAAGGGACGATATCAATGATAGTTTCTTCACTACGTGTCGTGGAATTGTCACGACAGATGTCCTAATGTGAGGACTTAGTCATGAGGCCAATGCATCTATGTGGTAGCTTGAGAGGGGTTGATCGGGACGAGAGACGCGAGGCGGATCAATTCACAAGACAAGGATTTAGACAGCTTCGGTCCCCGGGAAACATCATCCGGTAATAGCCCTACATGTTGTTTGTGGCTAGGTCTCATTATGCTCATGAGGGAGACGTCATATATCTGGCTCTGCTCTAGTTGTGTCTAGCCTTAACGATTATTTCTTGCTTGTCCCTCTTGGGGTGCCCTTCCCCTTCTTATATAAGTTGAAGGGGCAGGTTACATGTGGAGTCCTATTAGGATTAGGACTAGTCTCTTACAAGTGGAGTCCTAGTCTTGCTTCCTTTGTAGGAGAATATTCCTTATGCCTTTCCTCTTAAGCCGGCACACCATAATATGAGCTGGCCTTCTGGGCCTTGGGCCTAGTCCTCTACCTGACACGCCGTCAGGGCCATTAGTGAGTCGCCAGGCTTATGAGTTGTCAGACCAGTGAGCCGCCAGACTCGTGAGTCGCCAATCCTCCGGTGGGTTACCAACGAAACGCCAAGTCCCAGCCGGGTCATATATCTGGCCGGGTCATACCGCAGGGTATATCCCCGACATTAGCCCCCAGTTTAATTTGGATTTATCCATGTTAAACTGATCCTGTAAAATAAACACAAGAACAAACTTGATAGGTTCTGCTCTAGGTTAAATATTTTCCTGAACTGGACCTGATCATCCTTAAGTCCTTGTCATTCCCTCCTGGCTCCTTTAGCACATGTGTTCAAACATTACCAATGCAAAAAATCCGGGCACTTCTTCTGAAAAATCCGGGTCAATAGGCCAGCTTCATAATCAACTTGCTGACATTGGTTTCTTGCTGAAAAAATACTATAAATAATAATCCATTTGAGTCAGCCTTCAATACTCTGACTTGACAAAAATATTGGTCTTGAAATATTCAACTGATATTCGCCGGCTTAAAGATGTAGATCTTGCCGATTTATGATTGCCAAAATTGTCGGGTTATAAACAAATGATGCTGGGTCATGTAATTGTTGCCGATGCCGGGTTAATCTTACGATGACGCCAGGTCATAAACTTTGCAGATTTCTCCGATAATAATATAATACCTGATTTGCTCAAAACTGAGAATTTGAAGTTATTCCTCCCTTATATGCATATCACCTGTAGCCCCCAAGTGTCGGGTTGTCATGCTTGCAGCAACATGGGACTTGTAATTGCCTTATGCTCATAAAAACTTCAACCAGTGTAGGACCCAAGGGCCGGGTCACTATGCAATAATGACCAGGGACTTTGTAAATATGATCATGTAGACTTGAGCAGCAACGTGTAGCCCCCAAGGGCCAGCTTAGTAAGATAATATTGAGCTGGGACTTTATATATACTTCTTTGAAAAGAACTTCATATGATGTAACCCCATCATGGGGCTTGAACCCACGTCCACAAGGTTAAGAGCTTTGTGCTTTACCAACTGAGCAATGGACCCTTCAATATAATGGATTAGATGTGTGTGCCTTGAATTGTTGACAGGAGCAATTGGTAGCCCCCAAGGGCCGGCTCATTATGATGTGATGAGTTGGATCTTCAATAAGGCTAGTAAAAATGACTTTGCATTAGCCCCCAAGTGTGATGGTGCATGCTTGCAGTGACATGAGACTTGCATATTTGATGTAATCTCAACTTGAGTAATGTAGCCCCAAAGTGTCGGGTCGTAAGCCCACATCGACTCGGGAATGTTCCTTCCATTGTAGAATAAATTATATCCATTGATAAAATAATAGCCATTGCGCCAAAGCGACTTTGAATACCTTATCTGTTGACAAGTAAATCCGGAGTTTAAGTACCCGACGGCTCTTGGCCGATGGCGATTTAATACGCTTCCATTGTAAGCCGGAATTTTTATAACCCGGCGGCTTATAGCCTTTGAGAAAATCCAAAACGAATAATCATTTTGAAGCATCAATTTTAATGATGAGCTTGGACTTAAGCATTTATATAAGTCATAGTTCTGCAAATCCTGCACAGAGTTTAAACGACATATACCCTGGCGACTTAACGTCAAAAGCCAGGGCCGGCTTAAACATAATCATGTATAAACAATATCATACATGTGATATCGAATCGCACTATCGGCTTATGATACATGTGTAGTAAGGGTGATAACCCAAAACTTAGAAGCCAAACCTTCCAAGTATTAATATTGTCATATGCTGGCGACTTATCGTCCAAAGCCAAGCCAGCTTAAATTGAAACCACACTTATACTTAGATCTGAACAAAAAAGACTCAAGACAAAAACCGAAGATTGTTTTCAAAAACTTAAACCAAATAAGAAGAAAAAATGGAGGCTTCTGATTCGAATACGATCAGTAAACCGTTCCAAAGGGGTTAAGCTAGGATTTGAATACGATCATGTAGCCCTAGTGGCTTTGGCGTTGCACCCATCAAGAGGGTACCGACAGCTATGTTCTCTTTGGTTCGAATACGACCTATGTTTGAACAGGAAGCCCCCAGATGACCTTGAGAGTTTTTTAACGACTCTGATTCTAATACGATCAAAGTTGGACCCAAAAGGGGTTAAGCTATGATTCAAATACGATCAAGAAGCCCCCGAGAGAGTTTGGCATTGTGCCGATCAAGAGGGTACCAACAGCTATGTTCTCTTTGGTTTGAATATGACCTATCTTTGAACAGCAAGCCCCCAAATGACCATTGGAGCAGGGTACCTATGTTTGAACCGTGCATCATGGCAGCAAGCTCTCTTTGGCAACCTTTAATTTTTCCTGAGAACTCAACTTTGCAAGAGATAATTCTTCTTGAACGAGAATTTTTAAACCGGATTTGAGAGCTTCGGAGCTTTGTGGGAAACGGGATTTCCCTTGAACCGGATTATGAACCGGATATTGAGAGCTTCAACGCTTTGTGGGAGATGGGATTTCCCTTGAACCGGATTGTAAACCGGAAGCATCATTGTGAGCCGGAATTTTTATGACGGCCCTTTAAACTTTCATCGATAGAGCAGTAATCTCCGGGGCTGGGTTATTTTTCCCTCCAATGACCCGGAGTTATTGAATGCATTGAAACCGGCCAATTATGCCGAGTCATGCCATTGTAGCCCCTGAGTCTCAAGACGACTCGAGGAGTTGGCTTGATATTCTCCATATTTGACCATAGCAAAAGGTGTATATCATTGGCGTTGATAGCGCGATGTGAATCCATAGAGTGTTGAAATGACTGCGGCAGGTTATAAATGATCCCGTATGAGCCATGTCAGCAACTCAACCAATAGTTCCTTCCAACTTGCTATTTGAAGTTAACCAAACTGTAGTGGCGGCGACTTGTGCGCATGCCCATTGAGCCATGATAATACATGATAATTTTGCCTCCAATTTATTGGAAGAAAACCGGGCTACCCAATCAGTGACTTTATCATCCTCAACAAACAGCTCATGCAGACAGGTGCGGCCCGGTGTGTTGATGTCGACCAGGTCGTGAGAGATGAACGGAAAAGACGACCACAACATCAGAGGCGGCTCAGACAGATGAATCGGTTGCGGTGTTGTAAGCCGGCACGGGCAGGAGGGTCGGCCGCGGGGGCGGATGGATGAATTGTCTGTGGTGTTGTAAACCGGCGTAGACGGGTGAACCGGCCACGGATTTGTTGTTGTAGACTGAGCCACAGAGGCGGCGGTTTGCACACACATTTGTTAAACAATACAATATGGTTGGATGCTGGCTCTTGATAATATTGGTGCGAGTTTTATATCTATGACATAACGATCATCCTTGCAATGAATAGTTGTCCTGCATAGAAAACATCACGAGCCAGAGCAATTGTTCCTGGATAAATTAATATATACTTAAAAATAGATAGAAAAAATAACACCTGATTGTGGTAGGGCCGGCTCGGGCGGAATGGCAGCGGTGAACAACGAATCAGCGGCCATGCGGGGCGGCTTGAAGAAGCGCAAGGTGACCAGGCCGGCGATTCAAAGGTTGCTGTCGGCGTTCTGGGAACGGGGGTCCCCAGACTTGCCTACCTGCGGCGTGCAGCGTGGCTCACCAGTGGCCCAGTATGGCCCGTCTTCATCAACAAATGCTCAAGACCCTCGCGAGGGGCCAAGTCTCATGGGGCGGACGATGTAAGGCCTAGTCAGGGGCGGCCTCACCAGGGAGGCTCGCGAGGAGGTGGAGAGATCAAGGCAAGGCGTACCTCACGAGGTGCTCGTGACGCAAGCCATGACGATCAAGACTAGGCGGGCGCAAGCCTGCGTAGTGTCCTCATTTCCTCTTTGGTGCAAAGGGGGCATGCGCAGGCGCAGAGTACCAAGGCATCAAGCAAAGGTTTCCATATAAATGCAACGAGACCAAGACCAGCAGAGCGGAAGGACGGAGGTCACCGTGGAGCCCAAGACGGTGTCATCACTAGTGCCTTTGGCAGTCAAAGACCACCTTTAGTCAGGATAGCTTGTACTAGTTGTCCCCTTTCAAAATGGCCGTTATTGGCTCCCTTCCCACTCAATATTTGGGAAGAGGACCAGGGCATCTATAAATAGAGCTAGCCACCACAGTAGAAATCATCTCATCTAGAGCTGGATCGAATCCTGGCTAAGTAGAACACCACACCCCACAAGAACATCCATCGCGAGGTTGTTCTTCCTCTGTACTGTTCATCACCAGCCCAAGAGGCAATCCACCACACCACACACTAGAGTAGGGTTTTACACCACAACGGTGGCCCGAACTAGTATAAACCTTGCGTCTCTTGTGTTGTTCATCATGCTAGCTTAGAACCGCGGCAAGGTTTTGGGGCGTGTATCGGTAGGGAGAAGATCTGTGTGCGCACCCCAGAGTTTGAACCTTAAGAGTTTTGTCGGAACCCGATATCCGACATTTGGCGCACCAGGTAGTGGTGCGCCGAAATCTTTCCTCCGCTGATCTGCCTCCCATCGTTTCGTCGCTTCCATGGCCTCCTCATCGTTCTCCGTCGCCTGCCGCCAACGCCACCACCGGCCCGGTGGGGAACGACGAGCAAGCATCTTCGCTGCACCCTTCCATGCGGCGGGAAGGCCGCACCGCCACTCCATCGCTGACCCCAGCTGGTTCGTCGTCACACGCTTGTCGCGCTCCCACGGACGCACATGCCATGTTGCTCTTGGCACGTGAGCTCCTACACTACCGCCCCGTTGACGACCTGTACGAGGAGTGGCTCGCTCGCATCATCGAACTCGTCAGTGCCGCAGTGGGCTCTCCCGCGCCGTCCCTCTCGCTGTCTCGCCCTCCGTCCTGCAGGGGCGACGCGGCTCAGGGAGCGCCTCCGCCACCTCCTCCTCAAGAAGGTGCCTTGGCTCCAAGGCGCGTGGCCCCTGGACGTGACCCACCATGTCTGGCGCCCGCGCGGCAAGAAAGAAGTTACCAAGAAATCCATCAGCCTCAAGAAGGCGCTCGCGTGCTCCCTGCACCAGTACGTCAAGACCGCATCCCTGCACCAGCACGCCAAGACCCCGCGCTGCCCCTGGCGGCAGCACACGGGAACCATCAAGAGCAGGCCCCGCGTGTGCAAAAGCTCCGGTGGCCACAACAGGCTGTCGTGCCTTCACCACCGAGCTGTGTAGCGTCGCCTGGGCCAGCAAGTTCAAGCCGGACCTGCCTCCCCGCTATGACAGAACTGCGACCCCGCCGAGTTCCTGCAGCTCTACGAGTTGGGCATCGAGGCGGCCAACAGAGACGAAAAGGTCATGGCGAACTGGTTTCCCATGGCACTCAAGGATGGCGCCCGCACCTGGGTCCTGAACCTGCCTCCCGGCTCGATCTCCTCTTGGGACGAGATGTGTAGCCGCTTCATCGCCAACTTCTAGGGCACTCGCGACCGCCCTCCAGCCGTGGGTGACCTGTGCCGCATCAAGCAGCAGCCCGGAGAGACCCTGCAAAAGTACATCTAGTGCTTCAACAACACCCACCTCAAGATCCCCAAGGTGACCGAGGAGGCCATCATTTCAGCGTTCTCTGATGGTGTCTGCGACGTCAAGATGAAGGAGGAGCTCGCCATCCATGAGGACCTGTGCACATCTCTAGAGTTATTCAACCTGGCGACCAAGTGAGCTAGAGCTAAGGAGGGGCGCCTCTCCCTTCTCGAGCTTCCAACTGCTGACTGAGAAGAGAAGAAGGCCAAGGCCAAGGATGTGAAGCGCAAAGGAGCAGCCGTACTCACAGTAGAACCAGACACAAAGCACGGCAGGGACCAGCCGGAGTCGTCCTAGGGCAACCGATTCTGCGCCTGCCACAACCTCTACACCCACAACACCAACGAATGCCAGGAGCTCAGAGCCGTTCGAGAAGGACGCATCTGTTGATGCCCCGAGCGCAATGACCGGGGCTACGACCGAGGAGGAGGAAGAGGCGGAGGACGATGGGACGACCGAGGCCCTCGCCAGGAGTGGCGTGACCGACCTCACGAGGATCGCTGGCAGGACCAGCCTCGTGAGGAAGCCTGGAGGGATCAGCCTCGCAAGGATCTCCCGCAGGGCAACGCAGGCCTTCCTCCTCTGCCGCCACCGCCAAGAAGGAATGACGACCACAACCAGGATGAGGGGGGTGGGGGCTTCAAGGAGCCACGCGCTATCGCTTGCATCCTGGGCGGCGCGCAGGCCCCAGCCTTTCAACACATCTTCAAGCAATTTGCTCGCGAGGTGAGTGCATTCCTCCCCAAGCTCAAGGCCACGCGCCCTCTCAGGTGGTCCAAGTGCGCCATCACTTTCAGCTCGGCGGATCAACTCAAGTGTGCGGCTACCGCTGGTGTCCTCCCGATGCTTTGTTCCCCAGTCATCACCAACGTGCAAGTTACCAGGACCCTCATCGATGGCGGCGCAGGGCTCAATGTTTTGTCCATTGAGACGTTCAACAACCTTCAAGTGCCATATGATCAACTTCAGCCTACCAATCCTTTCTCAGGAGTCACTGATGGCTCCACCACCCCGATAGGGCAGGTCCGCCTCCCTATCACTTTCGGACAACGCAACAATTACTGTACCGAGCTCATCGACTTCGACGTCGCCCACATTCTCCTGCCATACAATGCCATCCTTGGGTATCCGGCCCTGGCCAAGTTCACGGCGGTGACCCACCATGGCTACAATGTCCTCAAGATGCCAGGAAGCGGTGGAGTCATCATAGTCCCCTGTGAAGAAAGGGATGCGGTGTGCTCCCTCGAGCGTGCCTTCCAAGCTGCATCAATCGAGGACCCAGACAGCAAGAGCGAGAACCCTCCTAAGGCAGTTCCCAAGAAGAAGAAGTCATCGCCCAACTCAGGGCCTCAGGAGGTTGGCATTTCAGGAGGTGCCGCATCAGGATCTGCGCCCGTGCAAGGGGCGCCTCCCTCCATCGCATAGGAAGGCACGCCCAGCACCCTCCTCGGGCAGGGGTCAGGGGCTCTCTTCTGGAGGGCCTCAGACTTTGCCAAGATCATGAGGGAGGCGCTCGGGCACCACTTGGAGGTGTGCTTCGCAGCACGTTTCCCTCAGGAAGGCATGGGGCAAGGAAGGGCCCACCCTCAGGAGTTCATCACCAAGACCACTCAGGAGCTTCAGGAATCAAGAGCCATGCGCGGTGATCACCGTCTGCCCGGCGTAGTTCCCCATCCAGTCGAGGATGGCGGGCTGCACGTCCGCATCGACTTCCCAGGGCTCAACCGAGCCGCGTCTTGGGAGCGCCTCTAGCCTTCGCGCATGGGACGTTGCGAGGGTCCGCCGCACAGCTACGTTCGCATGCCTTTCGGCCTGCCGAACATGGCTGCTACACATCAGCGCCATCTGCAGAGCATTCTGGCGGCTCAGGAAGCCAAGCATCATGCGGTCCTGGTAGAGATGGAGATGGTCCTCGAGGAACCGCTGGGACCCCCAGAGCCTCCCGAGGCTCAGGGCTCCAGTGGCTCGTGAGAGTCGGCCTCTTCACTGCGCATCTTCAGCTACTCCAACACCCCCTCTACAATGGTACCAGGTGACATCTTCCGAGTTCATTTCAGCTGGGAGCACCCTCAGGGCTGCATCATTCCCAGGTCACGCGGGCCTGTCCCTACGACATGTGTCCCTTTTGCTTATATCTTTAGTTTACCTTGCTAGGGGCGCCCCTCGGGCTGCATCATCACCAAGCCGCTCGGTCCTAACCCAGTGGCATGTATCCCTCCTGCTTTTATCTAAGCTAATTTGCCTTTCATGCTTAACCTGCCTGTGGTTATCGCCTGCTTGATTGACACCTACCTTTGGAACCGCTCGCTCTGGCACGGCCCTTGCGCACGGGTCCGTCCCTGCAACATCGACAAATCTGAGTGGTCGAGCTCTAGCCCGCGGCAGCCCCGCAAGCGTCACCTCACCAGGCCCTCAGTGCCCTCTCCACTCTCTCAGAGCAGCCAATGGCTGGCCGGCAATCATAATGGCAACCCGTGCTTCTCTCGTGTTGGTTTACAGGAGCCTCCTGAGGTCAACAACGGATGGCACCACGAGCTCTCTCTTTCCTTCCCATGCGATCCTCTTGCACGTTAAAAGGGGGGCTCCTGACCATCGCAACTCAGGAGCTCTTACTAGCTCTCCAGCCCTCACCCCCTGGCCTTGTCCACGGCATCGCGACCTGGCATACCAGCAGTGGCTGAGCTTGCTCGAGGGCCGGGACCTGAGGATGTAGAGCACTAAGGAGAGTGTGGGGAAGGGAGGGGAGGCTCGCGAAAGCCCAAACCAGCTACATCCCAGCTGCCGACGTTCCAGTCCGGCGCAACGCGAGGGAGCGACTCCATGTTTTCAAGATAAGTTTCGCATCCGGAATAGCTAATTGATGCGACATAGAATCTCCACCTAATGCGGATCTGTGACGGCAACATTGCCTTCCTTTCTCACCTCTCGACGGCTACTTGTGCGCTAAAGGGGACCTCCTGAGCATCGTGCCTCAGGGGCTCTTACTGGACCTCGGGCCGCTCACCTCCTGGCCTTGTCCACGGCATCATGACCTGGCATACCAGCGACGGCTGAAGCCTTCCTGGGGACCGGGACCTGCCAGTGTAGAACACCAAGTCATCGCGAGGCTAGAAAGGGGGAACCAAGCCGGGACAGGACAAGCATTTGCACCGTTTCATAATAAGGATAATATCAACAAAAGACATCGCAGACCCTTTACATGCCCGAGGTGTTTCTCTCAATTCCTCGTAGGGAACAAAAGACGTGAATCCTAACGAGCCCTAACTACACACGCCCCCATGGCCGACGCCATCATCAACAGTGGGCCACGGGAGGTCGGCGCCAACCCCATCCAGATCAGCTGCGCCGGCGGCCTGATGCAGCGGCCTTGCTCCGAGCACGGCGCGAGCTCGGGGGCACGTAGCTGTCGTCGCTTGTCTCCAGAGACACGAAGTGCTCGGGAGAGCCGCTAGACTCCCAAGCATCACCGCTGTTGCCGGAGGAGCCGGTGGGGAAGCGGATGGCAGGCCCAGCCCTAGCCACGTCGGCGTCCCGGCCGCTTCCTCTGGGGCAGCACTCCAGTAGGCGGCCTTCTGTGTCGAAGACCTTGAAGAACATCAAGGAGGCACCATCGTATTTGAAATAAATCACGAGGGCACCCCCTATTCGGCAGACCCAGGCGATCTCACCCCAGCCTCGGGTCATGAAGACCTTGCCCGGAGCGACGACTTCAACCTCCGCTCCGGTCGCAGGAGCACCGCAGTCGGCATGCTGCAGCCAAAGCTTGAGAGGCCCCCTTGGCGGCATCTCGAAGGCGAAGAATGGAGGGAAGCGGATCCAGGTGCTTGGAGGCATCGCAACATGGAGCACGAACTCGTGAGAGGAGTCCTCGGTGTGGACTCCAGGAGCAACGGCGCACACCGCCATGGCCCATCGACCTCGCCTGCGGCGTGGATGGCGGCGCTCGCCGTCTCCTTCTCCAGGGCCCTCGGCCCGGGCGTACAGGGGTAGCGGGAACCCAGGTGGTGGCCGCTCGCACCAGGGCCTCATCATCTCCGACCTCACAACCTCGTCGTGACGGCACAGGACCAGCAGTTTCTTTGGCGGGAACGGGTCAGGCCCCTCCCGGGGAGCCTTTCCATTCTCTGCGGCTGAGAACCTGCGGATCGGTGCCATTGGCATCGAGAATGGAGGAGGAGCAAGGGAGAAGAAGCAGGCGGGGCAAGAAGAGATGGACAATGGGAGCTCTCGCCCCTCAGTACTTATAGTCCGGAGGAGGCCAACCGTCGGCCTCCACGATCACAGGTAACGATGACTCTTTTTGCATGCAGCAGGGACTCGTCAAATTGGGCATTTGCCGAGGCAGCATGGGGAAGCGGAGACGCCCACGTCCAATCAGTCGCCACACAGCGACCAAGGCCGCAGGCTGTTGGGGCCCGCGGCGCTCCGCACTTGCCCTTTGGCTTCACTGCTAAGCCAAGTCTGAGCGCGCCTTGGGCCCGGGGGCTACTATCAGCGTTCTGGGAATGGGGGTCCCCACACTTGCCTGCCTGCGGCCTGTAGCGTGGCTCACAAGTGGCCCAGTACGGCCCGTCTTCATCAACAAACGTTCAAGACCCTCGCGAGGGGCCAAGCCTTGCGGGGCGGACGATGTAAGGCCTCCTCAGGGGCGGCCTCACCAGGCAGGCTTGCGAGGAGCGGAGAGGTCAAGGCAAGGGGTACCTCACGAGGTGCTCGTGGCGCAAGCCATGATGATCAAGACCAGGCGGGCGCCAGCCTGTGCAGTGTCCTCGTTTCCTCTTTGGTGCAAAGGGGGAAAGCGCAGGCACAGAGTACCGAGGTATCAAGCAAAGGTTTCCATATCAGTGCAACGAGACCAAGACCAGCAGAGCGGCGGGACGGAGGTCACCATGGAGCCCATGACGGCATCATCACCAGTGCCTTTGGCAGTCGAAGACCACCTTTAGTCAGGATAGCTTGTACTAGCTGTCCCCTTTCAAAATGGTCATTGTTGGCTCCCTTCCCGCTCAATATTTGGGAAGAGGACCAGGGCATCTATAAATAGAGCTAGCCACCACAGTAGAAATCATCTCATCTAGAGTTTGATCAAATCCTGGCTAAGCAGAACACCACATCACACAAGAACACCCCTCGCGAGGCTGTTCTTCCTATGTACTGTTCATCATCTGCCCAAGAGGCAATCCACCACACCACACACTAGAGTAGGGTTTTACACCACAACGGTGGCCCAAACTAGTATAAACCTTGTGTCTCTTGTGTTGTTCATCGTGCTAGCTTAGAACCGTGGCGAGGTTTTGGGGTGTGTATCGGTAGGGAGAAGATCTTCGTGCGCACCCCAAAGTTCGAATCTTAAGGGTTTTGCCGGAACCCGATATCCGATAGCTACATCGGTAGCTCAAGCAACAGCGTGCCACAACAGCAGCTTAGAAGGAAACTGCGGTAGAAGGTGGCTCAGATCGGGCTCGGAGTGGCGGCTCCGGGCAATGTGGCACAGCCGCGGGTGAGGTGACACGCCGGCGCGGTTGTGGCTCGTGAGCAGACTTGCGGGCGAGGCAGAGGCTGAGGCCAGCTTGGCGCGACTATTGCGGCCAGCGGTTCGCGGCAGAGGCGGAGGTGAGTCAACGGTCAAGCCCAAGTCCGCGGAGACGTCCGCTTCCGAGTCGTGGATGAATGAATTGGCTCACGTCCACGGGGTATTTCCCCGACACTACGGAAGTTGTCTGGAGAGCCTAATACCACGTCCAGTGTTAATGAGCCCGTACAACGACCCTTCACGCCGGGTATCACTCCTTTAAAGGTAGTGTTGCTTGGATTGATTTTGCGGACAGTATCTTGACAGATCAAGTGAAGGCTACTGTCGCCGTCCATAAGGACACTAGTGAGATGATATCCATCGATGATAGGATCGAGTACCACGGCGGCCGAACCCGCGTGATGGAGACTGGTTGGGTGATCCCTGCGATCGAAAGTGATCGGGCAGGATGACCATGGATTGAACTTTGGGCCGACAGGCTCTACAGTGTAGACGTCCCTTAGTGTGCGCTTATGCTCCCTTTTGGGTATGTGAGTGACATACATCACGTTCACTATTTTTACTTCGGGGGGAAACTGCTTCTAACCCCCGGTATTCAGCTGACGGGACTCATCGTCATCTTCGCTTGGAGGTCCCTTCCCCTTGTGTTGGTATTTAACTTACCGACCTGTTTAAAAACCCAGCAATTATCATTGGTGTGGTTAGCAGGCTTGTTGGGGGTACCATGAATCTGACAGAGCCTCTCGAGGATTTTGTCCAAGTTGGATGGACCATCCCTGTTGCCTTTGAGAGGTTTCTTCCACTGACCGGATTTAGAACCACTAAATCTGGCATTGACTGCGAAGTCTTCGATTGTCGGATATCAGGTTCCGGAAAAACCCTTAAGGTTCGAACTCTGGGGTGCTCACAAAGATTTCCTCCTACCGATTCACACCCTCAGCCTCACCGCGATCCCTAACCTAGATCGATGAAATCATAACACAAGAGGCACGAGGTTTATACTGGTTCGGGCCACCGTTGTGGTGTAATACCCTAATCCAGTGTGGTGTGGTGGATTGCCTCTTGGGCTGATGATGAACAGTACAGAGGAAGAACAGCCTTGCGAGGAGAGGTGTTCTTGTGGTGGGTGGTGTGCTTGAGAAGGAATCGATCCGTCTCCAGGTGAGTTACCCTCCAATATGGTGGCTAGCCCTATTTATAGAGGCCATGGTCCTCTTCCCAAATATTGAGCGGGAAGGGATCCAACAACGGTCATTTTGAAAGGGGACAGCCAGTGCAAGCTAGCCTAACTAAAGGTGGTCTTCTCCTGCCAAAGGTGTTGGTTATTACACCGTCTTGGGCTCCACGGTGACCTCCATCTTGCCGCTCTGTTGGTCATGGTCTTGTCGCACCGATATGGAAACCTTTGCCTGATGCCTCGGTATTCCGCGCCTGCGCTTGCCCCCTTTGCACCAAAGAGGAAACGAGAACACTGTGCAGGCTGGTGCCCGCCTGGTCTTGGTCGTCATGGCTTGCGTCATGGGGACCTCGCGAGGTACCCCTTGCCTTGATCGCTCTGCCTCCTCGCGAGCCTGCCTGGTGAGGCCACTCCTGAGGAGGCCTTGTGTCATCCGCCCCGTGAGACTTGGCCCCTCGCGAGGGTCTTGAGTGTTGGTTGACGAAGATAGGTCGTACTGGGCCACCGATTGAGTCACGCAGCAGGCAGCAGGCAGGCAAGTCTGGGGACCCCCGTTCCTAGGACACCGATAGTAGCCCCTGGGCCCAAGGCGTGCTCGGACTTGGCTTAGCAGCGAAGCCAAAGGGCAAGTACAGAGCGCCGCGGGCCCCCACAGCCTGCGGCCTTGGTCGACGCGTGGCGACCGATTGGATGTGGGCGTCTCCGCTTCCCCACGCTCCCCCAATATCCGCCCGGCTAGGCGGCCACGGTGTTCTACACAGTTATTTCCTCCTCGCTGGCAGCGTGCTTCCTATTCCCCCTTCTTCCTCGAGTCGCTGATTCTGCCTCCAATCTGACTTGAGCCCTGCCCCCTCCATTGCCATGGAGCCAACTAGCAAGGAGAAGGGGAAGAAGCCTCTGTCCTCAACCAGTCCACCACCAACGATCGAGCCCGCCGTCGTCCGATCGCTGGTGCTCAATCTGGAGGCCATGGGCAAGGTCTGTCATGCGCTCGCTTCCAACTTCCGTGAGTATGGAAAGACGATGGCTTGGCCTACGTCCCATGCCTCCAACGACAGGATAGCCACTGAGGTTCGGTTCTTCGTCGACGCCCTGTGGGCTGGCCTGGCTCCCCCTTTCTCCGCCTTCTTCAATGGAGTGCTTTCCCATTATCAGATCCATATGATGCACCTTGATCCCCAATCCATTACCCTTCTCGCCGTCTTCGCCTTTGTTTGCGAAGCCATGGTGGGCTTTGCTCCTTCCATCGTCCTCTTGCGCCACTTCTTCTTGCTGCACCTGACCGACCCATCGCAGTGCTCGGGGTGCGTGAGCTTCCAGGCCGTGACAGAGACAACCACCTCAGGGATTGATTTTGACCTCCCGCCTTCCACAAGCGGGTTTCGGACGCGGTGGCTGTATGTCGATGTCAGAGTGCTCAGCCCTCTGCTCTTGCCTCCGTTGTTGCATGCTGTCGCCAATCCCGGCTGGGGCTACGAGAGACTCGTGAGCCCCTGGCTCTCCTTCGTCTGGCTCCGCCTGAGGAGGTTGAGAGATCTCATCGTGACTGTGCCTTGGGTGGTGAAGGAGTTCCTCTAGCGTCGCATTGCTCCCCTCCAGCGCCATTCCCAGCCGATGTGGGCCCTGACCGGCGACCGGGATCACATGAGGCTTCAGGAGACGGATCTTGCGCCCAAAGCACTGAGGATGGTGCTTGAGGTCTTGACCGGCAACCCCTCGTTGGGCGATATGCCACAGGAGGGGAGCCTCTTGTATTTCAGCTCAAAGAGGGTCGAATTCGCGAGACAGATGCCTTCCTTTGACGAATGGGGGTTGCGCCCGGTTGGCCTTGGAGGGCCTCACGAGAATCCTATCGCCGTGGCTCCCTTCCTCGCCACCAGCACCGATCTTGCCTCAAGAGCGGGCACAGGGAGGCAAGCATCGCTTGAGGATAGAGGCTTGGGTGTTGAGGCGCCAACGCCGCACGGGGATCCCGAAGCGTCATCCTCTGGAGCTCGTGAGGCTCGTTCTGGGACGACCGCTGAGGGGGAGATGCAGCCTGCGGTTCCCGAGACCCGGGCTCCTGAGGCCTCGGCAAGCCGTCGGGAGGTGATGCCTGATTACTCCTCCCAGCTTGGCGCTCTCGAGGTTGACCGCCTGGGCCATCTGCGCCATGCGTTGGTCCTCACGTCGAGCGCCTAGGTCGATTCCACGTGGACTTCACCGCACTCCGTAAGAGGAAGGAGTCTTCGAGCTCCAGTGGTCGCACCGTCCGATCATTGAAGCATAAGAAGTACTTGCCATAGACGAGTAAGTACCTGACCCTTGTAATTCCTTAATTGTTGATTCCCTTCCTGACCGCTGCTCTTCAGGATCCCTCCTACCAAGCTCGCGGAATTTCCCAAGAAGCAACCTCCTCCGGCCTTGCCTTCATCACTGGCCTTGAGCATCCCAAGCCTGCACGCTGTCCCTGACGCGGGGTTGGCCGGATAAGCAAGCCTGCCCGCAAGGTGTCTTAAGCCCGTGCCCTTGTTGCTTTTGCTTTGCAACCCTTCTTGGAGAGCAGCCATCCTGCCCAGGGCTCCTCCTCTGGTCTTGGACGGCGAATGGTTGGCGTCGATCCTTGGCTCCTCTTCAGGGGATGACCCTGTGCCGGTCCGGGTCCCTTGCGAGGTCCGGCCAGCGATCACAGGGGCGCCAGCCCCAGCCCCCTGCTAAGAGGGGGCGAACCGCTTCAGGGC
Organism: Triticum aestivum; assembly: GCF_018294505.1. Taxonomy (NCBI): domain Eukaryota; kingdom Viridiplantae; phylum Streptophyta; class Magnoliopsida; order Poales; family Poaceae; genus Triticum; species Triticum aestivum. Next base: position 468,868,448 of record NC_057798.1, on the reverse strand, counting down.
CCGCCGACAGCGCCGGCAACGGAGGACGACCTCAGCGGCGTGCTCAAGCTCGAGCGCGAACGAAGCGTCGTCCGCCATGAGTTCCTCCGGAAGGCGATGGACGTGATGAGCCAGCTTAACGGAGAGCTTGCGGACGTGGATGCGCGCCTTGAAGCTGAGGGCCTATGGCTGATTGAGGAGCGACGCAAGATGAAGGTGGCCATCAACCTCGTGCGCCACCAGCGCGAGCTTGACAACATGAAGGCCGAGGCGTCCCTTGCAGCCTCGCGAGAGGCCTGCTCCTGAGCTCTGGAAGAGGCTCGAGAAGCAGATTATCGTTGCGGCATCGCAGAGAAGCGCGCGTGGGAGCTCCAAGCCTGGAGCGCCTCCCTGGAGCAGCAAGTGGAGCTGCGTCAAGCCGCCCTTGCATCGCTGAAGGGGACGCCTGTCGAAGAGGAGGAGCTCCGGAACCGTGAGGAAGCGCTGACACTGGAGGCCGCCGAGCGCAACCTTGATCATGAGAGGTTGGAGATGAGGGAACGCCAGGTCACCCAGGCAGAGGACGACGTTGGCGCGCGCGAGGCTCGTGTTCAGGAGGAGGTCGACCGCCACGTGGCAGAGGCTCGCGCAGATCTTGTGAGCAGGTATAACCTGAAGCTGAAGCTGATTGAAGTCGAGGCTGCAGGCAGGACTGCCGCCCTTAGGTCCAAGCTTACTGAAGCGGAGCGATGTGCGGAGGCCGCCACAGCCGCCCTGGTCTCAGCGCAGACTGAGTTGGCCTCTACCTGTGCCGAGCTGCTTCCTCTTTAGCGGCGAGTTGACGACGCCGAGTCCATTGCGCAGCAGAACATGGAGGAAAAGCTCGAATGGCATACGCTGGAGCACATGCACGACCCCATGCTCCAGGAACTCGGGAACAAGGGCCAACACGGCCCTGGGCAATATCTGTGATGCGGACGCCCCGCATCCTCATGTGACCAACTATCCAGTTGTCTCCGCTTCTTCACTGATGTGGTGACGCGCCTAGAGAATCGCTCCGAGAGAGCTCGCCAACTTGTCGAGGAGAGGAGCCGCAGCCTGCTTGGGCGTGCATTCTCTCACGTCTTCAGCCATCTCCAGAACACGAACCCCCACTTTGACTTTGACGCTGTCATCGCCCCAGTGCCCGAGGCCATCCGGGGCGACCTGGCGCGGTAGGTGGAGGACAACGTGGATGCGCTTGTTAGGGACTTTGCTTCCGACAGGGTGGTAGTCGCTGCGGATGGTGGCGACGTGGTCAATGGTGGTGACGGTGGCGCCAATGATGGTGATGGCGATGCCAGTGACAACGACAGTGGCGCCAGCGATGCTTCTGGAGGCGACCAGGAAGGTGCGGTGAGTGACATGTCTGACTAATCCCGTGTTTCTCTATTGTTTATCCTGCACACAAAAGCTCGGACGCGGCCCCAAAGGTTGTAAGAGCATTTTGGGAGGGGAAGCCCCTCATGTAAAAAGACTGGCGTCCGTATGCTTTTAGGAATGATGTTGAACATATGCCTCCATGATCCTATGGGCCCTGAGGCATGCTTGTTGTTGTGTTCTACCTTTAGCCTGGACAAGTCCTGAACAGGCTCGCGAGGTCAAGAGCCCCCGAGCATCCCCTGAGGGACCCGCCGACCCAGTCGGGTGGGCCTCGCGAGAGCGAGTGTCGGCCGTGGTGCGGGATGCGCACAGCGCACGTGCGCTTCGCCCCGCCCCGCCCGCGAGAGGCTCGTGAGGGGAAGGCAACTAGTGCGAACTCCAAACTAGGGCGGAAACCAGACACAAGAAATCACACGAACGAGACAGGACACCCCCCCCCCCTTGCATACGCAAATGTAAATTAAATTTCAACTTAAACCCTAAGCAAGGAAGTTCAACCACAGAAAGCGAGGCAAAAAGCAAAAGGCCGCGTCCGGCACCTAGTCTAGTCTTCGACGTCTTCTCACCAGTGTGGAGCTAAGTGATGCCACTGAGCATGGGAGGGAGCCCCCGAGGCCCGAGGGCGGCTCTTCGGAGACTCCGGGGCGTGTACAACCCCACTCATTATTACGTGAGAGTGTCACGGGTGCGAGCTTCACAGGCACTGGGCCTTCTTCACAGGCACCGGGCCTTGCTTCATATCGCCAGACGAGGGCCCCCGCCTTGCGCCACCCTCGACCACCATTGACGGCGGCCGGATACCAAGGATGACGCCAATGGGGCAAAGGGGACGCCAGCGGTTCCCTCGGCGACCATGGTCCTCTCCCGGGGGTAGGCTTTGCAGCACCCCCCCCCCCCCGGCAAAGGGCCTACCTCCGGGGAATGCCTTGCTCCGTGCGCCGTGGGGAGGGGCCTGGCTCCTAGCCCCTCTCCTGCAACCCCCAGTGCGCTCCTCCTGGCGGAAAGGAGGCCGCTGAGCTGGGGCCGCCTTCCGCTGCAGTGACCTGAACCTCCTGCGACCCATGGTTAGCATAAGCTTGCTCCTGAGGAATTAGCGGTACCTAGTAGCTGCTGCTACCGCGCGGTTGGTGAGGCTTCCTTGAGGCTCCTGGAAAGGCTCGGCTTCTGGCATCTCTTCCTCCCAGCCTGACCCGAGGAACGAGCCAGGGTCATCTTCCAGCGCGTACTCCCGATCCACCATGCGGGGCACATAAGCCTCCAAGGTTGCTGCCTCAAAGACTTCACCGTAGTGCCCCACGCTTCATGTGGCCTGGCTTGACGCGTCGTCCTGAGGGTGGTAGGGCAGCGGCCCGCCCGGGCCATAGACGGCGATGCGCATGCCCTCGTTCATCGGAGGTGGTGTTGGTGCGGCCAGGCATCCGGCACCGATGGTTGAGCTGGTGTCGATGAAGCCTTGGGGCGCGCCTGAGGGCGCGCGGGCGCGGAGAGGCCCGCCACCTGGTCCGACCGGGGGCTGGGGTGGAAGGTGGAAACATAAGGGCGGCGCCCCCGAGGCCGCAACATCTAGGAGCTTGGCTACACGCTACAGCAACGCGTCCCGGCCGCTCTCCTGCAACCTGCACCGCGGCAGCTCCTGAGCCACAGTGAGCGCGACCCTCATGTTCGCTTGCTCCCGTCGGGTGTGCGGCACCGTGGCCGCGGCGTGGCTTGAGGCCCTTGCAGCTGATCGCACCTGCCACGGAGTAAGGGCAGGCAGCGCTTGACCGCGTCGCCCGCGCCTCGTAGCGTTCTGCAGTGCGCGGGCTGCCTGGGGTGCGGGGTTGAGGTCACCTTGGGCAGGCAGCGTGGCACGGGCTGGCCATGCCGCCCAGCGGTCGGCGTTGGTCGTCAGGTCGCCGGACATGGATGCGATGAAGCAGTGGAATGCAGATCGACGGAAGGAAGACTCCAGCCCATGTTGGGGAACGTAGCAGAAATTCAAAATTTTCTACGCATCACCAAGATCAATATATGGAGAGACTAGCAACGAGAGAGAGGGGAGTGCATCTTCATACCCTTGAAGATCGCGATGCGGAAGCGTTACAAGAACGCGGTCGGTAGAGTCGTTCACGAAGCGATTCAGATCGCGGCCGAATCCGATCTAAGCACCGAACAACGGTGCCTCCGCGTTCAACACACGTACAGCCCGGGGACGTCTCCTCCTTCTTGATCCAGCAAGGGGAGAGGATAAGTTGAGGGAAAACTCTGACAGCACGGCGGCATGGTGGTGATGGAGCTCGTGGTTCTCCAGCAGGGCTTCGCCAAGCACTACAGAGGAGGAGGAGGTGTTGGAGGAGGGAGAGGGCTGCGCCAGGGGAAAGGTGCGGCTGCCCTCTCTCTCCCTTACTATATATAGGGGGAAGTAAGGAGGGGGAGGCGCCCTAGGGTTCCCTAGGGGAGGGGCGGCAGCCACAGGGGAAACCCTAGATGGGTTTGGGCGCCCCCACCCCCTAGGAAACTTGCCCCCCCCCAAGCCGGGAGGGGCGGCTGCCCTAGGGGTGGCGCCCCCACCTCTCCTGGTTACGTGAGATGGTGTGGGAGGGGCACTCAGCCCCTTAGTGGGCTGATGTGCCCTCTCCCCTTGGCCTATAAGGCTCCATGCTTGTTGGGGCCTCCGAAACCCCTTTCGGACACGCTCGTCATCACCTGGTACCCCCGGAACAATTCCGGACTCCAATACACTTCGTACAATATACCGATCTTCACCTCCGGACCATTCCGGAGCTCCTCGTCATGTCCGGGATCTCATCCGGGACTCCAAACAACCTTCGGTAACCACATACTATTTCCCATAACAACTCTAGCGTCACCGAACCTTAAGTGTGTAGACCCTACGGGTTCGGGAACCATGCAGACATGACCGAGACGTTCTCTGGTCAATAACCAACAGCGGGATCTGGATACCCATGTTGGCTCCCACATGTTCCACGATGATCTCATTAGATGAACCACGATGTCAAGGATTCAAGCAATCCCGTATGCAATTCCCTTTGTCAATCGGTATGTTACTTGCTCGAGATTCGATCGTCGGTATCCCAATACCTCGTTCAATCTTGTTACCGGCAAGTCACTCTACTTGTTCCGTAATGCATGATCCCGTGACCAACTACTTAGTCACATTGAGCTCATTATGATGATGCATTACCGAGTGGGCCTAGAGATACCTCTCCGTCATATGGAGTGACAAATCCCAGTCTCGATTCGTGCCAACCCAACAGACAATTTTGGAGATACCTGTAGTGTACCTTTATAGCCACCCAATTACGTTGTGACGTTTGGTACACCCAAAGCATTCCTACTGTATCTGGGAGTTGCACAATCTCATGGTCTAAGGAAATGATACTTGACATTAGAAAAGCTTTTAGCAAACGAACTACAGGATCTTGTGTTATGCTTAGGATTGGGTCTTGTCCATCACATCATTCTCCTAATGATGTGATCCCATTATCAATGACATCCAATGTCCATGGTCAGGAAACCATGACCATCTGTTGATCAACGAGCTAGTCAACTAGAGGCTCACTAGGGACATGTTGTGGTCTATGTATTCACACATGTATTACGGTTTCCAGTTAATACAATTATAGCATGAACAATAGACAATTATCATGAACAAGGAAATACAATAATAACCATTTTATTATTGCCTCTAGGGCATATTTCCAACAGTCTCCCACTTGCACTAGAGTCAATAATCTAGTTCACATCACTATGTGATTGTAACGAATCCAACACCCATGGGATTTGATCATATCTCGCTTGTGAGAGAGGTTATTAGTCAACGGGTCTGAACCTTTCAGATCCGTGTGTGCTTTACAAATCTCTATGTCATCTCCTAGATGCAGCTACCACGCTCTAGTTGGAGCTATTCCAAACAACTGTTCTACTATATGAATCCGGTTTACTACTCATAGTCATCCAGATTAGTATCAAAGCTTGAATCGACGTAACCCTTTACGACGAACTCTTTTACCACCTCCATAATCGAGAAAATTCCTTAGTCCACTAGTTACTAAGGATAAGTTTGACCGCTGTCCTATGATCCATTCCTGGATCACTCTTGTACCCCTCGACTGACTCATGGCAAGGCACACTTCAGGTGCGGTATACAGCATAACATACTATAGAGCCTATGTCTGAAGCATAGGGGACGACCTTCGTCCTTTCTCTCTCTTCTGCCATGGTCATGTCTTGAGTCTTACTCAATATTCACACCTTATAACACAGCCAAGAACTCCTTCTTTGCCGATCTATTTTGAACTCCTTCAAAATCTTGTCACGGTATGTATTTATTTGAAAGTACTATTAAGCGTTTTTTGATCTATCCTTATAGATCTTGATGCTCAATGTTCAAGTAGCTTAATCTAGGTTTTCCATTGAAAAACATTTTTCAAATAACCCTATATGCTTTCTACATCATTTCTGATAAACAATATGTCAACAACATATACTCATCGGAAATTCTATAGTGCTCCCACTCACTTCTTTGGAAATACAAGTTTCTCATAAACATTGTATAAACCCAAAATCTTTGATCATCTCATCAAAGCGTATAATCCAACTCCGAGATGCTTACTCTAGTCCTTAGAAGGATTGACAGAGCTTTTCATACTTGTTAGCATCTTTCAGGATTGACAAAAACTTCTGGTTGTATCACATACAACCTTTCCTCAAGAATATCGTCGAGGAAACAATGTTTTGACGTCCTATCTGCAAGATTTCATAAATCATGCAGTAATTGCTAATATAATTCCAACAGACTCTTAGCATCGCTACGAGTGAGAAAGTCTCATCGTAGTCAACTCCTTGAACTTGTCGGAAAACATCTTAATGACAAGTTGAGCTTTCTTAATGGTGATACTTACCATCATTGTTTGTCTTCCTTTTAAAATCCATCTGTACCCAACAGCCTTACGACCATCAAGTAGTTCTTCCAAAGTATACACTTTGTTTTCATACATGGATCCTCTCTCGGATTTTATGGCCTCGAGCCATTTGTCGGAATCCCGGCCCACCATCTCTTCTCCACAGCTCGTAGGTTCATTTTTGTCTAGCAACATGACCTCCAAAACAGGATTACGTACCACTCTGAAGTAGTACGCGTCCTTGTCGTTCTACGAGGTTTGGTAGTGACTTGATCCGAAGTTTCATGATCACTAGCATCAGCTTCCACTTCAATTGGTGTAGGTGCCACAGGAACAACTTCCTGTGCCCTGCTACACACTGGTTGAAGTGATGGTTCAATAACCTCATCAAGTCTCCACCATCCTCCCACTCAATTCTTTCGAGAGAAACTTTTCCTCAAGAAAGGACCCGATTCTAGAAACAATCCCTTTTGCTTCCGGATCTGAGATAGGAGGTATACCCAACTGTTTTTGGATGTACTATGAAGATGCATTTATCCGCTTTGGGTTCGAGCTTATCAGCCTGAAACTTTTTCATATAAGCGTCGTAGACCCAAACTTTCAAGAAACGACAGCTTAGGTTTCTCTAAACCATAGTTCATACGATGTAATCTCAATGGAATTACGTGGTGCCCTATTTAAAGTGAATGCGGTTGTCTCTAATGCCTAACCCATGAACGATAGTGGTAATTCGATAAGAGACATCATGGTATGCCCCATATCCAATAGGGTGCATCTATGATGTTCGGACACACCATCACACTATGGTGTTCCAGGTGGTATTAGTTGTCAAACAATTTCCACAAGGTCTCAATTGTGTACCAAACTCGTAACTCAGATAGTCATCTCTATGATCATATCATAGACATTTTATCCTCTTGTCACGATGATCTTCAACTTCACTCTGAAATTACTTGAACCTTTCAATAATTTAGACTTGTGTTTCATCAAGTAAATATACTCAGCATCTACTCAAATCATCTATGAAGTAAGAACATAACAATATCCACTACGTGCCTCAGCACTCATTGGACAGCACACATCAAAATGTATTACTTCCAACAAGTTGCTCTCTTGTTCCATCTTACTAAAAATGAGGCTTTTCAGTCATCTTGCCCATGTGGTATGATTTGCATCTCTCAAGTGATTTAGAATCAAGTGAGTCCAAACGATGCATCTGCATGGAGTTTCTTCATGCGCACATACCAATAGACATGGTTCGCATGTCTCAAACTTTTCAAAAATGAGTGAGTCCAAAGATCCATCAACATGGAGCTTCTTCATCCGTTTTATACCAATATGACTCAAATGGTAGTGCCACAAGCAGGTGGTACTACCATTACTATCTTATATCTTTTGGCATGAACATGTGTATCACTACGATCGAGATTCAATAAACCATTCATTTTAGGTGCAAGACCATTGAAGGTATTATTCAAATAAACAAAGTAACCATTATTCTCCTTAAATGAATAACCGTATTGCGATAGACATAATCCAATCATGTCTATGCTCAACGCAAACACTAAATAACAATTATTTAGGTTTAACACCGATCCCGATGGTAGAGGGAGCATGCGATGTTTGATCACATCAACCTTGGAAATACTTCCAACACATATCGTCACCTCGCCTTTAGCTAGTCTCCGTTTATTCCGTAGCCTTTTATTTCGAGTTACTAACACTTAGCAACTGAACCGGTATCTATTACCATGGTGCTACTAGGAGTACTAGTAAAGTACACATGTATATCCAATATACTTCTGTCGACCTTGCCAGTCTTCTCATCTACCAAGTATCTAGGGCAATTCTGCTTCAGTGACTGTTCCCCTCATTACAGAAGCACTTAGTCTTGGGTTTGGGTTCAACCTTGGGTTGCTTCACTAGAGCAGGAACTGATTTGCCATTTCATGAAGTATCCCTTCTTGCCCTTGCCCTTCTTGAAACTGGTGGTTTCACTAACCATCAACAATTGATGCTCCTTCTTGATTTCTACTTTCGTGGTGTCAAACATCGCGAATAGCTCAAGGATCATCATATCTATCCCTGATATGTTATAGTTCATCACGAAGCTCTAGTAGCTTGGTGGCAGTGACTTTGGAGAAACATCACTATCTCATCTGGAAGATTAACTCCCACTCGATTCAAGTGTTTGTAGTACTCAGACAATCTGAGCACATGCTCAACGATTGAGCTTTTCTCCCTTAGTTTGTAGGCTAAGAAACTCGTCGGAGGTCTCATACCTCTTGACGTGGGCACGAGCCTGAAATCCCAATTTCAGCCCTTGGAACATCTCATATGTTCCACGACGTTTCAAAAATCGTCATTGGTGCCTCAATTCTAAACCGTTTAACATTACTGAACTATCACGTAGTCATCAAAACATGTATGTCAGATGTTCGCAACATCCACAAATGACGTTCGAGGTTCAACACACCGAGCGGTGCATTAAGGACATAAGCCTTCTGTGCAGCAATGAGGACAATCCTTAGTTTACGGACCCAGTCCGCATAATTGCTACTAACAACTTTCAACTAAATTTTCTCTAGGAACATATCTAAAACAATAGAACTAAAACGCGAGCTATGACATAATTTGCAAAGCCCTTTTGACTATGTTCAGGATAATTAAGTTCATCTAATGAACTCCCACTCAAATAGACATCCCTCTAGTCATCTAAGTGATACATGATCCGAGTCAACTAGGCCGTGTCCGATCATCACGTGAGACGGACTAGTCATCATCGGTGAACATCTTCATGTTGATCGTATCTACTATACGACTCATGTTCGACCTTTCGGTCTCTTGTGTTCTGAGGCCATGTCTGTACATGCTAGGCTCATCAAGTCAACCTAAGTGTTTCGCGTGTGTAAATTTGGCTTACACCCGTTGTATGTGAACGTTAGAATCTATCACACCCGATCATCACGTGGTGCTTCAAAACAACGAACTTTCGCAACGGTGCATAGTTAGGGGGAACACTTTATTGAAATTATTATGAGGGATCATGTTATTTACTACCGTCGTTCTAAGCAAATAAGATGCAAAAACATGATAAACATCACATGCAATCAAATAGTGACATGATATGGCCAATATCATTTTGCTCCTTTTGATCTCCATCTTCGGGGCGCCATGATCATCATCGTCACCGGCATGACACCATGATCTCCATCATCATGATCTCCACCATCGTGTCTCCATGAAGTTGTCTCGCCAACTATTACTTCTACTACTATGGCTAACGGTTTAGCAATGAAGTAAAGTAATTACATGGTGTTATTCAGTGACACGCAGGTCATACAATAAATAAATATAACTCCTATGGCTCATGTCGGTTGTCGTACTCATCGACATGCAAGTCATGATTCCTATTACAAGAACACAATCAATCTCATACATCACATATATTTCATTCATCACATCCTTCTTGGCCATATCACATCACGCGGCATATGCTGCAAAAACAAGTTAGACGTCCTCTAATTGTTGTTGCAAGTTTTTACGTGGCTGCTATAGGTTTCTAGCAAGAACGTTTCTTACCTACGCCAAAACCACAACGTGATATGCCAATTGCTATTTACCCTTCATAAGGACCCTTTTCATTGAATCTGATCCGACTAAAGTGGGATAGACTGGCACCCGCTAGCCACCTTATGCAACAAGTGCATGTCAGTCGGTGGAACATGTCTCACGTAAGTGTACGTGTAAGGTCGGTCCGAGCCACTTCAACCCACAATACCATTGAAACAAGATAGGACTAGTAACGGTAAGCATATTGAACAAAATCAACGCCCACAACAACTTGTTTTCTACTCGTGCATAGAATCTACGCAATACACCTAGCTCATGATGCCACTGTTGGGGAACGTAGCAAAAATTCAAAATTTTCTACGCATCACCAAGATCAATCTATGGAGAGACTAGCAACGAGAGAGAGGGGAGTGCATCTTCATACCCTTGAAGATCGCGATGCAAAAGCGTTACAAGAACGCGGCCAGTGGAGTCGTTCACGAAGCGATTCAGATCGCGGCCGAATCCGATCTAAGCACCGAACAATGGTGCCTCCGCGTTCAACACACGTACAGCCCGGGACGTCTCCTCCTTCTTGATCCAGCAAGGGGAGAGGAGAAGTTGAGGGAAAACTCTGACAGCACGACAGCATGGTGGTGATGGAGCTCGTGGTTCTCCAGCGGGGCTTCGCCAAGCACTACGGAGGAGGAGGAGGTGTTGGAGGAGGGAGAGGGCTGCGCCAGGGGAAGGGTGCGGCTGCCCTCTCTCTCCCTCACTATATATATGGGGAAGGAAGGAGGGGGAGGCGCCCTAGGGTTCCCTAGGGGAGGGGCGGTGGCCACAGGGGAAACCCTAGATGGGTTTGGGCGCCCCCACCCCCTAGGAAACTTGCCCCCCAAGCCTGGAGGGGTGGCGCCCCCACCTCTCCTGGTTACGTGAGATGGGGTGGGAGGGGCGCTCAGCCCCTTAGTGGGCTGATGTGCCCTCTCCCCTTGGCCCATAAGGCTCCACGCTTGCCCGGGCCTCCGAAACCACGTTTCGGACATGCTGGTCATCACCTGGTACCTCCGGAACAATTCCGGACTCCAATACCCTTCGTCCAATATACCGATCTTCACCTCCGGACCATTCCGGAGCTCCTCTTCGTGTCTGGGATCTCATCCGGGACTCCAAACAACCTTCGGTAACCACATACTATTTCCCATAACAACTCTAGTGTCACTGAACCTTAAGTGTGTAGACCCTACAGGTTCGGGAACCATGCAGACATGACCGAGATGTTCTCTGGTCAATAACCAACAGCAGGATCTAGAGACCCATGTTGGCTCCCACATGTTCCACGATCATCTCATCGGATGAACCATGATTTCAAGGATTCAAGCAATCCCGTATGCAATTACCTTTGTCAATCGGTATGTTACTTGCCCGAGATTCGATCGTCGGTATCCCAATACCTCGTTCAATCTTGTTACCGGCAAGTCACTTTACTCGTTCCGTAATGCATGATCCCGTGACTAACTACTTAGTCACATTGAGCTCATTATGATGATGCATTACTGAGTGGGCCCAGAGATACCTCTCCATCATATGGAGTGACAAATCCCAGTCTCAATTCGTGCCAACCCAACAGACACTTTCGGAGATACCTGTAGTATACCTTTATGGCCACCCAGTTACGTTGTGACGTTTGGTACACCCAAAGCATTCCTACGGTATCCAGGAGTTGCACAATCTCATGGTCTAAGGAAATGATACTTGACATTAGAAAAGCTTTTAGCAAACGAACTACACGATCTTGTGCTATGCTTAGGATTGGGTCTAGTCCATCACATCATTCTCCTAATGATGTGATCCCGTTATCAATGACATCCAATGTCCATGGTCAGGAAACCATGACCATCTGTTGATCAACGAGCTAGTCAACTAGAGGCTCACTAGGGACATATTGTGGTCTATGTATTCACACATGTATTACGGTTTCCAGTTAATACAATTATAGCATGAACAATAGACAATTATCATGAACAAGGAAATACAATAATAACCATTTTATTATTGCCTCTAGGGTATATTTCCAATAGCCCACCCCTACCTGGCGCGCCAAATGTCGGATATCGGGTTCCGGGAAAGCCCTTAAGGTTCGAACTCTGGGGTGCGCATGAAGATTTCCTCCTATCAATTCACGCCCTTAGCCTCGCCGCGGTCCCTAAGCTAGATCGATGAAATCACAACAAAAGAGACATGAGGTTTATACTGGTTCGGTCCACCGTTGTGGTGTAATACCCTAATCCAGTGTGGTGTGGTGGATTGCCTCTTGGGCTGATGATGAACAGTACAGAGGAAGAACAGCCTCGCGAGGAGAGGTGTTCTTGTGGTGGGTGGTGTGCTTGAGAAGGAATTGATCCGTCTCCAGATGAGCTGCCCTCCAATGTGGTGGCTAGCCTTATTTATAGAGGCCCTGGTCCTCTTCCCAAATATTGAGCGGGAAGGGATCCAACAACGACCATTTTGAATGGGGACTGCCAGTACAAGCTATCCTGACTAAAGGTGGTCTTCTCCTACCAAAGGTGCTGGTGGTGACGCCGTCTTGGGCTCCATGGTGACCTCCGTCCTGCCGCTTTGCTGGTCTTGGTCTCATCGCACCGATATGGAAAGCTTTGCCTGATGCCTCGGTACTCCGCGTCTGCACTTGCCCCCTTTGCACCAAAGAGGAAAGAAGGACACTACGCAGGCTGGCGCCCGCCTGGTCTTGGTCGTCATGGCTTGCATCATGGGGACCTCGCGAGGTACACCTTTCCTTGATCTTTCTGCCTCCTCGCGAGCCTGCCTGGTGAGGCCACTCCTGAGGAGGCCTTGTGTCGTTCGCCCCGTGAGGCTTGGCCCCTCGCGAGGGTCTTGAGTGTTGGTTGATGAAGACGGTCGTACTGGGCCACCGATTGATCCATGCAGCAGGCTGCAGGCAGGCAAGTCTGGAGACTCCCGTTCCCAGAACGCCGACATCGGTGTCGTCGTTGTTATGCCGGCATTTTTTTGTTGCGGCGTGGCCTGCCATTGTCGTCCCTGGCCTCAGAGGTGTTGGGATTGCTGGAACTGTTGCTTCTACGAGCTAGCCAGCTATCTTCGCCTGCATAGAAGTAGGACATAAGTGTTGTCAGGGCTGCCATGGTTTTCGGCTTTTCTTGCCCGAGGTGTCGGGTGAGCCATTCATCACGGACGCTATATTTGAAGTCTGCTAAGTCTTCGACATTTGGAAAGTCCATGATTTGGTTCTTTTTAATGAGGAACCGATTCCAAAGTTTGCGGGTTGACTCTCCGAGTTTCTTGATTATGTGACTGAGGTCGTCGGCATCTGAAGGCCGGACATAAGTGCCCTGAAAGTTGTCCATGAAAGCGTTTTCAAAATCTTCCCAGCTCCCTACGGAGCTCTCTGGGAGGCTATTCAACTAGTGTCGTGCTAGTCCCTTCAACTTCAAGGGGAGATATTTTATGGCGTGGAGGTTATCTCCGCGAGCCATGTGAATGTGGAGAAGAAAGTCCTCAATCCAGACGACAAGGTCTGATGTTCCATCGTATTGTTAGATGTTTATGGGTTTAAACACTTCCGAAAATTGGTCCTGCATTACTTCATCAGTAAAGCACATAGGGTGTGCGGCACCTCTATACCTGGCTACATCACGGCGTAGTTCGGATGACATCTGTGTTCGATGCTGACCTCGAACTTGATGATGTTGATCACGCCAGGTTTGGTGGTCGTCCTCTCGTGCCAGAGCACATCCTCTGGATCCATAGATTGATCTGGTCTGGCCGGCTTTATTGGCCAGGTCCTGATGTAGGTCATAAGTGTAGTCCAGGGCTGCTGTTTCCTTGCCTCTACGGCGAGGTGGTGCGGGTTGGTGTTCGGCGTGATAGGCCATTTTGTCCCACCCACATGGTGGTCGGTCTGGTTGATCAGCGGAATTGTATTTTGACAGAATTGGCTCAAGGGCTTCATCGTCAAATTATGGCAGCAGCCTGCGCTTGGGGTAACTCTTTACCGGTCTCTCAAGGCCATACTCTTTGGTGGCTAGGAGTCGTTGAGCGTGTCCTATTTAGCTTGAAGTTGGTGGTGTTTATTTTTTAGGCTCCACGAAGTGGCGATGAGTTGTCGCTTGAAGCGTTCTTGTTTGAGGGGTTCCTCTAGAACGATGAAATCTTCGTCACCGAGGCTCACATCCTCTTCGGAGGCAGGTAAGTAATAGATGTCCTCCAGTCCTCGTGACCAGCATGCTTGTGGCTGTACTGGCCCTCCTTCCTCTCGTCCTATTCGGACGTGGGCTCGACAGGGTGGTCTTCAGCGTTAGCTGGAGTTTCATTATTTCTTGTGCCAGTAGTGCTATCCTTTGCACGACGTGATCATGAGTGGCGTCGTTGACGTCAGTGCTTTGGTGGTTCTTCGACGGGCTTGTCCATGCCTGGGTCTTGAACGCCATCGTCATCCTTTTCCTCAGGAGTGTCCACCATGTATACGTCATAGGCAGAAGTGGCCGCCCAACGCCCTATAGTAGGCGGGTTTTGGCTTTGCTCGGCGTCGACATCGTCGTCCATGTCGTTGATGTCTTCGGAGGCGTAGTCTAGCATGTCGGTTAAATCCTCGACATTGGCTATTAAGTGGGTGGCGGGTGGGGTGTGAAATTCCCCGACCTCAACCCCCAGCCTGTGCTAGGTGTAGTTCGAAGACGAAGCTTCCGTAATTGCGAGAGGTTGTATTAAGCCTAGCGCTTCGTCTAAAAGAGAAAGCTGGATGGGAGTCAGCGGATCTGCGGGGCCGGACACTTGATCAAGTCCGAGGGCCGCAGACCTCAGTAGTTCGGAGTTAACTTCCAGAGGCGAGTCCGGCTCTCCGGTGACTGGGATAGTTCCGTTTGACTCTGATGGCACGATCGCGTCTGGGTCTCCGGTTGAGAGTTCCTTGATAGAAGAGAGTCCGACGGGGTCAATCCTCCCGTCGTCGGAAAACGTGATCTGCCCCAGATCTAAGGCCGAGGTAGTTGTGAGCATTGGCCCCTGGACATGATCTGATAGCGGATCCCAAGGGCCCTCTTTATGAGGGTGGGAAGGAGCAGTCGAGGCCGCGAACCCCTCGAAGATCAGATCCCCACAGATATCAGCGACATAGTTCAAGTTCCCAAACCTGATCTGGTGACCAGGGGCGTAGCTGTCGACCTGCTCGAGGCGGCCGGTCGAGCCGGCATGTAGCACGAAGCCGCCGAACACAAAGACCTGTCCGGGGAGAAAAGTCTTCCTGGACACAGTATCATTTGCTAATGAAGAGGCGCACCATCAATCCTTTCATTGACAACACAGGAGAGCTCTCAATGAAAGCACCTATGTCGGTGTCAAAACCGACAGATCTCGGGTAGGGGGGCCCAAGCTATGTGTCTGAGGATCAATGGTAGGAAAGGACAGAGGGACACTGTGTTTACCCAGGTTCGGGCCCTCTTAAAGGAGGTAAAACCCTATGTCCTGCTTGATTGTATTTGATGAGTATATGGGTTACAAGAGTTGATCTACCTCGAGATCGTGATGGCTAAACCCTAGATTGTCTAGCCTATCAATGTTATGATCCTGCCTCTGATCTAAACCCTCCGGTTTATATAAATACCAAAGGGGCCTAGGGTTGTACAGAGAAAGGAAACAGTATATCCGAACACCTAATCTTGCCATTCACGCATACAGGAGTACCAACCAGACACAAGAGGTGGTCCTCTTACTTCATCTTTATGGCCCATCAGTCCGCCCATATCGAATAGACCGGACGCCCGAGGACCCCTTAGTCTAGGACTCCCTCAGCGGGGTCCATAAGGAAACTAAGGGATATTAATGCCTCCTTTTAATAGAGAACCGGAACAAAACATTAACACATAGTGAATACATGAACTCCTCAAACTACGGTCATCACCGGAAAGTATCCCGAATACTGTCACTCCGGGGTTTACGGATCATAAAACGTAATAGGTGACTAAAACTTGAAAGATCAAATCTAGAACATAGATATAATGGTGATAACATAGACGGTTCAGATCTGAAATCATGGCACCCGGGCCCAAAGTGACAAGCATTAAGCATGGCAAATTCATAGCAACATCAATCTCAGAACATAATGGATACTAGGGATCAAGCCCTAACAAAACGAACTTGATTACATGATGAATCTCATCCAACTCCCTCACCTACCAGCGAGCCTACGAAGGAATTACTTACTCCCGGTGGGGAGCATCATGGAATTGGCGATGGAGTATGGTTGGTGATGACGAAGATCAAAGATTCCCCTCTCTGGAGCCCCAAACGGACTCCAAACCTGGCCTCCTAATGAAGAACAGGAGGTGGCATCGGCTCCGTCTCGTGAAACGTGATAATTCCTTCTCCCTGATTTTTTTCTTCGAAAGTAGGATTTTATAACGTTGGAGATAGGGTCTGCGGGGCCACTAGGTGGGCACAACCCACCTAGGCGCGCCGCGCGCCCTGGTGGGTTGTGCTCCCCCAAGGACCCCCGTCCCTCCAGTGGTTCTTGGCTCCAGTATTTTTCTTTTATTGTATAAAAATTCCCCAAAAAGTTTCATTCCATTCCGAGAATTTTTATTTCTGCACAAGAACAACACCATGGTAGTTCTGCTAAAAACATCGTCACTCCGGGTTAGTTTCATTCAAAGCATGCAAACTAGAGTCCAAAACAAGAGAAAAAGTGTTAGGAAAAGTGGATATGAAGGAGACATATCACTCCTCCGGTGAACTTCGAGGTCAATGGGCGCCACTACAACAAGGGATACTAGCTAGCAGATGGCATCTATCTAAGATGGTCCAAATTTGTGAAGACTATCTCAAACCCTGTGCCAAGAGGCAAGAACTCCCAGTTTGCCTAGTGTTAGAAGGCTTGCAGGAAGGATGTCGTGCGGGCATTTGGTGTGCTCCAATCTCGATTTGGTATTGCCGGTACCCCGCTCAGACCTGGTTGAAAGATCAAATGTGGGAAGTCATGACTTGCTGTGTCATCGTGCACAACATGATCATTGAGAGCGAGCAAGAAGAGCCAGTGTTCGACACTGAACCATATTACAGGCAGGGTCCTCTTGCCTAAGTTGATCACCAGCTACCGGCAACCTAGACCGCCTTCCACAACACGCGCCGAGAGATCCGATACCCACAGGTGCATCAACAACTGCAGCACGTTCTAGTGGAGTACCTATGGAGGCTCAAGGGCAACGCCTAGCTCGACGTGTGATGAAATATGAGTTTTTATTTGTTGAACTATTTGATTTGTATTGATTTGTTGAACTATTTGATTTTTATTGATTTGTTGAACTATTTTATTTGTACTGATTTCTATGATGAAATATGTGATAAAAATTCTGTTGAAATTGTGCCGAAGCACACCGAATATGGGCCGAAATTGGGCCAATTTGCACCGAAAGTGGACCAAAATCTGCGACTGGGGGTGACTTTGGGGGGGTCAGCTGGGAACCCGAGCCCCCTCATGCCTATTTTTTCGTCGACGCGCCCCCAGGCGGCGCTATCTCAAGCCCCTGGGGGCGAACGGCTGGAGATGCTCTAACGAGGTTCTATGTGGTTCTTCTACTGGATTGATAACCTTTGTTCTTAACTGATGGAAATACTTATGTCTATTGTACTGCATTATCCTCTCCTCTTCGAGGAAATTCCAACGTAGCTCACAAGTAGAAGGAAGAATTTTAGCGCTGTTACCAGGGAGACATCACCAAAACCTATCAATTACCTTCCCATAAACTATCATCTACTTTCTCTTATTTTCATTTGCCTTTTTATTTGCATTTGCCTCTCGTTTTCATCTCCCCTACTTCTAAAACAATTTTACAAAAAAACAAAAAATATTTCAGTTTTCTTGTTCGCTTGTTTTGTTGCTATATCTCAAGAAAACACCAAGTTGTATGATTTTTCCAATACCAATAATAATGATTTTATTAGTACTCCATTTGCTCCTCCCGCCACTAGTGCGGAGTCATGTGATATTAATGCTTCTTTGATAAATCTTGTTATGAAAGAACAATTTGCTAGTAGTCCTAATGAAGATGATGCATCCCTTCTTAATACTTTCATTGAATTATGCGACATGCAAAATAAAAAAGATGTGCATAATGATATTGTTAAGTTGAAACTATTTTTGTTCTCACTATGAGATCCTGCTAAAACTTGGTTTTCATCCTTGCCTCGAAATAGTATTGATTCTTGGGACAAGTGTAAGGATGCTTTTATTGCCAAGTATTTTCCTAATGCTAAGATTATTTATCTTAGAAATCAAATTATGAATTTTAAGCAACTTGAGCATGAACATGTTACACAATGAAATTAATGATAAGAAATTGTCCCACTCATGGTTTAAGCTTATGGATGATTATACAAAAAAAAGTGGGACCGAACTTTGTTTCTAGAAATCTTCTAGAATCTGCTGCATGTGGTACTTTTATGGAAATTACATTGGGAGAAGCTAGAAAACTCCTTGATGATATTATGGCAAATTAATCTAAATGGCACACCGAGAGAGCTCCAACTGGTAAGAAGGTAAATTTTATCAAAGAGATTAATACTTTGAGTGATAAAATGGATGCTCTTATGAAAATGGTTGATCATAATGATGTGCCATTATCTACATTGATTGAGCAAAATAATGCTGCTATTGATGTGAATTTTGTCTCTAGAAATAATTTTAACAACGATGTTTATAGAGGAAATTTAATCCTAGTCCGTTTCCTGGAAATTTCACTAATAATTATGCTAATTCCTATGGTAATTCATATAATAATAATAATAATAATAATAGGATACCCTCTGATCTTGAGAATAATATTAAAGAATTCATTAATTCACAAAAGATTTTTAACGCCATGGTAGAAGAAAAATTGAATAAAGTTGATGATATGGCTAGGACCATGGATAGAATTGCTCATTATGTGGATACCCTCAAAATTAAAATTTTGCCACCCAAGCATGATATTAATGAGTCTATTAAAGCTATCTATGTCTCCATTAATGAAAGTAAAGAAAGAACCGCTAGGTTGAGAGCTAAGCGATAATCCCTAAAAAAGGCTATTCCGCCCGGTTTTTATCGTAATCATGATGAAGATATTAAAATGATTGGGGTCTCACCTATTGAATCTTTATTTAGTAACATAAAACTTGATGAAAATGGACTCGATATGTGTCAACTTTAGCGTCCCAATTGTTCGCAGGATGGTGATCTTAATGATAAAAATAATAAAAAGTGGGTTTGGAGAGGTCAAGACTTTAGCTAGTGATGTGCCCACTACTTTGGATTACAAGGACTTTAATTATGATAATTGTTCTTTAGCTGAATGTATTTCCTTGTTGCAATCAACATAAATTCACCCAATGCTTATGAAAAAAATAAAGCTTTCACTGAACATATTGTAGAAGCTATGATGAAACCTCATGTAGAAAAGTTAGAGTTGGAAGTTTCAATACCTAGAAAGTTATATGATGAATGGCACCTGCTATTAAAGTAAAGATTAAAGATTGTGAGTGTAAAGCTTTATTTGATTTGGGTGCTAGCATTTCCACTATACCAAAATCTCTATGTGATGTGCTAGGCCTTACCGATGTGAATGAATGTTCCCTTAATTTGCACTTAGGCTGTGTTCGGGATAAGGGAATTTCACGGAAAATGTGGAGGTTTCCTTTCCTGTGGTCTTTTTCCCTTCAGAGGCATTCGGTATAAAGGAAGCAACTACAGAAAAACATAGGAATTGAAGCTCTGGTGTGCCTATTTCAAAGGAATCTGAACATCCACTCGTACCTCATTTTATTGCTGAGGCCCGAGGAAGGCCTGCTGAGCTGCACCATTTGTCTATTAAAAAATTCATACAGACATGGGCTGCTCTATGTGAGAGATAGACACTGTTTGCATGGTGCAAATGATTAAAGTAATGCAGCCCCAAAGACCCCTTTTCCTATGGTCCGAACGACACATAATTTTTGTTTCCCGTATTTACAACTCTGTAGGTTCTCGGTCGACGCTCACTCCAATTCCCATGAAGTTGTTATTTCCTTTGTTTTATCTTCCTTCATACCAAACAGAGCTTTAGTGGATTCCACTATTAAGAGGCCCAAAACAATTATTCCACCATTGCAAGCCTTTGTTCTTCTGTGATCCCGTCTAGAGGCCTCTGATGGTACTCTGCCGGAGGGGGAATCAATCACGGAGGGCTTCTACATCAACCTTGTTGCTCCGATGATGTGTGAGTAGTTCCCCACAGGACCTATGGGTCCATAGTAGTATCTAGATCTCTCTCTCTCTCTCTCTCTGTCATAAAAGGCTTTCACCCCGCTTTATATATAAAGCACCGAACCACAAGACCATGATACAAACTCACGCCACCACTGCACATGACACATACACCCAAGGCAAGATACAAAGGTGCCATGCACCGTCACACCACCCCAACGAGTACCAAGCCCTTACATATGCGCGAGGACGAACCACCTGGAGCCACCGGAGACCAATCCTCTGAGGGAGGTGAGACGGAAACGATGGAACAAGGACTCTGGGATGGTGCCTCCAAGAAGGGAATGACCACTGGTACCCACCACCATCCGATCCCAAAGATCGGGTATTTACCAGGAGTAACTCGAAGGAGAAAGGCTGTCGTGATGGAGCTACATGAAGGATACAATGTCCATGAACGCCAGTCCCATCGGCCAATACAAGATTGGGCAAGTGATGTACCCCAGCACACCCACCCCTCCGATGCAACCTAGCTCCACCAACCACCAGCGACCACCCACCAGCGTGGCCATGGCCACTCACCTGCACCCGAGGCGCAAGTTCCTCCCACGAATGTCGTGCCTCCCACCGCCAGGGGCCGCCGCCCTGCATCTAGACACGCCCAAGATCGACCAAAGTGATCGGCTTTGGGCCAAAGGACGCACCCGACCGAAGAAACCGCGGCATACGTCCCGCCTCGAACAACGCCGGAGCCGCGTTAGCCCACACACAGCCGGGAAACAGGGGAGGAGGGGGAGTGGACGCATCCAGGCTGGCACACCCCTCTGCCAGCGACGGGTGGCCCGAGCTTGTCGGCGCCTTCCATCCCTCTAGCTTGCCTCCCCACCAAACACCTCCTGTGCCGGCCCACCTTGGTGGCGACCACAGCTCCACACGAGGCCACCAACGCACACCCGCCTGCTGGCAAGGAGAGATCCCAAGAGACGCTGCCAATCACGAAGGAAGCTCAACGAGGAGCCTATCTGTGCAGCCTTCCATCGTCCAGCTGCCGAAACCTAAGATCCTGGCCGGCCCACCCACTGGCCAATCAATGATGTGTCGAACCACCACCCACTATGGCCATGGCTGCGACAGAGACTGACAGACCGTGCCGCCTTCGGCCCGCGCCGCCAGGCACCAGATCTGGCCTCGACCCCACTATCACTTGCGACCAAGGCACGCCCACCACTGCTGCACCGGTCATGCCCCCGCCACAAAGCCACCGCCATCTGGCCCTAGCTCGCTGCCATGCTATCGCGCCCACCGGCAGCATCGCATCCCAGGCGGTCGCCTCGACCCACGCCGAAGGCCCCCACCAAGGAGACAAGGCGGCCCCGCCGACGCTGATGCCTACCAAGATTTGCCCAGCGCGCCCTCTGGTGGCGGCGAGGAAAAGGAGGAGGGAGGAGGAGAGGCCCGCCGGTGGCGCTAGGATTTCTCCCGTGACATGAGTGGCAGGAGAGAAGGGGGATGTGTTCCAATTCGCCTCTCTCTCTCTCTCTCCTTCTGTCTCTCTCTCTCTCCCTCTCTCTTTGGTATTCAATACAATGTTCTCTTCGGAGATTGATTCGATGTAATCTTTTGCGGTGCGTTTGTTTGGATCCGGCAAATAGTGGGTTTATGGTCAGATTGTTCATTGAAAGTAATTGAGTTATTTCTGAACTTTATTATGTGTGATTGTTATAACTTTGTAATTCTCTCCAATCTATCTGTTTGGTTTGGCCAACTAGATTGATTTATCTTCAGTGGGAGAGGTGCTTTGTGGTAGGTTCAATCTTGCGATGTCCTCACTCTGTGACATGAGGGGTAGTGAGGCACGTATTGTATTGTTGCTACTAAGGATAAAACGATGAGGTTTGATCATATTGATTGGTTTTATTCTATCTACATTACATCATCATGTTTCAAGCATTACTCTGTTTGTTATGAACTTAATACCTTAGGATGCATGTTGGATAGTGGTTGAGGGGTGGATTAATAGTAGTAGATGTAGAATCATTTCAGTCTACTTGTCACTAACGTAATGCCTATGTGCTGATCAGGCCATGAATAACATCATAAATGTGCGCTATTCTATCAATTGCCCAACAGTAATTTGTGTATCCACTGTTTGCTATGTTCTTGAGAGAGATACCTCTAGCGAATGACATGGCCTTGTGGTCTATTCAATCCTATTACTAAAACCCTAAAAACATTGCTGCAATTTATTTACATTTATTTTGCTTTGCAATTTATATATCTCCTACTATCAGATTTGAACCTTGCAAATAAAGAGTACAAGGGGATTGACAACCCTCTTTCCCATGTTGGGTGCAAGTATTTGCTCTTGTGTGTGTATGTACTTCAAAAGGTCATTTGTGTGAATCTCCTATTGTTCGATAAACCTTGGTTCTTTTTTAGGGAAACACTTTCTGCTACTATACTGCATCACCCTTCTCTTCGGGGCAATCCCAACGCCTATCACAAGTAGAAACCACCCACTTGCTGGTACTAGAGGTGGCTAGGGGTGATTCAAGGTAAGGGTCGTTGGCATCTTCATCCATGTGGATGGCCTCCTCGAAGGCATAGTCAAGCACGTCGGTTAGGTCCTCAACCATGACGACTAGGTGGGTGGCGGGTGAGGAGAAATTTTTTGCACTTTCGATTTACATCCGATATAATCGTAGAACGAGATCTGGTTATCCGAGATCCCTAGGCATTGAATCTGATCTAACATCTCATTTAGAATTGTGAGGTCGGCCTCGCCCATATCTTGACGGTAGGCGGGGCTGATCTG
This sequence comes from Triticum aestivum, assembly GCF_018294505.1. Classification (NCBI taxonomy): domain Eukaryota; kingdom Viridiplantae; phylum Streptophyta; class Magnoliopsida; order Poales; family Poaceae; genus Triticum; species Triticum aestivum. Next base: position 468,845,545 of record NC_057798.1, on the reverse strand, counting down.
AAGTTTACCCAAGGTGCTATTAATCGTAGCCTTGGGGTTTTCACTGGTCGGGTTTGATTCCCGATCCATCAATAAAGTGTTCAAATCCGATCTCAATGCCGGATCCGTGGTGTAGGTTGATCCATGGTCCTACTCCGAGATTGAATCTGGTGCAGGGATGAGGGCATCTATGCGATCTTCGGGCTGGTCTGGCACCCAACCTGAGAGAGTGAGCACGCCATGGGAATCCTAGCATACCCTAGATACCCAAACCTGATGGTTTTGCCTGGGAGCAGTTCTCATCTGGCCGAGGTGGCCGGTCGAATCTGCGTACAACACCACTCTCCCGAAGCCTAAGAGCTGGCCAGGGAGAAAGGTACTCCCATAGTCGATGTCATTGTTGATCCGAAGACGAGCCATCGAGCCTTCGTGACCACACAGTGGGACATGTATGGACGACCAATGTCGATGCTAAAACCGGCGGATCTCTGGTAGGGGGTGCCGAGATGGTGATCTTGGCACGATGGTGAACAGGAAGTAAAGGGGACATGGTTTTACCCAAGTTCGGGCCCTCTCTAAGAGGTAAACCCTATATCTTGCTTGTATTGTATTGATTGAGAATGGGGTACAAGCTATAGGTGATCTACCTCAAGATCGTATGAATGAGTTCTAACCTCTAGGCCTTGAACGCGTGCCTCTACAGACTAAACCCCTTGGCTTATATAGGTACCGGGGATATCTAGGGTTTACACATGGTGGTTACAATCTAGGGATAAACATGTTGAACATTTAAACATGCCTTGAACTATACGCCAAGTCTTCAGAGATTCCATCTTGAGTACACCAAGGCACAGGGCATCCGTGGCCCATTCTTTAGTTGCGGGCGAGTCCTTGGCATGGCCCATAATTGGCAGGCGGACGTGTTGTACACCCCCTAATCCAGGACACTGTCACCCGGAACCACCTCGAGCAAAACAACCAACCACGGTGTGAGCGTACTGACAACCTACCCCACGCGTGAGCCGGCGCACACAAGCATGGCATGCGCCCGGCTAGCCCAAACTAACAAACCCGACAAGGCCCGAACCGATGACCACACGCCGAGCAAATATCTGCCGCACGCGAAGCCTTGACTGGACCTGCGTGTCGGCATCGACGTCCTACGATGGACTGGTTTGATTGTATCGGCCTAGCTGGCTCGCGGATGGCTGTCGTCGGCAAATGATTGTGGCCCCAGGCTCGAAAGGTGCCAGTGACGATGGCCCCAGGCACAAATCCCTGGTCCACCCATTCTTGACCGTCGAAGTTGGACCCTCCCACACGCCACACCACGAGAAAGGCCACTCGCAAGTGCGTTGAACCCACCCCTGAGCTAGTTGGTCAGAAAAATCTCACTTTGCCCAAAGACAAGAAGCAACTAGAAAGGTGTTGGGATGACATTTGGAGCTCTCCGGTCCCGTTTTGTAGTTGTTCATAGACATGCTAAATAATGGGATTCAGAGACCTTATGGAAGGTGATGACATGTTGTGTGATCATACACAACACAATTGTGGAGGATGAGGCAAGAATGTTGCATGAGCTCTTGAAATTTAGAATATGGGCGATCCTATCAAATTTTGAAAACAGAAACCGGTCGTGTTTGATGGGTTTGATCAAATGCATCAATAAATTCGGCATCGAGCAACTCAAAGAAAATTTGATTGAGCACCTATGGGTTGTTAAAAGCGCAACTAGAACGTATGTGCTACTTGATTTCAAGCTTGAACTACGTTAATTTGAAAACTTTATTGGATATTAATATTTAAGTTAGAACTACGATTTGATATGCGGTTATTTTGAGCTAGCGGACCTGAAAAAACCAGAAAAATTACTGCTGTGGTTGGAAGGCCGGCTCCCGCATCAGTGTCCGCGCACTAGCCCCCCATCGGTCCGCTGACGGGTGTAGTGTCTGATTTGAGAGTCGGCGTTGGAGATGCCTTAACTCAACAATTCATTTCCGCATACTTAATCAATAAGAGCATCTACAATCGGACGCCCCAAACCCGTCTCAAACGCCCGCGTGGACGGCATGGTCATTGACCAGTCATGAAAATTCGACCTAGACGGACTCCTTAAACGGGCCTCAAACGCATGGGCTGACTTGCAACCCTCATATCCAGCCCAAATATGGGGCGGATGTCGGGCGCCCGGGCGCGTCCGCCACGTTAGACTGACGTTGGAGTTCCACATCGGATCGCCCGGAAACCACGCCGCGTGGCGCCGGTCCGGCTTGCCGCCCGAGGCCAAATCCGACTATTTAAACTTGGCGTCCTCCAACCCTAGCCCGCCCACCTTCCCCCTCTCCGCACCGCCAGCCCGAGCCCATCCACCTCCTCTCTCCCGCTCTGGCGCTCTTCCCAGGAACATGCGGCGACCGACGCCCTCTTCGATGAGGTTGAAGCGGAGATGGATGCGCAAGCCGCCGCAGAGGAGCCGCAGGAGCCGGAGCTGCGCCTGTCGTCCATGTACCAGGCGCCGGGCACGGAGATAGTGGACATCTTCAATGAGGATTAGGCTAGTTGATCTACGTAGTACGTAGGATTGTTTTTTCTTTGCATGCTTTTATATGAATTTACGATTTCTAGTATGAGGTAACCAGATGCAGATGAGCAAATTTAAGGCTTGACCGTTCAGTGTCCGTGGACGCGCCATCCACGTATGTTTGATGGCCCGGATTTGCCTACTCCGAGTGTAGATGATCTAAGGAAAATCTGATGTGTTCGATCTTAGAAAAATACATAACTTTTTGTTTGAAATTACTTGACGCTGAGATGGACGTATCTAGCACTAGAGTATACCTGTCCAACTCACACGGCAATGTTTGTCGACAACATGGGCTGTCCAACTACGTATATAATCGAATGTAATCTTGCCATTTGACATTTTCATTCTTGTTAAATGGTGCTTGCATTGCATTTGCAAAGCTGTATTCATGTTTAAGCACGCGCCGCAAGGAGCAAAACACAGTTGCAAAGATGATGATGACGCCCAAGTTCCAAAACATGTGCAACATGGTGAGCAACGTGGGGAAGGCAGAGTAGGGTGGAGTGGAGTGGAGCTAGGTAGGGGGCAAAAAGCTAAGCTGCATCAATCCGTCCGCGAGTGCTGGAAGCAATTTACTACTGTAAGCAGGAGGTGTGTGCAGGCGGCGAAATGATACCCCGGGTCAGCTTTTTGATCCTGGCAAGCAAACAAAACCGAAAGCTGAAAGCCAGCCCAGCAGGGAAGGGAAGGGACGACAAGATGTGAGCTACCTGACTCATCAGACCAGGCTACAAAAAAGAAGATAGGGCTCCCTCCCTCTGCTTATCCCTAGACGCCATAGATACCCTGTCGCTGATCGGCGAAAAACACTGTTGTTACCATGTTACTACTGGAACCCAGTCATTTCATCCCGAACGAAAAGAACGCTTGTGTGCAGGCACCACCATGCCTCGCTGATCCCTCGGAAATACTGACGAGGAAGGGGACATGAGAAAAGCGGAGGCAGGATGTGGAGGAGACGGGGGAGAGGCATTGATTGCAGCTCCATCCAACCCCATCAACCGCCCCTGACATCACGCGCGGGTGGCAGATCGATCAGGCGCGGCGCGGGCATGCAGCTTACGTGCGAGATAAGCTTCGCATGACCGCCCTGGCACACAAGGGAAGGGAAGCCTCGCCAGCCAAGAGGAAGAGATCCACCAAAATCCATTCCAGTACTGGACTGGTACCATCACCAGCAGAAAAATTATGCCCGACACCTACCAAAATCCACGTACGTACTACTCCTACACACATACTAGTGCGTAGTAAGTACTAGTACCAGCCGCGAGATCTGTACGCAACTACACGCATCACGGATATCCTCTTCTCTTTATTACGCCCGGCTGCCGATGGAGTGACCCGGTCTCGTTATCCCCACTGTAGCGTACTACTAGCTGCAACGGTGTGGATGGCCGGATCGATTGATTGCAGGTGCGAGCGAGCGCCGTGTGACGGGCTTGAATGAGCGCCCGTATTCATTGCGGCTCAGCTGCAACAGCAAATGGTCCGAGCCCTAAACTTTCTGTTTATGGCGAAGCCGCTCATCAGCGGTAACGCGTGATCGAGCAGCTCTTGGCCTCGCAGTAATGGTGTTTACTGTTTAGCCTGCCCGCCCTCCATCCATGGGCGGAGCAAGTGGGGTTTGTCCTCCGGCCCTGCTTAGATTCCTGTCGAACCAACACGGATCGAATTAATACAGTGCGCGACAGCCAATGTGGTGCATACATACCGTTGGACACTCAAGAATTGAAACACCCTCGCAGTAAGGCTAGCCATAGTGGGGTAATATAAGTAGTATCATATGCTTGGGACTCGCAAACATGCTTATGTGGCAAGCAATTAAAGAAGAGAAAGATGGTTATAGTAATATAGGTAGATACCATAACATAATACATGTGATGCTACTATGTGTCATGCATGGCAATAAATAAAACCTCCTATGATACTAATCTATGATACTATGCACTATAAAGGTAGTAACATAGACTAGTAACATATACATGTTACTAGTCTAAGTTACTCCCCACTATAACCAACCTAAGTACAAGAGGGTCTTTTTTTTTCTTTGGAAACTGATTTTCTAGTGGGACCCTCTTGTATGGCAAATGTGAGCTGGTAAGGGCATTTCTAACAAACACTCAAATCGCCCGTAAACATTCGGACCGAGTTGTCCACAAGCTACAAGCCATCCAACATTGTCCTGTATTTTATCCACGGACCACAGCAAACGCGGGGGGGGGGGGGGGGGGGTCTCCTGCCACATAGGACTCATACATCCCTGGCCCACTCAAAACCGAGGTAGAGCCCGCGCAACGACAGCAGTCCGCATTATTTCCGCGGCAAAAGCACACTTTCTCTACCCTCTCCACTGCCATCCTGCCGCTCTCGACCCCAAATGTTGTCGGGTTTTTCGCTGCCGCATGGACCCATACAAAAAGCTGCCGGAGATGGTAGAGGTGAAGGATCCGGAGAAAATGGTCGCCTAGAAGATCAACTCGGCGACACGACAAGCCCGCCGCCTCAATGCGAAGGAAAAGAATAGGGCGGCGGGTGTGGCGGCCAAGACATGGGACGAGGTGCAAGGGTCGTGCGGGGCGCCGCCACCACCTTCGGCCATGCACACGACATCCTGGCCGAAGCAATATCAGCCTCCCTACTTCCACGTCGCCAAGAAGGCTCGACTTCACCGCTGCTTGTCCAATCACGGACGCTGGGCGTGGATTAGCTTGGTGCCCACTCTCCATTTGTAGGTATGTCTCAACCAGGCGACACAGGGTATAACAACATGGACAGGTGTCTGTTGGAGATGTCTCCAACGGAAACCCGCAAAAAAACTCCCACTTTCGTCTGCGGACAGAGAGCGACCAGTCCGGGAACACGGATGCGAAAGACAGTCATCCAACCGTAGCCGCTTACATTCGGCCTTCCAAATTTTTTTCTCGGTCCACACGATCAAGTAGCCGCATACAATGGGCACAAAAGTTCAAATAGCCACATGCAACACTAGTTTAAATTTAAAAAAGATCAAATATTTTACATCCGACCTTTTTGATTTTTTCCCAATCCACACGATCAAGTAGCCGTATCCAAATGGCACAAAAGTTCAAATAGCCGCATGAAAAGGGCACAAAAGTTCAAATAGCCGCATGCAACACTAGTTTAAATTCAAAAAAGTTCAAAATTTTTACATCCCAACGTTGTTGTCCCCTTTCACCACCCACTGATGCTCAATCAGATCCTCCTTGAGCTTCTCGTGAGTTGGCCGATGCCGAATTAGTTGATGCATATGAATAAACTCCTCAAATGTTGCCGGATTCTGGTCCGAAAGTTGGATATGATGACCCATGTTCTCAAATTCCAGTGTTGCGCCAGCATCGCCACCCTCATCCTCGACGATCATGTTGTGCATGATCACACAACATGTCATCACCACCCACAAGGTCTTCGAATCCCATTGTTTTGAAAGTCCACAAATAATTGCAAAGTGGGTATGAAGAACTCCAAATGCCCTCTCAACATCCTTTCTAGCTGCTTCTTGTCTTTGGGCAAAGTGAGCCTTTTTATGGCCAACTGGGTTTGAGATGGTGCTCACAAAGGTAGCCCATGGAGGATATATCTCGTCAACCGAATAGTAGCTCATGCTGTACTCATGTCCATTGATAGTATAGTGACAAGGAGGAGCTTTTACTTCAGTCGGCCTCGCAAACAACGATGGTCATTGCAACACATTGATGTCATTGTGAGACCCAGGCATGCCAAAGAAAGTGTGCCAAATCCAATGATCCTATGATGCAACTGCTTCAAGAATGATGGTGGGCTTCTTAACATGACCCTGATATTGCCCTTGTAAAGCCTTCGGGCAGTTCTTCCATTTCCAATCCATGTAGTCAAGAGATCCAAGCAAACCTGGCACCCTCTTGCTTCTGAGATTGCCAGGAGCCTCTCAGTGTCTGCCACAGTTGGTTCTCTCGAGTACTGAGGTCCGAGCACCTCGACCACGACAGTTGCAAACCTGCCCATGGCATCTCCGCATGTGCTCTCAAACGTCTGTATGTACTCATCCCACAAATCAGCGGTCGTGCCATGTGCAAGCATCAGGAGTGCAGTCGTGTACTTCTCGTAACCAAAGAAGCCAATCGTCCCCACGATATCCTTCTTCAGGATGAAGTAGTCATTGTAGGACCGAACGCCATGGTACCAAGGATCGAAGATGGTCATGCGCATCCGAAAACGCAGGCAAGAATGGTCAGCGAAGAGTGCCTCGGGGGCAAAGTAGTCGGCCATCAGTGTCAAATGTCCGCATGCCCTGTTGTGGTTGGCCACACGATGAACCTCAATTGAGCCCTTGAAATTGAGAACATGCTCCTCCGCATGCTCTGCGTCTTCAAGGACCGCCTGCATCATCATCGTCTCATTGGAGTACTCCTCCTCGTCCGACGAGCCATCAGAGGACTCAACATGATGCTCATATATGTACTCCAAAATCGGAATCCATTGCTACAAACAAGAAGGGACAGCTGTTTTCATCTCCTGCGATTCATCGAATAGTTGCTGGGCATGGTAGAGGATGGTACCTGGCGGCGGTCGGAGGATAGGAGGTTGAACGAAGAAAGAGGAGAAGCGGCGGGGAGCCCTGCTGGATCGCCGAAGGTGACAGAGACGCGGATTCCCGACAGGGGTTTGGCGTGGTGGTCGGGATGGTGGAGTGGCAGCGATGGCAAGAGAGAAAGAAGGAAGGAGATAAAATGGGGAGGATGGAGTCACAGGGTCTGGAAAGGGTTTTGGGTGGGCCTGGGTGGTGGATTCGTACGTTTTGTGTGTCCGGACTCCCACAAACTTCCCCCACTTTTGTCTCCATTTTGCGGGGGAAATCGTGTCCGGACCACCTCACAGACCGATACAAGGCCACGTTGGATGGCTTCCGCGGTTCGGATAGCACTGTCCGAACGGTTGCGGGAGGTTTATGGGTCCGCCTTGGAGATGCCCTAACAAGGCAAAAGGTGCAATTTTTAGTTTTCTTGAAGTTTAGGATGATTTTAGCACAAGTTAAGTGGCAAGCAATACAATCAACACAAACATGTCTAGAGTATGAGCAGCGTATATTGAACGACATTCAAGTGCAAGAAAGTAAAGGGGTAGAGTTTAGAAGATCAAACACAATGCAGACACGATGATTTTTCTCGTGTTTCCGATAGGTGGTGCTATCGTACATCCACGTTGATGAAGACTTTAATCCAGTGAGGTTAATGCCTGCGCGAGTCCACGAAGGGCTCTGATACGTCTCCAATGTATCTATAATTTTTGATTGTTCCATGCTATTATATTACATGTTTTGGATGTTTATGGGCTTTACTTTACACTTTTATATCATTTTTGGGACTAACCTACTAACCGGAGGCCCAACCCGAATTGCTGTTTTTTTGCCTATTTCAGTGTTTCAAAGAAAAGGAATATCAAACGGAGTCCAAACGGAATGAAACCTTCGGGAGCGATCTTTCCGGAACAAACGCAATCCACGAGACTTCGAGTGGACGTCAAGCTGCAGACGAGGCGGCCACGAGGGTGCCCGGCGCGCCCTAAGGGGGTGGACGCGCCCCCCACCCTCGTGGGCCCCTTGTTGCTCCACCGACGTACTTCCTTCACCTATATATACTCCCGTACCTTGAAAACATCGGGGAGCACCACAAAAACCTAATTCCACCGCCGCAACCTTATGTATCCGCGAGATCCCATCTTGGAGCCTTCGGCGCTCGGCCGAAGGGGGAATCGACCATGGAGGGCCTCTACATCATCTCCAAGACCTCCCCGATGAGTTATGAGTAGTTTACCACAGACCTTCGGGTCCATAGTTATTAGCTAGATGGCTTCTTCTCTCTCTTTGAATCTCAATACAAAGTTCTCCTCGATCTTCTTGGAGATCTATTCGATGTAACTCTTTCTGCGGTGTGTTTGTCGAGATCCGATGAATTGTGGTTTTATGATCAAGTTTATCTATGAGAAATATTTGAATCTCCTCTGAATTCTTTTATGTGTGATTAGTTATCTTTGCAAGTCTCTTCGAATTATCAGTTTGGTTTGGCCTACTAGATTGATCTTTCTTGCAATTGGAGAAGTGCTTAGCTTTGGGTTCAATCTTGCGGTGTCCTTTCCCAGTGACGGCAGGGGCAGCAAGGCACATATTGTATTGTTGCCATCGAGGATAAAAAGATGGTGTTTATATCATATCGCTTGAGTTTATCCCTCTACATCATGTCATCTTGCTTAATGCGTTACTCTGTTCTTCATGAACTTAATACTCTAGATGCAGGCAGGAGTTGGTCGATGTGTGGAGTAATAGTAGTAGCTGCAGAATTGTTTTGATATACTTGTTGCGGACGTGATGCCTATATACATGATCATGCCTAGATATTCTCATAACTATGCACTTTTCTATCAATTGCTCGACAGTAATTTGTTCACCCATCGTAATACTTATGCTATCTTGAGAGAAGCCACTAGTGAAACCTATGGCCCCCGGGTCTATCTTTTATTGTATAAGTTTCCCATCTACTTTTATTTGCATCTTTTACTTTCCAATTTATATCATAAAAATACCAAAAATATTTATCTTATCTTATTATCTCTATCAGATCTCACTTTCGCAAATTACCGTGAAGGGATTGACAACCCCTTTATCGCATTGGTTGCGAGGTTCTTGTTTGTTTGTGTAGGTGCATGGGACTTTTGAGGAGCCTCCTACTAGATTGATATCTTGGTTCTCAAAAATTGAGGGAAATACTTATGCTACTTTGCTGCATCACCCTTTCCTCTTCAAGCGAAAACCAACGTAGTGCTCAAGAGGTAGCAAGAAGGATTTCTAGCGCCGTTGCCAGGGAGGTCTTCGCTCAAGTCAAGACATACCAAGTACCCATCACAAACTCATATCCCTCACATTACATTATTTGGCATTTGCCTCTCGTTTTCCTCTCCCCCACTTCACCCTTGCTGTTTTATTCGCCCTCTCTTTCCCCATCTTCTCTCTCTTTCGCTTGCCTTCTTGTGTGCTTTTGTGTTGGATTGCTTGTCACGATGGCGCAAGATAATACCAAATTGTGTGACTTTTCCAATACCAATAATAATGGTTTCCTTAGCACTCTGATTGCTCCTCTTAATGATGTTGAATCTTGTGAAATCAATGTTGCTTTGATGAATCTTGTTATGAAAGACCAATTCTCTGGCCTTCCTAGTGAAGATGCCGCTACTCATCTAAACAACTTTGTTGATTTGTGTGATATGCAAAAGAAGAAAGATACGGATAATGATATTGTTAAATTGAAGCTATTTCCGTTTTCACTTAGAGATCGTGCTAAAACTTGGTTTTCGTCTTTGCCTAAGAATAGTATTGATTTATGGAATAAGTGCAAAGATGCTTTTATCTCTAAGTATTTTCCTCCCGCTAAGATCATCTCTCTTAGGAACGATATTATGAATTTTAAACAACTTGATCATGAGCATGTTTCCCAATCTTGGGAAAGAATGAAATTAATGATTCGCAATTTCCCTACTCATGATTTGAACTTATGGATGATCATACAAAATTTCTATGCCGGATTGAATTTTGCTTCTAGAAATCTTTTAGATTCGGCCGCGGGAGGCACTTTTATGGAAATCACCTTAGGAGAAGCTACTGAACTCCTTGATAACATTATGGCTAATTATTCTCAATGGCACACCGAAAGATCTACTAGTAAAAAAGTGCATGCTATAGAAGAAATTAATGTTTTGAGTGGAAAGATGGATGAACTTATGAAATTGTTTGCTACTAAGAGTGCTCCTATTGATCCTAATGATATGCCTTTGTCTACTTTGATTGAGAATAATAATGAATCTATGGATGTGAATTTTGTTGGTAGGAATAATTTTGGTAACAATGCTTATAGAGGAAATTTTAATCCTAGACCGTTTCCTAGTAATTCCTCTAATAATTATGGTAATTCCTACAACAACTCTTATGGAAGTTTTGATAAGATGCCTCTGATTTTGAGAATAGCGTTAAAGAATTTATGATCTCTCAAAAGAATTTTAATGCTTTGCTTGAAGAAAAATTGCTTAAAGTTGATGAATTGGCTAGGAGCGTTGATAGACTTTCGCTTGATGTTGATTCTTTGAAACTTAGATCTATTCCACCTAAGCATGATATTAATGAGTCTCTCAAAGCCATGAGAATTTCCATTGATGAGTGCAAATAAAGAACCGCTAGGTTGCGTGCTAAGAAAGGTTGCTTTGTAAAAGCGTGTTCTTCTAGTCTCCATGAAAATAACGATGAAGATCTAAAAGTTACTGATGTATCCCCTATTAAATCCTTGTTTTGCAATATGAATCTTGATAATGATGGGACTGGAGATGAGTCAACTTTAGTTAAAAGGCGTCCCAATGATTCGGAGTTTTTAGATCTTGATGCTAAATTTGGTAAAAGTGGGATTGGAGAAGTCAAAACTTTACATAGCATTGAACCCACTATTATGGATTTCAAGGAATTTAATTATGATAATTGTTCTTTAATAGATTGTATTTCCTTGTTGCAATCTGTGTTGAATTCTCCTCATGCTTATAGTCAAAATAAAGGTTTTACCAAACATATTGTTGATGCCTTGATGCAATCTTATGAAGAAAAACTTGAATTGGAAGTTTCTATACCTAGAAAACTTTATGATGAGTGGGAACCTACTATAAAATTTAGAATTAAAGATCATGAGTGCTATGCTTTGTGTGACTTTGGTGCTAATGTTTCCGCGATTCCGAAAACTTTATGTGATGTGCTAGGTTTCCATGATTTTGATGATTGCTCTTTAAACTTGCACCTTGAGGATTCCACCATTAAGAAACCTATGGTAAGGATCAATTATGTTCTTATTTTTTCAAATAGGAATTATGTGCCCATAGATTTTATCGTTCTTGATATAGATTGCAATCTTTCATGTCCTATTATTCTTGGTAGACCTTTCCTTAGAACGATTGGTGCAATTATTGATATGAAGGAAGGGAATACTAGATTCCAATTTCCATTAAGGAAAGGCATGGAACACTTTCCAAGAAAGAAAGTTAAATTACCTTACGAATCTATTATGCGTGCCACTTATGAATTGAATGCTAAAGATGGTACTACTTAGATCTATTCTTGCTTTTATGCCTAGCTAGGGGCATTAAACGATAGCGCTAGTTGGGAGGCAACCCAATTTTATTTTTGTTTCTTGATTTTTGCTTATGTTTAGAAATAAATATTTCATCTAGTTTCTGTTTAGATGTGTTTTCATGTTTTAATTAGTGTTTGTGCCAATTAGAACCTACAGGATAACCTACGGTGATTGTTAATTTGATTTTGCTAAAAAATAGAAACTTTTGCACGGACGAAAATAACTTTAATAAATCAGAGAAACGTGATTTTGCGTTGATTCTTTTTGCAGTAGATCAGTAGACAAATTTCCCAGGACTTCCTATTGTTGTAGGTTTTTTAGAGTTCCAGGAGTATTCAAAAGTTATAGATTGCTACAGACTGTTCTGTTTTTGACAGATTCTGTTTTTTGTGTCTTGTTTGCTTATTTTGATGCATCTATGGCTAGTATCGGGGGGTATGAACCATAGAGAAGTTGGAATACAGTAGGTTTAACACCCATATAAATAAAGAATGAGTTCATTACAGTACCTTATGTGGTGGTTTTTATTTCTTGCACTAACGGAGCTTATGAGATTTCCTGTTGAGTTTTGTGTTGTGAAGTTTTCAAGTTTTGGGTAAAGATTTGATGGACTATGGAATAAGGAGTGGCAAGAGCCTAAGTTTGGGGATGCCCATGGCACCCCAAGATAATCCAAGGACAACCAAAAGCCTAAGCTTGGGGATGCCCCGGAAGGCATGCCCTCTTTCGTCTTCATCTATCGGTAACTTTACTTGGAGCTATATTTTTATTCGCCACATAATATGTGTTTTGCTTGGAGCGTCTTGTATGATATGAGTCTTTGCTTTTTAGTTTACCACAATCATCCTTGTTGTACACACCTTTTGGGAGAAACCCACATGATTTGGAATTTATTAGAATACTCTATGTGCTTCACTTATATCTTTTGAGCTAGGTAGTTTTGCTCTAGTACTTCACTTATATCTTTTAGAGCACGGCGGTGGCTTTATTTTGTAGAAATTGTTGATCTCTCATGATTCACTTATATTATTTTGAGAGTCTTTTAGAACAGCATGCTATTTGCTATGGTTATAAAATTGGTCCTAGAATGATGGGCATCCAAGTTGGGTATAATAAAAACTATCATAGGAAGTGAATTGGATGCTATGATCAATTTGATACTTGATAATTGTTTTGAGTTATAGAGGTGGTGATATTAGAGTCATGCTAGTTGGGTAGTTTTGAATTTAAAGAATACTTGTGTTGAAGTTGGCAAGTCCCGTAGCATGCACGTATGGTAACCATTGTGTAACAAATTTGAAACATGAGGTGTTCTTAGATTGTCATCCTTATGAGTGGCGGTCGGGGATGAGCGATGGTCTTTTCCTACCAATCTATCCCCCTAGGAGCATGCACGTAGTGCTTGGTTTTTGTTGACTTGTAGATTTTTGCAATAAGTATATGAGTTCTTTATGACTAATGTGAGTCCATGGATTATACACACTCTTACCCTTCCATCATTGCTAGCCTCTTCGGTACCGTTCATTGCCCTTTCTCACCTTGAGAGTTGGTGCAGACTTCGCCGGTGCATCCAAACCCCGTGATACAATACGTTCTATCACACATAAACCTCCTTATATCTTCCTCAAAATAGCCACAATACCTACCTATTATGGCATTTCCATAGCCATTCCAAGATATATTGCCATGCAACTTTCCACCGTTCTGTTTATCATGACACGCATCATCATTGTCATATTGCCTTGCATGATCATGTAGTTGACATCGTATTTGTGGCAAAGCCACCTTCATAATTTTTCATACATGTCACTCTTGATTCATTGCCCATCCCGGTACACCGCCGGAAGCATTCATATAGAGTCATACCTTGTTCTAGTTTTGAGTTGTAATTCATGGGTTGTAAATAAATAGAAGTGTGATGATCATCATTATTAGAGCATTGTTCCTTATAAAAAAAGGCCAAAAAAAGGAAAGGCCAAAGAAAAAAAGAGAAAAAAATAAAGGCCAAAAAAAGGGGACAATGTTACTATCTTTTTCCACACTTGTGCTTCAAAGTAGCACCATGTTCTTCATATAGAGAGTCTCATTTGTTGTCACTTTCATATACTAGTGGGAATTTTACATTATAGAACTTGGCTTGTATATTCCAACGATGGGCTTCCTCAAAATGCCCTAGGTCTTCGTGAGCAAGCAAGTTGGATGCACACCCACTTAGTTTCTTTTGTTGAGCTTCCATACATTTATAGCTCTAGTGCATCCATTGCATGGAAATCCCTACTCCTCATGTTGACATAAATTGATGGGCATCTCCATAGCCCGTTGATTATCCTTGTCAATGTGAGACTTTCTTCTTTTTTGTCTTCTCCACACAACCTCCATCATCATATTCTATTCCACCCATAGTGCTATATCCATGGCTCACGCTCATGTATTGCGTGAAATTTGAAAAAAGTTTGAGATTACTAAAGTATGAAACAATTGCTTGGTTTTCATCGGGGGTGTGCAAGATGAGAGCATTATTGTGTGACAAAAATGGAGCATGACCAAACTATATGATTTTGTAGGGATGAACTTTCTTTAGCCATGCTACTTTGAGAAGACATGATTACTTTGTGAGTACGCTTGAAGTATTACTATTTCTCATGTCAATATGAACTTTTATTTTGAATCATTTGGATCTGAACATTCATGCCACAATAAATAAAATTACATTGAGAAATATGCTAGGTAGCATTCCACATCAAAAAATCTGTTTTTATCATTTACCTACTCGAGGACGAGTAGGAATTAAGCTTGGGGATGCTTGATACGTCTCCAACGTATCTATATTTTTTTATTGTTCCATGCTATTATATTACCCATTTTGGATGTTTATGGGCTTTACTTTACACTTCTATATCATTTTTGGGACTAACCTACTAACCGGAGGCCCAGCCCGAATTGCTGTTTTTTTGCTTATTTTAGTGTTTCGAAGAAAAGGAATATCAAACGGAGTCCAAACGGAATGAAACCTTCGGGAGCAATCTTTTCGGAACAAACGCAATCCAGGAGACTTGGAGTGGACGTCAAGCTGCAGACGAGGCGGCCACAAGGGTGCACGGCGCGCCCTAAGGGGGTGGGCGCCCCCACCCTCGTGGGCCCCTCATTTCTCCACCGACGTACTTCCTTCGCCTATATCTACTCCCGTACCCTGAAATCATCGGGGAGCACCACGAAAACCTAATTCCATCGCCACAACCTTCTATATCCGCGAGATCCCATCTTGGAGCCTTTGCCGGTGCTCTGCCAGAGGGGGAATCGACCATGGAGGGCCTCTACACCATCTCCAAGGCCTCTCTGATGAGTTGTGAGTAGTTTACCATAGACCTTCAGGTCCATAGTTATTAGCTGGATGGCTTTTTCTCTCTCTTTGAATCTCAATACAAAGTTCTCCTCGATCTTCTTGGAGATCTATTCGATGTAACTCTTTTTGGGGTGTTTGTCGAGATCCGATGAATTGTGGGTTTATGATCAAGTTTATCTATGAGAAATATTTGAATCTCCTCTGAATTCTTTTATGTGCAATTAGTTATCTTTGCAAGTCTCTTCGAATTATCAGTTTGGTTTTGCCTACTAGATTGCTCTTTCTTGCAATGGGAGAAGTGCTTAGCTTTGGGTTCAATCTTGTGGTGTCATTTCCCAGTGACAGCAGGGGCAGCAAGGCACGTATTGTATTGTTTCCATCGAGGATAAAAAGATGGGGTTTATATCATATTGCTTGAGTTTATCCCTCTACATCATGTCATCTTGCTTAATGCATTACTCTGTTCTTCATGAAGTTAATACTCTAGATGCGGGAAGGAGTCGGTCGATGTGTGGAGTAATAGTAGTAGATGCAGAATCGTTTCGATCTACTTGTTGTGGACGTGATGCCTATATACATGATCATGCCTAGATATTCTCATAACTTTGCACTTTTCTATTAATTGCTCGACAGTAATTTGTTCACCCACCGTAATACTTATGCTATCTTGAGAGAAGCCACTAGTGAAACCTATGGCCCCGGGTCTATCTTTTATCGTATAAGTTTCCCATCTACTTTTATTTGCATCTTTTACTTTCTAATCTATAACATAAAAATACCAAAAATATTGATCTTATCTTATTATCTCTATCAGATCTCACTTTCGCAAATTACCGTGAAGGGATTGATAACCCCTTTATCGCGTTGGTTGCGAGGTTCTTGTTTGTTTGTGTAGGTGCGTGGGACTTTTGAGGAGCCTCCTACTGGATTGATAACTTGGTTCTCAAAAATTGAGGGAAATACTTACGCTACTTTGCTGCATCACCCTTTCCTCTTCAAGGGAAAACCAACACAGTGCTCAAGAGGTAGCAGGCTCCACCCACAAAGGGTCCACGAAGTACCAACCTTGTCTATGCCATCATGGTTTACACCCACGAAGGACTAGCCTCACTCACCATAGATCTTCATGAAGTAGGCAATCCCTTGCCTTACAAACTCTTTGGTTCAACTCCACATCTTGGAGGCTCCCAGGTGACACCTAACCAATCCAGAAGACAACACTCTCTAAAAGATAACAGATGTTGTTGTTGCTGAAGAACTCCTTGCTATTGTGCTTCAAAAGATAGTTTCCTCAACACTCAATCATTCTCTCACAAATTTGGCTATGTGGTAGGAGAAGGATTGGAGTGTGAACCAACATGGGGAGGCTAGAAAAATCAAGGACCAAAGGTTGGAATGGAATCCCCTTGGTTTAAACACAAGTGTACATGGTTCTCTCTCAGAAAATGGAAATGGGAAGTGATAGTTTCATCCTGGTTGCTCTCTCTGAGCGTTGGTGGAATGCATGGGGGTATATATAAGAAGCACCAAAATTCTAACCATTACACACCTTTGTGCAATAGTCAGTGGGACCGGGGTGGAAACAGTCAGTAAGACCGGCTAGTACAAATGGTTTGAACTTTAGGCTTTTCGATGAGACCGGATGGAACAACTCGGCTAGACTGAATGGTGATGACCTAATCACTTTCCGCACTTCAGTGCGACCGGTTGAAAACACTCAGAAATTATGAGATGAAATCGATAGGTTGCATAAGGTTGGCAAGTGCTCTTCGGTAGGACCGTGTTGGAAACATGCCCTAGAGGCAATAATAAAATGATTATTATTATATTTCCTTATTCATGATAATTGTCTATTATTCATGCTATAATTGTGTTATCCGGAAATCGTAATACATGTGTGAATAAATAGACCACAACATGTCCCTAGTAAGCCTCTAGTTGACTAGCTCGTTGATCAACAGATAGTCATGGTTTCCTGACTATGGACATTGGATGTCATTGATAACGGGATCACATCATTAGGAGAATGATGTGATGGACAAGACCCAATCCTAAGCATAGCACAAGATCGTGTAGTTCGTTTGCTAAAGCTTTTCCAATGTCAAGTATCATTTCCTTAGACCATGAGATCGTGTAACTCCCGGATACCGTAGGAGTGCTTTGGGTGTACCAAACGTCACAAGTAACTGGGTGACTATAAAGGTACACTACAGGTATCCTCGAAAGTATCTGTTGGGTTGACATGGATCGAGACTGGGATTTGCCACTCCGTATGACAGAGAGGTATCTCTAGGCCCACTCGGTAATGCATCATCATAATGAGCTCAATGTGACCAAGTGGTTGGTCACGGGATCATGCATTACGGTACGAGTAAAGTGACTTGTCGGTAACAAGATTGAACGAGGTATTAGGATACCGACGATTGAATCTCGGGCAAGTAACGTACCGATTGACAAAGGGAATTGTGTACGGGATTACTTGAATCCTCGACATCGTGGTTCATCCGATGAGATCATCGAGGAATATGTGGGAGCCAACATGGGTATCCAGATCCCGCTGTTGGTCATTGACCGGAGAGCTGTCTCGGTCATGTCTGCATGATTCCCGAACCCGTAGGGTCTACACACTTAAGGTTCGGTGACGCTAGGGTTGTAGAGATATTAGTATGCGGAAACCCGAAAGTTGTTCGGAGTCTCGGATGAGATCCCGGACGTCACGAAGAGTTCCGAAATGGTCTGGAGGTAAACAATTCTATATAGGAAGTCCAGTTTCGGTCACCGGGAAAGTTTCGGGGGTCACCGGTATTGTACCGGGACCACCGGAAGGGTTCTGGGGGGTCCATTGGGTGGGGCCACCTATCCCGGAGGGCCACGTGGGCTGAAAGGGGAAGGGAACCAGCCCCTTGTGGGCTGGTGTGCCCCCCCTTGGGCCTCTCCTGCGCCTAGGGTTGGAAACCCTAGGGGTGGGGGGCGCCCCACTTGACTTGGGGGGCAAGTCCCCCCCCCTAGGCCGCCACCCCCCTCCCCTTGGAGATGGGATCTCCAGGGCCGGCGCACCCCCTAGGCCCCCTATGTAAAGAGGGGGGAGGGAGGGCAGCCGCACCCTAGTCCCTGGCGCCTCCCTCTCCCCCCGTACCACCTCTCCCTCTCGCTGAGTTTGGCGAAGCCCTGCCGAGATCGCCGCTGCTTCCACCACCACGCCGTCGTGCTGCTGGATCTCCATCAACCTCTCCTTCCCCCTTGCTGGATCAAGGAGGAGACATCTTCCCCAACCGTACGTGTGTTGAACGCGGAGGTCTTGTCCGTTCAGCACTAGGATCATCGGTGATTTGGATCACGACGAGTACGACTCCCTCAACCCCGTTCTCTTGAACGCTTCCGCTTGCGATCTACAAGGGTATGTAGATGCACTCCTCTCTCTCGTTGCTAGATGAACTCCATAGATTGATCTTGGTGAAGCGTAGAAATTTTTCATTTTCTGCAACATTCCCCAACAGTGGCATCATGAGCTAGGTCTATGCATAGTTTCTTTGCACGAGTAGAACACAAATTTGTTGTGGGTGTAGATGTTGTCAATTTTCTTGCCACTACTAGTATTATTTTGCTTCGGCGGCATCGTGGGATGAAGCGGCCCGGACCGACCTTACACGTACGCTTACGTGAGACAGGTTCCACCGACTGACATGCACTAGTTGCATAAGGTGGCTAGCGGGTGTCTATCTCTCCCACTTTAGTCGGAGCGGATTCGATGAAAAGGGTCCTTATGAAGAGTAAATAGAAGTTGGCATATCACGTTGTGGCTTTTACATAGGTAAGAAACGTTCTTGCTAGAACCCTATTGCAGCCACGTAAAACATGCAACAACAATTGGAGGACGTCTAACTTATTTTTGCAGCATATGCCTTGTGATGTGATATGGCCAAAAGATTGTGATGAATGATATATATGTGATGTATGAGATCATGCTCTTGTAATAGGAATCACGACTTGCATGTCGATGAGTATGACAACCGGTAGGAGCCATAGGAGTTGTCTTAATTATTGTATGACCTGCGTGTCAATGATTAAACGCCATGTAATTACTTTACTTTATTGCTAAACCGTTAGCCATAGTAGTAGAAGTAATAGTTGGCGAGCAACTTCATGGAGACACGATGATGGAGATCATGATGATGGAGATCATGGTGTCGTGCCGGTGACGAAGATGATCATGGCGCCCCGAAGATGGAGATCAAAGGAGTTATATGATATTGGCCATATCATGTCACTATTTGATTGCATGTGATGTTTATCATGTTTTTGCATCTTATTTGCTTAGAGCGACGGTAGTAAATAAGATGATCCCTCATAATAATTTCAAGAAAGTGTTCCCCTAACTGTGCGCCATTGCAAAAGTTTGTTGTTTCGAAGCACCACATGATGATCGGGTGTGATAGATTCCAACGTCCACATACAACAGGTGTAAGACAGATTTACACATGCAAAACACTTAGGTTAACTTGACGAGCCTAGCATGTACAAACATGGCCTCGGAACACAAGAGACCGAAAGGTCGAACATGAGTCGTATGGAAGATACGATCAACATGGAGATGTTCACCGATGATGACTAGTCCGTCTCACGTGATGATCGGATACGGCCTAGTTGACTCGGATCATGAATCACTTAGATGACTAGAGGGATGTCTAATCAGAGTGGGAGTTCATTAAATAATTTGATTAGATGAACTTAATTACCATGAACTTAGTCTAAAAAAACCTTTGCAAAAATGTCTTGTAGATCAAATGGCCCACGCTCATGTCAACCTCAACTTCAACGCATTCCTAGAGAAAACCAAGCTGAAAGATGATGGCAGCAACTATTCGGACTGGGTTCGGAATCTGAGGATCATCCTCATAGCTGCCAAGAAAGCATATGTCCTAGAAGGACCGCTAGGTGAAGCACCCATCCCAGAGAACCAAGACATTATGAACGCTTGGCAGTCACATGCTGATGATTACTCCCTCGTTCAGTGCGGCATGCTTTACAGCTTAGAACCGGGGCTCCAAAAGCGTTTTGAGAAACACAGAGCATATGAGATGTTCGAAGAGCTGAAAATGGTTTTCCAAGCTCATGCCCGGGTCGAGAGATATGAAGTCTCCGACAAGTTCTACAGTTGTAAGATGGAGGAAAATACTTCTGTTAGTGAGCACATACTCAAAATGTCTGGGTTGCACAACCACTTGTCCCAGCTTTGTCGGCTTTCTGGGAACGGGGGTCCCCAGACTTGCCTGCCTGCGGCCTGCGGCGTGGCTCAAAGGGGGCCCAGCACGGCCCATCTTCATCAGCACAAGCTCAAGACCCTCGCGAGGGGCCAAGCCTCACAGGGCGGACGACAAGGAGCTTCCTCAGGCACGGCCTCGTCAGGCTGGCTCACGAGGAGGCGGAGAGTTCAAGGCGTGGTACCTCGCGAGGTGCCCATGACGCAAGCCATGACGACCAAGGGCGCCAGTCGGGCGCCAGCCCGCGCAGTGTCCTTCTTTCCTCTTTGGTGCAAGGGGAGCAAGCGCAGGCAAGAGCATCAAGCAAAGGCGTCCATTTCGGTGCAACAAGACCAAGACCAGTCCAACGGCAGGATGGAGGTCACCGTGGAGCTCAAGTCGGCGTTACCACCAGAGCCTTTGACAGGCGAGGACCAACTTTAGTCAGGATAAGTGTACTAGATGTTCCCCTTCAAATTGGCCAATTGTTGGTGCCCTTCCCGCTCAATATTTGGGAAGAGGTCCAGGTCCTTCACCTATAAATAGGACTAGCCACCCACAGGGTGGAGGGATCGATCCATCTGGCCGGCAAAAAGAGAGAGACCACAAGAACAGACCCTCGCGAGGCTGTTCTTCCTTGTATTGTTCATCATCAGCCCAAGAGGCAATCCACTACACCACACACCGGAGTAGGGTATTACACCACAATGGTGGCCTGAACCAGTATAAATCCTGTATCTCTTGTGTTGTTCTTCTCGTAGTTTAGATCCTAGCGATTCGGCGAGGAACAGCTAGGTAGAAGGCGAAACCTCCGCGCGCACCCTAGTGTTCGAACCTCAAGGGTCTGCCGGAACCCTAAATCCGACATTTGGCGCGCCAGGTAGGGGTGCTCCGGACTTCGTCTTCCATCACCCTGTTCTTTTCCGACCGTCGCGACCATGTCTGACGCACGCCGGGTTCGCGCCGAGCACCGAGCCGCCCTCGCTTCCCGCATCGCCCAGACGGCTCACGTCGGCGGACGCCCTCGTCGTTCCCCGTCGCCTGCTGTCAACGCCGCCACCGGCCCGGCGGGGAACAAGCAGCAAGCATCATCCCAACACCCGTCCATGAGGCGAGACGGCCGCACCGCTACGCCCTCGCTCACCCCCGCTGGTTCTTCATCCCGCGCGCCCCGCGCGGCCATGGAGGCTCGAGCTGCGCTCATCGCGGTAAACGAGCTCCTACGCTACCGCCCAGTCGACGACGTCTATGAAGAGTGGCTCGACCGAGTCGCCGAACTCGTCCGTGCCGCTGGGGGCTCCCCCGCGCCATCCTTCTCGCTGCACCGCGCCCCGCCATGCGCGGGCAATGAAGGTCCTGGGGCGCCTCAGCCGCCTCCCCCTCAAGAAGGCGCCCTGGCTCCAAGGCACACGGCCCCTGGGCGAAACCCGCCCCGTCAGGAACGAGCGCGGCAGGAGCAGAGCTGCCAAGAGGTCCCACCCCCTTGAGAAGCTGCTCGAGCGCTCCTTGCTCCGGCTCGTCCCGACCACGCTCCTGCTCCAGCACGTCAAGACCCCGCGCTGCACCCAGCTGCGGCGCACGGGGACCCGCAAGATCGAGCCCTTCGTCCTCCAAGGCCTCCTGTGGCCACAGCGGGCTGTCGTGCCTTCACCACCGAGCTACGCACCGTCGCGTGGCTCGGCAAGTTCAAGCCAGACCTGCCTCCTCGCTATGACGGCACAGTAGACCCTGCAGAGTTCCTCCAGCTCTACGAGCTGGGCATCGAGGCTGCCAACGGAGACGAGAAGGTCATGGCGAACTGGTTTCCCATGGCTCTCAAGGACGGGGCCCGCACCTGGCTTCTGAACCTGGCCCCAGGGACGATCTCCTCCTGGGACGAGATGCGCACCCGCTTCATCGCCAACTTCCATGGTACTCGCGACCGGCCACCCGCCATGAGCGACATGCGCCGCATCAAGCAACAACCGGGGGAAACCCTGCAGAAGTACATCCAGCGCTTCAATAACGCGCGCCTCAAGATTCCCAAGGTGACCGAGGAGGCCATCATCTCAGCCTTCTCTGGCGGTGTGCGTGATGTCAAGATGAAGGAGGAGCTTGCAGTGCATCAAGATCTGTGCACTTCCTTGGAGCTATTCAATCTGGCGACCAAGTGCGCCAGGGCTGAGGAAGGGCGTCTCTCCCTCCTCGAGTTGCCTGCCGCAGACCCTGAAGAGAAGAAGCCCAAGGCCAAGGACGTGAAGTGCAAGGGGGCTGCCGTACTCGCGGCAGAACCAGACACCAAGCGGGGCAGGGATCAGCCCGAATCCTCCAAGGGCAGTCGGTACTGCGTGTACCACGACCTCCACACCCACAACACCAATGAATGCCAAGAGCTCAGGGCCGTGCGTGAAGGACGGACTGGCCGGCGTCCCGACCGCAACGACCGGGGCTACGGACGAGGAGGAGGAAGGAACGCAGGACGCTGGGAAGACCGCGGCCCACGTCAAGGCTGGCGCGACCAACCTCGCGAGGATCGCTGGCAGGACCCGCCTCGCGAGGGAGGCTGGAGGGATCAGCCTCGCGAGGATCGCCCGCAAGGTAACGCAGGCCTCCCTCCGCTACCGCCGCAGCCAAGGAGAAATGAGGACCGTCATCAGGACGAAGGGGCTGGGGGCTTCCAGGAACCACGTGCGATCGCCTGCATCCTAGGCGGAGCTCAAGCCCCAGCCTCTCAGCGCATCTTCAAGCAGTTCGCCCGCGAAGTGAATGCAGTCCTCCCCAAGCTCGAGGCCACGCGCCCTCTCAGGTGGTCGGCGTGCGCCATCACGTTCAGCTCAGCGGATCAGCTCAAGTGCGCGGCCACAGCCGGAGTCCTCCCGATGCTTTGTTCCCCAATCATCAGCAACGTGCTAGTCACCAAGACCCTCATCGATGGCGGGGCAGGGCTCAACGTCCTGTCCGTGGAAACATTCAACAATCTCCAAGTACCCTACAGTCAGCTTCAGCCCACCAAGCCTTTCTCCGGAGTCACCGACGGCTCCACGGTCCCGATTGGGCAGGTCCGCCTCCCTGTCACCTTCGGGGCACGCGACAACTACCGCACCGAGCTCATCAACTTCGACGTCGCCCACATTCGCCTGCCGTACAACGCCATCCTCGGGTACCCAGCGCTGGCCAAGTTCATGGCCGTAACCCACCACGGGTACAACGTCCTCAAGATGCCAGGAAGTGGCGGAGTCATCACGGTGCCCTGCGAAGAGAGAGACGCAGTTTGCTCCCTGGACAGAGCCGTTCAGGCCGCATCACTGGAAGACCCGGATCGTGGAAGCAGGAGGCTTCCCAAGGCCGCCCCCAAGAAGAAGAAGACATCGACCGG
The DNA here is from genome assembly GCF_018294505.1 of Triticum aestivum. Classification (NCBI taxonomy): domain Eukaryota; kingdom Viridiplantae; phylum Streptophyta; class Magnoliopsida; order Poales; family Poaceae; genus Triticum; species Triticum aestivum. The sequence continues at coordinate 468,821,889 of NC_057798.1, read as the reverse complement.
CCCGGCCCCTCAGGAGGCAGGTCCCTCTGGGCCCGCGCCTGCTCAGGGGGAACCTCCTGCCATCGCATAGGGAAGCGCGCCCGGTGCCCTCCTCAGGCAGGGCTCGGGGGCTCTCCCCTGGAGGGCCGTTGACCTTGCCAAGGTCACGAGGGAGGCACTTGGGCACCACGTGGAGGCGTGCTTCGAAGCACGTTTCCATCAAGAAGGAGCAAGGCAAGGAGGGCCAAACCCTCAGGAGTTCGTCAGCAAGGCCATTCAGGAGCTACAGGAGTCAAGGGTCATGAGAGGCAGCCGCCGCTTACCCGCTGTGGCCCCCCATCCAGGCGAGGATGGTGGGCTGCGCGTCTGCATCGACATACCAGGGCTCAACCAAGCCGCGTCTCAGGAGCGCCTCTGGCCTTCGCGAGTGGGACGCTGCGAGGGCCCGCCCCACGGTTACGTTCACATGCCTTAGGGCTCGCCGAACGCGGCTGCTACGTACCAGCGCATCATGAGGGCCATCCTGGAGGCTCAAGAGGTCAGGCGTTCCGCAGCCCTAGTGGAGATGGAGACGGTCCGCGAGGAGCCACCAGCGCCTCCGGAGCCTCCCGAGGCCCCAGGGCCTGGGGGCTCGTGAGGATCTGCTCCCGCAGCCCACCGAGTCTGCTGCATCAACACCCCTTCGTCTTCAGCGTCATCAGGTGACATCTTTCTAGTTTCATTTCCAGCTGGGAGCGCCCCCAGGGCTGCATTATTCCCAGGCCGCGTGGGTCCGTCCCTGTGGCATGTATCTCTTTTATTTCATGTTCTTAGCTCACCCTGCTGGGGCGCCCCTCGGGCTGCATTATCCCCAAGCCGCTCGGGTCAGACCCAGTGGCATGTACCCCTCTTGCATTTATCTTAGGGCCGTGTTTTCGACCCGTCATGCTTGTTATTTGGTGCCGGTTCATGGTACCTTTTTTATTCCTGGATGTCGCAAGCTTGCGCGTTAAAGGGGGGTGCCTGAGCATCGCGACTCAGGGCTCCTACCGGCTCTCCGGCCCTCACCCTCTGGTCTGCCCACGGCATCGCGCCCCGGCACACCAGCGACGGCTGAGACCAGCCCGAGAGCCGGGCCCCGAGGACGTAGAGTTTCGACATCTAACCATCTTGCGCGTTAAAGGGGGGGTGCCTGAGCATCGCGACTCAGGGCTCCTACCGGCTCTCCGGCCCTCACCCTCTGGTCTGCCAATGGCATCGCGCCCCGGCACACCAGCGACGGCTGAGACCAGCCCGAGAGCCGGGACCCGAGGACGTAGAGTTTCGACATCTAACCCAGCTTGTGCGTTAAAAGGGGTTGCCTGAGCATCGCGACTCAGGGCTCCTACCGGCTCTCCGGCCCTCACCCTCTGGTCTGCCCACGGCATCGCGCCCCGGCACACCAGCGACGGCTGAGACCAGCCCGAGAGCTGGGACCCGAGGATGTAGAGTTTCGACATCTAACCCAGCTTGTGCGTTAAAGGGGGGGTGCCTGAGCATCGCGACTCAGGGCTCCTACCGGCTCTCCGGCCCTCACCCTCTGGTCTGCCCACAGCATCGCGCCCCAGCACACCAGCGACGGCTGAGACCAGCCCGAGAGCCGGGACCCGAGGACGTAGAGCATCGGCATATAGCCAAATTTGCAGGAACACACTCCTAGATAAGGCTCAGCACCGGGCGCAACCCGCCTTGGGGTGGGCCCCCGTGAGTCCCGAGCTGGATCACGGGTGAACCAGCACACCTCGCCAGGCCCTTAGCGCCTTGCCGCCTCTCCAAGGCAACTAACGGTTGACCATCGTTTGTCGCGACAAACTCTCGTTTCTTCTGTGATGAGCCTGCAGGGTTCCCCCAGGAGCATCGTCATGCGAGGCCCCCACAGTGTTTTCTTCATCCTCGTCCACGCAAACCGCTTGCATGTTAAAGGGGGGGTGCCTGAGCATCGCGACTCAGGGCTCCTACTGGTTCTCCAGCCCTCACCCTCTGGCCATGTCCATGGCATCATGACCTGGCATGCCAGCGACGGCTGAGACTCGCTCGAGGGCCGGGACTCGAGGACGTAGAGAAGAAAGGGGAGTGGGGGCGAGAGGGGAGAAGCACATGGTGACCTCGCCAAACAACCCTCCGACGGCCAAGACACGGACTTAGCGCTGCACCAGGAAGCGTTCCTGACCCTCGAGATAAGTCACTCTCCAGGAACACTAGCTATCGCAGCACCGTCCCCGCACCTAATACCATTCCTTCTTAGCAACGTCGCTCTCCTTTCTCACTGAATGATGGCTGCTTGAGCGCCAAGGGGGACCTCCTGAGCATCGCGACTCAGGGGCTCTTACCGGGCCCCGGGCCACTCACCTCCTGGCCTTGACCACAGCATCGCGACCTGGCATACCAGCGACGACTGAAGCCGCCTTGGGACTGGGACCTGTCGGCGCAGAGCACCAAGCCCTCATGAGGTCTGACGGGAAGAAACTAAGCTAAGACGGAGTAACCATTTTGCACTGCTTCATAATGAGGATCATATTAACAAAAGGAGCTACAGACACCTTACAAGCCCCCCCCCCACGGGGTGTGTTCTTGGCTCCTCGCAGGGACAAAAGACGCATGTCCTAAGGAGTCCTAACTACAGGAACCGCCGCGGCAGACGCCATCATCAACACTGGGCCGTCAGGCTCCAGCGCCAACCTCATCCAGATCAGAGACGGCGGTGGCCTAATGAGCCCGTCCTGCTCTGAGAGCGGCGCAGGCTTGGGGGCTCGTAGCTGTCGTCGCTCGTCTCCGGAGTCGCGAAGGGCTCGGCGGAGCCGCTGGATCCTTTGAGGCGTCCGCTGCCACCGGAGGAGCTGCTGGAAGGGCGAGCGGCAGGCCTAGTCCTCGCCGCTCCGGAGCTCCGGCCGCTGCCTCTGGGGCAGCACTCCAGCTGGCACCCTTCTTCGTCGAAGACCTTGAAGAGCATCACGGAAGCGCCATCGAACTCCAGGTGGATCACGAGGGCGCCCCTCGTCCCACAAACCGGGGCGATCTCGCCCCAGCCATGGGTCATGAAGACCTTACCTGGAGCGACGACCTCGACATCCGCATCGATCACGGGGGCCTGGCAGTCGGCGTGCTGCAGCCGGAGCCTGAAAGGCCCCCTCGACGGGATCTCAAAGGCGAAGGAAGGAGGGAGGCGAATCCAAGATCGAGGAGGCATGGCGGCGTGGAGCACAAACTCTCGGGAGGAGCCCTCGGCGTGGATTCCAGGAGGAACAACGCGCACCGTTGTGACCCGCCGGCGCCGACGGCGGCGTCGTCCATGGCGCTCGGCGTCAGCTCCTGCAGGGCCTTCAAGGTGGGCGTACAAGGGCAGCGGAAACCCTGGCGGCGGCCGCTCGCACCAAGGCCTCGACACCTCCTGCCGCGCACACTCATCTCGGCGGCAGAGGACCAACCGCTTCTTCGGCGGGAGCGGGTCAGGACCCTCTCGGGGGGCCTTTCCCTTATCCTCTGCGGAGAACCGGCGGATCGGAGCCATTTCGGCAAGGCGGGGCAATGGCGAAGATGAAGAGGAGGAGGAATAGCAGAGGAAGATGAACTGGAATGGCTCGCGCCGTTCCATACTTATAGCCGGAGGAGGCCAACCGTCGGCTTCCACGATCGCAGGTAATCATGACCCGTTTTTGCATGCAAGGACTTGTCAGTTTGTGCAGTTGCCGAGGCGTCGTGGGGGAGCGGAGACGCCCACGTCCAATCAACCGCCACGCGACGCCCAAGGCCACAGGCTGTTAGGGCCCGCGACGCTTCGCACTTGCCCTTTCACCTCTCTGCTCGGCCAAGTCCGGGCGCGCCTTGGGCCCGGGGGCTACTGTCGGCGTTCTGGGAACGAGGTCCCCGGACTTGCCTGCCTGCGGCCTATGGCATGGCTCAAAGGGGGCCCAGCACGGCCCATCTTCATCAGCACAAGCTCAAGACCCTCGCGAGGGGCCAAGCCTCGCGGGGCAGACGACAAGGAGCTTCCTCAGGCATGGCCTCGTCAGGCTGGCTCACGAGGAGGCGGAGAGTTCAAGGCGGGGCACCTCGCGAGGTGCCCATGACGCAAGCCATGACGACCAAGGGCGCCAGCCGGGCGCCAGCCCGCGCAGTGTCCTTCTTTCCTCTTTGGTGCAAGGGGAGCAAGCACAGGCGAGAGCATCAAGCAAAGGCGTCCATTTCGGTGCAACAAGACCAAGACCAGTCCAACGGCAGGATGGAGGTCACCGTGGAGCCCAAGTCGGCGTCACCACCAGTGCCTTTGACAGGCGAGGACCAACTTTAGTCAGGATAAGTGTACTAGATGTTCCCCTTCAAATTGGCCAATTGTTGGCGCCCTTCCCTCTCAATATTCGGGAAGAGGTCCAGGGCCTTCGCCTATAAATAGGACTAGCCACCCACAGGGTGGAGGGATTGATCCATCCGGCCGGCAAAAAGAGAGAGACCACAAGAACAGACCCTCGCGAGGCTGTTCTTCCTTGTATTGTTCATCATCAGCCCAAGAGGCAATCCACTACACCAGACACTGGAGTAGGGTATTACACCACAATGGTGGCCTGAACCAGTATAAATCCTGTGTCTCTTGTGTTGTTCTTCTCGTAGTTTATATCCTAGCGATTCGGTGAAGAACGGGTAGGTAGAAGGCGAAACCTCTGCGCGCACCCCAGTGTTCGAACCTCAAGGGTCTGCCGGAACCCTAAATCCGACAAGCTGGACATTAACCTCCCGGACGAGGCGGTCATTGACAGAATCCTTCAGTCGCTCCCACCTAGCTACAAGAGCTTTGTGATGAACTACAATATGCAGGGGGTGGTGAAAACTATTCCTGAAGTATTTTCAATGCTGAAATCAGCGGAGGTAGAAATCAAAAAGGAACATCAAGTGTTGATGGTCAATAAAACCACTAGTTTAAAGAAAGGCAAGGGTAAGAAGAACTTCAAGAAGGATGGCAAGGGAGTTGCCGCGCCCGGTAAACCAGTTGCCGGGAGGAAGCCAGAGAATGGACCCAAACCTGAGACTGAGTGCTTTTATTGCAAGGGAAAGGGACACTGGAAGCGGAACTGCCCCAAATACTTAGCGGACAAGAAGGCCGGCAACACTAAAGGTATATGTGATATACATGTAATTGATGTGTACCTTACCAGTACTCGTAGTAGCTCTTGGGTATTTGATACCGGTGCGGTTGCTCATATTTGTAACTCAAAGCAGGAGCTGCGGAATAAGCGAAGACTCGCGAAGGACGAGGTGACGATGCGCGTCGGGAATGGTTCCAAGGTCGATGTGATCACCATCGGCATGCTACCTCTACATTTACCTACGGGTTTAGTTTTAAACCTCAATAATTGTTATTTAGTGCCAGCTTTGAGCATGAACATTGTATCTAGATCTTGTTTAATACGAGATGGCTACTCATTTAAATCCGAGAATAATGGTTGTTCTATTTATATGAGAGATATGTTTTATGGTCATGCCCCGCTGGTCAATGGTTTATTCTTGATGAATCTCGAACGTGATGTTACACATATTCATAGTGTGAATAGCAAAAGATGTAAAGTTGATAACGATAGCACTGCCGCCTTGGTCACATTGGTGTCAAGCGCATGAAGAAGCTCCATGCGGATGGACTTCTAGAGTCTCTCGATTATGAATCATTTGACACATGTGAACCATGCCTCATGGGCAAAATGACCAAGACTCCGTTCTCCGGAACAATGGAGCGAGCAACCAACTTATTGGAAATCATACACACTGATCTGTGCGGTCCAATGAGCGTTGAGGCTCGCGGAGGCTATCGTCATGTTCTCACTCTCACTGATGACTTAAGTAGATATTGGTATGTCTACTTGATGAAACACAAGTCTGAGACCTTTGAAAAGTTCAAGGAATTTCAGAATGAGGTAGAGAATCAACGTGACTGGAAAATAAAGTTTTTACGATCAGATCGTGGAGGAGAATATTTAAGTCACGAATTTGGTACGCACTTAAGGAAATATGGAATTGTTTCACAACTCACGCCGCCTGGAACACCTCAGCGTAACAGTGTGTCCGAACGTCGTAATCGCACTTTATTGGATATGGTGCGGTCTATGATGTCTCTTACCGATTTACTGCTACCATTTTGGGGATACGCTCTAGAGACAGCTACATTCACTTTAAATAGGGCACTGTCTAAATCCATTGAGACGACACCGTATGAATTATGGTTCGGGAAGAAACCCAAGCTGTTGTTTCTAAAAGTTTGGGGCTGCGATGCTTATGTCAAGAAACTTCAACCTGAAAAGCTCGAACCCAAGTCGGAAAAATGCGTCTTCATAGGATACCCTAAGGAAACCATTGGGTATGCCTTCTATCTTAGATCCGAAGGCAAGATCTTTGTTGCCAAGAACGGGTCCTTTCTGGAGAAAGAGTTTCTCTCGAAAGAAGTAAGTGGGAGGAAAGTAGAACTCGATGAAGTACTACCTCTTCAACCGGAAGGTAGTGCAGCTCAGGAAAATGTTCCTGTGGTGCCTACACCAACTGGAGAGGAAATTAATGATGATGATCAAGGTACTTCGGATCAAGTTGCTACTGAACTTCGTAGGTCCACAAGGACATGTTCCACACTAGAGTGGTATGGCAACCTGTCCTGGAAATCATGTTGTTAGACAACGGTGAACCTTCGAACTATGAAGAAGCGATGGCGGGCCCAGATTCCAACAAATGGCTTGAAGCCATGCAATCCAAGATAGGATCCATGTATGAAAACAAAGTATGGACTTTGACAGACTTGCCCGATGATCGGCGAGCGATAGAAAATAAATGGATCTTTAAGAAGAAGACGGACGCGGATGGTAATGTTACCATCTATAAAGCTCGACTTGTCGCTAAGGGTTATCGGCAAATTCAAGGGGTTGACTACGATGAGACTTTCTCTCCCGTAGCGAAGCTGAAGTCTGTCTGAATCATGTTAGCAATTGCCGCATACTATGATTATGAGATATGGCAAATGGACGTCAAAACGGCATTCCTTAACGGCTATCTTAAGGAAGAACTGTATATGATGCAGCCGGATGGTTTTGTCGATCCTGAGAATGCTAACAAGGTATGCAAGCTCCGGCGATCCATTTATGGGCTAGTGCAAGCATCTCGGAGTTGGAACATTCGCTTCGATGAGATGATCAAAGCGTTTGGGTTTATGCAGACTTATGGAGAAGCTTGCGTTTACAAGAAAGTGAGTGGGAGCTCTGTAGCATTTCTCATATTATATGTGGATGACATACTTTTGATGGGAAATGATATAGAACTTTTGGACAGCATTAAGGCCTACTTGAATAAGTGTTTTCCAATGAAGGACCTTGGAGAAGCTGCTTACATATTAGGCATCAAGATCTATAGAGATAGATCGAGACGCCTCATAGGTCTTTCACAAAGCACAACCTTGATAAGATATTGAAGAAGTTCAATATGGATCAGTCCAAGAAGGGGTTCTTGCCTGTGTTGCAAGGTGTGAAATTGAGCTCGGCTCAATGTCCGACCACGGCAGAAGATAGAGAAAAGATGAGTGTCGTCCCCTATGCCTCAGCCAGAGGGTCTATCATGTATGCCATGTTGTGTACCAGACCTGATGTAAACCTTGCCGTAAGTTTGGTAGGAAGGTACCAAAGTAATCCCGGCATGGAACACTGGACAGCGGTCAAGAATATCCTGAAGTACATGAAAAGGACTAAGGATATGTTTCTCGTTTATGGAGGTGACGAAGGGCTCGTCGTAAAGGGTTACGTCGACGCTAGCTTCGACACAGATCTGGATGACTCTAAGTCACAAACCGGATACGTGTATATTTTGAATGGAGGGGCAGTAAGCTGGTGCAGTTGCAAGCAGAGCATCGTGGCGGGATCTACATGTGAAGCGGAGTACATGGCAGCCTCGGAGGCAGCGCATGAAGCAATCTGGATGAAGGAGTTCATCACTGACCTAGGAGTCATACCCAATGCGTCAGGGCTAATCACCCTCTTCTGTGACAACACTGGAGCTATTGCCCTTGCCAAGGAGCCCAGGTTTCAGAAGAAGACCAGGCACATCAAGCGTCGCTTCAACACCATTCGTGAAAATGTTCAAGATGGAGACATGGATATTTGCAAAGTGCATACGGATCTTAATGTCGCAGATCCGTTGACTAAACCTCTTCCGCGAGCAAAACATGATCAACACCAGAACTCTATGGGTGTTCGATTCATCACAATGTAACTAGATTATTGACTCTAGTGCAAGTGGGAGACTGTTGGAAATATGCCCTAGAGGCAATAATAAAATGATTATTATTATATTTCCTTGTTCATGATAATTGTCTATTATTCATGCTATAATTGTGTTATCCAGAAATCGTAATACATGTGTGAATAAATAGGCCACAACATGTCCCTAGTAAGCCTCTAGTTGACTAGCTCGTTGATCAACATCATTAGGAGAATGATGTCATGGACAAGACCCAATCCTAAGCATAGCATAAGATCGTGTAGTTTGTTTGTTAGAGCTTTTCGAATGTCAAGTATCATTTCCTTAGACCATGAGATCGTGTAACTCCTCGATACTGTAGGAGTGCTTTGGGTGTACCAAACGTCACAATGTAACTGGGTGACTATAAAGGTATACTACAGGTATCCGCGAAAGTATCTGTTGGGTTGACACGGATCGAGACTGGCATTTGTCACTCCGTATGACGGAGAGGTATCTCTGGGCCCACTCGGTAATGCATCATCATAATGAGCTCAATGTGACCAAGTGGTTGGTCACGGGATCATGCATTACGGTACGAGTAAAGTGACTTGCCGGTAACGAGATTGAACGAGGTATTGGGATACCGACGATCGAATCTCGGGCAAGTAACGTACCGATTGACAAAGGGAATTGTGTACGGGATTACTTGAATCCTCGACATCGTGGTTCATCCGATGAGACCATCGAGGAATATGTGGGAGCCAACATGGGTATCCAGATCCCGCTATTGGTTATTGTCCGGAGAGCTGTCTCGGTCATGTCTGATGATTCCCGAACCCGTAGGGTCTACACACTTAAGGTTCGGTGACGCTAGGGTTGTAGAGATATTAGTATGCAGAAACCCGAAAGTTGTTCGGAGTCTCGGATGAGATCCTGGACGTCACGAGGAGTTCTGAAATGGTCTGGAGGTAAACAATTCTATATAGGAAGTCCAGTTTAGGCCACCGGGAAAGTTTTGGGGGTCACCGGTATTGTACCGGGACCACCGAAAGGGTTCCGGGGGGTCCACCGGGTGGGGCCACCTATCCCGGAGGGCCACGTGGGCTGAAAGGGGAAGGGAACCAGCCCCTGGTGGGCTGGTGTGCCCCCCCTTGGGCCTGCCCTGCGCCTAGGGTTGGAAACCCAAGGGGTGGGGGGGCGCCCCACTTGACTTGGGGGCAAGTCCCCCCCTAGGCCGCCGCCCCCCCCCCCCTTGGAGATGGGATCTCCAGGGACGGCGCACCCCCTAGCCCCCTATATAAAGAGGGGGGAGGGAGGGCAGCCGCACCCTAGTCCCTGGCGCCTCCCTCTCCCCCCGTACCACCTCTCCCTCTCGCTGAGCTTGGCGAAGCCCTGCCGAGATCGCCGCTGCTTCCACCACCACGCCGTCGTGCTGTTGGATCTCCATCAACCTCTCCTTCCCCCTTGCTGGATCAAGAAGGAGGAGAGGTCTTCCCCAACCGTACGTGTGTTGAACGCGGAGGTGCTGTCCGTTCAGCACTAGGATCATCGGTGATTTGGATCACAACGAGTACGACTCCCTCAACCCCGTTCTCTTGAACTCTTCCGCTCGCGATCTACAAGGGTATGTAGATGCACTCCTCTCTCTCGTAGCTAGATGAACTCCATAGATTGATCTTGGTGAAGCGTAGAATTTTTTATTTTCTGCAACGTTCCCCAACAGACCGAAGGGTCATCTTGATGGGACAAGTTGCTAGGTTTTAGGTATTGTCTATGTCAAGTGTTTCTCGATGGGTCTGGTTAGATGTGTTCGGTGGGACCGATATAGACTTTAGAGTTTTGGACACAGATGAATGTGAGAGTGTGGTTGAGGGTTTCGGAGCAATATCTCTAAGCACTTGAGCAGTTCATCCCCTTTTAATAGTATTACCTTTCCTATGTACTCAATGTGATCTTGGATCACTCAACCAAAAATGTAGAGTCTTGAAACTTTGCCAATGTTTGTCCTTTGCATTTTGACGGGTCCACAATTAATCCATGTACTTGACTAAGTTGAGTTTTTCCTAAAATGTAAGTAAGAGAAACATTAATCCAACAATATGTATGTTGACTTGAATTACCAAAACCACCAAGGGAGCAAATGTGCTTTCAGCGATAGAGGCACAAGCTTCTATGAGGACAAGCAGGTGGATTACTCGGAGCCGGAGGTGCATGCCCATCATCTGGGTACATACAACAACCAATCGGGCACGTACATTGAGTAGTCGGATTCATACACCGACCAGCAGGAGCAGGATGACGACGATGACATTGATCCGGAGGAATGACCGGACGATCACAAGAAGATGGGTAGGGAAGAAAGTTTAAACATGAAAAATGATGAATTTGTGTGATGTGTTATTGCCCACTAGCATTGATTAGATCCATGGCACGGAGCAAAAAGGGACAAAATTTTGGGACAACATTCATACTTGGTTCCATGAGCACAAGAATTTCGAGCCTACCTGATGCGGAGCATCCTACGAGCATCACCATGTCAAGAGTCTGTTTGGCAAGTGACATGTGCGACCTCTACTTCTCTTACATAAAGGTGAATCTTCTCCTTTACACGTGTTAACTTTACCCCTTCAAGGATGGTATACTACTTGACCCTCCACTCGTGTGCATACATAGGTATTTTCGGAACGCTATGGACAACGTGGAGGAGTGCAGGCGCCAAGGAACAACTACACCATCTGCGAGGGAAGCATGGAAGAGAAGACGGAAGAGGACGGATCTGTAGAGCCTACAGCGGTCGGACATCCGACACTCTACAGCGGCCGAACGACCGGTAGGGACTGGACGTCTGACGCTTGGAAGTACCAGCCTGCGCAAGCTACAGCGGCCAGACGTCCGTCTCGGACCGGAGGACCGGCCATCTCCGAACATCTGGTGCCACCTCAACAGCACCAAAATATCGGAAGTTCGAACCCTACCGGACGTCCGTACCCTCGCAAGCCACCAGACGACCGGTAAAGGCCGGACATCCGCTGATACGTCCATTTTGCATCATGCTTTTATGTTGATATTTATTGCATTATGGGCTGTTAGTACACGTTATGTCACAGTACTTATGCCTATTCTCTCTTATTTTACAAGGTTTACATGAAGAGGGAGAATACCGGCAGCTGGAATTCTGGGCTGGAAAAGGAGCAAATATTAGAGACCTATTCTGCACAATTCCGAAAGTCCTGAAACTCCATGGAAGTTATTTTTGGAATTAATAAAAAATACCGAGTGAAGGAAATACCGGAGGGGGGCCACCCACTGTCCACGAGGGTGGGGGGCGCGCCCTACCCCATGGGCGCGTCCCCTGCCTCATGGGCCCCCTGGCAGTCCTCCGGTGGCCATCTTCTGCTATATGAAGTCTTTTACCCTGGAAAAAATCATAATCAAGGTTTTGGGACGAAACACCGCCGCCACGAGGCGGAACCTTGGCGGAACCAATCTAGGGCTCCGACGGAGCTTTTCTGCCGGGGAAACATCCCTTTGGGAGGGGGAAATCATCATCATCGTCATCACCATCGATCCTCTCACCGGGAGGGGGTCAATCTCCATCAACATCTTCACCAGCACCATCTCCTCTCAAACCCTAGTTCATCTCTTGTATTCAATCTTTGTCCGAAAACCTCAGATTGGTACCTGTGGGTTGCTAGTAGTGTTGACTACTCCTTGTAGTTGATGCTAGTTGGTTTATTCGGTGGAAGATCATATGTTCAGATCCTATATGCATATTAATAACCCTCTGATTATGAACATGAATATGATTTGTGAGTAGTTACGTTTGTTCCTGACGACATGGGAGAAGTCTTGCTATAAGTAGTCATGTGAATTTGGTATTCGTTCGATATTTTGATGAGATGTATGTTGTCTCTCCTCTAGTGGTGTTATGCGAATGTTGACTACATGACACTTCACCATTGTTTGGGCCTAGAGGAAGGCATTGGGAAGTAATAAGTAGATGATGGGTTGCTAGAGTGACAGAAGCTTAAACCCTAGTTTATGAGTTGCTTCGTAAGGGTCTGATTTGGATCCATATGTTTCATGCTATGGTTAGGTTTACCTGAATACTTCTTTTGTAGTTGCGGATGCTTGCAATAGGGGTTAACCATAAGTGGGATGCTAGTCCAAGAAAGGGTAGTACCCAAGCACCGGTCCACCCACATATCAAATTATCAAAGTAACGAACGTGAATCATATGAGCGTGATGAAACCTAGCTTGACAATAATTCCCATGTGTCCTCGGGAGCGTTTTCCTTCATATAAGAATTTGTCCAGGCTTGTCATTTGCTACAAAAAGGATTGGGCCACCTTGCTGCACCTTATTTACTTTTGTTACTTGTTACCCGTTATGAATTACCTTATCACAAAACTATCTGTTACCGCTAATTTTAGTGCTTGCAGAGAATACCTTACCGAAAACCGCTTGTCATTTCCTTCTGCTCCTTGTTGGGCTCGACACTCTTACTTATCGAAAGGACTACAATAGATCCCCTACACTTGTGGGTCATCAAGACTCTTTTCTGGCGCCGTTGTCGGGGAGTGAAGCGCCTTTGGTAAGTGGAACTTGGTAAGGAAAAATTTATATAGTGTGCTGAAATTTATCGTCACTTGATACTATGGAACATAATCCTTTGAGGGGCTTGTTCGGGGTATCTTCACCCCGACCAGTAGAGCAAAGAGTTGCTCCTCAACCTACTGAACCTACTGAAAATGTTTACTTTGAAATTCCTTCAGGTATGGTAGAGAAACTGCTAGCTAATCCTTTTACAGGAGATGGAACATTGCATCCTGATTTGCACCTAATATATGTGGATGAAGTTTGGGGATTATTTAATCTTGTAGGTATGCCCGAGGATGTTATCAAGAAGAAGGTATTCTATTTAGATTTGAAGGGAAAGGGATTGACATGGTTTAGGCTATGTGATGATATGGGATCATGGAAATACAACCGACTGAAATTGGAATTTCATCAGAAGTTTTATCCTATGCATCTTGTTCATCGTGATCCTAATTATATTTATAATTTTTGGCCTCACGAAGGATAAGGCACCGCTCAAGCTTTGGGGAGGCTTAAGTCAATGTTATATTCATGCCCCAATCATGAGCTCTCAAGAGAAATGATTATTCAAAAATTTTACGCTCGGCTTTCTCTCAACAATCGCTCCATGCTCGATACTTCTTGTACTGGTTCTTTTATGATGAAGACTATTGAATTCAGATGAGATTTATTGGAAAGAATTAAACACAACTCTGAAGATTGGGATCTCGACGAAGGTAAGGAGTCAGGTATGACACCTAAGCTTGATTGTGTTAAATCTTTTATGGATACCGATGCTTTCCGTGAATTTAGCACTAAATATGGACTTGACTCTGAGATAGTAGCTTCTTTTTGTGAATCATTTGCTACTCATGTTGACCTCCGTAAGGAGAAGTGGTTTAAATATAATCATCCCATTGAAGTAAAAGTAGTTGCACCTATTAAAGTTGAAGAAAATACTATCACTTGTAATGATCCTATTGTTCCTACTACCTATATTGAGAAACCACCTTTCCCTGTTAGGATAAAGGATCATGCTAAAGCTTCAATTGTGGTTCATAAGAGTAATACTAGAACACCTACACCACCTGAGCAAATTAAAGTTGAACCTAGTATTGCTATGGTTAAAGATCTCTTGGCTAATAATATTGATGGGCATGTTATTTACTTTTGTTATGAAGCTGCTAGAATTGCTAGACCCGATACTAAGAATAAACATAGACCTGTTGTAGGCATGCCTGTTATTTATGTTGAAATAGGAGATCATTGTTATCATGGCCTTTGTGATATGGGTGCTAGTGCAAGTGCAATACCTCATTCCTTATACAAAGAAATTATGCATGATATTGCACCTGCTGAGATAGAAGAAATTGATGTTACAATTAATCTTGCCAATAGAGATACTATTTCACCAGTTGGGATTGTTAGAGATGTTGAAGTCTTGTGTGGGAAAGTTAAATATCCCGCTGATTTTCTTGTTCTTGGTTCCCCACAAGATGACTTTTGTCCCATTATATTTGGTAGATCCTTCTTGAATATTGTTAATGCTAAGATAGACTGCGAAAAGGATATTGTTACGATTGGTTTAGGGTATATGTCTCATGACTTTAATTTTGCCAAATTTCATAGACAACCCCATGATAAAGAATTGCCTAGTGAGGATGAAATTATTGGTCTTCCTTCTATTGTCGTGCCTCATAACGATCCTTTAGAACAATATTTGCTAGACCATGAAAATGATATGTTTATGAATGAAAGAAGGGAAATAGATGAAGTATTCTTTAAACAGGGACCTATTTTGAAACACAACTTGCGTGTTGAAATTCTAGGGGATCCTCCACCACCCAAAGGTGATCCCGTGTTTGAGCTTAAACCACTACCAGATACTCTTAAATATGCTTATCTTGATGAAAAGAAAATATATCCTATTATTATCAGTGCTAACCTTTCAAAGCAGGAAGAGGAGAAATTATTGAAAACTATGAAGAAGCACTGTGCTGCTATTGGATATACTCTTGATGATCATAAGGGCATTAGTCCCACTCTATGCCAACACAGAATAAAATTGGAGAAAGACGCCAAACCAGTTGTTGATCACCAATGGCGGTTAAATCCTAAGATGAAAGAAGTGGTAAGAAAAGAAATACTAAAGCTCCTGGAGGCAGGTATAATTTATCCCGTTGCTGATAGTCAGTGGGTAAGTCCTGTCCATTGTGTCCCTAAGAAGGGAGGTATTACAGTCATTCCTAATGATAAAGATGAATTGATCCCGCAAAGAATTGTTACAGGTTATAGGATGGTAATTGATTTCTGCAAATTAAATAAATCTATCATTACCCTTTGCGTTTTATTGATCAAATGCTAGAAAGATTATCCAAACACACACATTTTTGCTTTCTGGATAGTTACTCTGGTTTCTCTCAAATACCTATGTCAAAAGAGGATCAAGAAAAGACCACTTTTACTTGCCCTTTCGGTACTTTTGCTTATAGACGTATGCCCTTTGGTTTATGTAAGGCACCTGCTCCCTTTCAAAGATGCATGATGGCTATATTCTCTGACTTTTGTGAAAAGATTGTTGAGGTTTTCATGGATGATTTCTCTGTTTATGGATCTTCTTTTGATGATTGCTTGAGCAACCTTGATCGAGTTTTGCAGAGATGCGAAGATACTAATCTTGTATTGAATTGGGAGAAGTGCCACTTTATGGTTAATGAAGGTATTGTCTTGGGGCATAAAATTTCTGAAAGAGGTATTGAGGTTGATAAAGCTAAAGTTGATGCTATTGAAAAGATGTCATGTCCTAAAGACATTAAAGGTATAAGAAGTTTCCTTGGTCATGCCAGTATTTATAGGAGGTTTATTAAGGACTTCTCTAAAATTTCTAGGCCTTTGACTAATCTCTTACAAAAATATATTCCTTTTGCCTTCGATGAAGATTGTGTAGAAGCATTTTAAATACTTAAGAAAGCTTTGATTTCTGCACCTATTGTGCAGCCACCTGATTGGAATTTACCCTTTGAAATTATGTGTGATGCTAGTGATTATGCTGTAGGTGCTGTTCTAGGACAAAGAGTTGATAAGAAACTAAATGTTATTCAATATGCTAGTAAAACTCTAGACAGTGCCCAGAGAAATTATGCTACTACTGAAAAAGAATTTTTAGCAGTTGTATTTGCTTGTGATAAGTTCAGACCTTATATTGTTGATTGTAAAGTAACTGTTCACACTGATCATGCTTCTATTAAATATCTTATGGAAAAGAAAGATGCTAAACCTAGACTTATTAGATGGGTTCTCTTGCTACAAGAATTTGATTTGCATATTATTAATAGAAAGGGAGCTAAGAACCCTGTTGCGGACAACTTGTCTAGGTTAGAGAATGTTCTTGATGACCCACTACCTATTGATGATAGCTTTCCTGATGAACAATTAGCTGTCATAAATGCTTCTCGTACTGCTCCATGGTATGTTGATTATGCTAATTACATTGTTGCTAAATTTATACCACCTAGTTTCACATACCAGCAAAAGAAAAAGTTCTTCTATGATTTAAGACATTACTTATGGGATGACCCACACCTTTATAAAGAAGGAGTAGATGGTGTTATTAGACGTTGTGTACCTGAACATGAATAGGAATAGATCCTACGCAAGTGTCACTCCGAGGCTTATGAAGGACACCACGCTGGAGATAGAACTGCGTATAAGGTATTGCAATCCGATTTTTATTGGCCTACTCTCTTCAAGGATGCCCGTAAGTTTGTATTGTCTTGTGATGAATGTCAAAGAATTGGTAATATTAGTAGGCATCAAGAAATGCCTATGAATTATTCTCTTGTTATTGAACCATTTGATGTTTGGGGCTTTGATTATATGGAACTGTTTCCTTCCTCTAATGGGTATAAACATATATTAGTTATTGTTGATTATGTTACTAAGTGGGTAGAAGTTATTCCAACTAGTAGTGTTGATCATAACACCTCTATTAAGATTCTTAAAGAAGTTATTTTTCCGAGGTTTGGAGTCCCTAGATACCTAATGACTGATGGTGGTTCACATTTTGTTCATGGTGCTTTTCGTAAAATGCTTGCTAAGTATGATGTTAATCATAGAATTGCATCTCCATATCACTCACAGTCTAGTGGCCAAGTAGAACTGAGTAACAGAGAGCTTAAATTGATTTTGCAAAAGACTGTTAATAGATCTAGAAAGAATTGGTCCAAGAAACTTGATGATGCATTATGGGCTTATAGAACTGCATATAAAAATCCTATGGGTATGTCTCCATATAAAATGGTTTATGAAAAAGCATGTCACTTACCTCTCGAACTACTCCCTCCTTTCTAGTTTATAAGGCTTATCTCAAAATTTTAGTTTTTCCATTTTATAAGGCTCAATTTGGTTGTTCCCCATCACATGTTCAGATTTCCAGGTGCATTAAATCATTGCATGCAAGTATTAAGAGAAAATTGACCAATTCATGTACTTTATGCATGCTTGCAATGCAATTAATGCATTGATAAACATAATTTTTTGAGGAAAACAAGAGCAATAATTAGGTGCTTTTGCAAACTACAAAAAATATTCCACCACTCACCATCTATCTTGGTTGGTGAGATTTTTGAATTGAGCCCTATAAACTGGAAAGGAGGGAGTAGAACATAAGGCATATTGGGCCATTAAAGAGCTCAATTATGATTTCAAACTTGCCGGTGAGAAGAGGTTATTTGACATTATCTCACTTGATGAATGGAGGACTCAAGCCTATGAGAATGCCAAACTGTTTAAAGAAAAAGTTAAAAGATGACATGACAAAAGGATACAAAAGCATGAGTTTAATGTAGGTGATTATGTTTTGCTATTCAACTCTCGTTTAAGATTTTTTGCAGGAAAACTCCTCTCTAAATGGAAAGGTCCTTACGTTATCGAGGAGGTCTATCGTTCCGGTGCCATCAAAATCAACAACTTCGAAGGCACAAATCCGAAGGTGGTGAACGATCAAAGAATCAAACATTATATCTCAGGTAATCCTATAAATGTTGAAACTAATGTTATTGAAACCGTAACCCCGGAGGAATACATAAGGGACACTTTCCAGAACGTTTCAGACTCCGAAAAGGAATAGGTACGTGGTATGGTAAGTAAACCGACTCCAAAACAGGTCTAATAGCAATGTTTCTCCGTTTTGGAATATTTAAGAAAATAGGAAAATAAGTAGTCCGGGAAGAACACGAGGCATCCACGAGGGCGGAGGACGCGCCCTACCCCCCCTGGGCGCGCCCCCTGCCTCGTGGGCACCTCGTGCGCTCTCCGGACTCCGTTTTCTTGCACGACACCTCTTTTGGTCGGTAAATATTCATTATATAATGTCCCGAAGGTTTTGACCACTGTATCACGCAAATATCCTCTGTTTTTTGTTTCGAGTTGTTTCTGCAGCAGATTTAGAGCAAGATGTCTTCTCAAGAGTCAGCCAGGGAGAGTCGGGTGTCTTATCTGACATCGGGTCCAGGAGCAAACAGCGATGCCTATCACTTTGGGCCATCAACATCGGAGGAGACGGAGGCCGATTTGAAAAGGATATATGCCATGGAGGAGGTTCAAGAAGTTACTT
Source organism: Triticum aestivum (assembly GCF_018294505.1). NCBI lineage: Eukaryota > Viridiplantae > Streptophyta > Magnoliopsida > Poales > Poaceae > Triticum > Triticum aestivum. The sequence goes on along the minus strand of NC_057798.1, from coordinate 468,803,500 downwards.
CTCGCTTCCGAGCCGGATTCACGATGGGAGAACTACAGAGATCAGCTATTCCAAACTCGGTCATCCCTTCCAATGTTAGATTTCTTTCTTATGAAAATATGAAAAAGAGTGTCACTTGTTCTCTAGTAGCTATGCAATATCCATGGGTGAAAGGAGCTTTAGCCGTCACGGGTAAGCTCCGTAAGGAAATAATGGACCTCAAGCAGCAAGTCAATAAGCTCGAGGAGGAGAATCGTATCCTAAGGGGCATCATCGCCAAGAATATCACATCACCACCTCCGAAGAAAGAGACATGAATACGTGGGTATGGGCACTCCCCCTGGCAACTGCCAAGCTTGGGGGAGGTGCCCCGGTATCGTATCACCATCACACTCCTATCTTTACCGTTTTTCTTAGTTCGTTCCTTTTAGTAATATCTTGATCTACTAGAATAAAGCTTTGGTATGATTTAGTTTTGAGTTTTGCTTTATGATTCCTCTATGTAATCGAGTCCGTGAGCTATATATAATAAAGATTAGTGTTGAGTCAAGGGCTTTGCTATCTTGCTATGATCTTGAGGGAATAAAAGAAAGAATAAAAAGAAATAAAAGAGATAATTGGTCTTATGGAGAGTAATGACTTCACATATAAAGAGTATGATGAATAAAAGTTGTTGAGAGTTGACAAACATAGTTTTGGCCATCGTTGCAATTAATAGGAAGTAATAAAGAAAGAGAGGTTTTCACATATAAATATACTATCTTGGACATCTTTTATGATTGTGAGCACTCATTAAAATATGACATGCTAAAGAGTTGATGTTGGACAAGGAAGACAATGTAATGGGCTATGTTTCCTTATATCCAAAATAAAGTATATTGTCATGGATCATCCAACATGTTGAGCTTGCCTTCCCCCCTCATGCTAGCCAAATTCTTTGCACCAAGTAGAGATACTACTTGTGCTTCCGAATATCCTTAAACCCAGTTTTGCCATGAGAGTCCACCATACCTACCTATGGATTGAGTAAGATCCTTCAAGTAAGTTGTCATTGTTGTATGCAATAAAAATTTCTCTCTAAATATGTATGACTTATTAGTGTGGAGAAAATAAGTTTTATACGATCTTGTGATACGGAAGCAATAAAAGCGACGGACTGCATAATAAAGGTTCATATCACAAGTGGCAATATAAAGTGACGTTCTTTTGCATTAAGATTTCATGCATCCAACCATAAAAGCACATGAAAACCTCTGCTTCCCTCTGTGAATGGTCTGTCTTTTATTCTTGTCTAATACATTATGCAAGAGTCATGGTGATCTTCACCTTCCCTTTTTACATTTTATCCTTTGGCAAGCACCTTATGTCGGAAAGATCCTGATATATATATATATCCAATTGGATGTAACTTAGCATGAGCAATTATTGTTGACATTACCCTTGAGGTAAAAGGTTGGGAGGCAACACTATAAGCGCCTATCTTTCTCTGTGTCCGATTAAAACTCCATACCCATAAGTATTGCGTGAGTGTTAGCAATTGTGAAAGACTAAATGATAGTTGACTATGTGGACTTGCTGAAAAGCTCTTATATTGACTCTTTCCGATGTTATGATAAATTAGAATTGCTTCAATGACCGAGATTGTAGTTTGTTAGTTTTCAATGAAGTTTCTGATTCATACTTGACATTGTGAATAAATTGTTACTTTAGCATAAGAAATCATATGATAATATATATACATCTGGGTCATTCTGTTACGCGTAACAGAATATTATTCTGTTACCCTTTTTGAACTGACGGTTTCAGGTGGTTGTACTGATGTTTTCGAAGCGGTTGAACTGATGCTTTTAGTCGTGTTTAACAGATCGTCTTCTTTAGTTCAAAAACTTTTTGTAATTTTTTTGTCGGAACGGGGCGTGTAATATATCGTTGGAAAGCTCTTGACAACAATATTTCAAGTATATTGAATGTTTTTGCAAAATCATTATGGTTTAAGAGCAGTTTTGGAAAAACCATTTTTTTTCAAAACCGAAAACGTGAATCGTATTTTGGGCTCAATTTTCAAACGGTTTGTCGGAATTGAGCAAATAAGATGGCGTTGGAAAGCTGGTGAAAATCCGCATCTTCCATATATGTATTGTTTTTTCTATTTCTATGTTATTTAAAAGTAATTTGAAAAACGGTGAAATTTTGGGAGAAACGTATTTTCGCGATTTTTTGCAAACGGTTTGTCGGATTGACGCAAATGATACGACGTTGAAAAGCTATGGAAAATGCGCAACTTTTTCACATTGAATGTTTTTCTAATTCCTTACGATTTAAAAACGAATTCGAATACGGTCAAATTTGATTTTGAACGTGATTTTTTTTAAAATTTGTCGAAATGGGGCAAATAATATACCGTTGGATAGCTATCGAAAATGCAGAACTTAGTCATGTTGAACGTTTTCTCAAATTCATAACCATTGAAGAGTAATTTTGAATATGGTGAGACCCATCATGCTGTTTTCCCGTCAGGAAAAACAGAGTACTTATACTGATGTATGTGTGTGTTTGTACTGATGCATTTCTCACAGAGCAATTTTGAATGGTACCGGGAAAAGAGTGTACTTGAACGGATGTCTGTATGGTTTTGTACTGAGCGTGTCTTTACGTACTAGACTTTACTCTGTATTTTCGGTATGATTTTCCTCGTCACTTCTCAATGACATCATCATGCCCGAACTTGCATAGTTTATACTATTGAACTGACTGATATTTTTAATAAAACGGAAATGTTTTGTGTTTTCTTTTGAACTCAACATTTTTTGCAACGATATTCTGGACTTCTTTCATTTTACCACTTGTACTTTTCCTATTTTGAATTTCCATGGTTTATTTGTTTGAGCTTTTTTTTCCAAACTTATCTAGGATGTTGTGTTCAACTCTTTCCTGTACTTATATGCTAGTAATAAACATTTCCCATACAATTTTTGTCCATTTGTGGACATCAACCAAAATAGGCAGGAGAGAGATATGAAACTGATCATTGTTTTCGACCGAATTATCGTGTTCTTCTTTTCCAAGAACTTATTTTTATACATATGAGCAAACATCCCATGTTTCTCAACTTCGAACTTTATTTTCGTTTTCCTATAAACTTGTTGTATATTTGAGTATGAACTGATGCAAATATAATCTTTGTCGAATTGCTTCAAATATTTTTGTATAGCACACGCACAAACCTGATAAGCATATGTACAAATACATATTAAAAAATTCTGCGTTTTTAAAAATCAAATCAAGGCTTCAAATGAATCTACATTTAATGGGTCATTCAATGTTTTGTACTATTTTAGAAAATAAAAGAACCAAATCTGGATACATAGTTTGCAGATCACATCACATATACCAAATAATTATTCCTGTAAAAACAGCAAATGTTTATTCTATAAAAGAAGGATCCAGCGGGAAAGGTACATCAGTACACATCCCTCCAATCAACAATGTTCAACACATATTTGCTGACACATATTTGTTATACAGTAAGTCCCACTTCAAACCACAAGTTAATTACTTCCCTCCAGAACATGGACAAATCCTAGAGCAACCTGAACTGAATGAAGAAACATTTTTTATTCCTCTGGTGGCCTGCGTGGACCAAAACGTGCCTGTGATCTTTTTCTTCCTATGAACTTATGGTCTTTTTTAGTTGAAACTGATGTAGACATTTTTCGTTGAACTATTGCGGAGTTTTGAGTAGTAGACGCATAACCTGACAAGGCAATGTACAAGTTCTTGTAAAAAGGACAACCAAGTTAATGTAGAGTAATATCATAAGTTCAAAAATAAAAAATAAAAAGAGTTTTGTACTGTTTTTGCTATAACAACTAAGTTAATGGTGAGTCATCAATTTTTCTTTACGATATATCTAAACTTACAGAATTTTCAAACTTGCAATGACGATACTTTAGGTGATATATCTAAACTTTACAAAATTTTGAAGAAACTTGCTGCAAATCATCACTTATTTAGGTGATATATCTAAACTTATAGAGTTTTGAAACTTGCACTGACGATATTTCTGCACACACACCAACTATTCTGTAATTTTTCATGGACTGATGATAGATTACACACCGAACTAATACTATGTCTAGTATAAAAATTCTCTATACACAAGATAAGGAGATGAATGTCCAGGGGGAGGTGGGGAAAAGCTAGCACCTCCCTGAGCTGCATTTTTAAATGATGCAAGCTTAATTCTTAGGTCACAAGTTTTTAAATGCTAGAACTGCTACCGGCATTTGTAAATGCTAGTGAACTTGAACTTATGGTCTCCCGAGATATGAACTGATTGTGTTAGAAGCACACGCACAAAATCCAACGAGCTGCTGTAAGAAAATGTAAAAAGAAAATCAAGTTCATGTATATTAATTGGGAGAAGTTCAAAAAGAAACTTCTAAAAAGTTTGTACTGTTTTTGCTATAACAACTATAGTCATCTTTGCCAACAATGTATATTACATGGTTAAATTAAGTTTTTTGAACTGAACTAAAATAATATATCATACTGAACTAAAATGAGAAAATGGAAATGGGCATGTTACTGAAATATTAACTGATCGAACTGTAGTTTAGTGGAGGAATTCACACAAGTTGGTCGTCATGGAAGATCATTCCTTGTGGACATCCTATCAAAACAAATGTAGTGTCACTTGATGCAAAAACAGATTCTCATAGTCCTTTGGAGGTATTATAAACTTCTCCGAACTTCTAACAATTGATCGCATGAACTAAGTGCGAAAGAAAGGGCGACCTTTTTTTGCAATTTGTGTGAAAAAACATCACTAGACAATCTAATATCCAAAATAATTAGCTGCATTTTTCTATTTCTTTTGCTACAACCTGAGTGAGTACTGAAACATTGAAAGAAGAGCCTTTTTGGGCACTTTGACTTTGGCAACTTGTTTTTGCTGCAACCTGAAAAAAATAGGAACAAGATAAGATTTTGTCAAGGGGCACTTAACAGGGTCTGGCGTTCGAATGATCTAGGGGGTTATGTCCAAACTTTTTTAGAGTTTTTATGTAAATATGCATCGATCAGCAAATAGCAGCATTTTAAGCAAAAAAAATTTGATAGCAATCATCTTTTGTAAAAACAACAAACACAATAGTGTAGCAGCATGCACATTCATCTTTCTGAATTTCTTCTCACTTCCTGTAAATGCAAAACCAGAATACATAGCAGCAGCAACCCCACATACACATTCATCTCTCAAATCTCTCTCAAACTCGCTCACTTCCTGTAATGCAATAGGATCGGGGGTCGGGAGCAGAGGTATGAGGAAAGAAGAATTAATTGGCAGATGGATTCGAAGTTGAGATCAAACAAAACAAGTTAAGATTAAAGAACAATTGATTGTTCCCCAGATTGAATGGATGGAAACGAACAAAATGAATCAATTTGATTACTGATTACGCTGCGGTAGCTACCTTTGTCGATCTCGAGCTGTTCGTTGAGGGGCACCTTGGGCGACACACTTGGCCTCCTCGTTCTCCTCCACGTCAAGGTTGCTGGTGTGCTCCTTCTCCTTCTCATTCCTACTTCCTTATCGATCGAAGTAACAACATAAACACCACCACTAGCAACATTAAAGGTGTGAGTAAGGGTTATGCTCGAATCAACATTCAGTACCTCTGTACCTTCACTCGTCACCGCACTCGAACAGAAATTCAGATAGAAAACAGAGGTAACAATAGCAGCATTTGGTAGCTGCGTAGTAGTGGGCATGCATCAGCAGCAGCAGAAAAGGATGCGGCTGTGCCGGGCAGTCCTAGGTGCAGCAGCAGCTTGCAGCAAGGAGCAGCTTGCACTCAGCTCATTGAGCGACCGGCCATAGAGGAAGCAGTTGGACTATTGAGCTGGAGGTCCTCGACCCCGCGACTCCTCCAGCAGGCTCCACTTTTTTTCCGCTGAAGCATAAGCCATGGCCTTGGAGCAGGACGCGTCCATGGCGGCGACATTGAACGGACAGGGCTGGCGGTAGGGAACTGCTTGTACGCGGTGGCAGGGACATTGAAAGTAGAAATTGGACAACATAGGTACAGCAAGTAATTGAACTGACTGAAGAAGAAATAATAAGTAAACAATACTCTTTTTGTTATCTAGCAATAGCAAATGTTTTCTATTTCAAAAATGATGTATGACACAAGCAAAACTTGATACAGATTGTATGGACGCACAAGATATATAGACTAAAGTAAGAATTGACCTGAAATGAATCTAGAATAAGTTTTGGACTGAGCTAAATTTAGAAATTAGACTGAAATAGAATTAGAAATTGAACGGAACCAAGTATAATGCACTGAAAAGAACACACATGTACACGAACTGATTATAAAAGATGAACACGACCTGACAACAAGGACACACATGAACTAACAAGAACATACCAGTCATTAACAGATTATAAATGGTGACAACACATCATAGCAGCTTGCGATGACAGCAGATTAGAACAACACGTTCAGCACAAAATACATTGTAGGTGTGCATTGGAGCTTTCCATTACCTCGTGGTGTGCTTGCCCACCAAAGCCGAGGTGTTCCTTCTGTATCCCTACCACATGCCGCAGCACCGAAGTACGAACTGGAGCGGCACTCCGCACTCGACCTAGGCCTAGCACCAACAATTCAGCAAGAGATGACATATGTAATCCAATTAGTTTTCCCAAATTCTTAGTTCAACAATTACATACTAGTATCCCAATCCCGAACAAACTACATTACATAGGAATAGCACCAACGAGGTAAACTAGATTATACTTCTGATGTGAGTTTTTCTTTTGAACCTCTCTGGTTCCCTTCTCTGAATTGTTGCAGTAATTTGACTCGAACTTATAGCCTCGGTGGAGGACTAGACTCGAACTTGTAGCCTCAGTGGCGCACTAGACTCGGATTTGTAGCCTCGGTAGTCAAAATTGTTGAGCTCGGACGGGCAAGGGAGGTAGAGATGGACTTTGGTAAGCACCATACCTGGATGGGGACAACGCTAAAGCAGTGCACGGGGGCTGGTTCCCGGCCATGCATGGAGAAGCAGTCGGGGCAGGGTTGGAGGGTTGGAGGCCGACTTCAGCCATGGCAAGCACCAGGGTGTGCCTTCCTCAGCCGCGGAGCAATTTGCGCCTCCACACTTTCCCACAAATTGTCCAGAACACAACTTTTAGCAACATGATAAGTAGTAGTAGTAGTAGCATTAATGTAGGTGGCAAGGTAGCAGTGGCAAAAAGGTAGGCAATTATTCTTAATTTGCTCCACAACAGCTTCAGTTCACATTTTCTACAACTTTCAGTTGGAAAAGAAAGACAAAACGGATAGAAATCCCCCAGTTGGGGTAGTGAACCTTTTTACTGAACAACTACAATTCTACCATATAGTAAACTGTTGTATAACTAGAAAACAATCTGAATTTTTTGCACAAACACCGTATTGTTTTATATGTTTTCCAAGAACTTGAGATAGCTCACGTACTGAACTGAGAACACCTAGTTTGTGTTTCAGGAAATAAAATAGGCATCCTCTGCGTTTTGTGATAAAACTAGTGTGGACTTGGGAGGAGCGACAGTGTGGACAGACAATTAACCTCTCTTTTCTCTTGCTCCTGAATGCATGCAGCTGGGATCCCGGGGCGACAGAGGTGGTTGTCGCATGGCGGGGAGCAGCAGGAAGAGGCGGAGGTGGTTGTTGCCGATGCTCCTCCTTCCCACCGGTGGCCGCCCCTGCGGAGGCAGATCCATGGTCCGTCGTGGAGGTGGGAGGCGAGGGCGCCGTGCGTCGCCGGAGGTTAGATGAAATTCGAACTAGATTAGATGAAATTCTACACACACAAAATGCATGGTGGGAACTAGATTAGAAGAATTCTTTTTTCACATTTTGAACCACTGAGTTTTTGCACAGTGTACTTATATAGTTTCATCTTTATAGCAAGCTACAGTAGAAATGAACATATGTTGGAGGGAGCATGCTAGATTAGAAGAAATTATTTTTTCACATTTGACACCTGAACTTTGACTTGTTATTCCCAACAAACCCCCCTTGAATGTTTTGTTTTTCCGAACTTCACAAGTTTACATTTTCGAACTGATTGAATAGTAGTATATGAGCTCACTAACACGATGAAATTTTTACTGAACACTAAGGTGCATAATATACACACAAGGTACCTGAACAATTTACTTAGCCTAGTCGAAGGAGAAGGTGCAGCAGCAGCAACAAGTTGTGAAAGAAGGACTTGTCGCCCGTGGAGATGTTTGCCTGCACGCAGCTACTTGAGCGAGCGACCGTGGAGCAAGTAGTTGGACTGACGAGTTGGACGGCGCGCTGTGGCCACCGGATGCGGCGACACGAAGCGACGGCCCGTTGCGGGGGTGGGGGTAGGTAGCCAAGGCAGATGTAGGGACGGCTGGTCGTGGCGATTGGTGGCGCTATGGTGGCTCCCGACAGTGGCGGCTAGAAGCAGCGGGGCCGGCGGTGGCATGTGGAAGCAGGGGGCCGGCGGTGGCGCGTGGAAGCAGGGGGGCGGCGGTGGCGCGTGGAAGCAGGGGGGCGCCGGGAGCGAGGGACGAGGTGGAGGAGGGGCGAGGCAGCACCGGGATCTGGGAGGAGGTGGGGAAGGGGCGGCGCCAGTGACGGGGAGGAGGTGAGGGAGGGGCGGCGCTGGTGATGGGGAGGAGGTGGGGGAGGGGCGGCGCCGGTGACGCGGAGGAGGTGGGGGAGGGGCGGCGCCGGTGACGGGGAGGAGGTGGGGGTGGGGCGGCACCGGGATCCGGGGGGAGGTGGGGGCGGGGCGGCGGCAGGATCCCGGAGGAGGTGGGGGCGGGGCGGCGCCGAGAGACGGGGAGGAGGTGGGGGCGGGCGGCGCCGGGAGCCTGGGAGAAGGCAGGGAGCGGGGAGCGGGTGGGGGCGAGCCACGTCGGGAGCCTGGAGAAGGTGAGACCGGGGGTGTGTGGTATGGGTGGGGTGGGTTTTTTTTCCAGTACCCGGCGGGTTAATTAGCTGATCTAAAAAACAGATGCGCGTCTATATATGACGAGGGGTAACAGAATAATATTCTGTTATGGGTAACAGAATAGTCCAGCCCTATATATATATATATATATAGGAGTAGGATTTTCTACAATAGCTTGCCACAGAACTAGTTAAGGTTTTCAACGGTGTAAAAGTTCTCAAAAATCCTGAAAAAATACTGAACCAACATACCTACAATATAACATGATCCAACGGATGGATTGAAAAAATATGATTGCATGTGTCCTGGACAAAAATAACAAATGTTTCAATATATATTGATCCTGCAGTGAGCTGAAATGCTTATTTTTTCTTTGAGGACACATAAATGCATATTTTCACAATCACACACGTGGATCATCTTATTATATTGTAGTGAGGCTTCCCTATTTATTTCATATTTTTACTTACTTTTAAATCATTAAATGTTTAACAAGCCTTAACTAGTTCTGTGGCAAGCTATATATGTTGCTGTTATAAGAATAATCATGATGCCCTTATGTCTGTATTTTATTTTATCGACACCTCTATCTCTAAATATGTGGACATATTTTTCGATTTTGGCTTCCGCTTGAGGACAAGCGAGGTCGAAGCTCGGGAGAGTTGATACGTCCATTTTGCATCATGCTTTTATGTTGATATTTATTGCATTATGGGTTGTTATTACATGTTATGTCACAATACTTATGCCTATTCTCTCTTATTTTACAACGTTTACATGAAGAGGGAGAATGCTGGCAGCTGGAATTCTGGACTAGAAAAGGAGGAAATATTAGAGACTTATTCTGCACAACTCCAAAAGTCCTAAGACTCCACCGAAGTTATTTTTGGAATTAATAGAAAATACCGAGTGAAGGAAATACCAGAGGGGGGCCACCCACTGTCCACGAGGGTGGGGGCGCGACCTACCCCCTGGGCGTGCCCCTGCCTCGTGGGCCCCCTGGCAGTCCTCCGGTGGCCATCTTCTGCTATATGAAGTCTTTTACCCTGGAAAAAATCATAAGCAAGCTTTCGGGATGAAACACCGCCGCCATGAGGCGGAACCTTGGCGGAACCAATCTAGGGCTCCGGCAGAGCTGTTCTTCCGGGGAAACATCCCCGCGGGACAGGGAAATCAACATCATCGTCATCACCATCGATCCTCTCACCGGGAGGGGGTCAATCTCCATCAACATCTTCACCGGCACCATCTCCTCTCAAACCCTAGTACATCTCTTGTATTCAATCTTTGTCCCAAAACCTCAGATTGGTACATGTGGCTTGCTTGTAGTGTTGATTACTTCTTGTAGTTGATGCTAGTTGGTTTATTCGGTGGAAGATCATATGTTCAGATCCTATATGCATATTAATACCCCTATGATTATGAATATGAATATGATTTGTGAGTGGTTACGTTTGTTCCTGAGGACATGGGAGAAGTCTTGCTATAAGTAGTCATGTGAATTTGGTATTCATTCGATATTTTGATGAGATGTATGTTGTCTCTCCTCTAGTGGTGTTATGTGAACGTCGAATACATGACACTTCACCATTTTTTGGGCCTAAAGGAAGGCATTGGGAAGTCATAAGTAGATGATGGGTTGCTAGAGTGACAGAAGCTTAAACCCTAGTTTATGAGTTGCTTCGTAAGGGGTTGATTTGGATCCATATGTTTCATGCTATGGTTAGGTTTACCTTAATACTTCTTTTGTAGTTGTGGATGCTTGCAATAGAGGTTAATCATAAGTGGGATGATAATCCAAGAAAGGGCAGTACCCAAGCACCAGTCCACCCATATATCAAATTATCAAAGTAACGAACGCGAATCATATGAGCGTGATGAAAACTAGCTTGACGATAATTCCCATGTGTCCTCAGGAGCGTTTTCCTTCATATAAGAATTTGTCCAGGCTTGTCCTTTGCTACAAAAAGGATTGGGCCACCTTGCTGCACCTTATTTACTTTTGTTACTTGTTACCCGTTACGAATTACCTTATCACAAAACTATCTATTACCGATAATTTCAGTGCTTGCAGAGAATACCTTACTGAAAACCGCTTGTCATTTCTTTCTGCTCCTCGTTGGGTTAGACACTCTTACTTTATCGAAAGGACTAAGATAGATCCCCTACACTTGTGGGTCATCATCCGCTACCTGTGTGTGCACAGTTTCGGGCCCGATGCCCATGTTCCCTTTCACTTCGCCCCCATTTGCACTTAGACTATAAATAGACCTTCTCCTCCTCCTAGTTAGGGTCAGCAAAGTGATAGCTCATTTGTATGTGAGCTTTGCTCCTACCTTCTCCTCATGATTGTGAGAGAGAGACTACTCCATTGGAGGCCAAGACCTCCTCGGAGAAGATCCCGAGGGATATCAAGACCCCTTCGAGGAAGGATCTATCTAGATCATCAAGACCCCATCTCCTTTGGATTTGGGATGAACTTTACCTTGTATCTTTCCTTTTGTTGTTCATGTACCTTGTGGATCTTGTGTGTTTGATTGTCTAGTGGATGTGTGATTGGACTTGTCCTTGAGTGTTTCTCCTTGTGATTTCTCTCCGTTCTTCCCCGTGTTCTTCGTGTTCTTCAAGGGAATCCACTCGAATCATGAAAGATCGGCCTACACCGGGTTAGCCCCATATCATGTGGTATCACGAGCCGGGTTGATCACGAATTTGGAGCCCCTCCCATCATTTTCTAGCCTTCTTTTGCTTGATTTCGTCCTAAATTTCAAAAATCCCCACCAAACATAGCCCCATTTTTTTTGTGATTTATTGGTTTGATGAAGTTTTGTTGATTTTGATCCATGGATTTTCCTGGTTTCAAGTGGATCTAGCATCTCCCGAAGTTTCCCCATCTTTCATCCACAAAATTTGCTCAATTTTGACCCCAAAATCCCCAAACTCCACCCAAAATCGCGTCCCGGAGCTCAAATCCGTGTTAACCCCGACCCACTGGACGTACGCCCTTTACCGAACGACCGGAACCCCAAACCCGAGATGAAACAGCGGATTTCTGAGCCAGATCGGACGTCCGATGACCGGACATCCGTCCATTACTCGACGCCCGACACGTGTAGATATCAACTTGGGCTGATTTTTGTTTTGTCCATAACTAATTCATCAGAACTCCGATTTTGACGTTCTTTAGCTCGTTTTGAAGCTATTGACTTTCCCATCCCACCAAAATACTACCAACACCATTTGACTCCATCAATTTTTGTGAATTTTGGCATCTTTGCCTAGGCCCTCCATCATATCATCCGCACTGCCACCACCGACTTCCGCAACCTTTCCCATTTTGTTCACTATAGCATTAGTGGTTGCTTGAGTAGTGATTCGAGTCTCCTAAGGTGTTTCGAATACTTAGGGATGGTTACTTCTTAATCAACCATCACCATAACCTTCGCATAACCTTGCCCACCATACATTTCCGCCACCTCAACATAACCCAATTTTGTTTGAGCTTGTTTGAGTTGTGGCTTGTGTCTCGTAAGGTGTTTCGGCTACTTAGGGACGGCAACCTCAACTTCAACTTGCCCAACCCATCATTCCTCTTCCGCATTGCCGAGTGCAAACCACCACCGCTTTCCACTACCACCATTTGACATTTGACATTTGAGATTTTGAGTTCGTGGTTTTTCCGTTTCCTAAGGTGTTTCGGCTAATTAGGGACGGGTCTACATCGAGCACACCGCCACTCATCATCGCCGCAAGGTCGTCATCTACATTTACCACTTCATCATTATCCGTCCTTATGTACACTCGAAAAACCATTGACGGTAACCTCGATGACACCATTGTATATTCCCCTTGCAAATGCATTGATAACCCCCTAGCTCATTTTGCGCCACTTGCCTATGGAGACTAGCCTTTGAGTATTGTCGGCAACGTTACTGGTGCACATTAGTGATCTACACCTCCCATTGCATACATACCATATCATATTGGTATCATCATATCATGTCTTGTGTCACAAGATTGTTCCCGCATATATAAAATTGCTATCTTGGTTTGTGAAAGTGTCCATACAAAAAAATAATAAGCTTTTAAGCAAAGAGAGAGAGAGAGCAAAGAGCTTGTAAGCAATAGCCGTAGCATCACAATATATCATATGGTATCATATCCGATTATCTTGGATCATCTTGTGCTAGAACACCGGGAACCATACATACATAGCATACTTGGGATAGAAAGTTTATCCATTTTGCATCTTATAGGTTGTGCACAAGTGTTGTATCCGCCTATTGAGCAATTGTGCTAGCGTCTCTCTTGAGTTGTGCAACACGAGCGTTTTTTGTGGACTCCACATTTTGTGCTCATTCCTTGGTTGCACGACCCCATTTATCTATCCGTGTGTGTGTGTTTCCATGTGCCACATATTGCTATAGGTCTACTTGTTTCACTTGCAAGTTTGTGAATCTTTTTCAACATTATTGACTCTTACTAACATTTTGCATGAATTTTTCGTGCCACTGTCCTCATCGAGCTACACCATAAGCTTTACTTGATAGGTGTGAATGAACAAGTTTGGTACCAATTCCACTATTCTTTCATTCACATTGAGTGAAACAGGATACATCCTCAACTTTGGAAAAGGCAACTTGGTATTGTTATCTCATTTCCTACTCACCTCTACTCGAGTCTTGTGATGGATAGGCAAGGTATTTCACCTCCGGTCTACAACAATAACGATGAGTTCGATGCCACGAAAAACTCCACCGATGCCAAGATGCAAGATCAAATGGAGGAGACCAATGCCCTCATCAAGCCCTATAAGAGATCTTCCTCATCTTCAAGAAGACACTCTAGTGCACGTGCTTCTGAACTACCATCTCCGACAAGGTCACATCTGCATCGACACCAACACCGACAAGAACGTGAAGGTCAAGAGCTCAACACCAACTACCGCTCAACGACTTCACCATCTCCCTTGGCATCTTCGCCAAGCGACTTCAAGTCATCTTCACCTACGGACATACGACATCTTCGCCAACAAGCACCCCAAGTCTACGCTCAAGAGAAGCTCCCCAAGCTCAAGTCCGCGACTTCCACGAGCTACTACGACCTCGACACCCACCAAGAGATTCCTTTCTATGGGACTCAAGAACCCGAGGAGTATCTCGAGTGGGAGCACTTGATGGACGACTACCTCAAGCTACATCAAGTTCGCCCTGAAGATCAAGTGAAGTGCGCCACAAGGAACTTCCACGACTACGCGTACACATGGTGGCTTCACACACCTTCGAAGAGCTACGACATGAGTTGGCCCAAGACGAAGAGAGCTATGAGGCGAGAGTTCGTGCCTCCAACCTACACGGAACAACTTCGACGCCAATTGGAGAACACCATCCAAGGATCCAAGTCCATCAACGCGTACTTCAAGGAGATGAAGAATGCCTTGCGACGAGCCATCGTGGCGACCCTATTTAGATGAAGTTCCACTTCATGATGGGATTGCACAACGATATCTCCAAGACTATCTTACTCGAGAACTACAAGTCCCTCGACGACAACTACATTGGTGCTCTCAAGGTGGAACAAGAACTCATGAAGGCCAAGGCTTCTCCACCCCAAGCTCACTTCGCGATGACCAAGCTCCATGAGAAAGAGCATGACGATAACACCACCAAGATGTCCAAGCCCGACGAGCTCCAAGACGATGCTCCCAAGTTCGACTCCATCGCAATCCCTCTTTGTGGCATTGATGATGTCGAGTCTACTTCGACTCTTTTTCAAGATGGTGCGGCGACGAGTACGACTATGGAGACCCTCAAGGACCAAGCCTTGGAGGTGAGTGACAAGGTGGCGAGCAAGGATGATGCTTCCATATTTGGAGGCGAGAGTGATGATGTGCCATCTTCGACCTTCATCCACGGCGACGGTGACGAGATGATCGAGCATGGGATTTTCCCTTCGGTCACAGAGGAGAGTGATGATGTGCCATCTTCGGCCTTCATCCACGGCGACGACAACGAGATGGTTGAGCATGTCATTCTCCCTTCGACCACGGTGATGTATGATGACTTGAGTGACTTGTGCCACCATATTGAGAGTGAGAGCGAGTTCACCACTAGCCCCATATATGACGAGTTGTCCCAATTCCCATGTGAGGAGAGCCACAACCCCCACCACTTGAGTTAGATGAGTGACTCCACCATATGTGACTTTGAGTGCACCTATTTTGAGGGAGTGAGTGAACCACCACATAGATAGAGTGCGATAGTTGATAGGTCTCGTGAGGCCTTTGGACAAGACGATAGCCATGGTGGAATATGATGCACCCCCCACATGGTTCCATCAAGATGAAGATGACCACCATTTGGTCTTTCCCACCTCACCTGCACCACTTGAGTGGAATGAAAATGGTAACATAGGTGACGGTGATGCTCTTGTCCCACTAGTGGATATTCTTGACATTGATTGTTTGCATGATGTTGATCCACCTAGTACCATGCTTCATGCTAGTATGATTTTCCCATGCGATTATTTGCCCATTTATGATGAGTATGATGATTCTAATGTGGAGTCTATTAGTTGTGATGCCATGTTACATATGATTTCTTGTGACAATTCTTTAGGTCACATCATGTTTGATAATCCGCTTGACTTGTCATATGCTATGCATGAGATCAACCATATGCCTTATTTGCAATCTCTTCATAGTGACTATGCATATGCCATTAAAATAAACCCAATTTGCACATATGGCATAGATGACAAGCCCATGGTTATTGGCATTTGTTTTTCTTGTGATGATATTGATATGCTCCCTTTGCATCATTTATCTCATATGCCATGCCATGACAACCTAGCTTCGGATATGCATTGTTTTGGATGTTGTCCATTTTCTCCATATGATGTTTCCAGTATTGCTCATGAGGGGACCCCCATAGTTTCCTCATACATGTTAGGAGATTTTGATCCATCCCATACATCGCATGATCCCAATAATTATGTGCACCATATACTCCACATGATTAAACATGGTATTGATGTGCCATATACTTGCATTCTCAATTTGTGTCCCCATCGTGTCATACATAATAACTATTCTTTCATGATGGATGACATGTTCTTATACCATGCATCAAATTTTTTTAAGCGATGCCTACCTTGTGCTAACTCACACATGCACATACACATCATGATGGATGATGGGTACATTTACCACGCACACAATTTCTTTGGTTTGTGTCTCTTTTGTGTAGGTACCCATGAATACTTGTCAACCTCACAATCCCATGAGTTCACAAAACGAGCTCTAGAGAGCAATGATGACTTGGTATACCATGGATTATCCTTACCACCGTCCCCATTGTGCAAAAACTTCGCGCATTTCTTCTACATGGCTCTCACTTGGCTATGGGTTATTGTCCATTATATATTATATACCCAGCTTGCTATGGAGTGCGGTTAATTTGCACCCGGGCTCATCTGCACCCACGCTTAGAAAAAAATTCAAAAAAAATACTAGAAAAATTCAAAAAATTCCATTTTTTTGTGGTGGTAGATAATTTGACGCGTGAGGTGCGCCCCAAAAATCAGCTCATTTGAGCATCTAAGCAGCTCTCGGCAAAAAAGACAAAATCAGGGTCTGTAAAAATGTTTACTGTTCACGCACTGTTTTGACCCGATTTGTCTTTTTTGCCGAGAGCTGCTCAGATGTCCAAATGAGTTGAATTTTGGGGCGCACCTCACGTGTCAAATTATCTACCACCACAAACAAATTTGGAATTTTTTGAATTTTTCTAGTAATTTTTTTGAATTTTTTGCTGAGAGGGAGCAGATGAGCCCGGGCACCGTTTTGAGTTTTCCGCTTGCCATGTTCACTTTGCACGATATGCTTATTCCTATGTCTTTGCCATGCATTTGTGACTCATGCTTTGCATTACACATGATGATTTATTCTCGTACTTGTATGTGTATTTGCAAGCTTGGTGGAGATATTGCTTGTTATTGCCATGTTTCATTTATGCCCCATTCCTACTATGATACTATGATCTTGCTTTGTGCTCGTGCTTGCGATATGTCATGTGCATTGCCTATATCTATTATTTGCTCACATGACATGATTGCCTTGATTTTCTCTAGTATGTTGCATCTTCGCACTACTAGCTTGCTTGACTTGATCTCTATGCTTGCTCATGTTGCATCACACATGGTTCATACTTGCTCATTTCATGCGGTTGATGACAACCATCTACATGCTTTGCACATGATTGTCATTGCTTCTTGCCATATATCTCCATGTGTTGTCTCTCTCATGCTAGATGATTTGACATGTATTGAGTGCAACAATGTTTTTGGTATTGCTAATGAGATTGCCCCCATAGCATTCTCGCGTATATTTGGAGATTTTGACATATTCCTTGTGAAACATGCTTGTCTTACCTCTTTGCACCTTATACCTAGTGCTATGAATCTCCCCATTGTTGGATCATATTATTCATGCACTTGCGCTTTTATTGGTTATTTGCAAGAGAAGAGAACCATCATGATGGATGATGTGTTTATCTACCATGCGCATATGTTCTTTGCTTTGTTCTATGCATGTGTAGGATAATTGGACTTCGTGTCGACTTCCAATTCACGTGAGTTGACCATTCGAGCTCTTGAGAGCGAGCCTCATACATTCTACCGACTCGCTTCTACACCACATTTCCTACCACTTCGGCATTGTGAAGAATGCACAAGGACATGCTTTCAAGTGTTTGTTGTCCTTGCACCTTTTGAAGGAACCACACGACAGTGTGACATTGGAGAGTGCCTATTTCGAGCTTCTAGATGATGAGTACTTGGTGAACATCCACTTCTACACAGTGAAGCCATCTCTTTCCCATGGTGATTTGGTTTTCCATCCGAGGTCGGGTCTTTCCCAAGGGGGGGGGGGATGATGCAGAGCATCCTACGGGCATCACCATGTCAAGAGTCCATTTGGCAAGTGACACGTGCGACCTCTACTTCTCTTACATGAAGGTGAATCTTCTCCTTTACACGTGTTCACTTGACCCCTTCGAGGATGGTATACTACTTGACACTCCACTCGTGTGCATACATAGGTATCGTCGCAACACTATGGACAACGAGGAGGAGTGCAAGCGCCAAGGAACAACTACACCATCCGCGAGGGAAGCATGGAAGAGAAGATAGAAGAGGATGGAGTTGCGAAGTCTACAACGGCCGGACGTCCTACGTGCCACCGGACGTCCGACACTCTACAGCGGCCGGACAACCAGTAGGGACCGGACGTCCAATGCCTAGAAGTACCAGCCTGCGCAAGCTACAGCGGCCGGACGACCGTCCCGGATCGGACGACCAGCGACCGGACGACCGACCATCTCCGGACATCCGGTGCCACCTCAACAACACCAAAATAGCGGAAGTCCGAACCCTACCGGACGTCCGGACCCTCGCGAGCCACCGGACGACTGGTAAAGGCCAAACATCTGCTGCCTGTGTGTGCATAGTTTCGGGCCCGAGGCCCATGTACCCTTTCACTTCATCCCCATTTGCACTTAGACTATAAATAGACCTCCTCCTCCTATAGTTAGGGTCAGCAAAGTGATAAGTCATTTGTATGTGAGCTTTGCTCCTACCTTATCCTCTTGAGAGAGAGATAGACTACTCCATTGGAGGCCAAGACCTCCTCGAAGAAGATCCCGAGGGATATCAAGACCCCTTCGGGGAAGGATCTATCTAGATCATCAAGACCTCATCTCCTTTGGATTTGGGATGAACTTTACCTTGTATCTTTCCTTTTGTTGTTCATGTACCTTGTGGATCTTGTGTGTTCTATTGTTTAGTGGATGTGTGATTGGACTTGTCCTTGAGTGTTTCCCCTTGTGATTTCTCTCTGTCCTTCCCCGTGTTCTTCGTGTTCTTCGAGGGAATCCACTCCAATCGTGAAAGATCGGGCTACACCGGGTTAGCCCCATATCACTACCTCAATGAACTCATCCACAATCTTTGAGCAAAGTCCCTCAACGTCGATGGTACACAAATCCAAGAGGCCATGAGCAAGTACTGCATCCATTCGAAACAATTAATCAGCCGGTGGCCAAGTGGCGCGCTAATCACTGAGCAAGCACGATGTTACGTGTGTGTTGGTCATTTGGCTAGATATGCAACTTATTGACAATAATTTTCTTTCTACCACTCCCGTGCGTGTCACTTGTTGTTGAAGGCGGAGAAGAGGAGCTTCGTCCTCATGCATTGTTGGTTGAAGTTGAATTGGGCAAGCAAAGTATCAACTACCCATTGCCAACTCCATCAAGACCGCCCACATCGACACCAAGGAAGAAGCGGGTGATTCAACTGACCCAATAAAAGAGCTGCCTAAGAAGGTTAGAAGAAGGTTCGAGAGAAAGAAAGTGGGATGAGGAGGAGAAGGAGAAGCAAAAAGAGGTAGTGGCCAAAATGACAGGTGGTCCGAGGACATCTTGCCGAAGACGGAGCGATGTGTCAAGCACTCCAACATGGAGGAGGAAAAGAAGGCCAAGAGATTACACATCCTGATGGCAGCGACTGAGAAGAAGCTCAACTTCAAAGAGAAGAAAACCAAACTCGAAGAAAGGAGGGTTGTGCTTGCGTCCGCTTCAGAGGATACGAAGATGTTGACCATAAAGATGGACGAGTTGGAGGATGATGTAGCGATGATCGTGCGCGCCGTCTGTGTCAAGATGTAAAAGTGCTTGGCGGCCGAGCTGGATGACGCGTAGAAGGAGGCGGTCGAGAAGGAGCCAGATGGTGAGGAGGCGGCGGAGAGAGAGTAAGCACGGAGGCTTAGATAGTTGGTCTGGTAGGGCAAAATTTTCCATTTTTCGCATGGACCGGTGGACTGGTACTTTTATGACCAGGTACAACCGTCTGATTAGTTGTTTGTGATTGGTGCTATGAAAGCCGCAATTTATCCTGCCCTCCTATTGATATGCATTTGAAATAAAAAAATAGTGGGGGTCTTTGCGAACGTTTAGCGAATGTAGTTCGATTGTCGGCTTCCACATTTGAGTTCGTAAGCTAATCGAAGTCTGCGGACAAATAATGGTCTGTTTTAGTGGACGGTGTCGGAGATGCCCAAAGAGGTGGCAATTGTGAACGTTTTTGGCCCGTAATTTATGTTGTAGTGACAGTTTTATTCATAAAGACATGAGAATTTCTGAGAAGGAGATGTTTATTTACTGAATAAAGGAAGAATTTGTCATTTCCCACAACGTAAACTTGTGTTTGTTTGCACCCTTAGCAGCTGACGTTCGTGAGGTATAGTAAGTGACAATAACCTACTAACATGGACAATGAAGCGAACCAACCTATACTTGGATGATTAGAGTGACAGTAGTATCCCAGTCCACTAAGATTCAAGTTCTGATATTCGCATTATTCTTGAATTTACGACGAGCCGCCTACGGTGACTTCGTAAATCTCAAGATGATATGCTGGCCCAGTCTCCCGAATGTGCTCATAGGGTTATAGTGTGCGTGTGTATTCATCGGATGAGTGTATGTGCGTTTGTATGAGCGCCGCGTCTGTACTGTCTTAAAAAAACATGGACACCGAAATTGGAGAAATCCACGCTGACATTTGAGTCCCGTGACGGGCCATATTTTCTGTGCCGTGTAATTAAATCAGCTGCAAATATCGTCATCTAATTGACAGAGAGCACCAAGGTTGGAGCTAACCCCCTGGCAACAGGATTGGGCAGACAAATACTGGGCACAGAAGATCAGCTAAGATGCCGTACCCCACGGCCGCTTGGGTGGCAGTTAGCCCATACCTCATCTCCCCGTCCGATCGCATCAGGGCCGTCCGTCCGCGGAGGTCCCATCATCATCTGACGCCGAGTAGTACACCACGGCACCCTCACGTGGCGGGCCCGAGCGGTTACTGTTGTTGTAACAATGGTATCCGGCCCCAATGCCGGGTCGACACGTTGCCGCTGTTACCACCCATCGTCGAGTCCCGTCTCACGTGGCGCCTGCAGGCACCCCTTCCCGCTTCCACGTGGCACCGCGCGCAAACGTGATCTCGCCGCCTCATCAACTAGTATCACAAAGCAGCATAGCAGATCAGTTTTACTGTATGTAAAATATTGCTTTTACTGTGTGTACTGCTGCTTCATTGCACTACCTATAGTCACTAGTAGTACCAATAATTATTCTTATTATTCTGTGAGTACTAGTAGTATGAGGGCCAAAGTCGTCGCATTAATTAACGAACTAATTTATGCTTCGCACCTGATGGATGACGGAGGTCTGCGTGCAGATAAAACCCCCTAGCTCCTCCCCTCCTAGGCCGGTGGTCGCTTCTACCGCTGCTGCGAAAGCGATACGCCTTCCTTCTTCTAGCGAGCGAGAGTGGCCACCCGCGACCGGGTGGGTGAGCGAGCGCGTGAGTGGTGGTGGTGGGAAGGGAGCGAGCTCTCCTCTCGTGCGGACATGATGGATCACCTGAGCCTGGTGCCCTACGAGGGAGGCAGCGGCGCCGGGGGCGACGCCGGGGCCAAGTACAAGGAGTGCATGCGCAACCACGCGGCTGCCATGGGCGGCCAGGCCTTCGACGGCTGCGGGGAGTACATGCCGGCCTCGCCCGACTCGCTCAAGTGCGCCGCATGCGGCTGCCACCGCAGCTTCCACCGTCGCGCGGGTAGCCTCACTGGTGGGGCGTGCCCGGCGCCCTTCTTCTTCAGCCCGCCTCCGCCGCCGCCCCCGCACCATCACCCGCCGCCGCACCACCCCGTGCTGCAGGGCTTCCTCCCGTCGGCGCCCCCGCGGCCGCCCCAGCTCGCGCTGCCGTACCACGCCGTGCCCGCCGCGTGGCACCACGCCCTGCTGGACCCCGCGCGGGCCGGCTCGGAGACGCCTCCCCGGGCGGACGACTGCAGCCCCGGGTGCGGGAGCGGAAGCTTCGGGAGGAAGCGGCACCGGACCAAGTTCACCCCGGAGCAGAAGGAGAGGATGCGCGCCTTCGCCGAGAAGCAGGGGTGGCGCATCAACCGCGACGACGGCGGTGCCCTCGAGCGCTTCTGCCTCGAGATCGGGGTCAAGCGGAACGTCCTCAAGGTCTGGATGCACAACCACAAGCACCAGCTCGCCTCGCCCACCTCCACCGCGGCCGGCATCGGCATGGGCATGGGGATGGGCATCGGCATCAACCCAGGAGTCCTCGGCACTGGCACTGGGACCGGCGCTGGCGCTGGCGTTGGCGTTGGCGTTGGAGCGGGCACCGGCGATGGAGACGGCGACGACGACGACACGGACGACGACTCGCCTCCACGCGCCGCCGTCTCGTCGCCCTCCCCCTCCCCCATCAGCGTCTAGCCGTGCTAGCGCTAGCTAATGAGCACGGAGTTCTTTTAATCGCCAGGGCTTTAGATTTAATTAATGCACTCTCAGTCAGTTGTCAGCGAGCAGCTGGTGTAAACGACCCCCTGATCCCCCGCATGCCTCCCCCGCAGCGGCCGTGCCGTACATCGTGGTACCGGACCGAGGGCATATTTGTACCCCTACTCTAATTCTAGCTAGGCGCCGCTGTTTGTAGGTTCATTATCTTTCTTGTCTTGCTTTAATCCTAGTACTACTTGTACTACTACCAGTGCTAGACAAGTGTAGTAGCTGCAGTGAGTGACTAATCATCGTACCCCTGTCAAGATTAATGCCGCATTAATTCTTCCATGTCAGTAGAGTGCATCAGGATTTTGTGCCTGGAAGCTTCTCTAAGAGCATGGTTAATAGTATAGCCAGCGGCTGGCTATAAGCCAGTGCCATGTCATCTACAACCCATCTTATAGCTAACATGTACAATAGTAAATAAAAAAATGTACTACTTTTTTATTATGTGGCCCACCTTTCATTCTCACAAAGTGCCTAGGAGCACGTGTTAGAGCTGTCTGTTCACGAAGAGCCCGCTTACCTTCTCTCTCCTCTTCTCTTTCTTCTAACTAAGCAGAAATATACTAGTTTATTTCTTATAGCCCGCTGACTAAGCTCTATTGTACTTGCTCTAAATTGCAATGTGTGTTGGTTTGGTTTGGTTTTGTCGTACTCGTGTGGCTTTGGGCTGGAGTGCCACCTCGTAATCGGCCGGCCTGCTCTCCGTGGTGGCCTGAGATTTTTGTTCCCATTTGCGCCCTCCGGTCCGGCCGGCCGGGCCGAGTGGTAGGCCGCGCCGCGGTGGTGGAGCCGGCCGGAGCTTGGCCGAGCACGCCCGCCAAGCTTGGCGTTCTACTGGTGCTGTTGCGTGGGGTCGAACGTTGCCCTTGTGTCCGTCCGTGCCGACTGAGTTGTCTCATCGGCTTGGGTGTGGTGTGTGATGATGGCGATTAGGCACGGTCTGTGGCTTTCGGTGCGGGGCAGGATCCGACACGATCTCTCCCCTCTCCCTTCTCCTCGTCCTCGTGGTTTTGTTGTCGCCTAAAACTTCGTAGCTCTGCCGTGTCGCCCGGATCTGGATCCAGCAATGCCCTGTGTTTAGGTGGCAGGAAACCGGCCCCTGTGTGCATGCAGTGCCCGGTTTGGCTAGGTTTGAGTACTCGTCTAGTCTTTCGCTGCTATTTGTAGCACGTTTGAGCGAGTCGTGCGCCGTGCACGCGGGGCGCCAACGCTCCGCTGGACTGATTGCACGAGCACACGAGCGCCGGCCAAGGCGCTACCGAACCCAGCACCGGGTCGCCCCGTGCTGCTGCATTGGCATGGCGCGCGCACCGGCACGACGACGACGCTGTCAAGAGCCCTGGCGTTGCCGCTCCACCAGCCAACAACGCTGTTCCACTGTTTGTTTCAACTCGTCCCGTCTCGTCGCGTCAAGCACGACCGCATGAGTGCATCCCTCTTGTAGAGGCAGTGGCGTCTGACAGTGTGTTTGGGCACCCAGAGACGGTAATGGACTGTGCGGTGCTACAGTGCTACTCTGGTCTTCTCGTCAATATTTCGTGCTATTTTGTATTTACTGTTTTCAAGTTGATCTCTACTATTTTGTTTTATTTTTATTTTTAGGGGAAAGTTGATCTCTAGTACTCCCTTCATTCCCTTATACAAGACCACAATAAAAAATATATTTTGCATCTATACAAGGCCATCAACAATAATCGAGACAAAAATTAATGATGTTTTCTCGTACTAGCAACTTGTTTAATACTTGCATGCATGTTGTCATAACGACACTGAGCTACTTCCTTTCCATTCCTTCCTTGCATGCATGTGACGTATTAATGATTCCGGTTAAGAAAAGAAAAGTTGGCTTCCAAAGCAGTAATTAAATTTTACCTGGGTACCTGTAATATGAGTTTGTGGACTTGTATAAGGGAATTGAGGGAGTACTCCTATTAAACAGGGAAAAAAGAGAGGGGAAATTGGTATCTAGCCATCACACTTTATTTTCACCTTATCTTCCACCATTCTTCATCCGTTTATTTTCACCTCACCTCCCATCATCCTTTATGATGGTTTTTTTTCTCCTTTTCATTGGAGAGAATTCCTTATTTGGCCCTTTCTTAAATTTTGTTTCCCTTTTTGCCCAAAATTCTCCTTTCTTCCCTTTTTGACACTCAAACTTCATTTTGTTCCCTATGTGACACTTCCGTCAGTTTTGGCCACTAACGGTGTTAAGTCTAAACTAAAGAGACTGTTTTACCCCTAGTGTAGTTTGTGATCAGATTATTTACATACAAACACATGAATGATGTGATATGTTTTGTGGTGTTGAATAAACTAGATGATTCCCCGTGCGTTGCTCCGAAAAATTTTATGACGGTAAAAATTAAATTTTCACATATTATTCTTATGTATAGCAATCAGGTTTGTAGATAATCTTGTCTGATATGCATGCATCTCTTAGCTAGATAGCGTCCATTAGATACGTACCTAGGTTAATTAGAGCAAAAAACTAATCATGTTTGCCTGTTGCGTTCTTGCGCATACCAGCGACGGCATGCACACACGCGTAACGGCACTTGCATGCACGCACGCGCAGCGTTCTCGCTGGTGAGGCTGCCCGAAGACGTCGAGCTGGAGATCCTGGCGCGCGCCCCCGTCTTTGCCGACCTCTTGCGGTGCGCCGCCGCTGGCCAAAGGACGGCTGCCACTGCAACTCCCTCTTCGGAAGCGGCGCCACGGTGCGGAAGGTCCGCGGGTTCCGAGCATCGTCGACGCGCCGGGTAGGTCTTCAGCCCCGGCCGTCACCTGCTCAGCTCCTTCATCCCGGGCGCCGACGGCGTCTTGCCACTCGCGTGCAACGCGGCGTCTTCGTCGTGGTCTCCAGCAACGTGCTCGTACATACTAGTACTACTAGTAGACGTTCAAGCAAAGGATCAATTAGGGATTAAGGAAGCCAGCTCTGTATTACGGTGAGTGCATCGTCTAGAGCTTGGTTCATCGTTAGTATCGGCGCACACGAGCACATGGCAAGCTCCAGCGACACAGGAGCGGTGCTACTGGTAGCGACATCACAGATAGCACTCTCCATGCCACCCCTCCCCCCTTCTCTTTGTGGTGACATACCACCATCAGGGGTAAAATTGTAATTGCACGTGGTAGTTAATAGAGTTGGATGGAAAAATGGATGGAAATGTCACATAGGGCACAAAATGAAGTTTGAGTGTCAAAAAGGGAAGAAAAATATTTTTGAGGCCAAAAAGGAAAGCAAATTTTAAGAAAGGGCCAAATAAGGAATTCTCTCTTTTCATTGAGGGAACCTAAACTGGGCAGATCTCGAGAGAATGTCTTGAACGAGGATAACATAGACACATGGATTTTACCTAGACTCTGTCTCCGAGAATATAATACCCTACTTCTTGCTTGATTTTATTGCCCTGAAATAAAGCATCAAGAGGATACAAACACAATGAGCACGCACACAATTTCTACATAGATAGGATGCACACGGTAAACACCAATGCACACACACACAAACTCATCGGCGAATAGCAAACTCATGCAAGATCAATCTATGCATGAAGAAGGGAAAATGAAAAGGAACCCAAAGCGATCGGATTTGTAATCGACAAACTACAACAATGACCACCGACCATCTCATGGCATCACATGGACGACAAAATTCTTCAATAGCAACACCATCAGGAAGGGAGCAACGTTCAATCACCATCGTCACCGGATCCAACCATCGAAGGCCAAAATCTAGATTTTAGTCTGAAGAACCAGGTCGAGCATATCTAAGCAATGCCTTCAACAAGGTAACAACAAAAAAACCTCGCCATTGCTAGGTATAACTAAAACAAGCCAGACCTAGGCTTTCACCCAGAGCTCGTGACCAGGTGCACGAATATCACCGTCATCTACATCACATGTCACCGCCACTTCTCCACGAGCTAAAAAACTACATGTGTTATGCAACCGCCACCGCTGCACAACCATTCCTCTGCATCAAGTCATCACAGTTTGCAATTCCCCGCCGAAGACAACCATCGGATCTAGAGAGAAGACCCTCACAAAGATCTTCGATGGACAGTGTACATGTATCTACCAAGAGATTTTTTTTATCTTCTCTACTAGCCATGCCCCTCAGTTTATATGGGTACCGGGGAGGTCCTAGGGTTACAAGATTCTAGTCGGCTACGTACGGGGAGTGAGAGTTCTCCACGAATCCAGCGTCTTGTTGTGTACGTCAAGTCTTCTATAACCTTTTGATTATATGTCATGGGTGGACCTATGTGGATGAGGTCGGAATCAACAAGGGATCCCCAGCCTGGCTAACTAGGTCAGGAGTCGACATGGTGAGAGGCCCCCAGCCGGGACACCATGAGTAGCCCCTGGACCGGTCTTCAAGTCAGGACGCACCTCCGCTCATCCGGGCTGCACTTCATTTTCAATCGCCAGTCTTGAAACTCGATCAATGAGAGCATCCTTCTGCAACCAAGTCTTCATGTCAAATTGTATTTGAGGTAACCAATACCACTTATGTATTCTGACGAGCATTGAAAGAATTCGAGCCAAGTTGCGCATCGAAAATGTTTCTAATGCAACCGGTCTGTGGGCGAGAAGTATTCCCGCGCTCCCAGTGTGATGATTATTTGGTCCGGTTCGGACAACACAGATCGGTCTTATCTATGGGCCCACCTAGCCACGTGTCGTCTGTGATTTGACGGCCAACACAACGTGTAGACCTGGTGTGGGACCCACTAAGGTCACGTCCCTTTGAGAGAGATTGTGCATATGAAACACCTAGTGATTAAACGACGCCCCTTGATGTCCGCACGTAATTAACACATAAACATTGGGAATTAGGGCGATTTGCTGCCATGCACCGAGATTATCCTATGGCCGCTTTGCCTTTACCCTACCTATAAAAGGAGGGAGGCGTCGAAGGGGAAAGGTTGTATGCTCTCATTCTCCCTGGCCATCTTCTTCCTTGCGCCCAGAGTACTCGAGCCCAAGATCCTCTTTCATGTGGAAAACAACCCCACTTTTGTCACCCTACCATGGGGAAGGGGGGGGGGTAACCCACACTGGAAATCTGCCGACGCTGGTAAAGCCGGACCCAAGGTGCCATCTGCCACCAAAGGTGGTAGAAGCTTTGTACGATGGCTCAAGGTTAAACTGTTGGGAAACATAGTGGAAAACAAAAAAATCGCCCTACGATCAACATGGAACAATATGAAGATGCATAAACGGTTTGGATCATGATCGCTACCAACTCCGAGTAGCAGCGAAAGTAGACGAGTCGATGTAGATCATTGGTACTTGTGAGCTGCGTTGGGATTTTCCCTCCTTTAGTGAGAACCAAGGTTTATTGAACCAATAGGAGAATCACGCAAAGCCTCATGAACACACCTGCACACACAAAAGCAAATAGTTGCACCCAACGCGGAAAAGAGGGTTGTCAATCCCCTTGAACTCGTTACTTGCAAGGATCAAATGTTGTAGTGGTAGATAGATAAATTGCAAAACTAAATAAAAGTAAATAAATTGCAGCAAGGTATTTTTGATTTTTATAATATGATAAAAGTAGACCCCGGGGCCATAGTTTTCACCAGAGGCTTCTCTCTCGAACACATAGCATATGATGATGAAAGATCATGGATGTCCCCTAGATGGGGAGGGGGGATAGGCGCTTTAAAATAATTACAGTTTAGGCTTGAAAAAAATGTGGAATAAAACTAGCGTTTAATTAGTCAAGCACAAAACCTAAAACAACTAGGCTCACCTATGTGCACTAACAACTTATGCTAAACAAAATAAACAACTAAGTGACAGCAAGATGAAACACTATGGCTATCACAAAGAGAAGTGCATAAGTAAAGGGCTCGGGTAAAAGATAACTGAGGCACGCGGAGACGATGATGTATCCCGAAGTTCACAACCCTTGCGGATGTTAATCTCTGTTTGGAGCGGCGTGGAGGCACAATGCTCCCCAAAAGCTAGTAGGGCCACTGTAATCTCCTCAGGCCCTCGCATAATGCAAGATGTCGTGATTCCACTAAGGGACCCTTGAGAGCGGTAACCGAACCTGTACAAATGGAAACCCTTGGGGAGGTCACCAAACCCGTACACTTTTGGCAACCCTTGGGAGCGGTCACCGGAACTCGTACAAATCGCTCGGGGCTATTTCCACAACTTAATTGGAGACCCCGGATCTTGTCCCAGAGCTTCTCACCACAATGATTGAGCTCGACACCAACCGTCTAAGGCACCAAAGTACCCAAGACGAACAAGCTCTCGGGTACCCAAACACCCAAGAGTGATAAGCTTCTCAACTTCACTTCCACCTATCACCGTGGAGAACTCAAACCTATGCACCAATGGCAAGGGCACACGAAGTGCCCAAGTCCCTTTTTCTCAATTCCCACCAAAGCAACAAAAGATATGGAGGAATATAAGAGTAAGAACAAGAAAGAGAACACAAATAACTCCAAGATCTAGATCCAAGGGATTCCCCTCACATAGAGGAGAAAGTGATTGGTCGAAACGTAGATCTAGATCTCCTCTCTCTTTTCCCTCAAGAACTGGCAAAAATCATTGGAGGGATTGAGAGACAGCAAGCTCGAAGAAGGTCAACAATGGGGGGCAAACACGAGCTCAAGAGATAGGGACCATTGGGGGGAAACACGAGCTCAAGTGATATGTAAGTCAAATTCTTGTAGTAAGAAAACCAACCTAATGAGTCTAGTTTTAGCATATTTCTTTTTCATAAGATATTTTATAGCAGCATGATTGGTGTGAACAATTACTTTGGAATCAACAATTTAAGATCTGAATTTATCACAAGCAAACACAACTGCTAAAAATTCTTTCTCAGTAGTAGCATAATTTCTTTGGGAATTATCTAGAGTTTTGCTAGCATAATGGATAACAGTTAATTTTTTTATCAACTCTTTGTCCTAAAAGAACACCAACAACATAATCACTAGCATCACAAATAATTTCAAAAGGCAAGTGCCAATCAGGTGGTTGGACAATAGGTGCATAAATTAAGACTTTCTTAAGTGTTTCAAAGGCTTCGACACAATCATCATCAAAAACAAATGGAACATCATTTTGTAAAAGATTAGTAAGAGGCCTAGAAATTTTAGAGAAGTATTTAATGAACCTCCTTTAGAAACCAGCATGACCAAGGAAACTACGAATACCTTTAATGTCTTTAGGACATGGCATTTTCTCAATTGCATCAACTTTAGCTTTATCCACTTCAATACCTTGTTCAGAAATTTTATGCCCCAAGACAATGCCTTCATTAACTATAAAGTGTCACTTCTCCCAATTCAAGACAAGATTAGTTTGTTCACATCTCTGCAAAATTCTATCAAGGTTGCTTAAGAAATCATCAAAAGAAGTTCCGTAAATGGAGAAATCATCCATGAAAACCTCAATAATCTTTTCACAAAAATAAGAGAATATATCAGTCATACATCTTTGAAAGGTAGCTGTAGGACCTTGAAGTATGTCTAGAGGGGGGGTGATTAGACTACTTGACGAATTAAAAACTTAACCTTTTCCCAATTTTAGACTTTGGCAGATTTTAGCTATATTTGGACAAGTCAAGCAATCATCACACAATTCAAGCAAGCATGCAAAGAGTATATAGGCAGCGGAAATTAAAGCATGCAACTTACAAGAAAGTAAAGGGAAGGGTTTGGAGGATTCAAACGCAATTGGAGACACGGATGTTTTTGGCGTGGTTCCGATAGGTGGTGCTATCGTACATCCACGTTGATGGAGACTTCAACCCATGAAGGGTAACGGCTGCGCGAGTCCACGGAGGGCTCCACCTAAGAAGGGTCCACGAAGAAGCAACCTTGTCTATCCCACCATGGCCGTCGCCCATGAAGGACTTGCCTCACTAGCGGTAGATCTTCACGAAGTAGGCGATCTCCTTGCCCTTACAAACTCCTTGGTTCAACTCCACAATCTTGTCGGAGGCTCCCAAGTGACACCTAGCCAATCTAGGAGACACCACTCTCCAAGAAGTAACAAATGGTGTGTTGATGATGAACTCCTTGCTCTTGTGCTTCAAATGATAGTCTCCCCAACACTCAACTCTCTCTCATAGGATTTGGATCTGGTGGAAAGAAGATTTGAGTGGAAAGCAACTTGGGGAAGGCTAGAGATCAAGATTCATATGGTAGGAATGGAATATCTTGGCCTCAACACATGAGTAGGTGGTTCTCTCTCAGAACTGGTAAGTTAGAAGTGTAGGTTTGTTCTGATGGCTCTCTCCAGGAATGAAGAGGAGGTGGAGGGGTATATATAGCCTCCACACAAAATCTAACCGTTACACACAATTTACCAAATTCGATGGGACCGAATCAACAAACTCGGTGGGACCGATTTAGTAAACCTAGTGACCGTTAGGATTTTCGGTGGGACCGACATGCAACTCGGTAGGACCGATATGGTTAGGGTTAGGGCATAACGTAATCTCGGTGAGACCGATTACACAAACTCGGTGAGACAGATTTTGGTAATTAGCTAACCAGGTAAACTTGGTGGGACCGATTCACTCTTTTCGGTGAGACCAAAATGTTACGAAAAGGAAACAGAGAGTTTACATTGCAATCTCGGTGGGACCGATCACTCACTTTGGTTGGACCGAAACGTTACGAAGGGAAACAGAGAGATTACAATCCCATCTCAGTGAGACCGAGATCCCTATCGATGAGACTGATTTGCCTAGGGTTTGTGGCAGTGGCTATGACATTTGAACTCGGTGGCGCCGGATAGAAAGAATCGGTGTGACCGATTTTGACTTTAGGTTTAGGTCATATGTGGATGTGGGAAAGTAGTTGAGGGTATTTGGAGCATATCACTAAGCACTTGAAGCAAGAAGCTCATTAAGCAACACATCATCCCTCCTTGATAGTATTGGCTTTTCCTATAGACTCAATGTGATCTTGGATCACTAAAATGTAAAATGGAGAGTCTTGATCTTTTGAGCTTGAGCCAATCCTTTGTCCTTGATATTTTGAGGGATCCACTTTCATCATCCATGCCATGCCATTCATTGAGCTTTCCTGAAATATTTGTCTTGGAATAGCATTAGCTCAATGAGCTATATGTTGTTATGAATTACCAAAACCACCTAGGGATAGTTGCACTTCCAATCTCCCCCTTTTTGGTAATTGACGACAACATATAGATCAAAGCTTCGACAAATGATAATAAGATTGAAAAACATCGTCGCTTTGAGAAGTATGTGATAAGCAAGAGCTCCCCCTAAATTTGTGCATATTTTAAGATTTGCTTTGGACTGCAAATGCACAAGGAATTAGGCTCATGGGTTACTCTTCCATGTCACATACATCTTGGTGGAGCGCTCAAAATAATAAAGATTGAATACATGCACTCATCACCAAGCAAAGTGAATGATCATATAAGGATAGGTAAGATAATATCATCAAACATGCATAAGTGTAGCTTATGATCAAACACATGATCATCAATGTCTCACAGGTAATTGCATAGTATCTCAAGCCATGTTCAAGAATTCGTCTGATTAACCAGTTAACTTGCTGATTAGCCCCTAATCCTAGGGTCACCGAGTAGCCGATAAACCAATAAATCGTCCGATTAATTGATTAAATGGCTGATTAACTTGCCGGTTACCCTATTAATCCCCTACTCGCTAGCCAACCAAGCAGTTACCAGTTAACGATTTCCTCAACAAGCAATCAAAAGCAAACAAAGTTCAACCAAGAAGACAAGAGAGAACAAAATCAACACTCTCTCTCGAAGCCTATGATCTATACATTTTTCTCCCCCTTTGGCAACAAGTTACCAAAAAGTTCATAGAAAATGCATAGTGCTAGATCAACTCTCAGGCTTGGTCTTCAGGTGGTGGTGCCCGGATAACTCCAAGAACAAAGGCTTCAGTTGATGTAGATGGAGCTGGAGGAGTTGGTGCTGGAGCTGGCTGCCCTGGAGCTGTAGGAGCTGTAGCTGGTGCTGATGATGTGGCTCTAGTGTCTGTCACAGGCACTGCAGCTGACCTATGAGCTCTAGGCACTCTGGAAAATGCATCAGTGGTTGTCTTGCCCTTCCTCTCCTGCATGTCATCCTGAAGCTGTTCCACAACTGACTGAATCTCAGTTACTTTGACATCTAGATCATAGAATTTTTGTTCCATGATTCTTTCCAGGCTCTCCTGGTTTTGAGTTAGGGTGGCCAACCCCTTCTCAATCCTCAGTGTTGATGCTATCAAGTAACCAAGCTGCTCATGTTTGTTCTTCAAAAAGTATTCAGATGCCTCCTCTTGAGTTGGCATCTTGGCAACCTTCTCTTTCCTTGCCTTCTCCTTCTTCTCTTGAGCTTGCACTGATGATGGTTCATTCTCATTCATGACAACTTGATTGTCCTCAAAGTCTGGATAGAGAGCAAAATGTTCCTTATCCAACAGATATTTTCCTGTGGCCATCTTTGAGTTAATCAACTCCTGAATTTGTGGGGCATATCCACAACTTCTCTTTTGATCTGCTGCAGTCCTCTTGATAGTTTCAACCATAAGGCTCATGACCTTGAATTTCTGTGGCACATCAAATATGTGTAGCAAGTTTATTGCGTGCCCTCTAATCATGTTGTGGTCACCTGACTTGGGCAAAAGAGTGTGCCTTAAGATCTAGTTGATCGTAGGCAGCCCTGACAGAAGAAAATGGACTGACCCAAACGAGAAAGTCTCAAGAGCTTTGTCTAGGATCTCCTTGTACATATGTGACATAGTATTGTGTCCCATCTTCTTCTTGGCATAGACATCCAACTCATCTTCACTCTCCTCTGGTGCATTGATCAGACTTGCCCATTCCTCTATGGTTGACTGATATCTCGTTCCTTCAGACATCCAAACTATCCTCCCATCTGGATAGAAGTGTGCTGTGGAGTAGAATTGCATAATGAGTTCATCATTCTAGTTGGTGAGCTTCTGCCCAACAAAATCTGCAACTCCACAAGCAACAAAACTATCATACACTCCAGGATAGTGTTCTTCATTCTCCTTTATGTAGGTCCAGTCGACCCACCTCATATCACACACTATGGGCTTCTTGTCCAACAAGATTGTCTCATAGAAGTCCTGCTGTTCCTTTGTGTGGAACCTGTAATCAACATCAGTCCTTCTCTTGGTGGCATATGGATCTGTCAATCTCCATAGCCTCAACCCTGAGTCTCTCCTGACATTCATGTCCTCAGCCACAGGATGAGCATCATTGTGGTCTGGAATCTTGGGTTTGATCTTCCTTAGGACCTGCCCTTCTTCATCTTCCTCAGCAGCAACATCAGACATTGGGGCCTTGTTCTTCTCAACTCCTGGTATTCCTCTTTGGTGCAATCTTGGGCTTGGGGGTAGCTTTGGGTGCTTCTCTGGGCTTTGATGTTGCAGCCCCTGACTTTATAGCATCACCCATAAGCTTCTGTGCCTTGGGTGCTGGTTCAGCAACCTCTTCTCCCTCTTCCATCATGGAAGGTTGACCAACAACTCTGGCCATGGTCTTCTTGACCCTTTCCTTCCTTTTCTTTCCTTCTGCAGCTGGCTCTTTGGGATCAGGCTTTTCAGGTACTTGAGTTGATCCTCTGGCTTTGGACATTGGTTGTCTTCCTGTAGGCCTTTTGATTTTCATGCCTGGTTTTACTGCAGTTGAGCTGTGCACCTTCTTGAGCTCTACTTTCTTGGAAGTAGCCTCATCTTCTTCTGCTATATAATCCTCATCCTCTGAGTCTGAGGTTCTCTTCTTCCTTGTCCTTGTGGCAGCCTTAGGCAAATTGCTTGGAGTACTTCTGCTCCCTTCATCTGAGCTGCTAGAGGGACTAGTGCCCTCACTCATGTGAATCTGCTCTGCTGTCTTATTCTGACTATCACTTTGGTCTGACATGCTGAAATCACTGACTGTTGACCCTGTGAATAGTTATATATGAGATAGAATGGATGAGCATCACAAAATACAGAGATTTTTGCAAAAGGATGATTCAAAAATTCAGTTTTAGTTTTCCACAGAAAGCATTTCGGATCAACCGATTTTCAAACTCGGTGATACCGAAGCAGTTTTGGAACCTAAACTGGTGAACTCGGTGGGACCGAGTCATAGTTCGGTGGCGCCGAGACTGCTAGGGTTTCACAAAGTTCTAAAATCGGTCACACCGATTCGCAATTTTCGGTCAGACCGAGACTTACTAGTGCAATGGCGATAGCCAAATCGGTGGGACCGAGTTTTTCAACTCGGTGGGTCCGAGATGGTTTCAGCGGAAACCTAACCCTAAATTTTCGAATCACATCTATTCTGAGGATTGTATTAACTGGATAGGAGTGTTTCAATTGTGGCAAGATGCATTACGAACACAATGTGCTGAGAATCAGACGAGGATAGCACTGTGATCGAGTTCATACCCTAGCTTGGCGATGAACTCGCTACGGCGGCAACGGCGGAGAAGAATTCCATTGACGACGGCGGAGACCAGCGACAGGAGGCGGCTGGCGATGAAGTCGATGATCCGTAGACCTAGTAGGCAGAGCGAGCTATGCACGGGCGAAGAGTTTCGGAGAAATTTTTCCAAAATTTGCCCGTGTGTATATATAGCCCGATATTGTCGGTGTGACCGAGTGGAACAACTCGGTGGCACCGAGATGCATAACTGTATACAGTTACAGCAACTCGGTGTGACCGAAAAGTTTAAATCGGTTGCACCGAGATTGAAAACCTAGATCGACTTAGTGATCTCGGTAGGACCAAAATGGAGGAATCGGTCAGACCGAGAATCATAAAGAAGTTTTGGAAGTTTAAGTCTATGATGAATCGGGGACTCCGAGTGCTCCTCACACAGAGTGGTTCGAATCTGACTTGATCAAATTTTGTGATGTAGCATGAATAGAGTTTGAGACGAGAAAAGCATAGATAGCTCGAGAAGGTTCTTAGGCATTCTTGTCCATCCACTTGGCCAAAGAAAAAGAAGCCAATCAATCAAAACAACAAGTGGATGTCCTGAAATGAGTAAAATATGCAACCAACATGCTCACACAATAAAATGACAAATGAAATATGTGGCAGAGCATGCACAACCAATTCTAGCATCTATCAAACAATTGGCGATGACTAGGTCATCTATATATGAGTATATTGACTTAGGAGTCAAATGAGAACATTTGATCATAGGTCATACTCATCGTTTAAGCTCAAGTAGGGTTACCACTTTTACATAATGCATTGATGTGTTCACATCATTAGAGTTGCTTTGACTCAATTCTTAGAGTTAAGCTCCCCCTAGATGTGAGATCCCCTTTTAGAGGGATGAACTAACCTTGGGTTTTGTCGATGATGACTTCATGTAGGTGTTGAAGATGTGGATGCTCAATGTTGATGTAAATCTTCTGGAGCAATCCTTTGGAGTGAGTTGCACTTTCAATACCTACACGGGTTAGTCCCACAAGGAACAAACAAGAATAACCATAGACATAGAGTGATGCACACACAAAATGATGTCCATGAAGACATTAGGTTACCTTGTCCCTTGCCTTACCAACATGAGGGTTTGTGACTCCTTGAAATAGTGCAAGATGTGGAAGTTGATTGCACTTTTCCTTTCCATAATGATATGAGTGAAGAATGTTGGCGGAGTCACCCTCAAGAACTCTCTAGTTCTTCTTCTTCGGGATCCACATCATCTTGATGGGAATCCTTGGAGTTGTAGTCGTACTTGATGAAGTAGAACTTGACGTAGTCTTGGGAACCCACTTGACCAAGGCCTTAGGTGCTTCTTCAAATGCATCAATCTCCTCTTGAAGCTTGTCCTTGCCTTTGTTCTTGTGGTCTTGTGGTGGAAGATCATCTTGTACTAGTGTTCCCTTGAAAGAAGTAGGATCATACTTCTCTTGTTGAGGAACAAACTTCGTCTTGGGGTATTCATCTTCTTCCCACTCAACTCCACTGGCATTGAACTTTCATTCAAAACCAACACCTTGATTCTTCCGGTGCTTTCCTTGCTTGCGTACAATTTCCTCGAATTGCTTACTCCCAGCAAGGCTCTTGTATACACCTTTCTCTATAATTCCCTTCAATAAGCTATTTTCTTGCTCAAGTGTAACTTGGCTAAGAGAATCATTAGTGGAATCAAGAGAACTACTAGAAGCAACAATATTGGATTTATCATTATTATTGCTACTACTAGAGGTAGAATCTTTCTTGTTCTTGTTACTAGACTTGACTTGAGGCATGTAAGTAGATAAGAGTAAACGCTTGGCAATATAAGAAGAACTTTTCTTGCGAAGATCATCATTGATTGCCTTTAAGAACTCATGCTCTTGATCAAGGTTGAGCTTTTCAAAGCGTAACTTCTCATGAGCCCTTAAAAGTTCTCGATGATCTTCAAAGATAGTTTCATGAGCTAACTTAAGAGTGATTAGTTCTTTAGTTAGAAGCTCAATCTTCTCCTTATCATTGTCATTCGTTTTATCTTGATTAGCATGATTAATTGACGTTTCATCATAGTATTCATCACTAGAGTTGTCAATAAGTAAATCATCATCACCTAGCAAGTCATCTTCATCACTATTAAAATCAACATACTCGGGATGTGTTACCTTAGGGCCTTTAGCCATGAAGCATCTTCCAATTCCTTCATTTGGTGATTCAAATATGTCGTAGGAGTTGGTTGACACAAGTGCTAGACCGGCAACGCCTTCATCTTGAGTATGTTCGGAGTCGGAGTGATAGCTTCTCTCGGAGTGATGTTCAGAGTCGGAACCGGATACCCATTCACCAACATGAGCTTGATGTCTTTGTTTTGTGCAGCTCTTTGATGACTTGTCCTTCCCTTCCGAATCCTTGCTTCTCCATGAGGGTCTTCGTTCATAACGATCATCTCTACTCCTCCTCTCTCTTGGTGGTGATTCTTCTCTTCTACTTCTTCTTTTTGGAGAATCTTCTCTTCTTTTTTAGGGTGCCGTACACTCATTGGAATAGTGTTCGGGTCTCCCACAATTGTAGCAATTGCGCTCTCGACTGGAAGATCTTTTGTCATTGTAGGACCTTGACTTAGAGCTTCTTTCTTTGCTTCTACTCTTGTAGAATTTGTTGAAATTCTTCACCATTAAGCTCAATTCTTCATTGAAGGTCTGTTTCTCACTTGATGATGTGGGGGCTTCACATGAGGCTTTGTAAGCACCACTTGACTTGTTGTGAAGTTCCTCCTTATCCTTGAGTGACATTTCATGAGCAACAATTCTGCCGATGACTTCCGTTGGCTTGAGATTCTTGTAATTGGGCATCATTTGAATCAATGTGCACACATATCATATTTTCCATCCAATGCTCTTAGGATCTTCTTGATGATGAATCTGTCGGTCATCTCTTCACTCCCTAAGCCGGCAATCTCATTTGTGATAAGAGCAAGCCTAGAGTACATTTCAGCGACACCTTCACCATCCTTCATTTTGAACTTGTCAAGCTGACTTTGGAGCACATCCAACTTGGATTCCTTGACGGAGTCGGTACCTTCATGCATATCAATCAAAGTGTCCCAAATTTCCTTTGCATTCTCAAGACGACTGATTTTGTTGAATTCTTCGGGGCACAAGCCATTGAAGAGGATATCACAAGCTTGAGCGTTGTATTGCAGCATCTTCAATTCATCCGGATTAGCTTCACGGTTCGGCTCTCTACCATCAAAGAATTCACCTTGCAAGCCAATACAAACGATAGCCCAAACGGCGGGGTTATGTCCGAGAATATGCATTTTCATCTTATGCTTCCAACTAGGAAAATTAGTACCATCAAAGTAAGGACCTCTACGGTGATAATTTCCCTCGCTAGACGCCATACTCTCCTAGGTTGTGAAACCAAGGCTATGACCACCAAAAGCTGTGGAAATCAAAGCAAATGGAGACCAAAGCTCTGATACCACTTGTAGGACCTTGAAGTATGTCTAGAGGGGGGGGGGTTTGATTAGACTACTTGACCAATTAAAAACTTAACATTTTCCCAATTTTAGACTTTGGCAGATTTTAGCTATATTTGGACAAGTCAAGAAATCATCACACAATTCAAGCAAGCATGCAAATAGTATATAGGCAGCGGAAATTAAAGCATGCAACTTGCAAGAAAGTAAAGGGAAGGGTTTGGAGGATTCAAACGCAATTGGAGACACGGATGTTTTTGGCGTGGTTCCGATAGGTGGTGCTATCGTACATCCACGTTGATGGAGACTTCAACCCACGAAGGGTAACGGCTACGCGAGTCCACAGAGGGCTCCACCCAAGAAGGGTCCACGAAGAAGCAACCTTGTCTATCCCACCATGGCCGTCGCCCACGAAGGACTTGCCTCACTAGCGGTAGATCTTCACAAAGTAGGCGATCTCCTTGCCCTTACAAACTCCTTGGTTCAACTCCACAATCTTGTCGGAGGCTCCCAAGTGACACCTAGCCAATATAGGAGACACCACTCTCCAAGAAGTAACAAATGGTGTGTTGATGATGAACTCCTTGCTCTTGTGCTTCAAATGATAGTCTCCCCAACACTCAACTCTCTCTCATAGGATTTGGATCTGGTGGAAAGAAGATTTGAGTGGAAAGCAACTTGGGGAAGGCTAGAGATCAAGATTCATATGGTAGGAATGGAATATCTTGGCCTCAACACATGAGTAGGTGGTTCTCTCTCAGAACTGGTAAGTTGGAAGTGTAGGTTTGTTCTGATGGCTCTCTCCATGAATGAAGAGGAGGTGGAGGGGTATATATAGCCTCCACACAAAATCTAACCGTTACACACAATTTACCAAACTCGGTGGAACCGAATCAACAAACTCGGTCGGACCGATCAGTAAACCTAGTGATCGTTAGGATTTTCGGTGGGACCGACATGCAACTCGGTAGGACCGATATGGTTAGGGTTAGGGCATAACATAATCTCGGTGAGACCAATTACACAAACTCGGTGAGACCGACTTTGGTAATTAGCTAACCAGAGAGTTGGTCAGGTAAACTCGGTGGGACCAATTCGCTCTTTTCGGTGAGACCGAATTGTTACGAAAAGGAAACAGAGAGTTTACATTGCAATCTCGGTGGGACCGATCGCTCACTTCGGTTGGACCGAAACATTATGAAGGGAAAAAAAGAGATTACAATCCCATCTCGTTGAGACCGAGATCCCTATCGGTGAGACCGATTTGCCTAGGGTTTGTGGCAGTGGCTATGACATTTGAACTCGGTGGCGCCGGATAGAAAGAATCGGTGTGACCGATTTTGACTTTAGGTTTAGGTCATATGTGGATGTGGGAAAGTAGTTGAGGGTATTTGGAGCATATCACTAAGCACTTGAAGCAAGAGGCTCATTAAGCAACACCTCATCCCTCCTTGATAGTATTGGCTTTTCCTATAGACTCAATGTGATCTTAGATCACTAAAATGTAAAATGAAGAGTCTTGATCTTTTGAGCTTGAGCCAATCCTTTGTCCTTGATATTTTGAGGGATCCACTTTCATCATCCATGCCATGCCATTCTTTGAGCTTTCCTGAAATATTTGTCTTGGAATAGCATTATCTCAATGAGCTATATGTTGTTATGAATTACCAAAACCACCTAGGGATAGTTGCACTTTCAGTAGCAGGTGCATTACATAAACCAAAGGGCATACGTCTATAAGTATGAGTTCCAAAAGGACAAGTAAAGGTGGGTTTCTCTTGATCAAGTTGTGATACAGGTATTTGAGAGAAACCAGAATATCCATCAAGAAAACAAAAGTGTGTGTTCTTAGACAGTCTTTCTAGCATTTGATCAATAAAAGGCAGAGGGTAATGATCTTTTCTAGTAGCTTTATTTAATTTCCTGAAATCAATTACCATTCTATAGCTAGTAACAATTCTTTGTGGAATAAGTTCATTGTTATAATTAGGAACAACAGTAATACCTCCTTTCTTAGGGACACAATGAACATGACTTACCCATCTACTATTACCTATGGGATAGATGATACCTACTTCTAGAAGCTTTAATATTTCAGTTCCTACCATTTCTTCCATCTTAGGATTCACTCATCGTTGGTGATCAACAATGGATTTAGCATCAGGTTCCATATTAATCTTGTGCTGACAAAGAGTGAGACTAATGCCCTTAAGGTCATCAAGAGTATATCAAATAGCAGCACGTTGCTTCCTCAAAGTTTTTAATAATCTCTCTTCTTCATGTTATGAAATGTTAGCAATAATAATAACAGGATATGTCTTTTTCGCATCAACATAAGCATACTTCAAAGTGCCAGGAAATTGCTTTAATTCAAATGCAGGATCACCTTTAGGTGGAGGAGGACCTCCTAGAGTTTCAATAGGCAAATTGTGTTTAAGGATAGTTTGTTGTTCAAAGAAATTTTTATCTATTTCATTTCTTTCACGCAAGTGCATATCATTCTCATGGTATAGCAAGTATTGTTCTAGTGGATCACTAGGAGGCAAGGTAATAGAAGCTAGACCTATTATTTCATCTTTGCTAGGTGATTCTTTATCACGAGGTTGTCTATGAAACTTAGAGAAATTAAACTCATGAGACACATCACCAAAACTAACACTAACGGTTTCTTTCTCACAATCTATCTTAGCATTGACAGTGTCCAAGAAAGGTCCACCAAAAATTATGGGACAAAAGTCATCTTGTGGGGAACCAAGAACTAGAAAATCAGTAGGGTATTTTATTTTCCCACACAAGACTTCGCCATCTCTAATAATCCCAAGTGGTGTTATGGTGTCTCTGTTAGCAAGTTTTATAGTAACATCTATGTCTTCTATTTCAGTGGGTGCTATGTCGTTCATAATTTCTTGGTATAAGGTAAAAAGAATAGCACTCACACTAGCACCCAATCACATAAACCATGATAATAGTGATCTCCTATTTTGACCGAGACAGCAGGCATGCCAACAAATGGTCTACGTTTATCTTTTTCATCGGGTTTGTCAATTCTAGCTGCTTCATCCAAGAAGTAAATAACATGCCCATTAACATTTTCGACCAAAAGATCTTTAACCATAGCAACATTACATTCTACTTTAATTTGTTCAGAGGGTTTAGGTGCTTTAATATTAATTTTGTGAACCACTATTGATACCCTAGCATGTTCCTTTATCCTAACAGGGAAAGGTGGGTTTTCAATATAAGCAGTTGGAACTATTGGATCAACATTGTAAATGATAGTTTCATCTTTAGCTATGACCGGTTCTTTAATT
Source organism: Triticum aestivum (assembly GCF_018294505.1). Classification (NCBI taxonomy): domain Eukaryota; kingdom Viridiplantae; phylum Streptophyta; class Magnoliopsida; order Poales; family Poaceae; genus Triticum; species Triticum aestivum. The sequence goes on along the minus strand of NC_057798.1, from coordinate 468,761,865 downwards.
TCTTCTTTAATAGGGGGATGATATTTAAACCACTTCTCCTTAGGGAGATCAACATGAGTAACAAATAATTCACAAAAAGAGCCTACTATCTCAGAGTCAAGTCCATATTTAGTGCCAAACTTGTGAAAAGCGTCGGTATTCATAAAAGATTTAACACAATCAAACTCAAGCTTTATACCTGACTCTTTACCTTCGTCAAGTTCCCGGTCTTCAGAGTTGCATTTAATTCTTTCTAAAAGATGCCACCTGAATTCAATAGTCTTCTTCATAACGAACCATCACAAGAAGTATCGAGCATGGATTGATAATTACGAGAAAGCCGAGCATAAAAATTTTGAATGATAATTTCTCTCAAGAGCTAATGATTGGGGTATGAAGGTAACATTTTCTTAAGCCTCCCCCAGGCTAGAGCGATACTTTCTCCCTCACGAGGGCCAAAATTATATATATAATTCCGATCACGATGAACTAGATGCATGGGATAAAACTTTTGGTGAAATTCCAATTTCAATTGATTCCAGTTCCAAGATCCAATATCACCGCATAGCCTATACCATGTCAATTCTTTTTCCCCAAAGATAAAGGGAAAACCTTCTTCTTGACTTCATCTCTGGGTAAACCTGCAAGCTTAAAAAATCCACAAATTTCATCAACATGTATCAAATGCATATCGGGATGCTTGGTTCCATCTCCTGCATAAAGATTAGCTAGCAGTTGCTCTATCATACCCGAAGGAATTTCATAACTAATATTTTCAGTAGGTGCAGTAGGTTGTGCGGAAACTCTTTGTTTTTCCGATCGAGGTGAAGATACCCCGAACAAACCCCTCAAAGGGTTGTTTTCCATAGTAACAAGTGACAATTTCAGCACATAATATAAATTTTTCCTTACCGGTGTCCACTTACCAAGAGCGCTTCACTCCCCAGCAACGGTGCGTGAAAGGAGTCTTGATGACCCACAAGTATAAGGGATCAATCATAGTCCTTTCGATAAGTAATAGTGTCAAACCCAACGAGGAGCAGAAGGAAATGACAAGTGGTTTTCAGTAAGGTAATTTCTGCAAGCACTGAAATTTTCGGTAACAGATAGCTTGACAGCCAGATAATTTGTAACGAGCAAGTAATAGTAACGGTAAGAAAACTGCAGAAAGGTAGCCCAATCCTTTTGTGGCAAAGGACATGCCAAAACGATCTCTTATAATAAGCAAAGCATTCTTGAGAACACTTGGAATTTCATCTAGTCACTTTCATCATGTTGGTTTGATTTGCGTTCGTTACTTTGATAATATGGTATGTGGGTGGACCGGCTTGGGTGTCGTCCTTACTTGAACAAGCCTCCCACTTATGATTAACCCCCTCACAAGCATCCGCAACTACGAGAAAAGTATTAATATAAAATCTAACCATGGCATTAAACATATGGATCCAAATCAGCCCCTTACGAAATAACGCATAAACTAGGGTTTAAACTTCTATCACTCTAGCAACCCATTATCTAATAACTACTCCACAATGCATTCCCTTAGGCCCAAATATGGTGAAGTGCGATGTAGTCGATGTTCATATAACACCACTAAGGGAATCACAACATACATACCATCAAAGTATCGAACGAATATCAAATTCACATGATTACTTGCAACATGACTTCTCCCGTGGCCTCAAGAACAAAAGAAAATGCTCACAAATAATATTCACGCTCAAGATCAGAGGGGTATTAAATAGCATAATGGATCCGAACATATAATATTCCACCAAATAAATCATATAGCATCAACTACAAGATGTAATCAACACTACTAGTCACCCACAGGTACCAATATGAGGTTCTCGTACAAAGATTGACCACAAGAGATGAACTAAGGTTTTGAGATGAGATGGTGCTGTTGAATGTTGATGAAGATTGGACTCCCAAAGATAAGAGGGTTGTTGGTGATGATGATGGCTTTGATTTCCCCCTCCGGGAGGGAAGTTCCCCCGGCGGAATCGCTCCACCGGAGGGAAAAAGTGCTCCTGCCCAAGTTCTGCCTTGAGACGGCGAATCTCCATCCGAAAGTCCTCTCCTTACTTTTTCTAGGTCAAAAGACCTTATATACCAGAAGATGGGCATCAAAGGTGGGCCAGGCTACCCACCACCCACCAGGGCGTGCCTGGAGCGGCTGGCGCGCCCTAGTGTATTGTGGGCACCTGGCAGCCCCCCTTTGATAGTTGTTTTCTCCAATATTTATTATATATTCCAAAATAAATCTCCGTAAAATTTTAGCTCAATGGAGATGTGCAAAATAGGTATCTTTGATATAGCTTTTTTTGGTCCAGAATTCAATCTGCCGGTATTCTTCCTTCTTGTGTAAACCTTGCATATTATGAGAGAAAAGGCTTTAGAATTACTTCATAAATTGTTATTACGCATAAAAACATTATAAATAACAATAGGAAAACATGATGCAAAATGGACGTATCAGCTGCTGGGGCGACGACTCGAGGCGGAGCGAAGCCAGGCGGCTCGAGGGCGAGGCGAGCTGGCGCGACCGCAAGGTCAGGCGATTTGAGGGTGAGGCGAGTTGGCGCGATCGTGAGATAGGGCCGCTCAGCGAGGGTGGTTCGGTGGAGGCCGCTCAAAGCGGCAACTTGAGGCAGGGCCAACAGGCGAGGCCGCAACCACGGACGTGGAGGCGACTCACGGAAGAGGCGAGCAGTGGAGGTTAGTGACTCGGAGGTGGCTCATAGGTAGAGGCGAACGACGGTGGCGGCTGCACGCTACTGAGGGGAGGTCACAGTGGCTGCGATAGGATGGTCAGGCAAGGCTGTAGGTGGATAACATGTCTAATTCCAAGTGGGATATAGAATGAGACTATGGTGTGAGTTTGGACGCGATGGTGACTCAGCGGAGGCGGTGCGGCACCGAGGCGGCCTTGGAAGCGGCGGCGCGAGGCCGGCCACGATGAAGATGGCGTAGGGCCGGGGCGGCTCGGAGGCAGCGACTCGAGGCCAACCACGGCGGGGGTGAGCTTGACAGAGGCGAAGCCGGCGGAGGTAATTCAACGGCGGGGTCATGGCTGCAACGGTGAAAGATGGACGACTTGAGGTGAGGCCATGAAGGAGAAGCAGGTTGAGGTCATAGTGACTTGGAGGCGGAGACCACTTGGAGGTGAGGCGAAGAGGCGGCCAAAAGCGGGGGCGACTCGGAGTCGGTTCGAGGACGCAGCAACAACTCAGAGTGAGGCCTCTCGGAGGTGACTGAGGTGGCAGGGCCTAAGGGAGTCCTGGATGAAGGGGTCCTCGGACGGCCGGACTGTATACATGGGCCGGACTGTTGGGCTATGAAGATAAAAGATAGAAGACTTATTCCCATGTCCGGATGGGACTCTCCTTGGCGTGGAAGGCAAGCTTGGCTATTTGGATATGTAGATTCCTTTCTTTGTAACCGACTTTGTACAACCCTAGCCCCCTCCGATGTCTATATAAACCGGAGGGTTTAGTCCATAGGACACAATGATAATCATACAGGCTAGACTTCTAGGGTTTAGCCATATCGATCTCGAGGTAGATCAACTCTTGTAATACTCATATTCATCAAGATCAATCAAGCAGGAAGTAGGGTATTACCTCCATAGAGAGGGCCCGAACCTGGGTAAACATCGTGTCCCCCGTCTCCTGTTACCATCAACCTTAGACGCACAGTTCGGAACCCCCTACCTGAGATCCGCCGGTTTTGACACCGACATTGGTGCTTTCATTGAGAGTTCCGGTGCGTCATCACCAAAAGGTATGATGGCTCCTTCAATCATCCACAACAACGCGGTCTAGGAGGAGGTTTTCCTCCCCGCACAGATCTTCATGTTCGGCGGCTTCACACTACGGGCCAGCTCGCTTGGCCACCTGGAGCAGATCGACAGCTACGCCCCTGGCCATCAAGTCAGGTTCGGAAGCTTGAATTATACTGCCGATATCCGCAGAGGCTTGATATTCGATGTATTCAAGCTCTTGCCAGACGCTCCCCGTCGCCTCAATGAACATGACCTAGATATGTCATCAGGCCGCACTCAAGGGATAGCGCCTGTTGTCAGTGTCAAAACTGGCGGATCTCGGGTAGGGGGTCCCGAACTGTGCGTCTAAGGATAATGGTAATAGGAGGCGGGGGACATGATGTTTACCCAGGTTCGAGCCCTCTCTATGGAGGTAATACCCTACTTCCTGCTTGATTGATCTTGATGATATGAGTATTACAAGAGTAGATCTACCACGAGATCATAGAGGCTAAACCCTAGAAGCTAGCCTATGATTATGATTGTCCTTGTCCTACGGACTAAACCCTCCGGTTTATATAGACACCGGAGGGGGCTAGGGTTACACAGAGTCGGTTACAGAGAAGGGAATCTACATATCCGAATTGCCAAGCTTGCCTTCCACACAAAGGAGAGTCCGACCCGGACACGGGACGAAGTCTTCAATCTTGTATCTTCGTAGTCCAACAGTCCAACATAAGCATATAGTCCGGCTATCCAAGGACCCCCTAATCCAGGACTCCGTCAGTATCCCCTAAACCAGGCTTCAATGACGATGAGTCCGGCGCGCAGATTGTGTTTGACATTGCAAGGCGGGTTCCTTCTCCGAATACTCCAAAGTAGATCTGGAACACAAGAACTGTGTCCAGTTCTGCAAAACAAATTCCACATACCACCATAGAGAGTACAATATTCCATGAGTCTAATCCGCTGACAACTTTTCCATAGCGTGACTGTTGGAAATATGCCCTAGAGGCAATAATAAATTAGTTATTATCATTATATTTCCTTTTTCATGATAATCGTTTATTATCCATGCTATAATTGTATTGATAGGAAACTCAGATACATGTGTGGGTACATAGACAACACCATGTCCCTAGTAAGCCTCTAGTTGACTAGCTTGTTGATCAATAGATGGTTACGGTTTCCTAACCATGGACATTGGATGTCGTTGATAACAGGATCACATCATTAGGAGAATGATGTGATGGACAAGACCCAATCCTAAGCCTAGCACAAAGATCGTGTAGTTCGTATGCTAAAGCTTTTCTAATGTCAAGTATCATTTCCTTAGACCATGAGATTGTGCAACTCCCGGATACCGTAGGAATGCTTTGGGTGTACCAAACGTCACAACGTAACTGGGTGGCTATAAAGGTGCACTACGGGTATCTCCGAAAGTGTCTGTTGGGTTGGCACGAATCGAGACTGGGATTTGTCACTCCGTGTGACGGAGAGGTATCTCTGGGCCCACTCGGTAGGACATCATCATAATGTGCACAATGTGAGCAAGGGGTTGATCACGGGATGATGTGTTACGGAATGAGTAAAGAGACTTGCCGGTAACGTGATTGAACAAGGTATCGGGATACCAACGATCGAATCTCGGGCAAGTACTATACCGCTAGACAAAGGGAATTGTATACATGATTGATTGAATCCTCGACATCGTGGTTCATCCGATGAGATCATCGAGGAGCATGTGGGATCCAACATGGGTATCCAGATCCCGCTGTTGGTTATTGACCGGAGAGGCGTCTCGGTCATGTCTGCATGTCTCCCGAACCCGTAGGGTCTACACACTTAAGGTTCGGTGACGCTAGGGTTGTAGAGATATTAGTATGCAGTAACCCAAAGTTGTTCGGAGTCACGGATGAGATCTCGGACGTCACGAGGAGTTCCGGAATGGTCCGGAGGTGAAGAATTATATATAGGAAGTCAAAGTTTCGGCCATCGGGAAAGTTTTGGGGGTCACCGGTATTGTACCGGCACCACCGGAAGGGTCCCGGGGGGTCCACCGGGTGGGGCCACCTATCCCGGAGGGCCCCATGGGCTGAATTGGGAGGGGAACCAGCCCCTGGTGGGCTGCTGCGCCCCCGCCCCCCCTTGCCCCCACTGCGCCTAGGGTTGGAAACCCTAGGGGTGGGGGCGCCTCCACCTGGCTTGGGGGGCAAGTTTCCCCTGGCCGCCGCCCCCCTTGGAGATTGGATCTCCTAGGGCCGGCGCCCCCCTAGGGGGCCTATATAAAGAGGGGGGAGGGAGGGCAGCCGCACCCATGCTCTTGGCGCCTCCCTCTCCCTCTGCTACACCTTTCCCTCTCGTAGAGCTTGGCGAAGCCCTGCCGAGATCGCTGCTGCATCCACCACCACGCCGTCGTGCCGCTAGATCTTCATCAACCTCTCCTCCCCCCTTGCTGGATCAAGAAGGAGGAGACGTCTTCCCAACCGTACGTGTGTTGAATGCGGAGGTGCCGTCCGTTCGGCACTAGGATCTCCGCTGATTTGGATCACGACGAGTACGACTCCCTCAACCCCGTTCTCTTGAATGCTTCCACTCGCAATTTACAAGGGTATGTAGATGCACTCCTTCCCCTCGTTGCTAGATTACTCCATAGATTGATCTTGGTGATGCGTAGAAAATTTTGATTTTTTGCTACGTTCCCCAACAGTGGCATCATGAGCTAGGTCTATGCATAGTTTCTATGCACGAGTAGAACACAAGTTGTTGTGGGCGTTGATTTTGTTCAATATGCTCACCGTTACTAGTCCAATCTTGTTTCGACAATATTGTGGGATGAAGCGGCCCAGACCGACCTTACACGCACACTTACATGAGACAGTTTCCACCGACTGACATGCACTTGTTGCATAAGGTGGCTAGCGGGTCCTAGTCTCTCCCACTTTAGTCGGATCGGATTCGATGAAAAGGGTCCTTATGAAGGGTAAATAGCAATTGGCATATCACGTTGTGGTTTTTGTGTAGGTAAGAAACGTTCTTGCTAGAAACCCATAGCAGCCACGTAAAACATGCAAATAACATTTAGAGGACATCTAACTTGTTTTTGCAGGGTATGCTATGTGATATGATATGGCCAAAAGAATGTGATGAATGATATGTGATGTATGAGATTGTTCATGTTCTTGTAATAGGAATCACAACTTGCATGTCGATGAGTATGACAACCAGTAGGAGCCATAGGAGTTGTCTTAATTTATTGTATGACCTGCGTGTCATTGAACAATGCCATGTAATTACTTTACTTTATTGCTAAACCATTAGCCATAGTAGTAGAAGTAATAGTTGGCAAGACAACTTCATGGAGACACGATGATGGAGATCATGGTGTCATGCCGGTGACTATGATGATCATGGAGCCCCTAAGATGGAGATCAAAAGGAGCAAAATGATATTGGCCATATCATGTCACTTTTTGATTGCATGTGATGTTTATCATATTTATGCATCTTATTTGCTTAGAACGACGGTAGTAAATAAGATGATCCCTCATTAAAATTTCAAGAAAGTGTTCCCCCTAACTGTGCACCATTGCGAAAGTTCGTTGTTTCGAAGCACCACATGATGATCGGGTGTGATAGATTCTAACGTTCACATACAACGGGTGTAAGCCAGATTTACACACGCGAAACACTTAGGTTGACTTGACGAGCCTAGCATGTACAGACATGGCCTCGGAACACAAGAGACCGAAAGGTCGAACATGAGTCGTATGGTAGATACGATCAACATGAAGATGTTCACCGATGATGACTAGTCCGTCTCACGTGATGATCGGACACGGCCTAGTTGACTCGGATCATGTAATCACTTAGATGACTAGAGGGATGTCTATCTGAGTGGGAGTTCATAAGATGAACTTAATTATCCTGAACATAGTCAAAAGGTTTTTGCAAATTATGTCGTAGCTCGCGCTTTAGTTCTACTGTTTTAGATATGTTCCTAGAGAAAATTTAGTTGAAAATTGATAGTAGCAATTATGCAGACTGGGTCTGTAAACCGAGGATTGTCCTCATTGCTGCATAGAAAGCTTATGTCCTTAAAGCACCGCTCAGTGTGCTGAACCTCGAACACCGTCTGTGGATGTTGCGAACATCTGACATACATGTTTTGATAACTACATGATAGTTCAGTTAAACGGTTTAGAGTTGAGGCACCAAAGACGATTTCGAAGCATCGCGGAACATATGAGATGTTTCGAGGGCAGAAATTGGGATTTCAAGCTCGTGCCCACGTCAAGAGGTATAAGACCTCCGACGATTTTCTTAGCCTGCAAACTAAGGGAGAAAAGCTCAATCGTTGAGCTTGTGCTCAGATTGTGTGAGTACAACAATCACTTGAATCAAGTGGGAGTTGATCTTCCAGATGAGATAGTGATGTTTCTCCAAAGTCATTGCCACCAAGCTGCTAGAGCTTCGTGATGAACTATAACATATCAGGGATAGATATGATGATCCTTGAGATATTCGCAATGTTTGACACGGCGAAAGTAGAAATCAAGAAGGAGCATCAATTATTGATGGTTAGTGAAACCACTAGTTTCAAGAAGGGCAAGGGCAAGAAGGGATACTTCGTGAAACGGCAAATGAGCTGCTGCTCTAGTGAAGAAACCCAAGGTTGAACCCAAACCCGAGACTAAGTGCTTCTGTAATAAGGGGAACAACCACTAGAGCAGAATTACCCTAGATACTTGGTAGATGAGAAGGCTGGCAAGGTCGATAGAAGTATATTGGATATACATTATGTTAATGTGTACTTTACTAGTACTCCTAGTAGCACCAGGGTATTAGATACCGGTTCGGTTGCTAAGTGTTATTAACTCGAAATAAAAGCTACGGAATAAACGGAGACTAGCTAAAGGTGAGCTGATGATATGTGTTGGAAGTGTTTCCAAGGTTGATGTGATCAAGCATCGCACGCTCCCTCTACCATCAAGATTGGTGTTAAATCTAAATAATTGTTATTTGGTGTTTGCGTTGAGCATAGATATGATTGGATTATGTCTATCGCAATACGGTTATTCATTCAAGGAGAATAATGGTTACTCTATTTATTTGAATAATACCTTCAATGGTCTTGCACCTAAAATGAATGGTTTATTGAATCTCGATCGTAGTGATACACATGTTCATGCCAAAAGATATAAGATAGTAATAATAGTACCACCTACTTGTGGCACTGCCATGTAAGTCATATTGGTATAAAGCGCATGAAGAAGCTCCATGTTGATGGATCTTTGGACTCACTCGTTTTTGAAAAGTTTGAGACATGCGAACCATGTCTATTGGTATATACGCATGAAGAAACTCCATGCAGATGGATCATTTGGACTCACTTGATTTTGAATCACACATGCAAATCATACCACATGGGCAAGATGACTGAAAAGCCTCGGTTTCAGTAAGATGGAACAAGAAAGCAACTTGTTGGAAGTAACACATTTTGATGTGTCTAGTCCAATGAGTGCTGAGGCATGCAGTGGATATCGTTATGTTCTTACTTCACAGATGATTTGAGAAGATGTTGAGTATATTTACTTGATGAAACACAAGTCTGAATTGTTGAATGGTTCAAGTAATTTCAGAGTGAAGTTGAAGATCATCATGAAAAGAGGATAAAATGTCTATGATATGATCATAGAGATGAGTATATGAGTTACGAGCTTTGGCACGCAATTAAGACATTGTGGAAATTGTTTCACAATTAATACCGCCTGGAACACCATAGTGTGATGGTGTGTCCGAACATCATAGTTGCACCCTATGGGATATGGTGCGTACCATGATGTCTCTTATCGAATTACCACTATCGTTCATGGGTTAGGCATTAGAGACAGCCGCACTCACTTTAATAGGGCACCACGTAATTCCGTTGAGACGACACCGTTTGAACTATGGTTTGGAGAAACCTAAGTTGTCATTTCTTAAAAGTTTGGGGCTGCGACGCTTATGTGAAAAAGTTTCAGGTGGATAAGCTTGAACCCAAAGCGGATAAAATGCATCTTCATAGGACACCCAAAATAGTTGGGTATACCTCCTAATTCAGGTCCGAAAGCAATAGGGATTGTTTCTTGAATCGGGTCCTTTCTCGAGTAAAAGTTTGTCTCGAAAAATTGAGTGGGAGGATGGTGGAGACTTGATATGGTTATTGAACCGTCACTACAACTAGTGTGTAGCAGGGCACGGGAAGTTGTTCTTGTGGCACCTACACCAATTGAAGTGGAAGCTGATGATAGTGATCATGAAGCCTCGGATCAAGTCAGTGCCGAACCTCGTAGGATGACAAGGACGCGTACTGCTTCAGAGTGGTACGGTAATCCTGTCTTGGAGGTCATGTTACTATACAACAATGAACCTACGAGCTATGGAGAAGCGATGGTGGGCCCGGATTCCGACAAATGGCTCGAGGCCATAAAATCCGAGAGAGGATCTATGTATGAAAACCAAGTGTAGACTTTGGCAGAACTACTTGATGGTCGTAAGGCTATTGGGTACATATGGATTTTAAAAGGAAGACGGACAATGATGGTAAGTATCACCATTAAGAAAGCTCGACTTGTCGTTAAGATGATTTCCGACAAGTTCAAGGAGTTGACTATGGTGAGGCTTTCTCACTCGTAGCGATGCTAAGAGTCTGTTGGAATTGGATTAGCAGTTACTGCATTATTTATGAAATCTTGCAGATAGGATGTCAAAACACTGTTTCCTCGACAATTTTCTTGGGGAAAGGTTTATGTGATACAACCAGAAGGTTTTGACAATCCTGAAAGATGCTAACAAGTATGCAAAGCTCCTGCAGTCCTTCTAAGTACTGGAGTAAGCATCTCGGAGTTGGAATGTACACTTTGATGAGATGATCAAAGATTTTGGGTTTATACAAAGTTTATGAGAAACTTGTATTTCCAAAGAAGTGAGTGGGAGCACTATAGAATTTCTGATGAGTATATGTTGTTGACATATTGTTGGTCAGAAATGATGTAGAATTTCTGGAAGGCATATAGGGTTATTTGAAAAGTATTTTTCAATAGAAAACCTGGATTAAGGTGCTTGAACATTGAGCATCAAGATCTATGTGGATAGGTCAAAAATTGGTAAATGGTACTTTCAAATGAGCACATACCTTGACATGATCTTGAAGGTGTTCAAGATGGAGCAGTCAAAGAAGGAGTTCTTGCCTGAGTTGTAAGGTATGAACTTAAGGATTAAAGCTCGACCACGATAGAAGAAAGAGAAAGGACGAATGTCGCCCGCTATGCCTTAGCCATAGGCTCTATACAGTATGTCATGCTTTGTACCGCACCTGATATGTGCCTTGCCACGTGTCTGGCAAGGGGGTACAAGAGTGATCTAGGAATGGATCATTGGACAACGGTCAAAATTATCCTTGGAGTAAATAAGGACATGTTTCTCGATTATGGAGGTGATAAAGAGTTCGGCGTAAAGGGTTATGTCGATGCAAGCTTTAACACCTATCCGAATGACTCTGAGTAGCAAATCGGATACGTATAGTGGAGAAACCATTTGGAATATCTCCAAGTGTGTAACACCCCGGATGTAACTTTCCATCTTTGTAACTCCAACTCTTGCCATTATCGGCCATGTGTTATGATATTCCCTCCGTGGTTGGGTTTTGTCTTTTGTTTTGCATTTTATTCATGTCATGCATATCATATCATGTCATCATGTGCATCTCATTTGCATACGTGTTCGTCTCATGCATCCGAGTATTTTCCCCGTTGTCCGTTTCGCAATCCGACACTCCCACATGCACCGGCGCACCCCTCTTGTCTATTTTCGTGTGCGGGTATTGAATGTTCTCGGAATGGACCGAGCCTTGCCAGGTGGCCCTGGTATAGCACCGGTAGACCACCTGTCAAGTTTCGGGTCATTTGGAGCTCGTTTGGTACTCCAACGGTTATTCGCATATCCGCAAAGGTTTATTTTGTGTTGCAGGCCAACACCCCTCCAAAAAATCCCAATAACCCATCTAAGTCACTTCCATGCTCTCCGTCGTCGGATCACGATCGTGTGGGTGAAAACCGCACCCCATTTGGAGTCTCCCAGCTCCCTCTACCTATAAATATGTGCACTCCCCCGAAATTCCGGATCCCCAAACCCTAGCCCGCTCCCTCTCCGCCGCCGGACACGTCCGCCCCGCGCCCCAGCCACCCATGATCCGCCACGTGGTGCCGCCGCGCCGCCCCCGCCGTCGGCCCGCGAAGCCCGCG